>NC_140087.1:71055531-72255531 GCF_964237585.1 Gallinula chloropus
GGTCTAGCCTCCCTCTGTAATCTGAAGGATGGCTGCCTTACCACCAATGGCCCATCACTGGAGCTCTGGCACCCAGTTCAAAAAGAACTGCTGTGTCAGGGCCCAGGGACATGGCGCCAGTCTTCCCTTCCCCCTTTCCCTAACACACTGGCAACAGCTGATCAATACTTCAGTACATCTCTAGAAGACAAAAAAACCCACCCAAAACAAAACCAACAAGAAATTGGAAAAAACACCACTCAAAATAAAATCCAAACCCACTGCTAATTCACCTGACACAGCAAACTCAAAACACCGCCTGAGAGCATGGAGATCTGGATGGAAACCAGCAACCAGGCACCGAGCTGTGTTGTTATTATTGGGAAAAAAATAAATTCTGTGTTTGGCACTGGTTCTCTCTCACATGTACACACACATTTCAGTGCAATGAGGAAAAGGGGATTTCTGGAGTCATCATTTGGGAAAACGTAGCATGGAAGTCTTGATGGGCAGCTCCTGCTTGGTCATGCACCCCTTGGCTGGTGCTGGAAGATGTTTAATGATTGGACTTGATGCTCTTAAAGGTCTTTTCCAACCAAAATGATTCTCTGATTCTGTCTCCTCTATTGCAGTGAGGCAATATGGCTACTGGTTCCTAGCACACTCCTGCCTGGCTCCATCATGACCTCACACACCATAGCTAACCCACACCCAGAGGTGGCAAGCTTGCCATGTACCTCCACACATCAACCCCCAAAACCTTGTCCTCTTTAATACAGACAGCAACATGCTGCTGTAGATGGCATTTTGCATTAGTGCACAAAGAGAAGAGGCATCGTTCAAACCAAGCCAGAAATAGACCACTCTAAATCTGCTGGATGTCAATGCTTTGGCAGCACTCAGCTTGGATGGGGCTGGTAGCTGTGGGCATGGTACAGTTTCTTACAGCACAGTTAGGTGGCAAGTCAACAGATGCTCCGTTCATCAGCATGGAGGTGCCACCACCAAAGGCTTGCCCACCCATCTTACCAGGAACGAGTTGATAGGCAACGCTTCCAGGACCTCCAAACTCAAAGAGTCATCACCAAAACAGCCTGATGCTCTCTTTTCAGTGAAGAGTATCTTGTGCTGGGAGAACACGTTAGCCCCACCAGCAGCTGTGCAGTATCTACCCAAGGCAAAGGTCCCTGCTCTGAGAAAGCTGCAGGGGGGGTAAAAGGGAGCACCCCATGCAACGTGAGGAGCAGAGAGCAGAGGCTGGACCCACTTTTACACAGCTCCATCACTCAGCTGGACCATGGCTGATCCCATACGCCTTTGATCCTCCTTGATGCATAGCGACACACTTCCCTTGCTGGCAGCGCCCTGCATTAAGGATTAGGTGGGATCAGATGTGGGATAATACAAATGAGGTCGCATTTGCTGCTGACAGTAGCTGCAAAGAAATGAGGAGCCAGTCTCCCCAGCTGGAGGGAAATGAGATGCTGTTAAAACTCCAGCCAGGCAGGAGAGGAAAGGCAGGGTACAGCTGAGACTAGGCTAACACAGCTTTTGTTCCCACAGGGTTGTATATACCACTACAGTGCCTGATGGTCTCCAGCTATAGGGCAACTCTCCTTGAAGAGGAACCACGTCTCCAGCTGAGCTTCCTAGTGGAAATCTGGGGAGGTGGGGAATAGAAGCAGCAGTAAGGCTCCCCACAGCTGGAAGGAAGTCTCTTGTACCACCCCTGTATGGGTCTATGTAAGCGGAGATGAAAGGAAACCCTTTTGTTGCCTGGTTGAGGTCCCTGGAGGGTTCCTGAAAGCAAATGGAGTTGAGCCCCAGACTGATGGTGCTGTTTCCCTGAATGCTGGGGATCCATTGGCTTATTTCTCCATCCTCAACTCCTCCTGCATCCTTCCACAGCAATCTCCTCCCAGCCACAGGCATGCCTCTACCTGCCTTTGCTCCCCAAGCCCTTGGCACCAGGACCTTCAAACAGAGAGGAGAAGATGACGGTACAAAAGACTTGTGGGTAGGTTCAGACTTTAATATGCACACCAGAGCAAGGAAAAGCCACAGCACCTTGTGTAAGGACAGGTGGGGAGCAGAAACCCTGTGGACAGAGAAGACCTGCCATGGAGCAGACGTGCTATTCCACAGACCCTTCCCAAAAATACAGCAATGAGTGCAGACAGCCTACCAGCCGTAGGATGGGCAGGCAGGCTTGAGCACCTCAACCAGCACAGGTCATGATGGCTCCAAAAATGCCACACTTGACTGCTTTTATATTTGATTTACTACTTGTAAAGGCACCTCCAGAACACAAGCTCCACCTGAGCGCTTTCATACTCTTTCTGCCATGTCTAGAGCCTGAAGGAGAAGAAACTGTCATGAGACAGGAAAAGTTCTGGACCCATGGCCAAAGGCTCCCAGCTCTGAGCTGGATGTCTGGCCACCAGCTTGTGCATGGCCCCAGGGAAAGGCAGGAGTGCAGAGCCACAGCTGCGACACCCACCGCAAAGCGGGGAGCCTGCACGCAGATGGCGACGGGACCGTTCTCTCTGCAGCCAGCAACATATGCTGCTGCTGCCCACATCAACGCAGATGCCTGGAGAGATGCACCAGAAATAACTGGTTACACAAGCCAAGACGTTTTATCCTACGCAGGGAAAGAGAATTTTAATCCCAAACTACTGGGTACAGCTGAGCACCTGAATGCACACACACACACACACACACCCCTTTCCCAGCAGAAGTAACAATAGCTCAAGGGTGACAAAATGGACCTAAATAAGGCCTGAGACAAAAGAAGGCCAGTGAGAGGTACTGGTGGCTTGTGACAACTGGCTGGTGAATGTCTGTATGGCAGAGCTTCTGCTCTTGGCCTGCCAGTGACCTAAAACAGGGGCAGTAATGCTCACTTAAGAGTCTCATGCTGAATTAATTGATGCAAAGTGCTCTATGGTTCACCAACGAGAGAGGAAGGCAGCACTAAGTACGATCAGAGCTGTACTCAGTAAGGCTAATGGGCTGAGCCATGCTACGGTTCCTGGTAAGCTGTCCCTAACACCATTTACTGCTTCAGAGGATGACGCATGGCAGGGGTGCACCCTCCTGTCTGCCCCAGATGGGTACCAGCAGCTTCTGCCCAGCTCCCTGCACTGAGGGTCCAATCCAGCCAGGCACGGTGCTGTGGTTGCACCCCACTGCACCACCCAGCTCTAAAACCAGGCTGGGAAGCACCATGCTGTTAGAGGAGCCCAGGGGAAACAAAAAAAAAGAAAAAAGAAAAAAAAATAGGGTGATGCTACAGGGAACAAGTTATTTCAAAAGTATCCCTCCTCTTTGCCAACTCCTGAACTGCTCCTGGGCTCTTTGCCTGACAAGCAGCATCAGGCAGGGTGAGGCACAGGCAGGGCATTCAGAGCAGCACCTGCCCAGGGCTTGGTATTTCCTGCCTGTGGCCAGCCAGAACCACATAGAGTGGCAGGAGAGGGATGAGGGTTTCGGTCCCCACCTGGCCCCATAGCAGACTCTTGTCCTGTCCAGGTGGAAAGGAGCACCCTGGCCACAGCTCCCTCCCTGCCAAGCTCCTTACACCCAGCCCCAGCTTTCCACAGTCTTAGTTTTCTTACAGGGGAGTGGTAGCTTAAATATATCAGTGTATACGTGCATATATGCGTGCATGCCATGTTTTTCCTGCTTATTTACACACCCTTCCCTGCAAAGAGCCTCCAAGCTGAACCAAAACAGCTGCCATGGGGATGCACTGGGGGCACAGGATGGGAAATCTGGTCCATGGGAAGCAGGGTGACAGCCACACACAGAAGAGCTGCTCAGAAAGGCAGAGGTGCTGGGTCACACCATCTCTGGTGGGAGTCTCAACAGTAAAGAAGCAGGGAAAATGACAGGAGAGTGAGCAAGGGGCCACTGAGCAGCCTGCTGCTGCCAGCACACTCCCAACTTCACATTTAATGCCTGCACAGGCCTTTCTGCCACATATTGTCCGGTCACGCTGCTGGGCCTACACAGGCTTTCAGCACCTAGAAGGTTCTGTCACAACCTTGCATCCATCCGCACTGAACTTCCCCTCTGCCAGCTTCCTCTGATGACCCCAGGTTTTGTTCAGGAGACATTTCCTATCCAGATATCATATTCCAGATGAGCAACACAACCCACCCTCCTCCACCCCAGGTTACAGAGCCCAAGCCTACCTCTCACAGAAAAGCCCTCCCAAAGCCCCAATTGCCCTGTGTCCCCACTTTGCACTATTTCCAGCTCTCAAAGAGATTGGTAGGGAGCTAAGGGCAGGCAGGGATCACCAGGGATTCATACAGCAGCACTCTGCTTGCCCTTGCCCCCCTGACCCAACTGACCTGTCCACATCTCTCACTATGGGGCTGGCTGCACTCCCGGAGCATCACTCCCCACTGCTGGCAGCGCAGTACAACCCAGGCACAAGTCACCTGCGAGACGCCATTCAACAGCCCTGTCCTCTGCCTCACTACCTAAACATCTACAAGAAGATGAGCAGCAAAAGCCTTATTATTCTAAAAATATGTGTCTAGGCTGTTAAAAGGAACAGGGGCTGTTGGAGCAAGGTACATCAGGACAGGATGTTTCTCCCCGTTGAGACGGGAGACAAAACCACAAGACGTTTCGTAGGGGCTCTGCTATTTCCAGTGCCACAGCTGAGCTGCAGCAGGCTCACTTCAGCTTACCCCTGGCACCAGGCTAACCCCACCAGCCCCTTACTTTCCAAGACAAAACTGGTGA
Organism: Gallinula chloropus; assembly: GCF_964237585.1. Lineage (NCBI taxonomy): Eukaryota > Metazoa > Chordata > Aves > Gruiformes > Rallidae > Gallinula > Gallinula chloropus. The sequence continues at coordinate 71,060,272 of NC_140087.1, forward strand.
ACACAGGGAATAAAATTAAAATCTTTCTTCATGCTTTGGTTTAATATTTTATCCGCATCGGAAGCATCGGGGAGAACACGTGGGAAACGTGGACTGTGTAACCGCTCTGGCTTGATAGCAGGAGAAGCCAGAAGAAACACCAGGGCATCTAGGGTGAGCTCTGCAAGGCTCATTTTAAAATGTTCCCTCCGCCAACGTGGATAAATATTTGAGCAAAAAATATTACAGAAAAATTCAGCTGACTCACAAAGAGCGAGCACGTTAAATATAGAAAATAAATGAAATAATTAAAGGACAAAAGGAATGGGATTTTAGCCCTGCTTTGAGCATAAATTCATTACAGCCCTATACAGGGACCTACCAAGCTGCTTTTAAACCTTGATGCGGGCAAAGCAGGAGTCAGAGCGAGCTTTTGCCATGCTCATGGGATGTATTTATTGTGTCCAGTTCTGGGCTCCCCAGTATAAAAAAAGATAGGCATCTCCTGGAGAGAGTCTAGTGGGGGGCTATGAAGATGATTAAGGGCCTGGAGCATCTCCCCTAAGAGGACAGGCTGAATGAACTGGGGCTGTTCAGCCTGGAGAAAAGAAGACTGAGAGGGGATCTGATTAATGTTTATAAATATCTGAAGTGTGGGGACACAGGGGGGAAACGTCCAGCCTATTTTCAATGGTCTGTGGGGACAGCACAAGAGGTAATGACTTCAAGTTGGAGCACAGGAAGTTCCGCACCAACATGCATAAGAACTTTTTCACAGTGAGGGTGACAGAGCCCTGGGACAGGCTGCCCAGGGGGTTGTGGAGTCTCCTTCTCTGGAAACATTCCAGACCTGTCTGGATGCCTATCTGAGTGATATGAGTTCAGGAACCTGCTTTGGCAGGGGGGGTGGACCCGATGATGTCTGGAGGTCCCTTCCAACCCCTACAATTCTGTGATTCCCTGCTGTGAGGAAGTGCAGAGCAAAGGGGCTGGTGTGGGGTGACCCACTCACTTGGTGTCCCATGCTCCCACGGTGCAGCACAGCCTCATGCAGGGCTCCACATCCTCGCAGGGCAGCTGAAGGGCAGACTGCCCTGCTCTCAGTCCACCCTGGGATGTACACCCACCAGGAATGTGCTATAAACTGTTAGCCCAACAGCTGGGCTCTCCCAGAGCTGAAGGTATAGGTCCCAGCTCTTTGGGAACAGTCCAATTCAAGCTTTAAAAATATAAAATCCCAGCTCCAAACGGACTCAAAGCTCTTGGGGCAGGATGAAAGTTAGGCTACAGATGTTATGGCCAGATCCTGTTATTGTCAGGAGCCAAGCCCTGCAATTTAGAGATGCTCTGGCACTAACCCACCCCAAAAGTGGCTCCCAGCTTCTGCTGCACTCATAAATTAAACAAGGCAAAAAAGGCAAGCTTAAAGCATCAGCATCGCTTTGGGGAGCTCAGTGCTGATCTGTCTTGCCAAGGCTTTTATCCGGTCTCCAGGCAGAGCAGAGGAGCTCCCCGCTCAGACCAACCGGGAAGCTTGAAGCTGCCTAGGAATGAGAGCACCATCCATGTACCCCTCTGCTCCCAGGAAGTATTCCCCAACACTAAGGCAGGAGAAACTCATGGCAAGGCCGTGATTGCAGGTGCCTACTGTGGCCAGGGGAACAGCAAAGCTCTTGGTCACACATCTCCATCTACCCCAACACCTCTCTTTCCACAGACTGCAAGACACAGCAGGTGAAGAATGCGAGCAGCAGGGAAGAGCCAGGGAGAGGATAAGCTGAGCGCTAGGCTCTTGGACTAATATTCATATTCCTCCCTTTTCTTCCACCAAGCCCCCTCAAAAAAAAAGTCCCCCCTTCTTTTCAGAATAACATCCTCAGAGTCTCTGCTGCCATGACACTGGGGCAAGCCTGACAGCCCACAGAGGTGAAACAGGAGAAATGACTTTTCTGTGTCATTTCTGTGTCTGTGATCAGGAGGCTGAAAACCAGCAGCATGAGCTCCCTAAATTGCACCTGTAGCATCTGAGGCTACACTGCTGATCTCAGCAATAGCCCCCCAGCCCAGCTGCACAAAACCTGTGTAGGAGAAAATGTACATATGTATGCATATGACTTGCATATTATATTGCCTTTCCTAAACAGTCTGAAAAAGCATCATGGATTTGCTTTTCTGAAGCAGGCGACCAACATGCCCATGGCTAAGCAGTGTCCCTCCACCCACTGTGCCACACTCCATCTCTAGCCTGGGGTGCCTCCTCTTCTCTGCCAGTGCTGCTGGAAGTTGTGTAGAGGACGGTTAAATTGCTACACCAAACTAACTGAAACAAATCCGAAATATTCCTAATCCTCATCAGGGCACTTGCTTTGTATTTATCCCAGCATCAGGTTTAAGGGTGTGGAAGAGAGAAGCACATCCCTACAGCTGCTGGGCCACAAAAGGCACAGCCTGAGCAGCAGGGATGAATTCAAGCAGGGAGTAACAGGACTGTGGTTAATGGGTTGCAGACGTTTTATGAACGGGCTCATGTCTTCCACTGTCATGAGCGAGACCTGTTGCTCACAACGGGCCCTGCACCCATAGCACGTTTGCCAGTGCTGTCCCCTTTGATACATCCATAACATACAACATCTTGCAGGACCACAGGGGAGAGGAGAGGACACTGGGTGCCATCAGTCGGTCACAACAATCAATCCCCTATCAGGATGTCACTCCAGCCACTGCAGGTACCCTCTAAAGCATCCCCTCAGCTCCTGGCATAGCAGTATTCAATCTGAAGCACCGAATTTGCCCACTCTCCCCCAGGCTCTACAGTGACCCTCAGAAAACCTGGTAATAACAAAAAGTGTCAGCCTGCCGCTCTTCCTGCCTTGCTTCAGTGCACGTGGCTCGGCTTTGGTACTAACTGCAAAGTCCCCACATCCCCCAAACCAAACACAGCTGGAACTGAAATGGGAAAGTAAAACCACCTCTGAACAAAAATCAGAGCTGCCAAAACTGAGTGAGAGGCACAAAGCACAGAGCTTAAAAGAGGAGGGGGGGAAGCAGAAGTTACATTAATAGCATATTTTCATTCATGATAATGTGAGTTAGACTGGTAACAACACTGGAAGGTGAGCTGTCCTCAGCTCAAGGAGACATGGATATTTATGAAACCATCTGGCTGTCAGCCACAAAAACACCATGCGAAAGCAAAGTGTGAACGGCCACCGCATCACATTGTCATGCCAACTGTGGTCAGCTAGACCTGTGCTCCATCCTCCCCCCAGCAGCAGGGGAGGTGAAAAAATTCCAGAAGTCACCTGCGTTATGGGGAGAAGCAGCAGTCTGCAGATGACAAGGGTGGGGGGTTTTTTCATGGCATATAACTTGCTTATTTAGGAAGAGGTTTATAAATCACTGCTTTCCCAAAAGCAGGCACAAAGTAACGGCTAGAGGAAAGCATTTCTTTGTTTTTAAGAAAGCATTGCACAAAGATGACCAGATCTATTTAATGGGTTGTTCGAACAACGCGATACCAGCCTTTTATGTTATCCTGCTTCCTAATGATTTTATTAACAAAAGATCTGGAAGGAGATCAGCTTGGCATTTCTGCTCTCTGCAGCTACGTTCTGCCTAGGCAGCAGCAGAAGCAACAACCACGCAGCAACAGGTAGGATGAGATTTAATGTCCACCTCTATAATTTGACTGGCTTGAAATAGCGTCCTCATGCCATTTACTGGCAGTGAAACTAACAGGATTCTGCAAAAATCAATCCATAAACACAGAGGCGCTGAAAGGAATGGTCTCCTTTCTGCCCCATTTACAGGAGGGCTCTTTTATGGATATCTCTATGCTGGCATAAAAATTTCAGGAACAATTTTCCAAGTCTTCGTTAAATTCTAGTGGACTTCTGTAGAGAAGACCGCTCTAAAAGAAACTGCTATTTCACACCACAGCTCGCTGTTACCTGCAAACCTAAAAGAGCTTGTGAGCACTGCCCCGACAGCACCATGTTCCCAACAAGCACACAGGAGCCTCAGTGGAGGGGAACTGTGCTTGACGTTAGGATGGGACATCAAGCCCTTGTGCCCAACACTGGAGCTTTCGAGGTGAAACGACGTACCATCATCCACCAGCATCCCTATCCCTTCGAGAGTGGCTGCTCATCCCACAAAACAACAGTGCCGATGGTACAGTGCTGCTCAGGCTCATCCCTGGGGACTCCAAGAAAGTGACAGTGCCAGGGTCCGCCCCGGCAGCGGGGGACTGATGTCTGCAAGGTTCCCAGACAGGAGAAATAAAGCCATTAACTCAAACTGACTGCTTTTGGTCCAGCCAAGAGGAATGTTTCTTGATAAAATATATTATATTATATATAATATAAAATCTTATATATCACATAAAGCAAATGGCAAAAAAAAAGGAGTATTTCTTCCCACTGTGTTAATGGCAGGGGGGGTCGGGGGTTTTTCAAGGAAGTAAAAAGACTGTGTGACCTGTTTCTCGCTTCTGAAAACAAGAGTCAATCAGAGCCACTACAGATTGAGAGATTATTCATATTTCTGTCTCCACAGGATTTTTCTTCTAAGGCGATTTTCCTGAAAGGGCCACAATAGTTGCTGCCCCAGAGCTGAGGTGAGGATGCCATGAAACCCCTGCTCTGGTCACCAAATCAGCTCTGCATCCCCTTCTCACCTCCCAAGACCTGTAGGCTCTGGGGTTAACCTTAAACCCTGGTTTGGGCTCCCATTTGTGCAGACAGGGATGCTGCCCACAGCTTCCCCCAGCATAGCCCCACCTGACTCCCAATTTCATTGGGACCACTCAAATGCTATAACTCTGTCAGCTCTGAGGTCTGAAAACAGAAGGGCAGGTAAGAGTCAGGCCAGGCACAGACAGTCCACAGGGGACATTAGCTTCCCAGCTTTCCTCAGCAGAGGAGAAGACAGCGACCCCACAGACCAGCTTCACTACTGCCAGCCCTTGGTTAATCCACTATGATGGCCTCTGGGAAAAGGCAAAGGGCAGAAACCCATTAGCACACCATCAGATGCTCTACCAGGAACAATTTTCCACAGGTCTTACAAGCCTCTAGAACATAAATGGGATAAAAGGAACAATGTGCATCCAAGCCCTTTGTGCATCTGCAGTGATCTGTCTTGTCTCTGGTAGCTTAACATCTTCAGAAAGATGCCGCTCAGCTGTAGGAAAAACTGCTACTAAGTGCTCCCAGCCCTGACAGATCCCAAGGCACACCGCAGAAGTTCACCACAGAGTCCTGGCCAATGGCCAGGCTCGCAAAATTTAATCTCATATCACCCTCTTTCACCTCCTCCTTCAGCCACAAAGGCTTTTCTTTATCTGTCCTTCCTCACATTTCACTTCCAAGGGCGTAGGACTACAACAGCGTTGGGTTTTTCCTCCATAACCAGCCCCAAAACCCAAATCATTCCCAAACCATCCTACCAGACACCTTGCCTCCGATACCAGCCAGCAAGATTCAAACCTCTCTGCACTCATTAGCTACATGCAACTCCCTCACTAGTGATGCTTTTCCCCATTTTTTCCCCAGCAAGTGCCCACCTTGAGTCAAGAGACTTTTTTTTTTTCCCCATCTCTTTTTTTCTCTTGTAAAAGCTGTGGCTGAGGATGCCCACACAAGTCCTCCTGCTGCCAGACATCAAGTGCTTCACCCCACAGAAGCCCAGCAGCAGCGAGGTCCACCAATGAAATCCCCCTCTCTCCCTGCAGTTAACTTTCCATCTCCCACCTTGACTTCTTCCAATCCAGGACCCCTTCCAGTGTGATGCCCAAAGCTCAGCAATGTGCCTAAGGCGGAGGCCAGCTCCTGAATTACCAACCAGTGTCACAGCTTCATCAATGTTACTAACTTCTTGCTTTCTCCCTTGATTTCTGCTTTGCCCCCTCATGAAGAGTGACAGTTCTCTGACGGTTTGTAGCTGAATTTAACTCGGGTTTAGTTCAATTGGCTAAGATCTTGCTAAACTTAGCTAAGTAGCTAATTTTACACAGCGTACCCCCTTCAAAACTCCCTGTGCCTTGAAGTCCCCGTCTACAGAAAAAGAAGAGAGAAGCATTATGCCTGGTCTGTCTCCAGACGACAGAGGCTTTGAATCGCTGCCACCTGACATCTGCTTTGCGACCCGCAAAGGGAGCTGCTTTGCCCTGCTCAGCTCCGAGCAGATAATTAATTACCCGCTGGTGGGGATGCCACTGACTGGGCTCCACACCCCCCTTCCCCAGTCCCAAAGCACAGGCCACGGCTGCAGGACAGAGCCTGGGCAGCCCAGGGACACAGGAGCTGCCACTGCCAGCAGAAATCAGCAGAAGATCTGAGCCTTGGGGGCTGTCAGGTTTGCAGCAGCAGGGAAGTGCTTTAAAATTTAAAAAAATAAAAAAAAGGGGAGGAAAAAAAAGTGAAACACAGCTAAGGCAGGCAGCAAATGGAGAGGTTGCAACCTTAAGAGCTGCAGAGACATTCAAACAATACTATCTCAGCTCAAACCTTCCCTACAGCTGTAGACAGAGAGACTATAAATTGGCCTATGATTTAGCTCCATTCGGTGCCCTCTATTCAGTCCTGTGCCTCGGCACACGCTGCGGATACCAGCTTTCCTCCTAATCTCTGCCATCCATTAGCTGCTGTCAGCAAGCGAGGGGTGGGGAGGGAGGGAGGGAGGGAGGCAGGATGCCAGCACAGCTCTGCTGCCCCGTTGGGGTACCTGCCAGGCAAGCGCAGTGAGCACACACGGGAGCCCCCTTTTTCTTCCCCAGCAGGTCCCATTGCAGTGCCTCAAGTTGTGACTAGGACCATGCTGCTGTGCTGAAGGGCCTTGGTCAAGGTAGATAATTCATTCCGTAGCCCATCCATTGTTGAGCACACTATTTTTTCCCAATTTTTCCTTTTTTTTTTTTTTCCTCCTTAATCTGCTCCCCCTCAGTTCACATTACAGCCATCATTTATCTCCTCAGCTCTGGCAAGCTGATCTACTGCCTTGATCAGTGCAGCTCTGGCACGAGCCACGTAAAAAAGGGATGCATCAAGCCCAACATGCAAGAGGGACCTGGGCATGAAAGCCTAGCAGGACAAGGGGGAGAGACAGGAAGGAAAATCATCCCATGAACCAAGAGCACCAACAGTGCCATTTTCTTCACTCTCTCACTGCAAGAAATCTATGAGGATGGGGCAATGCCAGGGCAGATGGACAGATGCCCTGCTGGGAACTGCTGGAAGACAGGATGCTTGAGGCTGAGCGCTCTAGGAGCAGGGGAGATTTGGGCAAGATGATTCCCGCCCCTCCCCCCCCCACCCCCCACCCCCATTGCCCCCCAACCCAGCAGTTGAGAAACCTGCTCTGTCAGAATGGACTCAGAACAATTCTGCTACATGCCTAATTTGTTCTCCCTCTCCAAATGAACAGCGTGACAGGCACAAAAATCAATGGGGATTCGGTGAACCCTGAACAAAGGCTCCTGCCAGTGCCCAGCCAGGCGTCCCCGTTGTGCTGCTCTCTCTAACTGAAACCGATGGGGGAGCAATTAACCGACAGGTTCGTTAGTGGCCACCCCATCAGCACTCCTCTCACCAAGATCCCGTGAAAATGAGCCACATAAACGAGTCATTTTTGGAGGTGTCAGCCTTCTCCCTGGCTGTGAGTGAGGGAAGAGGCTTTGGTGGAAAACAGCCAGTCCCGGCGCCAGCCAAGGAAACCTGGGAGCTGGGATCACAGCGCCAATACGGCAGGGAACAGATGTTCCCCAAACCCAACACTGAATGATGCACAGAGAAAAAAAACAACAGGGAGTGGCTTCCCCCCACAGTACCCAGAAAATACAAGGATAGATTGAGGTCGCTTCAGCTCCAAAGCCTCCCCGCATCCCTGCTACAGCATCCTCCCCTTTTAGAATCATAGTATCCTTAAGGCTGGAAAAGACCACTGAGATCATCAAGTCCAACCATCTGTCCAATACCACCTTGTCAGTTAAACCATGTCCTGGAGTGCCATGTCTACATGTTTTCCAAACACCTCCAGGGACAGTAACTCCACCACCTCTCTGGACAGCCCATTCCAGTGCCTGACCATTTGTTCAGTGAAGAAATTTTTCCTAATGTCCAATTTAAACCTCCCCGATGCAACTTGAGGCCATTTCTTCTCATCCTATTGCTAAGTACTTGGGAGAAGAGACCAACTACCTTTCAGGTAGCTTAAGAGAAGAATAAGCTCTCTCCTCAGCCTCCTCTTCTCCAGGCTGAAGAGCCCTCAGCTGTTCTTTAATGCTCCAAACCCTTCACCAGCCTTGTGGCCCTTCTCTGGACATGCTCCAGCATCTCAATGTCTTTCTTGCAGCAAGGGGCCCAAAACTGAAGAGAGAGCTCAAGGTGTGGCCTCACCAGGGCCAAGTACAGGGGGATGATCACCTCCCTACTCCTGTTGCACTACCAAACATCAGTGTACATATATACGTATATGTATACATATATATACACACACAGATACAGGCATGTATCTTACTCATAATACTGTTTTTCCTATCCATGTTTGAAAAAAAATATATAAGGAGAAGCAGCACATACAGCAGCATTGCACCATAGAGCCACAAAATGGTTTGGGTTGGAAGGGACCTCAAAGATCACCTACTTCCAACCCCCTGTCCCTGAACGGGGACACCTTCCACTAGCCCAGGTTGCCCAAAGCTCCATCCAACCTGGCCTTGAACCCTGCCAGGGATGGGGCACCCATAATTTCAGAATTTAGGATTAAGAAATATAGCAGGGAAAAAAAATACTGAATAGTGTCCCCCCGAAACCCCTCCCCCCCATCTCCTTTCCCTCCCAGCACCTGTGCCCTGTTCTCTTAACCTCTCTGCAAGGGGCTTGTTCCCCACCTCGCTCCACGGCTCTGAACCAGAACCTCTGTGTTCCGATTGCTTAAACAGCACCGTCACTTAAGAGACACGGAGGAAAAACAAGGAGGCGAGCAAAGGGGAAGAGATTTAATTCTGCCTTTAAATCTCCTGGCTGGAGGGGCTCACACAGTACTCAACGCAGCAGCATCGGTGATTTAATCACTGGCGCGACGCTGTTGCAAACAGCAGCAGAGAGCAGAGCCCGCAGGAGCAGCGAGATCCCTGACAGCATGAATATTACCGGCGTTTAACAGCCCTCGCAACCGCGCCGCGGCTCCTTGCAAGAGCACAGCCAGGCAGCGCAAGGGCAGGCACCAAACCACCCTCCTGGGTTACCAAACTTCACCCTGTGCCCCACAGCATCTGGCATCAGCCCCACTTGTGGGAAAGCAAGCGCTGGCTTACCACTGCCTTCCCCTTGAAACCGCATCTCATGCGGCAAAAGTCCTTAAGCTCATACTGGTATGAACTGGGTGGCTTTAAAATCTCCTTCAGCGAGAGCCGGCCCCGTATGGAATCCGGGTCCCTGCAACATGCAGCAAACATTAAGACCTTCAGCAAATGAATCTTCTGTACCTGTGTTTTAGGCACTTGGAAAGGATTACTGGAGGAGGAGAAGAAATCCTGAGCATGGCATGAATTTAGCCGTGCCTCAGAAAGAGAGACCCCTTTCAGGTCAGGTTCTCAAAGGAAAAAGATGTCCAACTTTTACACTTTAAAAACTTCTACTTTTGTATAGGATTAACATAAATCAGAAAATTCTTCCCGTGATTTCCGTGCAGAAATGGCCAGTTATCTACTGCAGCCTACTGTAAAAAAATGCCTGTGAAGTACAGCAACTCCTGCCCTACGGATGTGAAACACGGCGTTCTGGAAACAAGAAAGGGAAAAAAAAGGGGGGTGGGGGGCAGGGCAGGACGGGCAGGACACAGAATTAATCTGCTTTATCTCTCAGATACTGTAACAGCTGCCAGTTCTACCTGAGGATGGGGGAACATCACAAGAGCCAAGCCTGCCTTCAGGAAAAGCAATGCTGGGAAGGCCATACACACTGCTGGTGCTAATGCCAAAACTGGTGTTAATACAAGGAAAGCTGCATCAAAAACTATTTGATCCTGGTAATATTTACCTATAAAAACCCAGGAGATTTTGTGAGATGGTGCAGGCACGTTTCGGCTGGACTAACACCCACTCTGCCAAATGTTCCCACATCCCCAGGTACCTCAGCAGAGACTGCGTGCCAGAGGGAAGGGCAATAACCACACAGCCTTTCATTCACACCTTTAATTACTCAGCTTATATTAATAATATCATTAACTGAAGCAGAATAAGGTTTTGTCCCAAACATGGGTGCCCGTGCACAGACAGCACCAAGATTAAAAAGCGCAAATTACACATTATTTAATGAGCTCATTTCCAGCTATGGCACAGGCAAACCCCTGTGCTGGACCTGCACATGCTGCTCCACCTACAGCAGCTCCACCTTCACACCAGTGTCTGCCCCAGTTCAACACTGCGCTTCACGTACAATGCACCAGGTCAAGGGTGGATGTACCAGGGTCTGGTTAAATAGTATGGGACATTCTTCACTTTCAGGATGCATCCAGTGTCAGGACTTGACCACGAAGCAAGCGGCAGGACCTGATCTCCTAAGGATGGAAGCAAGCACTGAGAGCAGAGATCCTGTTTTACAGAGCACCACTCGTGCCTGTTGGAGAAGGTCAACTGCACTTCAGCTCCCAGCAGTGAGTGCCCTTGAGCACCAACACATTTTCCTCACCTCACACACACTAGCAGAGCTTTCCGCTCTCAAAGGCCAAATCAGAGCTGACTTTCCTTCACTGATGTTGCCTCCAGAAGGGAAGGTGTCCTCACTTCCCCAAGCCCTGTGGCACCTCAGGTGAAGAGCAACATCCAAATAATCTTCCCTAACATTCAGATGCCTGCCAGAGCCTGCTCTCACGCTGCAAGGTAGATGGTGTTTGTGTTTAATGTTTGGTTTAGGAAACATCATGTTTCTTGAGTGCACAGGTGCATCCAAGAGGTCCTCATTGAAGTTATACGTCCGTATCTGTGCGCAGTAACACGGGTCACGTCACCAGCAGCAGCGGGGACCACCAACATACTGTTCTTCTCATGATCCAATTCTCTCTTTTTTGCCACTTCCAAGTCAAATTTCAGCCTTCGGCTATGTCACTTAAAAATCTCCTGGCTGGTTTTCTACTGCAGGGGCATTGAGGGTTGGGCAGGAAAAAACAGACCCTCTTTCAAATAAACTCAGGGAAGAGAAGAGTTGGTTTGGTTCTTTTACTAAATCCTGATGGCCTCTGTTTTAAGACATCCTTCCTTCTCCAAGATCTGCAAGGGCTGGGACTTCAAATCGCTTCTGACGGCAGGTTCTCTAATGGTCTCAGTTATTTCACATCCCCATCCCCGCCACAGAATGACACCAAACCAAGCGAAGAGAAGAGACTTTGCAAACCCTAATTTTGCCCAAAAACCACACGCTTCCTAAGACCACAGCAGATTTCAGGATGTTTGTAGGCTTGACCTTCTCACTGTTTCTAGCAACGACCAACTTCATACAGTGCCTCGGCAAGAGGAACTTCTGTCCTTATTTATCCAGTTGAGCACAACAGAAATGCCTGTGTGGAAGTGCATGATGTTGTGCGCTATCTATGGGCTCCAGGCTCAGCAGGGAGCATCAGGGAGTAAACCAGAAGCATCGCCTGAAAAGGAAGCAGAGCCCACCATGCCACGTGGTTACTCTTGTGCGTCACTGCGTACTGTATCTTCATGGGTAATTAATTATATGGAAAAAGCATCAAAACTAGAGAAACAAGAGGCAAACAGATTGTCCCTCTCGCTTCCCAGGAATTTCAACCCCACAGCAGAACTGCTGTTAACGGCTTCGCGAGACACGTGCCACTCCTCTGCCACAGTGATCTGCCTCTCCTTCCCTCCCCAGCTCCACACCACAGCAGCAGAACAGAGAGTCCCGGTGCTGGGCAGCCCTCATCATCTCCTCCACCCCAAAACTGGCTCTCCTCTTGGTCACGGCCCGCAGACAGGAGCGCTGGCACACAGCTGGGCTGAGCATCCATCCCCGAGGGCTTGACAGAGGTTGGCTCCTTCTTCAGAGCCCTAAAGCGGAGACCTTGATTTGGGACAGGAGGGCAGGGTGGGAGGGCTCTTCACAAAGCATTTCACAGTACCACAAGGAGCACACCTGATGCAGCCTATGTGCCACACACGGTTTAACTCAGCGTTATATGGACAGTCATGTGTTCTGATCCCAGTTGCAGGAGCAGATGGCTGGTTAATGCACGTTTCAGTCTCTCTCCATATTACACTGCATTATCGTGCCAGGAAAATGCAATGGGCATTATAAATGCCATGGCTCTTCCCCATTTCCTCCCAGTCCAGCTCTGCTCTTGGCAAAACACAGGACCGTGCCACAGGACAGCATGTCTCCCAGCTCAGCTCTCGGACAGCACCAGCTCCAGCGGGTCCTCACATCTTCCCACCACCCACCCCGCTTGAAAAGCCACCCACCTCCCCCAAACAGACCCCAAGTTTTGCATTTGAGCTGGGCAAGGCCAAAGTGCAAAAGGGCTATATTCCAAACATCCCCCAGGGCAGACCCCAAAAGGTGTTAGGGGACATTATTCTGTCCTGAAGGACCCCAAATCAACCCATTGGGTAGAGCAGATCACCCTTGACTCAGAGGAATAAAAAGAAAACCCTTAAAAAAATTTAAATCAATGTTTAACAAAAAGAAATGACCTAAGCCATTGAAAACAAGCCTGCTGTCACTTGTAACTCTTCCCTCCCACCTTATCTCAGTCTCACCTCACAAGAAGCAACTACAAATTCAAAGCACAAGAACAAAAAGATGTGCACAAACTCCTCCCAGCCCTGGGGGGGGGCGGGGACTGCAACCGAAACCATATTCATGTCTTATTTGTGAGCCATGTGCCTCCATAATGCGTTATGAGGTGTGTTTGTAACCAGCGGATGCCACAGTGGTCCTTGAGGAGGAAATAGCGTGTGTCTAAATGCAGGCAAAGCTATTTAGAAAGCCAGATCAAAGCAGCCCTCCCTCTCCTTCCTCGGGCCAAATTACATCCTTTGGACTTACTCCTTCACTGACTTAAAAATAAATAAATAAATAAATAAATAAATAATAAATGAATAAAAGAATAATCCGCCTCAATTTTCTTGGCTCTGCGAAACATGTTTAGAGACCGGAGTGTGATTTTAGAGCTCGTTTGTTATTTGCACCGCACGAACCCTGTTCTCCTCACATCACCTTCCAATCAGGTTTATTGTTGGCATTTCCAGGAGAAAGCCGAGGAGGGAGAGGCTAAAATCCTCAGCTGCATATGAAATGAGGGCAGAAGAAAAAAAAAAAAATCACAGTTAAAAATAAATAATTAATAACAGCAACAACAATAAGCTGTCTTTCCCTTGTTTTTCAGCCTGGTCTGAAAACGAACCTGTTTGGTTGCTGACTCAATTCTCCTCTGGCACCACACCTCCCATGGCCCTTTCCGAGATGAGATGCAATCATTAGCTTACTTGCTCCTCCAAATAACACCACAAACCGAAGCTCGAGCTGCTTTGCAGTAAATCATCAGTAATTTCTGCCTACGCGCAGCAAGGCAGGATTTGGCAGGGAAAACGGGGTGCTGTGTGTGTCCCCCACCCCGGGCCTGTGAGTGCCACCACCGATGAACGTCTCCGTGCCCCATCCAGCTGGGAGATAGTCCCCAAGCCACCGTATCCCCACCATGGAGAAGTGAAACCGGATCACTGTCCCTTGTCTGTGACACGCGAAGGACTGCCGCGCTGCTCCCCCAGGGCTGCAGGAAGGGTTAATTAAGGCTCATAAGGAGCTTCCAGACAGCGGGACCGGAGGCAAACTAGGAATACTGCTAATGCTGCCTCCAGAAACAAAGCAGTGAATTCCCGCTGAACCTGTCACTGCTGATCATTTTCTGAAGGCACGTGTTAATGAGGAGAAACCCTCCTCTTCCCCCTCCCAGCACCCTGGCGCCACAAGCACCTGAGCCCCCGTTTCCCTGGGACAACCAACATCCATCTGGCAGCCCCCTCAGGGTCCCCCCACAGTCTGATCCAGCTCACTCTAGGGCTGCCCTCCCCACCAGAGCAGTGGCTCTACGGGCAAACCTGGATCCAGGCAGCCCAGCTTTCCCAGATCCTAAGGAAATACACAGGCAGAGTGGAGTAGTACTGATTTAGATGAGCAGAAGATGGGGCCCCAAGATCTCATCTTTGGCTCGCTCATCCCGTAACGCTGACTCCTGCTGAGATTTTGGAACCAAAAAGAGGAAAGAGGGTGGGAAATCAATTTAATTGCCGCTTAGTAAGCAACTGTGTCGCTGGCAAAATCTGAACATTTTACTGTGAGAGAAAGGGGAGGGGGGGAAATGGCTTTTACATTGCATAGGAAAGTGGATTGAGAGCAAAGCTCCCCCTCCATCATCTGCTCCGCCGCACCCCTTCCTTCCTTAAACAGAAGGAAGCCAGCAAGAAACACACAGTTAACGCCAGCAATCTCCTGCTCACACTACTCCAATTAATAGTCAATCCACTGCACCCTTTGTCATTAGGCTACACGTAATTACCCCTTCACGCAAACGTCTTTCTTAAACAGATCCTACTTTTGCTTCCTCTGCAGATACATTCCCCGTAATTGGTTTTATTGCACCAAATGCTGGGCTGCCCTCATGGAAGGGAAGCGGTTGTAACTGTGTTTCTCTCTCCCAGTCATAATAGGCTCCTTCTGTGCTTCCAGCACTTCTCCCAAGCTTGCCTTCTTCACTGGCAAAGACACCAGTCCACCCAGAAGTACCAAACTGGCGTCCTGCAGGCTGCGGGCACCTGAAGCGCACGTCCACAGATCCACCTGGCTCACATGCCCTGCACACTCTGCCCGGGTCGCTAACACCTTCTGCAAACCTCTCAGCATTGGGAAGGAAATAAAAACTCCGGTCTCAGTACCACGGAACAGTCCGCAGACCTGCCTTCCTCAGGCACAGCCATTTGTAGCCCTTACCTTGCAATGTCCCCGTGTGCCAAGCCCCCCCCCCCGACAGGAGACACAGACCGTGTTGAAGAGCCAGGGGCAAGAGACATTTGGGCAGAGAAAGAGGAGCAAACCCAGGCGAGATAGCCACAAGCACATCAGAGTAGATCGGGATGATGTTCTCTTACCATGGAAAGGAAGAGAGCAAGTAGAAGAAAACAGCATGGGGTTTTGGTTAAATAACCCACCTCTGTAGGTATCTAAGGTGGCAGGAGGATAAATAGCACGAGGCACCTTCCCCGATAGCTGATGTCTTGCTCAAGCACAGAGACACTTCACAACACATGTGCTGTGCCTATGATGCCTCAGCACCCAGACACAGAGCTGATTTCAGACACCTCCCTGATTTTCTTCTGCCAAGCCCACCCCTAAGGGTCACCAGCAGCTCAGGGCCACAAGGCAGAATTGATCCCTTCTAAAAACCCATCTGCAGGGGCCAGGGTTCAGGCCCTTCCCTGTCACCTACCAAGGAGATGCCGGCACACCATGCCACGCCAGCCAGTGAGCGATGCCACAGTCCCGAGACATCTCACTGGCAGCACACAGCGGGTGGATTACAAGGGAGACCATGACATTCCTGAACCAAGCTCACCCCAAGAGTATCACCACCTCCAAAGCCACTCCAGAGCACAGCAGCAGGACTCTTTCAGCTCCTTCTATCCTTCCAGAGCAGTACAAAAAGTATTTTTCCTCTTCTGATGCTTAACACCTCTTGTTAACAAGACACATGCACAGAAACTTATTTAGCATCTTACCAGCAAAGCAGCACAATCCTTGCATCCTCTCCATCCTCCACTAAGGTAGTTTTAAAAGCACTGAGCTAGGAAAAGCACCTGGACATCCCCAACATTTGTTGTTTTGCAAAGCCAACAGGTCTTGTTCAATCAATATTTATGCCCCCATCAGTCACAGCTGCAACACGGAGCTCTACCAGAACATAATGGGGGTAAAAACCCTTCATTGCAATTATCAGTGAAAAATTAGCAGGGGTTTCATTGGCTGCTTATTGTTTCACAGGTACCTCAGAAGGCATGTTGATGCATTGCCTGTAGATTAATTGAACAAGACACACAAGACAGGCTGTTTGCAGCTGCCTTAGTAGTCAAGGTGACCGAGTGATGACTTTGGCAGGACTTCTGACCCAGTTCCTGCTCCATGCAGACACAGGCGACTGCACAAGGAGGCAGCCATGCTGAGCAAACTGCTTTCCCAAGCTCACCAGAAGGAAGGCGAGTGCCTGCAAAACAGCACCCACTGATGCACCAGACCTGCATCTGGTCCCACAGACAAGGACAGCTTGGGTATGAATGTCTGGTTTATATTTCCACATCCATCCCTAAATACACCAGCAGCAGACAGCAACTGGATTCCGCCTGTCTCCTGCACCACCAAAGCTTCTGACATCCCAGAAAACCTGGGTTTGCACCTAAACATTTCAGGGTAGGATTTCACCAGCAAAGCATTACAGAAGTTTCCTCTCGTCTCCCATCCTGGCCCTACCCGTGCCCTCAGCCAACATGAGCATCCCTGCCTTTTCGTTCTGACAGCTTTGGCGCTTCAATCCCCTAATTGTCAAGATCTGAATTTTTGCAGGATACACAGTTATTTTAATCTGTTAAGTGGCTTCTGCTGCTATAAAACTGACAGGAATTTAATATCTGGAAACTGTCAGCTGAGCTCCAGGTGCTGAGTCTTTCTAAATGGCGATGATGCAGAAGGAAGCGCCGACTGGTGCAAGGCGCACAGGCACAAAGCTGGCAAGCACCCCTTGACACTAAGGCCCAATCATGCAGGGTGCTGAGCAACCCGAAGTGCTGTGAGAAGGTGGGGAGGGTAACAAGCCTCTCATCACCTCCCAGGAGCCATCCCCCAACTGCATCTGAACACACTCAGAAAGGAGCCACTGCACAAGTCATCAGGTCACTTCTGTTAACAGAAGGGACTTTTCCACCCTAACTTTTCTTCTGCAGTCCATCATGTGACGGACCCAGCGATGGACCCACTCTTCCTCCAGAGGCTGTGCTTCAGCCATTCATCTGAGAGAGCAAGCTGGCACATGGGAGGGAATGAAGAGAAATAAAATCCCCAAACCCAAGAGCAAAGTTTTCCTGCCCATCCTGCATGCACTGCTGGCCCCGAGCAACCCCACTGCGGTCTGCTCAGGATTCACCAGATGATGGGGACGAGACGAGCAAGGGGCTGTCACCCACCCACCCCTCTCCTGCTGCCTCCTTAGCATCCCCCAGGACGGCATGGCTACAGCCTGGCACAGGGCACAAGCACCAGGCAGCATGCTCATGAGACATCCCTGCAGAGCCAGCTACACACACTCCTCGCAAATCAATTTGGGAATTTGCTTGTAATTAATCCTGCGTATCAGTTCCTCTCATTATTTCTTAATGTAATTAAGTTATTAATTCATATGTTGTCCATCCCTGTACCCCCCTCTTCCCAAAGCTAAGCAGAGGGCCGGATCAGAGGGAGGCAAGAGATGTGCTGGGCAGTTGCTCGGCACTCTGAGCCTGGATTCCCGGAGCAGGAGCCCAGCCCCAATTCTATCTCCCTCTGCCACTTCAGGTGGGCCATCGGTAGCCTGATTTTCCAAGAGGGTTGAGTGATTCCAATGCCTCGAGAATCAGTGAGAGCCATAAGGGTGCAAAGTTCAATTAACCTCTCTGGGTCCCAGTTTATCCATCCGGAAAACTGCCAGGGCAGGGAGACAGGGTGGAACTAATTAATGCTTGCAAAGCATTTTGAAACCCTCTGCCAAAAGGCACAGGGGGAGCAGGAGGCCTCCATGAATCCCAGCTGATCCGTGACCCGGAGTAGCCCCATGTCCTTACACCCTCATCCATCAGACCTGGCTGTCCAGCGGGCTGAGCCCGCAGCTGCTAACCAGGGCCATGTGGGCAAGGCACCCCAGCAGAGGCAGGCATGCCGCTACGGCTCCCGTTTCAGGCAATTTATAGGACTTGATAAGGGGCAGGGAAAGGGCAGGGCAGGTTTTGCTTACTGCACTAACAGGGCTTGATCTGACCTTTGGAAAAGTACAAAAAAGAAAACCAGCAAAACCACAAAAAACCCAACCACAATAAAAGCAGTAACAGCATCAGAGGGACAAGGGAGTTCGTCCCAGGAACAGCTTTGCATGAGCAAATGGAGCGAGTGATGTTGTCCTACACGCTGCCAGCCCTGCGTAGTTACAGCACCATGCAGCCAGGAGGGAGTCCCACACCCTAAAAATCCAGCCCCAGCCTGCTCTGGCTGCCCCGGCGCAAACTGCCAGCAACTGCAAGCAGCAGGGATGAGGAGGAGGAGGAGGAGGAGGGAAAGGAGGCAACATGGACACCAAGGGGAGGAAGAGCTGGCAAGAAGGGGGACCCTCTGGGCCTGCCCACACCAAGCAGCAGTGAGAGACCCAGAGATGGGATTAGGAGGGAAAAAATAAAAATAAAATTAAAAATAAAATTAAATAAATAAAAAGGGGGAGGTGAAGCCAAGCTAATTACAACAGACAGCTGCACCTACCTCTTCAAGCATGAGCAGCTCGGAGAAGCTAAGCTGCTGCTGTCAGACCTGCCCCAAGCACCCGCCTCTGTGGGGGGGATGCGACGGGCCAAGCTAGAACAGGCAGGAACAGGCACGACCTGAGGACCACAGCAGACCCTCCACACCAAGCACCTGCTCCTCAGAGACAGCGCTGGGATTCTCCAGGTATAGGGAAAACATTACAAACCTTCCTTTGGGAAGCTGAGCACTGGATCTGGCGCAAGATTTGGGGTAAAGGGAGGCTTGGACAAAGGAAGGGCAAGCCCTCTGTGCAATTGAGTGTGGCAACTCCACAAGCAGCAGCTCTGCTGCCAGCCCTGGACAAGCCATCGCCGTGCTGCGGCTGGCCAGCAAGCTCGGGCAACACGGCCTTCCAGCCTCAGATGCGTGCTGTGAGCCCTGCCAGGAGACAGGCACGGGCAGGAAGCGACATTACCAGCTGGAGCCTAACTAGAGGGGTCTAAAGGTTAAATGCACATGAGGCATGATATATGGTGTGCATATGGCTGCAGAAATAAAGCTCCGCTGAGCGAGAAGGCAGGGGGGTGGGTGTGATTTAGAAAACCACATCGGAAGCGCTGCCAGGAAAGTTGACGTGGATTTGCTCCATTTCTCCACCGTAGCTGTGCTACAAAGTTTGCACTGCTGTTAGCAACCTACTACCTCCACTTCTCATGGAATTTGGGAGGGCAACTCTTACCTGCTCCAGTTTTCAGCATCAGGAGCTAGTCCCACTGGCCAGGGGAATAGGACACGCTGGCAGGCTCCCCTCCAGACCGCGGCATCCGTGCCTCTGGTACCCAAGTGACACCACATCCTCATGCTCACAACCAGCTTACAATTCATACTGCTCAAAAGCAGTTTCCAAATCCAAAAAATGTAATGCATTAAATAATAAAAGAAAAGAAAAAGAATCTGCACTCTATGGATCTCAAGGGGATGCAACTATTTTGATGGAAAATTCAGAAGAAATGAAGGAGAGGCAATTTTAGCAGTCAAATTGCTGGAGTTACGGCAACTCGGCAGTTGCAGCTTTGAAGCTCAGGGCCTGATCCTGCATGACAGGAGAAGTTTGTTTGACCGGCTGTGGGAGCCCAGCTGTGCTCCTAATGGCATCAGTAACCCACACCATGGGGTGGGGGCAGGGTGCTTGCCCCAGGAGCAGAGTCAAAATGTGCTGGAAAATGAAGCAGCAATTCAGCTGCAGCTGGTGCTGAGCGAGAAGCAAGGTTCATTTCAAGGAGAACATCATTGCTCACATCAAACCAGGGAGGTCTTTTTAGGAACACGGTTCTGACAGAAACCTACTGACACCAAAGCAGAGTTGTAGTTAGGAAAGCGCCTGCCTTCTGTTTTCAGAGACTTATTACCTTCCCCCACTTCAATAATATATGTATCTATAATTATTTATGTCGGGGCCTGAAATTGCATAGATTCATTCCCTTCTACTAGGGCTGAAAGATTTCCAAAAGCCTGAAAAAAAAACCCCTCCTCAATCATTTTTATTTAAAAAACATGGAAAACCAATAATTCCTCAGGATGAAAAATCAAAGCAAGCTTTACAAGTCCTGACTTTTTTTTTCCTCCCCAGACAGGTCGTTAATTCTGTTTCGGAGGTGACACACATAGGAGACTCTCTCAAGATCTGGCTAGCGTGGTATCATTGCTTTAAGTCCTGGGCCAAACACTCAGTTAGGTGACACTGGCACAAAAACAGGGTTGAGGACTCACACCCCCTTCTTCTGTCACAATAATCCTTAATCACAGCAGATTTTCAGGACCTGGGCTCTAACCCCGATTAATTTATTCTAGATTTCCAGCTGTGTAACTAAAAGTGGCATCTAATCCACATCCTTCGGACGGTTAACCCTCTGCTCAGCTCGTTCTGCTGTTGGCCATCAGAGAGGACACGGGACCCTGTTCCAAGGAAGCTGCTCGCAACTCCACCGCTTCACTCCCCGCGTGGAGCGGGATGCTTTCTGCCTCTCCCGCGCTGTCACCCCAGGGACCCAAACCTGGCGCTGAAACGCGACTGCAAACGCGCGCTCCTTCCTCCCTGGCTGGGACTTACAGGGCAACGCTCCCACCCGCTCCCCTTCGAACCTCGGGGGCCGAGCCGGCTGGGTACCCGCAGCTCTGCCAGCCGCCGCGCCCAGCTGCTGCACGCCGGGCGCTCCCCGGCTGCTCCCCTCTCCTTTCGGCCAGGGGCCAGGGTCGAGCCCTTCTGGTTTAGGAGAGGGCTCGAAACGCCGCGTGACAGGACTCACCCGGCCACCCCGCAGGGGTCACGCAAAACACTGGTATCGCTCTTGAGGAGTAGCGCCGGTCACCCTCCTCCCTCTCCCCCCCCCCCCCCCCCCCACCGCTCCCTGAGGTCCCGAGGCCCGAAGCGAGGGATGCTCGAAGTTGGCAGCGGGTCGGAGAGCTGGTACCGCCGGGGGCATCCGCGGTTCGGGGAGCCCCGACGGCTGCAGCCCTCGCTGAACCGGGGTGAGAACTGCCGAGGCCGTGCGGGGAAGGAGGTAGCACCGCGACCGCCGGGGGGTGCATTAATTCGGCGGAGGGGCGGGGGGAGGGGGTGTGTGCTGTGAGGGGGTATGGGGTCCTGTCCTTACCACCTCCCTCCAGAAGCACAGAGCCGGTGCAAAAGTTTAAGGGGAGCGCAATGGGGTGAGGGTCCCGAAAACCGCCGGGAACTTCTTCCCGGGGTGGCGGCCCCGGCCCCACCGGCCGTTCCTTACCTCCAGCGTACGTCCCTCGGCTCCCGCCGCTTCCAACTTCCTCCTCGCCCCGAAGAAGAAGAGGAGGAGGGCGGCGAGCCAGAGCACCCCCAGCAGAGACAGCGCCAGCCGCCGCGTCGGCCGCCTCATCCTCCGGAGGAGGGGTGGGAAAAGTCCAGGGGGCAGAAAGCGGGAGCGAAGGGCCGGGGCCGGGCACCTCCGGGGCGGCAAGGAGAGGAGGAGGGTCTCACCCGCCCGCCCGCCTCGGAGCCGACGATGCGAGTCCCGGGCTGTGCATGCTCTGCAGGGGAGGGGAGGAGGAAGAGGAGGAGGCGCCGGCGCCGGGAGGAGGGGGGGTTGGAGCCGCTGCCGGGGGGAAGGTGCTGCGGGCAGACAGCCGGGCTGGCACCCCGGCTCCGGCCGGGGAAGCCGCGGGGTGGTGCTACGCTGCTGCCCGCTCTACCGGGGACCCTACCGCGCCGGGGGGCGATGCGGGCACCCGGGGACGGGGACACCGGGCGCAGCGGTTGGGAGGGCGCGTAACCGGGGACGCCCATCCCTCCCCTCCCACGTACCACACGTGGGCCCGGGCCGCCCCCAGCGCCCCCGAGCCGAGCGCGAAAGGATGCGCGGGGCCGGGCAGCGCCGCTGCGAAGTTGGCCCGTCCCAGTCCCCATCCCGGTCCCCGTCCGGCTCCACGGCGAGGGGAGGCCACGGCTCAACAACACACAGAGGAGGCTCAGACACATGACGGGAAGATTAATTTATCCAATTGAAACAGCAGGGGGAATTCAGGTAGGTGGAATTTAATTACTGGATTTGGAGGAGAAGACGCGAGTCTCCGGAGCTGTCAAGAGCACTTAAAAAATAATATCATAATCATCAACGCAGAGCAGGGCAGCTGCTGGTACACGCAGCAGCTTAGTGCCGGCCCACAGCCCTGCAGGAACGGCCCCCAGCTATCATCCCTGTCCCGCGGGTTGATCCCTGCTTGTTCCACACACAGCCCTGGCACAGTGAGCCCATCCACGCAGGGCAGCCAAAGTAGGAATTACAGACGTTGCTGGGGGGGGGGGGGGGGGGGGGGGGGGCGGAGGGGGGGAAACAACCCTGAGTAGGACACCTCACTCCACTGTCCCTGCTCACCTGCCTGACTCGCCGCTCTTCCAGTTCTGCCGCTGACAAGGATTGCAGGAGCTGAGCAATCCCTTGCAGAAGACATGAGAGAATAAATGAAGTATCAGAGCAGATGTGAGTCATTCATGTTAGTAAAAAAACTATAGAACATACCCCATTAAAAAAAAAAGAATCCATGCATAAAGTAACATATGGAATGAACTGGCAATAAGATGTCAAATGCTGGAAAGCCCAATGCACACATAAACAACCTCTCCTCTGCATTTCCCATGCATTCCGCCTGGTTTTATTATTTCCTGCAGTTTTCTGTCATTTGTGATTTTCATCCTCTGTCCTCCTCTGGTTTATTCCCAGGGCTCACTAAGCCCTTCTCCCTAACGTGTAATCTGTGCCTCTCAGGTCCAGCATTTATGGAAAGATTCACAGATAAAAAATTTCATTAGCATCCACAGAAAGGAACTTTCTTTGTTTTAAGGCCACCTGACTTTGAAACACCTTTAACTGACTGACGAAATCCAGGTCCAGTAGGCAGGCTTAGGCTGAACTTTGTTTTCCAGCAACAGCAGTGACTTGGCCAAGCAGGAGCAGAACTAACAGGTAAGAAGAAAGTAGAAAGCCCTCAGATCACCGTGGTGGGCTGCCAGCCCAACACTGCACAGGAGACCCATGTCAACCTGAAAATGCCACCTCTTCCCATGGTGTCTGCATCATCTGTCATGCCAATTTACATTCCTCAGCTCCATGCTTGGGGTAGCTAAACCACTGCCCCCTGGCTCTCCCCACGAGACATCTCTGCCCAACCTAGAGGCAACCCACAGGTAGGTGCAGGTGTTATTCTTTTCCCCAAACGGGGGCTTTATTCTTTCTTCTGAAAGCTGAGGAGGGGCACCTGAGCAACTTTCAGCAGCTGAAGCACGTGAGTGGTGGCTTTTAACATCATTGCCTTCTTACTCTGTGCTCACCCTAGCTATTGGCACCAGCTGGTTGCTCCTTCACACATACCTCCCTCTAGGAAGGGCTTTCTGACCAAGACAATCGTCTTGCCACAAATAGAAAGTAGCTGCTGGTGTTTTCCCAGGTGGGACAAAGTGGCCTCTGCTGCTGTAACGCAGCATCCCTCTGACTTGCATCCAGAGGGTGCAGAGCTTTTCCTACCGGCCCCTTGCCCCATGCTAGGGCAGCTCTTCTAGATAAAGGCACCTCAGTCATATCGCTTAGAGCTGGATTTAAAACCTCATCTTTTCCATAAGTCGGACTTCCAGCCAAAACTACTGCAAAATACAGGGGGAAGCAGGGAAAAATGTCGGGGAAATACACTGCGGGTTAGATTACAGGTAAGGCAATAAATAGGACGTACCTGACAGCAATGCGATCGGAGAACGCTCTCAGTACCTTGAGAAAGAACTCCCTCTGCTGAGGGAAAGCCTGATCGGCAGGGCCCGCGCAGCGATTAGGGACAGGGGTACGGGCACAGCCCCGGCCCCTCCCGCTGGCACAGCCGCTGCGCCCGCCGGGAGCCTGACACCGCCCGTGCCGCGGTGACACCGCACAGGTCCCTGCCCGTAGGAGCCCTGCGGCTGCCCTGCGCAGGCATCCCACGATGAGACGGGAGATGCGAGGAGCTCTAGGGATCCGGGAGATCTCCAAGAGGGTGCGTTCCGTTCCTCCCGACGGCGTGCATGCTGGGACAGATAAGGTTATCGAGTAGATGATGCCACCAGCTCTGTAAAGGAGCACAAGGAGAGTACAAATCTGTGGGTGCAGAGTTGTTTGGGGGGGGGGGGGGGGGGTGTGTCACAGACTTTTAGTAACTTGTATACAAATCCTGCTGCAACTCCATTAAAGCCATGGCAATAAGAGCACTGTTGTGTTATGGATACCCATGTCTTCCCTGCTTGCCTAGATCTGCCAGCCTCAGGTGCTTCACAAGTGAGGTCCATAGCATACTACCTGTCTCCAGGACAGTGAAGGTAAGGCCAGCAGTACAGACAGAAAAACAGCCTGGGAAACAGGGACATCGCATCTGTTGGTGTCAGCAGTGCAAAGGTGATGAAAGCAGTTGTTTGATGAGAGCAAAAATCACATAGTGTTTGTGAGCAGAAGGGGGCCTCCTCACAATTGCAGCCTCAAGCAACAGCCCTTTAGGGTCCTGCCCTTAGGAGGGGGTGGTAGGGGAAAGTAGCTCTCCTTGCTATTTAAAACGCATCTCTAAAGCATGTTGCAAGGGAATTCCATCTCACCAGATCCAGAAACAAGCTGGGCACTGCTTCAGGGCAGTTTTTACTAGAACATTCCCAAGTTTGAGTTTGGTTCACATCCAAGATCCCATCCACAGAGAAAAAACCCTATATTTCAAAGAGAACTGCAAGTAGTCAGTGTTCTGGAAAAGCTGGAGCAGGCTTAAACAGATACACTCAAGAGGAAAGAATCAAAATCAAACCTCCAACTTGGGATGTTGAGTAGCCTCAGCTGAACATCACAGGTTACTTCAAGACCGAGCAACCCTGCTGAGCCTCTGCATGAAGAAGGGCTTCTAGGACATGGAGCCCTGCTGCCAGGGTAGGGCTGGGTAGTCAGTGGTTTGGGGTAGCACAGCTTGCGCTGTTGTGCGTGGCAGCATAGTTCCCCCACAAAGAGATGCTGCTTGCAGTAGCAGACCCATCTGAAAGTGATGTTTGTTTGCAAAGATAAGCAATCAGCATTGGAAGAGGTCACTGTGGCAACGTGTGGTTACACATCCTTGCCTCCAGGCTTGGGGAAAGAAGCAAACACAGAAGTTTTCTCTCTCACCCCTGGCAGGGAGTGTGCTACATTTAGTGAATTTAACCAGGCTGAGGAGGGGGCTGGGAGAGGAAGGAGACAAACTGCTCTCAAATAGCTGTTCTGGCAAGTGCTGAACATTGGCATGTTTCACAAGCAGCCCAGCTGCCCCTTGTCACCTAGCAGCCAAGGTGCCAATCTGGGCACAGGGCCTCCAGCAGAACAAGCCCACATGTGCCCCGACCCAGGCTGCACCCCAAGATCCCCAGCCTGCTCCCAGGGGATGACTCAGAAACCATTTGTTACTTGTCTAGCAGCAGAGCTGTGCTTCAACATCATGTCAGTGACTCCTCCAGGTTTATATTTAATACAGCAACAAAAACCCGCTTTTGGATCTGCAGCTGTTCAGAAACCTTCTGTGTTACTTGGTCTGTTCCTAACCCAGTCCACATGGGAGAAGGGGAGAAGCCAGCAAGTCCTTTACACAGGAGCAAGGAGAGATACTTCCTTTGCTATGGGGGTCCACCAGCTTTGCAGCACATCACCCCCTTGCCTTGAGCCCCACGGCATGTTGCTGCAAGAGTGCAAGCATGTACCAAGCCGATCGTTCCTGGCCATAGCCACCATCACATGCAACCCTCAGGGTTGCACACGGTAGCAAGGGCTCTCTGGTACCTCAGGCAGTACCCTACCCTCCCAAAAAGCAGCCTCCATGAAGGCCATTGAACATGCCGTGAACATTATCCCACATTTTTGTGGCAAGTACCCTCTGCCTGTGCTTTTGTGCTGTGATGGGAGACAAAGACCACAAGCATTAGAGACAGCTCTAGCCCAATACCAGGAGAGCTGCCAGTTCAAGCTCTTTTACATTTAACATTAAAAGCTGCCCATCTCCTTTCCCTCACTAAGATGACAGAACTGTAGCCTGTCCTACATCTGCAGCCCGTACTGGAGGGTCAAACGTGAAGCTACAAAACACTCACCTTTTCCACTCGGGCAGTGATGTCATTCTGCACCTCTTCACCTACTGCTGCAATCAAAAAGGAAAATGGAGGAATTCATGGGAGCTTCTTGCTACCATTGGAGTTGCAAGCAAGTGAAAAAGATCATTTTTCACTAACTGTAAAGGATTTTTTTCCCTCATTTTAATTAAACCACAAACATTCTTCTCTAGCAAACTTTCCACAATGGCATCTCCAGTTAATTAAAGGTTTAAGCTGTCAGGAAATGCTATGTATAAAAAAATAAAATGAGGAGAGCCTCTTTAATAGCATTTGCTAATTGAAGTTCTCATCAAGTCAGCTGCAGGAACATGAGGTGTTCCCTGTGTAGATGGGAACCAGCACACATCTTTGCATTTGCCTGCAGTTTCTACAAGTCGGTCTCCCTCAGCCCACTTTGTGTGGCACTAATGGGTGAGGTGCTCAGCTCTCTCACCAAAAGGACAGAGTCTTCTCCACAGCAAGACTGGAGGAAGGTGGGAAGAACTTTTGCCTACCACAAGGTATTATATGTTGCATCTTTAGCAGCTGCAATCCAATGGCCACCCACTTGCACTTGTGTTTGATTCATATTCTCCCCAGTCTTTGTCTCCATTTGCTGGAGCACAGGATTTTTTGGATTAGATGGAGCTGTTTTACTAGCTCCCAGTGTTTCCAGGTGCCCAGTGTTGCCAGGACAAGTAGGTGTGAGAACAAGAGCCAGAGCGATGGGAGATTGATTTTGGCATATGGCTGGGTGGATATATTGGGGAGCACAAAACAGATCCCTTGGGCAGTGCTCGTCTACAGTGACTACCCTCAGTACTGCTTTTGATGGACCCAGCTTTTGTGTAGCTTCTTGCCACAAGCCTTCCAGGCCCTGTCTGTCTCCAGAAGCCTCTGGTGGTTGATAGTCCCTCCTGATGCCCACCAATGTAGTAGTTCCCTGGTGAAAGCCCATGGATAAGTGATGGCTGCTGATCCCACAGCCTGTTTCATCGGTGTCTTGGCCAGGGGAAAGCTGTCTGTCACCGTGTTAGCAACCAGTGGCAGCCACTGCAGATGGCCACAAGAGCACTCAAGTCAGCAGACAACTTCTTGGGCTAAATTGCAGCAAAGGATCATTAAGGCAGATGAATCATTATCAGCAGCATCTGAGCCCATAAGGTCCACAGCACCCTGCCGCCCTCAGCGCAGTTCTGGCAGGCACCCAC
The DNA here is from genome assembly GCF_964237585.1 of Gallinula chloropus. Taxonomy (NCBI): domain Eukaryota; kingdom Metazoa; phylum Chordata; class Aves; order Gruiformes; family Rallidae; genus Gallinula; species Gallinula chloropus. Next base: position 71,087,634 of record NC_140087.1, read on the forward strand.
GGTCCTGGGGGCCCATGGTGCTGCTGTAACTCTACAGGGCAAGCAGAGCTGCTCAGCTGCCTCCCAAAGAGATGTGCTCCTCTGTGCAGGGGTGCATGTGCACTCATGCCCCCATGCAGCTCTAAGAAAGCAGAGAACCCTGCCAGGACCAAACCCTTTTGTTGCTAAATATGCTAAATCAGTCCTTTTAGCCAGCTGCAGGATGATGTCCCTTAGATACATCCAAGCCTGTAATTGCTGTTTGGATGGGTGACACTCAACAGAATAAAGAACCAGTCGGGTGATAGGTGAGAGAACACATTAGCCAAAATAAAGCTTTGTCCTTAAAGCACCTTTAATGCCTCTGTCCTTTTGTGTGCAGGTGTTAAGCAGGCTTCAGAGCCAAATCTCTGCTTCTGTGATATGTAAGTGTGGCCCGATGCCAACTGGGATTTAGGCATCTATTAACACAGCTGGCAACGTGTAATATTGCATCAGGCATTTTGTGGGAAGGAGCAATTTCGCAGCTGGATGAAAAGTTTTACCCTCATCTTCTTCCTAGAAATTTTGTCGTAGAAAAAAAATGCTTAAATGTTCTTCATCCCACCCCTTTGCTGAGGGATCCAAAACCAGAAAGGAGTGAGCCACACCCCACCTAATTTCTTAAGATTTCAATCCTGCTATTTAGGTGAAGTGTCTAGGAACAGACATTTCTCCCATATACAATGCAATGCTTTAAGTATAAAGATGGAGTGGTTTATATTTGACCAAAAGCTCCGAGGGGCTAACACCTAACCCCTCATCTCCTCTTAAAAATACTTAAAAGTACACAGTTACTCTGTGTAAAGAGAGTGCAAAGCATCAAGGTCTACACTTGCATCGCATCAATCTTTTCATGGGATCCACCGCAATCTCCTGCAAGGGAACAATATTCTACCCTTATCGTGCTCAGGTGCATTAACATCTCACTTCCCACCACCAGTTCACTGCTGTTGGTTAGAAAGCAAAGCAGCAGCTTGATTTCCCAGCTTGATTTAGCAGGACAAAACTTCAAGGCTGCTGTTTAGAAAACAAAGTAATGTTTAATTGCACACATTTGTTTTGCTGTTATTGAGCAAGAACAAGCTAGAAGCCCGACAGCATTATTTCTCCTTCCCCACAAAGCACCTCATTAATGCATTCAAACCTGTTAGAATTTGTTGGTCCCAGAGGCTCTTGTTGAACCAGAACGATCAATAGATGCAAACAGAGCAGGTAAAGAGGCAATCAGGCTCCTAGAAAGTTAAAATATTTTCTATTAGGACACCATAATAACTCCCCCTCAACAAGTATTCCAGCATCTGGTGCTGTAAGCAAGGGGACATCCCAGGTAGGAGCAACCTAAGCAAGACATGCAAGGGAAGAAAGACATCTCCACTTAGCTGCAGAGAGCAGAATGTGCTCTGGAGCAAGATGTGCTCCAAACATCTTGGGCTGCCCCACCAGGAGAGGTATTTCATGGGAAATGCTGCGCCTGGGAGATAATTGGAGGAAACCACTCCAACATTTCAGGTTCTGATCTCCTCACAGTAATGAGCGCACAAGCAGATGATGCATATGCATGAGAACATAATTAAGAGTGGTGAAACCTGGAAGATTTTCAGACTCTTTGGCAATTACCAACTTAAACACACAAAAAATTAAGATAGCCTTATACCCAAAGGAAAGTTATTATTCGAAGTGCCTTGCCTCATTATCGTTAGCTTGAGCTCAAACAGCAGGCTAGCGAGCAGGGGAGAGCTGCCTTCCATTAGCAGCAGGTGCCCTCCCCGGGAATGGAGGCAGGATGCCAGCATCCTTCTGCTCTCACTGAGACATCTCAGACGGTTGCAAAATGCTTTATTGGAACAAAAATAGAAAGTGGAGGGCACACCTGACTGGCAGCTTGGGCTCCCCTGTTGCTCTTTGGGCCTCTCTGGTGAAGAGCGTTCACGGACGGAGAGCTACCCTGTGTAAATAGATTCACTAAATAAATGTGGTAATTATACTGAATATTATTCTCAGTAGAAACAGCAGCGGGGAAACCATTTGCATAAGAAATGTGGATTATTCATGTAAATTAATGTGTTATTTGTTTATGGAAAAGATTAAGTCTTGTCTAAAGACCTCGAACTCAGCTATATATAAAAGCTAACACTTAAACAGCGTCCCGTGCCTTCGCTGTGCTCTGCCCACCTTCAGTGAATTCATCTTTGCACAACTAGCAATGCTTCTCAGTCTGTTTCGCTAAAGCTCAGACTCCCCTCGGGCCAGGGGACAGCCAACCTGCTGAAGGGAGACAGGTTTGGCTGCCATTCAAGTACCTTTACAGGAATTCAAGCTTTTAATCTTTGTTTCGGCAAGCTGAGCCTAGTGTGGAGAGAAAGGGGAGTGGTTTCTAGGTTTGAAGAGCTCTACAAAAAGCTTGTCTTGACAGGATGGATGCTTTAATTTTCTTCCCCCATGTGCTGGATGAGAGGAGGGGCTCAGGTCCCAGGCTGGCTCTGTCCCATATAGTCCAAAAGCAGACAAGAGTACCCTCAGTTTTGGGGCGCAAGAGTATCTCAGGGCCTTGCAGCCCTCAAGAGCTGGGCTATTGAAGCAGTCACGGTGTGCCTGCCCCCCAGCCTCTGTGCCAGCTCATAGCATGCTCGCCCTCGGGGTACTTTAACCCTGCTTACCTCAGTAATGCAGAAGGGATTGATCCCATTACATCCACCTCCTAAGAGCACCAGGACAGCCTCATCCCTTACCACAGCAGTCCCAGGGCCAGGGTTATTATTCAGCAACGAGATCTTCTCACTAGGCTTTGCGCTCAAGAATCTGCTAACTAGAGGCTGTTCTTCTGTTCCCAACCAAGTCCTGGGCTGCATCAAAAGCAGTGTGACCAGCAGGTCAAAGGAGGTGATTCTTCCCCTCTACTCTGCCCTGGTGAGACCTGGCCTGCAGTACTACATACAGCTCTGGTGTTCCCAGTACAGGAAAGACCTGTTAGAGGCAGGTCCACAAAGACAATCAGGGGGCTGGAGCACCTCTCTTGTGAAGACAGGCTGAGAGAGTTGGGCTTGTTCAGCCTGGAGTACCTGCAGCCTTCCAGTACCTAAGGGGGTCTTACAAGAAAGATGGGGACAAACTCTTTAGCAAGACCCATTGCAATAGGACAAGGGGTGATGGTTTTAAACTAAAAGAGGGTAGACTTAGACTAGATATAAGGAAGACATTTTTTACAACAAGGGTGGTGAAACACTGTCACAGGTTGCCCAGAGAAGTCGTAGATGCCCCATCCCTGTAAACAAATTCAAGGCCAGGTTGGATGGGGCTCTGAGCAACCCAATCTAGTTAAAGATAGTCCTGCTGATTGCAGAGGACGGGTTGGACTGGATGAGCTCTAAAGGTCTTCTCCAACCCAAACTATTCTATGATTCTATGAGTCTATGATTCTATATGCTATGTCATTGAAGAGAAAGACTCTCAGCTGATCCTAACTTTGATATGTATGCAATAGTGTGGGCTGCCTGAGGATTTGTTGCCCTTAATTGCTTTAAATAATTTGAGAAATGATGGATGCCTGCCACACAGTGGGAAGGGCCTGATTCCCTGTCATGGTAAGCTCTCCAATGACAGTTGTGTCTGTAGCTCAGGTTTTGGCACCTTAATTCAGCAGAGCAACATGGATTTCTCAGCTTGCTTCAGCTGTTTCAGGTAGTCAGAGCTGACAGAAGCTCTCTGCTGTTCTTCAAATTTATTGCAACATCTTATGTAATTTAAAGATCAGAGTTGAGGAGCAGCACCCCTGCACTGTGTTTCCACCAAACTTCTGCAATTTTGTATTTCCAAGTACTTGTACACCATTAAAAAAAAGATGAAGAAGAAATAGGGGGTTCTTCTACTAGACTCAGCAATTTATTCTTGCAGCATATGAATTATTTGCTGTTAATTCATCCCGTAAGTTCTTTATGTGCTTAGCTATGTGCTAGTTTGATAGAGTATCCCTTTCTTTTTTGCATTTGATACAATTAAAGTTCTGCAAAAGTCAGCGGTTTAAACTCCTGGATACTTGTGCGTATTGGAAACTATTGATCCAGGCAATGGCTAAGTAGTGACCAAGCCTTGCTTCTAAGCTCTGCCTGCACAAGCAGAGGAGCAGGCTGAAGTGGAAGTCCTTAGCAATGCTCATGGTAGGTATTGCAAAATTGTGAGCTCTTCAGATCAAACTAATTTGGGGATGATCAGGGCTGCTTCTGTTGTTCGTATTTGGCTGATGAGCGTTGGGAGGCCAGGAATCACAGTTCTCCACAGTCCCAAGGATGAGCATCTTAACACCAGCCTAGTGTTACTCCAGTATTGCTGACAGGCAGGTAGCCCAATGCTGGTAGAAGTTGGTGTGGTGATGTAACCATGGCTGGAGGCCAGATGCCCACCAAAGCTGTTCTATCACTCCCCTCATCAGCTGGATGTGGGAGAGAAAATACTACGAAAGACTCATGGGTCGAGATAAGGTCAGGGAGAGATCACTCACCAATTACTGTCATGGGCAAACCAGACTTGACTTAGAGAAAATATTCTAGTTTGTTACCAAAGAAAACAGAGTAATGAAAATAAAACCAAACCTTAAAACACCTCCTCCCAACCCTCCCTTCTTCCTGGGCTCAACTCTACTCACAGTTTTCTCTATCTCCTTCCCCCAACAAGTGACACAGGGGGGCAGGGAATGGGGGTTGAGGTGAGGGCATCACACATTGTTTCTGCCACTCCTTCCTTCTCTGGGGAGGACTCTTCACACTCTTCCCCTCCTTCTATCCCACACAAGACAGACCTCCATGAATTTCTCCAACATGAGTCCTTCCCACAGGCTGTGGCTCTTCACAGACTGGTCCAGCATGGGTCCCTTCACGGGGCACAGTGCTTCTGGACCAGACTCCTCCAGTGTATGCACATCCCACCCCACTCCCCTCCCCTCTGGGTTACAAATCCTGCCAGCAAACCTGCTCCAGAGTGAGCTCCTCCCTCCGTGGGGCCACAGGTCCTTACAGAAGCCTGCTCCAGCACGGGCTTTCCAAGGGATGACAGCTTCCTTCAGGCGTACACCTGCTCCAGCATGGGGTCCTCCACAGGCTGCAGGTGGAATCTCTATTCCCCATCATCTTCCATGGGCTGCAGGAGGACAGCCTTCCTTGACATGTTTTTTTGCATAGGCTGCACAGGAATCTGTGCTCCAGCACCGTGAGCGCCTCTTCCCCTTCCTGCTTCACTGATCTCTGTGGCTGCAAAGTTATTTCTCTCACATCTTCTCACTCCCCTCTCTGACTGCAAATGCTGCCCCAGTGCTGTTTGGGATGTTTTTTTCTTCTTAGATGGATTATGCCAGAGGTGCTACGACCATAGCTGCTGGGCTCAGCCTTTGCAAGAAGCAGGTCCATCTTGGAGTCAGCTGGCATTGGCTCTGTCAAATATAGGGGAAGGTTCTAGCAGCTTCTCACAGAAGCCCCCCCTGTAGCCCCCTCCACTACCAAAATCTTGCCATGCAATCCCAAAACAGCTGGCCACAACTCTGCCGCACCTGGGTTTCAGAAAATGTCTCTGTGAAGCACATCTCCAAGTTAAAATAAGAGGTCTGGTGGTCTGTGCCAGCACTGCCATTAACGCAGTCAGACCCCAGCACTGGGACACATGGCCCGCAATGAGCCAGCTCCTGTGTGACTTCAGACATCAGCCTGGAGAGCTGGTGGTAATGAACAACTGCAGGTAACGTTGCTCAGGGGGGCAGGGGGAAACACCTCAGCCCTTCACTTATGACCTGTTGACACGTGTGCATTCACGCCTAAGAGTATGAGATGGTTTTCAAGGCCAGGGTTTTCTGAGCTGCGAGTAAGGTTAAGGAGCAGGTAGGAAGAGCATGTGATACTGCGTTGGCTTTGAAACACAATAAATGACAATAAACACCCACCTTACAAAGAAGGGGCAATGTGAGATCTCACACCCAAAGATCTGCATGCCTTCAAGATACTGTCCGCATCCCAGATGGCCCATAGCCGTTTCCACAACCCTTTCTCTGGAAGGAGCATGCTAACTGGATGCTCTGAAGCTCTGCATTGCCTGCTCGGTTTTTAGGGGAAACATACTAAGAGGGGGGCTGGATCTAGAGACTTGCACAGTAGGCACAGCCAGAATTTCTGGAGCAGTACTGCTGGGGTTTTGAAGGAGGCAGCAGAAAGAGAAAGCAGTAACCTCAGACATGACCCTGCTCCTCGCATCCTCTGGAAACTCAGTGTTAGCTGCAGCGGCAGGAGTCTTCCGCAGGCTCAGCCCAAGCAGAAAGCAACATTGCTGCTGCCAGCAGCCAGGCTGAAAGCACCTGGGTCAAGGTTGCTTAAGACCCAATTTCTCACTCATGAGCTCCAGCTCTTCAGCAGTGCAGAGCTGCTTTCAAGCCATAAGTGGTTTATGTCTAGCTGCAGCGTATTTATGAGAAAGAAATCCTGCTTTTACCTGAGGAAAAATAGCTACTTTTGAGTAACTACCTCTTTCGTTTCGTCTCACTTAATGAGCACCAGCTATAGACATCCTTCTCACAGGCACGCTTTCAGGAGCGTGAGGATCTTCACGTTTTCACAGGCTGCTGATGGGCTTTTAACCCTTCCCTCCACAGGAGATGTGTACATGACTTGGAAGGGGAAAAAATTGATTTTTAAAACATGGACTCTTCATGATAATCCAAAATTCCATGTCTTTTGACTCTGGAGATGTAATTTCCACATTTGTACATGGGTCACTAAATGGTCCATCAAAATGGGCTTTGAGAGAAAAATGGAATGTTAATTGCAGGTTTTCTTAACGGAGATGTTCTGCACTAGGTTATGGGTGCGAATTTTCCTAGCAAAAACTTGCTCCCTTCAACAGCTGTAGCAAAGTCTGTTTCCGTTGTCTCGTGAAACAGCCAAAAATTTCTGCAAAACCCAGCTTTGTTTTCAACCTGACTCTTACTACAAACCAAGACCACCCCCCCCAAGAACTAACCTGACCATCCAGACATGTTAGTCATCTACAATGTTATTAGTGATAAAGGGGACATGTAATTCACCCAAGAAACATTTTCTATGACACTTTTCACTACTTCTTTAAAACAACCCTCAAACAAAACAAAACAAAAACTAGGAGATGAGCCCAGGCAGCACTCCTTCCACCCAGCACCTGCAGCCACCGTAACATCGCACAGTTGCTTGGCAAGTGGCACCAGTCTCCGCACTGCCATGCTGGGTAGAATTAGTCAGGATTTTGCAGATTTTTGTTCCTTCATCTGTGGAAAGTCAGGTTCCTACATTACATAGCTGGTCTGAGCAAAACAAAGGTCCGCCTGCATTGGAAAGGAGCGCGATGGAGACATTAATTTCCCCAGAACAGGGAGTGTAACAAATCAATCTTGACTGCGTTGATAAATTGAACTTCAAGTCTGATGATGCTGCTTTTCAGGTGTAATCCAGTGTAAGACACAGCAGGAAGGAGAGGCAAAGGCACTCGTTAGCATTTCGTTCTGCAAGAAGCTGCTCTCTCCTGAGCAGGAGAGAAGAAAAATAAAGGTTGTCTTTTCCCCTTCTATTTCAACACAATATTGCAACTATTTTGAGGAAGGAGATGTGGGATGCATGGAGGGGAGGAGGGCAGTACATGCAGATAGTGAGCAGCAGAACAACTGGGCTTCTTGCCAAGCTCAGAACCTTGGGTTAGGATCATAACTTGAGCTCCTAAGTGCCAGCAAGAAGGAAGCGTTGCATGTGGGAGAAATCTGGCTCAGAGCAGGATGGGGCTTGTAGAGCAGCAAGAGGAGCTGGTGGGCTGGGCTTCAGGAGACTGAGATTCAGATCAGGTCTTGACTGCAGAGCCCCAGTCTGAACACAGACCGCCCCCCACCAGGCACTGCAGAAGCTGTTTCAAGTAGATGGCAAGTTCTGCTCTCTGGGTCACACAGCAGCCAGCACCCCGGAGACCTGATGATCTTCCCCTCGGCACTGTGGCACTGTAAATAATAACAAAGGGGATTTTTGCCCTTAGCTTTTCTGAACCTGGGTGTAAATGCTACACTTGTGGGAAGCTCCAGCTTTTCACCTCTCTTCCACTTCAGAGCACGGAGTCCAGCAGGACTCAATTTGGGAGAAAAGTCTCCACAGCTCTCCGTGTTTGGGCAGGAAGCATGAAACATGGGCCTAAAAAAAGCTCACAAAGGAAATTAAAACAGACTTAAGGTTTGCACATTTTGGCATCCTATTGTTTTAACTGACTCACCTGGTGGGGTTGCAGGAGTGGAGAAGGGATGAGTGAGGACAAGGAGGCCAACAGTATCCTGGCCTCTATCAGGAATAGTGCAGTCAGCAGGAGCAGGGAGGGGATCATCCCCCTGTATTCAGCTCTGGTGAGGCCGCACCTCAAATACTGTGTGCAGTTTTGGGCCCCTCACTACCAGAAAGACATCGAGGTCCTGGAGCACATCCAGAGAAGGGCAACGAAGCTGGTGAAGGGGCTGGAACACAGGTCGTAAGAGGAGCAGCTGAGAGAACTGGGACTGTTTAGTCTGGAGGATACTCAAGGGAGACCTTACTGCTCCCTACAACTACCTGAAAGGAGGTTGTGGTGAGCTCTGGAGGTCAGTCTCTTCTCACAGATAACTAGTGAGAGGACAAGAGGGAACGGCTTTCCAACCTTAACGATTCTATGACTGATGGACACTTGGATTTGGCCATGGTTTTGACTCCATGTTCCCATCTTGTCCTTTTCCCCATTCCTGCCCTGTGCAAAGGTCTGCACACTACCGGCACACCTTACACCCACTCTGGTGCTTGTGCATCTTGTGACAATAAGCTCTAGCTGAATATATTGTTTGCAAAGGGTTGATTAGTTCGTTTCCATTTCATCTCAGCCTTACGGTTAGAGCATACCTCATCATCCAGCTCCTCTTGGTTTCTCAGCCATTATTTGTTATTCTTGTTATTTTCACCCACCTTTTCCAAAAAGGACCTTTATTAGCACTACTAGTGTCAAGCTACAGCCACAGCCCCACTTTTCTTTCATTTCTGCTGGAGCAATACCACCCACTGCAAAGCTCAGCATCTCTATAAACACTGTGGTTACACACGAATGCATCCTTCAGCAGCCTTTCAGACCATTTTTTCCACAATGCACATTGTAAATGAGGAGTAATATATCTTCAGAATTGCCTAGAAAACATTATTCTGTTAGCAGTATAAAAGCCTCACACTGTCCGAGTAGGTGCCCTTGCCAAAAACATTTTATTGTGAGCCAGATAATTCAGTTTGAATTGTACACGGTTTGGTATAATCATTCTAGTAAAGCATTCTTTACAATTCTGTAACAGCAAGTCACGTGGCTCAATAAAGTTTATTGCTGCAAATGCTTAGTGATTCACGACATGGATGGATTCTGTTTCTTTCCTGGATCAAGTAATCGATAGCAGAATAATCTCCCTGCAATTACATTGCTCTGCATTAAAGAGGTGTGAAGTAAATAAGTACAAAATCCGATATAAAACCCAATGTGTACAACATTAAAATGAACTGCAATTTGAAACTGGGTGTCCTGCACCACGGTTTTGCACATGGCCTTTGGCAGAGCTACATCACACATATTCCTGGCCTTAAATGAGTCTTGATGGGCTGGTTACACCCTGTGCAACAAGCCCAGTTGGGACCGACAGATTTTCATCCCATCATGTCCAACAGAGTCCTGCTGTGAACATTCTGCACTCACGCAGACACCTCCCCCCCAAGGCCTCCTCCATGGGTGCCAGGGACCCTCTTTTTTTCTTTGAGTGCACTGAAAAAGGAAGACCTACGCTCTCTCAATCAACCTTTTTGGTTCTTCCCGTGCTGCTCCTGCACACAGTAAATCAGTGTTTATAACATCCCCCACTGAGTTGACTGCAATCAGACTAATTTAGTTCCCACCATCATGTACAGCTACCAGTCACAAAAGGAAACAAAAGGAGGTATGACAGTTGGGATGGGGCACATGCTTTGTGAGGAGAGCCACTGAGGGGACCTGTTCAGGAGCCCAGCAGGATGGCAGCACTGCGACGCTGCTGCTCGGGGGCCCTGGGTGTCTCTGCTCCCTCCAACCTGCTTTACTTCACAGATCGTAACCCTGGGGCTCCAGTGACACCACAGTAGGCCGCTCACAAGAGATGACAGATATATCATCTGTAATAAACAAGTACAAACACAGCTATCTATTTATCTGTTTCTAACAGTTTTCTCATAAAACCAGTATGGAAATGATACTGTTTAGAAACAGACTGTTCTGGGAAATAAAGTGTGCGCTGTTGTTTTTACTGTTTAATGCCTCCTGACTGGGAACACTTATACTCGATGGGGTTTCTCTCTAAATATGCTTATGCTGTTGCACAGGCTTCAGTGCAGTGGCAAGCACATACCTGAGCCTTTTGCTCGTGTTTACATTCTCATCCACAGCATGCCTCATTCCTGAACCTCATACGTACTCTAAAAGGATAGTTAGGAGATTAAGAACCTAAAAAGTCAGAAAAAGCCAGAGGGAAGGCTGCCTGTGCAAGCTTAATACAAGTCCTTCCTACAAAGGCATTAGAGTATGGTCTTTCATTACACGTTCATTCCCATCGGAGCGCTGTCTCGTTCGGTGCCCAGGCCAGGCTGTGTGCTGGAAGACAGCCACAATTGTGCTGTCCACAGGAATAAAAACATTTTTTATGAAAAATAAAAATCAAAGCAGCAGCATCCCATAACTGGCACTTACTGTGGAAATTTCCAGCCCAGAGTAAGACAGTGAAAAAGGATCCTACAGATAAATGCATCAAGTAACTCTAGCACAGAGTTTGATGGGAATAGCCCCATTTCTAACATGTCCTCTAATGCTGTTCTATGCCTCCAGTTTCCACTATTTAATTAGCTACAACCTGTATGTGCCTGCATTGTTTAAAAGTACACTCACTCACACTCTCTCTCATCCTGCTTTACAAAAAGTAACTGACAAATATCCAAATGTTTTACTAGACTGCTCCTGTACCATGCTATGGAGAACATCTATTCCCTGCCAACCTCTGTTGACTTAAAGGCAAGACGGGATCACTTTACTTCTTACTGTATAGCACTTTTCAGTCTGCAGAGAAAACCCACTGCCTTTCTAAAATGAACATGCAAACATCACAGCTCCACAACAAAGAGCTGGAGGCCTTGCTTATCACTTGGTCAAATCAAGTCAGGTTCACTTCAATAAGGCTATGCTGACTTATAAAAGCAAAAGAGATGGTTTGAAAGCTTGCAAATTACCTTCCCAAGCCATGGCTAGAGGAGAGCATTCAGACCTGCCCACCCCTTCTTCCCCACAAGCACACAGACTCCTGCCCTCTACCACGGGCCTAGCAGCAGCAGCACTGGGAGTTCCTCTGTTAGGTGAGAAGCCACTCAGGGCAGGGGCCATTTTTCTCCCAGGCTTAAGAGCCCCACCACCAAGCACAGCCTCTGGGCACTACCACCATGCATACCACCCTATAACATACGACATATGTGGCCCTACAACAATAACAGCATAACACCGGCATTAAATAGGCAACCTCAACACATCCTCTGTGCTCCAAGGTGTCACTGCACTGACAGTCGTTGGCACCCAGCAATCTCTTCTCAGAATGGTTCTCTGAAGTGAAATAGGACTCAAAATAAATACATTAAATTAGCAAAACTTAATTCACCAAGTCCATGGTTATTAGGTCATCTGCCTGAAGGGAAGACTCTTCATACGAGGTAAACAGTGGGGCTGAGCCCAGAGAGTCCAGTGTGTACAGAAAGTCGATACAAAGCAGCTTTCTTCATCCTGCTACAGGCCTGGTTCTTCCCTCCTCTAGAGCCTTGCTTCAGGAATACAGTGTCATCATCATCCACTGTAAAATAATGGGGAAAGTGGGTTGAACTCATCCATCCCTGCAAGAGCTCTGTGAGATTCACAACTGAAGTGGACTATGGACATTGGAGATTATCTGTCTCTGGGAGCAGAAGTCATAATAAAAGCAGAAGACTCAGAAGTCTGAGGCTCCTTGTTTCTTCAAACCTACTGTGTGAGTGATCAGGTAAAGATACCTTTCTGAACACTACAGAACAAAACATGCAGTGCCACTTGCAATACACTTGTCAGTCAGTGACCAGACCTTACCTCAGTTTCCCGGAGATAGATCCCTTTGCCATCTTGTGTTAAGTTGCGAAAGGCCTCTGCAAAAGAAGTGAGTGAGGACAGCAAAGCGATCACCAGCAGCCAAATCACACTGTCTCAGGTAAAACCTCAAAAGCAGAGTATGAGCCCTATTCACAAGTGCACTGAGCTGCTCTGTTCCATCACTAAAAGACCTCAGGAGGCTGGTACACAGGGAGCAGCCGAACAAAGTCAGGCATGACACTGTCCGTCCATCCAGCTGTGAAACCTCAAAAAGCAGGCGGGTCCCAACCTCACCCACAGCAGTTTTGAGACGTGTGAAGTGCCTACAGCATGAGCTCACAGACTGAGCATCAGCTGCTTCATCATCACAACTGCAGTCCCACCAAAGTTATATTCCAAAGCGTTCTCCTTCTTGGAAAAGGAGCAGTTTCCATCTGTAATTTGCCTACTTCCTCCTACAGAAGGATGGTGCAAAGCCAGGGAGCTAAATTGCTCTGGTACATACACCAGAGAGCTTGATTCCCTCTGTAGCTGCCCATTGCTTTAAGTTAATTACTCTTGGGTCTATTTAGAAACCCAGTCCTTCTAATTTTGACCTTGCCACTGCCATCTGGAGCAGTGTAAGAAGTGCCAGGGCTTTGCTGGGCAGCCCAGCTTGCCCAGCCAGACTCACCACCCATGATCTCCACTCGAAGCATGAAGCACACAAAGCTCTCGAAGCTGATCTTTAAGTCAGGGTCGCCATATCTGATTGCCATCAAATTACAGACTTCATTGCTGAGCGAGATGCCTTTGTGAAAGGGGAAGGAAAAAAGAAAAAAAAAACCCAGAATGAGATGGCAGCTCCCAACTGTACACAGCTCTGGATCTGTACACAGCTGAGAGCATGCACAACGGCTTGGCTTTCAGCCATTTGCCAAAAGCTTGGTTTTTCAAACCTTCCCCAGGATAATAAAATATTAGCCAGCCCAAAGCAGAACAATACACACATATCTCCTCTAAAGTTAAAATGGTTCAGAACTGATCCCCTATACTCACAGTCCTGCCAGAGCTGGGATAAAATACACCTGGGCATCCTTTATTTACAGGGTATGAGGGTAGTAACAGCAGGTGTGTTAAGAGCAATACTCCACAAGAGGGTAGGAAAGGAGATGAAAATCAAGAGGAAGTTCAAACAGAAAGCATCAGTCCCAATGCCAGGCAACATTTGCAAGGAATAGAAGCATTTTCTATTCATGGTCTGGGATTTGAGTTTGCTTTAGCAGAGGTCTGCCTGGGTTTCTCACTGTGCTTTCACTGACTCAGATGAACTGGGTGAACCACACACCAGAAAAAGGAGTGATATTTAAACTGTAAAGATGCAATAGAAGCTACAAGACCTGAGCATCAACCCCCAGTCAAAGCCCAGTAACAGATTGGTCCAGTATTTGGACCCACATGTATCATCTTCCATTTCCAGATCAAACTTTAGACATTATATATTAGTGGAGTCTGGCACCAGCATTGCCGCTGTGTAAGTCCTGCACTTCCTGATTCAGTCCCTGAGCTGTCATCTTCAGCAGAGGTAGCAATTTAATATGAGTGAGATCCGGCCTCCTGCACATATCCACACAATCCCACAGAGTCTTTTAAAGTTAAATTAGAAACAAATGGGAAGGGATTTAAAAACTGGGTCTAAAATAGACAGACACTTCTGTTTCAGAGAACTGTCAGTACAAGACCACCCTGGGGCACAGATTAAGTAGCCCACCCCACAGCAAAATAATTTTCAGATGTGTTTACCCAGCTACAGAAGGAAACAGAGATGGACAAGACCATGCAGCCCATGATATTTTCCACCCCACCCACACCTCGCCCCCAGGTTCTATCTACAATTCTCAAGACACTTCCCAGCACTGGGCTTTTTCCAGCCTTTACGAGGAAAGAGGAAGAGACTTGGCCAAGATGTGCTACAGGCTCACCTGTCTCCTGTACAGCTGCATGCAGTTCCACAAGGTCAAGCTTTCCTGATTTGCTGCTGTCTCTCTTCTGGAAAACTTCCTGAGGTGACAGGGGGAATGTTTTTAAATAAAACAAGTCACCCAAAAACCAACAGGCAACACCAAAGGGATTGTAAGCAGGGAGATACTGCAAGGGGAACCAGAAATTATTGTTATACCAAATAGAAAAGCAGCCTTTTCCACAGGACTCTGAATTCCTGGATACTCAATGTTCCAGAGGCATTCAGCTTTGTGGAAGAATTAAGATCAGATAATCTCAAAGTCAGGGAGCACCCATGACATAAAAAAAGAATAAAAAAATCCAAGCAAAAAACTGCATAGTCACTTTAACAGTCACACAATTATAATAAAGGGATAATGACTTCTCAGCCCACAAACCTATGTATAGGCTTAATCCTCCTCCCACTAAGGTCAGTACAAACCTGGCTACCGATTTCAGACATGCCAGGAATCAACCCCCTTCCCAAACCAATTCCATTCTGTCACAGCTGAAGTGTTATTATGGAGGGTGAGAAGTTCAATAGGCAGGGCCATGTCCCGGTGGTAAAGAAATCACAGTAACACCAAGTCTGCCCTAAGATATAATGCTCTGGTGAAGTATTATATGAGTCAGAAGTATCACTCATGCCAAGGATACATCCAGGAGAGCCAAGATACCCTGGCAAGCATCCAGGCTGAAACTCAGGCGAAAACTCTGGAAATCTGGAAGGGAGAAAAAAAAAAAAAAGAGAAAAAAGAAAGAAAAGGTTTGTTTTGAGAAGCCACTGAACATCTCTCAGAAAAACAGACTTTCACCAAATTCCCCGTCACCTGGGGGCTCAGGCCCCAAAGCCTTTGTGAAGCTTTAGACCCACTTGAAGATGTATCATTTATGATGATAAAAATATGAGGCAACAGGATGGATTCTACTAGTCTCAGAAAATCCAATATGAGCTCCCTGCAGGCATGCAATACAGAATGAAATATGGTGCACTATCTCCAGCTATTAGAGAAAATGGAAGGAAAAGGACATCCAAAGCTGTAATCCCAAACAGAATTTACTGTATGACCTTGAGCAAAGTAACTTGACCTGAAGAGCTTTGGGGAGCAGCACTGCAGATTACTTGAAACCCTTCTGCTAAATAATTCTCTCTTTCACAGACACACTGCCAGGTCTGTTAATATAATTAAAAGTACAGGCATCACTGAAAATACAAAGCTGCCTTAAAGCTTAGCATTCTTGGTTCATGCAGAAGTTACATGAAGAGTAACAGAAATAGACTCTAATCTTACTGCAAATCACGATTATACATTGTCTGTAGACTTCCACTGAGCAAAGGACAGAACCATAACTCACCAATCCCTTTCCTGCAGAAAAAGATGTTTTAATCTTGTAATAGCCCCATTTAGTAAATATGAATCAAGCACTGTAAATTTTTAAAATTAATGTATTAAAATCAATCACATATGAAAAAATAAAGACTCTGTTTAACATAGTCTTCTCATAGATAAGACAGTGCCTGGTGGGTCACTTTGCAAAGACAGAAGAGCTATCCTTGTCCACCTTTGTAGAAGGGTAGCAATGTCAAATTCAGGTTAGGTGGGAAAGGCATCTCATCAGTCTTTTGTTCGTCATCTTTGTTGCCTACAATGGCTGGATGGTGTCTTTTCTGTGTTGCACATTGGTTGTTACCAGTGAAGAAACTGGGAAGGAAAACTGGATTCATCATCATCTTATCTGTAACTTCACTGTTGTTCAGATCAAACAGACACTGCAATACTTTGCTGATGCCCAGGGACCACATTACAGACTTGTGGAATGCTCTGGGCTGCCACTGGCAGAGCCAATGTCACAGTCCTCATGAAGGAGACAACCTGAGGGCTCAACTGGTTCTCACAAGCATAAGTTACATGGGCTACCTGCACCTCCATCCTGTCTCCCAAACACAACCAGAGCAAGGAAAGCTCTAGGCATGCATAGCAGGGAAGAGTAAATACAAATAGGCATGATCCAGGCATTCCGAGGAAAAGACAAGTACCCTTCCACCACATAACTGCCAACAGACCACACCAACTTTATACACCTTCTAGTGGTGGTGCTGCTGAGACTGTGGCAGCGGTACAGGGCGAAAGGAGATGAAGTTTCAGAATCAAGGCTGGAGATAAGCTGGGTTTGGAGGTCAAAGTCAGGCCTGCATCCGCACACAAGAATCTATGCTTGCTCTTCCCTGTCATTCCTTCTGTTGTTGAAATTCAAGACAGATTAACTTTGCTTAAAAAATTTGTACCATGTTGATGCACACCCCAGCAAATCCTTTCTGTCTGGAAATCTAACATGGCATTAGAAGAGTCAATTTAGTCAGATTCAAGCCAGTTTCTCTTCCCAGAATTCAAGAAACAGATACAAGAGCTGAGGCTTTTCCCTAAGAAGGTTTATTTTACAGAAACACTATTGCTCAGCACTTACTTCTCCAAGATACATTATTCAGGATCCTCTGGAGCTGAACAGCATTTATTTCAGGATTCTGTGATATGGAAGAGAATTTTTATATATATTTTAGACATATTAAATCACTTTCTCCCTCTTTTGTTTTCCCAGCATGTCCCATCTTCATTCTCTGCTTTTTGGCCCTACTCCAGCCACTGCGAAAATCAATAGAAAAGACTCCCTCTGAATATGACAAGATTCTCGGCCTGCAAGAGCTGCAGTCTGCTCTGGGCTAAGTTCTCAGGGCCCCACATAGATCAATACAGTAGTGCAGATTTACCCTGAGTGAGAATCCAGACTGTTAACATTTCAGCCCTGGTGCCATCTGTCCCATCAAGCACACTGTCAAGAGAACTATTTCAAATATTTCACTTTTATCGTTTGCAAATAAAAAGAGATGGAAACTTTGGAGTATTTCCTTCTTAAACTTTTCAAAGCAGACACCTCACCTCCTCATTGCTGTACTAAAGTTCACAGGTTTTTCCAGAAACTGTGAGATTCGTTTGGAGAACTTTTCAAAATGTCACTCTTCAAAAATAAAACCTCATTTGCAGATCATTGAGGCATGCCAGGGTAGTGCTTTGAGAAGTGGCAGTACTGTTTGCCTCTGTGCCTATCTGGACCCCCGGACAGTGAAGGGCCAGCAGCTTGCAATGTGTGGCAATTTCTAGCACATCTGAAAGCCATGCCAGTCTCAAAATCAAAATCTTAAATGACAAAAAGGAAAAGCACTGTTTGTTTTTGGTAACAGCTTCCATCAAAATACTGCTATCAAAACAGCAAATGTGTTTTTGTGGAATAGCGTTTGCCAAATACAGGGCATGATCCTAAATAAACACAGCCATCTCTTCTGAAAAGTGAAACACTTGCAGCCCTCACCACAGTTAGTGGGATCCCTGAAGGTCAACTCTGTCCCAAACCAGGCCAGAGAGAGTGAGCACTAAAAAGAACCGTTCACAATAAGGATCATGCTTCACTAAGAAAAATAGTGGGGGAAAAAAGCAGTCATGGGACACCTGGTACTTTGTGGTAACACCACAAAGCAAGTTAGCTGCCACCAAACTGTGATGTATGCAACAAATGTCAGTATTTCAGGGAATGTTCTCTAATAGGCAACTTTCCTCAGTGAATGTAAGAACACCCTAAAGGGTAGGATGGACCCACACAGTCCATCTATTTGCCCCCACTACAGGCAATAGGAATTAATATTTCAGGAGAGCATGAGAGTCTGGTCAGCTTCTGCAGTCCAGCCTCCTGTTTCTCTGGCACCAACACCTGTTGGAAAGGGGATCCTAAATCCCTGCCTAGTCCTTTAGTATCTGTTTATGGACCTGCTGTCCATCAGCTTGCTAATACCCTTTAGGCCTTTGATACTGTCAAATCTACAATGTCCTGTGGCATTAAATTCCAATCATTCACACGCTGTTCTGTACAGAAGTATGCCTGTCTCAATGCTAACATATTCCTAAGCTCTGCAGTCAAGTCTGCTGCATGGAATCAGCACTGTATGCACAGCCCAACCTCCTGCAACCCCTCTCTGTTCCCCATGGTTCTATGCCCAGACTGCCCTTGAACATCCACATGCTTTTAATTTCACAAAGCCACAGAATAGTTCTGCAGGAGTTTACCCTGGCAGCTCATGCACACACTTACCTGTTGAAAATGCTTTGTGAAAAAGTCCTCCCAAATCTTGCCTTCGTACCTATCGACAATTTCCTTTATGATATTAAAAAAACAATAATCATTAACTCCAGGAAGAAAAATATTGCCATCCAATATAGAGTTACTAATGATGCTTTCCCAGAAATGCACTCTCTTCCCCTGCCCTTCCACCTTCTGCCCACCACTGCAATAAATGCTGCATCACTAATGCAGCCCAGCACTAAGATAGCTCCTCACCTCACAGAAGTGCTGTTTCTTGGAAAAAAAGTACTCAGATATTCAGTGGGAAGAAACATTTCTCCACACCAAGCCACTCAACAACAAAGAATGTGGCTTACTCCATGCCAAGAAGAGAGAGAAGTGTTTCTGTCCTCCTTTATAGAGGCAAATAGGGGAGATGAAAGAAGGAATGGCCCTGTTTATGCCAGTAGAACAGACTATACTATAAACTCCCTGGCACAAATTGCAGACACACACACACTGCCATGGAGCTCCATTATTTTGAAAATAACCTATAGGCTGCTGCATGGGAACAATACTATGCCAGTTCCACATTGTCTTTAAAAGTTTAAAGGCATGAAAGGAGTGAAGTGCAAGGCTGTACCATGAGTCTTCAAAAAGCCATGACTAGGAAAGGCAACTGCAGACCAAGTGAGACAGTGTCAGTAAAAGAAGTTTGCAAAAGGACAGCTAACAAAATCTGCCTGTCCACTCCTGACTGCATCTGTCCACATGATCCAAGAGACTCCATCTGTAAATGCAAGCTGCTCTTTCAGAAGTGCTGCAACGAAAGCACTCACATTCTCTCAGCCTCACATTCTCACATTCTCACTGGGCAGAGCAACAGGGAAAACCCAACACCTGGAGCTGAAGAGCAACCCAAAGACCTCATTCCCCTCATACTCACCTTAGAGAGAGTGAAACTGGTGTTCCCGCCCATTTCCCTGGAGAAGCAAAAAAGTAGGCACGTTAAAGAGATATCACAGAGTGTTTGTCTTATTATAGGTGGCATCCCCCATTCCCAGAAGGGTCCTCAACCTGCTGTTGCAGCATATGGGTTTTTTCCTCAGTGCTACAGCTGCAGTAAGGGAAGCCCTCACATCCGTACAGCTCCCCAGGGACTGCTGGCATCTGAAGTCTCCCAAGCACCATTTCTGCACAAGCAGCCATCCTAGCATCACCAGGAAGGCCTCCTGGCAGATCGATGGTGCATTAAAACCTGTTGTCCTTCTCCACAGTCACAAACACGAGCATGCAGCAAGAACCCCTGTGTGGACTTAGCCCAACATTTCTTGAAAGTCTAAGGGCAAAAGCAGTGCTTTAGCCACTGAGCACCCTAAGGTAGGAACACCCCAAAGCCAGACCCTCCAAAAAGCAATCGTGCTGCTTTTTGCAGAGTAAAGTCTTTATGCTGCCCCGTTAGACTAGAAAGACCAGACTATCCCACCATCCCAGAGAATTAGGTGCTGCCAGAGGGGCAGCAGCACCTCACCGAAGAACATGCTTCCTGGAGAAGACCCGCAGGATGAATTCAGACTCCTGCTGAGGCTCCAGGGTGGATGGGACAATCACATAGACACCAGGCTCCAGGTGGAAGTCATGAGTCACTTCCCGCTCATCAAGGAAGACCTGGTGCTTGTTCACATGCTGATGTCGGGCAAAGAAAGCTGGGGGCAGCTTTCTGTTGCTGTCCTGGTACTGTTAAGGGAAGAAACAGAAGATAAATGTGTTCTATACCAGCTGAACAAATGACAAAAGGCACATGGAGAATTCACAGGCATGGCATAGATGGCCTGCCTTCACAACACAGGTTTTTACAGCACAAGCAGATAACAGGGCCCAAAAGACTCGGTCTCCTCCCAGGACATGGTAGTTCTCACTATGCATCGCCCCTGACTTCAGTTCCAATTCCTTAGTTGCTCTCAGCTTGCTATCTCTCTATATGGATCTTGGCAACTGTTATAAACCCAAAATTAGAGTCGTGGGCACCACCATTCCCCCTCAGATGCAGCAGTGGTAGTGTACTAGGGCCACACCAGACCCCTTCTGCCAGGAAGTTTAACTCACTTGTAACCCAGACAATGCCCAAAATATTTAATTCAGGCATTGGAACAGGCTGCCCAGGGAGGGGGTTGAGTGACCAACCCTGGATGTATTTAAAAGACAGGTAGACAAGGAGCTTAGGGATATGATTTAGTAAATAACAGGTACAGTCAGACTCAATCTCAAAGGTCTTCTCCAGCCTAGTGATTCTGTAAAGGAGTGGCACCTTACCTCATGGCTACCATGCTTGGAAATACAGTAACTGGGAACACAATTGTGCTTCCCTGACTCTACACCCAAACTAGTTCTTTGCTAGCCCAGATTCAAAGGGATTCTCATTTAAGAGGTGTTCTGCATAGCAACCGAGTGGAGGGAATGCCCTTTCAAGATAAAAGGAGCTAAAACTTTCTCTGTTTTAAATGGCCCTCTGAGGTCAAGGCCAAAATTAGGACTCACACTAGGGTTTAACTTCCAGAGGCCTTCCTCATCCCAAAGGCTCCTGGCTAAAGGAAATGCTAGAAATACAGCTGGCTTTGGGAAGCTGAGAACACCTGTAGTGTCAGCTCCAGAGCATCCCCAGTCAGGAAAGGAAGCTGAGCACCCTGGGAGATCCCTGACTTGCATGGAGGACAGGCTCTGTTCCCACCTCTTCCCAAGACTAGGAGGCAGCAGAAAGGTCATTCTGTCTCCCCTGAGAGCTGCAATGAGTCCAGCTTAGATACAGCCAAGAATTGGGCACCATCCACAGTTGCAGCAGGGACAAAGCTGATCAGATAAACAGTGATGTGACATAATATTTTTGAAGACCCAGTGCAGAAGATGAAGAACTACTGTCCCTTTTCAAGGCCAACTGAGCCCTTCTGACATGGCTGCTCTTCAGAAGAGTCAGTGGATAGCTCTGCATTAGCAGTGACTTGCTGCAGTGCCCCACTGAGCTTCAACACAGTGTTAGCAGCTGTCAGCCAAGGAACAAAGCAAACATAACACCTCTGCTGTTGTCGTAACAGCTGCACCAGCCCAGGAGGTCTCTCAGCAAAAACCCAGCAGTGATGACAAGAGACTCACCTGTAGGTCTACCTGCAGAAAGAAAAGAAACAGAACATCTGTCAGACAGTGACCTCTGGGTCCCACATCATGTAGCCAAACCACTGCTGAAAAGCAGCTACATACAAACAGCTGGTTTTCCTCAGCCCCTTCACCTGAAAACCCTTCCCTAGACCCACCTCTCCATAACTGTGGAAACTCAAAGCAGCAACAAGAGCTGTGGCTCTGTTCAAGGGAGGAGAGTGGTCTGCAAGGCACACAGATAAGCAGAGAATCAAGGGAGGGGGAACTCTTGCTCCTTCTAGTGATATCTGCCTACCCCTGGATACACAGAGAACTAGTGGTATTCACACGTGGGCAGCTGCCACAATTTTGCTAGGGTTGGAAATAACCTGAGGGCAGCGCTCTCCCTGCCCCAAAGAAAGAGGTCTCCTGGCACTGTCTCCCAGATCTTGCACATACTCTCAGCCCAGTGTGCTGTGAAGCAAGAGGCATTTTCTGCTGCTCTGCAGGCTGATACACAGCATACCAGGGAGGCGGCAAGTGGGGTACGGAGCCTGAGGGAGCCCAGCCCTTATAGGTGAGAAGTCTGGGCACAGGCAAGGAGAAGTGAGCACAGATCATCCTGCACACAGCAAAACTCTCAATCTGCAAAGCTCTACAGCTTACAGTGGCTGGAAGCTTTCCTATTTGGTGAAAGCGAGAAAGGGAAAGCAATTCTCTGCACCTTGTAGAGTGAAAAGCCAATGAAGAGGTGAGGAGCTAGGTTCCGGTGTTTGCTGCTGTGTTTCTGCATAAGGGATATAACCACATTGCAGGAACCCAGGCTTTTTTTGCTGTCTTCAGCTGGTAAAACATTCAGCCAGTACTGAGGATTCATCCAAAAGGTGCCTAAGCAAAGCAAGAAAAACGGTTTTATGTCATTTTCCATCACAAAATTGGTTGCCAGCTTCCCACCTGATGCCTGACATCTGACTGAATAGGTCACAGACTGTAGGGACCTCCAGACCCCACAGGGATTTGACCTGAGGGTACAGTTTAGAAGTTCAGCAGTGCAACTGCTACATAGGACAGGAAGGCAGCCCAGGAACAAGGAACACTTCTGCACATCTGCAACTATGAGCTCATTTTGTGAGATTATAGTGAGATAGATATATATATATCTCATTATTGCTCTATCACCTCCAGTGTACAGCCTAGCTGACTTCAGATTCCATCTGCTCTGCTTCCACGAGGGCTGAGCCTCTACATTTCCCATTCACTTTACCTAAAATACCAATATCTGGATATGCTGAGGATGCAAATTTTAACAGACAAGTCTCATGCCCCAAAGCAGCTCAATGTTTGCAATTGATCCTAGGACTTTTGCAGCTCCTTTTGGACCGTAACCAGCCCACTGCCCTATGTTTGCAACTTCTGTGAGAGCAGAAGCTAGTCAAAGCCCTTCAGCTGCTTATTTCTGATGTTTGTGTGGAGGGTCAATCAGGAAGAGAATGTTTCTGTTGTCAGTTTTGTATTAATGGGCATAAGGTGCTGGTAACTGAGTCAGCAGAGAAGTGTCACCCGTCATCCAAAAGATTCCTAAGCACTCCTCACCATTGCAGAACCCCTGACTTCCTCCTGCTGTGCTTCCTTTAACCCATCTCCCACTCTTCAGAGAGTACATCCACTTCTTCCCATCTTCCCGGCTCATCAGGTCTGGAGTTAATTTACAGATCATCAGATCTACAAAATGAATCTTAAAATCTTGCAGAGACATCCTGGGGAAAGAATGCCAAGAGATAACTTGTCAGCAGCTTCGTTTAGTCCATATGGCTTATAAAAAGAAAAGGAAAGGGAGCAGGGAATTTCGAAGCCACACCATTCTGTGCTACATATGGTAGTGCTCATATTTTATTAGGCAGTAAAGAAGAGAGCGTCTGCTCCAGCAGCAGCAGCATCTAGCAGTAGCAAATGCACGAGTAAAGTTTCAGCAAAGGATAGCAGCACAGAAATTAAAATAATATTGCCACCAAAGGGACCGCAGTGAAATGACACAGCTGACAACATTGCCACCTCGTGGCAGCAGCAGTAGAGAAACCACAAACAAACACAAGGCAAGCAAGAGCTTCCCAAGCTATCTTAAAGATTAAAGGAAGCACAAAAGCCCCCAAAGCTGCTCATGTCTCCAGAAACCCTGACAGATCTGGCAGTGTCCTGCTTCTCTCTCATTCCTCCCATCAAAGAAGAGCGCGTCTCTTCCACGTCAGCACTGCTACTGCTCCTCACATCATCAAGCAGAGAAGAGCGAGAAAGCAAGTGTGGGCTGTTACAAAGCAGATCACATATGCCTTGATTTAAGTGGCAATGTGATGCTTCATCTCCAGATGCAGCCTCAGAGAGGGGAGACTGTGCCAGTACCAGAATTCTCCATCTTCCTTCTTTTTCCTCAGCAAAATCTTCTCCTTTGGGCTCAGCAGCTCCCATTTGTAAGAGCTGAGGGCAAAAACATGAAATGACTAACCAAATGTGGCCACACGCTCAAGGCAGAGTACCTAGCTTTCATCTGTAAAAAGAGGCCCAGTCCCTGTCCCCACATATCTCTACATTTATGTGTCACTAAATACCAGCCCCCTCTGGCTTCAGCCACAGGAGACTCTCCACAAGCACCCTGGGTCCTCTGAGATGTAGCTACACGGCTCCAGCTTTATCCAGCAAAAGCCAGAAATGCTCCATTTCCATCAGCTAGTGCACTCACTTGCACATGCAGCTTCCAAGTACTTAAATATAGAAATCTAGACCTGTTTTGTTGGTTAATTTTCTGTCAAAAGAGACATAATAGGAAGAGTGTTTGGCATAATGAATGAATGACTAGGACAGCACAAGAGGCAGCTGGGAGTCGTTTAAAAGGCAGGCCTACAGTATGTTGCTCATTATGCTCTTTCACAGGAACAGCTGGTATGTTGTCATTATGTGACAGACACGCATCAGAGAAGTCACTGCTCTGCAGACAAGGTGAAAGTCACTCACATTCCCAACACCTCCCTGTGCTCTTCCCTTCTCTCTACCTCCAAACCTCATCAAACAGGTCCTGTGCAGGCAATGTAGTGAAGCTTAAAATGTTAGATCATACTCTGCTTCAAAGAGGAACAGGACACAAGTCTACAGTTGCCTGTGATGTAGAATGCAAACCACTGCCTTTCACAGATCCCAATCAAAAAACAGGGGGCCTGTATTTACATCTGCCTATTTGCCTCACTTGTTGCTTCCTCTGATCTCCTACTCCACAACAAGGATGGAGTGCTCCTTCCTTTGCAGCTACCCAATTCCAATACTTTGCAGCTCATGGACTATAACAGTCCCCCCTGTGATAAAGGGCTGTATGCCCTGAAACACACTGTTTAGAGCCTCCTGCACAGCTATCTGTCACTTCACATGCCATCCAGACCACAGCAATGTGGTCAGCATCTGATAGTTGTATTATGTTTCCTCTGGCATTCGGTGGACAGAAAAGCAGAACTGAGCCCGCTGAAACTGTGTGTGAAGTGAACCCAACTATGCAAGTATTATCTGCTGGAGAAACATGAATTTATTGAGTCTCTGCTTTGAAACCAGAGGGTCTGCACAAGCAACTGTTACCTATCTTAATGCTGCTCTCAGCACTAATTCATGCCTGAAGATGGCAGCATCTTTCCTCCAAGAAATTCCCTCACGCTGAGCCTCAAACCTTTTTTAAACTCACCTGTCACTCCAGTCTCCTTTCCATTCAATTTTTCCCCATGGATTTCTCAGTCTCACTAGGTTTTCTGGTCCATATTGACAGGTCACCTGCAGAAAACAGCAGCCCTGTACTTATCAAAGTCTCAGCAGTTCTCATTTGCTTTCACTGTAACTGTGTCAGATATTAACAAAAATTTTGTTTGTTCTTATAAATACAAGCAAGTATAATGATTTAAAAAAATAATTAAAATTAATCTAGGAACATGCAAGTCTCAATGCCAGCACAGAGATTAACATGTTTTATCTTACCTTCTATAATCAAAACCAGAGACCTCACAGACTCCTAGTTTGGAGACTTAACTGCAAATTCCTCTTCCTTTCCTTGTGTGCTTATGTCAGGGCAGGACTGTACTACTGTGAAAGCTAAGTCCTACCCCAGTGCAACGGCACAGCACAGTACAGCCCATGGGGTTACCACATAGGTCAAGACTTCCCAAACTGGGATGCCATGGTGGGAGAAGAGGGAGAAAGGCTGACAGCAGAATGGCTGACTTCACATCAGCTCCATGTGTTCAGTCAGTCCCTCACTCCCACCTGTCTCTTCATGCCATCAAAGGAGCCAGACTGACAGACACATCCCTGATAAAGTCCATACCTAAACCCCTCCTGCTGCGTGTAGGAGACACAGGTGAGCATCATGCAGTTCATATGATTGCTTCCAGCTTTCCTAGTGCCTCTTGCTAGAGGTACTGAACATCTTTTACTCATATCCATATCGCATGTCCAAAGCCCACAAAGTCAATTGACATCCTTGTCAGCCTCCTTTGAGGCTGGACAAGACAGTCATCCACTAGGAGGAGAAAGCTTGAGCTTTCTACCACTCTCTGGGACCTGGTATTTTACTGTCCCTTACCCGGAGACAAGTATCTTTAGGGGACTCCCAGTCATACTTTTGCAGATCAGTAGGATCCACCTGCACTGTCTGCAGAGAAGCCCAGTTCAGTTCCCTTACTCACGTTTCCAGCTGCAGCTTTTCATGTTTTGACCCTTGTATTCCATTATCTCTGCTTCTCTATGGCCTCTCCTCTGACTTCAGAGGAAGGCTTTTGACCCCAAGTAGGTTTCAGCACATCCTCCTGGCATCCCCACAGGCCAGCCCTTTCATCCTTAACAGCTAAAATCCATTTGTAGGTGATGATCTCAGCAGAGCCCTATGAATCACTCCCACCCTGAGAGGTATGCTGATCTATAACCATCGCTCTTTACAGCAAGGTCACAATATTAAGATGGACACACTTGAAAGTGAATCTTTACAAACTGCACTCTCTTTTAGCCTTAGACAAAGAGAAGAGCCCTGGAGAAAGAGATACTGTAGTTGTCCCAATGAAGGTTTGAACCTGTGACTGCAATAAAAATTGCTCACATCCAAACAAACCTGGAACCTGGGACATTAGGGCTAGTCTTACCTTCCTAATACCAGTTATTGTGTAGGCATGGCCAGCAACAAGCCCATTCTTCAGGACCTTTGTTGCCTGTATACAAGGAAGAGAAACAGAAAGAAAATAAACCTTTTATTCTGTCCCTACTTACACAGCAGGCTCATACCAATGCCAGAGACCTGTACTTATGTAAGCAATGATTCTCAAAACAAATGGAGAATGGTTTCATCTAAGAAAAAAAGAAAAAGTCTAAGCTCCTAATAGCTGTATTTTTCTGTATGCTTGGAATTGCAAGATTGGTCAGGAAGGTCACTTAAATTGTGGATCTCTAGCTAGAAACTCTCTCACTTTTTAAAAGCCTAGGAAGTTATGGTTTGATTTCAGAATAGTAAGGTTTGCCAACATCTGAAGTGTTAGCATAAGGCTTGGAAGCCAAGATTTGAAGTCTGTTCTAAACTCCACACCCTTCTGTCTCAGCTATAAACTCATTCCACAGGTCTCTGTGCCTCACTGCAACATTTGCAAAAATGGAAAATGTATTCAGTAAAAATGGGGAAAATGCAGTAGGTCCTTACTCTTTGATAGGTAACTCAGTTCTTAAACGTAACAACAGGGAGCTGAGAGCATCAGGAATCGAAAAATGTGCAGAGTTTAATATTAAGAATTTGATTTCTACAGAAAGCCACGTGTGGCAGCTTTGATAGTTTTTGAGTCACAACAGTCAGCTGAATAGAGAAAGAGAGGTCTAGAAAGGCTTTTAGCCATGAAGCCATTTGATGTCACTCCAAGCCTCACCCCTAAATGTGTCTGACAGCCCATGAGAGATCGGCTGTAGGTTGCTCTTGTCAGGATATCCCACAGATCAGGAGGAGCTGCTGCAAGCTTGATTCTTATATTAACACCACCTGTAAAATCCACCAAGGCTTCTGAAACTTGCCCAATCTGCAGATCTTCATAGGAGCCGTAGAGTCTAGGAAAAAAAGACATCAATATATTCTTGGGGTTATAGGTTGAGAACAGCATGCCAATGAAAACATACAGTAAAGCTTTGTAAAAGTAAAAGGAAGGCTGTTAACTCTTTTTTAATCTTAGGGGAATCTGTGGCACTTAGGAAGAAGGGAATCTAACAAATCGCCTCCAAGGTTGGCCATTGGCTGAAAAGGACTCTTCACTGTCATCCCTCACTGCCCAGGAATGACAATGTATCTGTCCCTACTTCTTTGATAATTCTCCCTTAGCAAATGTTGTCCGAATTTATCAACACTGTGCTGCATCTAATTCTCCTGGTTTTTTGTCCTCACGCTAACACCAAGTGAAAATAACTGAACTTTCTCTCCTTTGCTGTGATCTTTCTTTCAGTGTTAACCAGGATTTTTCCCTGCTCTGCGGAGATTATTTCAGCCCAGGATTAACAAACTCCATCAGTTATGCCTTGTTGCTTTCTTCTTAGTCCTGTTAAACCACTGTAGACAAAACACCCTACAGAGAAGCCTGTATTCTTGCTGTGCCACATGACTTGTTGAATGCCTTTGTCTTAGGGGCCCCAGAGTGCGATTCCTACCAAAACCAAAGTTTGCTTCAGCAAACCTCCAAAATAAAACTCCTTGGAAGTTTCTCAAACTGATAACACAACAAAGGAGGCATCAGAAATCATTCACCTTTAAAAATCCCTATCTGTGGCCTTCTGATCCTCCACGGTATTTACAAGGAAGGCATCATCCTAAGCAATACACTCCAAACAGCGATAACATTCAGAAGACAACCCCCCAGGATAGCTCTGTTTTCACACCTACTCCTGAATCTTTAAACTCTTAAGGCCTGGATTGATAACAGCTACTGCAGCAGCAGCTTTTACTGTGTAATAGTAGACAGATGAGAACCATTTACTACACTCCAAATGTGGCAGGGCCTGGGAGATGCATTTATAAACAAGAACAAACTGCGTAGGCACCAACCAACATATTTCAGAGATACTATTTGCGTAACTTGGAATGAGTCACTTACTTGGCATATGCCTTCTCCAGAAGGGCTCCCCAGAACACATTCTTATAGACCGAGGAAACAAAGACCAGCTCCCCTTCCTCATTCACCGGCAGGCGATCATCAACAACCACGTCAACCCATTCACCGAAGTGCCAGAACTGTCAGGGGAAAGGAATGAGGTGATATTTCCCTTAGAAGGGACCTCCCCTTGAAACAGGAAAGGAAAGATGGTTTTGCTGTGGGCACAGGACAAGCTACCTTGGGGGAGGGCTGCTTTGGGTCAGTAGGATGTGCTGACTCACCCACAAAGCCAACCCTCTGTCCCACCCTGCCACAGGAGAAAACAAAGCCTGTATCAGGTGTAAAAGGATTAAGCTGGGAAATTAGGCACAGCTAGGCTTCTGGGGTAGGCCTTCCTAAATGAAGGGCAACAGAGCTGTATCAAGAGCTGGGCAAAAGGGTAGAAGGTTGAAGCAGATGTGCTCAAGCCCTGCTGACTGTTGCCACTATAGAAGGCTTTTGTCTGGATTAAAATATGAGTAGTGCACAGCTGGAGAGAAGGGCCAAGCAGACGTATAACCTTAGACTGGCCTGCAGTTAATCCACTCCCCACACTGCTTTGTGGGAGGGGTGATGGGCTACCCTGCAGGCTGGGATACTCTCTGGCCATGGGTAACCAAAACATAACATGGGATATTTTTTTTTTAAGACTTCCCCATACTCTAAGGGGCACAGATGTACCCGGAAGTGGAAAATGCCAGCATAATTCCTCTCAAAGCTCTGGTTTTGTGGCACGACTGCAGTCAAGATGTCCTGATGGAACGTGAGGGCTTCCAGGGCTGCCAGGAACCAGCAGTTCTCTGCACCAAGACAAATGGACATACGCAGTTGGCTGAAAAGTGAGTTGTCAGACAAGTTCAGGAACACCACCAAGATCCTAGCAGAAGAGCTGTTGTGCTGATGTTTTAAAAATTATAACAAATCATACACAGAAAATAAACACAACACCTCTGGATTGTCTCAACTAATCCATGATTGATTTGTAACAGTTCTCCCAGGATCTTTTCATTTGAATACTGATTGGTTAAATGAGAAATTTCAGCAAGAAACAGCTCTTTTATTTTCTACTGATATCGTGTGGGTTTTTTCTGTCCTCTGTAAAGACACACTGTTAAAAAAAAACCCAACACTTTTATCTTTTTCTTTGAAAACATTAACTTTTCAGAAGGAAAAAAAATAATTTCTAATAGATCTTACATGCAAGATCCATACAAATTTTTATCAGTAAAAAATAATTAGGAATCAGTAAAAATAATTTTGTCCTGCCTTTATCTATGTTGCAGGTGACAATAAAACTTCTACTTCAGACCACATGGGGATAAACATTCTTTTTCTAACTGCAAAGCTGGGAAGAGAACACGTTCACACTAAGCTTCAGCTACAAAGACAGCAAAAGTCTTGGATGTTCCTGCTTTTGTGGTCTCTGTTTAATTATCAAGCAGCAACATTACAGACCAGTAAAAATACAGGATCACTTTCTACTGCAGTACTGGCAGACACAGAAGCGACACAGAGAATGGTGACTGCAGCTCGTGGAGATAACTCTCACCCCTCAAATCCCACCTTGAAGCTTGCCAGGCTTTTTACTGAACCTATGCCATCTTAATGACTGCTTCATCGACACTGTGCCAAGTGAAGAGAAGGATACACACGCCTTCTATTTCTATGCCAAATTTTATAGTCAAAATTCCACACAAAATGTTACCTTGTACAAAGGTATATTTGTACAAAGGAACTTACTTACCCACCAATCCTTGACAGAGATCAAGCTGCTTTCTGTTTGCAGCATAAAATACTGGACTTCTGTGCAAAGCCTGGGAAGCACACAACCAAGGAAAAAAAAGAGCAAAAAACAGAGTAAAGTCAGTAACATGAGCTGATGAGCAGGTTTAGCTTGAAGTCAAGGACTTTCTGAGTGCAGAGCTGCAATCTTGTAAGATGGGAAATCCAGTGAGTTCCTCGTTTAGGATGCGAAAACCTCATGGATATGTGACACAAAACACTCCATCTGCCTGCTCAAAGCTTTCAAAATCCTCAGGGTCCCTGTGACTCCGCAGACATTAGTCTGGTTCGGGTGTAATGTCAATGTTATTATGTGCTCTGGCTAACCTGACACAACCCTGAGCACAACTTTGTGCTTAGTCCACGCTGAATTTGGTCTCTGACATAAGCCACTGTTGTTCCAATGCATTGCCATGGGTCTCCACAAACACACTGAGAAGACAACCCTTCAGACCTGCCAGGCCTGCTCCTCCATAATTGCTGAGTTTCAGCCAAAAGAGGCCACAACAGCAGAGCATAACTGTTCAAACTTCCACCTAACCTGGCTGATGCCTCCACAATTTGACTGGCAGTCAACCCACAGACTAACTGATGGCTGCCACAGAAGTTCCAGTCGCTGTGACAAGAGTGTGCCAGTGAAGAACTGTTCAGAGAGAAATTACGCTATTTTTTTTCCTCTCACAAGTGCCTCTGGGTGTAAATTAATAACCCAACTGTCAAACTTATGCTTCACTCTAATGACCCACAAATTGCTCAAGCTAATTTTCACACTGTTGGCTTCCCCTTCAGGCAGCAGCAAAGAAACAGCAAACCCTCACAAGGCAGTTACAGTAATTAGACACCAGCCCCTACCCTTGGTGAATTTTGGTGTTCAGTTTGCAGGCCATCAGTCATAGATGCATCAAGCTACAAGCCTGCAGGCTGAATAGCAGAATCTCTACATTTCCTCTGCTAAACAGGGACTAAGGGATGTGCAATATTCATCCTCAGAGAGCCTTTGCTGAGCTAAGGTTGGCATTCAGAGCAAACAACAGCCTTCTTCACAAGACAGTTTTAGAGCATCAGAACAAGTGGACTGAGAGATGGAGCAGATTCCAAGTCTGTTCCAATATCTCTGGAGTGGAGTAACACCTGAAGGGCTTTGCAGAAGCCAGAACTCACATTGACCTTTCCCTCCCAAATACTTCTATGCTGATATAGCTGCCTCACCTACAGTGCCTGGTACAACCCAGCTCCGGTCCCCTTAGGAATACCCTCTTCCTCTGCCTGCAGATCCTGACTTAACACAAACCATCTGCAAGACCTAATTACTTGCAAAACCTTGAGAACCAGGGCTGTTATTCCCAAGCTCTCCTGCTTGTTTTGCAAAGGTGCCTCTACTTTCCTGGTGATTATCATGAGTTTAGCAGAAACTGATCCCTTGTTCAATCTGACAAAACATGAAAGAAGGAAAATAACTTAGCTAGGAGCCGCTAATAATCTTGTATTACTTGGCAGAATTCCCTTACAGACAAGGTAACATAAGGAGTAGTTATTGCTGCTGACATTCTCAGGTAATTCCATATATTGCTTTCATGAAGATCTGGTTGTCAGTATGTTGCTCAGTGGCTCAATAAGAACAGAAATTCCATTGTTAGTAACAGGCCTTATCTATCTGTGCCAGGCCCCTGTTCTGGCCTTCTAGACTTGTTATCCCTTTGTTATGAGACCCTGTGCTGTGACCAGTGCTTGAAAACAGGTGTCTTGTGATGTTCAGTCTAAACACGGGATACGAGGCCTTGGAAACAGTGAGACAAGTAGAAAACAGAGACCCCAGAACTAAAAACAACTCACTGACCGATAGTAGTAGAAACTCAACCTTGAGAGCTGGGAAAAGACTGCTATATATGCAATAGACTAAACAGTTAAGCAGGAAAAAAACAGTGCAGCAAGATAAGGCACCTGCAGCTGCCTCTAAAAGTAGCAGCCTTCAGCACCACAATGGTACATGGTATATGGGAATGGGGTTAAAGGCTAAGAACTGTCTGGAAACTCAGAAATCTTCTAAAGGTCAAGATCTCAAATTTTGGGGAGAGGCATCATCACTATAAGAACTGTCATGAAGGAATCACGTTGGGATCACCAGAGCTGTGAGCTTCAATGACACCAGCTCCCCTGCTCTCTTTGCCTTCTCTCCCTGCCTGCTGAGTGTTACTGGATATGAAATAGAATCAATGAATCTCCTGAGTTGGAAGGGACCCATAAGGATTATCGAGTCCAACTCCTGACTCCACACAGGGACAGCCAGGTCAGAGCATGGGACTAAGCACATCATGTGGACGCTTCTTGAACTCAGTCAGTGAATGAGGCTGGTTATGATTTTGGGCAACAAATGCTTCAAAGGCAATTCTGAAATACCATGCAGCCCAGCTTCCAAAATGACAGCTGATACAATAAGTGCAATGTCTGGAGGCACACCTAAATTAAAGTCTAAGAGTAGCCTGCGCCATATTAAAACTATTTGCTGGCTATCGCCTGGCTGTAATCATCCTCTTACACTACAGTATTCACTGAAAGTCACTTACATGTGGCCTCTTCCACTGTAAATTTTGGGGTAGTTTCTTTAGCAGTGGTCCCATTCCAATAGAACTGATGTGAGCAGGGAAGCTGTCATCTGTGAACAGGCATTTGTTCTTCAAGCACGTCTCCAGCAAGGCCTGGTAGTTCTGCTGGATGGGTAGGGTGTGTTTTTGAAAGATATTCCTCCCTAAAGGCACAGGTGATTTCTTTTTCCTCAGGCATGGCAGAAAAAACATGATGATGTCCACAGTAACGCCAGGGTAATTTTTTCCACTGAGGATTCTGCAGGGATCTCACCCTGCGCAGTCCTGCTGGAAACTCCTGCTTTCTTGGAATGAGGTGTGTCTTCTCCAGAAGAATTCCTGATAATTGACATAAGGGTAAAAAGTCAATTTAACCACGGCTTTTAAAATTTCTCCTCAGCTAGAGGAGGTGGGGGTAAGGGGATGGCATTCCCAGGACAAGTGGGGACCCGTCCAATTCTAATCTAGCACCTATCACTGCAGTTTCAAGGCTTTGCATTCACTGTAGACCTGAGTGAAATCAAAATGAGTGATCCCATTGCCTTTTACTGGGGTTTTGAAGACGTACACATGGCTACTCTCAGTCTCTCTCTAGACTGTTTTAGGCTCCCCAGGGGATTTTCATAACATGCTGCAACATGAATGGCAGTTTTTGTTCAATCACATTCTGGCATGTGGTTATTTCCCCTCCCAAAAAACCAATAAAGTAAGATAAACCAAAGACTCACAGAAAAATTGAATACATTAGGTGTTACAAAGCCATTACTTAGAACACCTCCAATGGTTATTTTGCCCTTTTTGCCTCATTTTGGAGAACGATACAATATTCCCCAAGAGGTCACATTCCATTTTGCTGATTCCCACAGATTTACACATGAAATTGGATGCTGAGATTTTTTTTCTTCTACCATTCAAGGCAGATGTTTCTCATCCCTGCACTGAAAACAGAAAAGAGTGATTTCATAGCCCTTTTTTTAATATTAGCAGCTACACTAAACATTAGCAGCCATCAGCTCTTCCTGAGAGTGGTGGGCTCCTGGGAGAAACCATGATTAACATCTCAGCAGGCAAATCAGGCCCATCAGTGGTAACAAGGTGACCATAAGCACAGCCTTCTCATTACAGCCTGGACTGGAAAAATGCATCAGGCTACAAAGTTCAAGAAATGGTTCAGATGCCGTAATGATACAGTATTTGGAAGGCTTCCCTGCAGAGGAGGCTCTCTCAGCCTCAAAATCACTGCCCCAGGACCCCTAGGAAACTGGTCTCAGTTTGGAACCAGTTGTTATTCCCATTGAAGTTGAAGGTCACCAGCATTCCCTGTGAGAAACCAAACAGCCACAGATTGCACCGTACTCCCACACCGAGAGTTTGTTATAAAACTTCTCTACAACTGATCCACAAGGCTTGATCCTCAAGGGCAATCAAAAGAAAATCTTCAAAATACAACCCTGGAATCAAAAATTCAATTTTCTATTGTACAGCAGACATTTCAGACCTGAACAAGGATTTAAGGGTCTAACAACTTGCCTTTTATTTTCTCCAGATGAAAAACAGTGTCTCTCCCTCCAAACCTTGCCCTTTTACAGCCTTCACGGTTACAACAACATGAGCAACAGACAAAGAGATAGATTTAAGAGAAAAACAAGAGGAAGAAAACATCCTGGAGACTGGCTGCACTTTATATAGACAGACAAAACATGTATGATGAAGAATTTCTCACTTTGCTGCTCCACAGGAAAAGGAATGGTGAGCAATCGACATCCTTTGAGCTACAGTGAAGAGCAAATACTAGAGACTTGATTTCTGGGTGTGCAGAGCATCCCCAATGCCTGAAAAAATCATTGTAAATTTTCACCAGTTCTCACCTTAGTCTGGCATCTATTTGAGAAAGAACTAAACTTTATAGACAGGCCTTGAAACCCAGAGATGGTATGAAAAAAACCCCAATGCTATCAAAAATTGAGGTTTAAATCACCTTAATACATAGCCTTATTTTCAAGAAATTCAGCCAGCAGCCTCAAATGTAACAGTGGGTGTTGAGAGTCAATGATGCAGCTACTTTAGGTTTTGAAAACCTCACACCTGAACCTGCCTGTAGCTGTATCATTTTAAACTATTTTCCAAATTACCTGAAAATCTTCGAACAAAAGATTCAATGAAGCATTTCATGTGTCATGAGCAGTCATTGCTTAGGCAGCTACAAGGTGTTCCACCTTGTGTTTTAACCTTCTGCCTGCTGTCTGGCTGCAGTTAGGTGTAAGAGCAGGTGCCAGATACAGTTGTATATGACTATCCAAGGCATACCTGGAAATCACTTGTACTCCACTCAGCAATATTACTGAGCCAGACCGAAGTGGAGTGTCCCGCTGTGTCCTCTGGCATGGGTGGGGCAGAGTGTGGGCATGTCTCTTCCAGCAATTAAAATTTCTAAGGGAAAGCAGCCAAGTGTAGCTGACAGAGGTTAAAAGCTTTAGATGGAAGCTGTGAACCAGTGGATTGGATGGATTTAATTCTCTATTCTTTGCATGTTCCCCTACTTAGTATGTTTGCCATCTGACCTAAGTTTTTCCACTACATTAGCATTCTATGATCTCCCATGATCTTTCTCCACATCTTGGAAGCCTCGTCCCTAAGTATTAAAATGATAACCTGAAGAAGCCAGAGAAAATCCTTCACTTTTAGTAAATGTAATTGGACCAGGAAAGAATTCTCTGCGAGTCTCTTACTCTCTCTACAAGAGGATTTCTCTCAGGCAACGCTGGAGCTCTGGGCAATTTGAGGATGAAACCTGAAGCTGGCAGAGCTCAGCCCAACTCCTCTGATTTAACAATCTGTATCTGGGCTGAGGAGCCCCTCCTGATTGCGTGGAACAGAGCAAATGTTTCCATGCAAAATAATACATTTTAGTGTGAGCAGAACAAATGATGCAGGACCATCCTTTACAACCATTCTTGCACACAGCGGAACATTAGCTACAGAAATTAGCCATCATTAGTCAACATAGAAATGTGACTGTATTAGGCTTTGTTAACCTTTATTAGTCTCTAAATACACAGTATGAAAACAGCACTTGCAGGTACAACCTCCCATCTTTGATTAAACATAGCAGTGTATTTCTGAAATAAAAACTCAAAGCTGACTCCCACTCTTCCTTGTGGGCTTTTTAGCAAATAGAAAAATCATTAATAGAAGCACTGAACTGTGTTTTCTCACAAAACGAATCAACATGCAGACAGGTGGAGGACCTGGCCCTGAATTTCATGTACTTAGATTACTGGCTCAAAAGTTGACAAACACCTTCTGGTGCAGAGATTTTCAAGGCTGAGCAGTGAACCTGCCCCAAGAGCCTCCCACTGATGTTAACAAGCCTGTAGCAAAAATGCCTGGATGGCTTTCAGAACTTCAAACAATCCCTCTCCGAGAAATAATGCTCTTTTAAACAGTTTGAGAATTTAAAATGCATTCTCTCTTCTGTCTAAACTGTCCATGCTACATTGAAATCAGTGGAAATATGAAAATCCCATTTACTCAAGATCTGTCCTTTCGCACTTAAGGTTACAACATCATATTCATAACCTTCCTAATCATTAGAGATTCTGACTGCCCACAACTCCCAATAAAGTCAGAAGAAACTTTTGATCTCTGCAGAATACTTTGCAATCAAGTATCAGCTAAACCATCCCTAAACAGCAAAACTGAGAGAACAAGGGTGCACAAAACCTTGGCTAGCTAAAACACCAGTCTCTGTTCCCAACCATTTGGCAGGCAAAAGCTTCAGAGCTGTGATATACGATGCAGCTCATGTAATTGTTTTACATCATGCCAATTCTTCTCAAGTTTACTGATAGGAACTTTTTGCCTTTCCCTTCAAATCTTCCATAGAAAAGCACAGCAGCAGCTGCTGCACTCAGCACAGCCAGCAGTGTTGTATTAACTAATACACCCATCCGATCCTAGAGGACAGCTTCATCTCAGCACTGTGGTGACAGTGTTTTCAAGCCCCTGTAAAATCCTGACCATGCTAGCCACAGACAGCTGCTTGAACACCCACACCAAAACCCTCTACATAACACTTGGGGTTCCTACCTTCTCCAGGTGTGTCCTCACTGTGAAGATAATTGTTCCACTGGCAGTTTTGCGTGCTGTTCTAAAATAGTATATATGTTATCTCTACCTATGTATGTATTTATGTGCACATGTGTGCCTGTATATATATGTATATATATATATACACACACACACACATATATATATGTCTTGCCTACGTAACCCTGAGAGCTAGTCCTAACCTATCAAGCACTGTGATAGAAGCAGGAGGCGGGGGAAAAAAAGCATACTGAGTAATGCCAGAAAATTTCTGAAGAGCTCAATGCAAAATGATCCACAGAAAGCATGAAGGAACAGGTCAGTCCATCAATGCGGACTGCCGTTTGACTCACTCATTGCTTCAGTGGAAGGCAGCTTCCTTGTTTAGTTAGCCATTTGATTGTTGAAAGCACAAAACTCCATGTCTCTCCATATGTCACTGGCAAGGTAGAACAGGAAGATGTGTCAATACATTTTAATGGGATTTCTGCTTTCACATAAGAAAAAGCTCAAAAAGGAACTATCCTCGAAACCCCTCAAGTTTTCTCAAAACAGGTGGGACCATAACAGTCATTCACTTTGTCAATCACTAAATCATAACTGCTTCAAAAAAGACCATTTATGTGAGTTTGAGGGAAGTATACATCCTATGACAGAGACAGCCAAAACCATCCAAGAGTTATGGGAGAAACGTCCCAGCTTCTGCACTGCAAGGGCAGCGAAGGGCTCAGAGGTTTTTTCTTCTTGCACTATTAGAGACATCACATGGGTCAGGTTCCCTACGTGCAATACAACATACTTTCTTTGCTGTGAAATTTATGTGAACCCTCTAGAGGTAAGCATGCTTCCCACTTGCTGTACACACATTATCCAACCCCATATTCTCCTTTTGTGGTGGCACTTCTGGGCACTTCATTGTTCAACCCCAGGCAATGAGGGAATAAGAGTAGCACGGAGTGGGTTGGGAAAAGGACAGCATGTGTGTGCCAAGCCATCTCAGAACAATGGTAGGAGAAACATAATGGGAAATATTTCAGAGGAATGTGAAGGACCAGTGAGGGCAGGAGAGGAAGGTAGTAGCTTTCTCAGTTGTAAAGGCAAAGCAATGAGTGAGGAAAGGGATAGAAGATGTTATAGACAATTTTATTTTATTCCTAGGCCACATGGTAACAGCAGGCAGTGGGGGAGTTTGGTCTAGCTGACCCAGAGTAAACTCCGCCTCACTTCCTTATCAAATTAGTGTATTTGCCTTAATTAAGGGATCCAGCGGCATCACCTTCTCTCTTCACCCCTTTCCCACAAACTTGGCTTATTCACTGCTGAACTCATCACTGGTGAACTTCTGACACTGTCTATTTGGGTTTCTTACTTGGTAATGAACAAACAGTGACAGTAACTGCACCGACAGGAAGTGAATATTACCGAACTTCACTGCTCCTACAAGCTTCTTCAAGCTGTCAAAATGTTACAATACCAGCTGAGTCACCACCTCTTTTCCAACTCCCTGACTTGCTAATCTTCCCAGCCTTAGATTTCTTTTTGTAGGAAGTAAAACTGTCCAACCTAAGACAGGAGTGAAGCAAACACACACGTCACCGTGACTTAATTTCACATGAAACAGATTTCAGTTATACAACAATGTGTTTCACCCCCAAAATTAGGGTTCATTTTGAATGCAAATACTGTGGGACTTTTTCTAGTCACGTTCACTTGCAGAAAAGGGGAAGTGAGTCTTCTCCAGCAAAGACTCTGTCTCCCAGTCAAGGCAAGCACCCAGCTAAGTGACTGCCAGACCGCAGGGACACGACTGAGAAACTACAGAGCTATAAGTTTCATCCATCACAGCTTGGATAAAAAAAAAAAGACAATTTCTGTAATAGAGGGCAGTAGCAGACCCCCATCAGTGTTAGATACGAGTATGTCCTGAGCACCACAGGAGCATAGTTTCTGTGCAGGGCAGTCAAGAAAGAGCTTTTGCATTTGAACGGCTCAAAAATGTCAAGAACAACAGCTGCTTCTCCAGCAGTGAAATCTTAAATGAAAAATCATTGTTTGAAAAAGAGATTTAAATGGGTTTGTTCTTTTGTTGCTTTCAAAAAAATTTTTTTAATCGCCTAAAAATTGCATCATGAAACCAATCTGTTCAACAGAAAACCATCCATTAAAACATCTGCCTAAGAAATTAAAAGGAATAAACAATAAAAACAGATTAAAATTTTGTTTGGATTCTGGCAAAAACTAGAACCTAATTATACTCTAAACTTCCTTTCCTAATTTTACTTATCTTTGTTTTTGAGAAGTTCTATACTTCAAGGTAAAGAGACTGCTTGAGGAAGTAAGCCTTCCAGAGAGAAATGACTAAGAAAACAGATTGAAAAATAAAATTGTGCAAACTCGTTAATCACCTAAACAAAGTCTATAAAACCCAACAAGTTTGGTTATGATCTGCCCTGGTGACAAAGGAAAGGGACTTTCTTCTGACAAGACAGGGAAACTTCCTTTTTCCCATGTGGCCATCGCATATGCATATTTATGATTAGCACAACTTAATGATTTTTATATATATCCTCTTCTTGTAAAGATGGGACAAGTGTGCCTATGCTGTACCTGTATCAGTTAGCTCCCATAGCTTGCACAACAGAAACCTTGCTTTCCTCTCCCATTCATTGCATTCAGGAAGGGCATCAAGCTGGCCTGGGGAGATTTACAATCAAAGGCTTCCTGGCCTGACCCTTACTCAGCTCTGAGGATATCACAAGCAGGCACCAGTGAGTCTCCATATAGCTGTAGAAATACCAGAATGGCATCAGGGGAGCACAGCCCTTAAATGGCAGAACTATCTAGAAAATGAAAACTATTTTTTTCCTACAAAATGATAAATTCTTGCCAAATTCTTCATTTCTACAGGGCCTTTGATTTTCAGTTTTCACTGTAAAGGAGTAATCAAATACTTGAAGCCAAAAGTCTGTATTTATAAAAGTAAAGAAATTAGATAAATTAGTCTTAAGGAGATTGCAAAACATTAATTCCACTTTCAGACTAGCTTTAGGCGTTGGCAGTAAAGCAGAGAACCCTGACCCTCAGAAATAACAGTCAGCTTGCTATTTGCTTCCAGAAAAAGAAAACAGGTCCCTGGAGTGATTGCTTGCACCTCACAGGCCAGGCCATGCCACAGAGTGTACAAGCGCGTGGGATCACACAACAGGAACAGACAGGAAAAGAGCTGCTCCTGCAACCAGATGCATAGAAAGGGTCCTGGATCGCTGCCCCGTGGGTGGGGGCCACATAGGCCTTGAGGGGTGTGTGTGTCCCCATGAAAAACAACCGCTTTTATTAGACTGCTGCCTCTGCTTACTCAAGGCCCAGGCTCCTCCTGTCTACAAATGGCTGGGAAAGGGCATGAGCCTGACACATCGCGGGACCGCTTCCAGAACTGCTTCTTGCCACATTTCTCAGACCTGCTGGAGAAACTGAAATGAAAAAGCCATTTGGAGATATTTTTAGGAAAAAAAAAATAATCCCTGCTCTGTCCCAGCCACTCAACTCTGAGGAGGAGAGCTCAGCAGCGCAACGTTATGGCTGACAGCTGGCTCTCGAGTCATGCTAAGCCACCAGACACCACTGGAAAACCTGTGTAGACTTTGGCCCGGGTGCTGCAGCTTTTGCTCAGCCCCTGTCCTGACAGCCCTAATTGCTGCAAGAATAAAGAAGTGAAGGCAGCAGCTAATTTACCCACCTCATCTGCATAAATGGTAAACTCTTCTGGGCACATCCTGAGATGTGAGGAATAGCAGCAGTGCAACAGGCTGGAGAGTTGGGACGGGGAGACATGTAATGAGATTTAACAAGGGCAAGTGTAGGGTCTTGCATCTAAGGAAGAACAACCCCAGAAACCAGTAGAGGTTGGGGACTGGCCTGTTGGAGAGCAGTGTAGTTGAGAGGGACTTGGGGGTCCTGGCTGACAGCAGGATGACCATGAACCAGCAATGTGCCCTCATGGCCAAGAAGGCTGATGGTATCCTGGGGTGTATTAGAAGAGGTCTAGCTAGGAGGTCAAGAGAGGTCCTTCTCTTCTGCTCTTCCCAGGTGAGACTGTCTGTGGAATATTGTGTCCAGTTCTGAGCCCCTCAGTTCAAGAAGGACATAGAACTCCTTGAAAGAGTCCAGCCAGGGCCACCAAGATGATTAAGGGAGCCCTTATGAAGAAAGGCAGAGAGCGCTGGGTCTCTTTAGCTTGGAGGGCAGTGAGGGGTGACCTAATTAATGTTTATGTAAAGGGTGAGAGTCAGGCTCTTCTGAGTGAAGGCAAATGATAGGAAAAGGGGCAACAGCTGCAAGCTGGAGCATAGGAGGTTCCATGTGAACATAAGGAGAAACTTTTTCACTGTGAGGGTGACAGAGCACTGGCAGAGACTGCTCAGAGAGGTTGTAGAGTCTCCTTCTCTGGAGACATTCAAAACCCACCTGGATGCATTCCTGTGTGATTTTGTCTAAGTGATCCTGCGCTGGCAGGGGGGTCGGACTAGGTCTTCAGAGGTCCCTTCCAACCCCTAACCTTCTGTGATTCTGTAACTCAATTACAGGCTTGGGGACCCAGCTGGAGGTAGCAGCGCTCAGAAAGAGCTGACTCCTTCTCAAATCTGCACACGCGGGGGTTTATTTTGCAGTGAGGTGAGAAGGGAAATTAAAATGGCGGCCGGTCTGCGAAGGCCCGCACCAGAGCCCACGACCGCCTCACCGCACCACAGGGTGGGGGGGGGAGGCGGCCCCGCCTTCCTCCCCCCACCTTTCCTGTCGCTTAGCGCCCCGCCTCAACATGGCGCCTCCCGGCACAGCTTCACCCGCAGCGGAGAACGAGCGGCCGGCAGCCGCCGACTTCCGCCTACCAGCCCATTTCCTGGAGCACCGCCCTTAAATTCCGCCCGGCTCTCTTAGAGCGTGCTGCTGCCGCCACCGCCCGCTCTGCCTTCGCGGCATGCCCACGCTGGGAGCCGGCGGCGCGAAGGGAAGGCGGCGTCCACCCGCGGGGAACGTTTTCTGACTGAAGCAGCCGGTGCGGGTCGCGTAACGGAAGGAGGCCTTCGCGGGTGGGCACTTGAGGGGAGCGAGGCCTGTCGGGCCGTCCCCTGGGCCCCGCCGCCCGGCCTGAGGGGGTTATGCGGGGGTAGCCCTCGTCGGCAGCCAGCCAGCGGCGCCTCCCTTGTCCGCCCTCTCCCCCGCCCCAGCCTCCGTGGTCGCTGCGAAGCTTGCTTCAGGCAGCCCCAAGATGTTCAGCTGGCTGGGCACCGATGACCGCCGGAGGAAGGACCCCGAGGTGTTTCAGACGGTCAGCGATGGCCTGAAAAAGCTCTACAAAACCAAGCTGCTCCCTCTGGAAGAGCACTACAAGTTCCACGAGTTCCACTCGCCGGCGCTGGAGGATGCGGACTTCGACAACAAGCCCATGGTGCTCCTGGTGGGGCAGTACTCCACAGGGAAGACCACCTTCATCAGGTAAAGCCTGGCCTGCCTGCTCCCCTCCTCCCTCTTGGGCGTGCCCGCACTTTCCCCGGCCGTGGTGGGGCAGAGGGAGGGTCTCTTGTGCCTGTGCTATGCCTGGATCCCTCCTCTGTGCCATATTCTGTGGCCATCAAAAGCCACCTCTCTGAACTCCTGGGATTGCTGTTCCTTCGCAAGGACAGGGTGAATGAAATGTCCCGTGAAACACCGACGTGGCAAAAAAAGTGGCCCAGAGCAGGGCTGAGGAGTGCAGGCAGGGCATTACCGTGGCAATGTGAGTCACTCAGGGCCCTCTAGTCCGTTCAAAGTGCAAAGGCTGTGAGAAGCCGTGCACAGGGTATCCCCTGACTCCTCGGGTCAAGGTAGCTCCTCTAATAGCCCTTCGCTTCAGCTTGGTGTAGCTTTTGGGTGGCCGGGGTAGCCTCTGGCCTAGGGAGCCTTAAAGTGGGTTCTTGGGTTTCTAATGGTTAGTCTTTCTTCTGCACTGGGCCCAGAGGCAATGCCCAGAGCCTAGTTAGAGAAGCATGGGTGCATGTGAGACCAGCCCATCTTCTGGGCTCCAGAAGTAAGCCCTGATTTAACTGTCCTTCTCTGCTGAGATTCTGGGAGTAGCAAGTTTGTTCTGAATGGCAAAGAAAGGGCAGCTACCAGTTGTGGATTTGATGAGAAACTGTAAAAGAGAGGGTTAAACTCTTTCAGCTGGTCTCGGTTGCAGGAATTTGTTCAGCCACACTGCTAGTTCAACTTGCAGCAGCCTTCCTCTTGGGATCATAGCTGAAGCTGTGCTGTCTACGTTTTCTATGTGATTCATAAGCTGAGCATTAAATTCCAGCCTTTTTTCTGGTGTGGCCATGTTGAAATCTGTGGAATTACCCCAGTGTAAATCTGGATGCAAGCCACAAGCAGCCAGCCCTTTGTTCTGCCACTCTTAGTGGAGGAGTGAGCTCTGGAGGGTAGAGAGAGGTGAAGCAAATTGACTGCACCTCTTAAGGAGTGACCTTGAGAAATGTGGAGTAAAGTGGTTTTGTGTGTGCTGTAATATTCCTGCTACTTAAAGCCTCACCAGGAGCCAAGCACAAAATACATGTTTGTCATGCACCTGAAAAACAAAGTTTGAGTGAAAAGGCTTTTCTTATGTGAGCAGGTCAGGTAGGTGGTGAAGGGGCATGAATGACTTTAAGTATTTGGCTCATAGTTGGAAAGGTAGTTGCTCCCCTGAAAATGAGATGCTAACTTGGATAACACAGTTGTCTGGTTCCACCCCAGGTCTTTGTTCTGTGTCTTGGTGTCAAACCTGTTTGAAAGGGTTTTTCTGTCCTCTGTGTTACTGACACCTCAGAGCAAGCTTCCCCTGAACATGAGTAGGCTGCTGAGTGTCCATTCCTGAGGTTGCTAGCCATGTAACTAGAGCATCTCTTCATAGTACCTCTCTCTGGATTGCCAGCATCAGCTTTTCCTGCAGCCTCACCTGCATGCTGTTAGCAGATACTTCCTGCCTTTGTCCCTTCCTGTTCAGTGAAGTCATTTTTCTGTAAGC
This sequence comes from Gallinula chloropus, assembly GCF_964237585.1. Lineage (NCBI taxonomy): Eukaryota > Metazoa > Chordata > Aves > Gruiformes > Rallidae > Gallinula > Gallinula chloropus. The sequence continues at coordinate 71,131,706 of NC_140087.1, forward strand.
CTGAGCTCATTTTGCAAGTTCATGTGCAAAACCTTACAGGCAAGAGGAGAAGACTGAGCCTTTACTCGTGTGGTGTGACAGCAACCCCATAGCTCTCCTATCAGTAGGCTGATCTGAGCCTCTGTTCAGCCACTGCATTTCATTCATTCACTCCCACCTTTCTCTGTGCCCAAGGCTGGAATGATCCTGCTCAGAGGCCGAAGTGACCAGGAGCCTTTGCTTCACAGGAGTGCAAAATGGAGCAGAGTAGGCCACCCAGGAAGGCAGAGGTTACTCTGTGCAACAGTACATAAGAAGGTGAAAGCAGAGAACTTGAACCACTTGGCCGCAGAGTAGGAGTGTGAGGGTCTTGCTCCGCTATGTTCCCAACCAGAGGCAGAAGATGCCAGAAGAATGGGTGTTGCTGGAGACTGGCTTCCAGTGTGAGCTTGCAGCTACTGGTCATCAGAGCTGTGATAAGCAGCAGATTAGCATCCAGAGTTCTTGTGGTCAGGCAAGAAGGAGCTAAAACTGATAGCAGGGAGGAGTTAAAGGGTACTAGGGGAGGAAGTGAGAGGGGAAACAGCCATGATGCTTTGACATTAGAGAGACACAAGAAACAGCCTTTGGACATCTCTTCCATAATCTTGTCAGGATGAGGGATACTTAATGTTATCCCTGTGTATTCACTCTTGCTGCATCCTACTTGTTTTGCTGTGCCATTTAGGGATATGATTTAGTGCCACTAAACACTTGTGGAATTAACTCAGTCACAGTTCACCTGGATCCCAGTACACCATTAAAAAAGGGGCAAAAGACTTTAGTCACCTACCTGAGGTAGGCTTACTCACAAACATCTTCCTTGTTTCACCTCGGATCCCCCATGAATGAGAGGTGCTTCAGAGCCTTGCATTTCTAAGCTGCAGTGCATTGCAGTGAGGCTGTTTGCTTCTCAGGAGGTGATGGCAGAAAGAAGGCAGTCAAGGTCAGCAGTGAGAACATGCCTACAGGCAGGGAGAGGAGGGAGGTGAGTTGTGTGGGTCAAAGCCAGTGAAGCAAGACCAGGGCATTGGCTTGTTTTTAGTGCAACCATGCTGTTCTTCCCCTGCCCTGCTTTCAGGGACCCAGATAACTGAGCCTTAATTTGTTGTGTGAAAGATGTAGTGTCACTAACTGCAGTCTTTTCCATTCCTGCTTCCTGCTGTATCCTCTTTGTGCTCACTCCCACTTCTCAGCATACATTTGGCTGATCCTTTTCTATAGGACCAGTGTCTGAAAGGTGATGGCAAGACAGCACCTCTACCTGTGAACATCTGACAGCCACAGCAGGATGCCAGTGGAGCCTGCCAGTGTTATTGCTTTTTATGTTTCCTGTAAGAGGGTGGGAGTGCAGGACAGAACATTTTTCTCCTAATTAACTTAGATTCTGTGGTCTTTTCTAAAAATAATCCTGGCTCCTGTCCAGCCATCCTGCTAATAAAATAAACAAGCCTGCCAGAGCCCTACTAACTGTCAACATGGCTTGCTTTTCTGGTGCGGCCACCTTTTCCTCCTGGTGCTAATCATTTGTGTGTCCTGGCCTCTCCAGGCTGTTTGTCGCAAGCTACACACAGAGCTCTGCTGTGACCTCCCTGTGTGGCCCTGAACCTTTCATCTCTGCTTACACCAGGCAGTTGTCACCACTTCCTCCTGCTCTGCCCCTCTTCCCTTTCCTGCTTCGCATCACCTCTGCTGCCACACACAGCAGCATCCTGCGAGGCTCCAGCATGACTCATCATGGGCAAGCAGCCCCTCTTCCCACATCCTGCAGCATTCCTGCACAAAGCCAGGGATATCCTTGCCTGGCTCCTATGCTGCTCTGAACCTGCCTGGGAAAGGGCACACCGAACTGGGGTGCAGCTTTCCTACCCTTGGCCTTCATCAGGAGCAGGGACAGGCCTGAAGTGGGGTGAACAACACAATGCTCCTAGGTACATACCAACTCCAGACACTTCTCCAAAAAACCAGATTGGTCATAAAAAAACCCCACACTCACCTCTTGCCTGGAACTCTCTGCAGGCTTCCCCAGTCTGGCTGGAGGTCACTGCCCTGGGTCCCTTTAAGGATGTTCAGCATCTCATAATAAGGCATGCCAGCAGGGGAAATTGCTGGTTGGTGTTTTCCACAGCTATTTCTCTCCCAGAAATCCCCACAAATGTGACAATTGCTTGTGTTCTCTAGCTTGCTTGCATTATCAGAGACTGTGTTTGTCAGCTGCCTTGCAGAAGTGCCTCTTTCCCCTCAGTGTCAATAAATCCCTTCTATTTGTCCTGCGTACAATGAGATTCTTGTGCTGCAGACACCCTGCTGCACAATGTACCCAGATCTCCCAGAGAAGCCTTACTTAAAATAGATGCTATGATACTAGGCAGTGCAAATCTTCCATCTCTCTGATTTCATACCACTTGTTGCACATTAAGTCAATTAACATTGGCTAGTAGCTGCTTCTGTGTGAGTGCTTTTGTTGGGATCTTTTGTTTGTGTTTTTTAAGTCTTACAAGAGAAATAAACACAGAAATGCCTTGAAACACTAGCTGAGTGGAGCTGTGATAAAATTTTGAGCAGCCTGTCTGGAGGAGGAGTGTTGCTGTTATATGCAGGACTTCTGCTTAGGCTTTCTTGGAAGCTTTGTCTATAAATGACAATCCCCCCAGGCTTTTTTTTCCCTCTCCTCTTGCTCCAAAGCTATCATATTACATGTGCATATCACCATAAAAAAACGAAGTGGGTTATTGTTACAGCAAGGCTGCAACCTGGCATTAGGAGCTTGGGGGGTTCTCAAAAGCAATTCCATTTATTGCATTTGTCAATTGTCACTACCTGTTGTTTTTTCTCCCTAGTATTTGCAGGAGAGAACTCATAAGACTTATTTCTATGGATTTAATGAAAGCCTTTCAGTATATTGCTTTTTAATACATTATGTTAGATTAAAAGCCGAGTACAAAGTGGGGGCGGAGGAAAGCCAGTAGCCTTGACTAGCATCACAGCAATGCCCATCAGGTGCTAACACTTTTGAATTGCCATCCTGGAGGCATGAACTTAGTTTACAGAGCATGGCCAAGTGGCTTCTAACCTAGCAAATGGTTATGCCAGTGTAAAGAGCTTTCCAGGAAATGGAGCCAAAAACACTTTTACGAAAGTCTACAGAACCCTTGGTGGGAGAAAGTAGCTGCCTCAATCTAGAGAGAAATTGCTGTACCTGCCAGGAAACTGTATTGTGATCACTTGTCAGGGAGGGGGGACACACCAGTGTTAGTCATAGTCTACTCACATTCAATACTGTCCCACTTCTATAGGTTCGAAGAATCCCTGCATAGTCATTAGGTAGATAGGATGTACTCACCCTAGTATAGGAGATCAGAGAGTTGTTTCCTTCCTGGAATCCTTCCTGTACTATTTCAATATTTTGGGAAGTGCAAAAGAGCTGCTGTTTCATCTCAGAGTTGCTCCCATTTGGAGAGGTCATTTCTGGTGGCAATCTGGTAAGCACAGGACTTGGAAATCACTTCAGATGAAAGATACAAGAAAACACATGATAAAGTATCAGTAAGGGAGATGGTCAGCACTTAAAGGTATTCTGGATATTGTTGTTGAGATTTTTACTGCAGTCATTCTTCTCATCAACATTAGCAGAGATTTGCAATATATCCTGGCCCTGTCCTTGCTATTTGTACTTTTTGGTCTAAGTGATTTGGCCTTGCCCATTGGGAATTGAAGATGCACTTGCTGACATAGTGTCAAGTAAATACCCCTGCTGAACAAGCACAATTTTTTGTTGTCCCTAGAAGACTGGATGGTCATTACTTCTGCTGAGAGCAGGAGCCCCAAAAGTTTTTGGAAGCTTTCGTGTCAGTGGTCCTGTAATCCCTCACATGCGAGGAAACTCTTATTCTTTGTGATAAGACTCACCTCAGTGAGTCCCATACACAGAGCTAGACCAGCCATCTGCACCCACACAGACCTAACCTCAGTGATGGCATCTGGCTCTTTTGTGAGCCAAAGGGAACTGTCCCATGCACACTGTTGACCCACCCTGAATTTGGCAGAGGTGCTGTCAGGTTCCTTGTAAGTCCTACAGTCTCATGAGTGACTGTCACTGAAATTTGCTAAACTGTACCTCTGCAGAGGCTTAGCAAATGAGGGACACTGCTCACTGTGCTGTTCAGCTTGATAAGACATTGGGATATACTGTGCCACCCACATGCTTAATGCTCAATATGCTTAAGCAGTTTGTGTTGCAGACCTGTAGCTGCATTGCAGAAGCAAAGAGGGAGGCTGGAGGCTTCAAAAGTCAAGCATGGGAGAAGCTGGCATTTGAGTGACTGATTTGGACTGGGGGCTAAGCACATTAGGTGGATGAGTCTGCTGAAATGAGAGGCAGTGAAGTAATTGATATTGGCACCAAAGGCCAGTAAGGTTTCAGGATTAACTCTGTGATTGCAGTGAACTGCTGGTTTTACTTTACCGTGCTAAGTCGGTTCTAAATGTCTTGAGGACCAAATACACAAAATGATCAAACATGATGAGAATCTCTTGTCAGCAGCTCTAATCTTCTCAATTTCTTAGTCTACCTGAAATAAGAAAGCTTTAAATGTCAAGATCCGGAGTAGAAAAGCTACCACAACATTTACCAAGAGATTCTGTGGCAGTGCTAAAAATAGCCTTGGAAGGATCCATACTCTTGAGCTTTGTAATTACACTGCAGTCTTTGGTACAATTCACTTAGGACTTAGGCAGCTCACGTCTCCTGCCCACACCTTGTTTTTTTCACCTACAGGTACCTGCTGGAGCAGGATTTCCCAGGGATGAGGATTGGACCAGAGCCTACAACTGACTCCTTTATAGCAGTTATGCAAGGAGATGTGGAAGGAATTGTGCCTGGAAACGCGTTGGTGGTGGATCCCAAAAAGCCATTCAGGAAACTCAATGCCTTTGGCAATGCTTTTTTGAACAGGTCAGTAATCAAGAATTTTGTTGCTCTGGAGAATAAAGCTGGAATCCAATGAGCAGCCTAGCTCGCAATTTAAAGGGATAAGGCATTACCCTGTACTTTTCCCTTCCCCCCCAATCCACATGAATGATGCAAAGCCATTCCAGTGCTACCAGGTGTAAGTCAGTCATTCACTGTAGTGCAGATGAACAAATTCAAGGGGGGCAAACCATATTATTTGAACAAACTAACAAAAGCTACAGCACCATCTAAGTTCATCCTGTAGGAATCTAGAGGTAAATACCTGCATTAAGCTTTGCTCCCTTGCTTTTATATTCCTGGACTCTTCCACTTGCAATTACTTCAGTCACCTGAAACTAAATAGTCCAGTGATACAGCCACTGAAGTAGGGAAGTAGAACTGATACAATATGCATGCACATCTTTGCCTAAATGTGCCCCTCTTACCAAAATCAGACACTCTCCATTCTGATGGTGGTAATATAACCTGGGTGCAAACTGAAGATAGCTCTAATGTCATTCCCATTTAAAAAAAAAAAATAGTAGCAGGGGGCCTGAACAGTGGTTCTGACCTGAGGAATGTAACCTTTCCATCCCCAACTATACAGAGGTTTGGATCTAGGCCTCACAGGAAGCCTGCGGCACACACCCATATCCTAGATGAGCACAAACTGTGCTACAGCAGGCAGATAGGAACAAACTGACTACGCCCATCATCAGTGTCTTCCCTGCTAACACAGTGTGGGAGACACTGCAAACATGGCAGCTGTGCAGCTGAACAGCCAGGAAAGCTGGGCTTTGGCTCCTCTTACTGCTTCCAAGCTGAGAGAGTTTCTCTCCCTGGTGTGCAGCATCTCTTACCAGTACTGATCATAGGAGTGCTGGTGTAGGCTGCCACAGAACAGGGAAAGGATGTGCAGAGAAGCATGGGGAGAAGCTTGATGAGAGAAGAGGGACCTGGCTGGAGTTGCTACCATGCAGAGAATCTTGCAGTGCCTCAGGGTCACTCTGCTTCAGAGTCTCTTCACTATGCAGGCTCATCGTTCAGTTACATCACCATGGTCCTGCACCAGGTACTTTTGAAGACTTTTAATATTTAAGGCCCAGAACATCTGCACCTGGCCAACAGTCAGGTCAGGCAACTGCCTGCTCCCTACAGCAGGGGAGCAAGGTGGCTTCTGCTAAGAAAATAACAGGCTTCCTAGGTGGAGTGCAGAGGTAGTAGATGAAGAGAACATAATTCATCATAGCAGCTCAGCTGATAGCCAAAACCAGCCAAAGCTGACACTTCACTGCAGAGAAGCAAGGAGGCCAGGCATGGAGGGTGAAAAGGTGAACAGTCCCAAACTGGATGGATTGATGCATCCTGAATGCAGTTTGCTCGTAATACAGCAAGAGATCCATCTGAGTCCTAGCTCACTGTATCATCACGCTGTGCTCTTGTTTCTGTCTTGCTACTCTTCCTTCTCCTGTGAGGAAGGAGTTAAGTGTCTGCCTGTGAGGGCAGAGGGGCACAGCAGTGATTCAGCAGAAGCAGTCCTGCTAGCAGTGCTGAGAGTAGCCATAACAGCTAATTAATGTCTTTTCTGCTGACACATTAAAAAAGGTAATGGTTTCTAAACTGGCAGAGGAAGACACAGTAAGGGGGACTCTGTGAGCATCACAGTGCTAAAAATGCAGATGGTAATACCCAGCTAATTAGTATATTAAGCATATGCAAGAATTGACTCAGAGGGACAGAAGTTTAGCAGGTCTGTCAGCGTGCACCCACTGGACCAAGCCACTCATACTTAACTCCTGTTGTGGGCCTGGCTTTTTGGCAGGTGACAATGCAAAGCTATGTCTGCCTTGGGTGTATCTTTCTGCTGCTATGTATATACTAAGGCACTGAACTTAGCTAGGAGGCTGTGAGCAGGAGATAGGGAGAAGGGAGGTAATCTCCAGAAGCCACTCCTCTAAGCTAAGAGCATGACCATGGGCAAGCCCACTTTACTTGTGGATTGTTAAAAGGTAACGTTGGCTCTGGGCACCTGTGGACAAAGGGAACACATAGCAACAGCATTCACACAGACCATGCTGGTCTTGGCTGAGAGGTGCAGTCCACAGCACTGTGTCCTGTGGGGTGCAGAACCTGCTGTTCTGGGGAAGCTAAGTGAAGGAGCAGGAGGAGTGAGATTCCAGCCTCAGCTGGTAATCCTTTCCCAGCAGAGACTGGTATCTGCTGCCTTCCAGGAAGCAAGGGAAGAGTTGTACAGTCAGGATTTGGCTGGGAGACAGCAGCTAATTGTGCTGCTTGGAGCCTCCCTCCCTCCACAGGAGATGGAGGGCCTGCCCATACCTTCTTGTCTAAGGGCAGTGATGGGGCAGACAAGCTGCTCGATACAGCCCTACAGTACCCTGTCTCTTGTCTGCATCTCCGTGTCCCAGGTGGTTCCTGGGTATTGAGAGGAGTTTGTTTTCCTCAGTCCAGTTGTGCTTGGCAGTACCCAAGCTCTGGAGGGATCCCAACATGTTGCACCTTGTTATCAGGAGGGCTTGTTTGGCATCAAGGGCCTGGAGCAGAATCAGGAATCTCAGCCATTACTTTCCTATCACATTGGCTTGGTTGCAAGATTCTTCCTACCCCCAAAGTCTGTTTTGGGAAACTTAAGGTGGAACCAGTCCTGCTTTTGTGTGGAACAGATTCTCTCTTCACCCCCATGCTCTGTCTATAGAGGTGATAATGAAAGTCCGGTTTGGCACTACATTCTTCCCTTCATATGGCCTCAGACAGAACTAGGTCATGCTCCCTGGTGTCTTGCAGTTTTATAGGGACAGCAGGAAGGGAACAGCCTTAACTACCTTACCAACAGCCAGAATGCACTCACTCATGCTGGCCTCTGACCTTATATCTGAAGTCTCCTGTGGAGTACTTTCCCTAGAGAAACTGGTGGAAAATCCCCTTGTCTGAGCCATTTAATGTTAGACCACAAGGAATGCTCAGGGCTCTAACAATGAAGAACATACCTAGGCTGGCAGGACAGGGGAATGGCATGGCAGCCTGAGCCTTTTGTTCGCTGCTGCTGTACCTGGCACTCAACAGGAGCATCAAGCCAGCCCCTTGCTGCTGCATGAGGTGTTACACATTCAGAAACACTCCCAGTTGCCACCTGCCAAGCTCTAGGTGTGGGAGAGGCTGAAGTAGCAGGCACTCACCTAACCCACAAGGATTCACTCTTGTCAATCTCCTTGGAGTTGAAAAACTGGGGTGAGGTGGTAGCATAGCACAGAAGAGTTCATAGCTGCAGGGACTGCCAGGAGAACCTGTGTGCTGCAGGTCTCTGTCTGCCTTGACTGCTATCTAGCAGCTGTTGTGCCAACCCCCATCCTGTATGTAGTTCTGCTTCCTCCCACAATAATGTGGGTTTTATGCCTGGATGTCACACCACCCTATTAATATGCATACATACATATACACACACATATTTATAGCTGCCTGGAATGCTATCACAAAAAGGCTATCCATGAAATGCTATCAGGCACCACGTAAACAGATAGGCTTTTACTGTCCTGTGCTGTTAGCACGAACAGAAATAGATGAGCTGTAGCCCTCTAAGAACAAGTTACTCTTAGGCAGTGATTTGCCTAGGTAGAAGATGGGGAACAACATGATAAAGAGCAATTTCACAGAGAGGGAGCTGCAGAGGGGGGAGGAGTGAATTACAAGCTGAGTATAAGTCATAAGTGTCATACTGCTGCTAAAAAAGCAAACATCTTACATAAACAGGACTGTCACATGTAACAGATAAGGAGTAATCCAACCCCTCTGTTCACCACTGGCAAGGTCACAGCTGGAGTACTGCATCAGCTTGGGGCATCATGCCTGAAGAAATACATGGAGCAGTTAGGGAGGTCCCAGAAGAAAGTCACAAGGGTCTTCAGGGATTTAGAAATGAGCTGGACAGGCAGCTAGAGAGAACTGAAAGATGGGGAGAAACACAAAATACACGTTTTAGAGGAAAGTCTGAGAGGAGACAGGATGACAATAGTGTATGTTGTGAGAAGAGAGGGGGAAAAGAAATCGTTTTCCACATCTACTGTTGGAGGCTGAAAGGCACTATGAAATGGGAGATTCAGATTAGATTTAAGAAAAAGTGGTTTTCCTGTAAGGATGATTAAGTAATGGAGTAGACTCCCAGCAAATGTTAGTGAGTCTGCATTGTTACATTGTTAAGGATGTAAAGAACACTTTAGACAAGATCAATCTGACATTTGCCTTGAGGCAGGAGGCTAGACTAAGCACCCTCTTGAGATCTCCTCTTGCCTATACTTCAGTATTTCTGTGGTGCAAGAATGTCACGCTTTCTGTCTTTTTAAGACCAGATTTGAAAGAACATAAATCCTACAATGTTAGTTATTTTTTTAAACAAGTTCTTTCAGTGCACTTGAGTTTAGGAACTCTGTAGGGGAATGCTTAAAAAAAACAAACCAAAACACAAAACTAACTCCCAAGTACCATTTCTCACTAAAATATAAAGAGCCAATGAAAACATTTAGATTTCCACATTTTCGTTAATAACTCACAACTGGGGGGTGGGGGTGCAGGGCGTGTAAGAAATCCTGTCATAAGTCATGACTGACACCCATGTTCCAGAAGCAGCATAATAGTCGAGAAGGTGCTCGGTTAGAGCTCACTTCTCATTTCTTTAAACCACCAGTAGCTCCAACTGAAGACTTGTGAGATCAGAGCCTGGCTTGTCCTGTGCTGCCTGTGATGTTCACCACATCATAAATACCTTTTGCTTTTATTTTAAACGCATTTATTTCCACACAGGTTTGTTTGTGCTCAGCTACCTAATCCCGTGTTAGAGAGCATCAGTGTTATTGATACACCAGGAATCCTTTCTGGAGAAAAACAAAGAATTAGCAGAGGTAAGTTCTAAGCTTGGTTCTTTTCTGAAAGACAGTAGTGAAAACCAAGAGGACTCTAGATGAGTTTTGCCTCAAGCTCTACAAGCTGTAGATAGAAGCACTAGTAGGAGCTTTTCAGATATACAGCATGACTTTACTAGTGTCCCTTTGGACTTGATTTGCATTCTGCTATAGAGAATTTAAATGCTTTCAGGGAAGGTTGCTGACAAGGACAGCAGTACCTGTATCATAATTCTCTATTTCCCAGTGGAACACATTTCCATCAGAAAGCTGCTTTACAGAAATACTTGCTTTCAGTGACTTATTGGGGAGCCATAGGCCAGGCAATCAGCCTGGTCTCTTTACAGTTGGCCTCCCAGGTTTTTTCTAGCACAGGACTGATTTGGCTTAAAAACCGTGGGCACCCAGGTTCCTCATTGCAGTGAGGATTCTGTGGACATTAAATGCCTCTAATGAACAACAGGTTCTCTCCGTGAACTTCTGAGCATCTCGGGCTGACCCTCTGAAGGGAGCAACATCTTGATATTTTAGCCTAACATCTTTGGTTGCTTTTTTGCTCTGTAAGGTAATGGTGGCATAACTCATGTGTCTTGCACATTCCTTAGACAAAGGTGATAGCTCTGCATCATTTCATTGGAAGATAGCCAAGAGTAGTAATCAGTGTTCAGGTTTGAGATCACTTCTCATCCACACTGCCTACTATTAATGCACAATTGAGTTTCAGCAGTACAGGCTCTACCCAAAGTGCTGAGGCTTTTCCCATATCTCTGTGTTCTGTCCCATAGGATTTCTGATGACTCATGCCTTTCCCATTTTAATAACATTCCATTCCATTGCACTGAAATTGTTCTTGTGAACTTCCTTTTCTCTTTCAATCAAGCAGCCGCCTTGCACAGAGCCAGGTCTTGTTTCTTTTACTGGGATCTACTACAGGGACCTTAGCTGAAGTAGCATCAAAAAAGTTGTAAGGGATGTCTAGAATTAGTTGAAAAGTCAGATTAAGTTTTTTTCAACATGGGTCTGTGTAGTGCTAGGCTGTCTACAAAAGGTAGCAAGATGTGCAGGCCTTCATCAGAAGGTTGAAAAACGTGCTGTGCAAGCATTCCTCCCTTCAGCAGAATGTTTAAAAGTGGAGATAAACACAAATTTATATTATGGGGTGTAACATTTTCCAGTTAAGAAATGCCACTGAAAGCAAACAGTTCTCTTGTGGAAGAAAACTTGCTTAGGAAGAAATACTTTTTTGTTCAAAACCAAAAAAGTCAAAATGGACCCATTTCAAATCCCTCAAAAAGGTTCCATAGCCCTTTTCCTGAGTCTCCTCATCAGTTCAAATCCTGACATATATTGCAAGATTTTCCTATTTTCCAGCTATTTCCAGTACTAAAAATATCTTCCTGCAAAATGTACTGGCACTTCTTGTTCCTCCTTTTGCAAAATTTTCTCTATCAGCCTCCCCATGGGCCTTAATGTCCCATTCCTGCAGCATTGTGCCAGCGATGCCAGAACACACAATGCACAGCTGTGCACTGTTGGGAAAGTCATTGGTGCACTTTGACCTGAGCCAGTAATGCCTCTCCAAACCTCTGGGAACAGCTGAGGGACCATTCCTCATAAGCAGAGAAGGCTAAAGGGGAGCCCCAAGTCTGTAAACTTTCATATGCTATAGCTGTTCATAGGACTGGAGGTCTGTCTCAGCATGTGGGGCAAGTTCTTCCTCTGCCCTTAAGTGCTTATGTGTTGGCCCTGTGACTGCTGTATGTGGTCAATCCACCCTTTTGCCAGGAGGTGAGAACTCTGGGTGGTGCAGAGTGATCTCTTGTTCATCCTGCCATGCCAGGAATTTGCTCTGCTACACCTCCAACCAGAGAAGGGGGCTGTCACAACCTGGTTATCAACTGACCTAAGCAGAACAGTTAAATGTACAGGGTTAGGTGAGACCTCACAAAGTCAGGACAGCCTGTCACTGGTCATTTTGGCCACATCAGATGGCCTTTCAATAGCTACAGGGCAAGATCATAATCTGGTTTAGATCAACACACATTTGTTGAAGCTGGCAGAACTCCAGCCATTTCTCTCTGCAGGGGAGCAGAGTGCTGAGGTCCTTATAGTTAAGGAAGGGCTGCTGCCAGGCATTGCCCTGAGCTTATCTCAAGGAACCTGGTGTTTGAAAGGGAGTGCTTACCTGCTTGCTCCTATGGAAGAAAATAAAGGGTGGTAAAGCTGGTGCCTGTGCCACCAAGCTTATGAGCCAGTTGCCCTCATTAGCAAGTCAGTTTTGAAGGCAGATAGAGAAATGCTGTGGTTTCCAGGCAGAAAACAAGACAATGCTAAAAACTGCTGACACAAAAAAGTGTTCTTACCCTTCTTATACCTTCCTAGCCTGCTCAGATTTCACTTGGGAATGAAGCAAGACCTGAGGAAGCCTTACAGAGGTTTCTCAAGAGACACTTTGAAGTTTCTTAACTGCTGGCAGCAGGGGAGCTCTACTTTCCCTCATTGTTTGCTAGTATGTTTTATGACCCTCAGGCTGGGGTACCTGTGATACAAAACCAGGGTAGGGAATGAATAATAAAGCAGCTTTCTGCCATAAGTTTGAGGTAAAAAGTAAAGTTGCAAAAGATACAGCAGGCTTTCCCAGCCTGCCCATCCTATGAGAACCAGCACCCATTTCTAAAAATAGGAAATTCCTCTCACTGGGAACATCATAAATCTGTCTCCTTTCCCATTAAACGTCAGGAGCATTAGCTAATCTATACAGTGCCAGTTTAGCAGAATACCATGGTATGAAAACTTAGCAATCCACAAGGGCCACTTTAGACCCCCGATTTTCAAGGCAAGAACTGTTCTTCATATTGCATCCATGTCTCAAGCAGGAGTGAGGAAACTGGGTTTAAAGGATTCAGGGTCCAAGACCAAGTTCTGAACTTTTAATTTGTTTGAACTCAATTAAATTCACTGCCTTTTGCTGTTAGAAAGGCTAACGTGACAGATAACACAATCCCTTTCTCAGTGGACAGGCTGGTGCTAGCAAGAGTCAGCTTCATGTAGCTAGCCACAGGGGTTTGCAAACAGGTAGCAAGCTCTCCTCCAAAAAATGCTGTGTAATACTGAGAAATGGAGCTCTGTGCTGGCTCTCTTCCATGACACCACTGCATGATCATAAGAGCCACCTTTTCCCTGCAGTGCAGCCCATGATGTGTGTCCTGTAGCAGACCTGCAGGTTTAGGACTGTCAAGCAGTCAGTCACGGTGCAGTATGTCATACCTGAAGTCCACATCCCTTCAGCATGCAATGAAATCAGCAGCACTGACACAGTTGCTACTGCTCTTAGGCTCTGGCAGAAAGTATAACCAGGGAGCTGCCTGCAGTGATTTGTCCTACTAAGCTCCTGTGACTCATTCACTTCATGATGGGCACCTGTGGTGTCACAAGTGTGATAGCTGGACCCATAGGATATACATGTTTCATTTACAGGCCTGGTGGGAAGTGTTCCCAGGATGTCATGGCCCAAAGCATCCTGCCCTTTGCTGCTGCTGTATGATCTGGAGAACACACATTTTCCTTCTGGTCTTTTTCACATGCCAGGGCATGGATCTGTGTCCACATATACAGAGCTAGTCATTGTATTGCCTTGCCCCTCACCCTATGTACTTAGGGATATGGTTGGACTTGATCTTAAAGGCCTCTTCCAACCTTGTGATTCTGTGACCTCCTTTCTTTTATTGTTTCCAGCTGAGCATGAGGCAACAGCAGGCTGCAGAGATATTCACAGGGAAGATGCGTACCAAAGCAGCACAGTCTTAGCTGCTTTGACAATTTAATAATAATATGGATGCTATCCATTTGTAAAACATTGTTCTGGTGTCACAGAATGAGCCCAGGTCATCCTGCTGAGGCAGAAGATAGAAGAGGCATAATTGTGCTAGAATAAATGAGGACAGGGGGAAGACAACAGGTCAGGTCATGTAGTGCGCTAGAGCCAGGGCAGGAGTTAGGACTTCCTAATAATTCATCATCCTGTACAGCCTGCCATGCTAATTGAGCCACCTGGTAACAGCAAGTCATGCACTTCAGTAGTTGTTCCATCCCTGGGGAGTGAGCCTTACACACTCTGCTGTCAGTCTCAATCTACATGTGCCCTGAACTAAGCAGATGCAAGTCTGCCAAGTTCAGTGATGCCCTGGCCAGGGGTAAGTATTTTCTGAATGTATTCTGAAGACTTACTTCATCTTCACCCTATGTGTGTCACCTTTGTTTCCCACATTAGTGGTGAGCACAAACTCCTAGCCAGGAGGTAAGGACTGGCAGCATCTTTCCCATATCAGCTGGAATAGTATGTGCTATTCCAGCCTTTTTTCCATCCTTCCACCCAGTTCTGTTCTACTAGCTGCAAGTGCAGCCCAGGCTTCCTGTAGTCAAGAAACAAAAACCACACACTAGCTTCTGTCTGTCTCTCCTGGGAAATAAGAACTTCCAATGACCAGCAGCTTCTGCACCAGGAATACTTAGTCAGTCACCAACCTGACAGTGACAAGAAAAATGGTAATAGTAGTGACTCCTTAGGCAGTGCAGAGCACTCAGACTGTGTCTCAAATAGCCATGCTTGGAAGGGAAAGGCAAACACCAAGGAAACAGAGATTTTCCCACTTGATGCAACATTGTTTACAGTACGATGGCAACAAGAAAATATTTTTTCAAAGAGTTTTGTTACGTGTGCTAACAGCAGCATGATACACAACTGACAATGTCCACCCTGAAAGCCTCTAGAAAGGAGACATTTCAAATACTTGCTATATACTCTGCACTGGGTATGTTTGCTTGTGTTCTGTGTTTCATTGTGCCTGGGAAAGTGGAAGTGCAGTAGTTAGTTTTGACTTCCCAGTTCACCTCCATCACTGCAGCACAGTAGCTGCTCTGCCAACTTGCCTGATTTTATCAGTCTCACAAACACACACTGTGCTGTACTTCCTCTAAGGGCAATGCAAAAGAGACCTTAACATCTGCACAGTTCTGGCCCTTATCACTTGTACAAGTATGTGAAGCTTTTCTGAGCTGAAAGCAGAATGCAAATAAAACCTTGAGATTGATTATATTTGAATTTTGGGAAAACCAAATCGTGATTTTGTTCAGGGTGAGGAGAGAGGGAAGGTGCTGTCTTCATTATTTGGGTTGAAAATACTGCCATGGTTTGCATTTCTAAAACTGGAAGAGTAAAAATAATGCAAAAGTATTGAGATTAAGTAGTTGCACAGATAAAAAGGGCTGTGCTTTTTTTTTTATTCCTGATAACATACAGCAAGTACTTAGTTTTTGTCTGATTTTGAACTGTTGATCTAATAAGTCTGATCTTAGATCAACCATTCAGTTTGTCCATTTTATTGTCCAGAAATACCCTAAGTATCGGTTTCTTTAAGGAAGGATAGTCATGTCCATCAGTATCTCAATTTGCATTATTTATGCACATCACATTCTTTCAACATGGCAAACAAGAAAGGAGCACAAGTGTTTCCTTGCCACTGGTAGCATTTATCCCTTACTGATGGTCATCACAAGCCAGATTTTCAAACATCATTTCTCCCTAGATTTAAACTACATGTACTGGGAGAATTCATGTTGTGTTTGGACACTGTAGTAAAAAAAGCCTTCCTTGGAATTCCAGCTATGTATCAGCACTGCTCTGCAGTGAACTCTCTTCAGATGCCTTCTGAGGTCTTAAAATTTGGCTAGGAAATGTTTTGAGGATTGGCTCAAGTACAAGGAAACAGTCCATCTGTCACAAATGACAAAGATAAATGTGTAAAGGGCAGAGTGGACAAGTTCAGCTCTGTGCACATAGAAGCTAAACAGGCAGGTGTAGGGAAAACTTTGCTCTGGACAACACTCTCATCAGTTTTACTCCAGCTGACTTGAACATGCTTAGTGAGGCTTCACTCCCTTTCCACTGACATAAAGCAAGAGCCCTGTCAAACACCCGCTCTCTTCCCAACCCTGAAACTTCTGCAGTAAACAACATGAAAGCAAAAGCCCACAGCCTGCTATGCCAGGTACTAGTAATGTAAACGTTAGCATGAGAAATGGGACACCACCCCACCTTGCCTAGCTAAGAACACAGGCAGATTTGCTGTACTTTATTGAGTTTTTTTTGCCTTTGCTTTGGAAACCTTTAAGTCTCCCAAAGGTTTGTAATGTTTCCATTAGTTCTTGGTGCTCAGGGTGGGGAAATGCAGAGCACTGCCTAGCTGGAGGATGTAACTCCTAGTGCTGTGAATCACCTGCTCCAGGATGGGTTATTTCTTTGAGTACAAAGAGAAGTGATTAGCAATCTGTGGCCCACTCTAGAAATTATGACATGTAACATCCATGGAAACCTTTTCATCCTGAAGGACTTCTGTCTACTTCCCAACACACCCACAGTTACACATTACAGAAATCTCTTTATATCCCCTTGGAAAGCAGCCACCTCCAGAGAAAAGTATGGCAGCTTCTTACAAAGACTTGTAGATAAGCTGCAGTAAGGTATATCCATCCCTCGCTTTTCATCTTCCCTTCTGTCCTTGCTGGCACCACCAGCTCCTCACCTTAAGAGAAACTTGCCTAAATCATTGTTCTTCCACACAATCCCAGCTGTTTCATCTCCTACTCTTCCCTCTCTCCACTGTGCCATCCCTCCTTGGGTCTCACAACAACTACCCACGCTGCTTCCCACTGACTTTGTGCATCTTTAAGAGAGATGTGTTACCTCTCTCTCACCTTCTCCCCTCATTTTCTTCTTCTGACCATCATGCTGCCTGCCTTCTGCTTTGCTTACAGCCATCTGTGACGTTCAGGTAACACCTCCCTCTCCTAGCACATTCTCTCCCTCTGGTGTGAGCTGCTTGCTTGTTTTGCCATGACATGGTCTTTTTCCCTGGACTTTGAAGGGCCAGTTAGACTAAGCCTCCAAATCCTCTTATTCAAATTAAAATTCAGATAAAGTCATTAGCTCCCTGGCATGGGTATTCATGCAAAGGAGCTGTTCCCTCTATAGGTAGTCAGTGTTTGCTATGCCAGCTATCCCACCTTCTGATGCTGTCCTCAGACACATAGAGCCAATCTATCAGTTGACAAATAGGGACACAACCATAAAGCTCTGCCCTACAGAAGTCTGTGATTAGAGAATTTTCAATCTCTGAGTAACACCAACTTCAGAAGGACAAGAAGCAAGCTCCTAATGACTAAAATTCATCACAAAAGAAGTGAATTACTAAAAGCAGTAGCACAATTTAAAGCACTAGTGACAGCAAACTCTGAGGTATCTGGTACAAAGCAGCAGCTTTCAGTTTTTCCTGCATTTCTTGATCTTACTGTTCCCATTCCACCCAAACTCCACTACCTCAGGAGCTGTGGCCACAGTCACACAAGACAGTAAACACACTGCTGGCCATCCTATCAGACAGGACCACCAACCAAACCAAGCAATCCCAGACAGCCACTAGTGTAGCTGCATGGTGAGAAATTCTGAACAAATACATGCAGTCTCATTGCTGGTGTAAATTTGCTTTAAAATATTATAGGCAGGCAGATTTTATGTTGGGTTGGGTATCATCCATCTTCCCACAGTCAGCATGGAGACTTGTATCACACCTGGTCTGTCTTGACAGAAATGTAATTGCATAATCCTGCCAGATCTCAGTGGAACTTGTGCTACCAGGTAGTCAGTAGTGCACAGACAAGTATTCATTAAGCCAGCCTGCCTCACTGAGTCTAGGTGGCAGGCTGTCTGCAAGAAGGTCGTTTTCTCTGTAGGCTGAACCCACTGACAGTCCTGCTGACTTGTCAGCTTTGTGTTAAAACTGTTGAGTCCTTTTCATGCTGCCAGGAGAAAAATCTGTCCCATTAAAAAAGTATCTGATTGAAGAATATTATTATCATGTTCATCTTGTCCTCCTACCACTGTATGGTTGGGACTCATTTTCTATTCATGCTTATCTTATCTGGAGGTTGTGAAAGAAGCTGCTTCAGCAATATTAGAGCATGTTTTAATACACATATTTTTCAACAGTAATGCAAGTGCAGCCACAAACAGCCAGGAATTAACTGAACAGAAAATTCTCCCCATTATATTTCTGCCTGAACATCCCTGTAATAATGGTTTTGCATTTATGCAGCTTCAGCAAGCAGATGGCTTTCCAAATGTCCTGTAACTTCACAATAAAGCTGTGCTATGTTATGTGGATAGCTTTGCCCATCACTGAACCACTGCCAAATCAGAGACAGTAACTGGCTGCTTTTGTGAGAGGCCTTAGCAACACTCTACAACACTAAGTGCGTAAAGAGACATAATACATTTGCAGTGGAATGAGCAAAGGGACACCCTGAAAACTCCTAATTTGACTGTAGATCAAGATCAGTTCTTGATCTAAACTCGCTTGCTTGTAAGCTACCAGAAGAGTCAGGCCTTAGGCATCTGTGAAATAAAAAAGGAGCTGAGGGGGAAGAAATCCAAGTGAGGCTATAATTGGATTTAGTTACAGAATGAGTGTTTTCAGGTGGTGGGCACCTCCAGCTCTGTCTGGAGTCAGGAAAAATACCTTGAGTTCTCTGTGCTATTCAAGAGCCTTCTGAAAAGAAAAGCTCTGAACCAAATGTCAAAACAGGAGTTTAAGACCTTAATTTTAAATTTCTTAATTAATAGCTTGCCCTTAGAGCTTTACACTATTACTAAAGCATTTAGATAGCAGGGTGACAATCTAACCTTTTACATGCTAAAAGCATAACTAAAAAGTCAACCCTATGAATTGCTTCTGTAGCAGTTCTCTAGGCACCTTTCTATGTGAGAAACCACCATCACCTCCAAGCAGGTATTTGTCCACAGTGGCCTGTCCTACCTGCCCTTTCCTTGTGTCCTGCTGCTTGTTAAGGAACACCACGAGACTCGTGATGACTCATGATCACAGAGAGATGGTTCTTGCTTAGCTGAGCACGAACAGGAGAGAACTCACTTTTCCTAAGCATCAAAGCAAGCAGGAACATACAAGAGGACCATGTAGGTTGGCCTTTTGTCCTAGTACAGGATGCAGATGAGTCCATGCTTTTGTGGCTGCTCTGAAGCATCAGAGAGTGTAACTCCCCAGGGCTTGGCTCTTTCTTTCAATGGACATATGCAGGACAGCTTTCAGGAAGGTATCTCCCAATAAGCTAAGAAACTGGGAAAGAAAGTCTGCTAATCAATCTAGACATCTAATGAGGTCCCCAGGGATGTTAGAGTCTCACTGTGTGTTACCGTAGCAGCTGGGAACATACATGTGGTTTGACAAGATTAAGCACACAAACATTTCCAAACAAAGTTGCCCTGACTCACTGCTTCCATGGTGAAAAAACAAGTCGTGTAGCTCTGCATATGAAGAATAAACTATCCTGCAGTGCTGGATAACTTCAGCCTGGGCTGTACTGGACGTGAGATGTGGGTGTGCACACCACATTTAGCACAGTTCAGGGGGGATGGGGATAGACTCCATTTCTAAATCTACTGAGCTGCTTGCACAGGTACAGCTTACAGCCTGAACCCAGTCCAAGTGAAACGAGGTATTGGCATTGACTCTGTCCTGCTGCCAGTGCCTCCTAGCACAGTTTGGGAAGGAGTCATTACACATAGCTTTACAGCAGATATACTGTTCGTCCCGTGCAGGTGAGCTCCATGCAGCGAGAACATCTCAGGTTAAAAAACTGTTAGTGTCTGAAAGTAAGCAGGAGCAAGTTTGTGTCAAGTGTAAGAGGGTCTGACTCACAGTTGTGACTGAGGTCAGAGATGTGGGCTTGGCAAGATTACAGATACAAGACACGGAACGCTCGGCAGGTCGCTCTCAAAGGTGAGAGAAATTCTTAATTCTTTGAAGTTCTTAGTGTCAAACATAGCTGAGCAAAGATCTAGGGCCCAGCACGGCTTGCTGCGGCTAGGGAACACGCTGGTGTCCTAAATGAGGAGAGGGCCACTGGTGGGACACACATCTGGCTCCTCCAATCTATGATTTGTGTAAGTCCCATAGAAGAGAATAGGGCAAGCTGTCTACATCCAAGAGCACCCCATCCCCTTGTAAGGAGTAAAATTATAATTGACCAAAGCAAAACACTGCCCAGTAGTAGGACTGCAGGTGTCTAAAATTTCTCTGTGGAAAGCAGTTAACACTAGTTTATCCAGCTAAAGAGAAAGTTCATACAGGATTTGCTCCCAACTCAAGAGCCAGAATTTCATCTCATTTGCTTAGTCACAAGGGAGAGGAGGCCAGTAACACAAAAAAACCAAACAGTAATAAAAAAAAAAAAAATAGAGGTCAGAGCTCAGCAATCCTCCCTTCTGTAGTTCTCATCTCTCATGACTAGGATGCAGTGATTGCCCTCTAGGTATTAGAGAGGACAGAAAAAGAAAAGCAAAAAAGGGAGGGAGAAAAAGCACTGAACTAATTGCCATACATTTATTCATGAAAGCCAGGATTAAAATAGGTTATTAAAGGATTTGAATGCACAAAGTATGTGCTTTGTCCTGATCATTCCTAACAGTGCAGTGCTCTGACAACACAGATAACCCCAAATGTTACACAGCATAGGAAAGCTGACAGAGCAGAGGGAGAGTACCAGTCTCCTAGTGAGGCTTTAAGGAAGGTGAAAAAAAAACACTGCAGAGCTTGGAAAGAAGGTCATTTTGTTGCTATTTTGTCATTGTTTTTTAAAAAAAACCAAACACAAACCCAAAACACTTCTCCATGCACACTATATATCTGGCCTAGAGATGGACCCAAATCTAATGCTGTGTGACCATTTTCTTTAATGAAATTTGAACATGCAAGTGTTCAAACATCAATGTTAGCATGAGATATTTGAACCCAGCATTCGTAGCTTGAGTCTCCTCTGGTGTTCAGAGCAATGCTGCCTTCTAAGCATCAAGTACTCAGCAAAGTAAACAGAAATAATTTTGCTTTGTCCACATGGAGCCGGTCTGACAGGATGATTACTCAAGCAAAGCAGGTTATTTGCATCCTGGGTTTTGAATTGGATAGGACAATCTCACACAACTAGACAAGGACCTGAGAGTTATTAAGTAGTACAGATACACATCTCAAATCAGTCTGGGTGCAAATATTGCAATTATCAGCTTTTTACAGCCTTTGTAAGCTATGCTAATGGACAGGAATTCAGAAATTAGATTTCTGTTGTTCCCACATACAAGACTTCTGCAGTAGCTCCTTGAATATTTTAGCTTCCCCATGATACACATTCGAATGAAGCATCTGTAGCATAACTTTAAGACTTCTTTACATTATCTCTTAATGTGGAGAAGGTGAGAGGTATCCATAATTATGCGCACTGCAAAGAACAGTACCTCATCTCCATCTTCTTTGGGACAAGGAAGAGTGTTTCATGTTTCCTTTGTCAAGATACCTGACCTACCTGGAAGCTTCCTCTTCACAAGCTTACCCTTGGGTGGCATGAGTCAGGGACAGCAAGCAGGCTTATCAACTCCTCAATCATGCATGTGCATCTCTGCTTTTCCTCAATCCCTTGCAGGTTATGACTTCGCTGCTGTACTGGAGTGGTTTGCAGAGCGGGTTGACCGCATCATTCTCCTTTTTGATGCGCACAAGTTGGACATCTCTGATGAATTCTCTGAGGTCATCAAGGCCCTGAAGAACCACGAGGACAAGATGAGAGTTGTTCTCAACAAGGCTGACCAGATAGAGACTCAACAGCTGATGCGAGTGTACGGTGCGCTCATGTGGTCCCTGGGAAAGATCGTCAACACTCCTGAGGTCATCAGGGTCTACATTGGTTCTTTCTGGTCCCACCCGTTGCTCATCCCCGACAACCGCAAGCTGTTTGAGGCAGAGGAGCAGGACCTGTTCCGGGACATCCAGAGCCTGCCCCGCAATGCAGCCCTGAGGAAGCTGAATGATCTTATCAAACGAGCACGGCTGGCCAAGGTGGGTGGTGGCACATTTTGGGCTGTTTGCAGCATGCAGGCTATGGGGAAGTGGGTTTGGCCAGTTTGGTTGGCAGAGCTGGTGGGTCCTACTTTTTTTCCAGTCCCGTTTTGCTCAGGCGCAGCATATCAGTTCTGTGCAGTTGAAGGAAGAAAGCACCTGTTTTGCTTGGTGCATCAGTCGTGACAGGCCAGAATGAGAAAGGTACCTACAGATCAAAGCAGGTAGCACTTAAGAGGATGTGGAAAGCAGTTGCTCTGTGGTATTAACTTGAGGACTAGGACCAATTCAGTATGTCAGAATTGCAACTGGGAACTGGTAAGCTCCAGGTCTCTTGCCTTAAACTTTCTTAGCCAAGAAAGATACCTGGCTTAGAATGATGCAGAGGAGGTACAAGAATGGCAAATAAGCCTACCACGAGTGTGGAAAAAATAGCTTTCAGGGCCTGATATCAATGACTAATTAATTACTAATTCTATGTGTGAATATTTGAAATGAGCTGAGTAAAGCCCCTCAAAATTACATGGAAGAGCCCCATATCAATTGGGAAAATACATCAAAATCTCCCTAAAAGATTTCAGTGCTCCTTAGAAGTCTTCATGTCCAAGAGAAAACACCTGGTCCACCATTAAAAAAAAAGCCATAATGTCACATAAGTTAAGGACTGTTATTCATACTAAAACATTGAAGAAAATCTAAAGAGCTCCAAAACTTGTGTGTTTGGTTTGTACTGAACAGGTACTATTCACAGGAAAGCCATGCCCAGTAGAACACAAAAAAAAGATCTCAACAAATCCCCATTTCTTCCAGAAAATGAGTCTTAACATTACTTTCTGTATGCCCAAGACTCATACCCTGTCCTCACCTTGTCTCAGCACAACCAGAGGGGACAGCTGAGCAGCATTCAGCACAGGAATGATACTGATAGGGCAAGCTGAGGAGTTGAGCTTGCTATTCAGGGTGGGACAAGATGAGGTTGACTCTTCAGCACACATGCTCTCTGCTGAGAAGAGTTTTCTGATGTGCTCTTTAATACTTAACCTCTTCATGCCGTATTATTTCTTGTCCTTCAGGTCCATGCCTACATCATCAGTTCCCTAAAGAAGGAAATGCCCTCAATGTTTGGGAAAGACAATAAAAAGAAAGAGCTCGTTAACAACTTGGGAGAGATTTATGCCCGGATTGAACGGGAGCATCAGATCTCACCGGGAGATTTCCCTAACCTAAGAAAGATGCAGGTAAGCTGTGACATCCTGTCCAAAACACCAAGCATCCAAGGAAAGAGCATTAGACTAACTGCAGGAAATAAGAGAGGAGCCACACAGACCTTGGTTATTGTTGCTCATGGGAAAAGCCTGATGTAATGCTGAAGTTGGTCTTGAAATATATGCAGGCTATATTTGCACATGAACGCCTTTGGCACATAGAGCTCATTTGAAGCTACAGCTGCCTTCATTTCTCAGCTCTCTCCCTGAATAGCACTTTACAGCAAGTTATTTCTTCTCTCTTTCTTAATTTTTAATTCTAGGTTCCATTTTCAGATTTTTCAGGACTAAGAATGCTGCTGATTTGTATTAAAAGGAAGGCTATATCCAGAAAAGCCTATGTATGCCCTTCTCCAAGATCTGTATTTTGCATCTTCTATTTCATTCTTTGTTTCTAGGAGGAGAGAAAACTTAAAGCCCCTTCTCTGTTTTAAGCAGAGGAACAGGTTTTCTGTTCTGTAGAGCTGAGACCCAAGGGTTCACCTAAGTCAAAGGCTTCAAAGGACCTTGGATCAGGGCCTTGCATTGTATATTCAAACACTGGACGCTGCTGCATTGCTGCATGGCTTCAGTCCAAGCAGAAACCTGTTCCAAGTTGCTAGCTGTTGAAGTCATTCTAGCTCCCTATGGAAAACACAGCATCTGCTCTTTTTGTTTTTGTTATTTTCCATAAGTTTTTAGGAATGAGATCTATGGAGCGTATCCAATAGAGGATCCCATTTACAGCTTGTTAAAATGTGTGTTCAAGTGTGTAAAAATAACTATATCACTCCAGTAGGAGTGAATAGATTGGATTTAACAAGTAGAGGGTGAAGTATAAAGTTGTAGGTCATTCTGCAGTTTTTCAGAGTTATCTGCAGGTCCTGCTCAAAGCTCTTGGCTTAGCTATTGAAAACTACAGAAACAGAGCCGCACTGTAAAGACATGCTCATGTCTTCACAGGCACGCTGTCTTTACAGTATATGTAAGATGCACTGCATGATGAGGGTTTTACCAGGAAAAGAGTCTTTTTCCAGAGCAGCACCTCCTGCCCAGAGTGCAGCGGGGAGAGGTTGTAGCAAGAGCTGCACAACTAGTTTGCCTTAAACAATTTGATCTTCAAGGAGAGTGTTTCCACATCTTACTTGCGTGTGACAATCATCCTGGGCCTTTGAGTGAACCATGTCCCTTCTCTGTACCATGTCAGCCCCCCTTCTTAAGCAGGGAAGATTGTTTTCTGTAGGGCTCAAAGAAGATAGAAGTAGGAGCAGTGGCAGCCAGGGAAAGAGACCCCATCACATGCTGAGGAGCAGGGCCATCAGAGCAGGGAATACTGAGCTCCCCACTTGTCCTCTGCAGTAGCGGTTCTTTGAGCCAAACAGCAGACAGGCATTCCACTCTCCCCTGTGATACTGCGTGATGTGTGGCCATGTCACTCACCTCTTGTTATGTTGTCCCACTTTAAGGATCAGTTGCAAGCCCAGGATTTTAGCAAGTTCCAGCCTCTGAAGAGCAAGCTGCTGGAGACTGTGGAAGACATGCTGGCCAATGACATCGCCCAGCTCATGGTGCTCGTACGTCAGGAGGAGTCACAGCGGCCAACCCAGATGGTGAAGGGAGGAGCCTTCGAGGGCACCTTGCATGGTCCGTTTGGCCACGGCTACGGCGAAGGTGCTGGTGAAGGGATCGATGATGCCGAGTGGGTGGTGGCCAGGGACAAGCCCATGTACGATGAGATCTTCTACACACTATCACCTGTCGATGGTAAAATAACTGGTGCCAATGCGAAGAAGGAGATGGTAAGGTCTAAGCTGCCCAACACAGTGCTGGGCAAGATATGGAAACTGGCTGACATCGACAAAGATGGCATGCTGGATGATGAGGAGTTTGCCTTGGCGAATCATCTCATTAAAGTCAAGTTGGAGGGTCATGAGCTGCCAAATGAGCTCCCTTCCCATCTCCTCCCTCCATCCAAAAGGAAAATAACAGAATGAAAGGAAGGCTACAGGGGAGAGGGAAAGGGAGGGGGAAAAAAAAAAAAAAAAGAGACCTAGAAAGACATGTTTACTTAAGTTATACCTTTAGATGTGAGATCACCTTTGGATTTATACCTGTTTTGCTGTAAGAAAAAAACCCGAAGCAGAACAAGAGAGTCCAGTCCTTCACGATAATATGCAATTAATTCTTCCAGTGTAATGTCCCCACCTTCTAATGTGTAGTCTATAGTTATGAAGGTAAAGAAATGATGTTGAGACTAGGAGAATCTAATAAGGATGAGCAGAAAAAACCCAGAACAACCTGAAATGGACTGCAGTTTTTGAGGGTGGAGTAGGCACCAATAGAAATCTAACTTCATGTCACTCCTGAGCTTTGGCTGCACCTTCTGCTGTTTAATGGGTCTCTCAAACCTCAGGAGACTGAGTCCTTGATACTGAAGAAGAAACCAGAAGTTCTCAAAGCTATTGGCCAAACTAAAGAGCACTTCCTAATCAACATAACCCCACACCAGATACTAAACCCCAGAGTTAAGAATTTTAGAAACCTTCATTCACTGTTAGATGGAAATATTACAAGCATTTCCCTGTCCTTAAAAGAATACAAATAAAATCTGAAACCGCTCTGAACTGGGCACCTGGAGTTACTCATTGTTTGCTGTGCGACAGGCACTAAGTATCCCAGTCACCTCTACCTCCCATCCAATCCCCGGGGAACACTTCTTCTGCAGGCGCAGCCAAGGGAACCACCCCCACAAGGGAAACAGGAGGAGGGAGCACTGGAGGCAGACAGGGTGGGTTGGGAGGGGGGGACACCACTCCCAGGCTCACCAAACATGTCACAAACAGCAGATAATGTTTTCTCTTTGAACAGTGATGGTGGTTATCATTCCTGTGAAATCGTATGTTTGCTCTCATCACGCATAGTGAAAGATACCAGGTCCCCATCCTTACTTCCATAAAGTCAGGAACCCCCCATCATCACGTAGGCAGATGGTCCATCATGAGAGCAGAGAACCCAGTTGGGCAGAGCTTGCTCTAGTGCCTGTGCTCCCACAAATACAGCCAAAGCACTGAGAGCCTTCACCTACTCTCCTCACCACACAGTAACACTCAATCCCCTCCAGAACCTTTACCCTGAGCGAAGAGAACTTACCTGCCTCTTTCACACTCTATGAAATTTTTGTTTTCCAGACCTGGTTTTGGCTGAACTCCCTTTATTTCCTATTTTGTTTCCTAAACACACACACTCTTCTGGGTTTTGTTGTCGCTTTGGAGCAGCGTGTTGTTCCAATTCATACTGTCACTTTATATAAGCTGAGCTCCTACTGTGATGAAAAACCAAGACAAGCATAACTTATTTTATATCTGTGTTCATATTATATAGATAAATATATTCTGTGTATGTAGAATGTGCTTACTGCAGTACATTTATCACTTGTCTTAAAAATTAATGCATTAACCTCTTTTGTACCCTGGTCCTAAAACATTATTAAAAAAGAAAGGCCAGATCTGTCTATTTCTTTACATAGCAAAATGAAACGCAGCCAGAAAAAAAAGGGGAAGCATATTTTTATGGGCAACGGAAAGAGGAAATAATCTTCAGCACATTGCCAGACATGCACACAGAGATCTGCCCTGCCAGACCCGGGCACGCACTGCTGACCCACTGGTTAACATCTGCTACATCTCCTTTCTCTTCTGGCAGTCTAATCATGACCTTGACGCTTGCTGAAGCAAGTGGAATTGCACCCACTATTCCCCTTGTTCAATGTAGGGAGGATGTAACAGCCAAATAAATACTCCATTAGGAAAAGGAATATATTGGAAGAGTTTCCTCCTGCCAGTCAGATGAGAATGCCACAGGTGTGTCAAGATCTGGAATGGACACAGAAGACCCTGTAATTTTAAATCTCGCTGGCTCTAGTTTTACTTCTTCATTGTAATAAACTCATAAAGAAGGGCAAAGGTCATTATCTCCCAAGTGTTCAGTGCATCTCACTGCCTTAACACAGTGAGAGCCATTACGAAAGAATCAGGGGGAGTACACACCAGGAAGTACCCCCCTCAGAAAGGGGGTGCAAGCAGCAATAGCTAGCAGTGTTTCCATTTGACAGGGTGAGAGAGTGGAGAGGAAATCATGGGGTAGAGAGTGAGAAGCGGTAAATGCAAATTTAGAAGTCAGCAGACTGTACGCCCCTCCAGTTCAGCTACCCAGTAACTCCCAGTCAAACCACCATTACAGCACATGTCTGCTAATGCTGTCCAGGTCTTTCTCTAGGATTTGCATCCATCTGAGCACAGCTTGAGGGACAAGTCTGCAGCTGAACCAGCCCTTTCACTGCACAGGCACGATTTTCTGACAAGCTGCCCATGCAGCACATCGCTTCATGCTGCCACCAGCATCATGCTGAAGTGTAACACTTCCTCCAAAAGCAGAGGATTGATGGTTATCTCAAAGGGAATGGGAGAAGGTGAGGTCTACTGGTCTTTTTCCAGTATGCACCAACAAGGTGCTCAGGTAGGCCAAATTTTCTTTGTAATAGCTATCAGATGGGTTTCAGGGTACAAAGCCTCTTGGGCTTTGCTGGGTGTACAAGTTCCAAACGAAACCACCAGCATGTTGGCTAGCACAGGTGTAGGAGGTTAGTTTTCATTGCACTGACTGCAGCTGTGCTTCAGCCCCCTCAAAAAAAAGAAACAGCAAGAGATTTTCTGCCTCGCTGGTAGCAGCAGTCACCGCCTCGCCCCAACCAGGGCAAGCCAGCACCACAGCACACACCACAGCCCTGCCTCTGCTCCGTGCCTCTGCAGAGGCTTCTGCTCTTCACATCCCAATGCCAGCCTCTCAGGGACCTTTTGGCAGGATTCAATGTGAAGAGCCAAGGAGATGGCAGCACAGAGAGCTCTGCCAGCACAGGTCAAGTGCACAAACCAACCCTGCAGCACAGGGCTTTGCTTTCAACACTCGCTCAGAAACCACTTGCGCTGTTAGAAGTGCAACTTCCCCAGTGGCGTGGGAGGGGGGGAAACCACAGCGTTTCACCGCTGAACATGCAGTTACTTCACACCACCGCACCGCGGTTCAGGAACAGGGCGGGATGCAAAGCAGCCATGTGACAGAGGGGGAACGGGACCGCAATGTGAGAGCCACAAGAGGCAGTTTACAAATAGTCCTCCACGCTCAGACAAGTTTACCCAGCACGTTTCGTTCTCACTATGCAGGTCAGCAAATTTAAAAGGAAAAAAAAAAGCCAGCGAAACCCCCCTACCAAACCTCAAGTACCCTGAGGCTGTCTATACAAAGATACTTGCAATCCTGGCTCTCCAGTACAGCCATGGAAAGATGCATGTGTTTACCCATCCCCTTCCCTCAGAGAGGGCCACACCCCCCCATTTTTTCCCTCCCATCAGAGCTATGGCTATTTGGGTAATCCCAGGCACCCATAGTGTGTCCCACATTTGCAGCAAGGGTGTGATTTCCTCAATTCACCAGGACTAGTGCACGTAGCCCTCCAGCCTGTGTGTGTTCCAGCCGGTTCATGGAGCCATGCTCCTGAAGTCAATTGATATCTGTGGCCAACAGGGCTTCCTTTTCTTAAGAGCAGTTCTCAATTACCGAACAAAATTTCCCCAGGAAGTGATACAGAAGAGCCTATTCATTTGCTCACGTCTGTGGGTGGGTTCTATCACATGCATACACCAGGATCACTTGCTTTTTCTCATCCTCTCATGCCCTTCTCTGCCCATTCCCAGCCAGAGGAGCTTCCACAAGGTCAGAAGAATAAAAAGGGCCTTTCTCCGAGTAGGAACTGGTCTAGTCATCTCTCTTAAATCCTTCCCAGAAAGGAACAGAGAAATGAAAAATCTGTACTGACATGCTATATGGGCTTAATATATGGGCTTCTTGAAAATTAAGTTCTCTCTACTGCGGAACATGACAGCAGATTGGATCAACAGTGCTATATAACCATTTATTTGCAGGGAAGGTTAGTAATTACACAGAGTTCCCTGAATAAAATTTCACAGGAGGTGTGTAATGCAGTAAAAGGCAATTACTTCTGCGAGCTGGAATTTATCCAGCATGATGGAGTTCAGAGGGATTTTTAATCAAAACATTAGAGGTTAGAATCAGTTTTTCCATCATCTTAAGTTCCAACAGAAACTTCATACAACAATGAAATTCAGATTTAGGTCTGGGAACTGTTCTTTAAACTTGCTCTCCTTATTATGCCTTAATGCTTTGTCCATATGATGGAAGCCTTTGCTGTGGAACAGAGAGTTACAGGTGACCTGACCTTTATGTAGAGTGACAACAATCCTACAAGTCCAGCAGAAACCAGGGTTAGGCTTCTCCAGAATTCACCTCAGAACATGCTACACCTCCTGCATCCTGACAGCTTCCTCCTCTGCTATTGTTTTATCTCAATCTTTCACTAAAGGACAAACTGTGAGAAGAGGAATTAGGCGACTCCACATTTAGGTTTTGGCAAATCAAGGGACATAATAGATGATTTAACCCCTTCCTAGGCTCAGAAGTTCAAGTCCTTCAAAGCTTGATAGATGAGTGTTGGGAAAGACAGAAATCAGCACTCAGTTATTCCAGAGGAGCAGCTTGATGATAACATCCAAGTTATTTTTGTGGAGTTTTCACAATACAGATTCTATTATTTTCTGGTCTTGCCCTTTCCTTGTGCTCACGAGCCCTTTCCCTCCTCTTCCCAGTCTGTGCAAGGGTGGGGGAAGACAAGGCTTAATTTGGAAACTCAACATGCTAAGAAGGTCAAGGCTAGTGCAGGCAAGTCAATCAGCATGTAGCTTTCTAGCTCATTCAGCAGTGCATATAGAGCAACAGAGCCAGTATTAAAAGTGGGATGAATGCACTTTGAAACAATTCCTCTCTGCCCAAAGGGAGAGAAATCTTTGGTGAGTACTGCTCACATTCTCCACAACGTGTCCATTCCACTGATGTGTGGTCAGGAGCACGTCAAACACTGATTTGCTAGGGTTTAAAATGGCTCTTCTCCAGCTAGTTACATGTCCTATAAACAAGTGTCAGCAAGGGCTCTGTTACTGTCTTCTGAAGACGTGAACGTGGGGGATATTTATAAGCCTTGGATTATAATGTCCTCCTTGCCTGTGCCATCACACAGACAAACAGAGAGCAGGCGGGTGGAATTCCTCTCCTTACACTCACCAGATCACTGCTAGCAAATGCCAACTGAAAACTTGCTCTAGATAGATAGCTTTTACCCACCACTCAATCTACCACCCTACACATTTATCACCCACATGAGAATCACAGAAGCTCCTAAGGTGATGGCAACACGGGGGCCAGAAGGAAATGCAGCTCCCAGGGAAAGCACTCTGGCCAGTTCTCCAGCCTCCTTCAACCAGTAACTCCCAAGGCAGAGTTTCAGCAGCATTTTTTCTAACGTCAGGGAAAAGGAATCAAAATAAGAGCTTGCCACCTGTCTGCCTACCACATGTAAGTCGCTCACAAAGAGGGCAAGGGGCGAATTATCTGCATCCAACCACCTCTAAAGCATGCACATCACACAGCAGAGGTATCTCCAATTTGGGCCAGAACTGTGCAGCTGGAGTCCCAGCTGACAGCTGAGAAGCATGTTAAATTCTCAAAAGCAGAACTGCTCCCTGAATAGGATGGAAAGACCCAGTCACTCAGTAAAGAGTTCCTTCATATGCCTGTCAGAAATCTTAATTCTTACATATATACAGAAAGGTTTTAAGCAGCTAAAGCATCCATAATAGTAACCATGCTAAAGCATCCATTAATCCATAACCAGCACACATCAATCCAGTTCAGGTGTGGAGCAAACCCTTGGAAAACTTGGGAACTTACACCATTTGCCACAAAGGATGATTTGTTCTCTAATTAATATCATCCTCTTGAATGACTCATCCTGCAGATATGACCATCCATCAGACCAGT
Source organism: Gallinula chloropus (assembly GCF_964237585.1). Lineage (NCBI taxonomy): Eukaryota > Metazoa > Chordata > Aves > Gruiformes > Rallidae > Gallinula > Gallinula chloropus. The sequence continues at coordinate 71,162,733 of NC_140087.1, forward strand.
GATCATCCTCCTAGCCAGGAAATCACAGCTTGCAAACTAAACTGTGAAAAGAAATGGTGCCATAGAATATGTTAGGTTGAAAGGACCCTTTAAAGATCATCTAGTCCACTGCCCCTGCAGTAAGCAGGGACACCTTTAACTAGATCAGGTTGCTCAGAGCTTCATCGACCTTGATCTTTAATGTCTCCAGGTGTGGGGCCTCCACTACCTCTGTGGCTCTCTGGGCAACCTGTTCCAGTGTTTCACCACCCTCAGTGAAAAAACTTCTTCCTAATATCTAATCTAAACCTACCCTACTAGTTCAAAACCATTGGCTCTCATCCTATCACTACATGCCCTTACAAACAGTCCTTCCCCAGCTTTTCTGTAGGTCCACTTCAGGTATGGGAAGACTTTTATAAGGTCTCCCCTGAGCCTTCTCATCTCCAGGCTGAACAAGTTCAAGTCTCTCAGCCTGTTCTCACAGTAGAGGTGCTCCAGCCTCCTTATTATCCTTGTGGCCCTCCTCTGGACCCACTGCAAAAGGTCCATGTCCTTCTTGTACTGACAGCTCCAAAGCTGGACACAGTATTCCAGGTACAGTCTTACCAGAGCAGAGTAGAGGGGGAGAATCACCTCTATAGATCTGCTGGCCACACTTCTTTTGATGCAACCCAGGATGTGACTGACTTTCCAGGGTGCATGCTTCTCAGGGTCCCACCAGCAGTCACCAACATACATTAGCAGAGCACACTTAAATCCCTTCTTCCTTCTGAGCCATGTAAGAGCTGATTCTTCCTTCTGAAACTGAGGAGTCTTGAAAGGGGATAGGAAGAAAAGAGGTGATCTAGCATTTGCCATTTAATGTTAGTATGGAGCTTTGTAGACTGCTCAGAAGCAACAGATAATCCAGAAGCTGGGAGAAAGAAGCAACTGAGAAAGTTTTACTGCCCAGAGATGTCTCACATGCACAAGAGTGGAGATGGATATTTACCAGGAGTTATGCAAGCAAATGTCAACCCCAGGTCTCTTAGGGAGCCTTAGTCCAAAAAACCTACTATGGTCAAGTACTGATGATACATTGGAACGCAGTTTTTAAGCTCTGGTTCAAGCCTGCTTCAGCCAGAGGCAGGCAGTAGGGCTATAACCAGCAATTAGTTCTTGACAGAGGTACAAATAGACTTCACCTTACCAGCTGTAGGCATCAAGTATGGCAATGCTCAGCAACAGAAGTGGTTGAATGCCTCAAACATCCAAGCCCACTGTAAGAAAACTGTAGCCCATGGACCATTAATGGCCTCAAAGACTTGGCCTACTGATGTCTGTGCAAATCATGCAGCCTTTATGGTGGGGGGGGCTTTATGTAGCTTTATTTTTTCCCCCTCCATAAACACTTCACAGAAATGGTGACTGACCAGGCAGTGCAGTTTGCCAGCAGTACTTTCCTTTAAGCTCTACAGATTCAATTGTTCCAGCCCTTTGGCCACAGTACTTTCCCAGCCTTGCAAACTGCATTCCCCATGTATGAGGTGGGGGGTTGCTGGGGAGGAGGCTCTGCCAGGCCTCAAGTGAAGCCCTTAGGCAGAGCAGCACAGAGAAGAGACCCTATGCTGCCTATGAAGTGGCAAAGTCTAGGCTTGAGCAGCTTTTTCCTCCCCCTTGGTCTTCCATGCTGCTCAGTCAAACCCCAGAAGCACCATATCATCTCAGCCTTGGCAGCATTTCAGCATAGGCCCAAGGTCATCTCTTGTGAGAACCAGGAAGGTGCAGTTACAGGCCGTGTGTGTAATTTCATAGCAATTCCTCTTCAGAAGGTCATTCTCTGTCCTTCTTCCCCTCCCACTAGGGCTTTGGGGAATTACAGATCTCCATCCAACCTGCACAGTGTGAGGGGGGAAGAAAAGAGCATATCCTGACCCCAAAGACCTTTGGAGATGAGCAAGAGTGATGGCTCTTGTCCTGTACCACCCTGGAGAAAGTCAGTCCATATCAGGTCCCAAAGCAACACAGCAGAAGCGGCTTCCCAGCCCTCAGGAGAAGCTGCACAGAGGAAGCCACGGGGATTTGGAGGTGGGACCGGGGGAAGCTGCTGGAAGTTGGCCAGGGTGCCATGTCCATGCAGGCTGATGCAAGTAGGGCATGTTGAAAGCAGGTTGTGCCTCCACAGATGCCATCCTGGAGCAGCTACTTTCTACCCTGTAGGATACATGGTGTCTCCCCCACAGAGTAGAGAAATAATCCCTGCAAAGTGGGAGATAAGCTACTAATGTGACAAACGAGGACACGCTGCCTTTTTCGGCTGCCTCCATCCCAGCCCTGCAGGGGTCACTCAGGGTCACAAATATTCCTAATGATCTGCTTCCGATGGGTCACCTCGCTCATCTCACAGAAGTGAGAGCAGACTGGGAGCCTTTCACCACTTCCTTTCAGGAGGACAGTTAGGAACAAGAGCCGGCACAGTCCTGACAAGAGCTGCGGGCCAGTGTCACTGCCCCAGAGGCACACACCAGCAGCAGCCCTTCCCTTTCCACAGAAGTCTATTTACTGCTCCAGCTTGTCACGGCAGACACAAACGTCAGAGCTGTGATTTACGTGGCAACGCTGCCAAAGTCAGAGCACAGGGCCAGAAAGCTTGCCTCAGCCACTCGGCGCCCCTGAGGAAGGAGGATGCTCAGACCTGGCTTCCCACCATTTCCAGGTCTGTTCAGACTTTGTCACACCTTGCTTTTCCCCCCCTCCAACCAAGAAAAATTCCTTTCAAGACCCCATCACCCTGGCTGGAGGTTTGCAATTAAGCCACTGGACCTGCCAGTGCGCTTGTGGCATTAATTATTTTTGAAGCGCATCAGATGCGGCCTCATCACCTAGCCCAAAGTCCTCCACCGGATGACCATCTCCCAGCCCCACGAGCAACTGCTGACTTCAGCAAGAGAGAGCAGGCCAAGAGGCTCTTCCCAAGAGAGTCAAGCTGCTGTTACCGCTCTCCAGGAACAAGCGTGCAAAATACCTGTCACATTATACCCTTTGGACCATTTGTATTCAATTGTACATCCAAGAGGGAAAGGGAGGCAGTGAAGAAAGAGGCTCTTGACTTCTGCCCAGGAGGATGAGGTGAGGTACAAGGAGAGGAAGAGTGATTTCTTATTATCTTTTTTATGGTCCCAGCAAATAGCTATTTACTTCCTAAGTGCTAGTGCAAACACTGACTGTAGTCCAAGGAGAGAAAAAGGCCACCATTTACGAACATCAGATAAACATCTTCAGATGCCCCATTAGAAAGATAAGAGCACATTAAAAGAAAGTCATGGGTTCACTCGAGTGCAGTTGTTATGCTGCATCTGTGTGTCAACTGTTCTTGGGCAAAGACTTCAAGCAATAGTGAAGTGACCCTGTTTTCCAGAAGCACCTAACACCAGCATGCTCACCTTTCTGCTCCAGGTTTAAGACCATCGTTTAAAAACTGGGGGGTGGAAAAAAAAGTTGATCTTTGTATTGAAACAGATTCCTTTCAGAAAGGGATATCAGACCAGCAGCTGATAAGCACGGTCTTGTTTCAAAGTGCACCTGCTATCTGTTATAAGATGGAAGGATAGAGATCCTTAACACTCTCTGGTGCTGGTGTCAAAGGAGCTCCTCCAGCTGCAAGATACCACAAGCCATGCTAAAAAACTCATTGTTCCCCAAAAAGCATCACTCCACACACTCCCAAGGCCTGGTCACATCTCAACGTATTTCTAAATGCCAGGCCAGAGCCCAGGAGCCAACAGAGACACACTCCATTGCTGCCGGTGGCACCCAGTTTGCTGACCAGGGACATCATCGTGGCTCCTCCGCACAGCCCTGCTGCCCGACTGTGTACAAGGGAGCTGGCCATAGGTTAGATACCCAGAAATTATCTTTTCCCTGCATGGTCCAAAAGCTCAGCTTTCCAGACAAAAGTTCAGTTCTTATTTTTAAGCAAAAGAGATTTGCCAGCACAAATTTAAAGACAAACAAATGCTTTAGTCAGCAGTCAACGTGACGAGCACGATAACCTGGAAGCAGCTCTGCACTTCCTTCTTCTCATCTTACGTGCCCAGTACAGCTCGTGGTGTCAGGTGACTGCAGGGGTGACAGCAATCAAACAGATAAACCAGGGGACAAGAAGTAAAAAAAGAAAAAGGAAAAAGCAATATAAAAGGAAACACCAGGCACAGAGCCAGGGCTGTTTAAACACAGCTACCTGGCAGATTTGGATTGTAAGCTTCTGATCTCAATACAGAAAGCATGTACGTACACACACACACACACACAGAGTGTCTTTCAGCTATGTGTTACTACATCACATACACTGGGGCACGAAAAGACAACCAGAACCAACCAATTAACTAAACCCCTGTGACAAGTTCTAACAGCTTTCGATATATAAATATATAGCTTTGTGCACAGACACATGTGCAGATCTGGAATGTAAGCACACAGAATTTCATGTGGTAATAATTTAGAGATTCTCCTGCCAATAAATTACATTGAGTCCCTCGATTACTCCTGCTGAATAACAGTCACTGGAGACTGAGCTTGTGCATTTTTTGAAGACATAAGTTTGTTGCTTCCCAACCCAAACACAGAACAAAAACAGGATCATAATTTACCATAGAAGACAATGAAAATCTTATCATTGTAAATATACGTAGTAAGATAATACAAATCCTGTTCCTTGGTATTTCCCCTCCATCCTCCACTCCTACCACTACCCCTTCCAGCTCTAGGGCCTCTCCCCTGCTTGCATGGAAGATTTGACGCCCATCTCAAAGCCATAAATTACTCACAAACAGCTATTGAAAGTAGCAATGACCGTAAGGTAACACTTCCACAAAGCAATAGAGCTTCCTGGCAAGCTGATAAGAGTTTCCTGTTTTGAGTTCTGGGATGGGTTTTTTTTTCCCCCTGATAAAAATTGACTCTCTCAAACATCTCAGAAAAGGAAGGACAGACTTTTTTTACATGTTGTGTTGCAAAACATGTTCTGTTTTGCTGAATGCGAAACAGGGATCAGGTCCAAAAAACCCAAGCTCATCACCACTTAGGGATAATGGGTTGGCTTTGGCACACACCTTTGGTCCTACCCCACGCTCTGTCCTCTCAAGTTCTGCTTTTTGCACTCCTCCTGGTGACATTCACAGTTTCTAACACAGACCAAAATAAAACCAACCAAAAAAGCCTGAAGTCTCCAGGATTTTAACATTTAATCCCTTGCAATCACTTTACATTAAGAGAGGACTAGGCAGCTAGAAATTCAATACACTCCAGAAAGCAAAGTAAGGATAACATTAAATGCTCTTTTGGTCCTCTGATATGTAGTCCCTGCACCTGGGAAGGGCAAAGGCAGGGGCAGAGCCCCCAGCTCCTCCAGCACAGGAGCAGCCTAGACAGTCACAGCAATGATTTCAAGTTGGAAAAACAGCAAGGTGATGTTTTGCAAAACAAAGTATTTTACGCATAAGCAAGATAATTTTAAAGAGTAAAATTCAAGCTAGATTGCAATCCACGGAAGAAGACAACTCTCCAATCAATGTTTCTTCCGAATTAGACTAGGCAGTGTTTCACACCACTTCTCCTTTAAGCCAGATTTCACCACTTCATCTTACAGTAAAGGACAGAAGTGAGAAGTACTTACACAACTTAGCAAAGATCATAGATTTACATTTTTGTGGGCTTTCAGATAGTCACTTGCCACTGTGTGAGCCACATGCAGCCATTCACACATGGGGCTGCCCAACACAATTTAACTGATCACCCATTCTAGCTAGCAAGGCCTACAGTGGCTCTTCCCAAATAGAACACCCCTCTTCCCCCTCCAGCACACAAGAAGGTAAGGCAAAGCAAGTTATACTACAACATTAAATTTCAAGGCACAAAGCCAGACAGGCCAGCCCCAAACAGGAGCAGTGAAAGATGTTAACAGCCTCACCATCTCCCAAAACCAAAAAGTCACCTTCTAAAATCAAGAGCACAGATGAACCAGCAGCTCAGGCAGCTCCCTTTCACCAGATGCATTCAGGAGCATGCAAAACCAGCACCAAATGCTTTCTCACCATTCACACCTCCTCCGCTTTTCCTACCTGCTCTCCAAAGGCTGTTCCTTTCCCACACCTCTCAACAGCCACCCAATACAACCATCCTCCCAACACCCTTTCAAACCTACCTATAATTGCAGTAAGTAGGAGAACATCAGCTCAGGTAAAAGGAACTCTGATGTCAAACTCCTCTTCACCTGGCAAGCCAGAGCTCTCCTGAGCATTTGCAGAGGTCTAGCTAACTCAGGCTGCCCCACTCAACTTTTCTGGGCTTCCCTCTCCTGATGAAGGCAGCAAACGCTCTCAAACACTCCTTTCAAGCAAACAGGCTTGCAGGGTATATTTTACAGCCAAAAAGCCTTGCTGCAGAAAAAGGCCGCCGCACAATTTTGTTTTATCCCCTCTCAGAATAAACAGCTCAACTGGGTAAAGCTTGTGCAAGGCCAGCCTGGGCAGAACCGGCAGCAGCACCCTGGGGCAACGAAGGGCTGAACTCCCCCAAGCTCAGCTTGTTCCATTGCTCCCACTGAGCTTTGAAACATGGAACTCACCCATGCAGCTTATCACCTCCAACTGCCACTCACATTCCTCTCACAGCCTTTTGGAGACAGGCTGCTTTTCAGGGCTGTGGCAATGTTAATGGGCTGTACTCCTGCACCACTTGTCCTCTGCACTGTAAGGCTCCCATCACCATCCATGCACAAAACAAGCTGCAGACATCCCTCTGCAATCCCCATCAGCTGGCTCCAGGCCTCTGCAGGGTTAAAGAACCTCTCACCAACCTGAAAACTCTGGTGGTGCAAAGAGCCTCCACCTGAGCTCAAACCCCCTTCTGCTCTCCTTTTACACTTGTGAGGGACTTTGCCCAGCCAGGAGGTAGATTGTGCCTATACATGTATACACAGACACACATATTAAAAATGTCTCTGTGGCCAGCCAGGAGATGTGTGCCTCATGCATTCATTTTTACTGTGTGACTTTTCTGGATACGTTTTAATTGCTTTTTGCAAGCCAAGCAAAAAGCCTTTTGGTCTAAGGTCCAGTACAGATAAGCCTGAAACAAAGTGGCAGACAGAACTGCTGACAAGGTGCCATCAGGGCCACCTTCCGGATCAGTGGTCTCTGCAGGACTTTCCCCAGTGCCACCCTGCCCACAGAGCTGGTAAAACTGGTGCAGCTCAGAGGAAAGCCCCGAGTGCAGCTTTGGCTGGCAGAGCCCTGAGATAGCAAAGAGCAAAAGTGTGGCTGCAATGGGTTGCACTGATACAAATCACAGGTGAAGTGAAAACACACAGCCGCAACATTGTTCTGGCTGTTGCTTTTCAGCATTGGTCTGCAGGAAAGGGAAAGATTTGGGGATTGTGGCTCAGAGCTTGTTTCATTACTGAGGATCCAGGAAACCTTTGTAAGGCGATGCTAAAAATCCAGACCAGGTGTGCTGGTCCATCCCTTGCAGGTGGCAAGACCCTCAAGATGCACCAATACATCATGTTGGGCTCCTGGATGCAGAAATGCTTGGTCAGAGAAACGGTTGAGCCAGGCGTAGGACAGGGCAGCTCGTGGAGCAGGCAGAAACCAAACTTTTTGGGTCAGAAATATGTCAAGGAGTCGCACAAAGAAGCTGTGAAAGAGCCTCTTCTTGCTGGCACAGGACACAGGGCTCAGCCACAGCAATGGTCCAAGGTGGTTTATTCAAGCCACACTCACAAAAGTCTCTAAGAGGAGACGAGCACTACAGCAGAGCGGACTCCACCAAGAGCAGTTGGTGGCAGCAGGCTCCTTCCTGGCATTCACCATGGGTTTCTCAGTCGGGCGAGCAGCAGGAGCCAGCCATCAGGGGAGAAGCACAAGGTTTAATTTTAACCTGCACACCCCATGTGTATCTTTCCCTTTTATTTTTAATCTGAACTTCATGTAAAAATAGAACTTCCTGCCGCCCAAGAAAGGATTCCTGTTTTTGTGGCAGGTCCATCTTCTTCGGTGCCTACGAGGTTATTGATGGATGCTTCAAAGCCCAGCAGCCCAGCCGAGGGAGCAGGACAAACAGCATTTGGGATTTACATTGTTCCTGCTTGCCATAGGGGAAAAAATAATGAAGTGGTTGTGCCCCCATCCCTTGATGAATTGCCACCAAATTTAGCATTTCCGGAACTCTGTTTTGGAAAAATCTCTGTTTGCCTGAATATTTTTAGTAGTGGGATTTGGGTTTGCATCCTTCCAAGGTAGATGTTTCTGAGTTGTTAGGCTCCAGGGAGGCGTATCCTGCCTTTTGAGCCTGGTTTTCAACCAGGAAATCAATCTAAGCTCGGGAGAACAATCCTTCCCCCACCCTTCCCACTCCCCCACGAACACGGTGCCCATGCTGCCCACGCTCTGCAGCACAGCTCCTGGTGCTATGGGGAGGAGCAGTACATAGGGGACTGCCTTGTGGGGGTTGCTCCCCACTTCTACCTGTGCTTTGCAGGACACAGGAGTACTGCAATTTCAGGACAGGTTGTTTCAAGCCTGAATGCCAACGATTTTCTCAGTTTCCTGTGATGCAAAAGCATTGCTGCACTTAGCTGTGTCTGCAGTGGGCAGGTACTCACACTACAAAACCTTATTTAGAAGCCACCATGGTCATTAGCATAATTTATAAAGAAAACTGCTGGTAAGGGTGCTGCTGCCCACCGGCTCCTACTCTCACTTGCTTGCTTTTCTCTGTGACTGGGGAACAAATCCTCAAGTGCTAAAAAGAGGTGCACCAAGGGGAACATGAAAAGGAATTAATGTATCTCTCAGGTCTCAAGCAGAAGCTTCCCTCAACCCCCAGCAAGCCATTCCTCCTGGCAAGCAAGTAAAAGGGAGCGAGAGTTTTCCCTGAGAAGAGGAAAAGTGCCTCTTTTTCTTTCCTTTGCAGAACAAATCTTGGTTCTCTCACAGGGGGGTGTAGGTGTAGGTGATGTGGCACTGAGGACTGAAAGCAGCTCCTGCTGCAGCCCATCCCTGAGACGCCCTTCCATACCGCAGAGCGCTGTCAGAGCTACACAAGCAGGTAAGGCTGTCCTCCTCCTCACACGGGTTTGGACCCACCGGGGCCATTCCTGAGGACGACTCAGCCTCATCATGTAAAACAGCTCAAAGTCAATCTGGGCAAGGACAGCCTAAGAAACATCCTTTTAGGCCAACCTGGGAAATACCATTGCTGCTATTCCCCAGGCTGCAGAGAGCTTGCTCCTGCTTAGTTTGCTTTCAAAGAACAGTTTATCCTGGTACAAAAAAGTTGAAGCATTTTATTTAAATCAGACCAAAGGAATGGAAATGTTACTGTACCAGAGAGCCACCACTGCATCACTTCTATTAATCAACTGAAAATCAAAATGGAAGTCTTTGAAGAAGGTGTTAATAGCTGATTCTCCTGTGGCAGTGCTCACAGCCCGGCACCCTACAATGTGGTGATGAGAGACAGGGCTGTGCCTGCCAGAGACAGAGCTCTCCCAGTTATAACAGAAGTATTTATAGAGGTAGGTGGCACTGGCATCTCTCCTGTGGGACCAGTATGGGCTCCTGCAAAGGGGCTGCTGGGGAAGGAGGAGGGGAATGGGAATGTGCTAGAGCGAAGCACCAGCCAAATGCTGCTTTGGCACAGGGTCTACAGCACCTCCCCACTTCTTCCCTCCTGGCTTGTTGTCATGGTTTAGCCCCAGCCAGCAGCTGGGCACCATGAAGCCACTGGCTTGCTCCTCCAGCCCCCGGTTGGGATGGGGAAGGAGAATCAGAAGAAAAAGGTCGAACTCATGGGTTGGGATAAGGACAGGTTGCTGGGACAGCACAGGGAGAGGAAAGCAACAACAACTAATCAAAGAACATACAAAGTAGGTGAGACACGATGCAATTTGTTCGCTGCCTGGAACCCAATGCCCAGCCTGTTCCCAGGCAGCAACCTCTCCTCTCTGGCCAGCTTTCCTCCTTTATATGCTGAGCATGACACCATACAGTATGGAATAACCCCTTGGCCACTTTGTGTCAGCTGTTCTGGCCATGTCTCCTCTCAGCTTCTTGTGAAAATTAATACTATCCCAGCCCCAAACCAGGACACTTGCCCTCCATGAGGGGTAGAAGTGAGTGATGTTTGCCCTTCCTGCAGGAGGCAGAGGTCTGTGTAGGGCTCCCAGGGGCAGAGCCCAGTGCCACCACTCCATCACGTATCTTCTCAGCCCTCCTTCACCATTGCCAGGAGAGGCAGCTGAGGATACTCAAGGACCCACTAAGGGTCACAAGGTCTTAATTAAGAGTTAGTAACAGTGCACCTGGAATCTCTGCTTCCAAAAAGCTCACAAAACATTCATTTTTTCCACACATGCTGCACTCAGTGGAAACAGGTGTAGGGGAAGATGAAGACTTGCGGAGTCAGGCAGCTGCTGGGGTGAAACAGCCGTTCACCCCTCCTGAACATCTCCTTCAGGCACAGAGGTCTCCAGTCCCCCATTTTACACCTTTCTTGCCCTGTTAGCTTTATTGCTAGCTTTTGAATTCAGCATGTGGGGCAAGTGGAGCACCAGAGCCTGACTTTTTAACAGCTGCTGCTGCGCTTTATGCCCTGCAGTAGGAAGCATAGCTGAAATCCTTTGGGCTTTTTTAAACCAGAACTGCCTCAACTCTGAGATCTGCTGCTTCTTTAATCATGGAATGTTGTACTCATTGGCTTTGCTTTACTCATTGGATTTACTGTCTTCTCAAGTGATTTTTCAGTGTTTCCAGGCCCTTTCATTCAGAACATCAAGTTTTTTGTTCTGGGGAGACATGGTGCTGCAGTTGACTAGAAGTTGCTTCCCTTGTCTCCAGCCTGTTTGGAAAGATTGAAATCAAATGCACCTCAGGGCCTGCAGGGAGACAAACACTATCCCACTGAACAATACTGCCCCAGCTGCTAGAGAGCAATCATTTCAAGGGTGTGGGGGGGGAAGTTGTATTTAAATCAATGTCATTTAACACCTTATGTTGCCATGCTGCAGTCACTGCACCCCAAAAGGGAAGGAGCACCACCAAGGAGGACATCATGTGCCGCTGGCAGTAGGAAGGCTGGCCACCAAAACCAATGTCCTTCACCGAGTGGCAGAGGTGTGTGGGATGGTGGTAGGAAGACTCTGCAGTGAGGCAACTCTTCTTGTCTGCCCAGATGTACAGATAAAGACATGGATAAACAGCAGTGGCAGAAGTGCAAGGTTGTATATTCAGACCTCCCCAGATAGGTCCATCAAAACTCTCAGCTCACGGAGAGCACCTCTATCAACCTGTATCTGCCATGTAGGTTCCTCAGAGACAAGGGGCTTATTTCCCCCAGAATGAAAATATCTGCAGAAACACCCAATTTACAGACAGTTCATCAAGGTTTACTAATAAAAGTAAAATAATGGGAGGAGGTGACAATTTTTGGCTGCATTTGCCAGCTTTGAATGAGGGAGAAAAGTCATTTCCCCTCTTCCTCCTTCCAAAACCCTGGGAAAAAAAAAAAAAAAAGCAATAGGAAGAGAAGTTTCTCTTTTCTTCACTTTTAGATAAAAATAACCCTAAGGAAATGTAAAAAAAACCATCTTCTGACCGATTTTGAGATCAAGAAGGAGGATGTTAGACTCAGCTGGAGCTATAGACTTCAGTGGAGCTGTGAGCTCTTGGTGCTTTCTCAGAGTGCCTGCCCCAGGGTGAAGCTGGCAGAGCCACCCCACAAATTTCTGAGGTTCTGTGGGGGTAAAATAGGCACTCAAACCCCCTCCCCCACGAAGGAAATTCCTCTCCCCCCCACCCCATGTCTCAGCGCTGGTCAGAGGGTTGTGATTTTTATTTTTCTCCCCCTCTGCCCAAACTTTCTGTGTCAGACAAGCAGCTAGTGCTCTCTGCAAGCAAATAATTTTAAAAAATCCACCACCAAACAACCCACAAAAACCCAAGAAGAATGTTTTCATATTGTTTTATAACCTTCTTGTACCCCCAGAGGAATCCTGCAGTTGGTCATGCTCAGACAAGGCTTATGTCCCCAAGGAAGAGCTTCCACCAGCCGGCTGAATGGGGCTGAGCATTGTCCCTCACTGGCTCAGCCCCAGCTTTGCTGCCAGTCCTGCCTGCAGCAGCTAAATGCCCTCAGCTGCAGGACAGCACGAGGCCCAGGGATAGCCAGTGATGGGGGCACATAGGTGTGACAAGGTAGGTGTGCTTGGGTGGGATCAGGTGCCCTGTCAGAGGCCAAGAAGAGCCAGCCCAAAGCCCATCAGCTGAATCCTTCCTCCTGTGATGCCTCCTGCCCTTTCCCCATGCAGCATCATGCTGGGAGTGCCAAGCTTTTGGGAAAAATGCAGGCAAGCAGAATTTTGGTTTGTGGCTCACACCCTACAGACCCTAAAGCCAACTTGTTGGATGAGGTCACCACCCAGCGTCCACAGCCCCACATCCCATGGGAGCTAGTGGGAGAGAAGGCAGCAGCATGGGGTTGACTCTGGGGCCAAGCTCTGCCCTTTCTGTGCATCTGCTCCCAACCTTAATGTCACCAATGGGGCTTAAACCAGATTTTTGTGCCCCTACTATACCCTCCCTGGCTGCACTGAAGCACCCAGGCCACCCGTGTATCACACCAGCAGTATCAAGAGTATCTGGCAGCCATGCCTGCCTACAGCTGGATCCATTTGTCCCACACCATCTCTCCCCACCCCAGGAGAAGTAGATGTGTCATTTTCCTTTCACAGGACACAGAGCAGCCTTATCCAAATATAAACAACCTGGGAATATTTGCTGGCTTATTGTCTGGACGAATAGGTAAAACAAACAGACCTTAAACCCTTTTCCCCCTGCCACTTCTGGTACAGTAACACAGCCGGGATGAGAGACTCTGGAGCTCCCGAAAATGTCCCTCGTCACTAATAATATCCCACAAAGCCAGGTGTGGCAGTAGCCCAAGCCAGTCATGCTTCTGTGTCCTCTGAAAGTCACTCAGGAAAAAAAAAAAATAACTCAGAGATGTCTCCACAGTTGGAGTTGCTACATGAATAATGGAAACAACCAGCAGCCGAGAGAATGTGATAGCCAGCAGCACAAGGCAGCGCTCCCTCGGGAGAGCCCAGGAGTGATGGGCAGGTGGGTACACCATGAACAAGCTCAGCTTTCAGGGAGCATCAGCAAAAACCAGTCCCTGGCTGCCAGGCACAAAAAAAAAAATGCAGCAAAAAGGGGGGAAAATGATGCCATAAACATAAAGCAAAAGTGCTTCCCCCAAACAAATGGGGCAGGTGCAAGGTAGGAAGCCAGTTTGCAGTGAGGGAAACAGGACCTGTGGGAGACATGAGCTCAAATCTCATGCGATCCCATCTTGCTTTCCCCACACCTTTCCTTCTCTTAAGGGACCAAAGGAGTGAGAGCAAAGTCTGTCTCTGGTGAGGGATGCTTTATATCCAAGATTTGCTTCCTATCATGTCAACATCCTTCTCCACTGCCACTTCTTTTCCAAGAGCTCCTGAGATGTTTCAGGCCCAAATCTCTTCTGCACAGCACCCAGCAGTGCTGTTGTGGCCACCCAAGGGAAAAAAAAAGAGGCACTCTCCATGAAGCTGGGGGTCACGTTGGTGGGGTGGAAAAGTGACTCTCAAGAGTGCTTTGTGGATTCCCCTCTTACTCTAATCCCAAAGGGAAAAGCAGTCTGAAAAGTGGAAGCATCTGGATGGGAGAAATAAGTATCTGGCTATGCTATTTGCTTGCAGTCAGGGCCCTAAAACATAAAGGGCAGCTGAGAGTCCCACCCTAGAGCACATGTTGTTAAGGAGAGTAACAGCCAGGACAAGACTTGCTTTGTCTTCTTAAAAAATGAGAAATAAAAGGTGAAGGACTAAATTTTCCAAATTGCCACTCATGCATTGGCGCTGCCTGGTTTGTCCAGGAGTACTTCAGGTTTCTGCCCAGTCCCTGTGGTGCTACTGCATTTTCAGAGCCAGAGGAAGGCCAGGAGCAGCTAGGAGGTGCTCAGGATGCAAAGCAAGGCTGGGATTTGGTTAGAGAAGTGCTTGGCAGTAAAAGGTCCTGGGCAGCACCACAAAGCTCTGCAAAGAGCTTCTGGGATGGAAGTGATGGCTGCTAGTCCCAGCATCCTTCCCCTGTGTGCACAGATCCAAACACACACTGGTTTTTTTTCCCTATGGCAACCCATCTGCTACAGCAAAGAGATGGTGGCTGCAGTCCCCTGAGTTTTTAAGAATTTCATTGAGTCCCCCGGTTCCCCTCTTCCAGGAAAAACCCCCTCTCCTCAAAGCATGGGGAGGGGGATCCTCCTGACAGACACGTGCAGAGGTTGCAGGGCTGCCTCAGCCCCTTCCCACCACTCCCCTTCAGGTGTCCATGTTCATGCAGGCCCATCTGAGTCAACGTGAAGTTTAACAGCTTACGTAGTAATTAAGCAAAGCCTCTCAATACAGCATTGCTAATTACACAAATCCTCACTAAATTACCAATAGTTCACAGCACCTCGTAAAATCCTTGTGTAATAGCCTCAAGAAAGAAATGTCCCTCAGCACTGGCAGCGAGCCACGCAGCCCATGCGGTGATTCCAAAGCACGTTGGATGTTTATGAGCTTTTTTTCTTAAAAATAAGAATCTAAAATGTACATTTCCCCCAATGACTCTGCTCCAGGGAGTATTAAAAGCAGCACCTTGACTCAGCCTACCATATAAACATCCTGCTGCCCCTGGACAGCCCGATATCGCCTTCCTCCCAGGATGAGGAGCTGAATAAGAAGTGACAATCACAGCTCCTGGCCGCAGGAAAACAGGAAGCGCCAGAGTTGTACAACCACTCCAAACATTGTCCTACCTGCTCTGCTCCTTGGGTGCAATGTGAACTTGCTTTCCTTTCCTTTCCGCCTTGCATAACTATTTCTGGTCCAGCGCTGGACATTCCTGGGATGCTGCTGCATGGGACAATGCCTGTGGCCTCTGGCTTCTCCCCACCTGCCTAAAGCCAGCCTGGTGCTCTCTGTCCAGTGCAGAAGGACAAAAATCCACCTTTCTAACCCACTGCTAACACTGGCAGCCCAGAGACAGGACTGAATGCAAGTGCTGGAGGAGATGGAGATGGGCCCGGGGTGCTGGGTAGACTGGCTCACCCCACAGCTGTCCACATCTTGCAGGAGCTAGATGGAAGAGAATCCCAAGTCTTCCTCCCCCCCAGGAAGCAGCCATGGACAGCTGCCTTTGGTCAAATCTCTTAAATGACCATGAGACTAAAGGAGCCAATGTTTACAGACATGTTGTGGTCCATGTGCTAAACTAAGGAAGTCCTGCAGGTGGGTGATGGGGTAAATCTGTGTCCCAGTGTTAAAGCCAGCTGGACAGCCGAGCTTCTCCACAAGCACACAGAGAGGACCCCAGAGAATATGGAGATGTGGTGGAAAAGGGGCCACCCACTCAGCTTGCAACATCCCTGGTTTATTCACAAATGTCCTCCACCAAACTTTTTGGTTTGATTTCAAGGAATCCCCCTCCACTCAGTGCCACACATCCCCAGCGAGCAGCCCAACAGCCTTGCTCTAAGGAGTCTTCCTGAAGGCAAGAGACTCTTTCCGTCTTAAATGATGCTCTGGGAATGGGGCACCCCATTCCTCCAGCTGCTCCCACCTCCCCGCTGAGCAACAGGCCCAACTTCATGTGCAAAATGTAGATGTCATATCCAATTTTCCAAACGAGAAGGGAGAGAAGAAGAAGGTTTCCTATCTGCTCTTCCTTTACTCACAAAGTGAAAACATCCCTCGCCGAATGAGGTGGCCTTTGCTATCACTTTGCAAAGTTCACATTCCCACAAGTGCGGGAGGGTGTGATGAGAAACAAGGAACAAGGCAGGGGGGAACGGCACACCAGCAACTGCGGGTCACGGTCACACAAGACAATGCTTTGCAAAATTTGGAAGTGTGGGAGTAACATGGGAAGACTGAAGACGAGGATGTTTATTAACATATAAGAATATCTCCAAAGGGTTTGCATTCTGTGGGGGAAATAAAAAAGGGGGGGAGCCCGAGGCAATCCAGCTCGAGCTATCGTTGGGGCTAAATCTGGAAATCCTTATTCAGACCATCCTATTGCTGGTGTAAAGAAAAAGAGAACAGCCTTTTTCTCACATTCACAGCAGTAAGAGTTTTCCTAAGTAAGGTGAAGCCTCAAATTGATTCTCTAATTAATTCTCCTGTGTAATTGCATTAAACAGTAGGATACAAGTGTGTTTCCATGTTTGGCTCAGCCTCTGTGCCTGAAAAGGGTGCTGCCTCCCTACACCATAGAGTAGGAAGCCTTTCAGTTCAAGGATTGCACTCAGCCTTGTTGACCACCTCTAAGCAGCTGGTGGAAGATGAGCAAGGAAAGCCTGTCAGTAAGTTTAAACATGAAGTGTCTGCAGACACTCAAGAAAACTTTCACATCAAAAATAGCTGCAAACCCGGGGGAAAAGAAGAATCCCTGCATTAACCATTAAGTGGCAGGTACGAGTTGGGGGGGAGGGGAGGTTCCCTGCTTTCCTCTTTCACATGCCCACATCATGCTGTACCTGCAGCCTCAGGCAAACCTGGGAGGGGGCTCTGTGGCCAGGGGGCAATGCCAGGTCCTCATGCCCCCCAGGCTGTCAGTGTTGCTGTTGATTAGGAGGAACATGAAGACCACCCCATGGGTTTCACAAGGGTATAGGTGCAGAGTTTGGATGCTAATACCCACAAGGCCCCACAGGGCGTCACTGACCATCAGGGCTTAGTGCAGCCCCAGTACTGCCTGCCATGCAGGGGGTGTTTGACCTCCAGGTAACAAACTTAATCAGTTGTGATCTGTTAACAAGGGGAAATCTACATCTGGGGCACAAGCTCCCTGGCAGCATCGCCACCGAAGCAGCCTGTGCAAGCAGCTGCTTCCCAGAACCATCCCCAAACTCCCTCAGGAGCAGTTTCCTCCTGGCTGCAGGTCACAAAGGCAGAGCAGATGCTGTATCTCCTGCTCTTCTGAAGACACCCAGAGCGATAAAATTTTCTAAGTGCTGTTTCACTGCAATGCAAAGGAGGCTTTTCACTACTGTCCCTCGATGGAGAACATCTCGTTGCTTTCACATTATGACTGTGAAACAAAAATAAACCACATTTCTCCCTGACAGTTTTTGCTTCACTTTTGCTCACCAGGGCTGTGGTTTGGACAGTCCCTGCTGAAATGTGATTTTTTTAATGCAGGAAGACACGTGCTAAGAGTTCCTCCTGCCCTGTTCTTTGTTAACCTTACTGCAGAGAGCTAATAAAAAGGACCTCCTTGCGCTCAAACTGGGCCCACTGGTGGCTGGGTGGGCCCTTGCCATCTCCTGCCTTGTACAGATCCCCATGCTTCCAGTCATTACCTGTTGATTCTGCAGTCCTTGTGAGGTCATCAGCGCTAGAGAAACACAACAAACAGTTGTTTTCAGTTAATATTTGTTCTTCATTCAAGCACCCTCCTGCCCTAAGCCCCATCGGGCTGAGTGGAGTAAGCATGGCACTGCAACTCCAAGTAAAAAGCGTGTCTTCTGCTGGGAAGGAAAGCAAAAGGTGGTTATTTACTCGTGTCCTCATGCACCCTGATCTCAGGCTGCACCATGCTTCTCCTGGATTTGAGGGGACAGACTACATGGGCACATGCAACAGGGTCCAGCCGCAAGACCTAGCCTCCCAACGTGGGGATCCCATCACCTAGAGTAAACACATCCTCCGTGCTTGGAGATGAATAACATTTCACAGCCTTTCTCAGAAATTTTCCCAAGGCTTGAAGGAGACCCAGGAGACTTCATAAGTCACAAATGTGGCCATGATGACCATGAAGTTAGTTCTTTAAACCGCAGTGGGGAAGTGCTGCACTGAGCCCAGCTCTACCAGCCGGGAGACAGGCAGGGGTTCCTCAGGCGTGGAGCACCCTCTGGTGGGAAAATCACGGTTGTCCAAACGAGAGCAAATCCATCTGTGGCACAAGACTGGATTCCATCAAGACCTGGGAGGAGGGCTTCCACCACACCAGCCTGCTTCACCATGAAACACAGGCCTTGCACCCGTGCCCGCTGGGCACTGCCCGGCTTAGTATCCAGTCCCAGTTTGCACGCCCGCTTACTCTCCCCAAGCTTCAGGGCAGCAATCCTGTCTTCTTCAGCCACTATAGCCTCTTGCAGCCGCAGGGTCTTTCAGCCAGACTGTGTCCCTGCCACATGCCAGCTCATGGCTTGGCTGCCAGAGGGATGCTGCTGGTGGCCTCATCATGAAAAGGCAGTGATAACCCTGTGATAACCATGTAGCCACGATGACCATGGGGCTGCATGTGAGCAAGTCACACTCCCCAGTCTGCTGCAGTCCCCTCTGCCTATGGTTGTCACACCCCCAGTCAGGCTGCAGCCCCTTGGGGAAGAGCAGGATGTGCACTGGCACACATGTGAGTGCACCCCCTTTTTGGTATCATGGAGGTCTTTGCTCTGCCTGGAGTCTCAGTCTGCTCTCACACAAAAGCAAAAAGGGCACAGGCAGCATTTCCGTGCTTCCAGTCACTGGTTAGTCATGGGCCTGCCACGTGACACTGGATGTGCCCCATCATGTCACCCTATCTGCCCCAGCTTCTACCTGAAAGATCTCCCAGCACTGCAAAGGCAGGACCCACAGCCCAGCACTCACTGGTTCAGCTGCAGTCCCAGGGCACATCGCTCTCCGCAGCAGTGTTCCCCTAAGCAACGTTTTGCCACACACCAAAGCCAGTAGAGAACATGGTGTACAAGGGGATGGGGACATCCTGGCTCTGCAAGACCCTGCGCAGGGCTGTGGGTGCAGGGCTCATTTCTCACATGGACCACAGTCATCTGACACATCTGAGTGCTGAGCACACCTCAGACACTGAATAAAACAGCAGGTTCTGCCTCAAAAGCTCCCATTTAAATGTAAGGCAGGCGGTACCTCTTGTGCATCAGGCCATTTCCCTGCCCCTAGCAGGGCCACTGTCCAAACAGTACTTTAACCCAGCTCTGGGTGTGTTTCTGCTTAAACAAACATAGGTGGTTACCAACACCCTCCCTCCTGGCCCCCACCTGCTCACCAGCACTGCCTCAGTCTCCCACTACCACAGTGGCACCCAAGAAATGCGCTTCCTTCCCCGCCTCATCATCTCAGCTGCCCTAGGCATTGCCACCTTCCTGAGCTGGAAGCTGCTGCTCCAGAGCCTGGTTGCTGGACAAGGAGGTAAGGTTTGGGCCTCATGGCAGTTCTGCATGGCTGTGGCTTTTCTGTACCCTGGGGGAGGTGACCTGGAGCTCCTTTTTAAGAGGTTCTTGGTGGGGAAATACCCAGAACACAGTAAATGCTGCTTGTGCAGCCCCAAGGGTAGGAAAACCTGTGGAGAAAGCCCTATGGAGCCCTGCAGCTTTATGTCCTTAGTGGGGGTCATTGATCTCAGGTGTGGTGTGGAAACCAGATGTCAGACCGGTGAAGTAATTCCCAAGACATTGCTGGGAAGGGTGAAATGCTGGTGGGAAGGCAGGAGGGAGCAGGGAAATCAGTGATTAATACCTGTCTCCCCTAAAAAAAATGCATCCCTCTCCTCCAGGCAAAGTCAAGCCAGGACAAAGTCACCACTAGATTTGGCAGGTATTATAAGTATGGGGCTGGGTGAGTCAAGGAGCAGTCCAGGATAGCTTCAGGCACTGCCAGTGTCCTTTTCCTAATTTTAACTCTCTTCCCCGTGCGACAGCCTCCCCAAGTTGGTGGGAAATTTAACTTCCCGAGGAGCCAGGAGAGACCACAAAACTGTCTCCCTGGGGCTGCCAAATGAGCAAATGAGGCAGACGTGCCTCTGCTAAAGCAACCCAAAACTAAAGCAGCAAGGCAGACATTTCTCCTCTGCATTCAAACCTACTGTTGCCTCTGCAGATCAAAAATAAGAGAAAAGGCAAACCTGGGATTTGAGAAATTAAACCAGCTGTCATAGAGTCTTTTTATTTGCTTTTGCCTCTTGTATTTGCTTTGTTGTCTTCCCGCTTCTATTTGCTTTGGCCTTTTTATCTACAGAAGAAAAAAAATTTACATATGGAAGTGATGCAAGAAGTTACGTCAATTGAATACCTAAATGGCCCAGAGCCGTTAGGAAGAAAACCCCTCTCCCATGTGCATAATTTGATTGCTGATGTTAACCAATTAACAGATCCAAGAGAGTTTGCAGCGGATTGTGTATTTGTAGCTACAAACCAATTTACTGCTTCTCGGTCTCTCAGAATATTTCTGCCTGTCTTTAGTAAACTCAGCTCAGTTAAGCTCAGATGAAAGTGAGGAGTTACAGTTTTATCAACAACAGGGTTCATGGCACAAAGCTCTGGTTGAGATAGGTGCACAGACATGGCAGTTTTCGGACAGCAGGGTCTGGGCATCCATGGGTTCACACATTCGTGAGGACAGAAACCTGTTTCACCAGCAAAACCGAGTTCTGTGCCAGGCAGGGCCAGTCTCCCCCACTCCTACCCATCTTCTTTGTTCATGTCATATCCTTTCTGCACTGGAATAACAGGAAAAGAGCCTGACACAGTGTCCTGTGCTGGGGTGCTGTCTTGGGGCAGAGGTGTGCTAAGGGTTTTTCTTATGCCCATCTTCAAATGATGTTTCCCAGGTGACCTGGCCCACAAGACAGAAGAGGGCTTCACTTTGACACTAGACACCTTCCTTCATGTTCAGCAGCTCAGAAAGAAGAGACTGAGAGCTTTTTGCAGCCGATCAGGCAAAGTCACCACACCACTGAGGAACCGGGAGAAGAGAGCCCATCCGCTCTCAAGTTTGAGGGTAAGCAGGAAGCTGGGCCTTCTGTACTGCCAAGTGCCATCAACTGGGATGGAGGAATGGCAGCAGCTTTTAGAAAAGCTAGAGGAGAAGGAAAACGTGACTTTACCGGTGCCACTTCCCTATCCTTGGCGGCACACTCTGGAGACACAGCTGAGTGAGTTCAACCTGACAGAGACAGAGGCCATGTTAAGGTCCTATACAAAAGTGCTCTTTGTCAGGGACCCTTTCCAGAGGCTGATCTCCGCGTTCATGCAAGGCATGGGTAGCAGCCCTTCCTTCAGCAGCTTTGTTCAGGACGTTTTAGACAGCGGACAGCACAACGCCAGTGTGGCTTGGAAACCTCTTGTCAACCTCTGTCGGCCCTGTCTCATCCAGTATGACTACGTGGTGATGTTTGGTTTCCTCAGGCAAGAGCTGGGTCATCTGCTACGGCGAGCTGGGCTGCCTGTGGACAGCCTCCTTCCCGAGTTCACCGACACCCAAGTGCAGTGGACCTACAGCTGGTTATCAGAGCAGATGTTCAGTGAGCTGTCCCTCCAACAGAGGAAGCGACTGTCTCATTTCTACCGCCTGGACCTTGCTGCTTTCCCATTTTCTAGCAGTTTTCTGTCAGAGCTCATCAGTACCCCAGAGGCCTGGTAGAAATACCCCAGCTGAAGGGACTATTTTGGAGACCGTTAATCCAAATGCAAGCACTTCGAGATACCAGCTGGGTCACAGATCAACCCTTGCTCCACAGCTGCATGCAGTATGCTTGTCCATATCACAGCAGCGAAAGGCCCATCAGAGAGCTGAGATGGACCCACTGCCAAGGACAGGGTATCCAGGCTCTTCACGGGGCTGAATTGCATTTAAGTATGACAAAGGCAAAGGTAACATGTGGCATTGGGGCTGGGAAAACTGAATGAACTGGACTGGGATGGGGTAAATGGCTCTTGTCATGTCTGCGATTTCAAGTGGAGTGGCTGGCACCTGCTGCAGACCACCACAGCATCCGCACATACTCTGCCTGCACTGCCATTTCATGTTCTGGGCTCCCCCTTGGGCCAAGAGGTTTGGCAATGGCTTTTGTGACAAATCCTCCACGCAGATAGATACTAGAAATGCTCCCAGAGACACGTCACCTAGAGTCTGTCAACTCTGCTCAAGTAGGTGAGGTATGACTGTCCTGGTTCTGGCCAGGCCAGAGTTAACTCCTCCAAGCAGCCAGCACAGGTGAGCGAGCTGGCCTGGGCTGTTTTTCATATGACATTATGCACCCGTAAAAGGGTATATGTGTCTGCATGGCTCCAGGACAATCCAAGTGCAGCCAGGCATCGGGTCGGTCAGTGCATTGGTGCAGTGCTCTGTGTTACCTGCTCTCGGGTGGGTAAAGCACTCAGTATTACCACATGTGTGTATCCTGTCCTGCACTCTGTTGCTGTTCCCCTTTCCTGCTGCTGTGTCAGTACCTGTCCTTATCCCAACCCACGAGGCTCTGTCTGTTTCCCCTCCTGGGAAAGGGGTGAGTGAGCATCAGCTGTGTGTGGTGCTAAGCCACTGCCTGGGGCTGAACCAAGACAACACCACAGGGCAGCAGACCCCCCGGGAACCACTGGTAATGTTCCCAATCCTGTCATGCTCAGGGACAGCCAGGCCCAGCCCATCATCTGATCTTAGCTGTTGTACATGAACTGTTCCTGTTTTACAGCCTCACAACTCCTGTGTGTTTAGGCTCACGAGGGCCCCAGGGCTGCAACATGCCGCTTCACAGGGCTGACTCACCCACTAGTAATGAAACAAGGATATGGCAGTCTGGACCAGGTACTGGCCACAGCACGCAGACAGACAGCCTCCCAGCTTGTCTCCACAGCTGTGGAAGGTAACTAGAAGCATCAGGATGCATCACTGTGCTGCTGTGGGAAAAACACAATATGGCTACTGTAAGCTCCTCACGGTAGAGAAGTGTGAGGACTGACTCTGTCAGATTTGGCTGCTGCCATGGTCTGGGAGGAGACCCAGGCTCTCCAGCTGGCTTGCTGGATGCATCTGACTGGTAGCCTAGAGCAGCTGCTAGACCTCTCCCAGCCTTGGCCACACAGCTGATCTGCCTCACAGCCTCTGGGAAGGGTCCATCTTTGCCAAACACCAAGGAGGAGCTGGACCTGTCCAGCTCTCAAATCATGACAGAATTGTACCATCGCATCCTCGTTCCCAGAATATTTTTTAGCTTTATTTTGCAGTGTTGTGACATTCACATAGAATTACACATACATTCATGTGACAAAGACATCAATTTGACAATACTCATTAAAGAATGATAGTGAAAGCTGGTTTAGGTCAGCTTCGATGATCAACTACTGGAGCCGTGGCCTCCTTTCACCCTCCCACAAACTGTCTGGCTACAGCGCTATTACCTAAGTGCCGTTACTGTGCGTAATACTTTACAGCCTAGCAAGATGGCGCAGTTCCTCTTCTGAGGATACAGTTGTGAGCAGCAGATTTCCAGTTACTCACAATATTAAGAGTTGTGCTATGAAAGGAACATTCTTCCCTTGGTAAGTAGCCGTCCCTTCAGCGATCACAAGCTGATGTCCCACGCAGCAAGATGTGCGTGGATAGATCTGACGCAGCACCTAGCACAGGACGGTGCTGTGCCCTCACAACAGGAGGCCTGGAGCTTTGTAGTGCAGATCGTAGCTTCAGTCAGGCTTATTGTACAGCAGCATCACCCCGCTCCTGCCAGCGGGGTCCAGTCCTTCCCTAAGGTGCCTGGCACTTTGTTCCGTGGGAAAGCAATGCATGAAATGTTAAGACACTGAGAGGTGAAACAAAAATCTTAGCTCTATGTTCCTTAGGGTCCCCGCCTCACCTATGGCCCAGCCAGGTATTACATTATCTCTGTAATTAGTCTCCAAGCTTCCCTTCTTCCTACATCCTCAAAATCAATTTCTGTAATTACTTCACTGCCCTGATTTTATACTATTTCCCCCCCTCCACCCTGCCCACTATTTTATATCATATGCATTGAATTCCAGTGCCCTCTCCTCCCAAAACAAGGTGTTTCCTCCTTCCATCAGTTAGTGGATGGAGAAGGGTACCACGAGGCCTGACCTGGGGTGGGCTTGAGGACAAGGACCAGTTTCCTGGGAAACAGTGGCTCACTGGTGCTGCAGCAAAAAAGGGCTCTGCAGATTAAGGTCTGCAGTGAGCTAGCCTGCTCTGAGCATTACACGTACCCATCGCTTGGCAAATGCACTTCAAATTAACACACAGAGCAAATATCAAAAGAGAGGTTTGATAGATCTAACAAAAAATTTCACCTGACCAGGTAGTCACTGTGGCTATGTGAGATACCACCAACCCTGAGATGATGAAAGAGGTGCTCCCAGGCCCACGGGGGATAAAGAGCACTTACACATCCTGCTTGTGACATCCCACCGCCCGCCCCCAGGAGCCTCACAGGGAGCAGGCCTCTCCTGAGCACTGGCTGCTTTCCCCTGAGACAACGCTGGAAGCTCCTTGACATCACACTCCGCCCATAGCTCCTTGTGCTCTACATTAACACACATTATGTTCCCTTTGCACTTCTCAGCCTGGTCTGAATGAGCTCATCCAGCAATCCCATGAGATGGATGCCACAGAAACAGTGATGATACCAATCTGCCTTACAGAGTTTGCACTTTGCACCCTTCCTGGACACCCAAGAGCATAGATACACAGGCTCTGAGAGCTGTTCTTGCACACAAATGATCCCATTTTCTTCTCATAAGAGGTTTTTCACATATTGCCAGCTTTCAGGGGAAAACAAAAATATGTTCTTGCCTGGTACCTCAAAGCTCAAGAAACAACATCATCACGTTTCAATTAATAAATCAATTACATAGCAAGCCCAGCAGGCACAAAATAGTTTCCACAACTCACATATACAAATGCCCTTCTTCTAGATGATAGAACCATAATATTCTTAAGCAGAGAAATAAATCTACATATTTCTAAGCTATATACCCTGGAGTGCTTAAAAAAATATTTCAAACTGTGCATCCATTGTTTTGTTCTAAGATGGAAGCCAATTTTAAGCAGTTTGTATCTGAGAAAAGTTTTACATAAGGCAGTGGAGTTACATCGTCTTGCACTGTATTTTTTTATGGCCATAGGAGTGCAAAAATAGAAAAAGGACATTTTCATAGAGCTGTGGGCCAGAGAAATGGATAGAAGTTTGTGCGTGATGAGCAGGTACTGTACATGGATGACATCACTTAGAGATAACATGATGCTACATGTTCAATCTGACAGTGGCAAAACCTGTGAAGAGGGAAGTCTAGCATGAAAGCCAACATGAAAAGTCCATTCAACCCAGAAGGCATGAGGTCATCACGTTTTTCAGACAAGCAGTTCCTATAGCAAAACGTACCCAATTCTCTTATATTCAGCAAAACTAAGAATCATCTTGACAAGGTGGCAAGACCATAGCATGACAGGAAGGAATGGGCCCTAGAGAGCACCCAGAGCCAACTGATCCTCAGCTGTGTCCATTCTCCCCTGTCCCTTGCCTGGGCTGGTATAAATTGCCTTGGGAACAACGATGAGTAACTTTCTTTTTTACTCCAAGGTCTCTGATGTCCTTTTCTGTTTAGAAGATGGGGTAAAATGTGGAGGTGTGGGGCAGGAAAAGGCCATGTCAAATGAAGCAGCGTCTTGCTGGAAGTCTTCTTGGTATCTCTAATTTTCATCTTTAATCACAGAAGACAAGGTAGCATGTGAACTAAGAATTCATTAAAGCCTGGGTACAGACAAAGCAATCACCATTTAACTTTGGATAAATCAGCTATTAGTCACATTTTAGTGACTAGTCACATTCCCCTGTGCCACTTCCATTACCTAGGTAAGAGCATCTTCATTAGCTAATATTAACACACCTCATCATCTTCCTCTAGTTTATGTCTGGCTTTGTGTGCAGATGGGACACAACAGGGTCCAGCCCTCAGTTCCTCATGCCTTCCCACATCTCAGCTAGAGGACTGTTAGTCTGAGTTCAATGCATTTAGTCATCCTTGGCGTAGCATCACAAGGTGATCCATCTTTTCCCCATTATAGGGGAAAAACGCACCCCAAACAACCCACCCTGTCATATCACACTGGCTTGTAATAAGCATGTTTCCCATCCTTGCAGCAATTGTAAATGAAACCTGTAAGATTTTTTCAATTACACCTGGATAACATCACCTTCTACTTACTCTTCATTTAAATATACAACACAGCTATAATCCAGCAGCAATTCCCTCTCCTAGAGAAAACCATGATTGGACAATTAAGTGTGAAAGTTCCATGAATCAGTGGATGAGCCACATGAACGCAGATTATTTTCCCCCATTATAGTCCCGCTGCCTTGTGGTGCCTCTGGTGTAAGCTCAGTTTCATGAGGAGAGTTTGCTCCTCAAACTTCCTTTTTACACACGCACAGACCATGGCTTAAATGTCCCTGGTTCAGCAGAAGGGCACTGTAAGAGAAACAAAAGTTAAGTCAGCAACAATGAGGGTCCTGGCCCAGGTTTGACATGCCCTACCATGCTCCCTTTGAGGTGGGTGATTTTGTACCGTCGAAAGTCTGAGCTCCTGTCTCAGTCTTTCAATCCACAGAGATGTCTCTCAGGGCACAGGCTGTGCCTGGCTCTCTCTGAACCATTTCTGAGTCCTTCTTCCTGGACAGCAATGCAGGTGTTAGGTGAGAAGGACTAAGAAATCCAGGCTTTGCTGTTAACAACACAGTGGGATTTAAGCTAATGAAAGCCTGGAGGATGCCCACATGGACATACAGCTGTGTTTTCTGAGTGACACAGGAATTTGGGGGGGACTCTGCCCAGGGTACCACTCCTGCCTAACTCTGTCACAACACTGTAATAGAGGAGGAGCCTCTGAAGGGACAGGGAAAGCGTTAACTCCTGCAATACCTTCAGAGCAAGCTCACAACCTCTAAGGAGACTTCTGTGGTCACCACATGCAGGAGAAGCAAGCATTTTCAGTAACACTTTCCTCTCCTGCCCTCCCTGAGGTACACCAATGAATCACAGAGTAGACCCGCAAGATATGTTAGCGGTGGTGATCCCCTAAGAGACAATAGTCAGAAGCATCAGGACAAGAAGTCAGTGTCTTTGTTCTACAGGCAACACTTGTAGGGTGGAGGGATAAACTGCAACTTCACTGATACTGTATGGCAGCCCTTCCTGCACTGGGGGTCCTAGCAATGCTGGTCTGTGGATTTGTTTCTCAGTTGGTGGCACGTTAAATGAAGGATAACACCCACGAAATAAAACCCATCTGTTTAACCAAGGCCACAGGCTCCCCATCTTGCCTGAATTCCAGACCTAGGCTACTGTGACCAGCACAGACACTTCATGTGGGGAAGGTTGGCTAGGGAACAGACTACAAAAACAGCATTTTACCATTTTGGTGAAGATGTCAACACAAGCATTGCGGATCCTCTCTGGCGTGGCAGGGCTGTCCAGCCTAAATGGTTCAGTCAAGCCAGACTCCTTCCTTGCTGAGCAGATGGCATCTTTAATGGCATAAAACACTGAGGCAGAAAGGAACAGAGGTGGCTCTCCCACAGCCTAGACAGAGCACAAGCAAGAGTAAAACTGCAGCCCAAAACAGTCCTGTCCCTGAAAAGATTAATGAGGGTTAACAAAGATGAGCAAGCCCTATCTGACAAATCAGGAATTGTTCACCATTCAGATGCTAACAATAAGGAAAGGGGAAGCCAAAACAGCCCCTTGCCTTCCAGATGTGAAGCTCAGTCTACCAGATATGATCAGTGAAAAAGCTAAAACAATCCTCAGTCCATTTAAAGAAGAAACAGTAGGAAAACACACACTTTCTGACACAGCAAGGCTGTTACAAAGGAAAAAGAGACTAACCCATTCCTACAGACTGTTGGATGATGCCAAAATTGTAGCAAAGGGAATTCAGATAAGGCAGTGGTGAGTTGTCTGGGCAGACAGCATGATGTTCCTGGGGGGCCTTGCAAAACAGCAGGAATGCCTCCCTCAGGGATTACACAAGTATATCTAGTCCTGAACTCCCTGTCAGCCCCTTTTTTTCCTTAATTCTGTCATCACTGCCAATCACAAAAAAAGTTCTTTCATTGCTGGAGATGTTCCTGTGGATGGAGGGAAAAGGGGACTCTGTAAGGAGGCAGGCGAGGCATATACAGATAAGGGTGCTGGGTGGCCTGTCTAAATGCTCTGTTGAGCCATAAAAGAAGACAAATGCATCGACACTGTACATCCAGCCCTGCTCTGTGCAGCCCTCATGAACTGCAGTGAACAGCAGTAACTGCAGTGGAAACAGCTGAAGGGCACGTGGGTTAATATTGGACCTTTAAAAGGTGGCACAAGCACTATGAAGCAGTAAAGAAAGCAAAACATGAAAAAAGACACAAGATCTTGGTATATCAGATCTCAGGAAGTGTCACTGCTTGAAATGTTATCTGCAGTGGTGCCAGGTCAGGGTAACTGAAGAGCTGACATGCAGGGAGAGGCTGGCAGCCTCTGTTACAGCAGAACTGGAACAGCAAAGCCACTTCATTTCTCTGTAACAGACCGTCAGAGCAGCAATGTGCAGGTTACTTTAGTGTTTCCCAACTATAAGTGCCAGTATATGTATTTCTGTTAAGGAATGGAGAAACATACTGACCCCAGAATAAAGCCAGCATAACATGATCAACTATTTAACAGACACATGCATCATTATCACACTCAGCGTCACAGAATTAGAGTGCAGTAAGAAGCCTGCAGGTGTACCTTGGATGAATAAACTGCCTTGCTGTTTGGACAGTCACGGAGAAGAGACACATTGAATTCTGTTGGGATGTCTCCAAATGCTGGGATTTTGTACATCCCAGGCCCCCGTGTGTACAAATTCCCGTCTGGAGAGTAGCGCAGCTCCTCCAAGGTGAAGAGCCCAAGGCCCTGGACAAATGCTCCTTCTACCTAGAAACACATCCAAACAGGGTTACATTATTTTTGTTGTTCTCCCCTGTACAAGAACAAACAGCCATGATTTTCACCAGAGTTTTCAGCCCTCCTCTCCTGACTAATTTCCCACTTTCCATCTCTAAATCCTTGTCCCTTCTGCTGAGTACATTTTGGCACAACTCTGTTCCCGTATAGATGTGGTTGCATTTCCCTTGCAGGTGGAGTGATTTACAAATACACACAAGCAGACATGCTGTAAACACAGGACAGGAATTTTCTGAGGAAGCAAGTTTTTAAAATAAATAATCAATGCCAAAATATTGATGCCTTAACAGACAGATTAACACTGAATGAGTTGTACTTGCTAATAATTCAAAGGAAGGGACAACATGTCTGAAGACAAACTATTTTACACATTCTATTTCAGTATAATGCTTTCTTAAGTACTGCATACTCTTAGGCCACCAGCAGACACCTTCAAAAACACTCCCAGATACACTCAAGTACTGAAAACTTCTTTGCATTTTTTTTTCTACTCTAAATTTCAAGAGAAAAAAAAAAGAGAACAAGCTATGAGAGGGGGATGTGCTTGAACAGCACATGAAAGCTCTGCTATCTGTGCCCACAGACAGAGAGATCGCACAGGCAGACTAGTCTGAAGATTTCACACAAACATCCATCAGCCCAGCTCTATGTACTTGTGGGGCTGCATTACACAACATCTTTTCTCTTCTGTGCCACCAGATCCTCTACAGTTATTCATGGAAGGACACAGGAAATTGATATTTCTTTGACAGGCTCCACATAGCCCATCTCTTTAATCCCAAACTGTCAGGCTGTGAAGACCGAAAGGCTGCTTCTCCACTTGGCTATTTTGAAAAAAAGTCTCTTCAAGATAAAAATGTTTTTTTCAAAGAAGTTTAATTTTAACTATAGCAGAGCTCTGCAGCTTATGCTCTCCTGCAAACACCAAACCCTGATGTAGTTTCACTGGAATAAGACTATATCAACATATAAAGTTAGAAAGTGAGCTAAGACAGCTAGATGAGCATGTGCAAGTGACTAACAATTCATCTCTTGGTGTATCAAACATCCCTGCATTTATTATCTTTATTTGCTGAGAGGTATCATTGTGATTATTACTGAAAAAAAATATGGAAGTAAGCTGCTTCCCTGCCCAAGGAATTTGCAAGCTAAATGACCAGTGCAAGTTCCTTTTGACACGTCTATACAGCAATAGCTAGAGGACAGGATCTACCACCTCTTTATTCACAGCAAAATTTTCACTCAATTAAATGGGACTTGATATTACCTGATAGGAGTGTAAAAATCAGGTGTGGGATTTATCATCACACATCACATTGTAGGAACCAAGCCTGGGATGAAGTATTCCATCATATTAGTATTATCTGGGTTCATTCCTTAGGTGGGGTAGATGCTGAAAAGCATCAGTATTGTGGTAACTGGAGAATATCCTGTGGTCTTAATAACCAGGGCAAAAAACCCCAAACCAACAGGGTATCTCCTCTGTGCTTATTGCATAGTTAAGTGTAGGTCAAACTGGTTTTTATAGCTAGCCTAAAATGCTTCACTGGATGCCCTAATTTAAAATGCTCTGCTTGCAAAGGCACAACCTGGAAAAGGATAATGTTTCATCTAGAAAAGCCTGAGAGTAGTGTGTTTCCTTTAACACAGTAGGAGGTTGTAGTGATGTGGGTGTTGGTCTCTTCTCCCAAGTAACTAGTGATAGGACAAAAAGAAATGACCTCAGGTTGCATAAAAGGCATATTTAGATTGGATATTAGGAAAAGATTCTTCACCAAAAGAATCAGGCATTGGAACAGGCTGTCCAGGTAGGTGGTGAAGTCACCATCCCTGGAAGTGTTCAAAAAAAGTGTAGACGTAGCACTTCAGGACATGGTTTAGCAGATATGATGGTGTTAGATTGATGGTTGGACCTCATGATCTTAGAGGTCTATTCCAACCTTTAAGATTCTATGAAACAGCAACAGTATTTCACTTACCTGTCCTATATCTATGGCTGGATTCAGACTAGTACCAACATCCATAACAATGTCCGTGCGTATGTTCTAAAAGGCAGAAATAAAGAATAAATCAGCACAGGACAGTGAAACTGGTATATAGTGATCTTGTAGAAGGAGAAGTAATGCATCCAACCACTAATACTCAGACTTGTCCAGTGTTCAACAATCTATCTCAGCAAAACTCTTCTCAATGATTTTTTTTTTATCTGAATGCATCCCCAAAGTAAATCAAAGGAACTCACTGCAGGTCTCCCCAGAGAGCCAATGGCCCCCGTATATGTAAAGTCACAAACTGCTAGTGTTAGTTCTCTCTACCTGAGCATAACCAACTAGGTCAGATTCTGATGAGTTCTGGGGTTTTTTTTCCCCTTTTCCTTCCTTGCTAAAAATCTCCCAGTGCAACTTTTAATGATTAACTCAGTTCCAGTATGTTTCTGCTCTTTTGAGCTAACACAGTGCTGCTATCTCTTAAGCAAATCCAAGAACTTTTGCAATCATTCATTAAGCCTCCCAATATCCCCACAGGGTAGATAATTATTGTTTTATTATACTTCATGGATTGTTGCACTGTGGAACGGAGGAGTTAAGAAATTTACTGAAGGTCATACTAGACCAATGACAGAGCTGGGAACAGGTTAACAGTGTGTATTTGTTCCAACTCTGTGTGAATGTTTCCTTCACATGAATATAGAGAACTGCTGACCCCCTCACCTTATGGTCACCTGTCAGGCAATCTATCTCAACCTCGGAGCAAGCAACGCCATAACTGAAGTAGCAGAATGGTTTCCCTTCGTTCTTTTCAAAGTCATAGCCAAGATCAGGAATCCTTGATACAAAGAAAAATAACCACATTTCATTCCACTGACAGCCAAAATGGATACAAACACATTGCAACTTCTTGAAATCCTTATTCACTTGTGTTTCCATCATGCCCAGGCACAAATGAAAAATGTAAACAACTGTAACCAGAAAGCTGCCCAGTATTCCAAAACCTGATCGAAACTACCAAACCATTTTAGCCATTTTATTTTCCCATGAAATAACCATTTTCCAATATCACATTTTCCCATGTGATAAACATTATGAATTCATTCCCACCAATCTAATTGCAAATCTTTTGATTTTAAAGTGCAGTCAGACATTTCTGGGAGGTCACTGAATTCTAGAGCATAATCAAGTTGAACCAGAAACTGAAACAGCACAGTTCACGGCCAACTTTGTATCTGGCTACTTATACTTTATCAGAAAACTCATTTATTAAAATACTGTCAGTTGCTTGGTTAAGAGAAAGATATGTTTCAGAGATGCAATAGAAATGAGTTCATATTGTATTTTAAGACTAAACAACACTGTGTTTAGTTTTTTATGTCAATCCCTCTGCCTCCAAGATGATGGGTCTCGGTTTTCCTCTGGCAGTAAAGTTGACTAAGAAAAGTCCATCCTTTCAGAGCTGCACAGATACCAGCAAGAATTTAAGGGTGGGGAATGAAACTGAAAGCACTGGTATCTGCTCATGCCACTACAGAGTGTCAATTGCCGGAAGTATCTTTGTCCTCAAGGACAACTTCTGCCCTCCTTTTCCCAGCATGGCAATTCTAGTGCAACCCTAAGTCACGAGGCTGACAGAGCAGAGCCCCAGGCAAAGCTCTGATTTCATTTATGCCTCCTCAGATGAAGGTCAATTACAGGGAAGTCAGATCTACCTCAGATTTATGAGAGTTGATCCTGGCCCCAGGAGCTGTGCTCCTTCAGGAACCGATTCTGCCCAGATAGGAGAGTGTTAAACTCAGCTTAACATTTCTAGGTAGAAAAGGACATGGCAGCCTTAAATTAGAGCAGTGACAGAGGGATAGGGACTGTAAATCCTACCAGAATTTCCCTGGATGCAGTCTTTTCAATGAAGTAAGAGTTGTGCCCTTGCAGTGTGAATATTCACTCACCTATAAAACCCGGTGGCTGACAGGCTAACACAGTTCTCGTAGGCGGCTATAATCTAGCAAAGAGAACAAGAGTTTGAAGATAGTAACTATGCAGGCAGTCCCTACAAAATACCTACCCAAACTCATTTCCAGAACCTGAATAGCAGGCATCGAGTGACAGACAGCTGTCACGCTACCCATCACTAGCAGTGCCAAGGGAAACATCATGATGCAGCTGCTTCCCCAGATAGCCTTGTCGGCAGCTACCAAGGGCAGAACTTGCCCGTTGGCAGAGGGATAAGACCCACTCTTGTTTGTTTGGCTCTCAGCTACAGGTTAGACTTTCAACCTCAGAGACAAAGGTTAAACTGGCAGTCAGCTTGACTTCAGAGAGAACAGGAGAAATCTTATTCACATTTCCAAAGTCAAGGTTCTTCTCCTGAAGAGAAGAGCTGGGATCTGAAAACGGCCCAAGAGCCTTACAGCATAGCAGGAGGTTGGATGGCAGCTCTGCAGAGCTGTATTTGTCACATAATCTCTTCACTACAAATCAGGTTTTTTCCTGTCCAGGGCTGCAGCCTGACTAGAAATATATAGACTTTTTGGGGGGCAAGTTTTTCATAGGCAGAGTCCAGGATCTAGAGAAATCTCGGTACTAAAGTCATAATCGATGTTCTAGGGATGACCTCTTGCAAGCTTTTGTTACTTCCCTTGCCAGGTTTGTTTCACTCTCTATGCTTAAATCTGCTAGCAAGTTACAGGTCTGGAGGATACACCTGCATATAAGGTTTGCCAACTAAAACTATCTCTGGCAATGCCCACTTCTCTTACACCAGATACAAACAGCTTACCCAGTCTTCCCAGGATCCTTTGGGATTGGACTCTTTGATGGGCTCAAGTCTTTTTAAGATAGTCTGACATGCATTCTAAAAACAACGAGAAAGAAGCAATAGTTTAAGATTTGACAAGTCAGTTTATAGTATTAAGAACCCTATAAGAATTTCAAAGAACCTTCTGTTTGAATCTAAGTTGCCTGTAGACTCTGGCATATCATAAAAAGGAATAAAGTTCACTAAGAGATGGATTGTTATATAGGAAGAAGTGTCAACCAAAAAGAATAAGGATTTTAAAACAGAGTGACTGTGTTCATAGCAAAAGGGGATCCCAAATACAGCACAGAACTTTCCAGACCATGACACAAAACATCAGAAGCCCATTCATTTACACTGTAACTTTATCTGTACCAAGTCATATCAGGACTCCATAGCATATCTAACAAGGTGATCCCATAACACTGAAAAAAAAATTCTTGCTGAAATTCAGACTTAGGCAAGCTGTGCAAAGAACAGAAATGGCCTTCCCCATGACATTAAACTTGAAAGTGACCAGTACAAAATTGTTCCTTTCAATGCAAAAGTCACATACCATGAAAATGTATGCACTGGTAACTCCATCATATTAGCAACAGTCATGACCGTGCCATTTGCTACAGAAAGATGCTTGCTAAGTGTGTCAACACTTAGAGGTCTTTGGTTCTGGAGTATAGTCCACAGACCGCCTGCTAGTAACATTTGCCACTCAATGTATTTGTTGTGGATGAGACCACATTAATTACTAAGCAGCTAGCAATTTCAATGGATGCTTTGTTCTTCTGTTCATTAAGTAATCATAAACAGCCTGTTTTATAACTACATAAGGACTGAAGGACAGTTTCAAGCAACTTAGAAAAAAATACAGTCATCCATCCTCTATCCCCACCAGCAGTTACAGCAGTTAAAGGAGCTGTGAGATAGCCTTAGCCTGGAATTGTATTTTGATGGTTATATTTTCCTTTAGCAAAAGATAAATGCACATCAGCTGTTCTTGATTTGGAGTCCCAGTTTATAAACCCCACCAGTTAAAACAACTCAGATTCCATACGTGGACAGCCATTCCGTTGATGTCAGCACTGACAGATGCAGCTGTTGGGGAGGTATTTGGGACAGTGTTTGTGCTGGTCTCGCTGATGTGAATTTTGGAGGTGGGGATTCCCAGTGATCTGCTAGCAACCTGCAGAGCAAAGGTAAACAACTGGTAAGCAGCTGCTCTTATACATGAGCACAGTCATTCATTGCTTACATTGCTAGGATCCACACTGCAATCTCTACCCTCTCCTGGCCTTAAATTTCATTTTTCTTGGCGACTCTGTTGACTTGGTGACAAAGACAACATTCAGGCTAAGCTTGTGCTTCACAGGCTGAATGTGTACAGCACATAAATGTAGACAATGGCAGGTGTTCGTTTCACTCATGTGGGACTCCTCTTGACAGTTACAAGAATTGGAGGAGAGCCTTATTAGCCTTCCCTTGGATTTCCCTGCCAAAGCAATGCTGTTACCTTAGGCCTTTTCAACTACGAAGACATTAGCATATGCAGATAAATATGTTTACAATATGACTATTTTTTTGTTTAAAATATATGTAAACTTAAATTTTATAGGATGAAAAGAAATTGCCAGAGAATGGATATCGTAAGCGTAACCCATGTTACCACATAATATGTGTCAGGATCATGAATATTCTAATACTGAATTGTAATAATACTCTGGAAATGTAGCACTGCTGCTGAAACGATTAGGAGTAATTAGTCATGATTTATTACTCTACACATGCACACAGAGATAGTATCAAGCTGTCTGAGGCAATACTATACAGTGTGTGTAATTTTCCTGAAAAAATGTCTCATTCTGTTAAGTCCAAACTCATTGTTACCTGGATCATTTTGGTGTGAAGTCCTTGACCCATCTCAGTCCCACCATGTGTCAGTAACACAGAGCCATCTGTATACACATGGACCAGAGCTCCAGCCTATAAAAGGGAATGTTAATCCAACATTAGTCATAAAGGAACTAGTAAAGTGCCTTGTAGATCATAGTTACAAACTACAGAAAACATAGCTGCATGGTGGTGTCTTTTGGACAATACAAACTCATAATTGTGTTGCTCATGTTAGTTTGAAAATTGTGTGCTTCCTTAACTCATTTGCTACTGCTCCTTTCATCTCCCCTAAAAAGAGAGGCTGAGGGAGCTGGGCTTGTTCATCCTGGAGAAGAGAAGGCTCCAGGGGGACCTCATTGCAGCCCTCCAGTACCTGAAGGGAGCTTATAAATGGGAGGGAAATCAACTTTTTGAAAGGATAGACAATGTCAGGACAAGGGGGAATGGATTAAAGCTAAAGGAGGGAAGGTTCAGATTATATCTTAGGGGGAAGTTCTTCACAGAGAGAGTGGTAAGGTGCTGGAACAGGCTGCCCAGAGAGGTGGTGGATGCCCCATCCCTGGAGGTGTTCAGGACCAGGTTGAATGGGGCCCTGGGCAGCCTTGTGTAGATCCAGGCCTGGAGGTTGGTGGCCCTGCCTGTGGCAGGGGGATTGGAACTCTATGATCCTTGGGGTCCCTTCCTACCCAGACCATTCTATGATTCTCTGAAAAGCTCTAGTTTGGTACAAAGGGAGAAGGGATTGGAGAAGGTAGCATAAGTCTATCCTCTCTACTGAAGAAATAAATGACACAGACCTGGTTCAGAAATGGGACGGTGAAACTGATGCCAAATTTGGTAGGAATAATGCACATTCCTCTCTTCTTCCAGCGATTCTGCCTGCAAGGAAGCAACATTATTAGTATACTCACTAGGATTTTATCACAACTCAATACCATGGTTCCCTGCAACAGTTTATGTATCAAAGCAGAAATGAATAACTGAATCCAATATCGAATGAGTTAATTGGTTGTTTTTGGTTTTGTTTTTTTAAAGATTAGCTTTGTTTGTGAGTGTCAACAAGAACAAAGCTAAGTTGAAGATGCTCCTCCTGGCATTACAGTAGCAATTGTCTGGACTACTAACTATTCAGTTGTATATGTAACCCAACTGAAAAAAGAGGCGACTATAATGCAATGGAAAGTCTACACAAATTGCCTTGACAGCCACCAGAAAAGCCCAGCTAGACTGGCATACATCCCCTTAAAGATTAAAGTTGTGCCAGATCAGATTCCTGCCTTATCTAAGCTACTAGGTCACTGACAGAAATTACTTTCCATGGTGAACTGATAGAATTTCAAAAAGAGAAATTTTTAAAAGTCATTCTGTAAATATATGGTCTGACTGCACATCATTTGATGCTATACAGAGAACTTCAGAAGTCAGTAGGCAGCAAATATGTCCAATAAAAATAAAAGTCAGATCCAAGGACACCTACTTGTTGAAGTCCTCAATTTCTTCCTTCCTGGCGTGATATCTAGAGCTTGACAAACATTCATCCCAGCATCTTCGTAGAGTAAATCCTTCCAGCTTTTGGTTAAAATGAGTCAGGTCTCCTTCATTATAAAGATTGAGCTTCCGCACCTTCCCAGAGATGCATAAAAGACACACCAAGATTTCAGATTAGGTCTTTAACAGATGACATCAAAAGCACACTGGTTCCTAGCTTTACTACTCTGCTGAAGCTACAGAACAATAGAATTAACAGACGTATCTCTATGGGAAAATGAGGATTTGGACATTAAGGCTGGGAATTTTCAATAGACACTGGGACCTAAGCTCATTGTTAGCAAGATTAGGGTACCTAGTGCATTTGGACTTTTTTTGAATATCTATCATTAAAGCAGGCGTTACACAAGTGAGGCGATTGAGGGAATGTAATGAAGCAGAAAATAATCCATGCTATAATATGGCTGTCAAACAATAAGTTTGAGATCCTGCTGAGGGCTTAGCAAGACATAAACAAAAGTTCTTATACTTAATAATTTTCTGTGGTTGTGTCCCGTTCTCAGAGCTTGTTCAAAGGCAGCACTGCCCTGAGATGTGTCAGTGTATCTGTACCTCTTCAGGTGGCAGGCCACACTTCAGAGCAATGTCGCTCATCCAGCACTCAGCAATCATCATTCCTTGGGGCCCTCCAAAGCCACGGAATGCTGTGTTGGAAGGCAAGTTAGTCTTGCAAACGGTGCCCATGCTGCTGATGTTGGGGATGTTGTAGGAGTTATCTAAATGAAACAGGGCTCTGTCCATAATCTGGTAAAGAGAAGGAATGAGAGTGGACACATTTTACATGAATCACAAGTCAGACTTCTCACCAGCTGCCAAAGACAGGCTGGAAAGTTCTAAAGCTTATTTGCAATAACCAGCACTGTCTCTTGCACCCTACAGTCAAAACAGTTGAATAAGCACTGAGGCGCAGCCAGTACTCCCTCATATTTGCAATGAGGTGTCAAGCAGTAACTCCTGAAGGGCAGAACAATAAGCACACTTCTCTGTTGACCTTAGGACCCTCAAACAGATTGAGCGTCAAAGTCCTTTGTTGACCCTGGACTCATGTTGAGCCAAACCGCTACTAAATGTCATCATCCACCTGGAAGAATCAGAATCTTCTTTTAATCATATTGAGTAATCTGTTGCTGGAAAAGAAGTCTTACTGATATCACGTGCCTCAGCTGCTGAGCTATGGCAGTAAGGTCAACTATATAAAATAAAGATTGTCAATAGCTACATCCTTGCCCACTACTTTTCCTAATTGGGAAAGAGTCAGAGTTTCTGTCTAGCTTGTGTTCCCAAATTTCCCTTTCAGGAGCAGCATAGAGAGGAAATTATGCACATCCCAACCCTATTTCATCATGGAGCACTTTCTAGTCATCCGATTCAGGCACAGTCAAAAAGATAATTTGCATAGATGCATTCTCAACCAGGCCCTTAATTTATGCAAAGACACTTGCCTGCCATTCTGCTCTGCATGGCACCAACTACATTGCTAGCATCACGTGTAATTCTAGAAGAGGGCTCTTGCATTTTTCTCATACTGAAATGGACTCATTTTTGCAGAAAGTCATCACTCAGTGGACTACAGGCTTGACTGACTAGGCTATTAGGTTGATCACACTACAGAAAAGGAGAGGGTTGGGCTTTTTTACTCATCAGCACAAAAAACTTTGGAGACAAACTCAGAACTCAGACCCATTCTTGTCCCTAGCGCTGCCTAGTTAGCTTTATCCAGTCCTTAACAAGTTTGTTTATTTAGGCACTCTGCCCTGATCAGCCTATTTACTTGGATGTTTCTTACTCCAAAGATTAAGCCTCCCTAAAGCTGGGGAACTATCAGTCATCTTGCATTGTGCAAGAAGTTTCCCATCACAGCCCTCTGTAAAACAAATTTTCTTGACCCTTTTGCCTAATGCAAGTTATTACAACATCAGGAAGAATTATGCAGCACATGCCAAGGCAGGTCAGTTGGCTCAGAGAGCAGCTGAAGCTCCAAGAATCCATCAATGTCTATTTTCGGTCATGTTGGAGAGCAGGATGTGCAAACAATGACGTAACAACTGTCTGAAGTCAGAGCAAAAGCTTGCATGAGGAAACTTCTACATAGTTAACTATCAGAAAGTTTTACTTACACCGTAGGAGAGGTCTATAGAGTTGCCCCCATTGCTGTAGTATGACACCTCCAGACTCTTGACTTTCCCGTTCTTCATGAAACCAACCTGTCAAAAGAGTCTCCTCAGTAATCAGTTTTCTACAAAACGTTCTGTTTCGTGCTTCCCTCCAAAAACTGGATGGACCTTTCAAGCAAAATGCTGAACATCCTCTGCTGCAGCACAGGACAAACACAGGCAGCAACTGAGGAAGTTTCCCAGTAAAGGGTCCATGTGTGCATCTAATCTTGCTCCAGAGAACACTTTTATAGCCAGTGCTGTCCACTTGCCACAGCCACACCTTACTTAACAGGTTTTTGCTTTGAATAGCAGAAGCAATTAAATGGGGATTGAAAAGGAAATGAAGAAGGAAACGAACAGGGGCAAAAGTCTTAGTTGCAAGGAGGGGGGAAATATTTCTGCTGAGGTCACAAGAAAGGAACCATCCAAGCCAAAAGAACTTCTGCAGGGCTCAGACAGGAAAAAAACATATCACCCAGCTGACCTGATCCATTTGCAATAGGGAAGATCAGCAGTGAATCAATCAAAACAGCCATTTTTTTCCACTGTATCTTACTACTCTCTGATGTTGCAGATGACAACACGTATTTTGCTTCATACGCACACATACCTTGTACCTCCCCAGGAAGGGATGCCTCCCACCGCTTATCAGCATGTCCTCGTCTCGATCCAGCATGCACCTTACTGGGCGGCCAGTTCTGTCAAAGGATATATTTATTGGGCAAAGCCTAAAACATGCAATACAGTTCCTACAGAGCAAGAGACTCTTCTCTTTTTGGTGAGCATTTTTTTCCAGAGCGGCAATGGGGATTCAGGGGTAAATGGCTTGGTTTGTATAAGTTCCTCCCAAGAAAAGTGCAAGACCAAGTAAAAAAAATTTTTTTTTTTTAATTTAAAAATTAAGATTTTAGAAGCTGCAAACTGTTTGTGAAAACTCTTGGAGATGCTTACGTTAAAAAGCATAGTTTCTTAAAGATACAGATGCTAAGAACTGAGCAATCATGTTTTCCAGACTGTTTCTCAAGTTACTCTCTTGGATTTGCAAGAGAAAATGTCATATGAATTTTATAATAATGTTAAGTTTAAATCTTTATTTTTATTTGCTTATATATTATGCAAGGAAAAAAACAAGAAGAGTTTCTCATCATTTTCTAAAAATTCCTCCTTCCCAATGAGTCTCTTCAGGTTGTAAAAATATCTAGGGGATGCCATGGATGTTATTTCATAACCTTTGAAATATAAGAGTGTTTTGATAAAGGCAATAATAAAAGGCATATGTATTAGTGATCAATTAGAAAAAGCAGGCGGTTTGCTCAGAAGAAATAAATCTGATTTAAGTACAGGAGCTTTATTTTGTCTGTTCTCTTCAAAGATACTTTATCAAATTGCTGCTCTGTCTCAAGACCCATCTAGCCTTGCCAGCATGTTGCATCCTCACCTACAAGGACAGTATCGGGAAGAGCAATGTTACACACAGCACACAAGTGCTATCTCAGAGGCCACGTTCACTCACAACCACAGGAACCTGACTAAAGATGAGCTCATATCAAAACACCAGAAATCAGAAGTGTATTTCCCATTTGCATGAATGCTTACAGTCTAGCTTTATTCCCTGAGCTTTTACGGGTTGGAAAAGAGTGTCTGTTCAGTAGTCTGCCACCCTTCACAGGGAAAAATCCAAAGACAGAGTTTGCGGAACAGAGAAACAGTCGTGCAAGGCTGGTGTGGTAGAGTTTTGAGCAAGAAAGACATTCTCATACCTCTATTATACAAAACAAGAATGGCTAGTTTTGGATTTGGGAAGGTTTGGGGTGAAAGGGAGAGGCAGAGAATTTGAGATACAAGTATTTTTGGAGAGCAGAAGAACAACAGAGTAAGGTGGGTTTTTTCCTCCCTTTCCTATTAAAACCAGGCATTTCCACATAAGCAAATTATCTTAATTTCTCCTACCAATTAAGAGCCCACTAGACACCTCCTTTGGGAACTTCCAGGCTTGCTATAAAAGTTGTACTGTTACAAGACATGTAGAGTCTTGAAAGTTCTCCAGTGCAAATGGCGCTACAGAAAGAAGCGGGCTCAGACAGTCTGAAAGGAAAAAGCCCTATTTTCCATGCCCCAACTTACTTGAAGGCTGCGACAGCCACCACAGTCGTCAAAATAGTACTCCTAGTCTCTTTTCCTCCAAATCCTCCTCCCATTCTTTTCACTCGAACCACAATCCGATTTGAAGGGACTCCCAACGCGTTAGCGGTAAATTCCTAAAGAAAAATAGAACAGCAGAACACTCAGCAGAGCTGAGCTGGTGTTAAGAATTTAACACGTTGCCTTTCTGCAGCAACAGTGCAAATACGCAGTCCTATTGGTCCTGTATTTAATCTCTGATATAAATCTGAGATGGGAAGTCAAAAAGTGCTTCAACAGACGTCACCAGATTCAGGAAGACTAACATGAGATGAGATTTACAAAGACATAGGTCTCATTTAGCACAGGGCTTGATGTCCGTACTACTTTGTTCATTCTCCTCACTCAGTTCTGAGACCTTTGGAGAGTCTTGGTGAGTCAAGAAACAGGCCAAAGACATCCCATCATAGTGCCAGTTACCTATGTCACAAGATGAGAATTGGTATATATAATCAGTGCTTGGACCACCCCTTTCTGACACATCATGCAACGGCCATGCCTACTGAGCAGCAGGCACCTTCTTCAGAGAGGGTTTAGCGTGTAATCCCTCGTGACAGAGATGTGCTGCCAATAGAAACATGTCTGTCACCTGGGAGTAGATTCAGGCCACCAGTAGGATAGCTATGAACTTTAGACACATTATCCAACTATAAGGCCATGTTTTGGATTGGGTTTTTTTATTCAAGACAAGATGGGACCAACTTCAAAACACCCTAGTCTGAACAACGATCTAGTCTGAAACTGAGAAACAAATGCCTTTTAGGTAGCAAGTCAATGAGGTAGTACCTGTGTCTTCATTAGGTTTTGGGTCGACACAAACAGTTCCATCTCACCATCTTCCCCCTTTGGCACAGCCACGGTGCAGTGAGTTTCTAGATAAAAGTGCTCCTGCCCACCAAGGTACATCTCTCCTAGAAAATGGAAAGAAATTCCCCAAATGTCTCCCGTCATGTGCTGCCTGCTAGCCCCTGCCCTTTGGCCATATGTTAAATGACAGCCCTTTGCACTGCCCAGCACTGGATACCCCTAACTTTAAAATTGACATTTCTGGTTCAACATTAATAACAATCTAAAAGACACCCAGGCATGCCCCTCCATTTTCTAGAAATATTCAGTCAAAACCACAAGTGGTTGGCATTGAAAAAACAAGCCCACACATCATGCCATTGATCCAGCATCCCATAAGATGTAGTGTTTGGTGCCTTACAGACTGCCCTACCACCACCTCTGAGATGAAGCATAAAAGCAAATCAAGTGCAGTCTATCTGAGATCCAATACAAGGTTACAGACTTCGAAACACGGCACCAAAAATGCCTTAAGAAATATGTGGCTCTTTCCCGAGACATCTTACCTGTCAGTGCTGAGGGTAAAACATCCAGCCTTGCTACACACTACTAAATGTCATAATAAACCTCCTTTCTCAGTCATGGTGCTGGTATAATCAGCTGCCACAAAAATTAATCTTCTCAAAATTCTGCTCCCCTTTTCCTTTTATTCAATTCAGTAATATCAAAATAGCTGCCTTCATTAGGTACACCAGTGAGAAATGCACATTTGTGTGAGACAATGTACTCTTGTGTGTTGCAGGGGCCTTTCTCTTGTCTCCTTGAGGGGACATGGCCTGGCATTCACACAGTACTGCAGCCTTCTAAATAACCTGTTTTTCTAGCTCAGAAGAATTTCTGCCTTGCCTGGCACTTGTAAAAGTATTTTATGTAGATGCCAGTGTACCAAAGAGTCAGGTCATGGAGAAACATGAAAACAACCAGCAGGTCGGTAAGGTTGCTAGAATTGAAGTGGCTCAGGTAGATCTAGACTGGCAACGTAAGGTTGAATTACTTATAGCTCAATGGGCCCATGACACCTCAGGCCATCAAGGAAGAGATGCAACATATAGATGGGTTCATGATCAAGGGATGGACTTGACCATGGACACCATCTCCATGTCATCCATGAGAGGCATGCGCTGCAATCAAGCAAGCCAAGTGGTTAAAGCCTCTCTGGTATGGAGGACAGTGGCTGAAATATAAATAAGGGAAGGCCTGGCAGATCGATTACACCACATTCCCACAAACCCACCAAGGCAAACACTATGTGCTTACAATGGTGGAAGCAACCATCGGATGGCTGAAAACATATCCTCTGCCTTATGCCACTGCCCAGAATACAATCCTGGGTCTTGAGAAGCAGGTCCTATGGTGACATGGCAGCCCTGAAAGAACTGAGTCTGACAAAGGGACTCATTTCTGAAACACTCTCATAGACACCTGTGCATGGTGGCATTGAGTGGGTGTATCACACTCCCCACCATGTACCAGCCTCTGGGAAAATTGAACGATACAATGGGTGATGCGGGAAATGGGGAAGGCTGATGTGTACCCCAAGGAGATCTGATTTATTGTGAGAATAGCCAATATAGTGAATACAATCTCTATTGCTAAATAACCCTACTATTGCCTATCATCATTGCTACAATTGCTATATGCTCTGCCAATGGCATTGCAGTAAGAATTACACAAATTGATGAAGAATGAGTGCCACAGTGATGGGACTGGAACTGGCCTCAGCAACTGATGCCCAGCCACTTCTTTGAAAACCAACACCTTCGACCTGCAGACCACAAGCAAGGACCACGCCAGATGCACCAGTTGTGAGTCCCACATGCAGCATGCAACAATCCAATGGCACACATCATCACTCCTGTTCTGAGAGACTGTTACGACAGATGGAGCCCAAAGTCATGGGCTGAACAAATCGAACAGACATTTTAGAGGGATGGCCCATAGAACAAGGGTCTCTGTGTTTGTATGTGTTTATGTCTATATATATGTATGCGTGTGTAGGATGAGAAAGTGCTGATGCTAATGAGAATTGTTGGATCTGAGTATAATGTAAATGGTATAGAATAAGGGGTGGATAATGTCCTGGGTTTGGCTAGGAGAGTGTTAATTCTTTCTATCAGCCAGGGCAGTGCCATGTTTGGGAGTTAGGATGAGAGCAGTGCTGATAGCATGCAGATGTTTTAGTTGTTGCCAAGCAGTCATCAACTTTTCAGCTTCTCACACTGCCCTGCTATGAGAAGGTGAGGGTTCCCAGGAAGCTGGGAGGGGACAAAGATGGAACAGGTGACTCAAACAGGCCAAAGGCCAGTTATGTCAGACTCAGCAAAAAATGGGAGTAGAGATGGGGGAGAGTGCTGGTGGGGAAGGAATGCACGGTTCCAGGATGTGTGGTTTGGGAATGGTCCAGCTTCGGGACAGCTCTGAACTGTATGATCAGAGTTGTGTGGTTTGGAGAGAAACAGCGTTTCTGTATCCTCAATTTCGTGTATTTTGCTATTAAGTCCTCTATTGTTATTTCTCTCTCTCTGCTGTACTAGTAAACTGTCCTTATCCCAACCCATGAGGTTTACCTTTGGCTTTCTTTTCCCTTGCCCTCTCCCCCGACCCCTCCCCAAGAGACTGCTTGGTACTCAGCTCCCAGATGGGCACAAAACCATGA
The DNA here is from genome assembly GCF_964237585.1 of Gallinula chloropus. NCBI lineage: Eukaryota > Metazoa > Chordata > Aves > Gruiformes > Rallidae > Gallinula > Gallinula chloropus. Next base: position 71,207,640 of record NC_140087.1, read on the forward strand.
CATCCTGCAAGCCTTACTCTCAGGAGTTCAGTCTCATGTACATAAAAAGGAGGCTGATTGACTACTTTTGTCACTAACTATCCTACTTTAAAAGAAGTATTAATGCTTATTCTCACCTTCTAAAATGTGATCAGATTCTTCAAATCCTTTCTTCACATCTCCCTTATTAATCCTCTTTATAGACTTGAAAAAGGACTTTTTCTCAATTGCTTCCTAGGACATATAACAAAACAATTAAGTTATCGTGGAAGTGGAGTGAAAACAAAGCTTCCTCTGACTCAAGAAGAAATATCCAAGAGAAAAAGCACAAGAACTCATCAGACACTAACTATGGTAATAGCCAAGTGACTTGACTTAAATATAAAGTATTTTTTGTCAACACGGCAATATCACAATAAATACATAGCTTGACAATCTTAGATTGTTCCTTGTGACCCATTTTACATTAAGGACCCAGACCCTCCTAAGTCTATAGCCAACCAGAGCTATGACTTATGTTAAGCATTGTCCATAGTCCAGAATGCTGACAAAGGGAAGGGGGGAGAAAACAAAAAGATGAAAAAAAAAAAAAGAAAAGAGAAAAAGCAGAGATGGAAGGAGAAATCTAATCTCTCAGATGAAAACTTTGCAGACATAGTTCCCTTCTGAGCTAGTATACAATAATCTTGCATGAGGAAGTTTTACAAATGAAGTTCATTTTTGCTTTCTATAATGAAAGACATCCACAGAATGGTCAAACAAACAAAACCAACAAAAAACTCCCAGTACATTGTTGGCTCAACTCTCATCTTGCCTGGTTCAATAAACAAATAGAAGCCTCAGAAAAGGAAAATTTCTCACACTTTGTTTGTGAACCCACAAATCATGCAAACAAACCAAAATGTCCACATATGACTGTACTAGTGTCTGTACTAGACAATGCACAGACTCTGTATTTGACTGAATACAATTCACATTACAAAACACATGGTATAAAGTACTGATGATTGAAAAAAATAATTAGAATCCCATGGTTCCAATCTCTGCCCAGTAAAACTGACTTCATGCTTTTTTTCCTCACTTCTAGATGTAAATACTGTATATTTTAATTTGCTTTCACTGTCACATAAGGAAATGTTGTTAACAAGCCTTCTAGTTAAAAGAAGGCACAAAACAATCACAAATCATTGAGAGTAATTTCTTCAGATTTAAGAAAAGCCATTTAAGAGCTGTGTCCATACAGTCGGTGGAAACGATCATAGTGGAGAGTGAACTCTCGAAAATTAAATTCATCATCTTTAGAAACTAGACAAGTGGTCTGCAGAAATCTCAGGGAAGCAGGTGGCAGAGCTAAGAGATGTTTTCACACCCTAATATTGAGTATTATAGATCAGAGAATGAAGAATGCATGAATACCAATGAAGCCAGCAGAGTCATACCAGAGAACACTAAAAGCAAGTACCTGTGGGTAAGAAGGGAACTGACAGTAACCTTGTTAATTTAGGGAAATTCATGTTGAGCACAATAGATCTACCAAAGTTTGCTTCATTTATTTTAGCTTTAAATAACACAGAACAACTCAACCTATTCAGAATCAGTACCACAAAGGTGTGTCCTCTTTTCATTTAAATATACAGATTATTCCTGCTGCGCCCACAAAGGCTTAACAAAACGTATGGTGAAATCACCCCATGTATGAGAGCGGAACTAGAGATCAGCAGGTCTCAGCAGATCTGCAGAAGCAGATCTGGGCCATCTTACCTGCATTGTGACAATAGGTTTGAGCTCTTCATACTTAATCTTGATAGCTTTAGCTGCTCTTCTGGAATGTTCTTGAGTGTCTGCAACCACTGCACCGATGATATGACCAACGCAAGTGACCTACAAGCAATGGACCCAGTGTTATTTGGCGTGTATTTAATGCACTAACTGAAAGGCTTGTAATTCTCTTCATTTTGCACAGTTTTTCATCTGTTTATTCAAAATGATCTATTTTAAACCAGTTGAGGGACAATGATCACAGACAGCAAGGAAAGGAGTAAGCCTGTCCCAACAGCCTGCAGCTTAGAGGAAAATAGTGCAGATAACAGAGGAGAAGGGGTACTGTGCAAGGGGACTCCGGCACCAAGATTTCAATTGACTTGTGTTCAGCCAGGATTTATCTCTGTATAGGGTAGAGAACTTCTCTGGACAATACAAGAAAACCTATCTCCTGGGCAGTGTAATTGAAAAAGGCTATTTTTAACCACATACCTCATCCTCAGCGAAGACAGTCTCGTCATTAAAAATGCCAGTGATGTTACTGCCAGGAACATCCTTGGCGGAGACAAAACACACAAACCCAGGAACACTCTCGGCTTCAGATGCATCTATAGAACTAAAGAAGGGAAGAGAGACAGCATTATTAACAGTACTTTTGGTTTTGTAAGTGCTTATGAGATAACAGTATATTTTCAGGCCTGATTCCCTGAAGTCTGGCTATGCAAAAGAGAAGGAGTTCACCACATTAAGACTGTGTGAGACCAGAAATTGAAAACTATGCTGGTTTTCTTTGGAAAGTTCACTTTGCCATGCTTCTACGATAAAGCCTCAGAAACAATCTGCTGACAGTTTCCCTTAATTAGAAATACAGAGGCAAATGGTTTCAGATTTACACCAACCAAAATCTGATTCAGACAAAGTGGAAGTTTTTGGAGCCAATGTTTTGACCAAGAAAATTATGTGCTGAGATACTTCTGTCACCTGGTGAAATATTCGACCACTTCTTCTGCAGAGCAATACAGGTTCACAGCTCACATTGTGAGTGCACAACCCAAATGTAAGAGAATGTATATGCTAACCTATAGAAAATACTGCATATTGTGGTCATAGGCACAGATCTGATGTGTTCACCGTTTCATTCACACTGGTAGTAGTAACAGTACTCGATGTGCTTGCAGTGCTCATCAGTGACCATGCTGCAATTCTCAAGATTTAACCATGTCAACAGAGCAATTTCTTTCATAACCAGGGAGTTCACTAACTACATCTGTACATCCATGACCACAGTGCTGCCTGTCCCATGTTGCACCACTATGGGAAACCTAAACAGGAAGGAAGCATCACCTAAAGAACAAACAGTGCATTGCAAGGCTATCAAGGATGTAAGCACTACCAGGGATGGTGAGGGTCAGTCAGTCCCGCAATAGAACAGCATTAAAACTCATATGACAACATAACTCCAAAAGGCTAATCCTAGTGGTTTCTAAGTCAGTTACCTTGGTTATAAATTGTGCATCAGTCTTGCTCTGTGCAGATATTTTCAGAGACAGCTGCACTTCCAAGTGCAATCTACCTTGCTACAGCCAAGCACAAACAGGTCTACATCTAATAGCTGAAGCTAACTCAGGAAGGGACTGTTATGCAGAAAGCTTGATCATAACTGGTACAAAGAGGGACCTTGCAAGGCAAAACCCAGAGGACTCACACAGCTGACTAACCAGCCCAAGTGCTGTGGCAGAATTGCATGTTACAACCTAAGATTTGTAGGCAGATAAAAAACCACTTTCAAGCTGCATGCTCTGATTAAAGCGACATCTCCTCAGGCATTGTGGAGCTCTACCCTGCTCCTTTTTAATCCTGCATGTTTGACTACTAGACCTGGGACATGCAAGAAATGTTGCCTAAGGCTGAGGGCTTTGTGCTTCAGCAGAGCTCTGAGTTCAGCGTTAATTCCCTCATATTCCCACTGGCACAGACTCGCAAGCAGCTGTGACATATACCGGCTGCCTCCATGCAACAGAGTGCAAGGAACTGGAGTTCCAACTAATGCAAAAGACTACCTCACCAGTAATTTGTCAGTGTTTTCTAAGAGTTGGACACTTCCAACACTCAAAACTCAGAAGTAGTACTTACAGGATCTTAGCATGGGCTTTGGTACTAGTCACCAGCGTTAGATACAGCTCGTTCTCAAAGTGAGGGATATCATCGCAGTAAACGGCTTCTCCACATGCTTGTTTGGCTGCTGAAAGGTGCACCAGAGGCCGGCCCACCATATCTTCAACTGCCTGCCCGCTGGGCACTTCCTGGAGTAAAACAAATGATGGAATAGTACTGGTTAGATTGCAGGGGACAGAAACATTGATGGGAGAGCAAAAGGCCCAGTGAAACATTCTGGTGAGAGGGGGGATGGGATGGGCGCTCAGTCCTGTGCAAGGGGAAGGTATACAAGATGGAGTAACTACACAGAGGGGGCTGTAGAGAATGAAATGAAAGGGATTTAGTTTTTGAAACTGCTATGGAAGAGAAGGGTTTGACATCACAGCTTGCATAAAGGCTCAAGTTCTGAAGCTAGCTTCTACTATCAAAGCTGAAGAGAAGAGGTTGTTAACAGAAAAATAAGGAAGAAGATATAACCTGAATCTGAAGCTCAAGAGATTCAATGAAAAGTAGTCTGTAACTGAAGGAAAAAAGGAAGGCAATTTAAGTTTGGATATGGAGCTGGCTGAAGGAGCAAAGTGCTATGCACAGTGATTTTTACAAAGCTGCACACATCAGGAACAGTCTTGGGCCATGTCAGGAGAGAACACTGTACCCTAAAGCAAGGAAGGGACTGAGACCCAAATAGGTAATTTCAAAATAGGAATGGCATTATAGAAGTTCATGTATTGCCCATACTCAGGGAGACAAGAAGATAAGTACAGTTTGAGCTACAGAAAAGCCCGGGCCTAGATCATGCAGGTACTGCTACTTACTTGGAAGAGCTGGACATTTGCAATGGGATCTTTGTGAAACAGCTCTGTAGCACTGATGTAGTTCGAGGGGACACGCTCACACAGATTGGTCTGCCAGAAAAATATTAAAGGAACAGTCACCTTCTTTGCCAGTCCCTTTCTCACATTCCCCAGTAGCCCAGAATATACTCCATTCTCCATCCTCTGTGATTTCATCTTTTACGGAGTGAAGCATGTGCAAAGAATAGCCACAGACCCATGAGAGCATGTAATGCCATGGAGGGGAGAAGTCCAGGAATCCTCCTGTGAACCCACAAATCAGCATCAAAGAATGATTTAGGTTGGAAAAGACCTTTAAGATCATCAAAAGTCCAACCATTAACCTAGCCAAGGCCACCACTAAGCCATGTTGCTAAGCAGCACTTCTATGCATCTTTTAATACCTCCAAGGAAAGTGACTCCACCACTTCCCTAGGCAGCCTGTTCCGGTGCTTGATCACCCCTTCAGAGAAACCTAAAGTAAACCTCCCCTGGCATGGCTTGAGGCCATTTCCTCTTGTCCACAGCAAGATGGGGATGCTACGAGGGAGGAAGCAAGTAAGAAGACACACTTGTCGCTGTCATGCAGGTAAGGAGTGAAGTAGCTCTGGCAGCTATTGCAACATGGAATTTGTTATCAGATACGGCTCTGCTTGAGCCTGAACCCTCCCTCTGACTTCCCACCAAGACAGCACATAGAGGTCCTCCTTCTCCAAATCTGCCTTCCCTAGCAGCACTCACAGTGCCACTGTGGTTCTTGTTCAGTTTCTGAAGGACCGTTAGGTAGAACTTGAAGAAGAAGCTGAGCGTGAGTGTGCGTCGGAAATCCACCATCCCACCAGGCGCAGAAGGAGACAGATCCATCTCACTCGCCAGTAAGCGGCAGGCATCCTGCAGCAGCTTCTCATTCCAGTGTCTGGAAGGAAACAAAGGTGACACAGAGCCCTTGCTCAGCCCTAAATATCACCAGGGCAGACTAATTCTTCTGACACGGCAGCCCCACTAGCTCTTAAGCAACAACCACCTGTTCTATCTCTGTTTATAGTATGTCTGTCAGCCTTGCTCTCATCTTGGGCTCATGTCATCTTGGCTAAAAAAAGGTCAAAGCTGCTAAATAAGAGCCCAGAATTCTCAGTCCAGTTTGAAAGAAAGTAAGTTTTGTAGGTCATGCCACATCTATCTTCTGCCCACTTCAACTGATAAGTGAGTTTACCAAGGAAATGTCTGTCTGAACGAGGGACTGACATGGACTTTTGAGGGTAAGGAGTACTAGAGTAAGCAAGACACCACACGAAACAGCCTGCTGCAGAAGTGTAGCTGCACTTCTTCCCCTTGCAGCTTCTGTAGGCTATCAGAGATTATTTGAATCTGCACCATTTCAGTAGATAGCATTTATAGCACAGAAAGGTTCCTACCTGCCTGAGAGCTCCTGGCAGGTTTTTAGCGCCAGGACGGTTGTAGGAGCCATCCCTCCGTAGCTTAGTTTTATCTCCTCTACTTGGCTAGTGCCATCCTGGAACAGGACTCTCATCCCACAGGTCACAATAGCAATGTCATCCTCCCGACGGGACGCCTGCTTGAAAGCTGAAAAGTATTCACCCTAGAAGACAGGAAAATAGTTCTTTATTCTCTACTTTGGCATGCTCCAGAGTATGACCACGGAGAAGCTGTTAACCTCTCCCTGCATGGATGAGCTATTCCACAGAACTGTATTGGCTAATTCATCTTGCAGGGCCAAGTAGGACATGTTTGTTCAGGCAGCACTGGATATGTTCACATGACTCAATAATTAATTCTGATGTATTAGATCAGTGACTCTTAGCCAGCCTAAGGCTGGGTGGAAAATGAGCTTTGAAAGAGATCTGCTCATACCTGTAATGTTTTTTCCATATCTTGAGAGGAAGAATCGGGACAATTTTTTTTTTTTTTTTTTTTTTAAACATGAACAAGCTTACAGCTCCTCAGGAACTCACTTTCTCTCTCTCAGACTGCTAAACTTGAACTAAGCAGTTAAACTCATATCCAAGATCCCTTCCCTTCAGAAGTGTTTGCACTCTGCAAGAACTGAAATCCAATAATCACAAGTGCCTCAGAGTTCTATAATTGACCACACTCATTAATAAAAAACAATTTCAATCTTTTGCTGCAAATAAAATTGTCAGTAACTATCCTGAATCCTCTGCTGGTATTCGGAGAGCAAGGAAATTCTCTTAAGTGCAGTGACAACCACAACTCACAAAACTCAGCAGCTCTCCTACGAAGAGCAGCAGTAAATGCAAGTTGACACTCTATCAGCATACGCCGAGCAGTGCTGGCACCCTGGGGTCACACACAGTCAGCGTTTCCCCCTGCCTGTCCTGCAGATTACGACTGCTGTTCAGGCATCCTGTGGGCTGAGAGAGGAACTGGATCTGATGTCTTTGCACAGCCCTTCTGGAGGGTTTTCTACCAAGTTTCTAATAGCTTCGCCAAGCGACTCTGCACAGCACAGCGGCTTGGTCCATTATTTCTAATCAGAAGCAGACAGCAAATCTTTCACTATTGTAAAGAACAATTCCTCTGTTGCTGGCAATAAGAACAGTTTCACCACAGGCCCCTTTGGTGCACTGAGAACTTCGTACTGGAGATATTACTGAGGCATGTTTTATTTCCTGAATTCAAGTGATAATAGCAGAGGGCCATCAATAGCATCCTCCCAATGAGGACATTCTGCTACTTTGCCAAACACATCAGCATTCAAAGAGGAGAAAAAGTGGCCTCTTATTATACACTGCAAAGAAGATTGTAATAAGAGGGCAACATTTGCCTGCACTCCTTGCAAGACAACTTGGTTGTCTTGATACAGAAACCTGTGGGAGAAAAAGATGTTTTTCCTTGCTAGGAGTTTAGGTAAGGTAACCATCCCATCCACCACTCATGTCTGCCCTACCTCTTGGCAAAACAGTGGAGTATGTCTCCTCTAAATCATTCTCACAGGTTATTCTTACAGGAAATCCAAGCAATCCTTAATAATAAGAGTTGTGTATTAGGACCTAGATTACTCTCTCCTCCTAGAGAAGATACAACACCAGGTAGGAGCACATTAAGAAATCCACATACTCTAAAAGATTCATAGGCAATATATGGTCCAAGTTGTCCAGAGAGGTAGTGGAGGCACCATCCCTGGAGACATTCAAGGTCAGGGTTGATGAAGCTCTGAGCAACCTGACCTAGTTAAAGGTGTCCCTGCTTACTACAGGGGGGTTGGACTAGATGATCATTCCAACCTAACACATTCTATGATTCACAATTCCAAAAACATTGATTCTGTGTGACTTTTTCAGTCCATCACCATGGAATATAGAGATCAATAATGGATGAAGGTTGGAGGATACTAATTTAAAGCATAAACTAAAACTTAATGAGTGCCTTCTGTCTTCGCGTAGCAAAATTTGGGATACTATGAGCCTATGATGGCAATACTGAGCAGAGAGTAGATTAAGATTGTTTTCTAAAGATAGAAATAGTAGGCATTATGTTGTCAGGCTTTATTTTGTTTGAAAACCACTAAATGCCTATGTGATACAGAATAGTATAATCATAAAAATAAGTAAGTGAAAAATGTGAAAGAAATGAGAAAGGTGCATGTAAGGGACGGGACATGAAAAACTGATGTAATAAACTGAGTAATAATACAAGTGGTGCATAATATTTGTGAACGCTATCTGGGGTTCAGATAGTCCAGAAGAGAAAGAGGATAGTTAAATAAAGGATATGTTCATTTCTAGGAATGCCTTGTTACATATAAGATATAATCACAGTTCCAGAAGTCTTTGCCTGCCACATGACAGGCAAAGACTTCTGACAACTTCAGACATCCCCTGAAGAACTTTAGCCTCCCATGTTTGTGAGCAAAGATCAGCCAAGAAACCATGAAGAGAGTTCAAAAGTTTAGGTTTTTCAGATCAATAAGCTGCATATAACCTAGGGATGAAGCCATTGCCCTGATGGTAAACATTTGTTTTGTGAGATTGCCATATGACTCTCATATGGATGGAGGAATATGGTATTTTCCATTTATTTCCTCAAGCGCATTTCTCATTTTGGCAAAAAGCAATGTTTCCTGCAATTGTCACAAGACCAAAGAAGAATCACTCAGAAATAGATAGGAAAAGACCATAAATAAAATAGCTGCACTCCCTTAATGGCTAGATAAGAAATTAGAAGGGATAGACAAAGGATGTATTGGTTCCTTTGCATAACATGATGGCAGCTCAAGTAAAACGATATTTTTCATTTATAAAGAAAACATGTCACTACACTGTGAACCCTTGCATGTTATAACATGTAGGCTCAACTCCTAAAAAGGTGAATACCTTCACAGCCCTAAAACTACAGTATGATGTTCCCAACCCTAAAAGCAAAGAATAGTTTTACTTCTTTGACACTCAGTTACTGCTCACCCTGCTAGAGAATTGTTCAGTGTTCTGTTTCAAGGAAGCTTAGCAGGCTCATTTGAAGTTGCAAGCTCATATTGACAAAATGCAGTAATCACCAGTCCTTGTAACTTGAATTGTGTAAGGCAAGGATGCAGAAACTGAACATAACACTAGCTGTATACACTTTTTACCCTTTCCATTCACAGAAATTAAGCAGGAACCTCAGGAACCTTATGTTCCCTTTACTTCACAAACTGCTATAATCTTTGCTTCACCATTTTGCAAACAGAAATTAGACCTCTGGGAACATCATTTTGTCACCTTTTATCATTACCAAATGCACTCAAAAAGCTCCAGACAATAAAGTGAAATTTCTATTTCTTGCACTAGAAAACTTCTCGGGCTTATTACACTTCATCATAAATCCCAGCTCCCATTGCTTGTCAAAAAGACTACGTTGCTAGATTTTCACCAAATAATTTGCTTGCTTCCTTGTCCACTGGGGACTACATAAGCATTTGGAGGTAAGTCTTTGAGGAAAAAAAGTACCAAACCTTGAAAATAACACTCAAGTAACAGCATTTTAGCTCCATGAACATTAAGCTTACCTTCTTGCTGTAGGGTATTTCAACAGAGAGAAGTATTTCTTCAGGTTTGACTATTGTTTTTCTGTATCCAGTGAAAAACTTCTCATCCATAGTGATAGTCCGTTTGCCCTCTGTAGAGCAAGAAGATAAATGGATGGCAGATGAATAACCGAGATGAAGAATGGCAATACTGAAGGTGAAAACCTTCAACTTATACAAATCACTCTTGATATGATACCAGTTTTCATTTTTCTAGCCTCTTTCACCAAATCAGGGAGTATTTTCTGAGACTTACTTTGGTCCTTGTGGACTTTATAAGTTTCTGCCTACATATAAAGTTTTGTTCACCCAGAAACTGATCAAAGAGAACTCCCTCCTTTATCTAATTAAAACTGAGGCTCCAGGTGAAGCATTTTCAAATATTCCCTCTTTCCCTCTTCCTTAGCCTCCATGCAACCAGTACAAGAGAAAGTAATGAATCAGACAGTGCACTTACTTCATGGGTCCTATTTACAAAAAATTCTTCCTAAGAGCAAATACAAATTAAGCCATTTTCTTCAGGAAAACAAAACCAAACAGAAAACACCCAACCAAAAAACCACCACCCAAACAGAACAAAAAAAAAACAACAAAAATCCTCACAAGTTTCAATATCTGAAAAAGCCACAAGGATCAAACTATGCCAGTGGCAGGAACAATTTCATGCCCATTGATGTTCACGAATGGACATTTTCAACCAGCTCTTCACAAGGACACATCTATAAATACACACACAGTACCAAAGATTCATTCTGGCACAGAAATACAAAATTCTTTAGGAAGCCAACCTTAGGCTTAGTCTGGACTAAGACTTAGCTCTAGGACTTCAGCCTCAAAAAGTGCAAAACCCCTGAAGACTTAGCCTACGTTAAGCAATGTTAACTTTCATTTTCAAGTTCTGACCCAATCTAACAATGCACAGCAGAGGACTGTTGGCTATCCCACTCCCCTCAGTGCCACAAGGAAAAGTAACTTACCATTTGATACCAGAGTCAGCTTGCTTCCACTGGCCATTAACACAGGATTTAAGTCAGAAATTGGGCTTGCTGTCATTATGTTCCCACCAAGAGCCTAGAGATAAATATTAAAAAAAAATGAGAAGATACAGCCATAGCATCTTGTAATCCTGCATTACTCCATACACAGTGCACTAGAGGTGCGCTCAGACTGAGCTTGCTTTTATATATTCTTTTTGCTCACCTAGCAATTCTAGGCACCTAATGAAGTTGGGAAACAAACCCCATGAAATCAGTTGCTGTCCCAGTCAATACTAACATTTGCCTGAAACAGTTTTAGGAACAGTCTTTGGGTAATTTATCAAAACTATCTTATGCACAAACCACATATGTCCAACAATACACAATATACAATTCAGTCACTGTAGCTGCAAATAAGGGAAGATACTTGGAAGTATAAGAGCACCTTTTCACTAACATCCAGGAACCCTATTTTTTTGTCTGTAATACAAATGTCTGGCACAGTATCTTGTAGAACATGCTTTTGTGCTTAGTAGGTTGGCTCATCTGCTTGCTTGATTATTTTTCTTTCACTCTATGGAGTTTGAACACACCAAGCCCACCTCTTTTTTCTTCACAACTAGAGGAAAGTTTGCCAGATATGATGCATTAACACCATAACTACCATAATTGCACTGGCAAAACATAGCTTGTCTAGCACCCCAAATGCATTTTTGTCAAATTAGTCAAATCTCCCCCCACCACTTATGCTGATAACAGCAGTGGAAGACGTGGATGACTGCCATGTTTCCCTTGCTTGCTAAATCTGTGATATCGGTCTAGCACAGACACCATCAGAGACCCACATTGCTATCAGTTCCTGGGGTTGTTTTTCGTGTGCTAGCTTCCCTGCCTAGGTTTACTAATGGTCTCATGTGAGAAGCACAAGGCACACCAACATTGGATGAGGCACACCAGCTCCTCAGACTCTGCTTTTCATTGCAGTCTCTGATGCTCCTGAGTCACTTACAGCAACATTCCTGATCTGTGGCCCTGCGAACCACCGCAGCTGTTCAAGGACAGCATGGAAGACCTCTGCTTTGTGACCGGGAATCTCTGTCACCACTTTTTTCAGCACCTCCTCTACTGAGCTCAGGGTACAGGCAGCACCAAAGGTGATCCCTACAAACAAACAAATGAAAATAATTGTTATTCTCCCAGACATCAAGGTACAGGAGGACAGAACAGTGTCTACAAAGCTTAGCTGCCACTGACTTTGATTAGACAGCAGGGGTTAGAGAAAACATTCATTCACACTAGGATATTCTGTATGCACATAAACATCACATCCTTGGAACAAAGTTCACCTTCAAGTCACAGCTCATGGTGGTACTGCCTCTCAAATGACAGTAACCCATCAGCCCTTTGCCTCGTGTATTATGAGGAATACTGGCCTCCTATAAGGTATTAGTTTGTCCTTTGAGAAGTGAACTCCAACTCCTCTCCACTTTCCACACCTTCAACATGCCACCAGGCATTCAGTTGCACACAGTGCATTGTCCTAATTACTTCTATTTGTAAGGTCAACCTGTTTCCATGAAGATAAATGTAATATTTCACGTAGTCATTTAGATTGTCAAATCCAGCGTCCTTTCCCCAGTTACTGATTTTAAAAATTGTTCTAAATAGAAAGGTTTCCTACTGAATCCCATTATTAACCCAGTTAATATATATAAAACAACATGCAAAGAGATAAAAGTTATAATATACCTTCTAGTGAAAGCCCTCTGGTTCACAAATTATTTTTACATATTACTCGCTTGACTCCCTGCATGGGAGAGGCATTAACATCTATAGAAAGCAGTCCTTGATCTGGGAATTTCCCTTATATCCTCTGAGCAAGTCCCCTACTTACTTCATCCCGCCTATTTTTTGCTCACCTGTTTCAGTATGTTGAACAGAGCTCATTTCAGAGATCCATGCTGGTGCTATTATGACCGGATACAACATGTTCTTTAACCTCATTTCAATACCTTAAAGAAAAGTAAGGCTCTTTCAGTTACACACAGGCGACAGAGGGCTTAAGTTAACTGCTTCCCAATGAAATGGCAGCAGACCTGCCTATTAAGGAGTCAATTCATTGACCATCTGTTGCACAGATTAGGTGAGGTCACAGAGGCAGCAAGCTAAAAGCTGTTTTTCAGTGATACCATAATTCTCATAGGGAAGTTTAAGAGACTCTTTTGTAGGCTTACAATGACCTTAAATACATTGCTCACTATTTGTATGAACTAGCTATTGAATATAATCCTTCAGGAAAGAGCAATGAATACAATGAAGCATGCAAAGTTTGGGGATTGTCTCCTGAACCAAGTGCTCAGGATAACCGAATTACTAAATATGTCTGAACTCTCCTCCTCAGCACTTACGTTTGCAGAAGCATATAATTGGGGGGAGGGGGGGTGGAGAGAAAGCAAGATTTCAAGTCTTGAGAGTTTACTCACTCAAAAAAAAAATCTTTCAAAATGCAGGTTTCACAAGTGAATTCATTTGATTACAAGGACACTTTACATTGTGCCACTCCCCTCCTCCAGAAAATTAGCATTAAAGGTCAGAGGTCTAATTAAGCTTTTTTTTTTTTTTTCCCAACACAGCAAAGAACAGGTTAAAAAATTCACTGTGAGATTAATCTACCTGAGAGGAGAATTTCTTCCTATATACAGCCTGAAGACTGAACAGCTATTTGATAGCAGTGGCACAAAGGTGGTTTACATTTGCGCTGTTCTCACAAAATACCCCATGGAAAGTTTTCCCTACTGCCCAAAATAAGCATCAGCTCTTCCTCTTACCCACTTCTGTGTTCCCCACAACGAGCTTGGCATCAGGGTACTGGGATTTGAGAGTCACCAGTTCCTTGAGGGTTGCAGGCTGGATCCAAGTCACACGCTCACCTTTGAAACACATCTGCTTCTGCCCTTTGTTACTCTGAGTCTGAAAAAGTGAATTCAGACAGAGCTCAGACCCTATATTGAGCCAAGAATCCCTGCTCACATGCTGCCCAGGCCAGGCCAGGGTCCATCTCAGTCGAGTTACTGACAAGTGGCTATGATATCCACAGTGTTGCTGGCAGTTAGCCATTCCCATCCTTCTGCTAACAGTGACAAGAGCCTTTTTCATGCTGACAAAAGTTTTCCCTTCCTGATACTGCCAGGTGTGTTCTGCTGCCACATCTCCCTGGCAAGAACTCTGCCAGCAAGCTCCACCTCAAAGTTTTGCAGTTTCAGCCATCTTAGAAGCAATGGGCTTTCCATTCTTGTATTACTGTGAAAATGTTGGTCTTTAGCACCACTGAATTTGAGTCACCAGCTGTAAGGTAATATTCTGGTTCCCTTTTTAATTCCATCATCCAATGACTTAGGAAAACAGACTAATATGGCTGCATCCCAGCAACATCAGACCAACCTTGAGGCAGGAGAACATCTTAGAGAAGAAACAGAGGGGACCTATCTCAAGCTATGCATATATTATGCTATGGTCTGTGAAAAACTACTCATGCTGCAGCTCACGACACGTTTAGGATGGGTGCAGTGGCCAAACTAATGATTGAGTTTCTGTTGCTTGTGAAAGGTGAAGAAAGCTGTAAACATGCCATGTGCTGGACTAGATTCCTGTCTGGGACACATTTGCTGAGGTGAAAACAACCCCCAAAAAAGATAAGAATGAACACGTGAGAGACTAATCTCACCTAACTTTTGATGTCACTGTAAGCCAGCCAACTTCTACTCTTGCTACACCAGTAGAGAGAAGTTGGCATTTTTGGGAAGTCATCTAGTTGAAACATATATTCAACTGCATCCCATAGTACCTAATTCTCTTCCTACACTGTAAAGGGACCATGGGGCAGTTAACTCAGATATGGTTGTATTTAATGTAGAAGTTCCCATCTCACCCAGCAAACTGAAATCTAAATGTCATCAACTGTTCCACCTTTGTCTGGGCAGTGACTGGAAAGGAAGGAAACCCAAGAGCAGGCAGGTACAGTAAGAAACAGAGAAAAAAGCCAGTTATTTTGGCAGGCATTTGACCTGCACATGCTTTAAGCCACCCTGGCTTAAAACGCTTCCCCTTTCATAAAACAGGGAAGCATTCATGTCCATACACCTTTTATCAGCAGCCATTTTTTGCACTGCTGTTTCCTTAGGGAAGAGATACTGTGGACAGTAAAAACCTGTGCAGAACAGAAAAAAAACCCACAACAAACTATATAACTATTTCTTTTTGAATGAACTTACCATTAACTCTGGTGGGAAGATTGGCTCCTGTGTAGGGTCCAATGGCTGGAACTCAGAAGGATTGAACAGGGTGGAGGACAGCATTTTCTATGGCAGAGGAAATGCAAATAGCTGGGCAGCAGAGGAGAAACATATCCACGTACAACCCTAACTCATTCCACTTTCCAGTCAAATAGCTATTATTACTTCACGGAGCAAATAATGGCAAACAGAAAAAAGATGCCACCTGATCCAGTGCTTCAGGTTCTTTAGTCATATTTTTCTGACCACAATGTATGTCTGTTCAGAAACCTGAACCCTGAGCACACCAACAGGTTTTTCTCAATCAGAAGTGACATCACATTCACATATCAAGGATCTAATCTTGATGGAAGGTCATTAGGAGCAATCATCAAGGTTTTACCAAGGGGAAGTCATGTTTGTCCAATCTGATAGCCTTTTATGAGGACATAACCAGGTGGATAGATGTTGGTAGGACAGCGGATGTAGTTTATCTTGATTTCAGTAAAGCATCTGACACAATCTCCCACAGCATCCTCACAGCTAAACTGAGGAAGTGTGCTCTGGATGGTAGTGAGGCAGATTGTGAACTGGTTGAAGGAAAGAAGTCAGAGAGCTGTGGTCAATGGGTTTAGCTGGAGGCCTGTATCTTGTGGAGTCCCTCAGGGATCGGCTCTGGGACCAGTACTATTCAATATTTTCATCAACAACCTGGATGAGGGAACTGAGAGTACTGGCAGCAAGTTTGCTGATGACACAAAACTGGGAGGGGTGGCTGACACACCAGAGGCTGTGCTGCCACCCAGAGAGACCTGGACAGGCTGGAGAGGTGGGCAGGGAGAAATTTAATGAAACGCAACAAGGGCAAGTGCAGAGTCTTGCATCTGGGGAAGAACAACCCCAGGTACCAGTAGAGGTTAGGGACAGAACTGTTGGAGAGCAGCACAGGGGAAAGGGACCTGGGTGTCCTGTTGGGCAGCAAGATGACCATGAGCCAGCAGTGTGCCCTCATGGCCAAGAAGGCCAATGGCATTCTGGGGTGTATTAGAAGGGGGTGTGGTTAGTAGGTCAAGAGAGGTCCTTCTCCCCCTCTACTCTGCCCTGGTGAGACTCCATCTGAAATATTGTGTTCAGTTCTGGGCCCCTCAGTTCAAGCAGAACTGGGAACTACTTGAAAGAGTCCAGTGCAGGGCCACTAAGATGATTAAGGGAGTGAAACACCATCCTTATGAGGAAATCCTGAGGGAGATGGGTCTCTTTAGCCTGGAGGAGAAGAGACTGAGGGGTGACCTCATTAATGTTTATAAATATGTAAAGGGCAAGTGTCAGGAGGACAGAGCCAGGCTCTTCTCAGTGATGTCCAATGATAGGGCAAGGGGCAGCGGGTGCAAGATGGAGCATAGGGAGTTCCATGTGAATATAAGGAGAAACTTTTTCACTGCGAGGGTGTCAGAGCACTGGCACAGACTGCCCAGAGAGGTTGTGGAATCTCCTTTTCTGGAGACATTCAAAACCTACCCGTACACGTTCCTGAGAATTACATCACAGATACATTTCCTGAGGTAAAGCCAGCATAAAATATAAATTAAACTGCTTTGCTTAAATACAGCTAAATTAAAAGCATCAGGCTTTGGCACAGAACAAGCCAGAGCTAAGACTACAAAACGTCAGAAACTGAGAAAAAAAGCAATAGTTGAGAGGCATCTTACCAGATTGTCATCTTTTTCATTCATGCAGCAGCCTGGACCATTGGCTTTTCCTCTACAGCAACTCCTGTTCTGAAAAAGAAACAAGCAGGTTTCAGCTACACAGAGTCAGAATATTCCAGCTTTTATATGATACATTTCCCCCCTTTTATCAATCCCTGAATGACAGATCTTTGCAGTAATGTTTATTAATGAAAAACCACTGTGATGAAAGAACTCCAAGCAGCCTTAATTGCTAGAGTATTTCATGCAACACTGATATTTCAATCTTCCTCACAAAGAATTCATAAGAATTCACTAGATTTTCCTGCCAAAGAATTTGATTATATTATCTCTTTCTTAAATCCACTCTGTACTTAGACCCCCTTGTGCCCTAATTCCTTGTTTTCATCCCTCCATTGTTTGTTCCTCAACTGGTACATAAGATGTGATTAACTTTTTTCCCCTCTAGCTATCCCAAAAGGTTCCCAGTGCACAATTTATTGGAATGGTGATTAAATTATTTCAGTCTTCATTGGTCTGCAAAGTTTGGGGAAGATCACACAGGGGAATTAACTGGGTTTTGATCTTTTTTTCACAGAAAAATGGATCGCTTCAATATACCACAGGCTGTTAACATATTGCCTGTAGTTGTCACCATGCTATTTCACAAAAGTGTTGCACCTCACATATTCAGAAGGAACAGATCTCGCTCATTGTTGTAAGGCCTGTGTCATAATGTCTAGTCATGCCAACCAGGACAATGCAATTATAGACAGACATTCAGACCAGCTTTCCAAATATCTGCACCACAGTAGACACACTGAGGCAACTAATACATCAAAAGTCCGATATTATATTGCAAATTGAGGTTACAGCTTTTAAAATTTAGCTTACCATGCTATTTTCCCTCTCACTACGGCAACATCCAGTGCCATTGGCTACTCCGCCACAGCAATTCAAGTCCTGTGGGGACAAAAAAAACATTCTGAGAAAAATGTGTAGATTCCAAAGAAATTAATATGACTTGATTCCCTTTTGAGAGAAATTGTTCCCACATTTATTATAGCCAAAGCAGAAATGGGAAGCTGAAAGTACTAAGCAGGTAAGTGTTTTCCTTGCCAATGGAAGGCAGTATCCTGCAGTGTGATGGCCAAGTCATGCCCAGTCTATTGATAGACCTCTCTTTCTGCTTTAGAATTACTCTGACCATTCAGTTGTATCTCTGGTCCAGCTGGAGCTGTGAGGAGAGAGTAAAAGGGACAAGCACATAGGATACCTAGTACTTCACCCAGCATCCATCTACATTCAGCTCAGGGGACGACCATAGTCCAGTGTGGTTTCCAGCTCTTTAGTAACCCTCAGCAACTCTCCAACCAAGTACCTGTGCAGTTTCCTCTGGAGCCTGTGCAAGTTTTTGGTGACTACCACACCCTTTCGTGAGTTCTACAGGTCAGTTAGCCAATACATGGTGGATCATTGCCTTTGTTTTCAAGCTGACTCCTACTCACTTAATTTCTTAACACTTTGGTCCTGTATTGGAAGAGACAGCAAACAGCAAATGCCTGACCACATTCCACCTGACAGTCACAATTTCGTCAGTCTCTGACAGAAGTTAACACAAACCACTACAGGGACTACATGGAACCCCTTCCTCTCCCTGACATTTTTTTTCAGACCAAAACATCCCAGCCAACTCAGTGCCTTCTTGTATGAAAGCCAGATAAACACAGATGTGATCTGTTTTCTGCTTCTCTGAATGTTTTCCTATTCTGCTATACTGTTAGAGATTAAAGGACCAGACCTGCACAGAGTACTCAAGTACATGATGCAGACAGTGGCATGGCAGTGTTTTCTATTTTGTTTTCTAACCTATGAAGTGTTGTTTTGACTGTCAGTGAGCATTGTGCTGATACTTCCATGGAACTGTCCATGGAACACCACACCTCCAAGATCATCGTCCTGCATGGTAACAGAAAGATGATCTTGTGTCTGCTCACAGCCTATCATTTTACATGTGAGATGAGGACTCCCTTTCACTCTGTAAATTGCTTGTCATTAACTTGTCCTTAATTGTGTATCCCATTCTATTCTCCAGTCTTTCAGGATCATATAGTCCTTCTGAAATTCTTCAAACTCTGTTCCTGTAACCTATTTATTTCACATTACTGCTTGCTCTCCTTTCCACCTCAGTTAAGGATATCTTGTTCCCTCCAGAGGTCCCAGCAGAACCATTTTCTCCCACCTGCCATTTCATGCCTTTTAACCAACCTTTCATCAATGCAGAGATCTTCCCTCTTACCCCATGGCTGCTTTAAAGCCCTGTGGTGAGACACTGTTGAAAGCCCATTGGAAATCCAAGTAGACTATATCAACTGAGTTTATCAACCATTTTTAACAGATCTTACTCCTGTTTGTATTCTCTTTTGTTGGTCATAGTTTTGGAAATGAAAATGAAATTAACAGGCTGCAGTCTAAATTCTTTACTTTTGATATTTGCAGCCCCATATGTGGCTAGTATTCACTGAAGTACCTTATAATCTACTTCACAGCCTCCATCAGACTTTCAGGAACAAAGGGACTAGAGAAAACCTATGGGAAAGCTTCATACCTCACCAAAATCAGCAAATGAGTTCTGGGCAAGGGATACACATCAGTGATTCCAACGTCTTTCCAGAGCTATTTCAGCTCTGCAGCTGATCTTTCAAGAAAGCAACTTTCTTTCTAGATTCTCCCAGAGTACATCCCTATTTGTGCACCATACCTTTACACACTCTTATATAGAGATGCTGAGTTTTTCAGAGACACAGAAAAGGATTACAGGCTGAATACCTGCGATCCAAAAAAGGACCACCAGGTGGATCTTAAAGCGCTCCACTTCCAGCAACTGGAGTGACTAAAGCAGCTGTTCTTCTGGCATTATTAATGCATGAAGCACATACAAAGGAGTCAAGAGCGGGAGGAGGGGGTTCTGTGGTATACATATCCCCTTCCTTCCCATTTCAGCCCATGGTGTATTTAGTAACAGAGAGAAAGACAGACAGCTTTCCAGATTTTTTCAAAACATTGTCTGAAGCCACTTACTTTAGCAAATGTCCTGTATCCTTCCAGAATGGGTCTGTACCCTGTACACCGACACAAGTTCCCTGTGTTATCAGAGCAAAAGGATAAAGATTTAGTGTCATTTGGCTGAGAATTTATCTTCATTTAGAAGATTTTATTGTTTCTCACAGAAGCTTGTCAAATCTAGTTAAAGCTAATGAAAAAACTGAGAGGTGGAAAATTTCATTAGTAATCTTGCAACAATCCTACCATTCCTTTTTTTTTAAAATTTTAACTTGAAATTTATTTGGGAAAAAATCCAATCTGTCATTCAGTATTCATTTACATCAATTGTGTGAGTCTAATCCATATACTAACTATCAGTGATCTTTAATTTCAAAGAGGTTGCTTCTCCTGTATCTCATTTTCTCTCAGGCCACTGCTGGAAGCATGGTAACAGCTCTAACCTCAGCAATAACAGCAGCTTCTCAGGTGATTTACCTCACTCCATCATGTATATTGCTGTCTTGGTCCTTTATTTGAGGTTGGCTGGCTCAGATACTCTGTGTCACCTCTGCAGACTCTTGTGACAGCAGTGAAGAAACAAGGAGATGCAGAAGCTCTTATAAGCCCCCCTCCCACCCCACCCCCACCCCCCCTCAGGGTCAGGCTACTTTTTTTAAAGCTTAGTGGGATCCTAAACCAGGACTGAGTTGCCCCTGTTTCAGGACAAACAATGAGCTCCTGAGAGAGATTTTCCACATGCCATTTCTTTTTTTCATTTCATAACACCTGGCCAGTCTCCCAGTGGAAAAGTTAGTTATTAAGCTCATAACAATCAACTATCTTTAAGAAAATACAGTAAACAAAGGTGCACCTCCATCCCACTTGGTGAAGGAGATGTAATGCAAGCAGAACAGGTTGCATCTCTGCAGGGCTACAAGTATTACCTTGGAAAGCATCTTCTATGTTCTCCATTTTGGGCTCGGGGTTGTTCCGGAGCAACGTATACATGGACATGACAATGCCTGGGGTGCAAAAGCCACACTGGGACCCATGACTTTTTGCTATTCTCTCCTGAGAAAAAGTGACAACAACCATCAGCTCATAATACCAGCATGAGTTCACTGTTGTGTTTGCTACTGTAACATCCCTGTTAAAAAACCCACAGTCTCACTAGAGATGTGGGCCAAATACAGCCACATAGCCAGAAAAGTTAGCAATCCAGACAGGATAGTGACAGTTAACTTGTTTGGGCATAAGAAGGCTGCAGCACAGACCCAAGAGCTTAGCCATTCCTGCAAGTAAAGACAACTCATGTGGAAAGTCAGTGACCTCATGACAGGGGTTCCCCATACTTGAGAACAAGATCAACATAGGAAGAAAACATGGACAAAGGGTTTAAAGTCACCAGCATCAATAGCTTACCTGGACTGGGTGCAGCCTGGATTTTGTGTTTCCTATTCCTTCAACAGTAGTTACAGCTACATGATGCAGGGCACAGACAGGGAAGAGGCAAGCATTGGCAGTATGGTGGCTAAAATAATAAATTAAGGTCATTTCATTTGACAGTGCTGCTCAGCAAAGGGAAAAAAGGGAACAGAAGGACTATGGAGTACTCAGAAACTGTAGCAGTGGATGCAGTAGGAGAACTTAAACAGATGTGATACAGGTATTAGCTACAAGTCAAATCCTGGGGTACCCACTCAGCCAAAGTTCTCATCAATTTCAATTTAAGTTTAAATTTTGTATGCATCATAGGATGTGACCTAGAGATAACTTAAAATTACCTTGTTGCATGTTAAGCTACGTAACACCTCTAAGTAAGTAAACTATAGGGGCAGACTACAAATACCAAGATGATGCACAGTAGGCCTGGCCCACTAGCAAAGTGATGTAGGAGCACAGAACTCTTGGCCTTTTACCTAGGAAACTGTTTCTGTATGATATGCATGGGGCATGGGGAATCCACGCTGAAGATAAAGTACAATAATGGTGCTAAATTTCTTATAGGAATTAGCTACATTATTTCTACCAAGACAGAGTATCCACTCCAAATATATCCTATTCAAGGCCACATTACTGAGAAGAATCACTAAGTTAAGTCAGATGACCCCAAATTGGAATATCTCCAAACACTATTCCACATATATCCAAGACATCAGTGTTTTCCATTCCCCACAGAACCTGGGGCCCGTCCCTTTGCCGCATCTCCTGTCTCCATTCCCTTTTTTTGTTTGATTCCATTGCTTCACTCACACAGTTAATTAAAGGAAGAAAAGGAAGAAAGTTTGTATGCCAAAATACGAGAGTCATTCTGAAGGTTACAATAGAAGTAGAGAAAAAGTTAACATCTACTGGCATAGAGAAATCAGATTATTGTAGTCATACAATAGCAATAAAAATTTTATCACTGTAGTCATCACAGCAAAAAGTTATATTACATTACAAGCAAGGAACATAAAAGGGAAATTGGGGAAAGGCAATTTGTCTACATGCTAGAATAAGTGCAGACATTTCAGGACGAGCTTAAATAGCTCCCTATCAATACTGTAGGGAAAAAAAAACCCACAACAAAACCTTCTGAGTTTATATTCCAAATATAAGGAAAAATTATACTTTGGCAGAAACATACATGATATATATTTAGGGTTTTTTAATTTTTTTTCTTTAATAGTACTACATCTGGAATGTCAAGAACCTGGATCTGTCCCGATTTCATTTCCCTGGTGGGGAGTTCAGATTGCAAAGGATACAGGATTTTCTTCCGAAAGGGATCATACTTGGATATCATAACAGTGCAAGCACCACATCCACCTTCTCCACAGCCTAGTTTGGTTCCACATAGACCCACTGAGAGAACAGGAATCAAGGAAAACACTAAGACTGTTGGCAGAACCCTGCTCAAACACTTGTCACTCAAGGCTTAGCAACAAGTGCTTGATGGAAACTCAGCACTCGTTTTTCCTGCTTTGTAATTTAACACAAACAAAGTTTCAAATGCTGGCATGTGAGCTTTGAGATCAACACCCAAAGCCGTAACAAGGAGACAGTCTGTGTTCCAAGAGACTCCCAAAATAAACAAAAAATTCCTAACTTCAGCAGTTCCCACTTTCCTTTTGATTCAGAACAGGAAATGTCATAAAGGAGGCAAAGCACTCAGTAATTGCTGAGCAGGAGTTGGTCAGGCCTGCAGCCACGGTCCCTGAGATGCACAGTGACATATTCAGCACCTGTTGCTAGTAGTGGATGACATCTTCCTGCACCTGGCAGTTCCTACCACCTAGAAGGGACTTGGGCAGAGCTGTCACAGTGCTACACAAGCTATACTTGAGCTACTCACAAACTACCTACATCTCAAGTGCCATAATCTGGTCACCCCAGCTTTTCTCTCAGCCCCATTTACAATGGCTTCCCGAGCAATGGGGAAGTCCAGGGGCAAAAGCCATCCAAGCACACTCCCTAGCAACTCAGTTCCCCTAAAGCCACAGGAGAGAGACACTGAAAGTCAGAACTAGCAATGATGCAGAGACACCTGGGAATCCACTAAGCTTATATGGACTGCCCTAAGCAGATTCCTTCCCAGGCTTCAGAGGGCATGTCTGTACTTTTCAATCAGGAATTAGATCAAATGTTCTGCCAAGGGATTGCAGGATAGAATTCCCCACTTCTGGTTTAGGTTTCTTTATTAGAAGATAATTAGACTGCTGTTATTTATTATGAAGGGGACTGGCCAGTGCAGAGAGTCTTTTGATGGGAAAACAGCTGCTTTAAGAGGCAATGGACACATGGGTGTACTGAGATAATCAACTTAATGTCTGTTGCTTCCCCACAGGTCTATGATATTAGGGCATCAAATCGTCTTTGCCTTCACTACAAAGATTCTAGAGTTGACTATTTTCATACAATCACATGCCTGCTTAAGCAGAAATATAGCCTCTTTTTTTTTTTTTGTCATCCAATGCTTCTCCTAACTGTGCTAATCTGCCCCAATAAAGCATATTTCTGGAAGTATTTGTCTGACCCTAGCCAGATGTCTACAAAATAAGTTTACCAGAATGTTCATGCAGAAGATCAGAAGGTTTTGAAGAACTCAGATGATTTACTTAGAAAACTATACACATGAAGAAGCTTAGGCATGAAAGGTTAAGAGGTAAGAAGTACACACAAGTCTTGCCTCTTATTTTCCTTCTGCAACTTTATCCACCCAAGGTATAGTCAGACAAAATAAGGCTGTTGATAATGCTGCTGGAAACCTCAAAGAGCATAATCTATATCCCTGTGCTTCTTTCTGATCCTAGCCAAAGAGAACATGGCAGCATGGTGAAGTAAGTATGCACCAACATACACACAAACAGTGTGGTGCATGTATGCATCCAGCTGGTCAGACAAAGACTCAGAAAACATGGAATGGCTCTACTTACTGAACCAGACCTAGTACAACCAGCCTGGCCATCACAGTAATAGATACCCAGCTCCTGAAGCTAATCTGACTCATGTTGACCATTTTCAAACTGGAGTGAAACCTGGCTGTATCTACTCATGTAAACATGTCATGGTATGTGGTGGGAGCCCCTGCATCTGAGTTTGCATCCCTGGGTCATCAGATAAACAGGTCACAGGATAATCAAGCTATTGGTTATTAACTATCCAATAATATTCAACTGAATGGATGATACAGCAAGCAGCTCAAGTGGCCGTAATGTTTTGGCCAGAAATTTCTTTGCAATGTGTGGAACAAACCTAAATTTCCTTGAATTTCATTGTCTCAACGTTGCTTTCTTTCCATCATATTCTAATTACCAGCAATGCTGAGAGTTTCCCCTTAAAGTATTGATAAATTATTAAAATTCTATTCAAATTATATTATTTAAAATTTGCTATTGTTTAAGCTTGGACTACCAGCTGTAATCTTTGCCAGCAAGAAATACCAGACCATGCAGAGTGCTCCCTCCTACACTCTGCACAAGCCTTGCCTAGCACTCAAGACAGGCAGAGTGGTAAACAAGTATGGAATGCTTTAGGCATTTAAAGCCTTCTGTAGCTTATTCTGCCACTGGATACGTTTTCTTCGTAGGTAGGTTAGCAGAGTTGTTTCTGGGTCCACATCCTTTTCCACCACCTGCAAGAAGGAGAAGGTGCCGTTACACACAGAATGCTTTACAACACAGCTATGGTAGTCTGAAGGAGAAAGTTTGGTCTTTTTGCGACTTTTCAAAGCAAGGAGCCAAACAACTGATTAACTCCCCTTACTGGGTTCAGTAATAGTGGTCAGGTATCTAGACACAATGTTTCCTTGAATTTAGTGTGACAGGGAAAACTATGTGTGCTCTTAGAGGGGTTTTTTTTCAACCGTAGCACACAGAGGCATATCTTTAAAAAACCTTCAACAAAAAAAAGGCAAACAGAATTAATAGTGAGCAGGGAACTGCATTTTGTACTCGAGTTTTGAATTCTGAACACCTCCTCAGATTGCACTGCATCTTTATTGACCATGCATAACAGACCTCAGTCCCTTCTTAGTATTAGGGGAGGCAGAGGAACTGAGCAGATAAACAGAATCACAGAAACAGCATCAGTAATAACATTTGCAGATGAAAAAAACAAGTGGAAACCCTCATACAACCAACACTGTAGGACAGGCAGCAAGAACCAATCATCTCAAAGTCTCTTTTGGTTTTTTTTCCCCTGCCAGTATTAAATCAGTGTTACATTTGTAGCCATTCTAAACGTGGGAATGTGGAATTCCTAACAAAGAAATTTCCTCTGCACATTGAGTCAGCTCCATCCTATTAGTGAACAACACTATTAGCAGTTCTCTATTAGACATAAAATCAGATTTTAAATTTTTTTACTTCAACCTCTGCCTGGTGGTCAGAAACCAAAGTTCTGCCTTTGCCTCCAAATGGCCACGGAGCTTGTCTTCCCCTTTTCCTGTTATTAATAGAGCGTCAAGATGCTTTTCCAAATTCCCTGTGTGCCAGAATGTAATCATGTGTTCTTGGCTCTTACACTGTGCAAGTCCTAAGTACAATAGTTACAGTTTATTTAAATTAATCGCTGCCAGTCTGAAGGGCAACTTTAAACAAGGGCCATTTGTGTGAGCTGTTTTTCCTTACTGATAAGAAATGTCCACAACATATGTACTGCTTCAATTTTATGCCTTTAGCACGTGAATGCTATGGTAAAGAGACAAGGTTCATAGATGCTATTCGATGTCTACATTTTTAGAACCATCCAATCAAGATGCTGCTACAAAACACAGCAGGTTGGGTTTGGGGTGGTTTTTTGCACATCTTGCTCCTGCACCGGGGATAACATACAGGGAAACAGAGTTCATTCTTCTAGCTTGGGGGTGTCTTACTGTGAATCATCCAGCACTCAATGCTGCTATTCAGAGCAGAGTGCTCCTGTTCCCTCACCTTCTGGATGCACAGAAACAAACACAGAGCATACAGTCACGCCCTCATGGCCAGTTGGTTCTGAGTAAGCACATGCATCCCTCTGCAGTAGTTTGACAGACAGACACAAGCAGGTAATTCCAAAATGCCTTTGACTGCAAGTGTTCTGTGAACAAAAGGCATCTTACTGGTAAAGAGCCTTGCCCATCTCATACCTTCACTGTCAAACCTGTCTTCCCCAGCGTTGTGCCAATGGCCATTGTAAACCCTTCCAAAGTAGCTCCCAAGATAGCCAGGCACAGAGAAAAAAACTTCAGAATAGTTTTCCAGATGGCTGAAGACCATTGAGATTATTCTACACTTAGATCAAAGAAAACATCTCAAGAAGATTTCCTGAAAGAATCCAAGAACCACTCCATTATGTGCTCAGACCAAGTAATTCAAAGTATTGCCCAATGGCTCCTTTAAACACGGGCCTAAGTCTTCATTCAGCAAAGCATTAAGCCACTCAGCTCCACACAGTTTTAGAGAAGTGTTTAATCATATGCAAAGTCCCAAAGTCAAACTTTTGCTCAATTTTATCAGAAAGTGGTTCCCACTACACAGGAGAACATGTCCTGAATAATCTGCTGTTACCCTGTTCAAAACAATAGCTCCAATTCCTACTTCAGTCACTTCAAACTACTCTTCCATAGCTGTATATCTGCAATACCTGCAGAGACTCTCAGAGGGAGATACGTGGTAAGAATCTGAAGGACATTCTGGATTAAACCAAGTCTCACATGTCAGAGAGCAAGAAATCATTCCTTGGCACCCAAACTCCTGGTGGGGCCGTGATTGTTTATGAGTATCTCCTGCTGGCCACAGAGTAAGAAGTTGTTACTGTTCCTGCCTTTTGTTCATTGTCATTGATGCTGGTTTTGTCCTCTAACATGTCATCCCTCCAGTGGTTTGTTACACTCACCTGCTGTGATTTGTTCTTAAAACATTTTAAAACCCCGTGGGTGGGGATAACCACTTCTCTCGTCTGATGCCCCGAACAATATGATTCACAGCTCAGTATCTTACCCATCAAAACAATTCTTGCTCACCTCTTTCAGCGTCCTTGTGCAAAAGGAAACTGAATTGCACCTATTGCAATAGGATGAGTCTACTTAGGTATGGCAATTAAAGAAATATTTCCTTTTTGTTCAGTTAGTGAGCCTTGGGGGGTTTGTTTGTTTCTTTGTGTGGGTTTAGGGTTCTTAGGCCAAATACATCAGATTAATGGCTACATTTTGATCAGTCCAAACCTATGTATTTTCTTGCATGTGGCAGCTTAAATATTAACCAAATGCAGAAACAAACTTTGGAAATCTTAGGATGGCACTGACAGTCAAATGACCCTTAGCATGTTTTCTCTTTACTGCTGTGTTTGTACTAAAATTTCTTCACTTATTCAAGGAATCTTAAACACTCAGATCACGTCACCAGGGAGCCCAGGCTGATCCTAGAGTTCTTCAAGCTTTAAGTAGCAAACAGAACAGGCTCCTAAGCAGTACTCCATACTCTTACAGCCTGTGGCCTGGTCCAGAGAGGTATTGGGCTCACGTCCCCATTACAAAACTCAGATCTCAAATATTTTGTTTGCAGTCTTCTATACTTGCCTTTCACTAGCTTGGGTAACTTTGCCTTTACAACATAAACCATCATACTTAAATTAGTATTCCCAGAAAGATAGAGAATGGACTTTTCAATTTAAAAGAACAGTAGAGTAAGGTAAATAGAGGAACAAACACCAGAAATATTCCCAGTTTACCAAACTACATGGTAAGCTTTCCATCAGCTAGTGTCTTTAAGTGATAAATGGGGGTTCTTCTGAATGACACGCTCCCATTCAATAACTAGTCCCCTAATTGCTCAACTGGTTGCAAAAAGAGAAGGTGAAAGGTTTTAACCAGGCTGCCACACATCAAGTCAGATCAGTCAATGGTAAAGGTCCCCTAGAATCTTAAAATCTGTTAATGTGTATGCCTGAAGTAAATGAGAGATTCCAAAATAATTTACTAGGGAAAAGGATTACAACACAGATGAACAAACTGAATATAACCACACAATGCAAATCTGGTATTGGTCATGGGAATGTTTTGTTCTGGCACACTGAAAACTTGTACTTAGGACCCAGAAAGTCCCAAGGCTCAAAAAAATCCTTGCTGATCCCAACTGCAAACATCTACAGGCTTTGGAAGAAGTCTAATGTAACTGCCATCACAGACCCTCTTCTTAACAGTCAGGATCAAAATAGAAATGTTGACTCCATGTGTTTGAACTAAGATTGCATGTTACGTAGGCATTAGACAGACTCAAGGAAAACAAAACTCCCACTATTACCTTTAAATCGCATGTGTTGTCTTCTATTCTAGTCCATGGAGACTATCAAGATAACTTTGTGTTAGCTGTGTGCCAGGTTTTATGCCCAGTGAAGTAAACAGGTGCTTAAAATAAACAATCCTGAATGTGAAGTATGTTCAGCTGTTCTGAGGAGACTTTTTCTTGACAACATTGCAGATTGGGCTAATGCAAGGGAAGGACTTGCTGCCATGAAAGTCCCTATCTTATCAACCACCTCTTATCATGCAATTTTGTAATATGACAGGATATCAGCAGCCCATTAGCAATGTCAAGTTGTCACAAATTCATATAGCTGTAACTTTTCCCACTAGCCATGACATTCTTTGCAGGGGATCAACTGTAATTTTTGTCAGGACTCCAGGTGGATGGAGCTGTATCCAAGCTTGCTATCCACTGTTTCAGCAGCATTGCCCAGGCACTTCCCACCACCCCTTCCATCACATAAGCTCTCATGTGCTAAATGTCCAGACAAAGTCCACATTTGTTGCCACACATCAGATTGCCCCATGAGTCCCATCCTCACTCCTGAACCTGCATTTGATGGGGGTGTAACTCAAGTCACTTTGGTAGCACACCTGAAAAGCTAGTAGAGAAAACACATCACTGGAGGCGCTGGGTAGAGCACAACCTAGGAAGCCCTCTCCTCTCTGATCAGGTAAAACCTGCACCTTTCCTAGCACGGCCGGTTCCATGAGCCAGCACGAAAGGGATGTTGAGACAGCCTTGACACACAGAATGGGTTGGTGTAGTTGGTAGTGTTAACAGTTTCCTGGTGCCTTATTGTTTTAACCCAACAACTGCCAAGATCATGCTGTGATAAATCCCTTTACACACAAAGGTCAGCCCTGAGATGGAACTTCCGTTAACCGGCACTGCAGTTCCATAAAAATTGCTGGGAAGCACCCCGGTGATGCCATTGACAGCATGTTTGTTAGCTCTAGAACATAGCAAGAACAGACAGCAGACACAAAAGGAACCAGTTGTCTTCTGCTGCTAGCCTTTGCAGAAACAATGAACAGCTGATATTTCAATCAACGTTGACATATAAACCATTACTGACCTATGCTAGCAATGCTTCAGTTGTCATCCTTCTTTAAGATCTCAGAATCAGGGCTGGGTTCCTGACCAGTGTTACACTCAAGAGCTCTTGAACTAACTCAGAATCCGTATTAGATAAACATTGAAGCTCTGTTTTAGCTAAGCATCAACGTCAAATGTCCTAGTGCCTTGCAAAGTTCAAATTCCAATCCAGTTTGGGGTCCAAATTCATTACTCAAACATCCTAATTGTAGCAACAATCTTATCTACATTTACATTTGGTTTAAGTAGCAGGAAAAAGCAACAAAAGCAAAATTTATATCAATCCCATGCCAGCGTGCAGGGCAGACCACAGAGCTTTTTAACCAAAAAGCAGTGTTGTGTGATCCCTCAATGGAATTAAAAGTTAATTATCTACCCAAACCTAATGCTGCGTGTGATTTGCCCTGAAGCAGCGCACACGGAAGGGCCACAAACTCTTGGCTCCATAGTTCACACTAGATATGCAACCCCGTCCCCTCCCCAATTTCCCAGAAGGAAGCTGATGTGGTGTAAGTTTCCCTACCCAAGTATCTAGGCAAGAGGAAGGAGTCAGAGCAAGATTAGCATTGAGCTGGTCTCAGAAACATTGCTCATAGTTCATAAGTGAGGCAGCTTGGACTTGTTACAAGCTTTTGAAGAGTCAAGGCTACAATGCTAGCCAGAGGAAGTCTAAGTTGAGAAAGAGGGCTCTGGTTCACACTCTTCAGAGATGTCCAGCATGGGCAAAGACCACCTCATTCTCCTGTGAAACACAGCTACTTTGTAGGTAGCTGTCAGCAATTGATCAAAGAAAGAGCATCAGTTAATGAGGTTTGATTTAAAAGACTTTCCTAGCTTCTCAAATGGAAGGGGGATGAACATTTTATTTAAATCCCTTTTAAAAATCAAATATCAGAATTACTTACCAAACATATGGATTAGGTATGGATGCTCACATATGAGGTACATTTACCAGATTTGTTGTAATTGCTGAAATGATTCCTACTAGAAATGCCTGTATTAAGTCAGCACACACTTATTTAAAAGTAGCTCTCAGAAATGCAGTAAATTATTGCCAACAAATCTAAAATGTAAAAGGCATGTTATATAGTTGTGTTACTCTCTGAAGAATGCACAAGGTAATGCCAAAGAAGAGAAAAAGCCACCTAGCAAAGCAATAAATAGTCTTCACAACTTAACATTCAAAACTCATGACAATTGTGCTGGGATTAGAAAGCTTCCGAGGAGGAAGAAGGTGACTAAAAATACAACTAATCAAGCCACAGTCCAGGAGCAAGCCAGGCAGAAAGCTGGAATTTTCCTTACCTTTTTACCATTCACAAAGAAAACAAGCTCATCCCCTGCCTCATTTGGAGCCATCCTGCACACCTTCCAAAATTCACCCAAATAGGGCCAGAGACCACCCTCCTGGGAGCAGCCAGACACCCCTCAGCGAAGCAAGTGTCAGCGATACTACAAGTAATATGAGTCTGCCTCGAGAATGTTTGACTTTATTTCTACATCAGTGCCCTGTGAAACCCCATATTATATAAGAGCCAAGGAAGAGGCGTGCCAGCTGCATTTGGTTGGTGCTTCTGCAGCAGTAATGACAGAAAAGGAGCTGGAACGAGCGGAGTGACCCGCCCCCTTTTATATAGCAATAGATCACAATTCATCTGCATTCCCTTTAGATTATACTGCCAGGCTCAGGGCACTCAGAGTGTGCCACTGCAAGGGCTGCCAGGAATTCATTGTGTTTTGCAATACAGTGCAAACTTCAGGGGATGGGAGGGGGTTCTCCTAGCTATCCCTCAACAAATATTGACAAGAAAAAGCTCTCTTTCTATTTCTCTATCCATCTGGCATTCACCACACCAAGGTCCCAAGGTCTTTCTCATCAGGGCACCAGCTTATTAAAAAACTCCTTGATACATGCACGGGACTTAGTAGGCAGACTGCAGGACTAGTTTACTGGTTTTCCTTAGGGTTTTAAAGCTACAGCGTCCTCCACCTGCAAGGACACAATTAAGCAGATATATATTTGTCTAGGCAGAAGGAATTCTAGAGAACTTAAACTCTGATCCAGCACCTCAAAAGAGATGCTAAGACCATAATGTTTTCACTGAGTTATTGAAGCCTTGGGACTTACCTCTTTCTTTTTTGCGGGGGGGCGGTGGGGAACGACGACACGACTTAACCCTTACATCCTGGATCTTGGATGCACATTGCCAGTGTGAAGCACAGAGGAAATCCAATTCTTTGAAGTATTTTTTTTGTCTTCCTTGGTGGTGCTTTCTTCTGGTTTCTCCATGACACGACCATTCACGTTGCATTGTTTAACTCTTCCTATTTTTTTCTTCCAAAAGTAGTCACAGAATTGTCCACAGACCCCTTGGTATGACACGTGGTGGTTTCACGGACCAGAGACTTAAACCTCTAGTTTTAGTTTAAAATCCCTCCACAAAACAGCAGATTCCAAAGTCTCACAGACGTTTTCTAGCACTGTACTTAATCCTACCTGCTCCACTCTGACTTTTGCAATTTTTGCCTTTCTTCTTCAGCATACCAGGCGTAGTAGTTTCAATCAGGTTTTTTCGGTTTTCTTAAAATCCCTGGAAAAGCACCGCATCGAAGTTTCCCTCCCAGGAACCTCTCTAAACAATTCACAAAACAACAAACCCTAATTAAATTACCATTTTCAGTAATAGTTTTTCCTTTAGCACTTTGGAAATATGTCAGAGAGAACACAATAGATACATTATTTTTACCAGCTTTTATCTTCTGACTCATGTATTCTACTGGCCAGTCTATCCCTTGGAAAAACTATTTTATAACAAGTGTCAAGCTCTGTCTCAGCACTTCTTTGCAGGCTTTCTGTTTGCTCAAAGTATAGGTCACAGCAAACCTGTGCTTAACACAAGCAGCCTGAATCTACATTTGCAGTGAAGTCATGCATAACTGAACCGGTGCTGACACCTATTGTTTGGCACCTCCCACTTTGCAATAGAAGAGGACAGAAAAACAACACTTTCCTCCAAGAAAACTTCAGCTCTGTTGGTTTACATATTTGTGTGTAAATTTACATAGGCCCTTTCTCACGTCACAAGCATCCATCTCAAAATTGTTGTACACAAGCTTAGTACTCATAAGTAGTTTTGTAATATTTTAAAGAACAATTATTACTCATAACCACAGGTAACATGTTACAGCAATCTTAATACCCTAATGGCTAGTTGCTCTAACACAAAAATCAAACACGCTTAGTATCCTAATCTGTGTTTTCCACAATGCTCTCAGGTTTAAAGAACACTTTTAATCACATCATCTCTTGTTTAAGGAATCTCGTGTGCAAATTTTTGCCTTATATCTAAACTATTGATAACCTTGTATCTCTACTATCCCTTTCTGCTAAAGCAAAAACAGCATCTTGTGATATTTCATCACGTTTATTTTTGACCCATTAACCTACTATACATCATATACAAACAAAGATAAATACATCTGTGACCTCTATATGCAGATATAACTTCAGACCTAATCTCAACAACCTCACTGATCACCCTATACTGAATTCAGTAATCCTCTCACCACCCTGATGGGATAATGCATTTCTACATCTATTTCACAAGCAGAGAACCAAGAGGCCCAGAACAGGAATTTTCTCAAATCATCTAAATATCTCTGGAAGATGAGAGCTTGTGCTATTGAAGTGTCTCATCCATGTTTGGAAATCCAAACCTAAACAAAACAAGAGGATTCCCAGCAATGACAGAGGGGAGTGAAAAAAAAACAACCCAAGAAAACCCAAAATCCACAAAACAAATCAAAACACCTCCCTTAGCACATAACCCCCTTAAGTGAGATAAAAATAAAGGCATTTGTCAATTAAAAGGCAAACAGGTTATGCGAGGGTATTCTTACTTACTGGTCAGTTAAAGTCTAGCAGGTTTCCCATTTCAGAAACTACCCCTTCGCCCATTCATAACTCAGACACGGGTAGTTCAAAATTCCCCACAGTCTCACTCAGAAAGCAGCTGATATTAGTCAAGAATCATTACCAAAAAAAAAAAAAAAGCTTTTCTCCTAACTGGTTAATCCTGCAGATCTGGCTATCTGGCTGTCGCAATCATAATGATAATCTGTTTTGCAAATGATCATACACGTAGCTCAATAAATACAGTGAAATTTACGGAAATACCATCCCTGCCTAAGGACTTTACCACCAGAATTAGTTAAATGCACCAAAGTCCAACCAATGCCAGAGGTAATTACAGAAGGCTTCAAACAAAGGTGAGAAGTTTGTGTTATATTGTTCTCGTGTTCTACTTGCGGGAAAAGGGAGGGAAGAAAGTACAGGCAGCTCTGAAGAGGTTTTCATGAAGGGATTTATGAGGAGCGGTTTGGTGAACCGATAGAGAAACTAGCTTCCCAAGTACTGCTTTAATGCAGTACTCCATATATCAGACTTGCAGTGTTTTCACATTAGCTCTGTGTGCCTGCCCCCCCTCTCTAATAGCTGGGCTACTTTGTTAAGTATCGATGTTGATAAAACATATGGTGGGCAATAAAACAGACAGGTGAAGGGGAAATGCCTTGTTTGCTTTCCGTCTGGAAATCCCTCCTCGGGTGGCACAGATACCTTTTCTGGGAACATGCACGGGCATTCTTTTTTCAGGGATTTCCAGAAGTCTCCACCTACTCAAATGAAGGTCAGCTATGAGGGTATGCCAGGATTGTTAGGGCTTTACACACCGTCTTTCTTACGTTTTAGTGATTCCTTTTCAGACCACGCTCATTGTTACTTTGTGAGAGTTCTCTGTGCAAGTTAAACAAATAAATAAATAAAATCACGCTACTGATTACAGATTCTGACTGTGAAGGCAGAGAGCACTGCCTGTGGATGTCTGTTCTCCTCCCTTGGCATCACCTATTGACCACTGTTGAAAACAGGTTCCTGAAATAGTGGACTTTTTTTATCTGACTGGATAGGGACATTCATACTTTATTGGTAGTGCCCCAAAATAACTCAAAGAAATGCAGTCTTTTCAGGATCTTAATACAGGCACTAAGCCTATTACTTTGCAATAACGACAACAAAAAGATCTAGAAAATTGCCATACAAGTATGAAAGTAAGGTATTGCTTATTTTTTTAAGAGACATTTCTAAGTTTTACATACTTTCTTATGAGGTATCCAAATTCCTCTCTGGTTACAGACAGAGGTTTGAAAAGGATCATTGTCACAAAGCAAATATAAATGGGATATGGTCATTGAGGTATTCAAGTGGGTGCCTGCTCATGAATCATTCATTCGTGAATCACTAATCAGCATTCAGCTTATACTTGTATGAATATAGTCTAATTGTATGGATACATTTCACAGATTCTCTCTTCACCTGCTGTGATGGAAAGGCGCTCAACTGTGGGGTTTAAAAAAAAGTTCTTTAAACACCACATGCAGATTCAATATGTCACATTGGAGGTTTTAGGGATGCAATGGAGAAACGTACTAGTACAGGTTAGAAGTAAGACTACGCTTATTACAGCTACAAGAGGTTCACAAAATACAGTGCTGCAACCACAATGGGGTCGCAAAATGTAGTTATGATCTGCAACAACCACAAAACATAATTACTGCCCACAGATAATTCACAAAATTCAACAGTACAACTGCAGCAGATTCATGGAACACACTATCATAACTCACAAGTGCACTAAATACTACACCTATGTTAGTCAATCACCTGTAACTACAAACTTAAAGCATATCAAATATTCACTTACCCCTCTCCAGGTAAGGGTTCTCCACAGGTTACCTTAGCCAGCATCCTGGCCCAGGAGGAAGGGTCTCCTCGTAAAGTTGGAGAAGCAACTCCTAATTCTCAGCCCAAATCTGAGGGGTTTTATTTCCTTGGGCTATGTGACAGTGGGCAGGACTGTGCCTGAGTGGGCAATACCACCTTCCATGTTTGTCATTAGCAGTGTTCCCTCTTATCTTAATTTACTCATGGTTGAGGCTCATTTCTGTATGCCTTATTTTTTGCATATCTTTGTATTGTCTGGGCCAATTGAAGCCAAATGGGAACCTTTATGGCTTGTCTGTATCTTACTTCTAGGCAGCTGAACAGTGGTTTGATTGGGGCATGTGGTTTCTTAAAGGAATTCAAGGCTCAACCCAGGTTTCAGCTGGTTGAATTATGCAGCACTGCCCTGCTTAATCTCAGTCTACAGGACAAGTCCAGTTTGAGCTGTCTGTCTACACAGCTCCCCATGAGTTGTGTCTGCAGGGATGGGGCCTCAAGGCAACCCAAGGCTGAGTCGCTTTTACAACCCCCCCATGAGTCGCCTGGTGTACTAGACATTACCCAAACCTGTTTGCTGAACGCAGAGCCCCACGATCCTTACACCTGCATTTGAAGATGGGTGGAGTTTAATTATAGTTCTTCTCCTAGTCCTGACACCTGGGTTTCTCTGACAGCAAGCAGTGAACAAAGTTAGTTATTTCTGCTTTCTGTTAAGAAAGTGATTGTTACTATTCTTCACAACAATTAGCAAAGCAAGACCCCTATTTCAATTAATTTTCTGTCATAGCCTTGTTCCAGTGGAACAAAAAGCATTTCAGGTGTCTGACTCAAAGCAACTTCTTTTCAAGCAGGCATTTTAATACATGTTCCTAGTCTTCAGCAGCAGATATTATGACACTCATCTGTTGTCTTTTACTTGCTTCCAAGGTATCATGAAAGAGAAACTTCAGACTCCGGTTCTGATAATCTAACTTAATGAAATCAGTAAGATATTTTAATCTTTCTTTGTGGCCTGGCTTTCTTTTCATCTGCTGATGTTCTAGGAGTATCTTTTGTATTCAGCCACTATAACGCTGTCCCAGGATGCATCGGATGGAAACTGGGTCTCCTTATGGAGACTGGCTGCTGTCTTTGTCACAAGTGGAAGCATTCTCTCCACTGAGTGTTTCAAGGAGGAAAGGTGAAGGGAGAAGCTGTAACAACCACATAAAGCTCTTAATTCTTCTGAACAGCTGGTAAAGTGCCTCTTCTCCAGCATCAAATAGTACCCTGGTAATCCAAGATCCCTGAGCAGGCAAGTAGGAGCTTCTGGACTACTGTAAGTAAAAGCTAGTTCCCATACCTAATTTGCATAGGACATAGCTAGTTTTCCACTGCTTTTCTTCACAGGAGACAGCCTCTATTGGGGTCCACCCCACTTGCTCTCTTCTGCCCCTGTGAAGGTATGGATGAATGTTGCTCAGGAGATCTGCTTTTATCTTGTCTATATGCCAGATGCAGTCTAGAGTATGGCTCCTTGCCAAAACTCTGATACCAGCTATATGATGTAAATTCATATTTAATGTGCTGTCCTAAACTTGTCTGGGCATCTGCACAAGTCCTCTGGCTGCCCTGTGTATCTCACCGCTGATAACATTCTCATTTGAGAATTCAGCATTTTGGAGGACAGCTTGTTCAAAAGAGAATAAATCCTTCACAGCTCCTTCTGCAAAAAAAAAAAAAGCTTATTGAGTCAACCTAACATTTGACTAGGAAGGATTTGTGTGCCAGAAGCTTGTGAGCATTCTCCAGTTTGTCTAAGGAAAAAAACCTAAGGAAAGACCCTGCCTAAACACAGACCTGAACATCTTAGTACCTTGTACAGTGATTTCCTTCTAGCTCCCAACTAACCTTCACCATCACAATAACTGACAGTTCTCAGAAGCAGACTTACCCAGATTCAACAAGTATGGCGAGTCAGTCCCCCAGTGAATTACAGAAGAGATTTGTTACCAGTATAATGCAGGACAGCAGATGCTGTCTTCAGTTGAACAGGCTAGTTCACTGAAATTACAGCCATCTTGGTCAGCTTGTTTTCCCCCGACAGTCTCTTCAAAATGAACTTATTCTACATAATTTGCCACTAAATAACAGTAGCAGACAAATATCAGGCAGGAAAGCTCCACTGAAACATCATTGACAGTGCTGGCTCAAGAGCAATTGCTATAAATTCAGCATGAATCATTTAAGGTGAAAATTAGAAAAGCCATAAACATTATTATAGCAGTAATGTTGAAGAACACCCTTCCAAGAGAAGTGGTGCATGAAAGAAAGATTAACTGCTTTCAGAATGAACGTTGAACAGCTTACAAACTGGGTAATATGTTATGCATGTAATACGAAAATTGAAACTTAAATTACTCCAAGCCCTGTGCTCCCCCTCCAATCCTATCTCATGGCCAAAAGACAGATTTTCTTAAATTGTGTTCCTGATATACTACAGTCTCAAGCCAAAATTTAAAAAGT
This sequence comes from Gallinula chloropus, assembly GCF_964237585.1. NCBI lineage: Eukaryota > Metazoa > Chordata > Aves > Gruiformes > Rallidae > Gallinula > Gallinula chloropus. Next base: position 71,245,548 of record NC_140087.1, read on the forward strand.
CTTCAGGCTCCCAGTTATTTTATTAAGATTGGACAGAGAAGAAAGCTGACTTTACAAGGGAATCCTGGAATTATGTGCATCTTAAACATCTGTACTACTCAGAAGTGATATTCTTAATTATCTGGATTATTTTTAAATGAATACCTCATGATAAGGCTCACTGCTTTCAGTGATAGACGTCATGTCCAGGTATGGGCATTTCAAAGGCCCTGAACAGAAATCATACATTTTCATCACTCCCAAAGCTATTGCAATTCATGAAGAACAAGTTACCTCTACTTTTCAAGAATTAACTTGGAAACCAGTTAGAGACACTAATGTATTCCCTCCATTACACTTCTTCCTATATTTGCACAATGAACTGACAAATCCCAAATATTTCTGATCATTTACCATGACTGCCCTTTATGCCACTTGGTGACAAATATGACAAACAGCTTTTAGCTACCTTTTGAAGTGGAGCAGCTTCCTTTAAGGTGACTGTTTTCCCCAACACTGTTATTTTGTATCCGGTATTATTTTACCTCTGAACACAAAAGATAGAGGTGATAGTTTTCATGGGTTGGCAGGAAAATACTTTGCAGTATTCAAGCAGGCAAAATGAGGTTGAGATATTTACCAACAACAGATGAATTACAGAGCTGTTGCAATAAAATATCCAGCATGACTAATGCGGACACTTAACTAGCATAGAAATGTACCTGTAGTTTCAAGAGAATGCTGCTGATGTATCTTCCTGTAAACATAATCATAGAATATCCTGAGTTGGAAGGGACCCATAAGGATCATCGAGTCCAACTCCTGGCTCCACACAGGAACAGACAAGTCAGAGCAGATAACTGAGTGCGTTATCCAGATGCTTCTCAAATTCAGTCAGGCTCGGTGCTGTGACCACTTCCCTGGGGAGCCTGTTCCAGTTTCTAACCACCCTCTCAGTAAAGAACCTCTTCCTAATACCCAACCTAAACCTCCCCTGTTCCAGCTTCATGCCGTTCCCTCAGGTTCTGTCACTGGGCACCAAAGACAGATCAGCACCTGCCCCTTTGCTCCCCCTCATCAGGAAGCCACAGACCGTGATGAGGTCTCCCCTCAGCCTCCTCTTCTCCAGGCTAAACAAACCAATGCACTTCAGCCTCTTCTCATAAGTCTTCCCCTCCAGATCCTTCACCATCTTCATTGCCCTCCTCTGGACACTCTCCAATAGTTTTGTGTCCCTCTTGTACTGTGGTGCGCAAAACTGCACACAGCACTCAAGGTGAGGCTGCGCCAATGCGGTGTAGAGTGGGACAGTCACCTCCCTGGACCAGCTGGCAGTGCCGTGCTTGATGCACCCCAGGATATGGTTGGCCCTCCTGGCTGCCTGGGCACACTGCTGGCTCATGTTTAACTTGGTGTTAACCAAGACCCCCCAAATCCCTCTCAGCATGGCTGGCCTCCAGCATCTGATCTCTGGGTCTGTATGTGCAGTCAGGGTTGCCTATTCCCAGGTGCAGAATCCAGCACTTTCCCTTGTTAAACTTCATGCTGTTGGTGATTTTCCGTCTGTCTCACCTGTCCAGATCTCTCTGTAAGGCTTCCCCATTCAACAAATTCAACAGCTCCTCTCAACTTGGTGTCAGCTGCAAATTTACTTAAGACACCCTCTAGTCCTGACTCCAGGTCATTTATGAAAATGTTAAAAAGGACTGGCCTTTAAAGGGAGCCCTGGGGAACCCCACTAGTGACTGGCCACCAGCCAGATGTAACCCCATTCACTATCACCCTCTGGGCCCAACTGATCAGCCAGTTGTCCACCCAATGCATTATGGCTTTGTCTAGTTGTACGCTGGACATTTTGTCCCTGCTGGATGTTTTGTCCAGCGAGATACTGTGCGACCCGGCATCGAAAGCCTAACTGAAATCCAAAAAAATAACAGCAGCTGGTTTCCCTTGGCCAACCAGCTGGGTGACCTTGTTGTAAAGGGAAATCAGACTGGAGAGACAGGACCTTCCTTTTCTGAAGTCATGTTGGCTGTGACCAGTGACTGCGCTGTCCTTTAGGTGTTTTCCAGTAACTGCCAGTATGATTTTTCTCCATCATTTTACCAGGCACTGAGGTGAGACATGATTAACAGTCTCATTAAATTAAGACAATAAGATGGGCTTTATCCAAACAGCTTAGAAAAAGACTTGGGAAAATTATGAAAGACTAAGATAAGGTATAAAGTTGTGTGTATACAGGAAATTTCGAAGGGTGTTTTTTCCAGGACAAGGTTAGGAAGGACTGTAGAAATTGATAACAGACTGCTAGTTGTTGTCTGCTCTCTGTTATCTCTCTTACTAGCAATACAGGAATGTTCAATCACACCTCTTGCTTCTGCTGAGTAAACCCATGGTTTCTTTGAAATGATTTTTCAGTAATTCTTCCAGGAGATAAACCAGATCTAGATAAAGCATCTAAAATTTAAATGATCAGAGCAGACAACATTGCTCACTTTATTAAAGATGACACAAAAAGCTTTTATTCCCTTGAACAAAGTATAAGCTATATAAATAAAACACAATAGAGATGAATCCAGAATTTCAGATTTATTGCTCTTGAAGACTATAACGGGTCTGATCCTAAATCAGATTCCATACACAAAAGCTTTGACCTTTCTGTTCCCGGAGAGTTGCAGAAGTGGTCCTATAATATTATTTGGTTTATTACCACAATAGAATACATTCCATAAGAGAGATTTCCATAAGCTTTGTGACACAAAGTCTAATCTAAAACAAAAGCCTCTGAATTTAAAAAAAAAAAAAAAAAACGGCTAAGAGAGCCCAGTGGAAAGATGAAGTTGTTCTATTTGATGCTAGAGATTAGTGCAGCAGATAATGGCTTGGAGCCTGTACCATGGAACCTGATGCATATTCCATGTCTTACAGAATATTAAGCATAAAAATACAAACAGTAACCTGCACTGAAAGATGAAATAACTCAAGACAAGGATTCTAGCATTAATGCCACCAAGCCATTGATATCAAATACCCAAATCCTAAGGAACTTCAATGGTCATCTGAATTATCCTCTTTTTTCAATCATCACCTTTTTTCCCATCAACCTGTGACACATCTGTGCATGCAAGAGGCAATTTTTTTTATTAGATCTTTGTCTTAGTGAATTTAACTCTTGTACTATTAGCTAACATTTGCATGTGTTCATAGATCTTACATGTTACATTTAATCCCCCTAGTCCAGAAATATGTAATTTGCAGCCACTTTTACTGTGTCAGTGAACAAAGACCAGTTCAGAACACGGACTTTCAGTCTCCCCTCTCCCTCTTCCACTCCAGACAGAGTAGCCACTGACTAGGGGAAGAACCACAACCTAGCAGAATACACATAAGACCAAGGAGTGGCAGCCAATTAGATACATGATGATTATTACTTCAGAAACAGCAAAAACTTAGGTAGATAGGCTTTGCCTAGACTGTTCTAAAAGCTGCATTTTAATCTTTGAAGGCAGGGCCATTTCTTGTACTTGCCTCTTCCTTTATGAGATGCTGACCTTAACCAAGCTGGCCTTCAAGCCCCAACTTTGATCCATCTATTGGAGTCATTTATTGAGTGGTCTCCTCTTTTACATGAGTAGAACCAATATTTTGACCAGAAAAAAAATTCAGATTTTTAAATAATCTAAAAGTTAGGTACAAATGTGCACAAATCCATCCTTTTAAAAAGAACACTCATAGAAAACCAAGCTCTTTAAACATCACACTTCTCATTTCTCTGTGGATAAAAAAGCTAGCGTGAGTTTCTCAGGTCACATGAGAAATTATTGCAATACAGAAAAGTTAGACAACCTGACCAGACAGCAGGACAAACAGAGATGACAACAAGGGTGAAATTTTAAAAGAAATCAGTACTGAGCTCCTTTCTCACTACACTCAGTGGGAGAGAAGTTAAATAAACATCAAATGCTTTCTGAGTAATTCCACCTAGTGAGAAACCGCCCACTCTTTTCATTGAAACCAGAATCTGAACCTAGAACCTATACCCTGTTGACTGAAACATAACATGTACATATCCTTACTTTGTTGACAGTTCCCAGCACTGATGCCCCTGCAAAAGGATGCAAAGTCAAAGTAAGATCAATTAAAACAAAGGTAAACACACTAAACTGTTTTCCCATGCTGACCTGAAAGGCATGAAGGCAACATAAGCTTGGGGACCAACGCAAGTACTGCCAGTTTTCCTGGAAGAGTTTGGGTTTGTTTTCTAGAGTAAGAAACAGCTATAGAGCGGGAAATTCTCTGGGTTATGCATTGTGGAATAAACAAGAGCAGGAAAGTTTAAAGCATATTCTGTTACCATAGCTCCTAGATATCTGTATCTTATTTGGAGAAAGATTTTACAGTCACTTAACTCCAGTAATGTTGCATCCTCCTAAGACATAAACTGAATGGTTTAATGTATAGCTATTCACATCTCTTCCTTGTATCTCAGGAAAACCTCTTTAGCATAAGAACTGCTTTATACATTTATTTATTTTTTTAAATTAGTGTAGATAAAATTGATTACCCACCAGTTTTGGGGCACCATTGACAACATCTTTGATTTTGTGAGGTATTTTTCCCACACTTTGAGTTTCTCAGGTCTCCTAAGTCCACTGATGTTCATATCAGCATTTCTTGCAAGAAAAAACATAGTTGTCCCTGATCCCTTACCTAAACTGACGTCAGAGGAAGTTTGGATGCAGAAAGATGACATGATGTTCAGGACAAACTAAAGGGAAAAAAAATTAAGAGCTTTCATGGTCAGGGTCTGCTGATCTATGAAAGCCTGACTCAGCAGCAGCTTAGCAAAAGCAGGCTCCTATTGGGCAGGAACAGGGAGTGGATCCCTGAGCTGGTCAGCTGGAGAGGTCAGTGGCGGGACTATATGGAAGGTCGAGGCCCTGGCAGACAGTGCCTGGGCCCTATGACAAGCAAGGGCAGGTAGGGATGGACAGTGGGGCACCAGCAGGGTAATTCTCTTGCCTCCCCTGGTCTCCCCACAGCACAGGGCCCCAGCTGTGGGATATGGCTTACCATCCCTTGGCAGCTGCTCCTCCGTAGAAAGGCTTTGTGAACACCAACTCAAATGCAAACCCTCTCACGAACAAGCATTAAAAGAAGAAAGGGGGGGCTGTAAAATAAACAAATAAATAAACAACCCCCACTGCTTATACAAACGATAGCGGTGGGCAAGTATCTCGAGCATGTGGAGCTTCAGCAGCTCGCACCGCCCCGATCTCAGCCTGAGGCATGCCATCTCGTGGCTGGTCTCTACAGATAGAGATGCTCCCTTAGCTGCTGGGAGCACCCGCTAGTTCTCGAGGTAGACATGTGGACAACATAACCACCAAAAAGCTGAAAAAGTCAATAGCTAGAGAAAGGAAAGAACAGAGACACTTTCAAAGCTATTTAAAATAATAATAATAATTAGGTGCAGGAAAACTATTTGATAAGACAAATAAGATACATTTGTTTCTCTGGGGAAAAAAAAAAAATCTCTAAGTTATCTCATCTAGCAGTCTTCTGGCCCTACCTGGACTGCCAAGGCACAGTAGGATGCTTTTCTATCAGACTCGACTTTTCCTGCATTGCCTATGACACTTCGACGGCTGCCCTGACAAGCTATAAATAATTAACTTAATCCACATTGTGCAAGCAACAGGGCAAAAGATTACAAAAATCCATTTATGCAATTGAGATACGTTACCTTGGGACACTCAATACACCTCAACAAGCTGACTGTCCTTTCCTACTTTATACATAAGATGGAAAACATTGAGAAATACAGACATAGCACAAGCTATTTATTTTTAAATATGGAACACCAAGACTGCAAGAAAAGTATTCTTTTAAGCACTCATTAAGTTTGTCATACAGCATTACATGCTGAACAAGAACAAAAAATCCAACACAAATAATTGTTTATTCTATTTATTCCATTGTAAAATCTGAAAAGGATCCAAAATCTGGCAATTGTTATAAATTATGTAACTTCTTTTCCTTCCCCATTTCAATTTTTGTTCTGGCAAGAACAGTTTTCCTGTAGGTTTTTTGTTTTTGAAAAGTCTTCATAAATAAGCCCAGCAAATCTTTCTTGATGTAGCAGTAATGCAAACTTCTGCAAGTGTCCTCTATGATGCAACATGTTTCCAAATAATTGTGACTAATTACAGTTCTGCATACTATTCAATATCACCCCACAACTGATGGTAGTCACTTCCTGACCTGGAGAAGGCAGACTTGTCACCACTGCCTAGTGAGACTTTATAACCCTATTTTACTGACCCATGGTACTGAATCACCAACCAAGCTGAACTGAGCACTTTTGTTCTAGCCTTTCCCTATAACAGAGGTTTCAAAATCACTGCACACCCCAGGTCTGTTTATCCTGTATCTCACAGACTGTGTTGCATGAGCATCTTTAAGTGACAAGAGTGAGAGTCATCAGAATAAAGAGCTGATTACCAAGTCATGGCAGCACATTGGAATTCCCTTTCCTCAAGGGACAGGAGAAATCACCCCGCATTACACCACCTTTAATAGGGAAAACCCCATACTTGGAAAAGAACAGGCAGACAACAGCCTCAGAAAAAATATGACAGTGTGCTGATGAAGAGGTACCGAGCAGGTTAGTATGTCAAAAAGGTCTGAAGGGGTTTTTTCCCACTGGGATGTCAGGGAGCACTTATTTGTTGCCATATTTTGTATTTTAAGAGTCTTCTGCCAACCCTCAGCACAGCAGTCAGCCTAGGCTGAGCAGTTCCACAAGAGGGAAACTGTTTGACGGCCCATGCAGCCAGCCAAGAGTCTTGAATCACACCAAGTTGAATGCACCAAAGTTCACCAGGGTTCTGTCTGCACAAACATGCCCGCAGACCGAGTCCAGCAGGGGTCACAGTGCTCACACTGCCATTATGACAAGTGCTTTGAGTTTCACATCCAGCTCCACAGAACTTAAGCGAGCAACAAAGGAGCGGCTGGAACAGATGGATATTAATCTTTCCTTCTTATCACTCCTAATTTCCTTCGGCTTTTCGTCTTAGTCCTCCATAATCACTGCCTTAAGACCGTGACTCTTATCCCTTTCACCTGGGAGTTTTTACTCAGAATCAACTTTAACTTTGATTCATCCAGAACCCTGACTTCAAAAGTTCCTTCAAAGTTTCCAAACAGAATAGTAATAAGTATGCTTTGACAGCTGTTCCCCTAGAGATTTTTTGAATTTATTTACATTATCTATTCATAAATCTTGTGGATCTCCACTGATGATCATTAATTTCTGAACATCCTGGTTTATTCAGGACACATGCCAGGTGGTTCGGTCTCTGCAGACCATACCTGCTACTTGCTAGCCTGCAGAATCACACTTCTCAGCAGATCACTGCTGCCTCAAATTCCAAGCATGCTGTCAGAAGATTATTGCCTTTCTAATCCAGATTGCTTGTCTAGAAAGGTGATAATATATTTTCCTTCCTTACATTTGTCACATATTCAGTTGTCTATTTCTGCTCTTCAGAGTACTGCCTCAAGGCTGGCTTACTGGCTCCTTCATCTAGACTTCCTGACATTGTTTGAATGTCATTCTTTTTATTTCCTTCTCCTGGGCTGTGCTTCATAAGATCCATGCTTTAAAAAGCAATATCACTTTCACTTGACTTTCAAAACTTGTGCTTACTAAAGTATATCACAGAATCACAAGGTTGGAAAAGATCAAGTCCAACTGTTCCCATCCTATGCTAAACCATATCCCTAAGTACCTCATCTACCCGTCTTTTAAACACATCCAGGGAAGGTGACTCAACCCCCTCCCTGGGCAGCCTGTTCCAGGCCCTGACAACTCTTTCAGTGAAAGATTTTTTCCTCACATCTAACCTGACCTGGAGCAGCTTTGTGCCATTTCCCCTAGTCCTATCTCCTGTCACCTGGCTGAAGAGACCGTCACCCACCTCTCTATAACCTCCTGTCAGGTAGTTGTAGGCAGTGATAAGGTCTCCCCTCAGCCTCCTCTTCTCAAGGCTAAACAGCCCCAGCTCCCTCAGCTGCTCCTCATATGATTTGCCCTCCAGCCCTTTCAGCAGCCTGGTTGCCCTTCTCTGGACTCGGTCAAGGACCTCAATGTCCTTCTTATGATGGGGAGCCCAGAATTGCACACAGCACTTGAGGTGTGGCCTCACTAATGCTGAGTACAGGTGCACAATCACTTCCCTAGACCTATTGGCCACACTGTTTTTGATACAGGCCAGGATGCCATTGGCCTTCCTGGCCGCCTGGGCACACTGCTGGCTCATATTCAGCCTGCAGTCAACCAACACCCCCAGGTCCTTCCCTGCCCGACAGCTCTCCAGCCAACCTCCCCCACGCCTGTAGAGTTGCATGGGGTTGTTATGCCCCATGTGCAGCACTCTGCACTTGGCCATGTTAAACTTCATCCGATTGGTCTCAGCCCATCGGTCCAGTCTGTTCATGTCTCTTTGAAGAGCCTCCCTACCCTCAGGCAGATCAACACTTCCTCACAGCTTAGTGTCATCTGCAAACTTGCTGAGGGAGCATTCAATCCCTTCATTGAGGCCATTGATAAAGATGTTGAACAAGACTGGACCCAGGACTGAGCCCTGGGGGTCGCCACTTGTGACCGGCCTCCAGCTGGATTTTGTTCCATTCACCACCACACTTTGGGCCTGTCCATCAAGCCACTTTTTAACCCAGCTGAGGGTCCACCTGTTCAGGCCAGTGTCAGCCAGTTTCTCAATCAGAAAGCTGTGAGAAACCATGTCAAAGGCTTTACTGAAGTCCAGGTAGACCAAGTGTAGTGGGTTTGGGGTTTTTTTTGCTGGTGCATCTCATTTCTCACACATCATCAACAGAAATTTCCTTTCATCTTTCAATTACTGCAGAGGATCCTTAAGGCAGTTTAAAAGACCCATAGAATCATAGAATAGTTTGAGTTGGAAGGGATCTCAAAGATCATCTAGTTCCCACCCCCTGCCATGGCAGGGGTACCCTTCACTAGAGCAGGTTGCTCAAAGCTCCATCCAACCTGGCATTAAATGCTGCCAGGGATGGGGCTTCCACAACCTCTCTGGGGAACTTGTTCCAGTGCCACACAACACTCAGAGTACAGAATTTCTTCCTAACATCTAACCTAAACCTATTCTCTTTCAGCTTAAAGCCGTTAACACTTGTTCTATCACTGCACTCCCTGATGAACCGTCCCTTTGCCACTTTCCTGTAAGAGTCCTTTAAGTATTGGTAGGAAATAATTAGGCCTTCTCAGAGCCTTCTCTTCTCCAGGCTAAACAAGCCCAACTCTCTCAGCCTGTCTTCAGGGTAGAGGTGGTCCAGCCCCCTTATCTTCATATCCTTCTTCTGGTCTCATTCCAACAGCTCTGTCTTTCCTCTGCTGAGGACCCCAGAGCTGGACACAGTACTCCAGGTGGGGTTTCATGAGAGCAGAGTTGAGGGGCAGGATCACCTCCCTCAACCTGTTGGCCACACTGTTCCTGATGCAGCCCTCCACCTGTTGGCCATGGTGTTCTTGGCACGGTTGGCCTTCTGAGCTGCTAATGCACGCTGCGGGTTTATGTTGAGCTCATCATCCATCAGCACCCGAAGCCCTCCTCCTCAGGGCTGCTCTCAAGCCATTCTCCTCCCAGCCTGTAGTTATGCTTGGGATTGTGCCACATGCAGGACCTTGCACTTGGCCATGTTGAACTTCATGCAGTTTGTGCAGGGCCACCTCTCCAGCCTGTCAAGGTCCCTCCGGAGGGCATCCGATCCCTCCAGCGTATTGACCTCACCATACAGCTTGGCGTTGTTACCAACAAAGATGTTGAACAGTGACAGTCCCAGTACTGACCCCTGAGGAACATCACTCGTCAAGGACCTCCACATGAACATTGAGCCATTGACCACAAATCTTTGACTGCAACTGCCCAGATAAGCTAAAAATACATTGCAAATATGTGTGTCAGGCATTCAGGTCTGCTGTGGACAGACAGAAAGTATACATTGTTCTAAACCCAAGATTGACTGCAGAAGCAGTTCTTTGATCAGCACATTTAAATAAGAACTACTAAGAAACCTGAGTATCAATATCTGAGTAATCAAATATATATATTTAACATCCAGACATCTGATTCTGCTGGTTTTCTGCCTTCCTGTTCCTATGACAGTGACCTCTCTGCAGTGAATGTTTCATGACTACAAGCACCAGAATCAGCTTCCATTCTTATGTTTTCAGCTGGTTCCTCCTCCATGGAGGAAACAAAACCTAAATAAATACTCCATAAGAGTTTCACTTCCTTTTGAAACAAAAATGACCCCTAATACATCTAGGATTTTAACAGTCTCTGTACTTTTTTCCCCAGCTGGTAACTTCAGTTTATTGTTTTCTTCCTTTGACTTTTAATCTTCAGCATCCAGAAAAACTGGTTTGAACCCTCCTTTGGACCTGTACTTTCCTCTCCAAACAGTTAGTCTTTCAGTTGCCACCTACACAGTACTTTTCCCCATAACCCAAGTAGTTAGACCCCCCAGTCTCCTTCTCTGACACAGCTAATAACACTTCCATGCTAATTTTCTCAGTCCTGCAATATTTCCTAAGAGCTTAGGAACTGTCTGAGAACTCAGTCAACAGCATGAAGAATACATAGGTATGTCCATTTGGCAGAACAAGAAGTCAGGCCCCATTAGGACAGACAATTGAATCATTATCCCTGGAGGGTAAAGGCAGTGAACATCCATGGCTATGTTGTGCTCCTCTGTGTCTCCTTTCTTATTTCTGATCTCAACGGAGAGAAAACTCGGATGCAGAAGAGACCGTCATCTGCCAAGAGGGTTTGCCTCCTTGCAGCTGTGTTGCTGTATTCCAGGATGAAGCCAGCTGGCATCCTGCAGCTTGAGTGTCCTGCTGATGAAAACCAGGATCTTCCACTTTCACAATTTAGTCACCACCTACAGTACCTGTTGTAGCTCATCTGGCAACTGGCACGCTTCATCTTGGGTGGTACCTCTTATACAGCATCCTTTAACAAAAATATCAGAACTACATTCCCAACAAGTTGGGACTGAAACTAAGGTGGAGAGCTCCCCAGACAAAGACAGAAAGAGAAGCATCAATAGAGGCAGTAGAATGCCTTGTTTTCCCCCTTGAGAGGTAGAAAATAAGCACCTCCTGTCCTCTCTCACCTGAGGAAGTCAGACGGTCTCTGACAAACAGTAGTTAACACTTATTTCCTGTCATACTAAACTCTCTTAGTAGACTATAGAAAGAACCTGCAGTCCAGCACAGCATACTATTTCTCCATTTGTTGGAAAAGAACAGCTTGGTAATTGCAAGATTTTGGGGCATAAAACAGCAGTAGACCCTAAATGACCCCTTTCCTTTTCACACAGGTTTGGCTTCATGAACACCATGCCTGAGATCTCTGGTCTGCTAGACAGAAAAACCTGAGATGAAGCATCCATATCTGCTTTGCCCAGCCTCTGTAACATTTTGAATATGCGTTCGTCTCTTGGAAAGGAGCACTGTAGATCTAGCTGTGAATTCTCTAGCCCAAGACAATTTCTTCTAGCAAAGAACTGATTTGACAGTTACAGCTTCACCTTCTGCCCCATCCCATATCACACAAAGCATGAGTTAAACCACTGCAGTGGTAGTCCAAAGACTAGCAAACTCTTCTTGATAGAATTCTTTTACGCCTCCCTTCTTCATCTATCTACTTGGGCATCATTTAGTCTGCCACAACTAGTTCTGACTCTTTCAAAAAAGGGCCTACGCCATCCTGTCATGGAGTAAGGCAGCACCTACAGGAAGGCACTGACCTTGTTTAAACCATCTAAGTCAAACCAGAACTGTAGGATAGTGCAGGGGAACAGGACTTGCCTCACGGCTTGATTAACACTACTTCCATCAGGATGAGTTACTAATATCACAGAATCTTCAGGCACAGTAGAGACTGCCCAGATAACTATTTGCTAGTCAAGCAAATATTAGTATTGATTGAATGCTGAGGTGCAAGCTATATTTCACAGAATCACAGAATTTTGGGGGTTGGAAGGGACCTCAAAAGATCACCTAGTCCAACCCCTCTGCCAGAGCAGGATCACATAGAGTAGGTCATGAGGGAGCGCATCTAGGTGGGGTTTGAATGTCTCCAGAGAAGCAGACTCCACAACCTCTCTGGGCTGTCTATGCCAGTGCTCTGACACCCTCACAATGAAAACGTTTCTCCTTACGTTCGCATGGAACTTCCTGTGCTCCAGCTTGCACCCATTGCCCCTTGTCCTATCATTGGACATAACTGAGAAGAGCCTGGTTACATCCTCCTGATTCTCACCCTTCACATATTCATAAACATTAATGAGGTCACCATGGATTTATGGATGTCCAGATTGCTTAATTGATCCCTAATCCAGTCCTCATCAACCAAGATCCTTGTTTATCCTGACTTCCTCTGGGGTCTCAGGGCTCTGGGGCTCCTGAGGACAGAAACACATCAAGGTGAGTTTTGAATGTCTCCAGAGAAGGAGTCTCTACAATCTCTCTGGACAGCCTGTGCCAGCGCTCTGTCACCCTCACAGTGACAGCTTGCACCTGTTACCCATTGCCCTATCACTGGCCATCACTGAGAAGAGCCTGGCTCCATCCTCCTGATTCTCACCCTTTACATATTTATAAACATTAATGAGGTCAACCCTCAGCCTCCTCTTGTCCAAGCTAAAGAGGTATTTACAGGCTGGATCCTTCTATTGCATCTCATCTCACCAGCCTTAACTGGAAAGAGGGAAGAGAAAACCTTGTGTCCCAGACTCTTTCACCAACCATTCCAAGACCTTAAGGTCTCTCTTCATTCCCCCCAGACTATGGGATGCAGTTTCCAACAGGAAGATCGGTAGTGGGTAATAGTCTGACAACTACATGAGGTTGGGAGTTTTCCATATCTGACTCATGGCAAACCCTCCACAACCAATTACACTTTGCTGTAATGAATGCGCAAGGTATGTGGATTCCCAGGATTGTCCAAGGCCAATATTGAGAACAGAGAACTAGAATCTCAATGACCCAAGCTCCATACCATGCTGTTGAAAGCAGGAGACTGAAGTGCTACCTCATCGTCCACTGAAACAGAGCGAGAAGTGCTCCAGAGCATAACTGGAGATGCAAGAAGACATTAACATTTGGAAATACCACATTCTTCTTCTGATGTTTTGCAATCCCACAATGACAAATCTACCTGGGAAACATACCTGGCAGAGGAACTGTGAAGTCAGACATGGGGCACAATACATGCCACAAACTGATCCTTCAAAGAGTACACCAGAAACAAAGGAAGTAAGATTTCTGCTCTGACTCATTCATATTACAGGATACCTCAAATGACTAAATGGTACACTGTCAATTATGTCATTCTGGAAGTTTTATACAAGTGTTTACAATTACCTAGAAACTGCTTATAAATTGGCAAACCAAAGGAGATGTCCACTTGCAATATAATCCTATTGTATCCTCCCAGTGTGGCTCTAAAGTTAATAGAATATGAACAGTAAACATAAAGCAATCCGACTGAAACCCAATTTGCATATCAGGCACAGACAAAACATCACACCTTAGAGATGAAGTAGAGCACATATGAAAATATTGACATTTTGCCAAAGAAAGCATTGTAAAAAAATAGGGCATAAAATAATAGGAAGATAATGCTTCTGTGTATTTATTCATGGGGTTAAGCTCAAGATGTTACTGACGCACACAAGTCAACTACAGCAGAGATCTGAAAGCTGTATCTGTACAGTTGTGGAATGGTATCATCAGAGAAAGCATCTTATCAGAGCACCACACAGGGTGGTTTTGGCTGAATCAGCTGCTTACTAAAGCAACTCCTCCCCCCCCCCAAAAAAAAAAAAAAAAAAAAAACTTCAAATCCAGAAAATCCTTACTACAATCTTACTTTCATTTGGGGTATTTTTTTGGGTGGAGGTATGCGTCCCCAAGAGAATGATAAAGTTAACATTTTGTATCCCCTATCTTTCCAATTAAGCTCCCAAATTATTAAAAGTTTTCATTCAAATCTGAATTTTTACAATTTCAATGTTTATATTAATGATTTGATTTGAGAAGACCCTGGAGGAAATACCAGAATTCCTTTAAGGCTACATTACTCGATGTTTTTAAGATTGATTTGATTTGGTCTGTGCTAAAAACTTGAGGAAATATCTTCATTCATAGTTGTAAGTTACTAGTACTGGGCCACGTACTATTATTTCCTCATCTAATAATTTTGTGTTGCCATGCTACCAAGAGCTAAAATAACCCAATAAACATTAATTAACATTTGCACAACACCCTGTAATGTGTTTACTTGCAATTTTACAGACTGGAAAAGCTGAGACTCTAAGAGGAACTCTTAGGTCATATAGTGAATCAGCAGTAGTACAGGAATAGATACAATAAACCCTCGTTCCTATTTCTACCATGTCTGGGCTAGGCCCTTTTTAAGCAACTAAACCATCCAACTAATTCTACTGCTTCAAAACATTGCTTCAATTCATTGAAATTGATGTTGCAGCTTTCTACCCAGGACTGGTGGGTTTGATATTCATTTTCTCTAGATTCTTATGCCAAAAAACAGGTTCCTTCTTAAATTATTAGAAAGCAGCCACTGCAATACTGCAGAGCGTAATTAAGGAAGTTCCCATTATTTCAATTCCAGTTTCCACCCACTTCTGTGGCAGAGTGGGCAGGGGAAAAAAAAAAAAAAATTGTTTTCCAGATCTCTGCACAGCATGCACAGCTCCCAGATGATCCAGTAAAAGACCACAGGGAAAAATCACTGATTATAGCTAGAACTCTTCATTCTTTTAGCCTGCAAATTCATGCCCTTTTCCAATAATTATGTTATGTGGATGATATCCAAGATCATCCAGTACTTTTGGTTACAGGTCTACTTTTCCCCACAACAGTCAGCCCATCCATTAGCATTTTTAGAGCTGAACATCAGCTGCTGACTTCGAAGCTCTCCTCAGAGGAGGAGCATCTGGAATGCACAAAGTCCTACCCCACGTGTTTTCAAGACACACAATGAATGCTCTTCTGAAATAACATAGCCATCCATCACGAATTGTGGTGCTGAGACAAACGCAGTCCACACATAAGTTCAAGTGTTCCCATCATGTGTAAGGATCACTTCCAGATGTGTTTATACCTCTCTTAAAGGTTTACTTTTGGACTATTAAAAATCCATTCAATCAAAAAATTGCAAAAGCTTAGTGTCCTTCACCAATGTACATGAAATGAAGCGGTTATGCAGATTGCTCCAGGGACTACCAATTGCACAAGCTTTGTACAGCATTATTTGTCATTTTATCTCACCAGGTTTGCATAATAGCTGGAAAGAAGTGCTGATTAAATTTCTCCTGCAGTTTGATGGGCCAGTACTAACTTGCCTCTGGTTCAAAGTCAAGACAGAATAAAATGAGAACTAAAGCATTTGTGAAAAATCAGTATCTTGTGCTTAGTTAAGCTGTTAATGTTTCTCTTAAATTTAAGTAACTATTTCCTAGCTATTCCTAGTAACTATTTTCCTAGCTAAAATTCCTAGGAATTTTACCAATTCCTGTAAGGTTACCAGAGCTCTTATTAAGTTACACCAACTCTACTGCAGTTAAATCTTACCTTTTATTTCTCCAGTCTTTAGCGATTCTGCTTCTTGAAGTCTGTTCCTTTTAATTAGAGAACATATCTGACCCAGAATGATTATTATTTATTTATGACAGCTAATAATCTGAAAAATGTTTGATGCTGCCTGAGAGATGTGTACTTAATCTTACCACTCCTTCTAGATGAACATCCATAGTTACTAGTGATGAAGTTCTCATATATATTCAGTTAAATGCTGATAAAATCAGCAAGATATACAATTAGCAAGATACTATATAAGATTTTGATTAAATTTTAACATTCAGAAGCTCTATATAAATCTTTACACTGCTGAGTTGGACAATTAATACAATTGTCTTAGCAGTTAGACTCAAAATTACTTCTCCATATGGTTGTAACAAGCTAGACACCCAAAGTTTGCTAATCCCAGTAATGATATCATCGATAAGGCACTCATGTTTATTCTAATACTAGTACAATGAGATTTTGCACTTGCAGCCTATAGATGTCATGCAATTCCCTAGTTACAATGAAGACAGGTTCAAGTAGCATCAGGCCAGTAATGATGATTTTACAAGTAACGGTGTCCAGCCTACCCAGATGAGTATCCTGCAAAGGTGTGTTTACAATGGCTTGGTGAGACTACAGTAAAACGAAGTCATTTAAGCTAGTTCTGCTTTTTACCCACTGTCATTAATAAAGGATATCATGAAATGTCCATTATCATGAGATCTTTTTAGATTACAAATCCATCATTTGCAATAAATAATTGATGCTAATAACTCACATGAAAGCAGTCATTACTACCTGAGTAGCTTCCGCTTGTACTCAACCACAGTAGAAGCAAATTACTCCCATGGCCTCCAGTTGACTGACACACCTCAGAAACGTCACTGCTAGGAGGTCATTTTTTACAGAGGGGTGTGTGTTTTTCCCATCGCAATCACAAAAGAGCAAACATTGACTGATTTAAGTAACCTCTTGTTTTGAGATGAGTATGTGAAGAATTATCATGACTTTGATCCATCCTTGCGTAGCAGATGTCTAGATGACCTATCAGCTGCAGCTTGCAACACCTTTTCCAGCCTCTTCCCCACTTAGGGTGAATGGCGCAATCCCCAGTAGAGTCAATGCACTTTGGAACATTCACCAAGTATTTTACTGTTCTTACAGAACAAAACTGGGTTAAGGATTATTCATGATAAGGAAACCCATGTTGATCCTCTTGACAAATAGTAGAAATATAAAATGCCGGAACTAAAGCTTTTTAAGAGTGCTCCCAAAGGTTAAGATTTCATCCAAACTCAGTGACAACTTACAAAGCATAATCTGCCGAAACAGCAACTTTACCTAAAGTTACGACAGTGTCACAGTTGCCGTATCTTATGCCTCAAGGGAAGAGTTTGTTAGGAACAATGCTATCACCTAGCCTTTCCCTAGTTTAGCATTCCTCACAACACTTAATTTAATCACATCTGGGGAAATATGCATATGGTCTCCTTTTTTACAAAGCTTTATATATGTTCCCCATGTCAGCAACAAAGAGGATGGTGAAAAAAACACCTAACCACAGGTTAGGAAAGCCAGTGGCCCATTGTTAGTGAGGTTGGGGTTTGGGGAGGGAGTTTTCAGGACCTGGACTTCTTAGAATGGTTGCACATTCTGCTTGAGCATTATGGATGAATGTTTACTGCTTTTGAAGGTTTGTGCTGGTAGAGCCTAAAACTGACAGCAACACCTCCAAAACGGTAAACGTCCAGCAATAGCTCCCAAACAGAAGGTGCCAGCACTGAAAGATGTTCCTATCCTGAAACCCTCACTAGTAGCCCAATAGAGCCCCAGTAACATTTGGCATCAGGGGTTTCCAAGACATTGGAGTGGAAGTATTTTAATACTGCCTTATATTGCTTTTGTGCTTTACCAGCATGCACAATGAAAAATGGCAAATGGACAGTAATAGCTCCAAAAGAAAAGTTGCCAACACTGAAAGATGTTCCTGGCTTGAAATCTCACCAGGTAGTTCACAAGCAGCCTCACTAACAATGGACTGGAGGCTTTCCTAATCCAAGCAAGCTGAATTGCCACCATCAATTTCAGGCACTACAACAGCACAACTTCAAAACGTTAAATGTCCAACAATAGCTCCCAAACAGAAATTGACAGCACTGAAAGATGTTTCTGTCCTGAAACCTCACTGGTAGTCCATTAGAAGCCCCAGTAACATTGGGCACAAGGGCTTTCCTAACCACAGGACCGATCCTTACAGTGCCCTACATCACTTTCAGGCTCTACCAGCACACTTTCGGAAACAGTAAACATTCATCCGTAACACTCAAGCAAAATCTGGCACCTCCCAAAGAAGTCCCGGTCCTGAAAATCCCTCCTCATGTAGTCCAGGAGTAACCTCACTCAGTATGGGCTACGGGCTTTCCTAACCCTGGCAACTAACATTGCCTTACAGTCCTTTTCAACTAACATTGCCTTACAGTCCTACAACACCACCACTTCCGAAACGGTAAACAACCAGCAATAGCTCCCAAACAGAGGGTGCCAGCACTGAAAGATGTTCCTATCCTGAAATCTCACTGGTAGCCAAAGAGCAGCCCCAGAAACATTGTGGATCAGGCTTTCCTAGCCATGCGAGCAGAAGTGTTTCAATAGTGCCTCATATCACTTTCAGGCTTTGCCAGCACACACCATCAGAAATGGTAAACGTCCGGCAATAGCTCCGAAGCAAACATTGCCAGAACTGAAAGATGTTCCTGGCCTGAAATCTCACCAGGTATTACACAAGCAGCCTCGCTAAAAATGGGCTATGGGCTTTCCTAATCCTGGCAACCTAAATTGCCTTCCACCACTTTCAGGTACTATGGCAGCACAACTTCCAAGATGGTAAATGTCCAGTACAGCTCCCAAACAGAAAGTGCCAGCACTGAAAGATGTTTCTCTCCTGAAACCTCACTGGTGGCCTAATAGAAGCCCCAGTAACATTGTGCATCAGGGCTTTCCTAACCACAGGACTGGTCCTTACAGCACTCTATGTCACTCTCAGGCTCTATCAGCGCACACTTTCAAAAACAATAAACGTTCATCCATAACGCTCAAGCAAAATGTGCCACCACTCAAAGAAGTCCCGGTCCTGAAAACTCCCTCTTCACATAGTCCAGGAGTAAACTTACTAACAATGGGCTGGGGGCTTTCCTAACCCTGACAACTAATATTGCCTTCTGGTCTTTTTCAGGCACTACGACAGCACAACTTCAAAACAGTAAACATCCAGCAATAGCTCCCAAACAGAGGATGCCAGCACCGAAAGTTGTTCCTGGCCTGAAACCTCACTTGGGAGCCCAAGACCAGCCCCAGTGTACTTGGGGTCAGGCTTTCCTAGCCATAGAATCAGAGGTGTTTTAGTAGCTGTCAACTTCTATTTAGGACATACATGTTTACCGTTGCAGAAGTTTGGCTGTCGTAGTGCCTGAAAGTGATGGAGAGGAATGGCATTTCCCTGGACTAGGAAAGACCTGTGACCCAGTGTTACAGAACTGCTGGTAGGCTACCTGGGGAGGCTTCAGGTCAGGAACATCTTTCAGGGCTAGCACCTTTGGTTTAGGGGCTATTACTGTACATTTAGTATTTTGGAAGTTGGGTGGTCCTTATAACTCAAAGTAATGGATACAGTGCTGTATCCATGGACTAGGAAAGCTCTGAGCCACCATCTTAGTGCAGCTGGTTGTGGGATTTCAGAGGTTTCAGGCCAGGAAGACTTTTCTGTCCTGTCACCTTCTGTTTAGGACATATTGGTGGATATTAATTGTTGCTCAAGATAGGTTGTCATAGTGCCTGAAAGTCAGGAAAGGAAAGTTAGTTCTGTGAAGAAGTAAAGCCCTGAACCCCAATGTTAATGTAGCTGCTGGTGGGCTACCTGGGGAGTTTAAAGGCCAGGAACATCCTCCAGTGCTGGAACCTTTGGATTGGGAGCTATTGCCGGAATCTTACTATTGCTGAAGTTTGGCAGTCGTAGTCCCTGAAAGTGATGGAAAGGAAAGTTAATTCCCCAGACCTGAAAGCCCTGAGCATTAATGTTAGTAGAGCTGCTGGTGGGCTACCTGGGGAGCTTCCAAGCCACCAACATCTTCCAGTGCTGGCACCTTTGGTTTAAGACCTATTGCTGGACTTTTTGCATGAAATCTGTTCAGTCGCAGTGCCTGAAAGTGATGGAAAGGAAAGTTATTTCCCTGGACTAAGAAAGCTCTGAGCCACCATGTTAGTGCAGCTGCTTGTGGGATATCAGAGGGGGCTTCAGGCAAGAACACTTTTCAGTGTTTGCACCTTCTGTTTAGGATCTATTGCTGGATGTTTATCATTGCTGAAGTTTGGTGGCTGTAGTGCCTGGAACTGATGGAAAGTTATTTCCCTGCACTAGGAAAGCCCCAAGACCAAATTTTAGTGCAGCTGCTCGTGGGATATCAGAGGTTTCAGGCCAGGAAAATGTTTCAGTGCTGGCCCCATTGGCTTGGGACGTTTAGCGTTTCAAGTTCGGTTGTCATGATGCCTGAAAGCGATGGAAGGCACTGTTACCTCTTAGAACGCTCTGACCGAGATGTTAGCGCGGCCTCTTGTGGGCTGCCTGCGGAGGTGTCAGGCCAGGAACATCTCTCAGTGCTGGCATCTTTGGCTGGGGAGCTGTTGCTGGAAGTTTAGCATTTTGGAATCTGGGCAGTTGCAGTGCCTGGAAGTAAGGGAAGGAAACTTAGTTCCCTGGACTAGTAAAGGGACTTTACCATTTTGGAAGTTTGACTGTCGTAGTGCCTGAAAGTCATGGAAATTTGAAAGTGGTAAATGTCCAGCAGTAGCTCCTAAACAAAAGGTGCCAGCGGCCTGGGGAGCCTATTCCATTGCTCTACCACCCTCAATATAGAACTGCTTGCTAATACTCAACCTAAACATTCCCTGTGTCACACCTCCTTACCATTTCCTTGAGTTCTGTCACTAGTCAGCAGAGGACAGCAGCGCTTTTTCATTCGCTCCACTGCATGAAGAAGCCATAGACTGCAATAAGGTCTCCCCTCCAGTCTTTGTTTTCTCAAGCTTAAACAAACGAAAGGATTTTAGCATGTTCTCACAGGAGTTGCCCTCCAGACTCTTCACCATCCTCGTTGCCTCCTCGGGACACTCTCCAATAGCTTTGTGTCCCTCTTGTACTGTGGTGCCCAAAACTGCACCCAGTACTCAAGGTGAGGCCGCACTAGCACAGCGTAGAGCGGGACAGTCACCTCCCTGGACCAGATGGCAATGCCATGCTTGAGGCTTCCCAGGATATGGTTGGCCCTCCTGGCTGCCTGGGCACACTGCTGGTTCATGTTTAACTTTCTGTCAACCAAGACCCCCAAGCCCCTCTCAGCATGGCTGGCCTCCAGCATCTGATGCCCCAGTCAGTGGGTGCAGCCAGGGTTGCCCCTTCCCAGGTGCAGAATCCAGCACTCTCCCTTGTTAAATTTCATGCTGCTGGTGAGTGCCCAGCTCTCTAGTCTCTCCAGGTCTCTCTGCAAGGTTTCTTCACCCTGAACAGAGTCAACAGCTCCTCCCAACTAGGTGTGATCTGCAAATTTAGTTAAGATACCCTCTAGTCCTGAGGCCAGGTCACTTATGAAAATGTTTAAAAGAACTGGCTTTTAAAGGGAGCCCTGGAGAGCCCCACTAGTGACTGGCCACCAGCCAGATGTAATCCCATTAATATAACCTTCAGGGCCCCCTACCTGTCAGGCAATGGCCCAACCCAACACATTATGGTTCTGTCTAGTTGGCAAGAGACTCAAGATCAAAAGCCTTACTGAAATCCTAAACAACATCAACTGCTTTCCCTTGGTCAACCAGCTGGGTGACCTTGTTGTAAAAGCTGGAAGGGCTTTGCAGTTTTTTGTGGTTCTCTGACAAGGCCTTGCTCTCCGATGAGTTAAACAAAACCGTATTTTTTAATAAGATAGGGGAAGCCTGGCAAAGCGTTCACAGATCTCTCAGGATCTGAGGGGTGTTCTGTCAGTGACTCTGCGGCACTGACAGACTCACGTTGGGGAGTGTTTAATACAAGAACAACCTCCAGAATTTGCTTTCAAAACTCTGCCTGCAACATTCCTTATATTGCTCACAGCATTGACACACGACAGTCATGAAAATTCAATTTTTCTAGAAAGGTCAATTTTTATTCCCTCTACTTTAGAGCTGACTTCTCCCCTTGTTAAGCACTTTTCTTCCCCAAGGCCCTAATTAAAAGCAAGCTCCTGCATCAGATCATATTTCACCCTTAGGATTATAATAATCCAAAGCGATCTAAAATGTGTGCATTCAGTACCAATTAAAAGCCCATGAATGAGTGATACTTTGTGTAAAAAATAGAAAGGGAAGGTCACTGAAAGGTGAATGAAGTGTCCACAGCACTATTCCTGATGCAGGAAGCACTGAAGATAGTCTTTGTGTGATCACCCTCAGAAGGAAGAGGTAGCAAATACTCAAATGGATTTAAACGCCCCAAGAGGTGTCAGCTCAGCTCTTCCAGTGAGTTTCCCATGACTGCACAGAGTAACCACTCACAGGTCAAAACTGCCCCTGCTTCAGCTGCTGAAGGAGACTGAGCCCTGACATGACAGGACCACCTGCACTTCAGGCTGGACAAAGCTCTTTGCCTGCAGAGGTGCCAGCTGGGCAGAGCGATGGGGCACTGGTCCTGCAGCGCTGAGGCAGATCACAGAATCGTAGGGGTTGGAAGGGTCCTCAAGAGATCATCAGGTCCAGCCCCTGATGATCCACCATTTCCCACGATGCCATGCTGCAAAGCATTAAAAAGATGTTTATATCCAGAGGGCAGTACCTGACCACCATTAAATGTGCACTATGAACCTGAATCTATGAATAGGAGATAAGTGACCCGAAAACCTGGTGTTTATCCCTGATCTATCAAGTTTTCCCTTCCATGACTCCTCTAAGCATTTTTACAGGGCTGAAGCCCCTGGCAGGTACCTTACACCACTTAATATTCTGCTTCAATCTCCTACTTTAAAATAATTTTTTTAATTATAAACACTGAAAGATTTATGGGATTTTTTCCTATGCCATACCTGGGACATGTCTACATACTTTATTTCTCTGAACTCTGCTGTGCTGCTTGAGCAGTTGTATTTTTGTATCTGGATACATTTTTTGGTAGACTTTCCAGACATCATTATATATTGTGACACTGCCGTTGAACTTACTTCACCCAGGACATGGTGTCATCTCATTTGACTGTTACTGTCTGTCCCCTTGTGGCCAGAAGCCAGGCTGAACTCAGCCTACAGACTCAAACAGAAGTAACTTTCCTCTCCAAATTTTAGATTACTTTTTTGAATATCCTGAAAACTAGTCAAATGCACATCTGAACTCTAGGTTCTGCTATTACTCATTTGTAAGCAAAATTTGGACCCAGGCCTGATTTCAAATACCCCTTGTGGTTGTATCACTACAGAGGCATGAGCAAATTCAGAAATAAAGGTTCTATTTCACATTGAAGCACACACAAAACCCAGGGCTTTGATTCTATCCTTAAGTTTTTAGCCCCAGGCTGAATGCCTATCAGATTTGTTCAGACATGTAATTCAGTCTTTCCTTCAGGTAGTTAACTCTAAATTCAATTAACATTGCCTAAGTTTTAAATTGGGCAGCAACTATAACAACAGCTACAGTAAGCATGAAGGTTGGTGAAGAATGACGCCCTCCTCAGCAAAGTGAGAAGACAGAAGGTTGCATCAGTGGGAGGCACTGAGGACTGTAACATGGGAGCTGTGGGAGAAGACTCACACTGCCATAGCAGGAAAAGAAACTGCCCAGAGCTGAGGAGCTGGAGTGAAAGGAGCTGCTTGGTAGAGCACCAAGAACAGAAATGAAGGTTCACAGTTGTGAGACTACAGAGAGGGCATAGATTTTTGGACCTTTGATTTGTAATCTGGAGTCACTTGCCAAGCATTCCTGTCTTCCTGGAATAGGTTGTCCAGAGAGGTAGTGGAGACCCCATCCCTGGAGATCTTGAATGTCAGGCTTGACTGGACTCTGAGTGACTCAATCTAGTGAAGATGTCCCTGCTTACTGCAGGGGGATTGGAATAGATGACTTTTAAGGTCCCTTCCAACCTAACAGATTCTACGATTCCTCTGTTTTACTCTGTGCATTTAGTTACTTCTGAGTAGAAAGACAGTTTTCAGAAGCCAACTCACTTCGTGAGGTGGATATACCATACATACAGAGGCTTCCTCCCTCCTGATGCATTTCCTGAAATCTGCTCCTGGCAGTCCCAATATTGTCCCAAAAGTGGGGCTGCTGGCCGGTGTGCAGTATGCCAATACACACACAGACCCAAGGTGTTTGATGTCTGCCATGTCTGCACAGAGATGGGTGCTAGGTGGTAATCCCACAAAGCTACACACTGCACACAGAATTTACAACTTATTTAGTTGGGTTTTCCCATTCAAAAGCAAAAATGGTCTGACTCTGTCCACAGGCATACAAAAGAAAGCATCCTTCAAGTTCAGTACCGTAAAATAAGTATTGCTATTAGGAATTGAGGCAAGGTGGGGGTATAAGGACTTGGAACCACAGGTGCACATCTGTAGTTCTCACCTTAACTTCCTGTAAATCTTGTACCAGTCTATATTCCTGGGAGTGAGGTTTCTTTACAGGCAAAATTGGAGTATTAAATTCCAACTAACACTGCCTTACTTGTCCACACTCTAAAAAGGAATTTATTACAGGTTCCAGTCCTTTCCAAGCTTCCAATTTAATAGGATATTGTTTCTTTCTTACTGGCTGGGCTCCTGTTTTCAAGTGACTCTTGGCTCATCCTGGTGTTCCCGAGAACCACACTATAGGTATTGCAGCATCCAATATTTCATAAGGAATATCTCCTTCTTCCATAGAATTCTTCTCAGTCAACAGGCATATCTGCTTTTCATGCATTCTCTGGGGGAATATCTAATGGAATCTTCAGAGAAGGTTAATTGTACATTTAATTTACAGAGTAAATCTTGTCCAAGTAATGGCAAAGGGCATTCTGGCATATAGAGGAATTTATATTTCAATTTAGTATCCCCAATTGCGAGTTCCATAGACTGTAAAAATGGCCTCATTTTTTTTCATGTAGCACCAACAACACTTATCTTAATCTTACTTAATGGTCCCTTACAACTATTTAATACAGAATAGGTGGCCCTGCTATCAATGTAGAAATCTGTCATTTCATTCCCCAGCTTAACTGGAGCAAGAGGATCGGCTGGGGAAGCTTTAATAGCTTCCCCTGGTCCCCTGCAATCTAATTCAATCTCTGGGTTAGAAACCCAAGTTTCCTCTTCCTCTCAGCTATTCATCAGAGGTGGACATTCCTTTTTCCAGTGACCCTCCTGCTTACAACAGGCTCACCTATTTGTTCTTAAAGAAATTGCATAGCAGCTTTCTCTTCTACCTCTGCAACCTCTGCCTCTGGATCCCCCTCATACACCTCTTCTTCCCTGTCCTGTCAGAGGCCAGCAAAGCAGCCTGCAATTTTCCCTGCCCTCACTTCTCTTCTTCTTCCACCTCTTCCCTATTATTAAATACTCTGTGTGCAATTGGCATTAATTGTGAAATTGTCAACCTGTCTGCACCATCCACCTTTTGCAGGTTCCTTCTAATGCTGACACCAATTGACCAATAATCAACATATCAAACTACTTCATATTGCCAGCATCCTCCAGATCCAAATCTACATTTTCGAGCTGCCTCACACAAGCTTTCATAAAAAGCAGGTTTGTTTTCCTTGTCTCCCTGCCTTATTTTATACAACTTAGATAATGTTGGGGGATTTTCTACCCCCTTTTGGATTTCGTACTGAATTTGTTCTTGGTATTCTTTTATTCCCTGTAATCTTTATCTGCATTAGGATCCCACCTGGGATCTTCCCTCAGGAGACAAATGTCAGCATTAGGCACTCCTCCATGCTTTTGGTACATCCTTCTCTAGTTTTTTCTAAAACTCTCCTCACGGGTAAACAAATATTCAAAAGGGCTTGTATATCCCTTCAATTAGGATCATGAGTCATCATCACAGTCTTAACTATACATTCCATCTGGATTATTCCGGTAAGACCTGACTGCCTCAGTTTACAATCAGTACAACACAAACTCTGCTTCTCTCACTCCTCCTCTTTCTTTTCCTCAGTCAAAGAATATATTCCCTTCCAGTATTCCAAAGCCATCAAACCATATCACTTTCTAATATTCAAACCATTTTTTAATGCAAAGAACAAACCCACATATGCTATCTCATCCTATTTCTCATTTCTTTGACAACACAACATTAATTGAAATATAGTACCATATTTCAAGGTCCCATTTCCAGGGCACTTTTCACCATTATCCAATTGATATTGTGGCCACCATTCATTATAACAGTGTTTTAATGTATACCTAGTCAGAGGTGTCCCTCCAAATTTACTCCAATCGTTTAAGATGCATCCTAAAAGAGAACAGAGAGGAACTTTCTTGGAAGCAGTGGAACCCATTTTGGTACTGATAAAAGAACCTAAACCAAGCTTTCATTCACCAAAATTCCAGATTCAAGTGTTAATATCAACCTGTAGAAGCAAACTCGCGCTGCTGCTGCCTGTCTCTCTGATACGTCTTATGCAGAGCTTAAGCAAAGACCAACTCACACTCCTTCTTTAATAGTCTTGCTTCCCTTCTCTTTTCCTCTTAAATGCCTCAAATGGCCTTGCACAGTTGTGTCACTTACTGCCCAATAAAGGAGAGAGGTCAATGGAGTCCCTGATCTACAGGTCAGTGCATGCTAGAGTCCAGTTTATCCACTTCTCCATGTCAGGTGCACTAAGATGATCTGGGAAAGGCTGTCAGTGCAGTCCCATCTGGGTCACCAAGAACTGTTGTCCCAAGATCAGGGTCGTTAGCCCATGTGCAGTACACCAATACACAGACCCTGGGTGTTTGATGTATGCCATGTCTGTGCAGAGACGGGCACAAGGCAGTAACTCCACTAAGCTGGCCCCCTACACACAGAATTTACAACCTGTTTATCTTGCTACAGGATCAGAGAAACCCACCTAAATTTACATTAATTGGCTGGTAATTGCCACATCAGCTACTATTGGTCAAGCATATTTAAATTAGCATGAATACACCTTAAAGGGGGAGGGTGGGGGGTGTCATTTGCATAGGCCTTGAACTGGGTGGGGGGTCACAATCTCCCTCTGCCACCTTTCCCTTTCCCCCAGTTTCTGTTGACTTCTGGCCCTTCCGGAAATGTCGCAGCTCTTGCACCTGCTGGGGTGGGTTGTTCCCTCTTCGTCAGCCTTTCAGCTCTTCTCCAAGGATTCCTTTTAGCAAAACATGCTTCTTATCTGTCCTTTGGCTCTTCTTCAAAAGTTGCTAGTGAAGCAAGGTAGTGAATTCAACCCTAAGCTAAACTAAGCAGTGTCTAAGCATCAACCCAAACACGTTTCTGTGCCTGTGAAGTGGAAAAACTCTACATTCTAGGTATCACCAACACTAATCCATTTCAATGATAGGGTTTCACGAAGCACTGAGCATACTCTTGGCAGGCAAGCTGTTTGTGCATCTGGATGTAATAAGGAGCTAGACTCTAGCTAACACAGTGGCTCAGCACAGTGAGCCACCAGGCAAGGACGGTCAGTTTTTTCCTGCTGCCCAAGTTCAAATCATAACAGCATGTTGGAAGCTGGTCGTGGTGTACACCTCTTACTAATAACAGCCAGGATGCAGAGAGGGAAGAGGAGGGAAAGGAAAGGTCACCAGGAGTCAAACAGCTGGTTTCTGGCTAGAGGACTCTGAAGGCTGTGACAGTATACCAGTGGAATTAGCCAAGGCTCCCCTCAACATGAACAGCGCAACCAAGGAAGCATCCTAATCCCAAAGGGTGAGGAATAAAGAAGGAACCACCCTCCCAGGGGTTGGAGGAGAGTCCTGATGGCACACTTACACTGGAGTAATGCCAGCAGGAAGTACTTAGAAGGACAGGCCTACCTAGGGTATAGCTGGTGTCCAGCACCATTGAGCAGCAGAACATGGCAAGATTTTATTAAGGAAGGAATGACCCTTGGGACAAGTCTACAACAAATTGGGCCCAAACCAGCTCACACCAGCTGCAACTTTTGCCCTTCTTCCCAGCCCTGTACCGATGCAAGGCATATTGTCCTCACCCCACATCTTCACTGCACATACACCGAGAAAGAAAGGAAAGCAAAAATGATCTTGTAGTTAAAAGTCATGCTGAAGAGGAGCATGCTCCCTTTCTTACAGTTGAATTGGCTCTGCAGGGCTCACAGATTTTTTTTTTTTCTTAAAAAAAAATCCCATTAAAACCTTAATTTAAATGTTATTTAAGCAGATCTGACTCTTAAGATACATGCAAGAAACAGATGTGCAGAACAGGGACATGCTATTTTTATGGAGTAGTTCGTCAGTGTTTGACCCACACTAGATTACACTTGGAGTGTAAGCTCCTCAACTACACCATGTCAGGTTTTATAATAGTTTACAGCATGTGGCCAAATCTTTTTGCCAGTGAAGCCATGTGCTTCTTTATGAATCTCAGCACAAGGTGGCAATATACCAAAGTAAATGAGATATTAATACCGTCTTGCCCTACACTTTCCAGATATCCCACACTTTACCCTACAATAGATTTACCTCTCTCTCTCTGCTTTTGCTCAATCAAGGAGTTACTTCTCCCTTATTCTTATGTCCTGGGATGTGAGTTCAGGGAGCACAAGACAGCGTAAGTTGTTTATCAAGCAGAAGCAGAGCCCATACTATCGTCAAGTCCCTGAATCCCTCATGTTAGTGTTCTTCTCTGACACTCAGTCCCATATTTGGGCTTTGGGTAAGCTGATAGGAATGTAATTTCTATTTAAAGATATACTGTCTGTTACTTTTATACTAAGTAATAAACGTGGTATTTGAAGAACAAGCAACAGGAAAAAAGAACAGTTGGACAATTTATACATTGAGTCACCTCTAATAAAACACCATTAAAAAAAAAAAAAACAACAAAAAGAAGCAGCAGCTATTCTTACACACTTCTTCATAGTCTTCCAAAAAAAATTACCTTGGCCTGAAATTTCCCATGTATGGTCTCTGCCCAAATGTGAATATTTAAGTCTCTGCCAATGGTTTTCAGTCAGTTTTCAATTACATGAGGATGAAAAATAGACATTCCTTCCTATTCCTAGGACTGGAGCTGTATTTTCCCATAGCTATGTTGAAGCAATCCGAACACTGAAACCGAAGTTCAGTTGTAAAAAGCTATCAACAGGGTACAATGCCTTCTGTGAGTCTGGGGAATCCTTTCTAAGTTTTACAAATGCATTTGTTGCCAAGGAAAAATGTTACACTTGTGCCTCCCTCCACATATGGCCTGCATGTGTATATTCAGTCATAATTACTTATTGTTGAAAGCAAACATATTCCTCCTTAGCCCCATTACCCTTCCTGAACACGCTCCTTGATAAAAGAGAAAACTGGATTCTGTTATCTCAATTTCTGCAGAAGGCTTTCAAAAGTACTTAGGAGTAAGTAATCATTTGACTCTCTGTGATTTTCCACCATCACTCATTCATCTCTTTAATGTCCTCACCCTCATCCGAAATTCCCCTCAAAGCTGATATTAACATCAAGGAATAAGCCAGAAAGGATTGAGACAGAGCTGAGAATAGTCAGCGACCTAAATGCAGCAGATATGACACAGAAAATTCTGCCATGTTATGTTGGATGCCCAACATATCACACTCAATTTTTTTTTCTTCAAAGACAAGCCTGCACTTGCAGCATCTCTGTAAATTGATAGGATGCTAGTCTGAAGTAAGGCTAAGGATTGCTCTCTTTAAGCCTTCATGTAAAACATCAATGGTGACCTCCCTTCATATTAATTAATACAACTACCTCTCCACCTCCCAGTTCCCAGCCAGTGAAGCACCGCGCTGCTCCTCAGAACGTAGTAAATACTTTGCTCCCCAGTAGTATTCGTTCTCTCAAGCGCTACTCAGCACAACCAAGCATGACAGATTCAGCATCCTGCCTGTAGACAGGTTTTTCAAAATCCAAGGCAAAATGAAAAATGATAAATCCAATTTGCTTATAATTCATAATATTTCCCCCACTGTTTATAATCCAGATGCTGTAGTTTTGGGAGATGACAGGAAGCAAATACCAGTTATGGATAAATAAAACATATTCACTGCCTCTTACCATTCCAAAACTAAATAAACCCAAAGGCAACCTTCCAAACATTCAGGCCCTTAGTCATGGCTTAAGGTTATTAATCAGGAAATACTGATGCCCTCTCTCATCCTTAACACCATCTTTTCCTCCAAATTTTCCCACTAATTTCAGTAACCCCACTCCCACTGCAAAAGCTGCACTCAGGTTAAAAATGCAAGATTTCTCCTAAGCATGTACAGTGCAGAAGGAAAGTCAAAGCATCAGGATCCAACCTCGAAAACAAGCAAATGAGTTCTAGCAAGTATAAACTCCCAGAGAGGGAAGGAAAATGAGAGAACAGGAAAGGAAGGAACAAAAGAGATAACGGCAGGAGAGGTGACTTTATGATACACAAGCAGAACTTGTGTTGGCCCATCCATCCATGACATAAGCACTAATGAGGCTGCAGATAAACATACAGCCGGCCATTTAAGCCACCACAATGGAGAATGTGTATTATGTGAGCCAATGTTTTCACTTGGAGAGGGTAGAGAGGAAAAGACAGAGCGCTGGAGATGATGAAGATAACAGGCCAGGATTATTGGACTTTTCCTATGCCTCAGCCTTCTTAAATTCTTCTATGAAAATGCTCATAAAGAGTTGGACTATAAAAATTCCAGACTTTACTGTTGGCATAATTGATCTCAGATATGTCACCACAGAAGGAGACAGAGGAGTATTCATGTAAGACATACAAATCTTGGAAAGGAACCAACTGTAATATATAATCTTTCCTTCCCAGAATACCATTCATGATGGTTTTGGAATAGATTTAGACTTTTAAAACATGTTCTTTGACCTGTAGCACATTTGAAGAAAAAAAAAGCTTTCAGGATTACAATAAAGAACACTAGCATTTGATACTGAGTTACTAATCTACTTTTGAAATTGTAATTCCTCTACGATATGTTCTTATTTCACAGAAAGGAGACTGAGGAACTTCCTCTTTAAAGGACCCTTCAAAGGACCTGAAATGTCCCAAAAAACAGATAACATTCTCAGCTGGTACAAGTGAGCCTCTACTTGCAGGTGTCCGCTAACACCATATTATTATTATTACAGTACAACTGCAAGAATCTTTAGAAGCCTGTTTTTTGTTTATACACCATGCTATACAGTTTGGGTTTTTAAAATGTATGTCATTGGTTTTGTCAGTGGCATTTGACCCCTGGGGATGGCTGGGAAAACCTGGTTCCCGTTTCTAGTCATTTTTTTCCTTTGCAGCTTCTCCACATTCCTCTTCAATTTCCTTCACAAATGCTGATCTCTGGTCCTCATGAGTCTTCTTTTTCAATATCCTGTTGTGTCTCTCATCTTCCTTCTCCAGGAAGTACCAGGTCTTACCTTCTCCCGTTCAAAGCTGCTGCTACATCAATAGCGACTGTACGATAGCTGTGGCCTCTAGGTGTGACATTAGAAGCCTTCACACAGCATCTGATACAGACTGTCAGTCCCCATTTATGCCCCCTCTGCTCTTGTTTTATGCTGTCAGCATCTACCTTCTAAGGATCAGGATGCATGACCCAAACTGATTGTTAAGGGCTGGATTGTGGTCTTTTGACTGAACATCAAAGAGAGACTCACAGCAGGTTCAGCCCGCTGCAAATCAAACCTTAAGACACCATCAGAAATCTCCATCAGGGTGTTAGAAAGGCAGCCGAAGAAAAGCAAAATAAATTATCCCGTGGAAATTAAACCCTACGCCCAAGCTGCTTACAGAGTCTGCCTTAAGGGGGAGAATTGCTTGTCTAAACTGTCGTGTGTATCCGAGTGCAGGAGCAAGAAACATCCCGTGGGTCTTCTAGAGCTGGTTACATTTAGCTTTCTTGTGGCTGGTGCCAAAGGCTTAATAGCTGTGACTCACTGACCGACTGTCTTAACGTCTTCCTTCACTGTCCTTTCCTCTTTATAAAGGTTTCCCCTGACTCCCATCCAAGGTGTCAAGAAAGTGATTCCAGATGTAAGCACAAGTTTTTTCCATCGCACTGCGGTACAGCACCTTCAGGCATGCCCTGAATGAAGATTGCAAGCAAAGTGGATGCTGTCAGACTGCTGAACACCTTGAGAGCAACGCTGATGAATGAAAGTGAACGCCCAAGCCAGTCTGCTTTGTTATATGGCTCCCGGGTGAATGACAGATTAGTTGGTAAGATATTTTTAAAGGCGCCTGTGCACAGCTCAGGAAGCAAGTCTGAGCTCCTTGTGAAACAGGCAGAGGCTTGTGGGATTCTGGGGTGCTTGTAAATACAGTACTCTTATCAAAACACACACCACTCCCTGCACAGTCTTTAATGGAACAAAATGCAGTAGCTATTAGAGGGGAGCAATACATGGATGATGGTGTTCTTCAAAAGAGCTTGATAGGAGACATCAGCCACCCATGAGAATCATGCCAGGGAAAAACATGACCACACACATCAGAACATATGAACTAAGGCTCCAGCTTACAGCTCTTCCAAAGAGGTAACACCCCCAGCCTGGTGAGCTGAGCTGGTGATACTCTCAACTCACCTCTAAGCTCAGTGCAAAGATGCTCCTCACTCCGGAAGACCCGGTTCCTTGGCGTAAGGGTATTAGGTGGCTGGCTGGAAAACCCCTCTCTAGAAACGCTCGGTGCCAGCGAGGTGGTTACAAACCCTGGGCAGGGAATATACCAGCGCTGTAGGTGCTCAAGGAGTAGAACAGCACCATTTAACGCTGTGGGGATTGCAGGCCTTCGAGCTCATCCGTCTCTGTTTGGCTGTCCCCGGGCAGGAAATTGCTCATTACCTTTCCGTGGCAGGAGCAGCTCCAGGGCAGAGGAGAGAGAATTGGCTGTAATTACAGGAGGAGACACAGAACACTCTCCCTGGTAGCGGAGGGACTGAGCTGCAGCCAGCATTTAAAGGCTGATTAGTGTAACTGCTCGCAGTCAGTGTTTACAGTCACTTCTCAATTGGCTTTACCCTGGGAACAATGAGATGCTGCCAACCTTAACAAAAAGAACAATAGAAAACAAAATATCTGTTTACTTTTGATATTAAATCGATCAATTTAAATAATTACATTAAGGTGGTTTTTTTTTTTTCTAACCCTCCTGTGCTCCTTTTGAAAATAGTTTGAAATTTTGGTTTAAAAAGGAGTGAACTACGCATGCATTAACAACAGCTTGAATGGGGGGGTGAGGGGCACTGCTCCTAACAAGAGCTCTGTGAATATTTTAAGTTACTGAGTAGAAGGGGTGGTAACAAGGACAATAGGAGAACTAAATTATTGTTATTTTGTCTCTTCTAGACCTCAGTGCTGTCATAGCGTTGCCCTTTTTCCTGAAGCTGGGCTTGTCTCTCTGATGGGCTCTTCTAGGGAGCTGTCTGAGCTAACACAATTACTGTGTCAAACTCTTATCTCAGGGATGGAATAATGGATCCAGGCTTTGACTGACGGTCTCGTCTAATTGTTAATTAATTGGTTGTTGCAATTAGCATCCGTGTTCTTTTAGCTGGGTCTGATGGAAGAGTGTGTTGAGAAAGCTCTCAGATGAAAGAAGAGACAGGTACAAAGCAGATGGATTGCCAAAAAAAAAAAAAAAGAAAAGAAATTGTAAACCAGGAATATAAAGGAGGAGAAGGGAAGAGAAGGAAGGGAAAAATTTCAAGGAATTTAATTTTCAAGCACAGGAGAAACGTTGACCCTTTTCTCTGGCTACGGTTTGGCTCAAGGCCGGTCCTGCAGCCTTGGCTTAGCAGCACATCGTTCAGGTCAGGAGCGAACAGGAGAGGGCAGCATTGGTCCAAATTTATGCTGAGAGCGACCAACGCGTGGAAGTGTTTGGAAAACTGCGCCCGGACGTTACGGGTCACCAGGCAACAGGCTGATGCAGGGAGCTCGCCGGCAGGTACCTCACCGAAACATGTGTCTGCATGGGAAGAGGATACAAGAAAAAAGGGGAGGGTGTGGGGTGTGTGTTAAGCGCAGGGTGGAAAGCAGTGCCAATGTGCTGCTTCTGAAGTGCTTTAGGCTTGGCTCAGTTCAGCTGCTGAGTGAAGAATCCAGAGCTCAGGGCTAGGCAGCACGTACCTAAGGACAAAGGCTTCTGGCAGCTCATTTAGGTACTCTCACCCAAAGATCATTATGCTCCTACGAACTCATTTCAAAGATGCACAAGTGATACAGAAAGGGTGGCAAGTCCCATGCCTGTTGTGCCACATGGCACCAAGACAGCACCTGGATGGCCATGCTCCCCTGGTAACCATTCAACCACATCAAGCACTGTCCACTGCACCCTTTCAATGCCACATGGATTTCTGAGATTTAATCAGCAGACCAGAACTAGTGATTCAGCTTCAGCTGAAGGATCAGTGCTCTGCTCTAATTTGTTGTTTCAAATCAATTTATTTGGTTATTTATATATATGAGAACATCTTAAGCTCTGGCAAAGATACAGTAGCCTTGGTTACATCAGTGGAAACTCCAGTGTAGTGACTTCTAACAGGAAAAATTTGGTCCATTAACTTTTATTTTTCTTCTCTGACAGCAGTTATTAGAGGCAGTCATGGATTAACAAAGTGCTCTGGGCAGGGGTTCTCTCTGTCATACGACTTTTTCAAGTTATGTGCAAAATCACACAGCAGAGAAATTCCCACACATAAAAAATAGCCATTCCTATCAGTTGCAATCTTGGTTCTGCTTCCCTTCTGCCACTATGTTATGCTTACTTCAGTGAAGAGAGTAATTCCCTTTACAATTGATGGTTCTGACAGTACATTACTACATCTGCAGAGCTGTACAGGGTTTGCTGCACTGAACCCTTCTCCTATCAGACTCACAATCCAGACAGGAAGATGAGTACCATTTCAAGGGAGAATAATGGCACACTGGTTCCAAGGAAGGTATTTTGTTAAATCATTTTCTGGTGTAGGTGAATCACAGGAATCTTTCATTTCATAAACAACATTTAGTGTTTCTCTTCAATTCCTGAGGCCTAGACTGAGAAAGCTGAGTTTGCTTTTACCCAAGTTCGATGGCTAGTGTTTCACCTTCTATGTAAATTATTTGCTTGATCACTGTGGAAATTCTCAATAAAATACCAATACTGAAGGAAGTCATGACTTTGTGAGAAGGCTGCAAATGAGCACACCAAATACATGTAAAACCTACATAAATGACCAAACATCCATTTGGATAGAAATAGAGAGAAATGACTGCCTGTTGCATTGAAACAGACATTTCAAGTAGCATTTTCTAATTTGTAAAAGTATTTTTGATCTACTGTTTTGTTACATGTGAAGTTGTATTGGTTACACTTCAGATTTTCAGGGAAAAGTTGAAATGCAACCTGGATTTTATGTTTAAAATTTGATGTTAAAAATAGCTTTTTTCCCCTGTTTCTTTATTTAATTTCAATAGCTGTGCTAGAGTAAATGAGCCATTATTACTGGCATGTTATCATATGACTGAAGGATTGCATATGATTGAGAAGAACTGAAATATGCTATTTTAACACATTTTCAAAATACTACTGCCAGATGCTCTTTAGTACTGAATGAAATGTCTTATCTTTTCTAGCCCAGCATGTAGGAGTAGCGTTTGATCATTTAAACACCAGCTTCTATCATCACATCATGAGCATTGTGAAAGAAACACAGCCTTGAAATTTTTGAGCTGTCTGAAAAAATGCTAGAGTTTTCTGCTTTATGGTAATATTTTTACCCTAAATATTCTGAATCAAAGTGAAAAGCAGTATTTCAGTGTCAGGTTTCCCAGAACACAGAAATTCTATGCCTTGACCAACAGTAATTACCAAATGAATGAGCAATCCATTTTCTCCCAGGCCCTCAGTTTGGTCAGCACTAAATTTATACACAATCACTCTTAAGGAGATATGGGAGGAAATGCATAAATGCCAAGAATGTTTGTCCAGGGAAATGACACACCAACTTTTTCCCAACATCTGGTATGGAGGGATGACAAATCTTCCTTTAGACTTATTAAGCATGATGTTGTCTATTCTGAGGGGATCTGTGATAAAAGATCCCCTCTAGGGAAGTTTGAGCTGCAGCCTAGTACAGTGTCAGGGTTCAGCCCCATGGAAGCAGGTGAGCACCATGTATCCCTCACTCACCCCTTCCCCAGGAGGAGAAACAGACAGAGCCCCATGGGTTGGGGTAAGGACAGGTACTGACACAGCACCACAAAAGGGGAACAACGACAGAGCCCAGGACAGGATACACACACAGAGCACTTCATCACTTCATTGGATCAGTAACACACTGCAAGAGGACTGACCTGATGCCTGACAACACTCAGACTATCCCAGACCTACACAGACCCACCTTTCCCCAACAAGCTCCTTTCATGGGAGTCTGATGTCAGGTGGGGTGGAAGACAGCCCCAGCTAACTCAGCTCACCTGTGCTGGCTGCTTGGGGACGTTAATTCTGGTCTGGCCAGAACCAGGACATACAGGCAGAGAGACACTAGGGGAAGAAGAGCTGCTTCTGTTGGTCTGTGGCTCAGGAGCATTAACTGTCTTTCTCTCCAGGCCTCTATTTTTAGATGACCTCCAGTGCATTAGATCAAATGTATAAATTGGACGAGATCAGAGCTTCTGTGTTTGTGAATATGCAGCTCCCAGAGGTGTGGCAATGTCTGTGGAATTCAGTTAGCCATTACTAACCTCAACTTTGTCAAAATGCATGCTACAACATCAGTCTTTTATTAAGCATTGGCCTAATAACCTTTTGACAATTTGAAGTTAAATTCTCATTTCATTTATGCTGATGTGGATGTAGAGATGTCAGCAGAGGGGCTTTTTGCTTTTACATTGCCTTACTACATTAACAGCTCAGTGTCATTTCTTTGCAGGAAAAAGATTATAATTCCTGATAATAGAAACCCCATGATTTCTACTTTTGTACCAGTATGATTTTATCTAACCAGTGTCAGCAGAACAAATTTTATATAATGGAGCATCCTTCTCTGGGTGTAGGTGTCTCCTTATAAACAAGGATACGTGCATCCAATTGACAGTAGAACACTTATTAATTATCAAGACAATAGATTGAGTACACTTCATCAGATCACAAATCTCCCACAGTACATTCCTTTTTGCTCTGCAGAGCTCTGAGTGAACTTGAACATTGTGTGTCATTTGTTCAGCACTTGTACTGAGAAGGGAATTTCACCTCAAAACTGGCAGCCCTGAGCTCTGC
The DNA here is from genome assembly GCF_964237585.1 of Gallinula chloropus. Lineage (NCBI taxonomy): Eukaryota > Metazoa > Chordata > Aves > Gruiformes > Rallidae > Gallinula > Gallinula chloropus. The sequence continues at coordinate 71,282,704 of NC_140087.1, forward strand.
AAGATTTATGTGAGGCTGCTGGTGGTGTTGTGTCACTTCGCAATGTAGGACTGTGTCTGTGGAGGGAATACCATTCAGTGTGGAGGAGAGCTAAAGAATTAAATAGGATGGGATCTGCATTAGAGCTTCACCAGGGTTAATCAGCTTTGTCCCTGAAATCTGGCTGCAGCTTGCTGATGGCTTCCTGCTCTGGTCCACAGAAAAATCTAAGACTACAACATATAAAAATGCCTTGAATAAATACAAGAGGAAAGGAAGCAATTATTCCAGTTCAGCTAGATAAGCGCCCAAGGGATCAAGTCCCTGTCTAGAAAGTACACTGGCAATCTCAGCCTTGTGATATGGATTCTGCAATGAAGAAAACCCACATATAGAATGAGGTCAAAAAGTTAGCTGGGAGTGTATTGTCTGGGCTTTATTTTAACCTTGCCTTATGTCTAACCCCAGATGACTGAAGCATTCTGCTAAGTCTTTGTTGTTTGCAATTACACATATTTTAAAATATGTGGAATGCTTTGTGGCTCCTTCTCTTCCAATGGAACTGGGGATCCAGTTCAGCAAGAACATGGGCTGATGGATATAAAGGTCACCAGTTATTTATTGTGGGAAATTAATTGTACTAAGTATACCTCATTATTTATCCTGTGTGCATCAAAAAGAACACTCAGCTTAGAGTGAAATGTGCCTGGATAGAGATGAGAATTGCCAGACAGGACTAACCCAGTGTCAGTCCACATAGTCCAGCAAGCTGTCTTTAATAATAACTAGCACCAGATACTGTAAAGAAAAAAGCCTCTATCAAGCAACAACCACAGTCGTTAAAGTGTTTTACCCCAATCAGAGAGACATTGGTGCCCAAAGCATGAGGTCTTTTCCAAACATTTGCTAATCTGGCTGGAACATTATCAATGTAAATTTCTGATTCTTTCCAGATCTTGCTCACCTCTTCAGAGAAACCATGTGGAATAAAAGAGCAGTCACACAAGGAGAAGAAAGAAATTTCCAAAATGTGGGATATAAACAAAGAAGGTTTGGGGCAGAATTAAAAATAAACAGAGAGAGTGTCTGGAGGGGAGGAGGGAATGAAAGAAAAATTCTGTCCTTTAAAAATAACACAGGCTTCCTTTACAGCTCACAAAGCAGTGAGACTTACCTTACAGGGAATTGTTTATGACTCATACCCTGCTCTGGAAGTCCAGCAGAGATCAGCAAGATGTCAAACCAAAATTCAGCTATCTCTGCCTATGTGCTGATCAAAGTTCTGCCCAAGACAGAGCAGCAGACACTGTGGATTATGTCGACTCAGTGAAGTCAGAGGTGACCATGGATGATCTACAAGCCCAAATCCTCTGCCCCTCATCCCGCAGAATAAAACAGTACAAGGGCTTGATGTAGTAAAGGACCAGGATTTTATCTGTTCTGTTGCTCAAGAGGGTGGAAGGAAAAGCTCACTTCACTGATAGCATAAGGGTTCAAAGCTGCAATTGAACAGATTGAACTCAGAGCACTAACTCCACATGCAACAAACTCATTTATAGTCTTCTAATATTGTGAGATCTTCTCACATAGACTCCACATATGATAAATAACCCTGCTTCTAGACCTCCTGAAGAAGTTTAAGAGCATAGCTAATGACATTTTTAAAGATGATTTTAGTGCTGATGTCAGTAGCACTGACATTCTGCATTTATTATTGAAGATTGTTTTGCACTTGTACAAACGCTAAGCAAGTGCATTTCGAAACGCTGATGGTAATTTGACATTCACAAATTTCTTGTCACCTGGCAAAGTCTGTTCAAATGTTATGAGCAATTATTTTAATCCTGTGGAAAATTAATCATACTTTAAAACATTGGTTCTGGAAATAAGTTTTAAATGTTAATACTGATAAATTACTGTTGCAAATGGATCATTACATAGAGGAAACAGTTTAATTGGAGTTGTTCCTGAGCCACTCTACATTTGGTATATGCTGCAAGAAGTGAAAAGCCAGTTCTGTCCTTTGAAGAAAAAAAACCTACAGTCCCATCCTGGTTTTAGCTTGTATTGTCAAGGGAGTAAGGGAAATCAGATGAGACCAAGTGCCTTGTTTATACAACAGCTTTTAATTGAGCTGACAGCTCCACCCAAACTGGACAGAGTGTTCACAGAGATTACACTTTGGCAAAGGAGGCCAAAATACTTTACTAGGGCCCTTCCATCTTGAAAAAAGACTCTTCATGGGATATTACAGAACCTGCAAGAGACTGAAACTCAGTCTATAAGGCCAAGGAGGAGGAAGGACATTCAGGAACATCTTTATGCAGCTGGTTCCTCGAAAGAAAAACACATCATCCAAGGCTGCTTAAGTACACCTGTTAGATCACTTTAACCTTTCCTTTCCTTGCACTGCCTTGGTACTGGTTCTATCCAAAGATGAGCTCACCACAAATAGGGCAAAAAAACCCTGGCATGCCATCTCTCTCCAACAAAATTCTTCAGAGAAGTCCTATGCTATGCTGGCAATGAATATGGATATGAATAAAGAAAAGCTGTGCAAAGCTGACATGTAACTGGAACAACCTTAGACTAGGAAGATACACTACAGACAGATAGATCTTGCTAGAAACACAGAGTAAAGTTAACTTAATGCTCTGAAAGCCAAGACTGAGAGTGTTTCACATTGTTTTGGAGCCTGTTTTTGTGAGACCTTGAGCATCCTCAGTACCTATGTGTTTTGGGCTGGAAGTCTCCCACATCTGCCCAAAGTACCAAGCAGAATTAGGCTTGCCTCTCCACCCTGCCTTGTGTCTCCTCTGCACCTAGGCACACGCCTGAATCTATGTTTCTGCAGAAGCTCCCCGCAAGCCAGCTGCAAAGACACACTAGAGAAGCCTTCACCAAAAAGGTTACATTTCTGTAGCGCAGCATGCACTAGCATGGTGGCTCAGCACCACACTCCACTCCCTCCCACAGGAGACACAGACAAAGCCTTACTGACACAGAGTACCTTACTGACCTGATGATAACAGCACTGGACCTACCCAGCACTCCAACTACACTCAGACTGCTCTGGAGGCACCCAGGAGCATTCTTTCATCTGCCAGCCCCTTTTATAGGGAAGCAATGTCAGGTTGTGTGGAAAACAGCACAGGCTAACTCAGCTCACCTGGGCTGGCTGCTTGGGGAGCTTGACTCTAGCCTGGCTGGAACCAGGACAACTAACCATATATGAAGACCACAGACTCTTGGATAACAACTCTAATATGGTCTTTGAAAGCCAGCTTCTTCAGAGAAGACTAGGGTCTTAAAATAATTCCTCGTGTATCTTCCAAAGAAAAAGCATCAAGGGAGCTAGCTTCCAAATGCCAGGATCTCCTGGATGTGCTGTTTGTTTCTAAAAGGGTCCTCATTTCTTTACTAACTCCAGGGGTGCTGCTATGCTCCCATGTGTTGCACACAGCATAGCTCCTGTGCTTTTAAAAGCTGGAACTGCCTCCTTAGAGTCCATTGACTCCTCACCATCCCTTACCTGCAGCATGGCCAATATGATGAGGCAGTGCTACTTGACCTGACCACTTCTTTGATGAGGAAGCTTTTCTGCTAGAAAGTTGGCCAACAGCATGAACTACTTCTACCCAGGCAGCTGCATGACCCCGACAGTGGGAGCAGAGATGGATTATATTCAAGTCCATGCATGGAGTCTAGGGTTCTGCGTCCCATCCCTGATGAAATGGTCCAAGACCTTGAACTATTTCAAGATACTACATAACCCTGACATGTTAACAACTTTGGCTGTTAGTGACCGGAGTTAGATTCACATCTATGGATGAAGGTAAAAGGTTTTGTGCTCCATTACTAGCACCAAACATTCTGTTTTCTTACTTGTCTCCTTCTGTTACCTTGTTTTTCAGAAGTATTAGAAAGCACCCATTCACACTTCATTCTAAATAGCTAATCTAAGAAAGGACCAAGTGAAGTGGAAGGAGGGAGAAGGTGGGCAGGAATTATTATCCAAATTAAGTGTTACACTTTGGTTTCTGCCCCCAACTTGGGTGAGGGTTACAAGGATTAAAGTGGAGAGAGGGAAAGGAACTTCCGTTTCTAAAGCACGACTAGGAAAATAGACACACTGGTAACTATGAACAAAATGGGAAAATAAATACAGCCCATGAAGTAACACCATCGGGAAAACAAATGTTCTTAAAGAAAAATTTCAGAAACTGCATAAAGCTCTGAGAGCCAAGGTCGGGCTCTTTGGAAAAGTTCCTTTGCATCTGGATCCCCACCAGACTTGGAAGATGGAGAAGTCTAGAAGGGCTGTGGTTTGGAGCGTGCTGGTGCTCTCATTGCATGTTGTTCCATTTTCTTTGTAAGAATAGCAGAAATGTCATGTCTGACATAGCAAGTCTCCCCTTCTCTGTTTCACCTGAGATGTTGTTTCTTGCCACTCTCCAGACACTAAGGAACTGTAAGAAAGCACAGCAGAATCTGGATATGGAGCTCCATGTGACACTTAAACCACACACAGCACACAGACTACTTCTGAAGATTTCTTGCAGCATGAGGCACTGCTTTGCCTCAAGACCTGCTTTTGCAGTTCATGTGGGAGAAAGAGCTCAACACAGATAGCAGCAGAAACTGGGGGAAAAAATCAGTATGTACTAGTTCAATTCAACCCCTGAGCAGAAAATAATGTGGTGCATCGCATTCCATATGCTGACACGACAGCTGTTAGTTATGTCAGACCATTGCACCATGTAGCATCCACCTAAATGGCAAAGCCAGTGTGACAGATTTATGTGTAAAGCACTACAGAGCATTTCGCCTTCTGCGACCCATCTTGACTCCTGTGTGGGTAATGCTGCCTTGCAGCTAGGAATACCTGCAGGTTTCTGTAGTTATAAAGTCATCCACAAACTGCACCTGTCTTATGTGAGTAAAGAATTTAAGGAAGTTTCTCTTGTTAGTTTTCCTCCTTTTCTGAGGAGGAGTTTCCATGAACTGAAGTCATAAGACCTGTCTTGACACTGTCAGGAATAATCCCTGAACATAGTGGAAGGATGTTACAAAACAGAACTAAGTATATTTCAGTTCCAAATTCCCAAGAACACCATCGCCCACAGACTGCCAAACAATTTTGGGGTTTAGGGAGTAATGTCTAATTTAAAAATCATGCTTTTTGGGATTACAGGGGGGAAAATTTGAAGAGTTTATTGCCTTCCAGATTCTTATTTTTTCAGTCTGGCCGGTGATAAAAAACCACATTTTTTTATGCATTTGTCAACATGTCCAGTGAATTTGGCAACATGTGAAATCTTTGCTATTTGGGTCAGACAAGTATCCTCAAAAAGCAGGGAATCCGAGAAGCCTTCCAAGATGGGCTGCGCTGGACACCATCTGCTCCAGTTCAGAGGAAGTGGCTATTAAAGACAACCTGCAGCAAGCCCTGACTGCAGCCTTCCCAGGGAGCTGGGTCATCTGTTTCAGACATCCTCTTCCTGACTGCTCAAGTCAGACCCCTGAATCCACTGCCCTCCATGAGGGGCATGCGGTGAGGCAGCAATCGTCACCAGTTCTCTATCAGTGCCTTCTGGCCCTGGCCCCAGCGCTGGCTGAGGCTCTTTTGGCAATGCAACTGGACTTCATGCCTCCCTGCTAGAATCCACAGTAGAGAAATGGAAAACAAATGGGCCATAAGAGCAAAACCTCTCTTCCCAAAACATAAGCCCCTGCGTAAGAATTGTCTCTGGTGCCTTTGTATGACCTCACTGTATGAATGGACTGAATGAACAGCTCTCTTTTAGTGCACACAGGAGATACATCTCCCAGGTGCTGCTCCTCCTCTGCCCTCCAGGTACAGATTATCATAAGCAGAAAGCAGGGTTTAGATCCTTTGTTCCCTCCCACCAAGCCTCACCTTCTTGCCCTGCCTCAGCTTCCCTGGTTGCTTCTTTGTGTCACTGGTAGCCAAAAATTAGAAGCTGTTGTCTTGTTTGGCTGGTAACTGTACCTCCTTTATAGAGGAATCTCATTTTACAAAAGTTCAAGAACTGAAGAAAAGCTTATCCTGGTTGGCAAGTTTGTTATCTTCAATGTGCTGACTCGGGGCAGTTTAGAATCAATATGGGAGACATGTATGATGGGAACTCTCCTAAATATGATGGAAATTCTCTGTAGGCTTGAAAAAGGCTTGAAAGCTCTATTTACAAAGTACTCTGTGAATACAGCCTTCCTTTAAAATATTGTGGGTGATATTCAAAGAGCAAAACCACTTACAGATACAATGAAAGAAGATGATAACTTCTGTTAAGATCTCAGACGTGGAGATGTAATTCTCACAGGCTGCTGTTTGAATCAACTGTTTTATCTCTCCATTACCTTATGTTGCATGTTGTCCTCATCGCTTGGGTAAAGACATTTCCTTGAGTGACAAGCCTGCAAATCCACTTAACTGTGAGATCAGTATTGCATTGTCTTTTCCTTGCTTTATCACATACATCACTCTACCAGCCCACTTGGATGAGCAACTGTGTCATTTTAGGCATGTGCATTGTAAGATTCTAACTGTACTTCTGAAGCTGTGCTTAAGCAACAGAGCATTAACAAGATATGAGGTGCAACCTGGGGAACACCAGCTGTCAAGAACATCAAAATCAAACAAACTCAGCCCATTCTTCTTGGTGACAAAGGCATAGATGTTGAAATACATTCACATTTACATCAAATATTTATCAAATACTAGAAGGCCTCAGTTTGCAGAGCAGTATTCAGCACATATGATTTCTCTCACTGCCACTTTGGTGCTGGCAGCCAGGCAAACCCCAACACACAAACACTGTTTTCTTCCCTCTCCAACACTCTGCAGCTGCTGCATTTATGCAATTTGCTATATGGTACTTTTCATTCCCATGGAAAGAGCCTCTGATTTCTCTCTCTCAAGAGGCAAGGCACAGCCGTAACACCTCACAGATGTGCGCTACAGAGGTACCAAAGGAGTTTGGCAATCACCAGGTGAGGATGGTAGGAGACTGGGAGTGTGGAACACCATCCCCATTCCTTCCACTGTGACACCTGGAGCACTCGCCCCAAACCCAGGTCCAGCCACTCCACACAGCCTGCCAAGCACAGGAAGAACTAAAGCTAAAGAAGCAGACAGAGGGAAATCTTGGCCTAATTATGGTAATAGGAGTACTGTCATTATCTTCAATGGAGCTAGGCTTTCTCCACAGGGAACCTGCCAGAAAATCCTAATATCCATTTATATTTTCCTGGTTTAGGTTGAAAATTAGGTACAGCATGTATTTCACCCACTGATGTACAGCTGTCACCGTGGAAACACTGTTCAATAGAGTGTGAAAACTTTTACAGTATTGGCTGGGTTCAGAGAGTGTTGAGTGCCGTTTTTTCCCCATTAACTTTATTAAGGGTACCATCATTCAAAAATTAGGCTACCCATGTGTGCACAAATAGCTGTAATAATACGCATAGCTGCTATGTATGTCTTCTGACACAAACCCTGTACTGTATTTCTCAGTTAACTTCCACTCTTCAAACATACCAGGATGATCTAACAAGAACTTCTATATTTTTCCAAGCATATACTAATTAATGTTTTTCATTGCAACACCCTATGAATAGGTACTGCCCCATTTTGCAAACGGGGAAAGCAGGGTACACAGGAGTCATAGACCTTGTCGAAACCACGCAGCCAAGTCCTGGCAGATTCGGGGAATGGAATCCATGACTCCTGACTCTTTAGTTCCCCTGCTTGCTCCGATCACCAGACAACACTCCCTTCTTCTGAAATAGGCTATTTTGATTGAAAACAGATGGTGTACATTTTTGGCTCAGTGTTTGAGCTATATTAAAATGCTCTGAATGAATACAGGCTTATATCATACCTATATATGTATACGTGTATCTACATGCATACTACATCAATGCATGCAGGAATAGGTATGAGTTAAGGACATATTAATTTACATATATCATATGCAAATGTAATGGATACACTGAAAGATACTTAAGTGCAGTTGGACAGCTGACCCACCCAAACATGTAAGCTGTATTCTTTGGTGGTATTGTAATTACATACTACATATCCTTCTCTCTCTAAGCAACAGGCTTCGCATTGTTGATGGAACATATGCTTTGATGTAATGCCTGTATTAATGGGTTTTATCAGTTCATGAGAAATTTCGGTGTACTTTCAGTAAGGGATGAATAACATCCTTTTTCATTAGGTCCATCTGAGCTGAACAATGCACTTAGTGGACACCGCCTGCACTCATAGCAGGTTTTTTCTGCAACTGAATTGTTACATTTTAAATATCATGCTTATCTTTTGAATTTGCTCTTCCTGTCATAAGATTTGCCCCTGCATTAAGTATTCTCTAAACAATCTGTTTCCAGCTAAGGACCAGAAAATCCTGTCTTGGACTCACTGCCTGTCAGAATGAAGATCTTCCCACACATCATACCCCGCAAGAGGTGATAAGGGACAGTTTTTAATTACCCAATTCTTTCCCTGGTCACCTGCAGCCTTGGGTCAGGTAAAGATGGTCTGCTGTATCAGCTGGCAAAGAGCTCAGAAGATCTTTCCCATGGCTGGAAATCACCAGAATGGGCTTGCATCACTTACTGTCTCCTGTGCATTCCCAACAAAGATGGGAGGACGAGCCTTGAAAGCTACTCACATGGGATACAGCCTAGTTACAACCCTCTTTCCATAAAAATCCTTTTCCACACCCCCTTCCCACTGACTATATTTCCATTTCTTTTCTTGGTCAGTTGGATTTTCCCCTTCACTTACCTCAAAAGAGGTAAGGAAATAAGCCTTCAAATCCACAGTTATACAGGGGGGAGCTGAAAACAGCTCACTCCCCACGGGTGCTAATCCTTTGTCTGCATGTTGGCCCAAGCTACCTCATGCCTTATATGCACAGAAAGTGTGCCAGAATTGGGGGCGAGATTAAAATTTGGGAATTCTACCCTTGCAGAAAGGGGAGCTTGAGCAAAAATAGTTATTTTGGTCTGTGCAAATTCCTGCTGGACTGGCCCATGAGTGTGCAATAGAAAAAGGAAATATCACTGATATTTAACTGCTCTTCATCCTTTTTTGTTCTAAATCTGCACAACTCAGGAATCAGGAAATGCCTGCAGAAAGGTTTTGAGGAGGTCACAGAAACAGAAGTATGCTACAGTGCCACTTTATCTATGGATATACAAAATATGGCTGCTTATTATAGACAAAAAAAAGTGTTTCTTTTCTTTCAGAACTGTAGCTCAAAATCCACAAAACGTCACATTGGCTTTTTCTGGTTTCACAAACAATGCTGTAATGTAATATCATGAGCTCCACAATTGTGTTTACAACATCAGCTAGCAGCTATTAACCAGGAGAGTACCTTACCTCAGCTCTTATCTTACATATGATGGATTTGCATGTTTATATTTTCCTGTCTGTTTGTTATCCTACATAGCTAATATTCTGGCACAATCTATTCTTAGTTAACTTTTTTTAATGCTGATTTCCTCTGTATCAAAAAATACTGTAAACATATGCACTCAGGATAGCTCTTTGGAATTCAAGACACTAAGCTATTTTGCTCCAGCTTTGCAACATGTAATATAAATTTCCAAGTAAAAAAAAAAAGTGTTAAAAGTCTGTTCTTGTAAACTATTACGTGGTAACTTGGGCTCTCTCATATCAATAAAAAGGTCTGCACAGTGACACTCTCACCCCTTTTCTAGCCACTTTCTGCCAGGTAGGAGTCAGAGAATGCAAAACAGCCCTAAAAAGCTCCATATCTGATTAGAGGAAATTCTCCCAGTGCAGGCTAGGCAGAGACTGCCAAAGGCTTTGTTCCAGGTCCCTTTTAATAAGCCATTGCAAAGGGGTCTGAGTTAATTTTTCAGGCTGCCGTACAGCATGAAGGCAACAGCCTGGACAAAATCTGCTGGATTCACCTCCCACAGCAGGCCAGCGCTGGGAGGATGATGAGGCTGCTCAAAGACAACACAGCCTGAGCTGTTCTGGACTGCTGGTTACTTGCAGCGCTGGATCTTCTTCCGGCTGGTTTCTGTGGGATTCAGACTATACTCTTGCCATTTAAAGTGCAAGGGGACTCTCTGCTAATAAGCTACCTGAGGTTTTTCATGAATATTGAATAGAGTCCAGAGACTAAAGACAAAAATCACAAAGAGAATAACACACACTCTACACCCAACACAAAAGCCTGTTGTCTCTACACTCACTCTTCATCTTCCATGATGTTCTGAAGAGTTTGTTCATGTTTCCTCATTATCCCCCTATCTTTATGTCCTGGTTCCAGCCAGGCCAGAGCTAACCTCCCCAGGCAGCCAGCACAAGTGAGCTGGGTCAGCCCAGGCTGTTTCAGACCACCTGGCATCACTCCCCCATAAAAGGGGCTGGTTGGGGAAGGGTGCTTCTGGGTGCCTCCAGGGCAGTCTGAGTGCAATTGGAGTATTGGGTAGGTCTAGCACTGTTATCATCAGGTCAGTAAGGTACTCTGTGTTATCACTGGGTGTGAGTGAATTTTGCCATGGGCTGTTACTGTTCCCCTTTCATGGTGACTTTTGTCCGTAAATTGTCCTTATCCCAGCCCATACAGGCTCTGTTTTTTTTCTCTCTGGGAGTGAGTGAGCTGTGTGTGGTGCTCAGCCACTGTTCTGGGCTGAACCACCACACTTTACCAGTAAGGATACCCTATGCTAAATGTGTGCAGGAAATTAAGCCCCAGAACAACTCCATGATTCGCCTGAGACTACTTGAACTGGCTGGAGATGGGAAGACTGCCCAGCATTCTCAATAATCCACCCTTGGCCCCAGTTCAGCAGAGCACTTAGGTACTTGTTTAATTTAAACAAGATACAGTGCTTTACTGTGAATCATGGACCTTTTCATTATCACTTATACTCCAGGATGGGGGAACTAAGCCTTAAGAAAGGCCTTGAAGCAAACAGGAGCAATAAATTCAGCATCCTGAGACTGTGTGCCCTGGGACTGTCAAGGGTCCCTGAGCAGAAGGAGGATGAGGTTCAGAGACCATGGCCCAGCTCATTCCCTCCTCCTGTAGGAGACAGCAGTGAGATTAGCAACTCTAGGATTACTGCCACATAGAACTGTGTAAGTCATAGCTGGGAGATAATTATACATCCATTAGCCACTTTCCTCATTATTTGGTCAAGTAAGAAAATATTCACTTTGTTGGAAAAGCCAAATGAGCAGCTGATGTCTCTTATTGAGAACACACAGCTATGGCTATCACTCTTAAATAACAGAGAAGTATTTTCTATATAATATCTTCAAAAAATCTTTTTTCATTACCTGCATGGAAACCCAGTTTTCACAGCCTCTGAAATGAAACTCTGTTCAGGAGAAAGCCAAGAAATTGATTGCACTGAGTGCTGGATTCCAGGTAACAAACGTAGCTGGACCTTGCTTCCTCCTGATGCACTGGACATAGAAACTGTCAGTCTTCTGGGCAAACTGGGCTGGTCTCTGTGTCTGGGTAAGAAAAGGTTTGAGGTATAGCTGTATTGTGATTAATGTTTCTATGGCAGATAAATACATTACTTGTCTAAAGTTTCACAAACATTCCATTTCATGTGGAGATTTTAATTCACTTACTGTGTGCTTTGGCAAAGCCTGGGAGTGTTAAGGGGAGGCAGCAATGTCTCTGTGGTGAAGGCTGACGCTAGCTTCCGTTATAGCACCCTGTTTCCATCCCTTCATCGTAACTTCAGCTTGGAAAGCTTCCCAGGTGTATTTTAGTCACTTTTGCAAAAACTGAGGAAAAGCAGCCAAATGACATTCAAGTTACAGGTTGTTGAAACTTACTATGATTGGAAATACTTTTAATTTAGTATTTTTAGTCCTTGTATTCAGTTTGATTGAATTTAATGTAGTCCATAGCAATGCTCCTGCCTTAAGAAAATCTCACTGTAACTGAAGCTTCTCCCCATATGAATGATGGTGACTGTAGAGCAATGTCCTCTTTCTGACCCATGTGTGCCCTCGTTAGGAGAGGTTATTGTTTCCATTCCCATTTCTGATGCTTCTCTTTGATAATCTGCTGGAGACTGCCCCTCCTTTTGATGTCTTGGGAGGACTAAGGGAGCCCCAACTTATTTCAGCCAAGGTGAATCAGGTTACTTTAAACAATTACATGGCAATTAAATGCTAACCACGCTCTCTTACAGTGCTACAGGTAGGGAGCGCTCAGGCTAGCAGATCTGCCCACACTTCACAAAATGAAGTTGTAGCACTGGCCAGGAGCTCCTTTGAAAAGTACAATTATTTCCAGTGCACAGGCCTTGCTATCCACACATAAGGATCCGAGCCAGTGTTATATTCACTTTTTGATTAAACTAGTACAAGTATTTATCTTTCTCTACCTCAAAAAAATACTTGGGATCACACTTCTACCTATTCATATAATTAAATACTCTTAATTTGTGCACTGACAGTTTACAAAGAAACATGGTTGACATAAAACAAGATATAAACCACTGTCATTACTCATAAATCTGAGTCCAAACAGCTTTGTTTGTTTCAGAAGGAATTATGAGTTCACTTACATTCTTGCTGAGATCAAGGAGACTTTTTTGGCATTGGCTTGAGTGGGAACATGAGTGAACACTACATAATGTTTTGAAATCCTCTTCCATTGCCCACTTCAAGATTTTCTTCTCTTTGGGAGGTGACTTAAAGTTACCTGCTGAGTGGCAAGGGGCCTTTATTTAAAATAAATGCTTTCCACAAGCCTCTCAAGCTTTACAAGCACTTCATTTTTCTATTGGCTTTCACCACAGAAGGAATCAACCCACAAAGTGTAGTACTGGCAAATAAAGCTGATGGTGGTTTCTAGTCACTGTTAGCTGCACTATAGCCATCACCTGCTTTAAATGTGATCACTGATGGCAAGTTTAATCAATAAATGGAGAGAGGGGGGCTTTCCATCTAAATAAAATTTAGCAAACAAACTAAACATGCTAATTGTTGATAAGCCACAATATTGTGATTTTAATCTGCAGCCCATAACTGCAGTGTCTTTTTACATTAAGTGTCCCATCTCTGATTAAAACACAGACTTCTGCCTGAATTGCCACTGTCATCATTGGCTGTATCTACTTTCCCAATGAAATATGTATTTGAGAGTCTTGCTGCTGTTTTGCAGTTTTTAAGTTAAAAATAAGTAAGACATATAATAGAGGCACCACTGTTTTCAATACATCAGTGCTCTTTCAATTAAAACTCCAATCAACCAAAACACTACTTTAAAACAAAAACTGCATTGGTCAGATTTCTAATCTGTAAACTCCACAACCTTGAGGAAATCAAGATCAGTGTGTGATCATTCCCACTCCCTTTTGTAATGAGCTGGGCGCTCTGTGCCCTTCTCCATTGTAAAGCTAACCCAACTCGATCCATCCTGGGCTCATGTTCCAAATTATGCTTCTTGCTGTGCTTGTTTTCATCTAATTGCAGAATTTGCAATTTGTTTCTTACAAAGAAGAATTCCTCCCCCACCACCCTTTTCAAAAGTTTCCTTCTGCTGCCAAACTCTCTGCCCTTGGCTTCCCCTTTCTAAATCATTCTTCCTTCCTATATGATCTCCAAATTAATCAGCATCTCCCTCCCTCTCTCCTCTCTATCCCATTTCCCACACTTCATCCTGTTTCCTTCCTCCATAAAAGATCTTAGTCACAAGTTTCCTCATTCCTTGTTTCTTCCATCATTGTTACTTACATGACAACAGCATCTCATTGTATTTTTTAAAAGCACTTGCACAGTTATGTCCTTGCTGCATTCATCACTAAATACACCCTTTAAAAAAAAAAATCCATAATATAGTATTGAGCCTTCATAGAAGAAGAGGTACTAGTTTTAGAGGAACAGATATCAAAAGCATTGGTTATGATTAGTAGAAAGTATGAAACATTGCAAAGAGAGTAGGTTTAGAAGCAGCACTCAGGATGAGTTATTGTAAAATGAGCAACACTCATTTTACATAAGCATCAGCCAAATAATGTAAACTTATCCACTTTTCTTCTGATTTAATGGGTTTCTTCCTGTGCCTTGTGTGGCAGTGGCAGAAATTTGCATCTGTCCTCACAAATAAATACATGGTCTTCCTGAGAACTCTTCAGTTTGAAAAGCCACTTGACATGAGGAAGAGTTCTGCCTCGTTAAATAGCTTCATTTAAGGGACTGAAGTATCTTGAGGATGGATGCTTGCAAAGGTGGCATAACATGAGTAACAGATTCAGGGCAGTGGAAGAAAACCTGAGTGTAGAGGAATCCACAGGAGAGAACTGGACTATGGACAGACTAACGGCTTGAAAAGACACAGACTTTAGAGTACAAAAACACAAGCGAAAAGAAAAAGTCTTAGATTTATGTTACTGAGGAAAGTAAAAAGAATCTGATTGCTACACAGAGGCTAATTAAGCTTTACAGCACCCCTAGAAACTTTGGTAGGCTTGTTTCCACTTTCACAGGAAAAAAAAGATGTATTGAGAGATGAAACAGCATTGTTAGCGTGCAAACAGGGTCCTGCTTGGAGGCCAGCATGAAATGTGATTTTGGTCAATTCCTAGTTTGCATCAAAAAAGCAGGATTCAAAATAATAGCATTTTCACACAGTTATAAATGTCATTTTATTGCTCCCTCTCCTTTTCTGTTAACAGAGAGGCTGTCTGGTTTCTATCCAGAGCACAGCAGCTCTGGACCCCTAGACCAGCAGGGCCAAAAGCACTTCATGTCTTCACAGAAAGGTGCGTCGTGGTGGTAGCCACATTCTCATTAGTTTTAAATGAAGACTAAAACCAGGGGAATGAGGCTGATACAGAACCAGTGAAGTGAGATCAGTCTGATACAATTTGTCTCTGTGATAAGACTAGTCAGTTTGGGCCATTCACAGAAAATTGCTAAGACTTAATAGCAATAAGACTCCAAAAAGTAATAAAAGAAGCATGAGGGAGGAGAAAAACAATTCTATATTTACAATATCTATGCATGCACACACATCATTATTTGGGGATTAGGTAGATAATAACCATCAATTTTGCCAGGTACCATGTAGTGCTTGTGCTTAGACTTGTCTGTAGACTTCACAGGAGAAACAGGTCTTGGCAAGACAGAGAGGAAAAGCATAATGGATTTACAAGTCTTTAAAAACATTAAAGCAAGTTACTAAGTGTATTGTTGTAGGTATCGAGGATAATTTAGTTCTGCATTAGTTTTAATGCAGAGACCTCTCTGTCTGCTGGAACTGTTTGCCTTAGTAGTAAGATTTATGTGAAACTACAATGCTACAGACACTAGAAGCTTTGCTCACTTTACACATGCGAGTGTTCAATGTCATCTTAAGAGCACAGCCCCTGTGTAATCCATCTGTAGTTACCTGCAATCTCTTATAATAACCTAAGTTATTACTATAGCTCAGACAACAAGTGTAGGACCCTTTTCCAAATGGTGCCATCAAATGTCTAAATACCCAGCACTGTTCTTGTGTAGAGTACTGCCCAAATTTCCTTCAGGGGAATGAACTGCGATGTCAGTAAAAGCAACATGTGTCTATGAAGTGAAATTTTGGAGAACAGAAAGATCTGGATGCAGGTTTTGTCAACGTGTAAAGGCCACTTCTGAGTACTTATCCCTAAGCGTGTAACAGATCTACCAGTCACAACCATTTTTTCATCGGTAGGGAAAGTGTAAGGGATCCCTCTTGACCTGGGTTCTCACTCTCTTTGCCCCAGTAACAAGCACTAGGACAAGCGAAGATGGCCTCAGGTTGTGCCGGGGAAGGTTTAGATTGGCTATGACGAAAAACCCTCTTCACCAAGAGGGTCATCAAGCACTGGAAAAGGCTGCCCAGGGAAGCGGTGGAAGTTACCATCCTTTGGGGTAGTTAACGGACACATAGATGTGGTGCTTAGGGACATGGTAGACTTGGTGATCTTAAAGTTCCAACCTAAACGATTCTATGACTTTAGAAATGCTTTGCATGCCAAAAGCAGCTATCTGCAACATTTCACCCAAAACAACAAATCTCATGTCCCTAGAGAGAAAAGGCTGTTTACTCTATTATACTAACATCAAGTATTGCAACACTCAACATACACGTTGTTAATACATAAACTCGTTTCAGCTGTTTCCTCCTTGTTCCCCACTATGCCCTGTGTTGCTATCAGCTTGCTTAATTTATAGTAAGATAGAAATTCCTTATTATCATTAGTTACTTTGTAGGTACCATAAACATTTGTAAAGCTAAGTAATAAGAAGCAAATATTCCTGCAAATATTAAGACTGGGCTGAAACAAACACATGATAATAATGAAAAATACCAGGGTATGTTTGCACAACTTGAGTGTATTTTTAGGACATGGTCTATCTTAGTGACAGAACATACAAGAGGGAGGGAATTTCTGAGTGTTACATTAAGTTCTGTTGATTTTCTAAATCTTCTGGACTGAAGTCTCTCTTGCAGTCTCTCTCGTAAAACAGAGGAAATATTTTCCATCCCATGGGGGCATTGTGAGAATTACTCATCTGGTATATAGATAATTCTCAGTAAAGAAAAATGCCCTAGTCATTGTTGGTATTCCCAGTAAATAACAACACCCCAAGTCATTCCTGGTATTACCTGTTCCTCACAGCTTCTGTGGCAGGATGGCTGACTACAGCCCAGTGGGTGCATCACCAGTTGTCACGGGGACCTCTTATAGAGTTTTAGGCAGACTATCAATGAGTAGAGAACAAATAATTCCTGTCATTTTGTGTTCGACTTCACAGCTCAATTTTAATAGAAAAATGTGTTGTGTACCTCTCAAAGCCTCACTCGACCCGAAAGCATGCTGAAAAGAACTTGTTTGATGCGCAACTTCTGTCAAGTGGTGCTGAAAGAAATGGGTTCAGCTTCAAAACCAGAAGTATAGGGAAAGCAAGTGCCTCTGTTAGGTGTCCTTCCTTGTTTGCAAACACTTGGTCTGTGATTAAAACAAGGAAAAACTTTATTATTGGCTGAGGAAAACACAGTAACTTAAGTAAATAAGTGAAATATCCACACCCATCATATCTCTGGCAGTAGCTCATTAGTTCACTGCCCTTCCAAGTGGTTAACACTTTGTCTTCTCCCTTTTCCCTCTTCAAGTCTATTAATGTATAATCAACGTCCAGGATGAACATGGCTGAAGTGTCTCCAACCACTATAGGAAGTGCTATCTGATCTGGTCCACCTACCTCGTCAATACCAATTTATTTTTATTGCCCTCATCAGGTGCCCCCCACACCCAGCTTCGATCCCGATTTCCACAAGTTCAGCAGAGAGCTGGCAGGAAATAACTTACTTGCTCTAAACCTGCCTCTGTGCCACAGCAGGTTCCTACTGTGGAGGTACCACAGTGACTTGTTCAATAAAGGTATTGCTAGACAAGGACCAGTGACACCTCAGATCCTTGCACAAGGTTCATGCCATAACTAGGGTGTATCCCAGTATGGGAAGGAAACCTGTCCTGTCGTTTAATCCTATGTGATTGTAGAACCAACTCACTTAAACTTTTAGTAATTAAGTTTCTTGAGTTTCTGTCTAAAAATATTTTAGCTTATCTACATATTTCTTCATTCACCAAGAGCAAGCAAGACAATTTCTCCCTTTGAAAAGCCCTCGTGTGACTTGATGGGTCCCCTTCCCAGGCACACCAACAGCAAGCGGGCTCTTTGCTGCCTCACAGCTTGCCTGTTCTACCTTTTTGCTCTCACAGGGCAGGAGTCACTGTACTCTCTAGCTTCGCACCACTGAGTTTATATATAGTTGAGCAACTCTGAGCAAACAGACAGGACTTTTGTTTAATCAAATCCTGCATTTCACAGAATCATAGACTCTCCTGAGTTGGAAAGGACCCACAAGGATCATCAAGTCCAACTCCTGGCTCCACACAGGGCCAGACAAGTTAGAGCATGTGACTGAGCGCATCATGCAGACACTTCTTGAACCCGGCGAAGCTGGGTGCTGTGACCACTTCCCTGGGGACCCTGTTCAGAGCCCAATCACCCTCTCAGTGAAGAACCTCTGCCTAATACCCAACCTAAG
Organism: Gallinula chloropus; assembly: GCF_964237585.1. Classification (NCBI taxonomy): domain Eukaryota; kingdom Metazoa; phylum Chordata; class Aves; order Gruiformes; family Rallidae; genus Gallinula; species Gallinula chloropus. Next base: position 71,300,805 of record NC_140087.1, read on the forward strand.
CCTCCCCTGTTGCAGCTCCATGCCACTCCCTTGGGTTGTGTCACTACCAAAGAGAGGAGATCAGTGCCTCCCCCTTTGCTCCCGCTCATCAGGAAGCCACAGACCGTGATGAGGTCTCCCCTCAGCCTCCTCTTCTCCAGGCTGAACAAACTAATGCACTTCAGCCTCTCCTCATAAGACTTCCCCTCCAGACCTTTCACCATCCTCATCGCTCTCCTCTGGACACTCTCCAATAGTTTCATGTCCCTCTTGTACTGTGGCACCCAGAACTGCACCCAATACTCAAGGTGAGGCTGCACCAGCGCAGTGCAGAGTGGGACAGTCACTTCCCTGGACTAGGCGGTCCTCTTCATGGGTCTTTAAGACTGTTGATACTATATATCACCTGGTAAAAGGCCACTTTAAAAAAAATATATTTATGTGGATACTTGTTATGGCAAAACCCAGCTGAATGTCTTGTGTTGGTTACCATAGTAAGGGGGCAGATGCCTGAACTGTTTTCCTTCCTGGAGCTCCAGCACACGCAGGACTCAGTGGGCTTTCTGAGTGTGGCACCTTCTTACCATTTCACCGAACTCCCAAGGATGAGCTGAAGCTAGAAGCTGACTTACAGATGACATTAGCCAAAATGCAACATCACATCCCTTACATGTTTCAAAAGAACCGCCACCGTGCACCGCTGGGCACAGCTGCCATTACCAGCTCCGGAGAAAGGCCCATCTTGGCAGGAAAGAGCTTGTTCCCCTGAGATGTAACCACCATGAGTCACCATGTTTCTAGTTGAGGTGACCAGGTCTGTGCTCACACCTGGAGCTTGGTGCTAAAAGGTTTTTCGGAGGCAAGTGTGGAAAAGGAAGGCGAGGCAGGGCATTGCCTCCCCTACCCTTCAGCCCGCCGGCCTTAACGAGGCTGTGTGTTTTGGTGGCAAGCGTAATTGCCAGGGAAATGAGCCAGGGGGGTGGTTGAAGGGAACCGGGCCGGGGGCGGCCCGCAGCAGGTACATGATGCCGTCTGAGAAGCGAGGCGGGGGACGGCTCCGGAGTGACCCCCCGCCTGGCGGGCCAGCCAACCAGGCCCTGCCCAAGCCACCCTACCAGCGGCTGGGCGACCGCAGCCCCCGGGGCTTTGCGCGGAGGCCTCTCCTCTCCAATCCCGCCCTCCCCTCCGCCTCGGTCCGCCCGCATCCCTGCATTCCCTGCTGCAGCATCCCCCTCCTCCCCTCAATCCCATCAGTAGCGGCGGCCCCGGGCTTGGCTCCCCGTGCTGCGGCGGCGCTCGGCGGAGGCTCCTCACTCCTCCCCGCCGCCATGTTGGGAAGCTGCGTGTGACCGCGGGAGGGAGGGAAGAAGGAAGGGAAAAGAAGGAAGGAGCGGTGTTGGAGAGGAGGGCGCGGAAGCGGAGGGGAGGGAGGGCGCGCCGTTACCCCTCCCCGCCGCCCCACGCACACAGGCACCGCGGGAGGATGCTCTTTGCCCGGGGAGGCGAAGCCGGGAGAGCATCTCGTAGCCGGGAGTGAAGCCGCCGGGACATCCCGGCCCGGCAGCGTGCAGCCGGGGCGGGGACGCCGGCGCTTTCCCTCCGCGCCAGGACGCGCACCCGAAAAAGGAGGAGCAGGAGGGCGCCGCCGCCGCCGCAGCAGCCGCCACCGCAGCCATGGGAAGGATTTGACAGGGCTCGGAGCGCTTCCCAGCCGCCCCGCCGAGGTGCCGCCGGTGTGTAGGGGCGCGCGTCCCGCCCGCCGCCCCTTGGCGCAGCGGAGCAGACGGGGGCGACGATGAAGACTTTAGTTTTTTTGAATCACTGAAAAGCCTTAAAAGGAGACTCGGTAAGGAGGAGGAGGAGGAAGGGAGAGGCTGCCCGGGGCAGGACGTGGCTGCGCCCTGAGGGGGGGCGGCCGGGGGTGGGGGGGGGTGGGGGAACGGGGGACCTGCGCCCCACCCCCACGGCGAGCGCGGTGGCCGCTGAGGCGCTGCCCGCCGGGGCCGAGGGGGGGGCGGCGAGGCTGCGCGGCCCCCTCCCTCCCCGCCGCTGTGCGCCCTGTTTTCTCCTTCCTTTCGTATAGATAAATATATATATATATATATTTTAAATTCCCTCCCCCCTTCCCCCCCCCCCCCCCCCCCGCCCCGCTCCTTCCCGTCCGTTCTGGGGAGTGAAGGGCCGGAGCGAGCCGAAGTGGGCTCTTGCACTTTAACGATGCGGCGGGGCTCCTCTCAGGATCGTGTTGCATGATCTGCATTTTGAATGAAGGAGAAGACCTTTTTAAATATATAAGTGCGTATGTGTGTGCGCACGCAGGGAAATCGGTGTCAGTAGTCTCGGTTGAATTTGAACGCTATTATTATTATTATTATTCAAGCGTCAGAAGCGGCCATATATATTTTTCCCCGTCTTACTAAGCATATTAAAAGATATTTCTTTAGGATAACTATTTTATTCTCTTAAAAACGACGCATACACTGATATACTCTGAATGCGTGTATCTGAAACTCGCAGGGGTTTAGTTTCAGGCTGGGTACCCCGAGGTGGGCTGGAAATTAAGCACCTCTGCAGTTTGACACTTGTTAAAAATACTGTTGAGTTCTTTTGAAGCAACAAAACCCTCAAAAGATTTATTTTTGTTGTTGTTGGTTTTTATTTTTGGCGAAGTAATAATAATAATTAAAAAAGAAACCCCAATGCAAACTGAAACAGCCATGTCTGGAGAAGTGCGTTTGAAGCAGCTGGAGCAGTTTATTTTGGATGGGCCAACTCAGACTAATGGGCAATGCTTCAGTGTGGAAACCTTGCTGGATATACTCATCTGCCTTTATGATGAATGTAATAATTCCCCTCTGAGAAGAGAGAAGAACATCCTTGAGTATCTAGAGTGGGGTAAGTTTGAATATGTTTATTTTGTGTACATCTGTCCGTGTTCCTGTCTGGTTTGTATAATGTTCCTGTTACTTATGTGTAAGAGGGAATTGTTTATAACTTGGTGTTTTACTGGGAAGTGTTATCAGTTTTACTGTATTTAAACATGGTGGTGGTGCTAAAAAGAAACCCATATTGGTTATTTGAGGTATCCAGATACAACATACGTTATTCTTTTTCTTTTAATGTGGATCAGACTGGTACGTGAGGCATATCTGTTTGCCTGTAGGCCCATCTGTTGTTTTGTATCCTAAAGTTCCTGGGAATGTAGAAGGACAAGGGATAAATTATCTGTTTTGCATCTGCAGTCAAATCTATACTGCTAAAAGGTGTTGATCAATAAGAAAATTCTTCAGTTATCTTAAATGATGTGGTTTTGAGATGCCTGTGAAAACGGATACAGTTCTCTTCTCTAACGTAAAATCATTGCTGACTTCATTAGATTGATGTTTCCTGATGAGGAAAACAAAGTTGAAAAGCAAAATGAAATTATGTGTCCTCCAGCACCCTTTCTGTTTCGTTCCTTCATTTTGGAGAATAGGTGTATTTGCAGATTTTTAAATGAAAACAGGTGGATGATAGCATTTCAGTTCTTCTGAAGTTATCACTGATCTGGTTGTTTATTTTCTGCTTCTTAGTTCTTCCTCCTCCAAAACAGAAGATGCAGTCTGACATAAGAACCTTTATGAGAACAGTTACTGTATCTGACCTTCAAACTTCAAAGTCATGCTGCTCTCCTGCATTTAGATGCCTAATCATATACCATATTTGCTTTGTAATAAATCAGCAGGCCTCCTTTATATATAAAAAAGCGTATTTTCAATACATGTAATGGGCATCTGATTAATTAGCTAGTTGTGAGCTTTTTATAATGAAGTCACTGAGGAAGGGCATTGTTTTGATAACTGATGTTTAATTTTTCCTGCTCCTCACTGTAGTCGTACTGACATCTAAGGGACGTCTGACTTGGTAATTGAGTTTCTTGTAGTGTTCATAATGCCCTGGTCCTTGTTTTCCTACTATGTGGAGGAACAGGCTATAGGTAATGCATCCTAGCTAAGGAGGAAATAGTAATTTAAAGCACTTCTGAAGAATCTTCCCTCTAAAACTATCACTGTGGTGTACAGAAGCTGTGATAACTCTGGGAAAATATGGTGGTTCCAAAGGTATTTTCTAAAGTGCAGGGACTTGGTGTTGTCTACAGTGGATCTAGTCAGCTGATGTCCTGGAAACAATAATACTGTTAACCATATCAATATGATCAGAGTAGCAGTGTGTTTTGAGACCCATCATTTTGGGTGCTGGTGTGTTGTGGTAGTTGTAATGATTCATTTATCCACCAAACAAGGCTCTGAGAGTACCTGAAGATTTCTGTAATAAACTTCACAGGCTGCTGATGGAAATAATACACTGTTTTGGAAAGGCTGGAATAAGGTTTCTTGCTGGCCTTTTTTTCCAGCTATTTTTCCACTCTCATGCTCCAGCTGTGCCTTAGCAGGGCTCTTGAGCTTCAGATGACACCAGTTCCCCCTGTTCTCAAGGCTCAGTTGCCAGAGTCCTCTGTCTGCTCCCAGCTCTGCTATCCCGACTTCTACCCTGAGAGGGTTTTTTTGGAGAGGGTTTGTGAGGTGAAATGCAAGAGCAGAGGTTTCTAGTACCTGCTGTTGGAAGTGTCTTTCTGAATGTCTTTATCCTGCAAACGCTTGAGTGAGTTCTCTCTTCTGAAAGCCAGTCCTCCCAGTGAAACTAGCAGTCTGGCATTTTTGTTGACATCGTGGGTTGACACAATCAGACTCTTACAGAGGCAGTGTACTCTCCAGAACATTGGTGCTGGGAAGTTAGGAAGGGTACCCTGTTCATTGATACAGTTGTGACCTTGTGTATCTTTCTTCCCAAAAGGGGAAACAATGCAAGTTGTTGATTAGAAAGAGGTTATGTGTGCTTTTAAAGTCAGAGATGTGCTGTGTAGCAGAAGTGGAAGGCTGCTAGCCACAAATTGTAGGCTATGCCCCTGCCTCCCTCAGTTAATGTGAAGTGCTTTCAGCTTTTTTCTTTGGTGTTTTGTTTTGTTTTCTTTTAGCTTCCCTGTTTGATCAGTAGGGAAAATCCCCCCATTTTTACACCAGGGAGTTCCGAGGGCACTGTGTGTGAGGTGGGTTCTTAGGTTTGAATGTGCCATACAAAACAGTGTGCATTAGTTTGTTTTTCCCATCGGTGAACTAAAACCTTGTGCGTGGTATATCTACTGGTGGGTGTCAGTTGGCTGCTGCCTTGGAAAGACATTTAGTGGGCTTACACCAAGCATCCACAAGTTGGCTTTATTACTATGAAGAGAGCGATCTGAAATTGCTGGAACTGGTCTTGGAAGAGTACGAACCGGTATGCTTGTGCGCTTACAAATTGCAACGCGCCAATTTACTCCCGAGAGCTGTTCATCACCTTAAGCTTAATCTGCTGCTTCAAATTTATTCTTTCTAGAAGCAAATAAGACTTATTTGTATGCTTTGTTATTTTTAAGAAAAGGCTAATATTAATAAGTTTGGTGATCACAGACTCGCATTGAGCACAACACCGAATAATTGCTTCTTGCTTTGCAGTGATGCACTTTTGAGGTGCTGTTTGTTTGGTTTTGCAGGAATTTGGGGCTGGAAATTCTGTGGCTGGTAGATGTGTGGGTTTTATTTAAGCTGTTCTAGGTCTGAGATGTTACACGCTGTGTTTCATGTGAGACTGAACGTGCTAGGTGGAGTTCTAGGATGGAAAAGCTAATGTAGTCTTAGTGACAGCCATGTGACTGCTGGTGTATTTAGGGCAACTAAGAAGCTTCACGCTCAAATCCTTGGATCTTTTAGGACTATTTTATGAACTTGTTATCTAGATATGTAATTTATTAAAAAATGAAGCAGGGTGAAACAGTTGAGCATCTGAACCGGTTACAATATCAAATGAAAACAAAAGATGAAAAAGTTTCACTCAGCAAGTAAGGAAAGAAAGGTCTTTGCAATGTGAAGTTGAGTTTTACATTTTTATAGGTTTTCAGTCTTTGAGGTGCTTGAAATGTCATTAGACTTGTTTGATGTGTCAAGTTATTTTGTGGTTTAGAACCTGCATTACTTCTTTATTTTTTTTTTTTTTTTGCTTAAACTGAAAACGTAATGACTTTGCCTTTTGTAATACAGTATCAGATTTGTGACGTGCATAAGGTGATTTGATTTTGTTGCTTATTTTATATAGGTAGTTTATATGCAAAGGCAACTATGGAAACAACCAGTGTATTGAGTCCTGAGGATTAAATCAGGGCACATTTTGAGATGATGAGAGGGAAACAAAATGTTTTGATTTGGCTTGTTTGATATATTTGATGCTAGTTTTCATTTTTCTGTAGTGATAGTTGTGATACAGAAACAGGATTGTGTAGTTATAGCAACTAGAGCTTGCAAGGAAAAGCTACTGAGACTTTGAGGCATTTTGTCTTTTCTACATGCGCATGAGTTGCCATAATGACTCAAGACTGTGAGGGAGGTCATGCAGGCTCATAAGCTGAACTTGAAGGAAAAATACAATGATATAAAGAGGCTTTAGGAGATGTTTTTGTTCTGGGAAAACATCCTTTATAATGGCACCAATTTGAATTGGTTTTAAAAAGAAACTAGAATCAATGTTACTTAGGATGCATTGAAAGAAAACTGGAATAAACTTTGAAATGTATGGAGATATGAGGTTGGGAAGATGGAGGGCACTACTGATAGGATGGTGAGGGCGGTGACTTGATCAAATCTGTTCTCTTGTAGGAAGTAATCTGTCCTTCAGTGGGTTTGATGTTGGGTTTTTTCCTACCAAAGGAGGTTCTGGAAGATGGATTAAATTGTTCTCATTTCATCTCTAGTAGAACTGACATGTGGCGTTTATGCAGTGCTGATGTAGTCCTAGACTAGACTGTTGCCATTGGTGTCATACGCCTGACATTCAGATGTGCAGCAACTATTCTGGCCATTAAAAGTGATTCTCATGAAACCATTTTTCAAGGCAAATTTCTGGAGAGGTTGTCTGTCTTCCTTCTGTCAATGTGTTTCCCTCTTCTCCTGTTGTTACACCTATTTTCAAATCAGGCTTGTTTTTAAATGTTAGTAACGAAAGAAAACAGAATCTTGCCTGTGGTGGACACCTGCACTTGAATATTACACGTGTTACTCATCCATTTGTAGGTCATTAAATAAATCACAGGCATTTTGAGCTATGAGTTGCTTATATTTTGTTTTTAAAACAGGCTGTAATAAAAACCTCAAAGCCCACAAAAAACCCCAACCAAGCAAACAAAATTTCATTTAGGTCCTACTCTTAATGGAGACAGCAGCAAAAGACTTAGCACTCAACTTTAAGTGTACCATTGTTTTATCAAGGTAGAATTTGCCTCTTAGTAATACTTAACCTATTGGAAGTACATTTCTTAAAAAAATAATAAATTAGGAAGGATTTTTTTTTCTTATAGTCCTACAACTGAGAACACCTCCAGGACTGACATAAGCAAAGCCAGTTATTGAATTGTTTTTGGGAACGAATGAGCATCTGGCTTTGCAACGCCTCCTAATGTGCTCTAGCATATATCTGATTTTACATGATGTTTGTCTGCCTGCAGCTGAGGTATATGGACGCAGGAGGATCTATGTATGTTGAAGTTATGGCATGAATTTGTTGGTGTTATTGTTAACACTTTACTGCTTATTTATGTAAACTGTTGTTTCTGTTAAGTAGTTGTGGGTAAAAATGAAATGCTTTTTATTGATTAGGGTAAGAGAAGGAGGTTCTTCAATGCTGGCAAATAGAAATGACCTTTGAATCTCCGTGTTTTGGTACACAGCTTCTCTAGAGATGGAGTTGTATACTAAATTACTTGTAAAGAAAAGGACATCACAGGAAAGGATATAGAATGGTTGCCTGTGCAGACCTTATTGTTAAGTAGTTCTGTGTTTAACCTTTGTACCTTTTGAGTGGTGACTTCTCCCACATTTATTTCAGTTTTGATTCTTGTCTTGGAAACTAATTAGTGTAAGTTAATCAACAGTTATGATGTGATCAAATGAGCTGTGAGTCTGTCCAATTAATCCTACTTGGTTTGCATTAGGGTTAAAGACGGTTGCCAGTAATGTGGCGTTAACCCATTGTAACAAGTTTGGTTCTTAACATATTTACAGTATGCCAAGATTTTAAACTTGTCATTAAGTTGGGTTGGTTTTTTTTCTTAAGGATGTTCTTTTCAGTTTGGATTTTGTTTTCTTGGGCTACAAAAGTTTGGAGGTAGCAAAGCTCAGAAGCTGCCTGAAAGGCTTTGGGATTTACTTATTTAGGTAGATTGATTTCTATCAGTGATGTTCTTTTTATTGCAGAGAAGTACGGCTTGCTTAGATAGAAAGCTAACTAATACTTAATGTGGAGGGATTTTAGGAATGCCTTTGTTCTGTACAGAAATTCCTAGCACGATCTGGTCTAATGGGGACAAATGGAGAAGTACAGTTTGAATTATAGAATGACCAGGGTTGGAAGGGACCACAAAGATCATCTAGTTCAACCCCCACCCCCCACTCCCACCATGGGTAGGGACACCCTTCACTAGAGTAGCTTGCCCAAAGCTCCATCCAACTTGCCATTAAATACTTGCAGTGATGGGGCTTCCACAACCTCTCTGGGAAACTTGTTCCAGTGCTATACAACACTCAGAGTAAAGAATTTCTTCCTAATATCTAACCTAAACCTATTCTCTTTCAGCTTAAAGCCATTACCCCTTGACCTATCACTGGACTCCCTGATGAACAGTCCCTCTCCCACTTTTCTGTAGGACTCCTTTAAGTATTGATAGGCCTTAATTAGGACTCCCCATGAGCCTTGTCCAGGCTGAACAAGCCCAACTTTCTCAACTGTCTTCATGGGAGAGGTGGTCCAGCCCCCAGATCATCTTTATGACCTTCTTCTGGACTTGCTCCAGCAACTTTGTGTCGTTCCTGTACTGGGACCCGAGACCTGGACACAATATTCCAGGTGGGGTCTCACCAGAGCAGAGGTGAGAGGCAGGATCACCTCCTTCGACCTGTCAGCCACACTGTTACTGATGCAGCCCAGGACACAGTTGGCCGCCTGAGCTGCTAACACACACTGCGGGCTCACGTTGAGTAGCACCCCCATGTCCTTCACCTCAGGGCTGCCTCAACCCTTTCTCTGCCCAGTCTTGTGCTTGGGGTTGCACCAACCCACATATACAGGACCTTGCACTTTGCCTTGTTGAACTTCATGCAGTTTGCATGGGCCTGTCTCTCCAGCCTGTCAGGGCCCCACTGGATGGCATCACTTCTATCCAGTGTGTTGACCTCACCATACAGCTTGGTGGTGTTGACAAACTTGCTGAGGATGCACTCCATCCCACTGTCTGTGTCACCAACAAAGATGTTGAACAGTGCTGGTCCCAGTAGTGACCCCTGAGGAACACCACTCATCACGGACCTCCATGTGGACACTGAGCTGTTGAGCACAACTCTTTGAGTACAACCATCCAGCCAGTTCCTTATCCACTGAGTGGTCCATCTGTCAAATCCATGTCTCTCCAGTTTAGAGACAAGGCTGTTGTGCAGGACAGTGTTGAATGTCTTGCACAAGTCTGTCATCCTTCCCTTGTCCACCATCTCTGTTACTCCATCCTAGAAGGCCACCAGATTTGTCAGGCACAGTTTGCTCTTAGTGAAGCCATGTTGGCTGTCACCAATCACCTTTTTATTCTCTATGTGCCTGAGCATAGTGTCCAGGAGGATCTGCTCCATGGTCTTGCCAGGCACAGAGATGAGACTGGCTGGCCTGTAGTTCTCTGGGTCTTCCTTTTTCCCCTTTTTAAAAATGGGGGTTCTGTTTCCTCTTTTCCAGTCAGTGGGGACTTCACCCAATTGTCAGCGTCTCTCAGATATGATGGAGAGAGACTTGACCACTTTGTCCACTAGTTCCTTCAGGACACACAGATGCACCTCATCGGGTCCCATGGACTTGTGCACCTTCAGGTTCTTTAGGTGTTTTCTTGTAGTGGGCAGTTCCTCGTACTCACAGTCCTGGCCTTTGCCCTCTGTGACTTGTGTGGTTTAGCTAGAGTTCTTGCCAGTGAAGGCTGAGGCAAAAAAGTCTTCAACCTTCTCCATATCTTGGGTAACTAGATTGCCTGTTCCATTCTGGAGAGAGCCCACATTTTCACTCATCAACCTTTTCTCATTGATACACCTGAAGAACAGGTGTATCAATCCAAGTAGAAACTTTTCTTGTTGTCCTTGACATCCCTGGCCAGATTAGTTCTGTCAGGGCTTTAGCTTTTCTAACCTGATCCCTGGCTGCTCAGACAGTTTCCCTGTGTTCCTCCCAGGCTACCTGTCCTTCCTTCCACCCTTGGTAGACTTTCTTCTTTTGTTTGAGTTAGCCCAGGAGCTCCTTGTTCATCCGTGGAGGCCTCTTGGTGTTTTTGCCTCATCACCTCTTTGCTGGGATGCATCAGCCTGGGCTTGGAGGAGGTGACCCTTGAATACTAGCCAGCTGTCTTGGACCCCTCTTCCCTCCAGGACTTTGTCCCATTGTACTCTCCCAGCAGTTCCCTGAAGAGGCTAAAGTCTGCTCTCCTGAAATCCAGGGTAGCAAGCTTGCTGTGCATCCTCCTCACTGCCCTGAGGATCCAGAACTCCATTTCATGGTCACTGCATCCCAGGCTGCCCTTGATCTTCATGTGCCCCACCAGTCCCTCCTTGTTGGTGAGAAGAAGGTCCTGCATGGCACTTCTTGTCACCTGGACAAGGAAGTTACCATCATCAGGTTTAAGGAACCTCCTGGATTGCTTGTGCCCAGCTTTGTCGGCCCTCTAACAGTTATTGAGGTGGTTGAAGTCCCCCAGAAGGACCAAGGCTTGTGAATGTGAAGCTGTGCCTATCTATCTGTAGAGGACTTGGTCCCCTTGGTTGTGTGTCCTGTTGCAGGCCCTCACAATGGTGTTCCCTACAGTCCCTCTGATCCTAACCCATAGGCTCTTGGTCAGTTCCTCATCCATGCCCAGGTTGAGCTCCAGCTGGGCAACACCCCCTCCTTTCCTGCCCTGTCTGTCCTTCCTAAAGAGCCTGTATCCTTCCATCCTGATGTTCCAGGTGTATTAGTCATGAGTTAGTTATACGAGTTAGGCTGCTCAGTGGGCATTAGCAATGTCATGGCAACTCAACAAACTAAAGACTGTTCGTGTTAGTAAAGTGTTTCATGTTCAAGGGTTAAGCCAGCAGTTTATTTGTGGGACAATCATAACTGTAAAATGTGCTGCTGTAGGTGTGTTTGGATTCTTAAACCTCTGCGTAGTGTGTGGCACTGTGCCTGTGCCTACCTGGTTAAACACCTTCCTTATCTTTTGGCCCTTCTCTGTTGAACCTCACTGACGTACCCTTTTATAACCTGTAGCGTATTATTAGTTCACAGTTGACATAGAGAAGGATATTGTGTTATAAGAACAATAACCTTATTTGGCCCAATGTAAGTTAATATTTTATATATATACACACACACACACACACACACACACACGTACCTTGGGGTTTTTTTCCCCACAAAGATGAAGAGAAACTCCATTTCTTGTTGAAGCTCTGACTTAGGCCCATAGATCAGTACTTGAATTATGAATAGCAGCTGCAAATAAAAGTAATCTCACTTGTGAGTCAAACCTGTGGCTGGATAGTCAAGTGCCAGTGTTGTTTTGAAATTCTATTGCAAAGAAATTGCAAATACAGAATTTCTAGATACAAAGTAGATGCAGGCTGCTATCTTGGAAATATTTTTTCCCCATGTTAATTTCTGAACTTGGATGCTATGTGTTTTTGCAAAATATTAACCCCTTCATAGCATCCCTACTTTACTTTTATTCTGTAAAAAAATTACCTTCTTCATTTGCATAGAAAACTTCCAGAAGCAACCAGATCCGGTTGCCAGGCTATAAAACCTGACTGAAAAAGGTGCCGTGGGTAGCTGAGACAGAACTGAAAGAGAAGGCCAGCTCCTGAACTGTTAAATCTTTTGGCAAAAGGGGCATTCCTTCCATAAGCATTTGTGCTTGTTTAATTTTATTTTCTTTTTTCTGGCTGAACACCTAGAATATTTTTTCTACTGTGGTTTAACTTACCCTCAGCACGTTATTTTTCTGAAATCCTCATTAAGTTTGGGAATGCCACTAATGTGGGCTAAAATCTTTAAAAAATGCCAGCGAACTAGGTCAGTCATGTGCAGTCTTTTGTCAACTACAAGATTTTTATTATCAAATAGTTTAAACATGACATTAGGCTTAATAACTGAAAAAAAACCTCTATTCAGATGGGTCAGTTTGCGTTATTTCTAGTAATACAGCCTAATTAGGTTTACTAGCGGTCACCATGGATAAAATCCACATGAGGTGTATCCAGGCTCCTAATACTTTGTGTTATATAATTCTTCCTTATCCATGGCCAGACTTCTAGTTTAGTTTAAATTAGCTTTATTGCACAATATTTTAGGCTTTTATTCTTAGGTATCAGCTTCTTAGTGCTGCTTCTCTGCATCTTTTCAAAAAGTCTTTGATCTGGAGCTTGTAGATGTTACAGACTGCAGTGTTCTGTAGGTGATTTTGAGGGGAAAACCACCGACTTTTACATACGCTTTTTTCCAGCAGTTTGGTAGAATTAAGTGGTAATTCCTTCTGTAGAAAGACTAGGTGAGTTTAGAGTGGCATTCTGAAGGGGAGGGGAAAACGTGTTTGTAGATGTTGATAACAGTAATAACATTTCTTTCAAACATTATGGGGTTAGACCAGCAATGCTCTGTTGCTCTTTTCTTTGGACTGCTGAGACTGGAAAAAAAAAACCCCAGACTTGGAGCAGAACTCTGTTCTTAGCTCAGGAGCTTGGAAGCACTTCAGTCTCAGAGTGGAGAGTACGTGAGCAGTTTTGCTCTGCAAAGTGATTACTTTTTTTTTTTTTTCTTTTTAAGTATTCCCTCTCACTGTTGCCCCAGTTTCATCCTTTTCATCTTAAAATCCTACCTTACCTTAGGCATGTGTGACTGTCCCCACCTGTGGTGAAGGGCCAGCAGGTCTCTGTTTCTGAGTTGTTCTTCCTTTCCCTTCTGTGCGTTTTCCACTGGTGATGTCATTCCAAAGCAAACCTCTGATGTATTTACCTTTCTCCTACTCTTCTTCCCCACTTCCATTCTGTTGTTTTTCATCTAAGCAAGATCTTAGTTTGCCTTTCTAATATGATGGGGGTATCCTGTGGTCTCCTCATGGCCAAAATCTTGGTTTCTGGATTATTGTTTTTTCCTGTGTTTCTCTCCTGTCATTTCCAGTCTTCCATAATTTTCTTGGTCATGTTCATAATATGGAGCTTGTATGTGGAGAGTGGTAACAAAAAGAAGTGACCCAAGTGAGAGATAAGCACAGGTTTTACCTACAGGTGTACACCCGCATAGCCTTTTCCATAAACACCCTGTCTGTTTGTTATTAGTCCCAGTATGTGTCAATTGATTTACTAAAGTGAATAATCTCTACTTGTAAGCTCCTGTAGAGCTGGGGCGTTGGGCTGTTTGTTCTGGCTGTAGGAAATTGTGATCTGCTTTAGTCCTGTGGTCTGAATATGAAGTGACTGAAGTGTGAGTAGAGCTTTATAATTTTATGATCTAGGTCTAAAATAAATAAGATATGGGAAGGGTGGCAATGACTTTCGTTGCAAGAATGTAAAGCGGTTTAAGAAAATGTCATTTGTGCTGTGGGAACATCATGGTCCCAAGGTATTTCCTGCTCTTGCTCATTAAAGCTCTTTCACCTTTACCTCTGCTGCCTTTTGTAAATAAACCACTGTGGTGGTTGAATGTTTTGCAGGGCACGTAATAAATAACAGGAGGAGGAAATAGAAGTTGGTGTTACTTAATTATAACTCACTGTTTTTATCTTGGATGGGGGCTGACTTGCTGGTGTCTTAAGGCTGGCAAAATCCATCAGTCTCTGTTTTGTTGGTGTTAATTTGGGCAAAAGGACCCAAGCTTGTTGAAAACTAATCCTGCAAAACCACATTGAAATCTGTTGATCTGTTTGTGTGAAGAGCTTGTACTGGTGTTTGTACAAAAGCAGGGGGGCTAGGACTGTGACAGCCCAGGCATCAGTGGCTTCACCTGCTGTGGTTCCTGTGCTCCAAGTTCAGAGGCTGCCTCTCAGATTCCTTCTAACATACAAGGAAGCTACAATTTTGAACCAAAATCTGACATTAACCAGCTTTTTCTAATAGATATTTGGTGTAGGAATTCATTGAGCCTTCTTGTTTGCGTAGCAGTTAGCAAAACTTTTCTTCTTGCAATGAAGAAATTTCTACTGGTGAATAGGGGGCTAATTTTTATCCTGGCAATTCCATGGAAAAAGTAAGTGTTGGCATGTTTGTGTGTTTTGAGGGTATTTGGCAGAGTATCACTCGGTGTCTTTAATCAGTTTTCCTTGTACATGTTGTAACTGAAAGGCAAGGATTCTTATATTAATAGGCTTGGAATAGTTTTAGAAAACACTTGATCTTGTATTTTCTGATAATTTAAAAGGATCCTTTTATAATTTGGGTAGCAACTGACACAAAAGAGACTTGTTTTTGCTGTGATTTGATATGTTAGAGAGAAATGATAGAAGCTGCTTCCTACGCAAATAGAAATTTGCAGAAAAAATCATTATTGTTCAGCTCTGCTGTTTCTGTCCCACAACACTCTATTTTGTTCTGTCCCTCCACCTCCAATCCTGACTGCTCTTACCTTCATAGCTAGCAACCATCTTTTGCTAATGAAAGATGTATATCTAAACATCAGTATCTTTGCAAAAGTCATAATTTAACTCTTGAAATTAAATTTAGGCAAATTGCTTTTTTGGGAACTAAGTACCTGGTAGGCTGGCTTTTTTGTTTCCTTTATACTCTTGGGTGTTACCTGGTTTTCTGAAAGGAGTGACTTAAGGTCTCCACTGATGGTAATTTAGACACTCAAAAAGAAAACTCTGAATAGAGTTAATGTTACTAAGAGAAATTTGTGTATGATGCATATTACTGCAGCTAGTGTGTATTATTTCATTAACTTGGTGTTTCTTGGTTAACTTGTTCCTTTGACTGGTGATGATGGTCTGGGACCCAGTTGCTTCTAGTCATGTAGTTGCTTAGCTTGGTCAGTGACTATTTGCACTAATGTGCCATTTGAGTATATGCTGCCTGAGCTCATGCAAACACCTGAAAAGTCTCTTTCTGGGTGATTTAGCAGATATTTCATCTGATCTTGTGGGTAGCAGCCTATTGCTTTAACTCTCTGGAGGGAGAAGAGAGTGCTGTGGGGGCAAGGAAGTGCTGATTTGCTCTCTGGCTTATATCTTCCTTGAATTTTTACATTCCTTTTCTCCAAAACTAAGATTATTTAATGAGATTAGCATTATTTACTGGCAATATTATATTCACCTTGTGATCCTTGGCAGTATAGGTAGAAGAGAATTACTTCCAAGAAATGCTTGACATTAAAAATTTGCTTGAATTTTACCACTAAGCTTTCTTCATAACAGAACATCCACTCTCAAGGGTTTCTGCTTTGTCTTGGTCATGTAGTTTATGTTGTCAATAAATGTATTTAACTGTGTGATCAGTTCTAATTTCAAAAGTTACTTTAAGTAGCTACTACTAAAGTCTGCATACATTGCTGTGCTTTGTTTCTGAAGCCCAACATGTTCAGTTCTAAAGACATGCTGAGTTTGTGGCACTAAGGCCTTGGGTGGCATAGAACTGTCCTTATGATTATTCAAAACTTGTTCGTCCCCTGTGATCCTGTAACTTATTTTTCCACCATACAGTTTAATTTATGAAGTAGAATGTTAACTGACTACTGTTAGTGATGACTGTGTTCAGCAAAAGTAAATTTTACATTTTTAAACAATGGAGCTAAGCAAATGTTATGTTTTATCTGAAAGAAGCCATTTCTTTCCTCGTGCCTTTTACTTTAGAGAGGAGCTCCAACTTTTGGGCATTTCCTTTTATTCTTTTTCTTTTTCCTTTTTTTCTTTTTTTCTTTCCCATTTCTTCTAATAAATCACTGTTGGATCCATTTAGATCAAACTGACTCACTTATTTGAGGCAAGTATTTTCTTTAGAAAAATAAAGTAGCTTTGATGCTATCACCTGGTTCTAAAGAAAAAATAGAACTATGTGGCTGATAATTTTTTTTTTAATGACACTTTTGCTAGTGTTAGGCTACTATTTGGTTTTGTTTTTACTTTAGATTTTCAGTTTCTTTCAGGCATGCCCCAGTCCTTTCTGTGTTCCCATCCCACGGCATGTGACGCCACACACTCTTACAGTGACCAGGTGCAAAGGTCATTCTTAGCACCGTTGCAGCGTCTGGGGTATAAAACCATTTCCTATGGGAAGTGGCAGAGGAAACTTGAAGGAGATGGAAGATGGTAAAGGAAGTAACTTTGGCAAAGTCATAATGATTTCTTCTTCTTTCAGTAGCAGCCCCACCACCACCCCCCTAAAAGCTGGTGGCAAAATTGGCATTAGCTTCCAGAGAAGCCCGGTCAAGCATATCAAACTGCACATGTGAGTTCAGCATAAACACTTCTCACAGCAGTTTGGGGTCCTTTTTGTGTGTGTGTGTATGTGTTTATAAAAGCAGCATAGGTTTTCTGTGTTCTGTCATACCTGGTGTCCTTTCTCAGAGTACTCAAGACAAATATTTAATTTCTATAAGTGTGCTATTTGCAAACATTTTGAGCCTCCCAGTTTCAACCTAGGACTAAATGAGTAAGCCCAGATTGTCATCTGTCTTTACCTTAGTGTCTGTCTCATACCATATTCTTCTCTCCCTGGCACTTGAGGGCTTAGCTGCTATTTTTTTCCTTGCTGCTTTTTTTCTCTTTTAGAGAAAAAGGGCTCTCCTGTGAAAGGCACTTTCCCCTGTCATAGATGGGGTGTCAGGACTTCACACAGACAAGATGTCTCAATGGAAAAGGATTCACTGGTGGATATCTAGGAAGAAGGACTGTCTATCGATATAAGTATTTGTGAAAGTATGGAACAGAAAATCAGATTGCATATGTAAAAGATGCTGTGGGAACATAGATTATACATATATGGGATAACAGGTTTTAGGTTTCTTTTACAATAAACTTAAAGAGATCTTTTAAGTGGTAGGTGTTGTTGTAGAGCTGTGAGCCAAAACTGCGCTGTCTGTCTGGTTGGAATAAGAAAGCAGTTTCTATGATTCAGGTTTATGTGTATGTTCCTTCAAAATACGGTTCTGTGGTTGTTGGTTTTTTTTTCAAAGTTTTTTAAATGTTTGCAGTGGAAATTCCTGAAGGTGTGGGTGGTTGAACTTCTGTGTGTTTAAGTGCTTTATTTATTTGCTTAAATTCTCAGCATACTGTTTAAATACACTCTTTTTTTTCTTGGTGGCGTTACTCAAGAAAGCTTAGAATCCTATTTCTGTGATCTTGTTGCTCTTTCCTCCCTCTCCTCTAACTTTGCTATTGTACAGTTCAGAGCAGAGGCAATTGTTTTATTTCTCAGAAGGGAAGTGCTCTTTTCTGCAGTGGTCAGGTGAATGCTTGCCAGAATTGTGTGTTGAGAACTGTTTATGTATGTTGAACTTGGACCTCCATAAAAAATTAAGCTGCTTTTAACTCACACAGCAACTTTGTAGCTTACCTATTCAAAATCTTCCCTGCAGCCCCGTGAAGTAGGTGGATTTCACTGGTGTTGCAGAATAGTTTTCCCGGAGTGTCTGAGCAGCTCATATAAAATGTGATGCATACATTCAGTCTTGCCTCATACTTAATGTTTGTGAAGTGGTTCCGCACTGATTCCTGTGGTGTGTAGGGTTTGCTTAGCTCAAGTAAGCTTTGGGGAAGACTGGGGGTGGAGTAACTGTGAGACTGGGGGATTCAGTTCAAAGAGGTGGAAGGGACTTTGTATGTAACATCACTGCGCTGGAAAGTTCCCATGAAACATGGTATGCTTTCAGGAAGCTGAATGTGATGACATCAGAGAGAACCAGAACCTTGATTATAATCTCCAGCTAACACTGGAAATTACCTCCTGGAAAGCTGTACCTGCATAGGTATTGCTCAGAAGAGTTTAACTGAAGATTGACGCAAGTCCTCTTACAACCTTGTATTTAGCAACCAGTTGAGGCAAAAAAGACAGTATAGGTGGGCAATTTCACCGTATGGTTACTTCTGTGGATCAGGAAATTCCCCCTCCCTACCCTTTGACCCATCCTTTTTTTTCTGCCTGGTTCTCCTGAGTATCTGCTTCCTGCCTGTTCCCACTGCACGCCGAACTGCCCTGCAAGGAACTGATTTTGAAGCAGCTGTGCTAAGTGAGAGTCAGCCTTCCATTACGAATGGGTGCGCTACTTTTATTGTTAAATTTTTGTTTCGGCCTCTGTGTTTAATGACTTTTGAATGTGTTCTGTAGGGCGCCCTGATGTTTGTTGGTCAGTCAGTCTTTTTTTACAGCAACTTAGTCATGACATGCCAGAAGAGAAATGCTGAATTTTTCTTTTTAAAATAACACTGTAAAATAAAAATTCAAGAACTACTCAGGAGATAGTATGATAGCAACTATCTCCCAGGCACAGTAGTTTATGTGATACATAATGCTTTGCATAAGAAGTTATAATAATTTATTTATAGGGGATTTTGTTTAACACGAATAATTTTGAGTGATTTCACTGTCTCATTATACTTTGCATTTACTTTGTATTTTGTTGGTGCAGAAATATTTTGTATAAATTGCTGCAACGTGTCTTTTTGCTCTACCAGATCTAAATGGCAAAAGCTCTCAAAGTGGGCATTTAGGATATACCTGGAATAGAGGAATCAGAGCAGGGGTTGATTTTCTCCAAGTTCCTCAATCTTGGCAAGAGTTGGAATTTACCGTACCACTGCCACAGCCAGCCCTTGTGTATCCACTTCTTGTTTGGGCCAGGCCACAATTAACTTTCCTAAGCAACCAGCACAGGTGGGCCGAGCTGGCCCAGGCTGTTTTCTAGCTCATCTGACATCACAGCCCTGTAAAAGGGGCTGGGAGGGGAGGGGTGGGTCCTCATAGTATGAGGTCAACCATTGCGTGTGGGTGGTGCTGTGTGTTACCACCTCATCAGGTGGGTAAAGTGCTCAGGTTATCACCGGGTGTGCATTCTGTCATGGGCTCTCTTGTTGCTGCCCTCACTCTGTTTTGTCAGTAAAGTGTCCTTACCCCAACCGGTGGTGCTTTGTCTGTTTCTCCTGCTGTGGCAGGGTGGAGCAAGTGGTGTGCATGGTGCTCAACCAGTGCTGCCTGGGGCTGAACCACGGCAACACTTTGTAAAACAATAGTGATTTAGGCTTCTTATTCTTGAATTGGTATAGTAGGAGTCTAGAAACTTACCTCCTATTCTTTCTTTTACAGACAAGTGTGGAATGGCATGAATGAAACAATGTTCTGAGGTGATGGGGTTACTAAAAAGAATTTGTTTTCTTACTGGTCTGTGGAGAGTGGAATTTGGGGATTTAGTCCAGTCGTGGCTTTGTTAGCAGATGGATGGAGAAGAGTAGCTTTTAGTGAGTTATTTGATTGTTTAAAGTGAGCTTTCTTGGGGAAAAAAAAATCCAAATGCAACTCCAACAAAATAAGTGGCTTCAGTCTGACCACGTGTCACCTGAAGTGACAGACAGTCACTCACAGCTGTGTCGAGTCGAAAGGCAGTCAGAACAGTAAGTGGGTTTTACATTTTTTTTTTCATATGGTACAGTAATATCTGAATGAAGTGTAAGCTAGTGCAAAAGCAGATCCTACATGGGTATTCATCTTGGAGATCTTCAACTCATTTGTGTGTCTTGTGCTTGTGAATAATGTAGTTACCCCATCATCTACTGAATGTTTTTTATGCTTTGTATTTTCTGCTGATGAATGTATCTGTGACTCTGAGCTCTATTAAGGAAGAGTACAGAGTCAGTTACATGCAGTTTTCTTGAGCTAAATACTAACTTGCACAGAAGAAATTTGTGTTCCCCTGGAGGTTGTTGGGTTCTTTTGCCTTCTCAATCCCATGAGGAAGCCTTCTCTTATATAATACTAGTATAGTAAGTCATTTCCATTTTGTGAGCTCAGTACTACAGCAGGTCAGCTGTGGATTAAAGGGAGAGTAATTTCTTTACTCATCTCTTTGATGCTTTTTTCTCTTTTGCTTCCTGTGCCTTTAACGGTAGCTGGGACTGAATTGCTGTGCTCAAGAATCTCTGAGGCTTTGGTAACACAGTCAAAATAATCTTTGTTTTAAAGTACTCTTCTGCACCAAGTATGATGATACTTTTCCTGTGGGTTGATTTAATTCGTAAAAAATGCTATTGCGGGTGGTTGCACTGGAAAAGAGGCATACTTCTCTCTTGTGATTTCATTAACTGTGTACTGTGCATCATTTTGGGGCTCATTAGTTGAGAAGAGTAGCTAGGATTCAAAACTTAAAGTAATCCATTCATATTTTTAATTTCTGACATTCACAGTGTTAAGAGAAAGACCAATGTAGAACAAGTCAATGTGATGTTCTTTCCTTTCAAGCCTGATAGCTCAGGAAGGAAACCCTACCACAAAAAAAAAAAAGAAAGGAAATTTGATCCATTGCCATTTCATTGGTGTGCAGAGCACTGCCCTTCTGGTTGTAATCAGGACACTGCCCTCTGCTCCACTTCTGCACAAGTGCAGAACACACGGCCAATGGTTCAAAACTGTTGTGGTGGTTTAACCCTGGCTGGAGGCTGGATACCCAGAAGTCACTCTATCACTCTCCTTTTCAGCTGGACAGGGGAGAAAATATATATTGAGAGGCTTAGTATAAGGACAGGAAGGTTCAGGAGTTAGTTTAGTCATTCTTAAACGTTAGTGTTTTGATGTGACCTAGATGTCCCTTTTTCCCACTCCTAGTAAATACCTTGTGTTTGAACAGTTTCAAATCAATGATGGGATGTGTAGGGTCATGTCTGGTTTATCTAATTCTCAGACTTATTTCAAGTTTAGCAGTGAAGTGTTTCACATATTGAGTATGACTTCAACCAGATACAACGATGGCCCTTAATTTGTTTGGCTTGGGAGACTGGTTCTCCTAAGTTTGAGGATTTTGTATTGTATGTGGAAGTGTGCCTGCTGCCTGGTCTTGATCTCAAGCAGTCCCTGATAATACTAGGAGCCTGTCCCTTGGAAATGTAAGGCCTAATTAATGAATCCATTGCTGCTTTTTTGCTTGATATCAACTGATATTTTGAAAGTGCTTACGGAAGGACAATCTTTTCAGTCACTGGATGTTGAACACTTTTGCCCAGCCTCTTGATTGTTCTTCCAGGGATCAAGATTTACAGCTCAGCTCCACAGTTTGACATCTGCACATCTGACAGCAATGAACTGACTGTAGGATGAAATGTATCTATGATAGCAGCAAGGCTAGCTTAAGAAGTTGAGAGATGTATTATGTAACTGTACCTTATTGAACTGACAGGAGACTTTTATTTATCGTTCCCAGAAATACATCAGATCTTAATGATGTAAGAGTGAAGTGAAGAATGGCAGTGTTGGTGTTAGGAAGAATTTTTCATGGCGTGTTTGTGCATCCATGATGTGATTTGGCTGCATCAAAGCTTGAGTAAATTCTGATTTTGCATTAAAGGTCTGTGTATTCCTTCTAGCTTCAAAGACAGGGAATGTGAATATTGCTTACAGTTTTAGCCAAAACAGTCCACTTTAGTCTCAAATTGGAAGGTAAGATGCATTCCAAAATTGCAGTGGGGAGCCCTCTGGGGAAGTGCTTTGCTTGTTAAAGGCTTTCCTTTCTATGCTTGTGTCTATCTGAATCATAGAATCCCAGAATGGTTTGGGTTGAAACGGAGTTTCAAGATCTAGTCTCAACCCCCTCTGCCACGGGCAGTGACACCCTTCACTAGACCAGTTTCCCAAAGGCCCATCCAGCCTGGCCTTGAACCCTGCTAGGGAGGGGGCAGCCACGGCTTCTCAGGGCAGCCTCTGTCAGGGACTCACCATCCTCATACTGAATAATTTCTTCATAACATTTATTCTAAATCTACCCTCATCCAGTTTAAACCCATTACCTCTTGTTCTATCGCTACACTCCCTGATAGTCCCCCTCTGTCTTTCCTATAGGCCCCTGTAGAAGATGAAGCATTGGAAGCCAGTAAGAAGATGCTGCAGGCAGAGGCAGTTAAAGCAGAGAAGAGAAGGAGGGTGGTGACTGCACCTTCCAGGGGTGTTGCCGTGTGTTGTGTCTGGGAGTGCCCACTTCAGGGGGTGGTAGAAATCAGGTTTAGGAGCGTCTTGAAGGTGATTTTCTGTAGATGTATCCTGCTTGTTACATGAGTAGGTTTTGCATGAAAACTTCTACATTAAGTGATTATTAAGTGACTTAAGAGTTCAATATATATTTCTGAAAATTTGTTTTGTTGTTAGTATGTATCTATGATAGAAGTACTGAAAGAAATCATTAAAATAATATAAACAAAACCTGACAGAATTTACAATCTATCTGTGTGTGTCTTGTCTTGGTCTCCAGCTGTATGATTGTGGTGTTTCCCCTGGCCCTTCAGCACCTGTTTTGTGTATTCCATGGGACAGTAGGGCTCTGGAAATTCATTCAGATTTTTTTGAGGTGTAAGCTGTCAAAGTTGGCAGTTAAGTAGTGAATGAAGTTGTGGCTTGCAGTAAAGGAGAACATATTGTAGGGGGGAATTGAATGATGCAGTGGAGAATTTGATTCTCTTGCTCACTGATATAGAGGTGTTTGGGTTTGGTTTTTTTCCCTGTATGATGCTGGATATTAACCAGCTATTTTGTATGTAGCTGCTAATTGTGGGTTCATCACCATATGGATGAATTGACTTCCTGTGGTTTGATAAGAAGAGACAGTGAGAACTCTCAGCTGTCACTGAAATAATTTGGAGCTCTGCTTTAAACTGTAAAGGTCTGTATAATGCTACATGCCCTAGGAAGTTAATATATGGAATTCCAAAATTATTGGTTAATATTTGATGACTACTTTCCCTTTAATTTATTATATCTCAATTCCTTTTGTCATAAAGGTGATGATATCACTGGCTCTTCAAAGGGTGTTTTGAAGAGTAATGTATTTAGGGTGTTGCCCTAAAGAATTCATTTAACACATTTTGTGGGAATTCACAAATCTCAGTGCTGAATAAAGGTAACATCCTGTTTTCAGGAAACATCTGAATATATCTTACCTGAGCATTAAGGTTGTAGACTATCATCATGCCTATGTCCATGCCCTCTAGTTTGTCACCATCCTAAACTATAATCTTCTTCAGCATTGATGTCTTAACCCATTCTTGTTTTTCTTTGACCCATCTTTGTCCAGTCAAAATTTTATTCCAGTGAGTTGTGTGTTGTTTGATGGTTGGTTTTTGGTGGTTGTTGTAGTGGTGGTTTGTTTTGTTTTTTTTTTTTTTTTAAAGGACATTTGCTACATAAATTGCACATTACAAGCCATTCATGGAAATGAGAATGTATTTATTCTACCTACTTAGTTGCAGCAGTTGTAGATTGGGACAGTTTCTGTGAACATAGCTCTGTCAATTTTGAAAACGGCTTCTGTTTTGGAAGAGATGAGTAAAATTTTTCTGAATTGAAGTGAGGAGTGATGGAGCTACTGATAGCTGAGGAAGGGGAGAAATCTATGTAAAAGAAGTGGTGACAAGTTGCATTTGGCTTCATCTCAAAGTCACTATGTTTTTGTAGACAGTTAAGGGGAGGAGGTACTCCTTTTTAGTATAAGAGAGTAGTAAGTGTGTTAGAGTGCGTGTTTAAAATTCCCGTAGATTCAGTGAGAGTATGTAAATGTATTTAAAGGCATCCAGAGAGGGATCCTGCCTGCCTAAATTAGAGGCTTTCTGTCACGTACTTCTCTCCATCTTTCAGAGAGTGTAGTTCAGCTTTTGCACAGTGTACCTGTCAGTTTGCCTTAGCAACACTTTGCAGTTGATGCTGTTGTATCCTTGAATGCTCAAAGGTAACTCTTAGGTCATAGTCCAAAATATTTATACTGCTGTTCATTTGAGGGGGGTGTGATCCTCGGGATGCTGCAGCTGCAAGATGTTTCACTGTTTAATGGGACTCAGCCAGTAGGGAAGGAAGCCAGTGTTCCAATTCCAGCTCCAGTCACTTGCGGCTAGAAGACAGCATCCAGGCCCAAAGATATGCAGGACATTGTGTATCTCTTCTGATTCACTGTTTTTGGGAAAAGAGCACTGTGTTTTCCTTCTCTAGTGGTAGGCTTTGTAGTAGGAACATACTTTTCCAAACCTTAAATAAAGAAACAGCGTAACACTGATTGTTTTTCCAAAATTGAAAGTATTGCTTTCTGTACTTTCCTCTCTTAAAATCTTGCAGCTACAGAACAAAATCAAAGCAATCTGCTTATTCGCTAATCACAAGCTGCACTGCTGCCTTTGTGCTGAATATCTAGTATAGGAAAAACCTTCCTTTTGATGGAGATGTGGGCATCTTGAGCCCCTCTTCTCTGTGTACATCATACCTTAAACTCCTTCCATGTTACTATTTCATTGGCAGCCTCTCTTATTTATTTAAAGTTTTCCTTGCCCCTGGTGATTCATTACTGTCACCCTCAGATGCTAGGCTTGGAAGCTTACACACCATACACTCCATACGAAACATCTTTTAAGTGTATTTAAAAAGATAGTCCATTAATACCAGTATTGGATTCTCAATCCATCAAGTTTCTGGCGACCTGTCTGCCATGGTGAAGCAGGTTTGCTGAGGGGACTTTTGACTCCATGGGGGATCAAGCTGTAGCAGCCTGGGCCTGAGGGACTGCGCCCCGCAGAAGTGACCCACGCTGGGGGAGTTGGTGAAGAGATGAAGCCCCAGGGGAAAGGACTCACATTGGAGAAGCTGGTGGAGGACTGTCTCCTGTGGATGGGACCCCACACTGGAGCAGGGGAAGAGGAAAACAGCTTGTGAGGAACTGACCCAAACACCCATTCCTGCCCTCCCCTGCTGCCCAGTACCATCCTGGGGGGGAAAGGGAGGGAAATCATGAATAAAGTTAAATCTGTGAATAAGGGAGGGGTGGGTGCGGTATTTTAAGATATGGTTTTACTTCTCATTAGCCTACTGTATTTTCACAGGGATGTGGTGTAGTGTAATAAATTATATGAGGTTTCTTTTAATTCTGTGTTGTCTGTTTTGCCCGTGATGCTGATTGCAGAATGATCTCTCCCTGTTCTAATCTTGACTCCTAAGCTTCTCAATATGTATTTTCTCCCCTGTCCATCTGAAAAGTGGAGTGACAGAGTGATCTGGCCTCAAGTCAGGGTCAAACCACCACAAAACTCTAAAGAAAATTCAGTTTTTGTAAAATAATGACAATGTCAATTGGTACATGATGCAGAAGAGGTGGTGTATAGCTTTTTTGATGCAGTTTACTCCAGCTCCTGTATTTATATGCAAAACATGATAATAGGCTTGTACAAAACTTAGGAGTTTAGGCAAACACTCGGTCATTGCTTGATGTGCAGTGCTTGAAAGAAGTCACTCTGTGCTCAGGTATGATTGGGGTTCTGCAAAGCTTGTTAATTAAATTTTAAAGTAGTTTGAGAGAGATTTCTTTTGTAGTGGCTCTGACACAAGATAAGGTGCTTTTATGTGTTGCCACTTTCAAATGAAACAGTTGTACATACTGATTTTCTAGTAGCTTTTATTTAGAAAACTTTTGGGCATTTACAGATGGATAGGCGTGTGAGAACAAAGCACAGTCCAATGTAAATGTAACTGTTAGAATGTGAAAATTAAGTGTGAGCTTATTTAGCAACTGCTGCTGATCTGTGGTCTATTCAGGTAAAATAAGAATTACAGACTTTTAAAATAGGTACTTACAGATATAGTAAGGGACAAAACATTTTTATACACAAAAAGTCTGCAATATTTAATTAGAGCAGTGTGAATTTCTAGGCATTTTGTGTGTGGCCTTTTTTTTTTGCACAACAAGCTGTCAGCTGGGTTTCCTTGTGTCCTGAAGGCCTAAAAGAAAAAAGTAAATTCTGAGAATTAAAATCTGGATCATTTATGAATACATTTCAGTTTTGGAAGCTAAATTGTGAGTAAAAGCTGAAGGAGAACATTGCAAAGATTAAAAATTATTGATACTATTTTTGGTTCAGAAAAGCTGTTCCGTAGTGATGAAATACAACTCCAAAGGCTCTGTATTTCTCTGAGCAATTTCCCTTTCAGGAAAGCATGAGCACGCTTAATTCTGTTCCTGGAGTTACTCTTGCATTGCGAATGGGATGTTAGAGGCATAGACGTTTCCATAAACAGATGGCAGCTAAGTGGAATTTGATTGGGGGTGGGGGGGCAGATAGGAAGTAATTAAATGTTTGAGGTTTGGGTTTCTTGGGTTCATTTTAAGTACCTTAATGGATGTCTCTGGTTTTGGAAGCCTGGCCCACAGTATGGAGAGATAGTAACAGTTACCAAAGAGGAGAAAGGTGTTTTGGTGTCAGTGGTACCTTTGAAGAGCCCAATGTAAAGGAAACAAAGTGCTTCCCACAGACCTTTGTTAGATAAATCAAAGCTAATGCTAGTGTGTGTACAGGAAAGATGTTGGGTGGCTAGGCTTTCTTTCAGACTTAAGATACAGCACTTGCAGTTTTTTATGGATACATCTTTAACGTTGCAGGATAGCAAAGCCATTTTAGCAGTTTTCTTACTTATTGTATAGATTTAGACAGGGCCCAGTGGGGGTGATCCCTGCTCCCATGCAACTGAGGGCCCAGGGCCTGCAGCACAACCAGCTGGAGTTGACCCAACCCAGTGCAGGCAGGTCCCACCTCTCGTCACAGATTGTGAGTAAAAGCTGAAGGAGGATGGTGCAGAGATTAAAACAGGCATTATTTTTGATTCAGAACAACTGTTTTGTAGTGGTGAAATATAACTCCAAAGACTCCGTGTTTCTTTCAGCAGTTTCCTTCCCAGGAAGCAAGACCTGGCTTAATTTTGTTGCTGAAGTTACTGCAATGTGAATGGGATGCTAGAAGCTATAACTCCTCTACATATAAGTTTTCCATTCATGATGTCTGGCTGTACGCATTTCAGACCTGGGGTGGGGCAGAACAATCCTATCTTTAAACTTCTGCTCTCACTTTTGCTTCACTTCTTCTTTCTGAGACAAATGCCAGCTCCAAATGCATTAATTACCTTAATAGATGAAAATGGTAAGAAGTGGTCAAGAATCAGTGTTTTTGTCATTGTCGGTTGGTTTTGTTATATTGGATTAATGATCCCTTCATAAACTTGTAATTGGGCAAGTAAAAGAGAAGACTAGCAAGAATGGCCAACACTGTAATTAAATGGTGTTGCATTATTTGCATTGCTGCACAGCTGTGTTTTCTACCCCACGGTAAAAAAAAAAAAAGGAGAATTTGTAGTTGGATGTGGAATTTTAAGGAGAAATAAATTATTTATTTTGTAGATGAGGTGCTTAATGACATGATCTAGAGGTGGACTAGGAAGGGTTAGGCTGTGGTTGGACTTGATGGTCTTAAGGGTCTCTTCCAACCCAGGTGATTCTATGATTCTGTTTTGTTATTTTGTTTTTCCTAATGATGCTTTCCAATTCTAGTTGAGAATTACTTGCCTATTGTGGAACTTTTGGGTTTTAGGTCATTATCATAGAATCATTGGATGTTTTAGATGGGAAGGGACCTTTAAAGGTCTTGTAGTCCAACCACACTGCAGGTAGTAGGAACATCTTAAATGTCAAGATTAAAGTTTATCAGCATTGCTTTCAACCTTGCAAAGCTGGAAAATTTGGAAGTTAGCTTTTAGGACTATGAATGGGATTCACTTGCCCACACTGAACTGAAATCGTTGGGTGCAAAGTTGGGTCCGGGCCATTGAGTGCTTCTCTCCCTTCTGCCACTGTCAATAGCTGCTCTTCAGGTGCAGTTTAACCAGTAGTGGTAATCACCAGGTGCTGTCTCCATTGTCCACCTACACGTTTGAACACTGAGCAGATGGGAGCTGTGGCCGCTGTCGTCTCTGTCTCTGCAGCCACAGAGCGCTCCTGGGAATGAGGTTTCCCCACCTCCTGACACTCATATATGCCTGCCTTATTCCCGCTGACAGTGGGGTCGGTGCTTGTAGGGCCAGCTTGCTACGTGTTGCTCATGGATCAAGCAAAACAACTGATAGTCCTGAGAGGCTGTCTTTTGTCTCGCCTAAGCCGCACCTTGATTACTGTGACTCTGAGCAGCCACTGTGTACAGAGCCTTTTGCATTCTCTGTTATGTCACAGAATCACAGAATTGCAGAGGTTGGAAGGGACCTCGAGAGATCATCGGGTCCAACCCCCCTGCCAAAGCAGCTCCCTAGCTCATATTGCACAGGTAGGCGTCCAGAGGGGTCTTGAGTATCTCCAGAGAAGGAGACTCCACCTCCCTGGGCAGCCTGTCCCAGGGCTCTGTCACCCTCACTGTGAAAAAGTTCTTCCTCATGTTGGCGCGGAACTTCCTGTGCTCCAACTTGCAGCCATTGCCCCTTGTCCTGTCCCCACAGACCACTGAAAACGGGCTGGCTAATTCCCCTGCATTCCATGCTTAAGATACTTACAGACATTCATTAGATCCCCCCTTAGTCTTCTCTTCTCAAGACTGAACAGCCCCAGCTTATTCAGCCTCTCCTTATAGGGGAGATGCTCCAGACCCTTAATCATCTTTGTGTCCCTTTTGCATTATGGGATACTCTGCTGTTAAACAGCAAGAGCTGATGAAATGTTAAGCAACTGTAGTAATTTTAAGACCATTTTCATGTTTCTCAGACTTTTCTTCCTGACTCTCTTACTAGATAAGAAAAACTATTTAGATCTGGGTATTAGTGGTATAAAAGTACCTCTTAAAATTTAGCACTCTGTTTATTTTTCATTAGTTTGCTGTTTTTCAAACCTGTAAGGGAGTTTTTCATTTACCAGTTTGAGACCAAAGAATGTCTCTGAAAGGTGTTAAGTAACTACTACTAGACCATTTCCTATTCTTCCCAGTGTGTTGTATTTAAATGCCTTTAGGGACACTTTTTAACATTTGAACTCTTGTTACTTGTTTGCCCACAAGTTAGGCAAAATGCTCTCACAGTAGCTTTGGTAGAAGTCAGTCTTTTTTAATTGGGGACAAAGTACATGGAATATAAAACCACAGCAGTCACAAAGCCCTCTTTCTACTCATTAATTGACTTAAACTTTTTTTTAAATGAGGAAATGCTGAAAAGAGATGTGAAAAGCTTGTAGTCTTGCACGCTAGCTGGTGTTCAATCTTTACTTTGCCATGGGTGCAAAATTCATACGCTCAGAAAGCTGGTATTACCTTTCCATCTTTGGTTTTAGTATATAAAGTATACTTGAAAGCGTGACTTATAAAAAAGAATTTGCTGTATTTACTGGAATCGTTGTTTTGGAATACAAATTAGCACTTGCTCTGACAACTACTGTGTTCATAAAAACCCTGCTGAGGAATAGTCTGCGGAATAATTTTTTCTAGTACAGTTGTTTTTAAGTAATCCCTGTCAACGCTAGGCACTGGAAATGTGCTGGCTATGCTGTGGTCTGAAACAGCTGTCAAATGTCATTTCTGGCATAAAGCCATCTTTAGATACTGGTGTATCCTGTTAATAGAGAAAAATGAAGAGGTTATTTTCTGCTGGATTGGTTAGACTTGTGGTCAGTGAGAAGAGGAAGAAAAGGTCCCGAGTTATAAATAAAATTTGTTCCAGAAAGGTGTAAATGAGCCTTAATTAGTGGCTGCCTTTTTTCTCTTCACAAACTGCTTTCCCCAGTGTAGGGATGTACCTAACCACCTACTTTCCTGAATCTGGGTTAGAGCTTTGACTTTGGGCTAGAATAAGCTGTGCAATTGTAATTGTAGCTGTTAGATATTTAGCCAGAAAGTGTATTTCCAGATGCTTTCTCTTTTTGATGATCCAAAAAGACTATGCAAATAACAGTAAATTTGAGGTTAGAGATAAATAGGAAAACTATACATACTAGAGAATTCAGCAAGATGTTTTGGAGAAGGGGGCAGAAAGGGAAGTTGTTCCAAGGCACTTTCTTGTCTTTATGTACAGATTTCACCTTGGATAGGACTGTATTTATTCCACTTGGCAGAATTCAGTTTACAAACCTGATTTTTCATGGTAGGTAGATGATGTCTAATAGAATCCTGAGTTGATAAGAGAACTTAATAGTTTGGATAAGTATGTGGGGTCCTTTTAGGGACTTGAGTTTGTCAGGGTAGTTATAGTATATTCCAGTAGGGGACGCAAATTCTTCCATTAATTACTTAAACTATAGAAAAGACTCTTTACTAATAGGTACTTTAATTCTTGCTTCTTCTTGGTCACTGTAGTGATTTTGCTCATCCCTGACAAAGCCTTTTTATTTTCCTTAAATTGTAGAAATTAGAAATGGCAAAACTCTGCTAGGATTAGATCATCCAGCACTTTCCTGTGCCAGTGAGGGATTTGCAGCAGCTTGTTTCTTCCTTTCGTGTTAGGAAGTTCCTTACTGTATCCATCAAGGTTTTGTCCAAAGGAAAACTGCATGAGGGTTTGTTTTGGAACCTGTTAGTGAAACTTAGTGTATCAGACCACTGTAAAAAAACCTCACCTTGACCATAGTGACCTTTAAAGACTCTCACTGAGTATGAGGTGTGCAAGACTTGGAACAGGATGAAACTCTTCTGGTTTATGTCTGGAGATCTGGCCTAGTATTTAAACTGAAACAATTTATTGTCTTATTTTGTTTTTTTTTTCTCTGAGGAGTTATTAATGCACAGTACATAAACATAGAAGCAAAGAGGAAACACCTTTTTCCTCGTAGCAGTTGCAGGTTTGGTGAAAGTGGATGAAAGGAGTAGAAGTGCTGAAAACTGGTGGAGAGAAGGGAAATCACTCCTTGGAAAGACAGAGCAGCTATCTGTAGCAGTGTTATGGAAGCTGTCCCTAAACAATAGATGTGGGTGTGGAGAGTAGGCAGAGCAAACAGCGAAGACTCAGAATGGCTTGGATTTGGGGGGGGGGGGGGGTGGTGGAGGATGGGGTGGGGTTCAAGCCCATGTAGTTCTAAGCCCCCTGCCATGGGCAGGGACAGTCTACACTAGACCAGATTGCTGAAAGCCCCATCCAACCTGGCCTTGAACCCTGCCAGGGAGAGGGCAGCCACAGCTTTGCTGGGAAGCCTGTGCCAGGGCCTCACCACCCTCACAGGGAAGAATTTTTTCCTAGTATCTAATCTAAATTTGCCCTCTTGTAGCCTACAACCCTTACCCCTTGTCTGTCACTCCGTGCCCTTGTAAAAACTCTGACCCACATGCAGGACCTCACACTTGATCTTCTTGAACTTCATGCAGTTTGCATAGGCCCATCTCAAGCCTGTCAAGGTCCCTCTGAATGGCATCCCATCCCTCCAGCATGTTGACCTCACCACACAGCTTGGTATTGTTGGCAGACTTGCTGAGGGTTCACTCTATCTCACTGTCCGTGTTGCCAACAAAGATGTTGAACAGTGCTGGTCCCGGTACTGGCCCCTGAGGTACACCACTCGATGTGGATCTCCACATGGACATTGAGCCATTGACTGCAACTCTTGACTGTGACTAATTGCCTATTCACCCAGTGGTTGATCTATCAAATCCATGTCTCCTCAATTTAGAGACAAGAGTGTAATGGGGGACACTGTTGAATGCTTTGCACAAGTCCAGGTACTTAATGTCCCATTTCTCTTCCCTTATCCACCAGCACTTTAACCCCATTATAGAAAGCCACCAAAGTTAATTCTTACCTGCCATAGACACTGGGTGTAGCCTAGTGTTCTGTTCAGAGTGGCTCACTTTTCTCTTGTGATTAGCTTAGAAAAGTAGCTGACCGAAAGAAGAGGAAGAGGGGATCTGATCAATGCTTATAAATATCTGAAGTGTGGAAGACAAAGGGAAATAGCCAGCCTCTTTTCAGTGGTCTGTGGGGACAGGACAAGGGGCAGTGACCACTAGTTGGAGCACAGGTAGTTCCACGCCAACATGCAAAATAACTTCTTCACGGTGAGGGTGACAGAGCACTGGCACAGGCTGCCCAGAGGGGTTGTGGAGTCTCCTTCTCTGGAGATATTCAAGACCCATCTGGATGCCTATCTGTGCGATCTGCCCTAGGGAACCTGCTTTGTCGGGGGGTTGGGCTCTGTGATCTCTGGAGGTCCCTTCCCACCCCTAAAATTCTGTGAATCTATGAATACAATGAGTAAGTTTTTGGAGATGGCTTGCTTCAAATCATTCAGCAAGTGCTCTTGAAGAAAGCGGGTAATTTTCCTTTTAGGCTTAGCAGTGAGGGTAAGCCTGTTGGTCATGTAGAATGCAGGGGCACAAATAATTAGTAAGTCAGTACTATATAGTACAGAGTAAATGATACACTAATTTCCTTACTAACTGTGTATTTCTGCATATTAATGAGAAAGTCCACTTACCTGAAGAAAGAAAGTGGCTCTATTCTGCTGAATGTACAGCTTCAGCTGATGCTTGATTTGAAGGTCACTGGAAAATGTGGGAAGATTCTGACTTCAGAAAGCTTTCAAAATCAGGCTAGTTTAAATTCAGAGTAATATATTATGGAAAAAAATGACATTATCAGATCAAACTTTGGTGTTCCAGGTGGTATGGTTTTCTTAGCATAAAAAGAATTAATTTCCAAGTCCTCCTTTAGGGAGGTACTCAGGAAATTTTCCTTTTTGCTCTGCACTTTTTGAAACAATTTTGTTTCTCCTACACTAGCTCTTTGTCGGCAAAGGTAATGAGATCTCTTCCCTCTGGGAGTAGCCTTTTACTTGTTTTTGTTTGCTTGTATCAGTCTAGTCTGCAAATGAATGTGTTATCGCACAGATTTTATACATGAATTGATTATAATAAAACTTGTCACCTCTCCTTGTAGATCTTCCAGTCATAGATGAGTTGTATTTGATATTTGCAAGGGAAGGGAATGATTGTCTCTCATTGTTTGTAGCCATCAGTTGAATCAGAGCTTAAAATGAAAGTTAAGGGTGGTTGGAAGTGTTTTGTCTCCTAGAAGGAGCTTGAAGCTGGTTGCACTCGATAGCAACGGCTACCTAGAACAACTGAAAATGTGATGTGCTATTTTGGTTCTTGATTTGACCAGTGCAACTATACTTTATATATGAGTTTCTATTGAAGTACTACTGTAACTGCAAGAGAGGCAAAGGCAGTATAAGCCATACAACTGGTTCTCTTGGGAGAGGTGTTTTGTCCTGTTGCCATTGCTGAGGTCAGCTTCATGGCATTGGGAATGTGGAAAGGGACCAGCAAAAGACCAGCAGGCACTAGGGAGCTTGGGAATAGTGCCTTTGTGTTCAGTAGCCTTCTGCCACTTTTTATTACACTCTTTTCTTGTTTCTCTGCTTTGTGGGAAAGGTGCTGCATTGTCAAAAGGAAACTATTTAAACTGCTAACTTGTCATTCTTGCACCTTAGCCCTTTATTTTCCAAAAAGACTGTTTTCATAGACTCATAGAATGGTTTGGGTTGAAAGGGAGTTTCAAGATCATCTAATCCCACCCCCGCTTCACTAGACCAGGGTGCCCAAAGTCCCATCCCACCTGGCCTTGAACCCTGACAGGGAGGGGGCAGCCACAGCTTCTCTGGGTAGCCTGTGCCAGGGCCTCACTGCCCTCATAGTGAAGAAGGTTTTTCAGCTATGTGTTGTGCTGTGTAAGTGTTAGTTATAATACATACTTGATGTAACTGAGGGAGAAATTCAGCTATCTACAGACAGTGGAGATATTTAGTTATGTAAAACATAATAATTGCCAGACTTTCCAGTTAAAACATGACTTTCTGGGGCTATTCCAAATTTTATTAAAAGTTGTGAGGTGTTTCCTTACATATGATTATAACATAAAAGATTTTTGAAGTGGTAAAATCTCAAAATTTTTGCTACACCTATAGAATTTCAAGGGCCAAGCTCTAGGCATGTTTGTGTAGCCTGTTCAGTGATAACTGGATTTGTCTCCAATTTTAACACAAGCTGACCGTTTCTTAAAAGACTGCAACTGTTATTTACTCAGAAGAGTGTAACTAATTTAATTTTATGTGTGTGCTGCAGAGCTAATGAATCATTTTTGCTCCTTACTGGGTGATACGCATGCTTAAATTATTGAGCGTTACATTATTCTCAGGCCTTTTAAAGGGGTATGTTGCTGAGGCATTAAGTTTAATGTAAACGAGGTACCACATGTAATGTACTTAATCAGTTCTGATTTCCTTTCCCTTAATATTTTTTCCTCAAAAAAATTGTATTTGTAAAGCAAGCAGATAATACAGCAACTGTGAACAGCTTGTGACCCTTGAAGGTCACTTAGGCATCGTACCAGGAACATTGCAGGGTTCTATAATACAGAGCAGGTTGTAGTAGGAGAGGTTTCAGCTTGGCAATCCGTACAAGTTGTGAGTTACAGAATTCAGTATTGGTGATCATCCAGGAGAGCGAGGAACAGCTCCCTGCAGAGGTGTGCATACTTTTTATTAGTTCTGGCAAAGTGATACTGACAGATCAGTGCAAAGCTGAAACTTCTGAGCTTGGTTCCCAGTGTTATGCAGCTTTCATTTGTTTACATATCTTCATTAGCATAAAAAACAACAAAGCTAATCGGGATTCAAAGACGATAATATGAAGGGAAATGGATAATACACACAAAGAAAGCATGGGATGTTTGGTTTGATACAGATGATGTTTTAAACCGTAATTGAGCGTTAATGTCAGTGTGCATCTGGAATGGGCATATTTCTGAACATACTTATTTCAAATGTTCTTGCTTTTTAAAATTCTTAGGACAAAATGTTGTATGTAGTAATTACAGTGTAATTATAGGACTCTTCTAGGATCAGTTATTATAAATAGGCTGTAGACACTTTAAGCAAAATTGAGGCTGGAGGGTTTTTACTTCTGTTGTTTGGATTTCCTGACCTGTTTGGGTTTTGCCTTTTGCTTTTTTTGGTCATGATTCCGAGCACTTCAGAAAGATAGTTTGTGATTGTCTGTTATGAACTTCCATGGGAGAATCAGTTCTGACCTCTGAAGATTTTCTGCTAAGTATTACTGTGCTGTTCTCAGAAGTGGCATTGCTTTTCTGCCTTTAGAATAGTTGTTACAAATATGCTTTAACAAAACATTATGAAAAATATCAAATGAATCTGGGGGAAAAGCTGTAATATTTTGCTATCTTTTAGCAAGGGCTTTAGTTAAATAAATATTAATGTAATGACAGTAAATTAAATGTCTTATTAGAATTTCTAAAAATGTTTGTTGCAGGGATAATATAAACAGCATTTGGAATCCCTTAACACTAACTTTCTGCCTTTTTGACTTCAAAAGAATTTCCTCTGGAAACGTGCACTTCTGCACAGAACATTTAAGTTGTGATATCCGTGGGTTTCTTGTGGTTACTTATGAACTTTTGCAGGCTACAAAGTGCTCAAATTCCAGAGGTCAAAGACTAGTGAGTTAGAAGACTGACTTGACCTGCTGATGGAAAGGAGAAAGGGAAGAGAGATTGTGTTTCCATCTCTTCTCTCCTGTAGGGATTTTTGTTCATTACAAAAATAAAACTAAATTGAAGAATGTAGGAGTGAAACCTGTAGATAGGAGTAAGGTGCTAAGGAATGAATTTTCCTCCCTTTGATTTGACTCAAATAGCTAGAGCTGTTCTGTAGTAGAAATGTTCCCTTGTATGTGTGCAGGCAAAGAGAGATGAAATCCTGACGCCTTTACACTGAAGGATGTGTGGCTCTGGACCATTGTAGATATTTTTAAATCCTGTGGGAGAAAAAGGCTAACAAACAAAAAAGTGGCAACGTTTTTGAAGTTTAAAGAAATATTTCCATTGAAATCCCCAAATTTAACTCAAGTGCTTTGTGTGTGTATGTTCTGTAATAGCTGTGCAATCACAGGCCTAGCATAGTCAAGTGCAATACCTTGACACTGTTGATGATACAACTTGACTTTTAGGGATTTGAGTGGCAGAAGGATCCTCTCATCCTCACTGGTAGTCAGGACAACTACATCACTATGACTTATTTGCTGTTGATGCATTTTATATTAATTCATTTGCTGGTGCTTAATTAAAGCTCTGACTACTTAAGCACTTTCTTCAGAGTGTAGGAAGCGTATTTTGCCAGGGCAGTAACTCTGTAGTGGCTGAATGTACCTGATCAGTCTGTATGTTTTGTTCACATGAGTAAGTATCCCAGAGGAAAGCTTTGCCAGGAAATACTCTCCCTTCCAGCTGTAATTGAATGGGCTTGAACAACAAGCTGAGACAGCTGGGTCCTGTTTTGGTCTTGATTTGTTAGGGACCCAAGGGATTGGGAGAGTGGGAAAGAGATCCTGTGCCAGTTGAATGAGTTCAAATGAGGAAAAGAGAGCTTTACTCCATTGGCTGCTCTATTAATACAGCAATAAAGCCTATTCAGCGAGTTCTGTGTTGTGTTTTTTTGAAAGAAGGTTTGCGTGCTTAGCTATTGTGTCTTTCTTGAAATCTAATGTCTTATCACATGAGGCAGAATTTTCCAGGTTAACCACCCAACTTTAATCACGAAGTCTTGGTGAGTGCAGGAGGGAAGCTGAGAACTCCTCACAATAACCAAGGAATGACATCCTATTGGAAGTGTTCTTTTGTGGGCTCATTCACGTTATAATTAAGAAACCCAAGAAACAAGTAGTTAAAGCATTTGGATTTCAATCTTGAGCAACGTTTTGAGTAGCTTACATCCTTGATATATCTATATTAACATGAGTTCTCTGTGGTTCTGAGGTATAACAGGAGCTTTTCCCCAGGTCTTGTAAATGTTGCTCAGTTCTGAAAATATACTTCAGATCACTGTAGAAAGAACAAATTGCTGCTTCCAGAGGAACCCTAAATTGATCTTTTTCAGATGACATTGCAAACATTAGCTGTTTGGTTAAACCTTGTATTTGCCTGAGCCTGACCTGTTGTTGACAGGAGAAAAAGCCCATTTCTCAAGAGTGAATTGAGCTGTTTTAACAAGTGGATGTTTAAATTCTCCAAATCCAGCTAATATGATTGCCAAATGAAAATAATATAAGGGTAGAAATGGGGCAAAATAAGCTGTTTGTACAGTGATCAATCACTTAAGTAAGAGTGAAAAGAGTGTGTGGAGGCACAGCTTATTTTTAAAAGTTGGGGGAAAAGCTACAAAGGCAGAAGAGATCATGGCAGAAGAAAATAGCATATCAATGCTACAATGACCAGTTGAATTTCTAGTACCTCTTGGCTTTTCTTGCATCATAGTTTACCTCCATGGCTAGGGTTTGTCTGATGCTGTAGTGTGGTGGTGGGAAATCCAAATATAGAGGGCTCTAATATGTACACTGCTATAATGATTTGGTGGTAAGGCATCCTCTAGAATGTTTTTTGTGGTAGGCATCCTCAAACTTTACATGGGGCAGGAGTATGTGTAAGTATTTGTTTTGGTTGCAATAGCCAGCTGATCTCAATGCTTTTCACTAAATACTAAGTTTGTTTAGTTATCAACCCTAATGGTGTCTCTATACCTATCAGTGATTTGGTGCTCATTCAGCTGTTTGGATGTGTGGAGTTATGAAAATCTTTCCCATAAGAAGATGTGTTCTTCAGGTATGAGTTGTAAGCTGGCTTAGGTGGGTAACAACTTCTTAGCCAAAGATTTAATTTTTTTTTTAATTTCTGTCCAACACAGTGCATCCTGTGTTCACAAATTATTGTGCTTGAGTATTGCAACTGTTAGGAAGTGTGAGTGTTGTCACCAACTTCCTTTAGGACAGAACTGGTTATTCTAGAGAACTGTGCAGTATGCAATGTTTCTTCCAAATAAAATTTCACTTGATAACAAGTAATTTTTATAAAGGGAAGTAAAAAAGATGTGACGAACTTTTTCTGAAGATGTATGGAAGTTCTTCCATCTTTACGAGTGACACTGGGCACAAATCCTATTCTCTTTTTTTCTTCTGCCCCTAGATCAAAGAAAATGTTTTAGTTGTATTATATCTAAATTTCATCCTAGGACAGAAGAGCAGAATTTAAATGGACCAGGCAAAGCCATTTTCTGCAGATTTCCACGTTCTCATAGAAGAATAGTTCAGTCCTTAATAGAGAATTCTCAGGGTTTTCTTTCTGGTCTCTAGGGTCTCAACAGTGATGCTTACATGCAGGACTGGGAAAAAGCTGGTTTACATTATGCCTGACTATTCTTTTAGGGGCAACCTCTTTGTTGTCAAGGTTGGTTTGAAAATTTGAGAGAGGAGGGGGAGCAAAATGTTAATGAAGCTAGTGCTGTGAAGGGTATTTGCAATGTATCTTATACCTTGGAGGTGGTACTTGCTTTACCTCATGCAGCAGACGGCCTTAAAATCATAGAATGCTTTGGGTTAGAAGGGACCTCGAAGATCATCTAGTTCCAACCACCTGCCATCGGCTTGGACACCTTCACTAATGTGTTAAGGTCATAGCTGGGAGAATATTTTTTTTTGGAGGTAAAAGTTTTGTAGTATATGAATATGGGTACTTTAGGGATATTTTTCTTTCAGATTAGAGAAGATTAAACTAATTTAAAAACAAGTAATTGAAAATACAGTGTTTTGTCTTCACCTCTTTGTAACTCTTGTTTACAGCCAGTAGTCAAAACATTTCTATATTTCTCTAGTGTACTAACAGGACTTCTAGTACTTTAACTTTGTGTACTATATATCTTACACTGGCAATGCAATAAAAATAAATAGAAATCTAATTTTCCTTTATATCTTTAAAGGTTAAGTTGATACTTGATTATTTCTGTTGTTTTCTGTGGTCTCTGCAATGAGTTTTGTAGATTAAAACTTCATACCAAAACCCCCTCAAGTTTTAAATGAATTAAAATCTTAATTGATAGATTGTCTATCCTGAATGTTTGGTAATATGCTTAAGAAAACATGAGAAGTCATCAGTATATGTTTCATTTGAGGCTGTTTTTTTAAGACCAGTGGGGTTTTTTTTAAATGCATATCACGAAATGAAATGTTAAAGTGACAGGTAGCAGTTGCTTTTGCTTCACTGTTATTTGTACTGAGAAGATGATACTGCTATTTATCGAGTTGAGCTAGAAGCAGGGAAAGTGATAGCTTTTATGTAGCTGGATGGGAAAGCTCTTTAGTCTCTGTATGTGCCCATATATGTCATATAAATAGCAAGAGTAGTGCAGTGTGAGACTGGAGGGCAGGAGAATAGTGCGGTCATAAATTTGCCACCTTGGTTGCTATCTAGCCTAGGGTTTTTGTTGTCAGGTACTTTTTCACTTTTAAATAGAAAAAGGAGAGTGCAGCAGAAGCCACTGAGTAGAAGGAAGGAAGAAAGAAATGGAATAAAGAAATGGAATCTTCTTTCAGATGGCTTTCTTATTTTCTCTGTGAGGAAATAAGGCAAATCACATCAATAACTGTCCCCAAATATTATTGTTTTAAAAAACAGTCTTGCTTCTATGTTAGTCTATATTTATTTAGTTTTCAAAAATAAGAATATTCTTTTCTCATTAAAAAAAAAGGAAATGGATATACTGGAGCAATGTCAGAAGAGTTTAAGAAGCAATATAATATATTAAAGGCGGCCTCATCCTTCTTGTCAGATATGGGTCATAGCTGTTTTTTTCACTGGGAAAAAGTTGGGGTTTTTTTCTTCCCACTTATTGCATCTTTGTCTTTTATCTTATGGTTTGCTCCAATCAGCAATTCAGTTGGGTGAATATACTTTCCATTTCAGGAAAATAACATAACTTTATATTGTTATACTCAACAGCATATGTATTTTTTAAAAATCTCTCCCTTGCAATGTAGTTTTGATGTTTGATGTGGTAAGGTCTTTTTAAAATGCAAAATATCCAGGTTGTACTATTAAAATTGCTCAGTTATCTATTTGCTTGAATGTGTTTATCCATTTATTCCAGTGTGTTATTTTCATAAGTCAAAACATGGTCTCAAAATGACAGTTTAAAATGTGCATACAGGCTGCACTTAACTACGTACACAGGGAGTTGGTGGCACTGTCAGGGTGAGAACTGAATGTTGGCTGCTGCCTTGTGCTCTGCTTTTGAAAAATCCAGGCCTGTAATCTGGATCACAAATTTGTGTGCATGTACACACAGGTTATATATAGCATTTGAAATACATCCCAAGTAAAACTGGTCAGGAAACCATTGCTTTCCCCACATGCAAACTGTTAGGGTTTTTTGCTGCTATGAATAAGTAAAAAAAAAACCTGTTATTTTTGTATCAGTGAGAGAAATTACTACTTATGGGGCAAAAATATTTTTTATCCTGTCGTGCAATTCAGGGTTTATGGGATGAGGAACAAAGCACAATTTCCTTTACCCAGAGGCGCAGAAGTAGGATTCAGAATAGGGTTTTTTTAATCTACTATCTGTATTTGATAAGAAAAGAGTTGGAGAAATAAGCTAAGCAAATCACCCTAAAGACCTGCTGAACCCCTCAGTGAGTCATGGTAATTTTACCTCCTCCCTACCTGGCTTTAGCTAGCGGAAGAAAAGGCAACTCATGCAGATTATATGATGTAGTGCTCTTGGATGCTTCCTGGTGGCATCCATCATGACTACTTCCTTAAGCCTTTTCCATGCTTTATTAAAGCTCCAAACCACCATAGTATTTCAAAGATGGAAGATAAGAGTTCAGTTCTTTAAAACCAAACCTGTTGTGGTTTAACCTGGCAGGTAGCTAAAACAACCATGCAGATATTTGATCGATGCCCCCACCCCAGTGGGATGGGGGAATCAAAAAAACAAAAAACAAAAAAACAACCCCCAAACAAAAAAAAAAAACCACCCAAGTAAACCCAATTGATGCACAGCACAATTGCTCACCACCCAAAGCCAATTCTCAGCTAGTTCCCAAACTGTGTTGCCTCCCAGCCAGCCAACGCCCCAGTTATATATGGAACATGACATCATGTGGTATGGAACATCCATTGGCCAGTTTGGGACAGCTTGTTTTTGTCGCCTCCCAGCTTATTGGGTGTGCCCACTGTGGCAGAGCAGTGTGAGAAGCTGAGAAGTCATAGAATCCTATAATGCTTTGGGCTGGAAGGGACCTCAAAGATCATCTAGTTCCAACCCCCCCTGCCATGGGCAGGGACACCCTTCACTAGACCAGGTTGCCCAAAGCCCCATCCAACCTGGCCTTGAACACTGCCAGGGAGAGGGCTTCTACAGCCTCTCTGGCATCTGTGCCAGGGCCTCACCACCCTCATAGTAAAGAATTTCATCCTAACATCTAATCTAATCCCTTTTTCAGCTTGAAGCCATTACCCCTTGTCCTATCACTGCACTCCCTGATGAACAGTCCCTCTCTCACTTTCCTGTAGGAGTCCTTTAAGTATTGGTAGGCTGTAATTAGGTCTCCCCAGATCCTTCTCTTCTCCAGGCTGAACAAGCCCAACTTTCTCAACTGTCTTCATAGGAGAGTTGTTCCAGTCCAGTCCTCAATCTTCATGGAACTCCTCCAACAGCTGGACTTGCTCCAACAACTCTATATCTTTCCTGTACTGGGACCCCAAAGCTGGGTGCAGTACTCCAGGTGGGGTCTCACCAGAGCAGAGGTGAGAGGCAGGATCACCTCTCTTGACCTGTCAGCCACACTGTTACTGATGCAGCCCAGGACACAGTTGGCCGCCTGAGCTGCTAACACACACTGCTGGCTCATGCTGAGCTTGTCATTGATCAGTACATTGATCCTCCTCCTCAGGCAGCCTCAACCCTTTCTCTGCCCAGCCTGTAGTTGTGCTTGGGGTTGCACCAACCCACATATACAGGACCTTGCATTTGGCCTTGTTGAACTTCATGCAGTTTGCATAGGCCTGTCTCTCCAGCCTGTCAGGGTCCCACTGGATGGCATCACTTCTGTCCAGCATGTCGACCTTGACTATACAGCTTGGTGTTGCTGGCAAGCTTGCTGAGGATGCACTCCATCCCACTGTCTGTGTCACCAACGAAGATGTTGAATAGTGCTGGTCCCAGTAGTGACCTCTGAGGAACACCACTCATCACGGACCTCCATGTGGACACTAAGCTGTTGAGCACAACTCTTTGAGTGCAACCATCCAGCCAGTTCCTTATCCACTGAGTGGTCCATCTGTCAAATCCATGTCTCTCCAGTTTAGAGACAAGGCTGTTGTGTGGGACAGCATTGAATGCCTCGCACAAGTCCAGGAAGATGATGCCTGTCATCCTTCCCTTGTCCACCATCTCTGTTACTCCATTGTTTACTCCATCCTAGAAGGCCACCAGGTTTCTCAGGCTGTTCCCTTGGGTTCTATCAGTGGTCACTAAAGAGAGGAGATCAGTGCCTGCCCCTTTTGCTCCCTCTCATCTGGAAGCCATGGACTATGAGGTGTTCTCTTCTCCAGGCTGAACACACCAAGGGACTTCAGCCTCTCCTCGTAAGTCTTCCCCTCCAGACCCTTCACCCTCATTGCCCTCATCTGGAGATTCTGCAATAGTTTTGTGTCCCTCTTGTACTGCAGCACCCAAAACTGCACTCAGTACTCAAGGTGAGGCTGCACCAGCGCAGTGTAAATCGGGACAGTCACCTCCCTTGACAAATTCAACAGCTCCTCCCAATTTAATGCAATTTGTAAATTTACTTAAGACACCCTCTAGTCCTGAGTCCAGGTCGTTTATGAAAATGTTAAAAAGAACTGGACCTAAAATGGAGCTCTGGGGAACCCCACTAGTAACTGGGAACCGACACAGTAACTTGTGTTGTCCTTCAGGTGTCTTTCAGTGACTGCCAGTGTGACTTTTCTCCATAATTTTACCAGGCACTGAGGTGAGACTGACAGACCTGTATTTATGAGGGTCTACTTACTCTTCTTGAAATTTGGGACATTTGCCAGCTTCCAGTCAATTTGGTCCCAAGACTGGAAAAATAACTGAGAGGGGTCTCTCAATGACATCAGCCAGCCCCCTGAGTAACCTGGGATGAATCCCGTTATGACCCATGGACTTAGATGGATCCAGGTGGAGCAGCAAATTGTCCACAAATTTGGGCTTCTCTAGGAATTTATCATGACCACAGTCATGGTCCTCCAACTTGGGGCATCTGGAGTCCCAGAGCCCACTGACTGTGGTGAAGACAGAGGCAAGAAGGGCATTAAATGTCTGCTTTGTCTAAGTCCCTCTTAGTAAGGTGACCATTCTCATTGAGTAACAGGCTAATGTTCTCTCCACTCCTCCTCCTCTTAATGTATTAAAAAAACCCCTTGTTATTGTCTGCCACAGTATCGGCCAGCCTCTGAGTTTTGGCTACTTGAATTTTCTCCCTAGAAAGGTGAACAGTGTGCCTGTGATCCTCCCGCATCACCTGACCTTGCTTCCACTGGCTGTACACTTCCTTTTTCCACCTGAGCTCTAGAAGCAGGTCCCTGTTCAGCCAAGCCAGCCTCCTGCCCCACCTGCTTGACTTCCGATGTTTTGGAATTGCCTGTTCCTGTGCTTTTAGAAGGTGCTACTTAAAAAGCGATGAGCATTGATGAACCCCGATGCCTTCCAAAGCAGTTTCCCTGGGGACCTTACCAACCAGTTCCCTGAGCTGCCCAAAATCTGCTCTCCCCATATCTAGTGTTGGAGGCAGATTTCCTCCTCTCTCTAAAGATTTTTAAATTCCACTATTTTGTGGTCACTATGGCCAAGACAGCCACCTGCCTCCACTTTTCCCATGAGACCACCTCTATTCACAAGCAAGAGATCGTGAAGGGCACCTTTCCTCATCAGCTCCTTTAATACCTGAACAAGGAAGTTATCATCCAGTTGCTTTAGGAATCTCCTGGACCTGTTTGTGTTAGTTAGCTGAGTGGTGTTCCCAGTTAACACTGGGCAAGCTGAAGTCCTCCATAAGGACAAGGGCAGACAATCTAGAGGTGTCTCTTAGTTCCTTGAAGAGTAACACATTGATGTTGTCATTCTGGCCTGGCAGAGTAGACTCCCACAACACCATCCCCTTTATTTTGTTTGCCCCTTAAGCCTTACTGAGACATTCAACAGTGTCATTGCCA
Source organism: Gallinula chloropus (assembly GCF_964237585.1). NCBI lineage: Eukaryota > Metazoa > Chordata > Aves > Gruiformes > Rallidae > Gallinula > Gallinula chloropus. The sequence goes on from NC_140087.1 coordinate 71,344,952, forward strand.
ACTGACAGCTCTGTGCAGTGCATCCCCCTCCCCCCCCCCCCATTACATACAGCACCACCCCCCACCTCTCCTGCCCTGCCTGTCTCTTCTGAAGAGCCTGTAACCATCCATTACTGCACATCAGTCACAGGATTTTTCCCACCAGGTTTTGCTTAAGCCAATGATGTCATACCTCTGGGACCCAGCCAGGACTTCTAGCTCTTCTTGCTTGTTCCTCCTGCTACAGGCATTGGTGTAGAAGCACTTCAGATGTGCTTCAACATACCCTGCACCTGTTGGAGTGCACTTAAGGAGCTCAGTGACACACAGCACTTCTGACTGTAGTGTGCCATCCTGTATTTTATCACCAGCTGTGTGGATGCACTTCAGCTGGACTTCAGGGTCCCATTCCTGACTCTGAATCGATGCCCCTCAGTTCATATCTAGCTAGCCTGGTTTTATCCCCTTCCCCCTTATGATCTAGATTAAAGCCCTCTCCACAAGCCCTCCCAACTCCAGGGCTAGGATCCTTGTCCCCCTTTGGGACAGGCAGACTCCATCTGCTGCCAGCAATCCCGGTGCTGAATAAACCATCCCATGATCTAAAACACCAAAATTCCACTGGCAGCACTGCCCTCTTAGCCCCAAGTTGATCGGGGCGTTTTTATGCTCCTCTCAGTGTTTTCCCAGGAAAGGTGGAGGAAAACACCCATCTGTTCTGCTGCACCTTTAACTGATTGTCCCAGTGCCCTTAAGTCCCTTCTGATAGCCCTCGGGCTTCTCTCAGCCACTTCATTGCTGCCAACCTGGAACGCCAAAAGTGGGCAGCAGTTGGAGGGCCATACCAGTTTTAGTGATGGCCCTGACCCATGTACCAGGGAGGCAGCAGACTTCCCTGTAGGTAGGGTCTGGGTGATCTATCAGCCCCTTATTTCCCTCAGAAGGGAGTCACCTATAACCATCACCCTTTTGTTTTTTGCTGGGGCTGTCTTGAGGTGCAGGGATGATCAACTCACCCTAGGCAACCCCCTGAGTGTACCATCATCCAAATCCTCATTTTTCTGCCTATTCAGTTCCAGAGCTTGAAACCTGCTGTGCAAGGGCACCAGGGAGGGCAAAGATGGCTGGGAGGAGGTGCATCCTCATCTCCAAGTAGGGACCTGTCTCTATTCCTCCCTGTTCCTTTGGTCCTCTTCTTCTGTCTGATAGTGACAGGGTAGGGGAACCTCTGCCACTTGTGGAGTAACTTGTGGAGCACCCCTCCACTGCCTCCCTTGTAAGGATGACAGGGAGCAGCTCCATCAGTCTGTCTCCCTTTCATACTTCCTGATGCACCTTGGTCATTCCACCTCCTCACTAAGCTCCACCACAGTGCTAAGCAAGTCATCCACCTGCTCACGCCACACACAGACGGCATCACCACTACCCCCCAGCAGCAGCAACAGGCTTGGGCACTGTCTGCAGCCAGAGACTTGGACTGCTGTGTGTTTCTTGGGGTGCTCTGTTTGGGTCACCATGTTCTTCCTGGAAATGGCTTTCTGCTAAGTGGAGACCATAGCTGGTCCTACTTCTTCTGGGACAGTTCAGAGTACTTCAAAATTGCCTCCGCCAAGCTTGGAGGCAAAAGCAACTAGGGCCTGAAAAACCTTGAAGGCTGCCCTCGTCCTCAGGTTTGCTCAGACATCTATTGGTTTGTAGTGGGTTTTTTTATCATTTACTCTTTAAATGAAATGGTTTGGGCATTTGGAGGCTTCTGAAATTTGTCTGTTGTAGCATAAGGTACGTTTCTTTTTGCCTTTTGATTAACTGCACTATGTTGATATGCTTCTGTGTCTTCACCAGAGCTAATTGTGAACCAGAGCAGTAAGAGCTATTCTCTCTTCCATTATTTTCTGAGGAAAAAGTCTCAATTTTAACTATGTATATGTGTGGGTGCACAAACACATGTGTATCTAAAGAAAATTTTTCATAGCTCAGTTAACACAAACTGTTGCCTATGATTTCTTGACAGTCATGGATGATAGATGAGGAGTACGTTTGGTTGCTGTAACTCAGGCTTCATTTGATCTGTATCATAATTTCACTATAACTGTTACTTCCATTTGAGTGCAGCAGTCTGCTTGATTTGGGATTCAGCTCAGCATAAGCAAATTTCAGCCCTCATGCTATTCTTTACAGTACGTGATTGGAAATGACTAGATTGACTTTCAGCTGGAGAGTGTATATTTGTTAGTCCCTTAGGGATTCAGGCTGCTAATTTCAGTAACTTGTTGATCTCCTACAGTGCCACTCATCTGTCAAGTTTCAAGTCTGCTGTTGTGCTTCGAGGTTGCAGAACAGATTTTTTTTCTGGGTGTGGAATTTAAATTTGACAATAATGAAAATTCCCTCTTTTGCCCATCTTAGGTCTTCTGTAGCTGTGTTAATTTTCTTCTGTGCTCTTGAACAGAATCTTTAATGAGTGAGAAATTACTTTTCCTGTTGCCTTAAGCCCTTGGGAGTACATTTCATTAGGCCTTGCTGATTGAAGTGTGTCTAATGCATTTTCTTGTTTATTTAGTCTTTGTATTAGTATGAGCAGAAATATATATGTGTGGTTTGATCAAGCTAAAAAAGTTGAAATGCCTTTATCCATGGAGAAGTTACTTAGATAAGATGTGTTGGTCAGTGCATTGTGGGGAATCCTGCCTTGATGTCAGCCAGCCAATGCTTGTCAGTCCAGTAAATTCACAAATACTAAATCCACATTTGTTTTAAAGTGTACTAAAATAAGTGTTAATGGGGAAAATACGACAGCGTGACTGATTCTTAGCTTGACAGATGGAGCCCAAGCAAGCTGTACTGCCAACGGGTAACAGAGGAGAAGCTAAAGCAAGCATTGTCTGGTTTGATGACTAGCAACTCGAATTACTGCCAGTCATGGTTTCTTGAGTTCAGGCTGAATTCTGAAGGATTTTGAGATGAAATCATCCATTTATCCCGACGTTTGTTAAGAGGGTATGATGTGGGTGAAAAGTTTGTGGAGCTTGTATACTTTCATGTGATTAACAGTGCTGGTACCATCTGTGAACATGAATCAAGTATCAGTGTTGGGCTAAACCAAATTTATCTCTGCAGTGGATTTCAGTCTGTAGCAGGTTGGTACGTAGAGGGCAGGCACTGCACCATGGCATATGCAGAAAAGGCAGTGGAAGAAAGAACCCCAGTGAACAGAATGACGCAAATGACTAAGAGAACATGCAGTAACTGACTCCAGTAGAAAGAACCTTCTGCAAGGGTTATCTAAGCTGTCTGAGAAAATTGGATGTTGGATTAATTTAGATATTTGGGATCCCAACAACTTCATTTTAAGTTAGGTGGGCAAGCTGATGTTTGATTCAAAAACTGAGAGATTTACCCAGAAATACTCAGCAGAATCTATGGGCAAGTAATTTGATTTTAAACTTCCCTCAGAATAATTTCAGAAATACGAGATAGGAAGAAGTAGTAATTGTTCATGTATACCCCTAAACTCTCTCTCTTTCTCTAAAATGAATGATCTATTTTATTTATAAAGTTAAAATTGCATTGGAAGGTGAGACCTTTGTAGTTAAATGTACATAAATACCTTCTTTTATTAAATCAGGAAACAATTCATAATTAAAAGCAGTAAAGTCAATGTTTTGAACATTTCTGATGTTCTGATTATGTTTTATCAACGCGCTCCCTGTCATTAAAGTTTTGTTAACTTCTCTGTGTAAATACATAAAAATTGCAATGGCATACAAACAAAACAAGGTGTGAGGGAGTTGAAGCTGTTGTGTGTATTCATTAGTCCCTTTTAATGGGTTTGGACATCTTTCTAACACATGCATAAATACTTGGTTCTCATTCTCTGAAGTCTCTTTCTTTGCCTTTCTTTTGTAATCAACCCTTGTGTACACAAATTTCACAACTCTCTAATTCTGTCTTGTCTGAAGCTGGCAGCTTGCATCGGGGTTGACAGAGTTTTATATTCACAGGTGTCCTGTTGATTTCAGTAGAAGTTAAATGTTTGCATTTTTCTGAGCATTTGGACTCAAGGTATCTTGAGAACCCACTGCAGTCAATTCCCAAATTAATGTGTATTGAATTATTTTCCTAGGATAAATATTCTCTGGATGTCAGGTTTATAGATAAAGGTTTCTCAGCTTCATCAAGTAAGATCTCACTTTTCCTGTTAATCATCTTTTCCATACTTGTGTCTCAAAAAACCTAAATCAGGTCACAGATTGTGTTTCCTTGGAGTTGCTCAAACTTTATTCAAAGTATTACTCAATTCTCCTTGGTGCTTTTTTTTTTTTCTTTTTAGAATCAGTTTGCTAAAAGAGCTGGATGAAGTGGTCAGTTCCCAAGCAGTTTTATCTGTGGATTATGCTAGTAGTCCAGACGCAGACATTTGATTTAAAAACACTCCTGAAAACAGAAAAAACAACAAACCCTCAAAACTAGGTTTGAGGTGCTGGGAGTTGAAGAGGAGGCAAATGGGAAGGTGGGGGACAATCCCCCTAATAGGAGGCCAAGAGTGAGGAAGTCAACTCCACGCCTCAAGACCGCCTCCACTAGGAAAGACAGAAAGGTTATTGTGGTTGGGGATTCTCTTCTCAAGGGAACAGAGGGCCCCATATGCAGGCCAGACCCTACCCGTGGGGAAGTGTGCTGCCTCCCTGGAGCCTGGGTCAGGGATATTACCAGAAGGCTCCCAGGGCTGGTAAGATCCTCCAACTACTGTCCATTATTGATAGTTCAAGCAGGCAGGGACGCAATCACAACGTGTAGCCTTCGAACTATCAAAAGGGAATTCCGGGACCTAGGGCGCTTTGTTGAGGTGGGGGTGAGCCCAAATAATATTTTCATCTATCCCCACTTGTGGGAAGAGGGGTTCAGAGCAGGTTAGGAGAACCCATGAGTTGAACATCTGGCTGAAAGGCTGGTGCCTGCACAAGAACTTGGGTTTTTTTCACCAGGGGATGGTGTACTCTGCTCCTGGCATGAGTACTGCTGATGGGGCTCCCCTGTCCCATAGAGGAAAGTGGATCCTTGCCCAGGAGATGGCAGGGCTCATTGATAGGGCTTTAAACTAGTTAGGAAGGGGGAAGGGGATATTGCAAAGGCTGCTGTGGTCAGGCAAGTGCTCTGGGAGTCACAACATGAGTTGATGATGGAAAAAGTAAATGCCAACAGCACGGTGGCAGACTTGGGGATGTTGCTCCACATGAAAGTAGGGAAAATTCTGTGGGTTACCCTGAGGACTCCTCAGTGGAGCCACTTTCCCCCGTCCCCTATCGGAAATCTTGCTGTGGTCTCTTGAGGATACCTGCATCTGCTGCCCCACTGAAATGCCTTTATGCAAATGCACGTAGCATGGAGAACAAACAAGAAGAATTAGAGATCTTTGTGCTGTCACAGGGCCACGATCTCATTGCAATCACAGAGACGTGGTGGGACAGCCTGGATGACTGGCACACTATCATGGATGGCTACATGCTTTTTAGGAAAGATAGGCTAGAGAAGCGAGATGGAGGAGTTGCTCTTTATGTTAGAGAGCACCTAGAATGTATTGACCTCCACCTAGGGAAGGATGAACCATCCATCGAGTGCTTGTGGGCAAGAATCAAGGGGCAGGCTAGTATGTGTGACATTGTTATGGGTGTGTACTATAGGCCCCCTGATCAAGAGGAATGGGTTGATAGTGCTTTCTATAAGCAGTTAGAAGTAGCCTCAAGATCCCAGGCACTGATCCTTATGGGGGACTTCAATTACCCAGATATTAGCTGGGCAAGCAATACGGCCAGTCGTATGCAGTCCAGACAATTTCTGTGGTATGTTGAAGACAATTTCCTGCTACAGATGGTGCAGGAGCCTACAAGGGGAGGGCGGGTGCTGGACCTTGTTTTTACTAACAAGGACGGGCTCGTTAGGGAAGTGAAGGTCGGAGGCAGCTTAAGGCAAAGCGACCATGAAATGGTCAAGCTCAAGATCCAGAGTGGAAGAAGCAAGCCAAAAAGTAGGATGGCTACCCTGAATTTTGGAAGAGTTAACTTTGAAATCTAATAGGAGCTGTCCCGTGGGCTACGCTGTTTGAAGGAAAGGGAGCCTGTGAGAGCTGGCCAGCATTCAAACTGCGCTTCTTCCAAGCACAGGAACGATGCATCCCTTTGAGTAAGAAATCAGGAAAGAGAGGCAAAAACCTGCGTGGATGAGCAAGGAGCTAATGAGTAAACTCAAAGAGAAGCAGAAGGTCTATGAACTGTGGAAAAAGGGTCTGAGCACCTGGGAAGAATACAGGAAAGTTGTCAGGGCCTGTAGGGACGCAACTAGGAAGGCTAAAGCCCACTTGGAAGTGAAGCTGGCAAGGGACATAAAGGATGACAAAAAGGGTTTTTTTAGATATGTGAATAGTAAGAGGATGACCAGGGATAATGTAGGTCCCCTGCTGAATGAGGCGGGTGTCCTGGTAATGGGGGATGATGAGAAGGTGGAGATACTGAATGCCTTCTTCGCTTTGGTCTTCACTTCAAAGGCCCCTTGGGACCCACAGACACTGGATGAAAGAAGTAATGTTTGGGAAATGAAGAGCTTCCCTCTGGTTGAGGTGGCGGTGGTCCAGGAGCATCTCAAAGGGATTAGTATACACAAATCCATGAGCCCGGATGGGATGCATCCACGTGTCCTGAGGGAGCTGGCAGAAGTGGTTGCTGAGCCGCTCTCCATCATCTTCGATAGGTCTTGGAGAACAGGAGAAGTGCCTGAGGACTGGAGGATAGCCAGTGTCACGCCGGTCTTTAAAAAGGGCAAGAAGGAGGATCCCAGCAACTATAGGCCAGTCAGCCTCACTTCTGTCCCTGGAAAGGTGATGGAACATCTTGCTCTGGATGCCATCTCCAAGCAGTTGGATGAGAAGAAGGCCATGAGGATTAGTCAGCATGGATTCACCAAGGGGAGATCGTGCTCTACCAGTCCCATAGCCTTCTATGATCTCATCACCGGCTGGGTAGATGGAGGGAGAGCAGTGGATGCCATCTACCTTGACTTCAGCAAGGCTTTTGATACTGTCTCCCATGGCATCCTGATAACAAAGCTGAGAGAGCACGGGATAGATGAGTGGACAGTGAGGTGGGTTGAGAATTGGCTGTCGGACTGAGCCCAGAGAGTGGTGATCAGTGGAGCAGAGTCTGACTGGAGACCTGTGACTAGCGGTGTTCCCCAGGGCTCAGTGTTGGGTCCAGTCCTGTTTAGTATCTTCATTAACGACCTTGATGAGGGAATAGCATCCACCCTCAGCAAGTACGCCGATGATACAAAGCTGGGAGGAGTGGCTGACACGCAGGAACACTGCGCTGCCATCCAGAGAGACCTGGACAGGCTGGAGAGCTGGGCAGGGAGAAACCAGATGAGGTTCAATAAAAGCAAGTGTAGAGTCTTGCACCTGGGAAGGAATGACTGCTTTTATCTGTACAGGCTGGGGGATGACCTGCTGGAGAAGAGCTCTATGGAGAAGGACCTGGGGGTCCTGGTAGATGACAGGTTGGCCATGAGCCAGCAGTGTGCCTCGGTGGCTAAGGGAGCCAATGGGATCCTGGGGTGCATCAGGAGGAGTGTGGCCAGCAGGTTGAAGGAGGTGATCCTCCCCCTCTACTCTGCCCTGGTCAGGCTCCACCTGGAGTGTTGTGTCCAGTTCTGGGCTCCCTGGTATAAAAAGGACAGGGATCTCCTGGAGAGAGTCCAGAGAAGAGCTACGAAGATGATTAAGGGCCTGGAGCATCTCCCCTGTGAGGAAAGGCTGAGTAAGTTGGGACTCTTCAGTCTTGAGAAGACTAAGGAGGGATCTAATGAATGTCTATAAGTATCTTAAGTGTGGGATGCAGGGGGAATTAGCCAGCCCGTTTTCAGTGGTCTGTGGGGACAGGACAAGGGGCAATGGCTGCAAGTTGGAGCACAGGAAGTTCCGCACCAACATGCGGAAGAACTTTTTCACAGTGAGGGTGACAGAGCCCTGGGACAGGCTGCCCAGGGAGGTGGTGGAGTCTCCTTCTCTGGAGATAGTCAAGACCCATCTGGACGCCTACCTGTGCAATATGAGCTAGGGAGCTGCTTTGGCAGGGGGGTTGGACCTGATGATCTCTCGAGGTCCCTTCCAACCCTTATGTTTCTGTGATTCTGTGATTCAACTGGAATGAAGATTGATTAAAATTGCCATGAGGTGAAATGCGGTCAAAATAAAAATATCTTAATCAGCATTATTTTACAGTGATCAGTTAATCAGGAAGAAAGCAAAGATGATGGTAGTTGAGAAATAGAGTTGCCGGATCCGTTGCACAGTTAGGTACTTAGACATTATGATATGGTCTTTATTCTCAAGTGGGCCAAATCAAGATATTATAGGCAATTTACATTCTAATGGCACTGAACTTTCAAATGATTAATTACTTTTTAAATTTTAATTATGTTGGTTTTAAGGTAACTCTTAAAGAGTGCTGAAGTTCTAAGATCTCTGAAGATCTTTAAGGAGTCCTGTTGGTTGAGGAATATTGTTGTAGTCACGATGTCCTAAAATGTAATGAAACTGAGAAGACTTCTTGAAGCGTAACCTAACGTCACATTTTTTTAGAACTACTGTCTTTTTAGCATTTTGCTAATGGCAAAAAAAAACAACCAAAAAACCCAGACGGTAAAGAACATGTTCAGTTGCATTTCCTGGTTTGAATACAAGGAGCAAGCAAATAAATAGTTTGCAGTTCTTAAAGCAGAAATAATATAGGGTGATGGACTTAAAATAGGGTGACGTGTGTGTGGGGGTGGGTGCTTAAGCTGTGGAAGTGGAAAAATTTCAGTGGCACAAGAAAGGTGTTTTGTTTTTTTCTGTGACTGAGAACTTGTAATTTTAGTAAAAAGCAGTCATAGAGACTGCAGTAGTGTGTCTTTATTTTTCATTGTACTTACAGTGGCCTAATACTCATAAGCAGCATTTTGCAGTGATGTATTAATGAATCATAGAGTGGTTGCAGTTGGCATTGAGTCAAGCCATCTATCCAGCCCTACTAGGTCCAACACTAGACCATGTCACCAAGCACAACATCTGCTCTTGTTTTAAACACCTCCAGGGTTGGTGACTCAACCACCTCCTTGGGCGGTCTGTTTCAATATCTGACAACCTTTTCAGTAAAGAAGTTTTTTCATATCCAACCTAAACATCCCCTGACTCAACTTCAGGCCCTTTCCCTTTGTCCTGTCACTAGCTGCCAGGGAGAAGAGACGGACCCCCACCTCACTAGAACCACCTTTTTAGATAGTTGTAGAGAGCAATGAGGTCTCATTCTCTCCAGACTAAACAATCTTAGCTCCCTCAGCTGCTCCTCATAAGATTTGTCTTCCAAACTCTTCAGCAGCCTTGTAGTCCTTCTCTGGACATGCTCCAGCATCTCAATGTCCTTCTTGTAGTGAGGAGCCCAAAACTGAACACAGTGCTCAAGGTTTGGCCTCACCAGGCCTGAGTACAGGGCAAGGGACCACTCCTCTACTCCTGGCCACACTGTTGTTGATGCAGGCAGTATGTGCAACAGGATTGGTTTTCTTAATTGTTAATCATTTCAGAGCAACCCATAGGATATATCAGGCAGTGTAAAAAAAATGCAGGCAACATTCAGAAAGTCATTTTATATTTGTTTGGATCACAAATGCTACTTCAAAAATATGTCTAATGACAATGAGTGGTTACTTCTAAGGAAAGTTAAAAATATGACTGGAAAATTGTGGGGTTTGAACCTGATTCCCTCTTACAGTATTTAATCCTTACTATGTTTTCTTCAATTTTCATTTTACATGTTATATCAAAATAACTTTTACTTTTATGCATTTTGAACTTTATTTGCATTTTTGAACTTCAGTTTAATGTCAGATATTGACCATGAATGCGAGACTAGATACCAAATCTTTCATTTCAAACGCGTTGTCCATAAAGGCAGAATTAGGAGTGTAATAATTGTGTGCAGTTTGGATGATATCCTCTACCCAGAGTTCTCCAGCCCTGACAGGGACTTTCCAGGTCTGTTCCAACGCAAACGTAGACAAAAGCATGAGTGAAACCTGTTGTATATGAAGTGCTTATGGGCAGGTTTATGCCTTTGAAGGGTAAGCAAAGTGTTTCGTTGTGGTATGTCAGTGCATAGCCCCTTGTACCTTGCTGGGACACATCTGCAATGCTGTGCAGCAAATTTTGGGGTAAAATCACTGTGACGGAGGAATGAGAGATGGGACTCGAATGATGCCTGTGCTGTGTGAGACTTGACAGGGGTGTGCATTCTGACAAGTTCTTTGTGCAGGTGTAGGCTGAGAATACATGGCCACACAAACATGAGACATTTTACAGGAGGTGAGTGAGGGGAGAGTCTGCTCACCCCCCTTCTCACAAGGCTTATAGCATATCTCTAATTAATTAAAGGAGATTAAAAAGGCTTTCAGTTCTACAGACCTGTAGTAGCTTTTTTCCCCCTCCTGAAAATGCACCTTAGTTGCTCAGATAAGATGTGAAAAAAGTATCAGCAAAGAAAAGAAAAATGTAATGTCTGATCACAGTGTATTTGCTTTCTGTAGATAATTGTAAATACAGTCTTCCCTTTTAATTAAAATTCTAAAGTAGAAGGAAGGCAGGATGATGTGTAGCTCAAGTGCTTGTTTGTTAGTCACATTTTAATGAAAAGTAAAGGCACACAGAACTAGTGGTGGTACAAGGAGAAATGAAATTCATCAGGGAATTTGAGAAAGGGTGGTGGCAAGGCATCATCAACAAAACTGGGACTTGGGAAGAGAGACTCCAGAAAGACTTCAGAGAACTAGCAGAACTGTGCTTGGATGGTACTTTCTGTGGGGAGGGCTGGGCAGGCAATGAGTGGGGTGGGGAACTGGAGGTAACGGGATAGATGTGAGCAAACCAGTAAAAGAAGCAGGCGAGGCACAGATACGGAGAAAACAGAGGAGGCAGAAGCAGTCAGGTGTGGTGGCAAAGCTTCGTGGGGACAGGGCAGAGTGATACTGGATGCTGACTCTTGTGGCAGAAATTAAGACCAAGTAGTTGAGGGGGAGAGCATTGGGATGAGGAGTTGGAGCAGGGAAGAGGTGAAACTGAATCATGTATTTGTGAGAGGCAAGAGAAGGGAGGGTGTAAGGCAGGCTGCAGTACTAGATGTTTGCGTATTCCTTAAAATCCTTCTATCTCTAGCTTCGGAAATTGAACAGGAGACTCCTAAAGTACAGTGAAAAACCTGGAAAACTGAGCAGGGAGCTTTATATAGAGAATGGCAACCTGCAGCACTGGCCCTTTAGTCAGGGAGGATCATGAACTAGATGCTGCCTGCATTCTGCAGACCAAAGTTGCTAGCTTTTGTGGTAAAACACTTCTATATTATTACAGTATGTGGCAGAATCTTATTTTTTTAAATGAGAGGATTATTTGAATTATAAGTAAAATATATTTTGAATAATTCATTAATTAAGGATGCAAACCCATAAACACAGAATGAAGAAGAATGAGAGAATTATTGATACCTCCACAACTACCTTGAGTAGTGCATGTTACAGGCTTCTGCTGTGGGCACAAAATACCTGTTACTTAGAGTGGAGGATTGTTACTCGATGAACAGTCATCCTCCCTCCCCACCCTGAAATCTGTGTATGGTGTAATATTAGATTATTTTCTTTTCTCTGATACCAATACCAAATCTTTCACAACCAGTAAGACAGTGTTTTTTCAAAAGCCTAGTCAGATTAGATGGTGATATCACTATTTTACATAATAAAAAGTAATGCATTGAGTGACTAAGAATATTTCTTAAAGTATTAATATTTGATGCCTGGTTTATTTTGATTTTTCAGAAGAAAAAAATGAAAGTAAAAATAATGTAGTAATTCTCAACACAGGTTTTATTTTATTTACAGCTTAAACATCCAGCATTTTTTGGCAGTTAAACGCCAGCCTGTTGAGCTACATGCGAAATATTCAGGAATGTGAAGCTTTAAGCTTGATTGTCACAAATGTAATTTTAATTGTCTTGTCTCCAGCTCTGTGACAGCATGAGGGATGGGGAGTCTAAGCAGTGTTCTGTTTTATAAGTGTAAGATCACCTTTCTCCTTTTCTTTTGCTAGCCTTCCAGGTATTTTAATACCACAAGTTTTTTCTCTTCTCTCAACTTGCTCCCAGAGCACTCCTACCCTCTTCACTAGGTAGAATAGGAGTCCTATAGCAAAGATTTTACTGACTCTGCTACAAGAATTGCATCAGAACTCCAGTGCACAGGAGGATGAATTAAAGTTCAATATTTCGTTTTGCTGCTAGTATAATAATATTTAAACATAGGGTGGTTTATTGAAATTTCTGATGAGAAAGATCAGTAATATTAAAAAAAGGGCCATATCTTGATGTGGTATGGAAGCATTTCCCAGATCTGCAGTGGGTGTTTCATGATATAGGGATTATTTTTCATCTGAGTCTGGGGAGGGAAAAACCAGAGCTACTATTGTATGTTTGGAAAAGATATTTTATTTCTCTCTCTGATTTTAAAATTCCTGTTGAAGAATCTTTTGTGGTCACTGTAGCCAGAATGGCTGGATGATCTCCATATGACCTAGATGAGAACAGATTACTTTTTTCTTTTTTTTTCCCTGAGATGAACAGGATCCAGAATACTGTGCCTGTCTATACTGTAGTAGAGGAATTTGTGGACATACTTCTCATTCTTGGAAAATGCCAGATTCTTAACTTTGTGCTTACAGATGTTGGCACTTAACTGTTCATCAGGAAAAACATGTTAAAAATGTTCTGAGGGAATGAAAACTGAATCTTAACTGTTAAAACTGAGAAGGGTATTTGCGACTTAGATTTCTCTTTCATTGCCTTAACTAATGTTTTGTGGTTCAGCTGCAATAGCTGTTGACTACAGTGTTTTGCCCCTGGTTTCTTCCAGAGAGTTGGTGGAAAAGCTTTCTTGTGCTGTTTTTGCCAGTCTTTAGTGAATGGAGAGAAGAGATTTCTTTTCCACCTCCTCTGAATTTGGTTAGGCTTTAAGCAGTTCTGCCTTGCAGATTGTCAATTATTTCTCTTTGTTTTGAGAAATACTGTTTATTTTGGGAAGAGTATTCTCTCACCTCCTTTCTGGAGGTTTTTGAAACCTCCAGTTATGACCCATCTTAACTCAAAAATGCTATTTACACATTTCATAATAACAGCTGATAGAAACCAGTGGAAAAGCAACCTTGGGTTTGGACTGAGCACTTAAAATGAGAACACTTATTAAATTCCTTCCAGGAATGTAGGAGAAATTTCAGAAGTGCAGAATGCTTTTAAAAACAAAGCTATCTGTGTATTATTTTGCTCTGGTTTTTGGGGGTTTTAAAATTTTTTTCAAGGATATTATTAGGAAGAATTGGAGACTCTTCTGGTATTCAGTTAAGTGACAGTTTCTTAAGTTACATGATTTTCCACCTTTGCACAGAAAAGCTCTATGTGTAATTTTCTAATTATTTTTAACTAGGGAAGGATCCAGAGGGATCTTGGCAGGCTGGAAAGATGGGCCTGGGCGAACCTAATGAGGTTCAACACTGCCAAGTGTCAGGTGTTGCACTTGGGCTGGAAAAATCCCAGACATAGATACAGACTAGAGAAGAGCTCCTTGAGAGTAGCCCTGCTGAGAAGGACCTGGGTGTCATGGTGGATGAGAAACTTAACATGAGCCAGCAGTGTGCTCCAGCAGCTCGGAAGGCCAATGGTATCCTGGGCTTCATCAGAAGAGGGGTGGCCAGCAGGGACAGGGAGGTGATTGTGCCTCTCTACTCTGCCTTTGTGAGGTCCCATCTGGAGTACTGTGTCCAGACAAGGGGCCCTCAATACAAGAAAGATGTGGAACTGTTGGAGAGGGTCAAGAGGAAGGGCCACAAAGATGATTAGAGGGCTGGAGCACCTCCCCTATGAAGAGAGACTGAGGGAGCTGGGCTTGTTCAGCCTGGAGAAGAGAAGGCTGCGGGGGGACCTCACTGCAGCCTTCCAGTACCTGAAGGGAACATACAAACAGGAGGGGAATCAACTTTTTAGAAGGGCAGACACTGGCAGGACAAGGGGGAATGGATTAAAGGTAAAGGAGGGAAGGTTTAGATTAGATCTTAGGGGGAAGTTCTTCACAGAAAGAGTGGTAAGGTGCTGGAACAGGCTGCCCAGAGAGGTGCTGGATGCCCCATCCCTGGAGGTGTTCAAGGCCAGGTTGGATGGGGCCCTGGGCAACCTTGTGTAGATCCAGGCCTGGAGGTTGGTGTCCCTGCCTGTGGCAGGGGGGTTGGAACTCTGATCCTTGGGGTCCCTTCCTACCCAGACCATTCTATGAGTAGGAAAGGGGGCTTTGTCTTGAAATGGCAAGCAGCTAGTTTCCCAGTGGTCATTTTATTTTCTGATCTGTTTCCCTCATAGTGAACTTTCACCATTGCTGTTGACAGTTCTGGTGGAGATGGCATTTAATTTCTATGTGTTTGGCTTGACATGGTATTTTACATTGAATGATTTAGTAGCCAGATGGCTGGGTTTGCTGTGTGATATCTGGACCACCTGATACACAGGTTCCTCTGTCCTAAGGAACCTGCTTTGGCAGGGAGGTTGGACTCAATCTCTTGAGGTCCCTTCCAACCCCTACGATTCTCTGATCACTAAGGAAGCACATTTTGTTGTTCCTTTGGAAGTGGGTATCTTACTGAGACCTGCCAGTCAAGGATACAGTCTTCCATCTGAGCAGATATAGCCAACTTATTTATCCAAACAGCCACTCTGGCATCAGTGAGGCATTGAGAAGAATTCCTAAACACTGTCCTGTTATGATTTCTTTTCTCTTTAAATCAGCTATGGGAACCTCCAGCACTTTCTTTAAACAGTCAATGTGACCTTCATCTCACGTGACTTTAATTTCAACCCATGTCTACACTGGCTATGGTTTGCTGCAGTGCATTGCTGAGGAGACAAAAGGGACCTGGCAGGTGAGGGAAGGGGAAGGAGCTCACCACTAGCTCCCACCAGCAGGTGAACCCTCAAAAAAATGTCAGGGGTAGCCCTGCCCAAGCTCTGCAGACAGAAATGGAGAGCTGGAAGGAGAGGGAACAAGGCAGGAGCATGGGACTAACTTCATAAATAAAGCATGCAGTACTGCTGGTTTATTATTTTGATGTTGTCTGCTATCACGTGTATAATCACAGTACTGAACAGTATTGGGTTATCAACCATGTCACTGTCCTCCCTGTATTAGCTTTTTGGGAGATGGACTTTTATATCCTTAAAAATTAAACTCCTTAATATCAAACGTGCTGTAAATAATGCTAGTAACTGCTTCTCCCTCCCTAAATATGAAAAACAGACTGTTGAAGCTCAGTGTCACTACTACGAGTCCAGTTTTTGCCTCTCTTCTACTGGATGGTTGTGATTGTGATAAAATCCTCCCTTTTCAGGTCCAGGGGGTAGAACGTATGTTCCTCTTGTGCCTGGTGCCTGGGTTGGCACCACAAGTCCTGTTGACTCTTTCCTATCTGCTTAACATGTTATTTGAGGTGAAGTTCTGGTCAAATTTCGACTGGAAAAAAAAACCAAAACAAACCTACATTTCAAACACTTGTATAATCCTCCTTTTATTGACTTTTATTGTTTGAACGTGTTATTAGCGTAAATGGAATGAATGACGAGAACATAAAATGTGGACAAAGACCCATAGAGACTTTAATAACTTGAAGGAATAGTCATGACTGGTTCACCTAATTTGAAAAACAGCATAGCTTACTACTCCAGTACATTGGCTACTCCAGAGGGTGAATCTGGGCATTGGTTTTCCTTGCCATGATACGTAACCGATTGAGTCAGTGTGAGAAATCTTGCCAAGAGGGTGGTGGTGCAGTTTTCCCAGGCAGGGTGAGACCAAAAGTATTTGGCCAGGTGGGGTGGCTAATGTTCACAGGGGAAGTCTTACCTATCCATTTCCTCCATGGTGATTGAGTATTGTGTCAACACAGAGTATTTTCCTAACTTCCTCCGTAGACTGTACGTATGATTTGCCAGCTTGTGGCAACATACTGGGGAGTTTTTCTCCAGATGTGGAGAACATACTGGGGAAATTTTACGGGTTTTCTATCATGAACTTTGCTTCCTCTTCAGTGAAAATCCTGGAAGAGCTATGTGACATAATGCCCACAGGTAGTCTGGTTTGGAGGAGGAAGATTTTTGATTTGGCACAGTAAAGTCCTGGTCCCTCGTCTGTACCACACCTGGCTAATGACCTTGAAAGGGGATGTCTGTGTGGAAAAAAATAATCAGCTGCCCCTCTGTGGATTTCTGAAGGTTGAATGAAGTACCAAAGGAAATGCCTTTTTGAGAGCCTTTTGCTCTCAAAAATCTGCACAGTGTGTCACTCTGATTGAGGAAACTGCAGCTCCTTGTGAAAAGAAAAAGGGTGGTGTGTCGTGGGTTTGTGTGGCAAGGTTGGGGGGTGGGGTAGTGCTGCAGGAGTGGCTTTGGCAAGAAGCTGCTAGAAGCTTGCCCTAGGCCCAATGTAGTAAACAACAGCTGGGTTCAAGGAGAGCCCCTCCGCTGACCAAGGCCGAGCCCATCAGCGTGGTGGTAGCGACTCTATCGAGTCCCCTCAGTTGGGCAAACCAGAGAGGCTCAGACCTGTCTGTCCCATCCCAGCAGATGGGTACCTGTAGAGTTAACCTTTTCTGTGTGCCCCAGGGGCCAGGTTACTCCTCTCTTAGCTAGTCTCTTCTAACAGCCACGCTGATGAGATTAGCTTCTATAATCCTCTGCAGGGTACTCAGGAGTAACAACAATTACCCAGGAGGTCCAAGCAAGGCACAACTTTACCTAAAAGCGAGCGCAGTTAGAAAGCTTGCAAACAATCCCACACCACACTATATACCCTGAGCAGCGCATTACAATTAGTAGAATTTAGCAAAACTGGAAGCGCTGTTACTATTATGTGCTGAGAAGAAGCAGCTGAGAGAAAGAGAGATAGATACAGACTGAGAAGGAAAGAACAAAGAAGATGCTATCATCCAGGGGTCTAGCGTAGATTGCCATAAGGTTGTAGTCCTTGGATGGCAGGCCATGTGCTGGATGTCCTGAATCTGCATCTTTCATGCTCCCTGGCCCCACCCTTCTGGGGAAGCCGAGCATATCTTGTGCAGGCTCAGTGTTGAGTTGCAGACTGTTCTGGAAATGAGTTGGTGGGGAATGGGGGTCCCACATGGTCATCTGATCCCCTCCTCCCCTCAGCTGGGCTAGTGAAGCAATGACCCCGTTCAGTGGCCTTACACAGGACTTTAACAAGAAGGCACTCTGCCTCTGCAGGGCCCTGCTTGCCTGTTACTGTTCCTCATTGGATAAGGACAGGATCCTATTTATCATGGTGGCACTGAATGAGCAGCTGCCCTTGCAGGGACAGTGTCCAGATGGTTTATCGAATGAGGACCCCACCTGAGCATAATGTCCAGTTTGTCAGAGTGGCTGCTTGGAGATCAAGACTCTACAATACCTTCCAGCCTTTGGAGGATGGAGACCCTAGTCTAAGGCCCCGCAGATATTTGCAGAATCAGGCCCCTTTTGAGGCAAGAGCCAGTCCACAAAACATAACCCTGCCTCTGCAGGTTCTGTTATCTTGCAAGACAGATTGTTTGAGACAAACCATACATTCCAGTATGGAAATGGTATTTGGAGCAATACAGCCTCTGTGATAACATATTTAAGAGGAAAAAAACCCGTAAGGAGCTTTGTAGACACCAAGGTCAGTGAAAAGGCGGGGAGGAGGCACTCCAAGCACCAGAGACTTCCCCTGCAGCTTGTGGAGGACCCCACAGTGAAGCAGGTGGAGATGGAAGATGCTGTGACTTGTGTTGGCACAAGCTCCTGGCAGGACCTGCAGCTTGAGGAGAGAGAGGCCCTTCTTGGAGCAGGTTTCCTGGGGGGACTTGTGACTCTGGGGGGGACCAGGCTGGAGCAGCCTAGGCCTAAGGGACTGCACCCCATAGAAGTGACCCACGCTGGGGCAGCTAGTGAAGAGCTGAAGCCCCATGAGAAAGAATTCACATTGAAGAAGTTGGTGGAGGACTGTCTCCTGTGTGTGGGACCCCACACTGGAGGTGGGGAAGACTGTGAGGAATGCTCTTCCCTCAGCTAAGAAGGAAAAGAGCTTGTGAGGAACTGACCAAAATCCTCATCCTGTCTCCCCCTGTGCCACCTGGAGGGAGGGAGAAAGGGAGAGAAATTATGAATAAAATTATGAAGTTGAGACTGTGAAGAAGGGAGGGGTGGGGGGACATGTTATAAGATCTGGTTTTACTTCTCATTATCCAACTCTGGTTTCAGCGTGTGTGTAATAAATTATAATTTTTTTATAATTCCATGTTGAGTCTGTTTTGCCTATGACACTAATTACAGAATGATCTCTCCCTGTCCTTATCTCCACTCCTGAGCCTCTTGATATGTATTTTCTCCTCTGTCCAGCTGAAAAGGGTAGTGATAGAGCGGCTTTGGTGGGTGTCTGGCCTCCAGCCAGATGTTACTTCCTGATGATTCTGTTTAGGGGGATGGGGATGTAAATAGGGGAGGGCTGTGTACCCGTATGCTTTAGCAGAGCTGCATTGCAGGGACCCCTTAGAGCACATGGCATTTTGAAAAGCATTCCCTGACCTTACAGTTCGTTGTCTTTACAAAGCTCATGCAACATTGCCAATCTAGTTGCAAAACGTCTGCTGGTTAACCTCGTAGTCTGGAAAACTCCATGCACGGAACGGCTGTCTGAAGAGATAGATGCCTTCCAAGACCCTCGGCCAGGCCAAGTTTTCTGTACTTAAGATCGCTGTTGCCACAAGAACAGCAGATGTTTGCACAGCAGACAAACAACATTGATGATAAAGCAAATTGACCATTTTTGGAATAAGCTATTTGGAGCACATTCCTGGGGCAATTTATTATTTTTTTAATTTTGTCTTTTTTTCCTTGGACTGTATCTTTCTTCGTACAACCACTTGGCTATACGTTGACATGTCTGTTGCTAGAGGTGATAAAATCAGAGAAGGGTTTACAAACTTTTCCACTAACACTGATACTACAAATCATTAAACCTAATCCAAATCTATTTTTGTCGACTATATTTTACTGGAGTAGTTAAAATGGTGTTTATTTTTCCAACATCCCTATGGGAACCTTGGAAGATTCCAAAATGTAATAATTAAAGAATGACAGGCCTTTCCTTAGAATATAAAGTGAGGAAGAGTTCTGTGGTTTAAACAGCTATGCTGTTGCTTGTTAACAAGATATTTTGCCTTGTACCGTAGCCAGGCTTATAATGGTCAAAAAATGTTGAAGTCGAGATCTAAAAGTTTGTTTTCAATCAGTTGTTTTTTAAGTTAAAAGCCTTTAATGGCTTGTTTTACTTTGTCCAGTAGTATTAATATTTCTATTAAATAAATTGGTCCAGTACAGCTGAAGCTGTGCCTGTAAGGCATCACATTTTGTTGTCATTTTTTTTTATTCCAGGACTCCTAAGGTGTAAAAGATTAACTGAAAGTTTGGGATGTTGCTGTGAACTTCAGTAATATGTTTATGTTAAATTGCATTTTTAAAATATTTTAAATGTAATATTAAACCTGTATTTTAATTCTATTAGTTATTTTGGATCAAATTATTATATTTTTTTTTAAATAACACTGAAATTAAAATCTCATTGTATGGATACATCTTTATTATTTGGACCTAAAGCCTAGGTTTCTTTAATCATAAGCTGATGACCGTACAGTTATAACAAGTATAATTCCTGGTAGAGAACTGATTCCCAGTGTCTGAGGAGTTTTAGAAAAGTTCATTAAGTTCAGACTTTGACACTCTGAAGTTTTTAAAGGATTTCATCCACTGAACCAGTAACATTAGTGAAAGTGGGCTGTGTGGCTTGAGGACAAACAAAAGGCCCAGCATTTTTGTGTTACCTTTTATTTCAGATGTGATTTACAGTGCTAATTTAAGGACTAGGGAAAAGTAAGTTTCGTGGGGTTATTTAGGTATTAAAGTGCAGGTAGCTTGTGTCTTGACTTTCTTTGCTGAATAGCAGGTAATAGGCATTTGGATTTTTGTAATGCTATGAAGGCGTGCATGTTAATATCAAAATTCTCAATTGAATGATGGGTTATCTGTATTAGTCTTTGAGTTTCGTAGCAGGGTTAGATCATAGTGTTAGAAAGACAAAAACCTGAATTCTAGGAGAACCTAAGCCAGGTTGCTTAGGAGTGTGTAGATATTTGGCTGTTTTGTAGGGTCATTTACTTTTGGAACTTTGGCAAATAAATTCCCATTTCTGTTTAGAAACTTTATTCTAAACAAATTTTTCCCTAATATAGAACCTGTTGCTACTCTTCACTGCAAGTAAAGCTGTACTAATTCTGTCAGCCTTTGTATAGAAGGGGACCTAGGTGGGTCCCTGTACCATGAAAGCATAAGCCAAAAGGGATTTTCTGGGCCATGTAAAATGGCTACCTTAAGGTGTGCTATTTTGGTTCTGTCTTGATCCAAATGTGCAGTGGTCAGTGCTGTGGCTATTACACAAATACTGTCCCCATTGTAGGTGTGAAACTGTGGGTGAAGTATCTGAAGTTGCTTGTTTAGGGTCATTGAGAAAGACTGGCTTTGCACCAGAAATGTAGCTGAACATTTCCTGAGAGGCGTTCCAGCGCTGCGTACCCTGAGCTATACAACCTTTTGTGGGCAACTGTCATGAACAGTAGTTACCAGAGTTACTGGCTTAGTAATAGATCTAGTTTGTGTGAAGTATTAAACATGATTTTAAAACTTTTTTTTAAAAAAAAAATAACTCCTTTTCCCTCTTAATTATTTAAAGCTTTGGGGTTTTAGGGGCAGGGGGTTGGGTGTTTTGCAGAGAGCCTGCATTAATGAACACGGTTAGCTGATGCGCTAAATGGGGCAGACAGAGGGGAAGGGTCTTCCTCATAGCGTGTCATTACAAAGAACACTGTGGTTACCTGGCTGGAACGCAATGCCACCTTTTGCTTACTGCTTTCAAAAGTATTATAAAAGAGGGGGAAAAGAAGAGGGAAATGGAGCTTAGCTTTATATACACGGGGCTTTTCTACTAGTGTGTTTATAATGTCTTGAGTCCAACTGTTCTCACTTCCGAAGTCAAGAACTGACTATTCAGCGTTCCTTACCTTGAAGAAGAGGGCTCAAAAAATGATATATTGTTTAAGCCAGTATTGCCCTTCCAGTTATAATTCATCAGCATTTTAATTTTGCGTTGAATGCAATATTGGTTTGCTGTTTGGCAGAGAAATGAACGTTGTCTGAAGCGAACTCCTCATTCTATTAGACTCTGCTTTTGCAACTGAGTTAACAGCGTACTGCACAGATCCCGTGCACGTCAATGAACTCAAAAGATTAGAAAGAAAAAGTCAGCTTGACTCTTTCTTTTTTTCTTTCATTTAAATTAAAAAAGTTGTTCTCACTACAGTTATGGCTTAGCTTACTGGTCATTATTTCTAGCTTTAAACTTCATTATATTACATTAGGAAAGAAAGGTATACAAGCAAAAGAGTCTGCTGTTTTCAGGGCTCTAGTTACATCTATTTTATGTTCCTCTTACCTTGTTTGCATTTTGTTGTGGGGTTCTTGTGTTTGGGGTTTTTGGTTCTGGGGGTTTTTTCGTGTGTGTGTTTGGGTTTTTTTAAAATGACTGGAATTTTCTTTTGTTTCAGCCAAACCTTTTACATCTAAAGTGAAACAGATGCGACTACATAAAGAAGATTTTGAAATCCTGAAGGTGATTGGTCGAGGAGCCTTTGGGGAGGTATGTCTGTGAAGGAGGTGGAAGAAAGGGCTTGAGTAGTGGCGCTTGCAAATCTGCAGCACTGAGACTGTTAACATCAATGTACTGATGTATGGGCTTTTAGATTGTTTAGCCATAGTAGATATTGTATGCCCACCTAATGTTTGATGCAAGTATGTTTTGAGTTTTGTTTTAACAGTTCTTTTTTTTAAATTTTGAGAGAAGGTAAGTTCACGTGGGTTAAAAGACCGTGTCTCAACTGTCTGATGACAAATCATTTGCTTGATTGTAACTCTTTCCAGTTAGCAGGTAGAGGCCAGTAAGTTACTGATGGTATAAAGATCTAGCCATTTCTAGTTATCCTCATGACCAAATAGTCTGAAAGTAATTTTCAGCAACTTAAATAGCCATATATCGATATTGACCTTCCAAGAACGCAGAGAAATCTTTCTATTCCTGTCAATTTTCTATTTTTAATGAATGC
The DNA here is from genome assembly GCF_964237585.1 of Gallinula chloropus. Lineage (NCBI taxonomy): Eukaryota > Metazoa > Chordata > Aves > Gruiformes > Rallidae > Gallinula > Gallinula chloropus. The sequence continues at coordinate 71,367,276 of NC_140087.1, forward strand.
TTGAACGTTTTTGCTGTATGAGAGCATCTCTGTAGTCTCTATGGCATGTGACAGAAGAGTGGGTTACAGGTACATGTACATGTTTGCATCATGTGTGAAAATTAGTCTTTACTATGTAGTCCATGGTTATGGAAGACTAGACTTCTATAAGTAGTGTTTTAGGAACAGGAACTTTTGCTGTAGTGTATATCACAACAGATTCTGATGCCTACATTGCAAATGTGATTATTGGGCAACTGTAAAAATAACAAAAAAAGAGGAGTATTTCTTTAGCTACTTTATCACTTTTGATTGGTTTAGCTTCATCTGGAGTAGTGCTTCTTTGTAAAGGAGACTGAAGGCTGAAGTTACTCATGGGGAATTTATTTGTAGCCTGAACCTTTGCCATAAAGAAAACATTGCATTCTCCTTTTTGATGTAAATGCTTCTGCTTAAAACATTAGCTTTTCTCAGTGCTGCCGCAGCAGATTCAGTGGAGTTCATGTTCAGGATGTTTAAGATATAAGAAAAATAACTGATGTGGGTGCATTCTTGTTGTATAAGAAACCTGCCTTTTACTGTGTATTTAAGAGGAGTCATTTTTGTCTGCTAGATCAGCATCAAACTTTGTAGCCACTAAACCATAAAAAGCTCTGTGTTTGTTTCTCAGGAAGCTTCTTTGTGATGAATCATCCTATGAGTAGTGAGAGCATAACTTTCCCTGTCCTTCGGGGACAGTCTGTGTAATTGGTTAGTTTTCTTTTAGGAACAGTGTTTCTTTTTAATTCTTCATCTGAGAAGGATAGCACGACTCTACTTAACTGTCAGAATCTGCAGGAAGGGGAAAACTGAAGTTTTTTCAGGGAAGATGTTCGGGTTTGCACGTTGTTGAAGTGGGACTTCCTAAATATTTGCATGGATATATGTTAAATTATCTTGCTAGCTTAAAGAAGACAAGTTTCAAGTCCTTTACAGACATTTGTCTTAAGAAAACAAGTTCTGTATAAAATTAGTAATGTTCTTTGAAAATAATCAGTAAATATCCAAGCAAGGTTGAAAAAGGGACCACCAAATTTTACTGCTACTTAAGCCACCAAAAACTGTATTAATATTAAATTGCAACATATTTGTATGCTTCAGTAGGCTACAGTAGTTTACTGAGATAGATTAAGAAATCTGGAAGAATGTGTCTTCTTTCCAGCAAGCTATAAATGAGACCGAGGTTGCTCTAGGTTACTGGGAGGGGTAATTTTTGTCTCCTGAATCAACATAATTCTGAAATTCTGTAGACTGCAAACTTAGCGCAAGTTTTCTTTGGCACACTCTCAGACTTGTTCTTACTTTGATTTTACACTACAATTTTTTTTTGCTTTTTTCAATTTGCATAGTCAAGAAATATTTCCCTTTTTGTTTTTACAGGTTTGATGTAGACAAAAAGTAGTTTAAACTAGTTATTGCTTATAACTGTAAGAGTTCATTGTTCCTAGTGTTCTTTTTTCCCCCTACTCAGCTTACTGCCAGTCTGAGAATGCTCCCTTTCCCTCTCTCTGCACATATTTACTTATTTAAAGTTTTCTGTAGGATAGTGCTGTCTTTGGAAAACATAGCTGTTTTGCATGGAGAAGGAGGATTATCCTGGTAAAATTAATAATGTGGGCATCACATGTTTCATTCTGCTGGCATCAGGCAGCATGGTTTGAAAAACTTAACACACAACTCTAAAAAAGAAAAGTTTGAACTTAGGAGTTGAAGACAGCCGCTATGAAAGGTGATGCGAATGGGTGTCAGCACTTAGCAGTGGCATGTCACAGCACTATAAAAGTGTGTCCTGTGGAAGGCTCTGACTAGTTTTTGGTTGCTTCTGGTATTGCTTTGGGGAAAAAAAAAATGTTTAATGCTTGCTTATGCAAGCAAATATTATGTCATTATGTTGTTCATATTTTGAAGATGATTAATTTTCTGCCTCTAAGAACTAGTTAGTTACTCCTAAATTTTGGCATCCACTTACAAAATTGTAATATTCCTTCTTCCTTCTGGAGGGCTGCCTACTCTTGAGGAACTAGAATCACAGAATCACAAAGTTGGAAAAGACCTTTAAGATCATCAGTTCCAACCGTTCCCATCCTATGCTAAACCATATCCCTAAGTACCTCATCTATCTGTCTTTTAAACACATCCAGGGAAGGTGACTCAACCCCCTCCCTGGGCAGCCTGTTCCAGGCCCTGACAACTCTTGCAGTGAAACATTTTTTCCTCACATGTAATCTGAACCTGTCCTGGCACAGCTTCATACCATTTCCCCTTGTCCTATCTCCTGTCACCTGGCTGAAGAAACCATCGCCCACCTCTCTACAACCTCCTTTCAGGTAGTTGTAGGTGCTGAGTGTCAAGTCTTTTTTAAAAATTATTGGTTTTAAATTTTACTTTTCTCTATTTTTCTTCCTCTAAAAAAGAAAATTTCAAATTGAATAGTTCTGGTTTAACTTTTTTTCTGTGTAAGGCTGTTGCGTAAGGAAATGTGTAGACATCTACCGTAGAGACAAGTAGCCAAGTTTAGGGTGGAAGGTGTCTGACAGCATGCCAGACTGTACAGTCTTTGTGGAAAATACAGAAAACTGTTGGAAGAAGGGGAAAAAAACCTGATTAAACCAAGATGTTTACATCAGCACATAGCAATCATTTTTTGTTGGGTTGCTCACAGGAAAATATAAATTAAAAAAAAAACCCTGCCAACATTTCAAAGTCCAATTGCAAGGAATTCCAGCATCAAGACACTTGAGGTTAACTAGATGGGAATGATTACCCTTTTTTCTGTCTTGACATCTTCATCGGGGAGGGGAGATCAAAACAGCAGTCTGTGTATTTGGGCCTTTCTATACATAGTGTGTGTGTCTGAATACTGCCTGGCTCAGTAATTGTGTTTCAGAATTTTGTGTTGAAATTAGAAACTGCATCAGACTGCTCATTGCTACAGTGACAAGTTTTTCTTCTGCAGTCCTGAAGCAAGTGGTTTAGAATTTACTTTCATAAAGCAGTGAGTTGCCCCCAAAAAGATGCAGCGATTGCAGAAAAATGATGTTTGTGATCCTTTTTTTCCCCTTTTGGTGTGTGTGGTGGTTATTAATATGGAATAACACAAATGGCTTTCACAGACTAAAAGGCTGCTTCTGACTGATCGTAAACACAGCTGGTAAACACGAGTCTATTTTTGTTCCTTAATCACTCTTCAATACTAGTACACATTGACAGAAGGTACCAAGCCCTTGATCTTGTCATCGAAGACCTTATGCTCCAGCTGTAACCAAAGACACTGCTATAGCTCTTTGGTTATATCCAAGTGAGAGCTGGATAGAGAGACTACAAATTTAGGCAGCTGTGTAATTAATGTATGTCTTTCAATAACCAAGTCTTTTGCAGAATAATACAGCCTTTCACTGGGCATACTACAGGCAAGAAACGAAATCCTGAAGTTGAACTTCAAATACATGTGTTCTCTTATCCCTCTGGCTGTCTATACCACAGTGGTTAATGGCGGGGAAAAACTTGTTTTTCATGCTGGGCAGCAGCCGTCCAGCTCTAGGACCAACCTTTTATTTTCTTCTAACAGTCACAAACCCCTTAAAGGTGTTTGGAGCAGAATTGTGCTGTAGCTTCATACCACAGATGGCTTATTGCCAAAGGGTCCCTGTCATCCAAGATATGATACAGTTTGAACGCTGACTAGTTTCAACGTTAAGGCTTTCTCCTCCTGCCACTTCTCATTACAAATCAATTCAGATAAGGCTGAGGAGCGTTTCAAGCTAGTTTTAGCTAGTAAAGTAAAAGGAGACTCAGTATTCTCTGTGAATTCTTTATCGCTGCAGAGGAATCATCCTTCCCTCCAAAGGGAAATTGTGATACTTAGTCTTGGGATACCCCACAGAAGAGTAGACCTTCTTTATGAACTATAATTAGATTATAGTCTAAAGTAGCAATCTATTTGTCTGTTTCAAATCTGAAAATACCGTGAAGGTTCCCAAATCTGGACTCAAACCTCAGTTTTGTTACATGAAGTAACCTTTAAACATTTTGGTTCGTAAACTAGTTTAAACAAATAGCTATAGCACCTTTCTGTCTTCTTTCAGTTTCTTTAATCTGGCTCCCACTCTACCTCCCTGGAAACTCTGACAGCAGCTGTGTCAGGAGCAGGGTTGCTGATGCATTGCTGCGCATGTGGGAAGCAACAGCTGCTTGAGCGATGAATGTATAGCTAAGCAGTAGGTACTCTTCCAGATACGCGTTAGTTCAGACATCTGACGACTGCAGTCCTTCGGTCTGAGCTTTTGCCATGTTCATGAAGCTGCTGCAGCTGACAACACATTTGGAGGTTGTTGAAAGAGGTTTGCATGACGCTTTCTTCCAACTGCCTGTTCCTGTATTTTGTTTTCTCTTATCGCTGTCTTCACACATAGCTGGTTTACTGATCGTGAGAGAGCTGAAAGGAATGTAGGATTCAACCGTAGTATTTTCTTGTCACTAGCCTGCAGGATGAAGATGATGATAATCTGCGTGACAGCACGTTGGTTTGAAACCAGATGCACACAAAAATAAACTTGTATCTCCTTAAGCTTTGGGATTTTTTTGAAAGGGAAGATGCAGAATGAGATAGTTGGAGGAGGGTTGTTAAAATTGGTTGATTGTTGAACTTCCCTCTAATTGGGGTGGTAGTGCAGTGGTCTGGTCTAGTTCTATCAGCAGCCTAGTCTGTGGCATTCATGGCCATTTTGGGAAGGACACAGCTTTCTAGAAGCCTGAACTGTGAACACATGTTTGTGTAAACCTCTTCCCTCCCTCTTTTCTAAAAATATTCCTTATAATAAAAGCTAGCAAATCTATAATATTCTGAGAAAAGGATTGTCTCAGCTGGCTTTGACCTATAATTACATAAGCCCGTGGATTCTAACGTTTCAGAAGTCATGAGAGGGAGGAGGACTTGCATTTCCTAAGTTTTACTACTCTAGAAAATGCAGATTTCACTGTTCCCCTGCCACTGACGACAGACATGATAAAAGCTTACTGATCTTCAGGAGGAAAGATGTGAAGTAATACTTTGCTATATCTTTGAGGGAAGTGTAATGCATTATTTGAAATAAAAGCGGAAGTTGTTTAATGGTAAACCTACAGTCTAATTTGTGTCTAAACCCTAAATGCCGTTGTTTATTTTATCCTAGAAACTGCTACATTGTTGTCTTTTCTTGGTGGTTCTGTAATTTACATTATTACATAGGACTAGGAGGATAAGTTTAAGGATATAGAGCACACAGCCAGTGACAGCTGCATGGTAGTAAGATAGAGCACGAAGTGTGATGGTGAGAAATACACTTGTCCTCTGTGGAGGCCTTGAAGAATGATACATAATGAAAGTCTGATACAAAATGAAAACTTAAATTATACCTGAAACTTTCATAGAATAAATACCCTGTAGTGTTACGATGTTATTCTTTCTTGATGCTATGTTATTGTTGGATACTAAAGTTAAGTGTCCAGAACAGTGAGAATAAAACCTCAAAAACCTCCAGAACTGCAACGTTTCATAAAAGTTAAAACAATATGCATTTTCCTGTTTTAAGTTACTTGCCTTTCATTGATCTTTTTCAGGTTGCTGTAGTAAAACTGAAGAATGCGGATAAAGTTTTTGCCATGAAGATACTTAATAAGTGGGAGATGCTGAAGAGAGCTGAAGTAAGATCACTCGGTTTTCTATAAACACACACCCTCTTGCTGTGCTGAATTGTTACTTCTCTTTCCACAAACTATGTATAGAGGGACTGAGGAGGTGCTTCACTACTTACTGGCAGTATGAAGATTAAGATTGAGCTGCTTTAATCTTAATTTCATGAGAAGGGGTAAACTGTCATGGAATCTTGATTTAGGTGGGGCTGGCTGTTGGAGACATTATACCTTTTCTGTAGTTGCCCAAGAATTACCAGCTGTACAAGCAATCTTGTAATGCATTTATTCCAGTTAGCAATGCAGTCTTCAGCAAGTATTTTCCATGGTGAAAGATAATTACTGAGCTATAACTCACCAAGCATACAGTTTATCTATGGTTAGAATTTAGTCAAGGGAAAGAATCAGAAAGGTAAGTTTTAAATATGTTTGAGTGCATGTTCCATAAGAATGTCCATCTGCAAAAATTTGGGATGAAAAGTTCCTCACCACTCCGTGTCCTGAAAAAAAGTGGAACAGTTCTTTCACCAGCCCTGCTTTAACTTGGGTTCCTACTTAAATTATAGAACCCCACTCTTTGGACTCAATATTCAGCATTCTTTTGGAAATAAACTACTCCTGATGACTTGTGTATTAATTTTAAACAGAACATGTATTGAACTCTTGAAACTGCTTTGAAATTCTTCATCTATGCACCCTGAAAATCAACTGCTTTAAAAAATAGATTTGTAAAAATATAGCTCAGAGTCTTAACACATACCAATTGCCAAATGGCCAAATCGCTTTGCCTGCTGGGATTTCTTTAGTTTGAATGGTGCAAGCACTATCTTGGTGTCTCTTCCAACTTGCCAGGCTGAATTATTTTTAACTTTCAGGTTTTATTTGAGACTTCTACTTTCCTATTCTCAGACTGCCTTGCTGTTCAGTTGCTTCCAAGTTTGTTCTGTTTTCTGCATTTATGTTTTAATTCTATCTTGTTAGGAAATGAGATCAATGGGAAACCATCACACTTGAAAAAAAACACAACACAACAAACCCAAAACTCACTACCAAAACAAAACCCAGAATGCATCCAGACAAACTAAAGCCAGCATCTGATGTGTGCACATCCTGGCTCTCTTAATGGCAATATTATCACATTAAGAAGTATAAATGGCATTCAGATGGTGGTTAGATGTGCACAATGTGTTTCCTCTTTATCCAGTGCAATCTAGCTTTAATCTTGATAGAAAGAGGTGTTGCCCTCCAAAACAGATGTCATCAGGCTAAGTTTTATTATTTCAGTGAAAAAGAAAAGACCAGGAAAAAAGTTCCACTCTATTTTTAAATGTACCCTTTTAAAGTCAGCTTAAAACCTATTTCTTTCCATTAAAATACAGTTATAAATAGGTTTGAAAGATTTTTCTTTATGCAGGGTATTAAAAATACCCCTCCCATGGGTCCAGCTGAATTTCTGAAAGTCTGAACTGTTAGCCTGAAAAGAATTACAGCTATGTTTTTCCATGTATTTGTAACCCATGGGCATAGAGTGGAAAGAGAACAATCCGGAGTGAAAATGCATTACAAAGCATGACCTTCAACAGCTGTTACCTGTTGTTCTTAAACGTTGATGAACACATCTCAGTTGTCACTGCTGCTAGGAAAAATGACGTGTTTTGACTCTGTTAGCAATGTGCTGCACCAACACCGAAACACACCAGAAAATCAGACCATCAGTGCAGGACAAGCATCTCTGTGGGTGCATATGTAAATGGCAGAAATAAGTTGTTGTTCTTCCATCCTTGTATCAACTCAGCGGGAATTGGGAGTGATTTGTAGGAGCAGCAGGGGGGTATGTTCTCAGAGCTGTGCAAATGCCAGGTTAAGGTTGATGGCTGCAAGCTCTTGGAGTAACTGCATGAAAAAACTGTGTTATGGTGAAATTATACAGGTGGTGAGGTCAGTGTTCTTTTTTTCTACTATAAAGAGCAGAAGTTTTCCAAATACCTGTGCTGTTCAAAACTCAGAGACGTAATGTAGACCTGGGAACAGTGCTGATGCAGGGAGTAGCTGAAGTGTGCGACACTTGCTGTTACACTCCCAAACCTGTTACCACGTGTGTTGATGAACCACATATGGTTACATCTGTGCCACGGCGATGCCAGAGGAGGCTCAGGACAGACCAGGACAAGTATTATGCAGCATGGAAGCAGTCTGCACTGATGGGAAGTGCAAAGTCTGAGCTGTAAGGATGTGAGCACCAACTAGCTGAGCAGCCCAAGTTGTTTGCCAGTTGAAGGCCACAGTTAGAGGACAGATGCAACTATAGCATTGAGTTGGCTTTAATATGACAGGCTTGGATCAGATGACCTTCAGAGGTTTCTGCCAACAATTCAGCATTACTGTGCATAAGGAAGTTAAGTCCAATGTTGAAATAATGAGAGAGACAAAAAAAAGCTTAATTTTAAAAAAATCCCCAAGCTTAATTGAGCTGTTACAGTAATTACAAGAACCACTGCTACCTACCATCTTTTTTTTAATCTTTTTTTTTTCCCTTCCTACCCCCATGAATTAATGTAAAGCCTACGAATCACTTCAACTGTTTGGCTGTTGCTGTGTCAGCTGTGATCTACTGTGGTAATAGCTGTTGCTGTCAGCTCTAGGCATGCTGCCCGGTGGTGGGTGTCTGCAGTGCTCAAGGAATGCGTGGTCTTTTGTTAAATCATGGCAAAACCAACTGGAATTACATAAATTCTCTGTAGTAACTAATCCTGTGAACTGTGTAATAACAAGTAGAGTAACTAGGTGTCATTTATTCTTGTGAAAACAAGAGTTCATATCTCTGAAATATGTCAAGAGGTTACAAACAAGGAAGGAAAAAAATCAACTGAATCACAGAACAGCTTTTGTTCATTCTGAGCATCATCCTTTCTCCTTCCCCCATCCCCCAAGTCCGTTTTTTATTTAATAACTTTTGAGGGTATTTGGTTAGATTATGTTTGGTTATTTTCTCTAATTTCCCTGAGTTATTTCATGCATTGTGTTATACAACTTTTCTTTTTCTTGATCTGCTTTATTCTTACTCGTTGTATTCACTGAAAAAAGACTTGGTATGGTTTCTTTGCTTGGAGGAAGTGGTTATTTTCTGCTCTGCTTTTAGTGCACATACTGTTGTGCACAGCTGAGTTTAAATGCTACTTCACTTTTCATTCTTTACTCTCCAAATCTCACAGTCAACAATAATCATGCCAGAGTTGTGGTATTTACCTACAGTGTTTGGAAATTAAATTGGAAAAATAAAAAGAAAAGACTTGATTTTTCCTTTAAATTTTACTGTCTTCTAAGACGAAAGAGATGATCATGGCTCAAATCAATGAAACATCTTTGTTAAGTAGCAGAGTGTGCTGGAAGAGATTATGGTCTGTGTTCCTCTCTAACTCTCCATCTGCCTTCTAAATAGAGCCCATGCAATTATTATTCTTTCTTTTACACTGTTAGACCTTTTTCTGAACAAAATTTTATTTTGGCTTTGCTATTTGGCACTTCTTGTTTTATTGTAACATTCTCTAGAGAATTCGTTCCCTTCAAAATGTTTATCATATTTCTGTACTATAGTTTCTGTCTGGCATCTTGTCTTTTTGGTCATTTTCCTCTGACATTTCTCCAAATCTGTTTTTGCAGAGGTATTTTATTCACTTCTTAGGTGCAGGTTGCAAGACTTCCATTGAATTAACTGCCCTGCTGCTTTCCAGTTGGTTATTGTCCTCACGTTTTATCATCTTTTGTTTCATATGAACCTCTGTTCTCCTTCTCTTAGGTATAACTTAACATTTTTTGGCAGTCCATGTTCCTCTTCTGTTCTACTTGCTATAGAGGCACCTTTTGCCTTCTGTGTTTCTTTCCAGTATATTGGGGGAAGGTCCTACTGGATCTCTTGTCAACATCTTATATCTGGCAAGAGCAATATTCAATTCTATCCTACCTTTCCTGAGCAAAAAGTGTGGAGAAAAACCCAGCTGGTTAATGGTTGTCAAATTATGACTAGATGGACATTATTAGCAATTACTTTCAAATGAAGAACCTTGCTTATGTGCAAACTCAAGTGTAAAACTAGGCTGACAGCAAGATGAGATAAAACAATGTGACAAGACTCCAGATTGGAGTTCTTTATCTCCTATTGCAGTTTTAATTATACATTGCCATTATTGATTGTTGGGGTGGGTTTTCTTTCCAATTTTATATTACTATTCTATCATCTTGATACTTGATTTCAATACCTATATGTACAAAAAAGACAAGACTTTGGCTTGGGATTTTTAGGCAATGGGAAGCAGCAGCTTATTTTTCCGTTTACATCATTTAGCAATATAGAGGAGTACAACTGTTTAAATTTTAAGAAGGTGGACTTTTAAGATACCTAGTTTTTAATAGATTCTGGCATATTTGGAGAATGTAGTAAATAACATTTTAACTGAGAGGCCATTCTGAATTTTTTTCCCATAAAATATGAATGTTAAAACCTAGTCAACTCACAAAATGTGTTCCTTTCTATATTTTACTTAAAGCCTATAATTGTTTTTGTTCCACTTCAGACAGCCTGTTTTCGAGAAGAGAGAGATGTGTTAGTGAATGGAGATAACCAGTGGATCACAACGTTGCATTATGCATTCCAGGATGAAAACTATTTAGTGAGTATAGTTTTTATGTATATATGGATGGAATACAGATTCTTAGTTGTGGTTTGACACAGAAATACAGTTTGTTTAATTTTTAGTTTTGTGTTCCGGGCTGTACGGACCATGTGATCACATGGGATTTTGTGTCTAAGATTCTGAAGGGTGGAGGGTGGTCAGAAACTTTGGAAGTTTTGCTATATATATATATCTCAGGAATACAGCTTTGTTTTCTAAACCACTTTGCATTTGTCGTTAATGTTTATGCCTGAAAAAGTAAAATACTACACAATGTTAGATTTTGCTTATTTGGGTTTTATTGCCCTGTGCTTTGGATTCTATATCATTAGTAAGTTCTAAAGTTTTCTTAAAAATCCACTGTGCAGTGGAATTCTTGCAGAATTGCAACACCTTTTGCTGCCACTATATTGCTTTCTACTCTGTCAGCTGAGCTACTTGGAGAGCCTGCTGGGGAAAATATCCATCACACTGCTTTTCATCATTTTAGGGCAAATGTATTGCTAATGCTCCATGTGCTTTTTCTTAAAATAAAATTTAAATAATCTGTGTAGATTGAGCTGTAGATGGGGTTGAGCAGTAGATGTTATTTACCTTGACTTAGTAATGCCGTTGCACTGTCAGCTGTAACATCATCATAGACAAGCTGAAAAAGCATGCATTAGGTAAGCAACAGTGAGGTGCATTGAAAACTGACTGAACTACCAGGCCTAGGGAGTCATGATCAGTGGCACAAAGCCTAACTAGAGGTGGTGTACCTCAGGGCTCACTACTGGGGCCAACATCATTTTTAAACGACCTGGACAATAGGATGAAGTGCACTCTCAGCTATTCCATTGATGATGGTAAAGAGAGAGAAGTGGCTGATATGTCAGGTGGCTGTACCATCATTCAGATGGATTATTAACAGGCTGGAGAACTGGGGAGAGAACAATCTTATGAAGTTCAACGAAGGGAAATGCAGTGTCCTGCATCTGGGTGGAATAACATAAACACAGTACATGCTGGAAGCCAGCCACCTGGAAAGCAGTTTTGTTTGAGGTCCTGGTGGATAAGCTGACCGTAAGCCAGAAATGCACCCTCACAGCAAAAAAAGGTCAAGAGTATTCTAGAAGGAGTAGTGTTGCCAGCAGGTCGGTGGAAGTCCTGCCTCTCCGCTGAGCCCTGGTGCAGCTGCACCTGAAGTATCATGTCCAGTTCTGGACTCCCCAGTGTAAAAGAGAAATGGAGCTACTGGTGCAAGTCCAGAAAGACGATTAAGGTGCTGGAGCATCTTTCATGTAAGGAGAGGCTGAGAGCACAGGAGTTCTTCACCCAGAGGCATTGGTGGGGTGTTCATCAATGTTCATAAATACTTGATGGGAGGGAATGAAAACTAGGGAGACAGATTTCTTCCACTTGTGCCCAGTGACAGGACAGGAGAAAGTGGACACAAACTGAAACACATGAAATTTCATCTGAATGCGAGAAAATGATATTTTTTCTGTGAAGGTGATCAAACACTGTAACATGTTAAGTAGAGTAAGAGTGGAGTGTCCACCCAGCCTGTTCTAGCTAACACTGCTTGAGCAGATGGGCTTGGAGTAGATGATCTCAAAAGGTCTCTTCCAACCTAAATGAGACAGGGATCTAGGATTAAATGCCCATGTTAAACTTCCACTAGTATTTAATGTCCTTAAGTTTGTGCTTTTTCTTTCTCTTGGAAGAATGCTACTGTCATACAGCAGTATTTTTAGAAGTATTTCAGACTTGAATAGATCTGAATGGTGTGCATTTAGAAAGTATTTTTAAAGCTTCTTAAAAAACCTTAAGGATATGGATCTTGGACATTGGATGGGATGCTATGCATTGACTGAATTGTTTTGTTAGTAAATTAGTTGAAAACTTAGTATGGATTCCTATGCATGTATTTAACATCAAGCATGTGACTTAATACTAGGAGTTACAGTTTAAGTATTGGCATATTTGAGGAGTTGAGGGTTTCCTTGTGATTAGGCTACTGTGTTGCTCTTTAAAAATGGGAGATGCAGAGTTCTGTAAGTGCCAAAATTGCTTTATTTTGGTATATCCAGTTACTGAGTTGTACTGCTTTAAAAAAAACCTGAAGAGTGCAGGGTTCCCACATCATTTATAAGAATCTTAAGAGGTTTTTCTCAATATATGTTCAAAGTGGTGAGTTGAGCTCTTGCAGATCTCACTATATAGTATATCAGTTAATTCTATTAAGCTCCAAAGGCTTAATGTATTTTCTAAAACTGTAAAACATGAGAAGCTAATACTGTGGATCTTGTTTCAGAGGCAGCGTAGGAGCACCACTGAATAGAAGATATTTATCTTGTGCAAGGCTCATGAGCATAATTTAAGAAGTTTACTATTCATGTCACAAAGTGAGAGAGGAATTTTTGATTGTCAGTGGATTCAGAATTTTGTGGAAGCACATTCAGTGCTTTCTTCATGCGCTTGCAATCAGTGAAGCTGCCCAGGTTATTCTGAATCAAATTGTTAAAATCTTTGTTCATCACCCTTATTATTATGGAAAATATGAGGGAGAAGAATCAGGCATGAGATTTCTGCCTGCCCTACATCTTTCTTATAGCTGGTATAACTTTGCAGATTTTTTTCCCACATATTTTAATCTCTTTCTGAAGATGGGGAAGACTTGAACAAATTAAGAGAACTACTTATTTAAAAGCCCCATTGCATTGCTTTAACTAAATCTTAACGAATCAAATTGGGATATATGTTATTGCATCTTTAATATTTTTTTATTATTTGTGATTCATTATAGAGTGTTGTTAAGAGTCACTGCTTCAAATGTGGATTTACGCTGCCTTCCTGGAAGCAGAGGTTGGAATTCTAGCTAAAAGGTTTCAGATACTATATACTTAAGTGGGAAACTATCCTAATTGGTCTGTTTGAAAGTACTGTTACAGCAGTGGGTGTGAAAATGGATTGCTTATAATTAATTTGAATTTTTTTTTTTGTCTTTTCCCCATTTGGCTTTTCAGTTGCTCTTCCAAAATTAAGACAAACTAAACTAAGACAAAAACATATTAATTGTAAGTTTACTTTGTACAGTCATTTTAACCATGTCTCTTAAGGATGTGGCATTTTGTTCCATCATAATATGGTAAGGTGGAGAAAGGTTCTAATCTCTTCCAAGTCGTTGCACTTGATTCAGTGGCAAGCAGGTTTTCTGTTTCATTAATAAATCAGAAAGCAAGTGTTTTTTCTCCTATCAGTTCAATTAGAGAAGGTGACACCTTCTAATTGTGTGCAGTGTCAACAACACCTGGAATTGGACTGTCTGGACTCTGTCTCTTAACTGATGCCTTAATCTAAGTAGCCTAAAAACTTTACTTTCCAAAATGGGAAAAGAACATGGTATGAAAAAGGGAAAAGGAAGCCTGGGAAATTAGTGCCCTTCAATAAGATCTCAAGATATACCACAGTCAGTTTTGCTTTTATAGTTCTGTGCTTTAATCCTTTACTTCTTTTGCATTCTAACAAAGGGCATTTTTTTTATAAGGGAATCCAGAGTATTTAAATATTTTATGCTTGATGATGAGTCAGTGGATGAAGCTGATGCTGTTCTGTCTTGAGGTTTACTGTATTAGGAGAGGTATAAATATGAAAAGTACTGAAGTAGGGTGCATTTTAAAATTAGGATGAACCTGCACTTTTTTTTGGAACACCAAAGCATCTTTGTTAGCTTTATTAGTGCCCAGAATATTTTCATAATTTTTATGCTTAAATTAATTTTCAGTCTCCTCATTCACTTAATAAGTTTTGGATTTGTTTTTTTTTCCCATGTGTTTTCTTACTGTTCCCTCTCTACAGTACCTGGTTATGGATTACTATGTTGGAGGAGACCTGCTTACATTGCTCAGCAAGTTTGAGGACAGACTACCTGAAGATATGGCTCGTTTTTATTTGGCTGAAATGGTGATAGCTATTGATTCAGTTCATCAGTTGCATTATGTTCACAGGTGAGTAATTTGAGCTCTGAATTCCATTTGGAGTTATGGGGAGTTACCTGATGGAGTGAAAATAATTTGTTAAGAGTTTAAGCTAGTAGCAAGTATTTGTTGAATACTAAGCACAACAGAACTGACCTGCCTACATCTTGTGGTTATTGAGATCTGTTGCTAACCTCATGCTATATGGTTGGAGACATGAATGACTGTCTGAGTGTGCGTGATGAATCTTGCACACTGGAATGTTTCAAAGTTAATGATCCATAATTTATAAAAGCAAAACTGGGAAACCTGTTTGTGAAAGGTAATCAATTTTTAACTGGTTTATTGAAGGATCAGAATGTGGTTTTTAATTTGTTCAATCTGTACAGAAGTTGAAATTACACTGTTGTGTGGTCTGCTTTGGATGTTTTTTCAACGTTTTGTTTTGGACTTAAATTGTCATTCAAAGGAAGTGAGGGCATTTTGTTGAATAGGTGAATATAAATAAACTGTGGTACTTATTTTTACCTTGATACATTAAGAAATAAATTTTCTGTTCAAAGAACAATATTAATTCATTTGTGTCTAGCTTTTTTGGAGGCCATGATTGATTTTGATGGTCTTGACTTACGATCTTCTCGTAGTAGAGAATCTTAGGATTCTCTACTGAATTTTGTGGTAGCTCTTGTGTTCAGAGCAAGAGATTAGATTAGAAGAGTCAGAATCTTCAAATGCTCTCAATAGATGTACTTTATGGTGACAGAAATCAGGAGGAAAACTCACAATTGTTTAACCTGAATCATTAAGTTAGCAGAATGTGCTTGTTTGATACCACTATTGCCCGTGATCAGGGTCTGTACTGGCCATTCCTTCTTTTACTCTTCCCATGTGGCTTCTTCACTCCAGATAAGTTTTGGGTGTTTTTTTGGTCCTGAAGGTGAATTGTGCTTAGTTTTGGTTTGTTACTGGTTTGTGTTTTGTTTCCTTTTGAGAATGTGGGTTTTCATGAAGGAACTGTAGCTAGGAGTGGTTTAAGGTGGGGTGGTGCTAAGCTGCAAATTGCTCTCCTGTCTGCTAATTTTATTGAATAACCATGTCTGCCTGCTAAAAGGAATTCTTTGGGACAATGCTTTGTGAAAAAAAAACATGCAGAGTGTTTTTCTTAAGCAGTTTTCTTGAATTTTGAAGATTTTGTGTTTTTTTCTGAGAAGCTGTTCACATAAGACCTGATGGGAAAGGTGGTTGTATTCAGTATAATTTGGATCAACTTTTAAACTGTATTTGTGGGTAAACTGTTGATGCTGTCTCCTGTTACTGGGTGGAGAGTATTTCAGGCACTACAGAAACGTCTGTATTTTACTCAGTAAGTCTGCATATGTCATAGTAACTCTTCCTAAAAGAAGAGATGGCCACCATCTCCACCTTTTCCTCTAAACAAATCAAAACTGTTGTAATACAGTATTGGTAGTATGTGATATGCAGCAGATATATGATTTTTCCATCCTCATATACCTAGTGTTCCCAAGATGAAGACAGAGCACCACAGGTTGGGATAAGGACAGTTACTGACAAAACACAGTGAGGGAAGCAGCAACGGGGCCCGTGACAGAATACATCCACATGGTGATAACAGAGCACTTCACCGTCGCCACAACTGAGCTGACTCCCAACCACATTAAGACTCACCCAGAGTTGTGCAGACCCACCCTTCCCCAACCAGCTCCTTTCACAGGGGTGTGATGTCAGGTGGGGTGGAAAACAGCCTGGAACAGCTCAGCTCACCTGTGCTGGCTGCTTGGGGGAGTTCACTCTGGCCTGGCTGGAACCAGAACATTATCCACCCTGTTTTCCATACCACCTACATCATGCCCAGATCTTACATTTTCAGTTGATTTGGGTGGTTCATAACATATAATTTATACATTATTTATACCATCTTCCATGGACTGATCCATTGTGCAGCAACATTTATCAGCTCTCCTCCACAAAATTAAATTCCCTTGGGGCACACACTGGACTTTCTGAGTCTTTTGCATCACTGACCAAGTGCACCCGGACCCAGTCCCACGAATGGGTTTGCCTTTGCCTGAAGCAGGGATAACCCAGACTGTCTTCCCCAGCAGGTTTTTCATGCACATTACAGGGACTTTATCCACTTCTACAGCCTGTGGGAGTTTTGATTGGGCAGGGCCAGGTAAATAGGTAGATCCCCTGGAATTAACTAGCCATATATCTTTGACTAAATGCGTATCCCAGTTTTTTTAGGGTTCCGCCAGCCATTGCTTTTAGTGTGGTTTTTAACAGTCCATTGTACCTCACCATTTTCCTGGAGGCTGGTACATGGTAGGGAATATGATACACCCGTTCAATGCCATGTTCTTTGGCCCAGGTGTCTATGGGAGGGTTTCAGAAATAAGTCCCATTGTCTGACTCAATTCTTTCTGGGGTGCTATGTCACCAGAGGACTTCCAGGGTAGTGTTCTGGGTGGTGGCATGTGGCACAGGATATGTTTCTAGACATCCAGTGGTTGCTTCTACCATTGTAAGCACACACCGCTTGACTTGACGTGTCTGTTGGAGTGTTAATCGTTAATCAGTCTGCCAAGCTTCTCTGTGTTTGTATTTCAGCCACCGTCCTCTGTACACTTGGCTTGCTTGATTGCGGCACGTGTTTCACATTCATGGGTGACCTGTGAGATAGTGTCCATGGTCAAGTCCACCCTTTGATCATGAGCCCATCTGTATGTTGTATCTCTTCCTTGATGGCCTGAAGTGTCATGGGCCCAACAAGCTATAAATAATTGGCCCTTGCGTTACCAGTTGAGGTATAATTGAGCCATTTCAACTTTAGCACCCTGATGCACCTGCCTGTTGTTTTGATGTTCTTTAGTGGCTCGACACTTGGGTACATGGTACTTTTACAGTTAGGTTCTCTAGCTGGGCAGCAATAGATTGCCACAATGAGCAGCCCAGATGGGCTTGCTTCTGCACTGCCAGTTGCTTTTCCATTGCTTCAACCACCCCCACAAGGCATTGGCCACCATCCATGAGTCAGTGCCACCCCTGACCATTCAGCCCCGAGAAAGATCTCTTGGTGATATTCTTGAAACAATTTTTTGCAACGCTTAAGACTTGAAAAACATTCAGAATGAACAACAGGAACATACTGGCCTGAACGGCCAGGGGGGTAGTCTGAGTTCTCAAAGGCTGTTGTAACAAGCCTGAAGGAAAAAGGGGAAGAGAAAACATCCCCCCCGTCTTCCTCATAAATTAAGTACGATGATTAAACAATGCTGAGAGGTGTTGCCCAATATATGGACCTGACAGAAATGCCATGTATAAATATGTGTGGGGGCAATTGGCTGAAGGCTCAGGCCCAGAGTGTGATGGTTATTCTGGTTTTGCGTGCCACCACAATACTAAATGGTGCTACATCTGGCTGGCAGCCAGTCACTAGTGGGGGTCCCCAAGGACCCATCTTAGGCCCACTTATTTTTAATATTTTTATAAATGACCTGGACATGGGACTAGAGGGTGTCTTAAATAAATTTGAGGGTGACACCAAATTGGGAGGAGCTGTTGACTCCATTGAGGGTGGAGAAGCCTTACAGAGAGACCTGGACAGACTAGAGAGCTGGGCAACCACCGACAGCATGAAGTTTAACAAGGGCAAATGCCGGATTCTGCACCTGGGAATGGGCAACCCTGGCTGCACCTACAGACTGGGGGATCAGACGCTGGAGGCCAGCCATGCTGAGAGGGATTTGGGGGTCTTGGTTGACAGCAAGTTAAACAGGAGCCAGCAGTGTGCCCAGGCATCCAGGAGGGCCAACCATATCCTGGGGTACATCAAGCACGGCGTGGGCAGCTGGTCCAGGGAGGTGATTGTCCCACCCTACAATGTGCTGGTGCGGCCTCACCTTGAGTATTGGGTGCAGTTTTGGTGCCACAGTACAAGAGGGACACAAAGCTATTGGAGAGTGTCCAGAGGAGGGCAGTAGGGATGGTGAGGGTTCAGAAGGGGAAGACCTATGAGGAGAGGCTGAAGTCCTTTGGTTTGCTCATCCTGGAGAAGAGGAGGCTGAGGGGAGACCTCAGCATGGTCTGTGGCTTCGGATGAGGGGCAGAAGCCCATCTCCTCTACTTGGTGGCCAGTTACAGAACCCAAGGGAACTGCATGAAACTGCGACAGGGGAGGTTTAGGTTGGGTATTAGGAAGAGGTTCTTTACTGAGAGAGTGGTCAGGCACTGGAACAGGCTCCCCAGGGAAGTGATCACAGCACCCAGCTTGACTGAGTTCGAGAAGCGCCTGGACAATGCACTCAGTCACATGCTCCCCTGGCTGGCCCTGTGTGGAGCCAGGAGTTGAACTTGATGATCCCTGTGGGTCCTTTCCAACTCAGGATTTTCTGTGATTCTGTGCAATATCAGCTGAGGCTCATGAACACAGATGATATCCTGTCATGAATCGATATCATACAGTACAACAGAATGAGAATCCTGACTCCCCTCCCCAAAGTGATAAAAAACAGGGCATGCTTTAGTTATGGTTTGTTCCAGGTTTTCTTCCTACAATGACAGCAGATTGTTTGGTTTGTTTCCTTTTACTGCCCAGTTCTTTCAGGATAGATTTTTCCATTAATCCTA
This sequence comes from Gallinula chloropus, assembly GCF_964237585.1. NCBI lineage: Eukaryota > Metazoa > Chordata > Aves > Gruiformes > Rallidae > Gallinula > Gallinula chloropus. The sequence goes on from NC_140087.1 coordinate 71,386,240, forward strand.
TGTAGTGTTGTACTTTAAAGATAGCTTTTTTTTTTCTCTGAATGTTTTTGTACCTTTCAAAAATTGTATTGTTTTGGTTCTCGGTGTGTCTCTCCTCTTGCCCTTTTCTATTATTAATCACTTCCTTGTTGTGGAGTTAGTTTTGTTTGGGAGTGATACAGTTTTCAGGGGTAGTTGGTGTGCAGACTCCTCCCATGTCAAACGCAAGTCACTTTTCTTTCCTAAGGTACATTGGCCAAAGTTCTCAAACATCAAATACAAGCAACCTCAGTACTAATTAAATGAAATTGCTACGACAGTATTGCAGGGTTTGGAGTTCTTAATTTGAATGCCATTTCTGTGCTGTCGTTGTGGGATTACAGGATGAATTTATAGGGGGAAGGAGATAAAAATCTATATATTAGCAGACTTGTGAAGAGAAACTGCATGATGTTTCCAAAGCTGTCTCCTGATACCTACTGAATTGAAGGAGAAAGTTTTCTAGCTGAAAATAATACCAGTACGATGTGTTTATGGTATTCTTAAATCTTTCTGGTTTTATATGCTTTTTAATTTAAATAAATAGATGGTATTATGTTTTTGAGATAATATAAATCAGAATGTAAAGCCAGGATAATTGTTCATTTCTGATCAATTAATTTCTGTGAGCAAAACATGTTGTATTTTATCCAGTAGCTAAATGATGGCTGCAGATGTTCATACAGTGGCCTTCTCTTCAGTGTGTACTGTACTGTTTGCTATTGTTACAAATACTCCAGAGCTGGCATTACCAAATGACACTGATAGCTCCAAGACTATCTTTAGAAAGAAAGCTTGGTCTAGGTTAGGTATGCATGCAAGTGTTCACAATGAGGAAGAAAGTGTGTATGTGTCACAGTTGCACAACTTCATAGGGTGTTCGCATAAAGCTTATACCTACCCCTGGTACCTTAAATTACTGATTCCTACTGATGAAGTGATGCTTGCATGTAGGCCAAGGTGAAATATTGTGGCAGGTTTTCTGCAAACTGTAGTATCACACAGAGTAAGAGTTTAAGTTTATTGGGAATCAACATCAATTTGGTTTTTTGTTTGGTTTTGGATGAAAAAAGCCTCTACATACATTAATATTAATTTCAGTTTTGAGGTTATGTTGTTACTTAATTCCTCGTGGCACATGTTAAAAGCTTATATTTCCATGCACTATCAAATATTTAGGTGTGAGCTGGAGTAAATCTCTTACTGTCTTAAGGTAGGTATCTGTTTTACCGGTGAGATGGGCTTTCTCTCCATTATACGTAAGGTGGAAATGGACATGGAAAATGCTTGGTTTTGTTTAAATTCTTTTAAGTAAAAAAGGCTTTAGAAGGCCTGGTAGCCACTGAAGAAGTTTCCCCTGAGGGCTACAGAAGGTACCTTCTGGGCACAGTGAGTGTGCCACCAGTGGCTTTGCACACCCCTTTAGTGTGCCTGTGCTACTGCCTTTTGTGCTGTCTTTAGCAAGGGTGCATCTAAGTCTGTCCTAAATTTCATTTAACATGTTCCAGCTTCTTGAATAGTACAGAATTTTAAGTGTTCGTATGCTTAAGTAATTTACATCTTGACTTCTTTCCTCCATGTATTTGTTCTGTGCAGCATTTCACAGTGGTTCAGTGCAGAGCAAATTTGCAGCTAGGGAGTGTTCAACATTCAGGCTCATGATCCTCCAGACCGCTGCAAAAATATTCATTTAAAATAGTTTTAATATATTGGCACACACCCACATTAAACAGTCTTCTTTTTCTATGGAACGGTAAAACAATCCTCACTTACCTTCTTACTAAGAAAATATTTTGGAAGGATTATGAAGCACCTATGTTAATTATTATTTTTGTTGGTTTATGGGAGGATAGTTAAGACTACAGGGCAAGCTCTCGGGTTACATACGTTTCAGATGTTGTCTTTTGCATGTGAAAAGATAGGCATGCAAAGCATAAGCACACCCCTACATACACACACAAGGTATGCAAGATTGCAGTTAGCTTCAGCGGTAGTCTTCTGCATTTCTAGCAGTGCCTTTTTAGTCTGAAGGCTTTTAGCATTCTAAACCTCCAGATGCATTTTTTTTTCCCCTTCACTTTCCATTTTCTTTATCTACTTCTGAAATTTAAGTTTGTGGTTCACTGGAACATTTCAGTTCTTAAAATGTAGAGCAGCAGAATTCTCTGTGGAGCTGACATCCTTTCTGAGAAATGTTGAACATAAGGGAATAAATCCGTTAGAGGGAAAAAAGAACCGTCTATTCCCTATCAAGCCAGCCCCTTCTTCACTTTTAACAAGAAGGTACTATTTGTCCTCAGTAAAAGTCATCTTGGGGACATCCCTGCAATATTTACTGTAGTTAGCAGGCAACGGAAGTCTAGGATTCTTTCTAGGATACATTTCACTTTCAACTCTTAAGTTTCAGCACCAGCATATCCATTTTTGACTTGCTGAATAAGTAGTTTTTCTGTCTTCTGGGTGTGTCCCATCTTTCCCGATCATTAATTTGCTTAAGTGGAAAATTTGGGGGTGGAAGGCCCATCTAGGGAGTTAGCTGCACTGCGCGGTATGTCTGAGTTGAGCTGGCACAAAGATGAGCCAAGTGCTCTGGCCTTTGGTAAAGTGAGCTGCAATTGTGGGTTTGAAGGAAAGCAACAACATATTTTAAGTGTTTACCAAACTTTACAACAGACATAATGTCAAACACACACGAGAAGATGTCCTTACAAAGTGCTGAGAGTGAAGGAAACAGGGCTAGAAAAATAAGGGAAAAAAAATAATGCTTATTTTGATAGCCTACTGAAAATGTGTTGCTTTGAAATGTTGCATGGTTTAGTTTTACATGGAAAACCGCAGGACAGAAAGTTATTTTCGTGAGTATTTGGTAAGCTAGTGTTTCCTTACAAGGTATTCCCTTACAGAGGTAGGAGAGCTCTGTCGGTTTAGGCTCTGTGTTTCCTCTCTTTTTTTCCACTGTCAACAAGGTCATCATTCCAGACCCTGGACTTTTATTTTGCCCTGTGACCCTGTATGTTATAAGTGCTGGCAGCTGCTCCTGTAGTGCCCCTGCAGAGAGAACTGTATGAGGTTAATGCTGTTTGACTAGAATTTGTTGGTAGGATTTCTGAAGGAGCCTGTGATGACCTACAAGTATTTTGAAATAAAATGCCTGTATGTGTTTGGAGTGCCAAGAGCTAGTGGATCACACTGGCTATGCTATCATGTAGAAGGCAAATGCTTTCTTACAACATTCTGTCTAGTGGGAGTACTAATTTAAGTGAAAGCTGCGTGATGGGTGACTGAGTTAGCCCAGACCAATATTCTGTGTTATTTGAGCAGAAGGAATTCAGAAACACTAACTCCAGTGCCCGAAGCGATAGTAGCCTTAAGTAGTCCTTTCAGCAAGAGGGGCTTTTACAAGATATCCTCTGGCCTTTTTTCTCCCATTGTTCCTCTTTCCAATGTCCCTTCTGCTCTGCTAAAACAAAGGTTTGTGGGGCTGTGTAGTGAACTGAATGAGGACACCCATCCAAGTTAGAAGTAATTTTACATTTCAAATGACCTCGGACAATTCTCCAATCTGATGGAGAAGCGAATAGGAGGAAATCACTTTAAGCTGGTCTTTCCAATAAAATCTATATCCATCACATTGTCCCTGTTTTTTTCCCCTACATCTGTTGAGGGGTACATCTGGCTATTTATTCAACTTGATGACTTTAAAGAAAAAAGGACACAAGAAGCAGTTGGAGATGCAGTTTCTTAAATGTAGTTAGCCATAATCCTCTCAGAAATAGACCTTCCCCTTTCATGTTGGATGCCTACCTTCTAAGAAAGGAAAATACTGTTAGTTGAGGAAGGCCAGCAAGACAAGGAGTACACCCCCTCCGTTCTTTCTGGTGAGTCCTTTAGCTAAGACAATTGCACCTCTGTTAGAAAGCAGACTCATTGGAAAAGGAAGAGTGTGTAGATGAAGATTTTTTTTTTCTTTCTTTAATGTAGATTGCAGTTGCATGAAAGGCAGATGGATGTGAGCACTCTATCAGATGGTATGTAATTCAGTTTAGGTAGGAAGTGGATATGGTTGTCATAAAACAGAGCTACATAAACCCTCTAAAAGTGAAAACGAGAGAGACAGACTAGAAATAAAGTTCGATTGAAAAAGGTCCTTTTTAACTTAATGGGAATATTCTTAATGCCAGAAGTTTGTATACACTGCCTCCCCTCCCCCTGTCTTGCCTTCCAAGTAATAATGTTTATAGCAAGGCTCAGTGGATGCTAAATGTGATGGAACTTTCCAAGAGATACTGCTACCTCTAGCATAAAGATTCATTTGACTGGTGTTTGCAGAAAAAAATCCCCACATTAGAACTGCCATAACTCTGATCTGTTTCAGTGTCTTAGGAAGTTGGCAGTATTTTCAGAATTCAACAATTTCTGTTGAAAGCATTCCCATTTGCAAGCTGTTTCTATGTGAGCTAAGCTAGAATTTTACACTCATTCTTTTCTGGTTATTTCAGACCTGGAGATGTTTTCTGCTACTACTTTCTTTGATATCCCAAATCAACAAAGTAGAAAAGTAGGGCAAAAAACATTTTCCTTGTTTCTGAATTTTTGGTTCTGGTGGATGTGGTTCTGAGGGGTTTAATTAGCTCATTGTTTGGTGGCTGAGGATAGAATTGGTAATGTAACACTTTCTGTTCTTGTTTCTAAAGTTCCGAACAATGCAGACAAGAATGAAGATGGCAGTTGTGTGATGGGTTCTTCATTATTCTCAAGCTTTTTTGTTATTTTAGGAGATTCACAGCCTTGTGTTTTATCTCTTTGTGAACACAGTATTTATTTCATATACGTCCTTTCATGGTGACTCAAATTTTCATTTATTAATACTCCATGTGTTCCTCAAGATTCTTAGAACAGGTATTTTATTTATGTTTATGGGCCCTTCTTTCTTTTTATTTGAACACAAGTGAGTTTATGCTTTTAGATAAAATGCTATTAGAAGCTGCACAGGAAAATTTTGTTATCTTCTGAATTTGAGTCTCTTATAGTTTCATCATGGTATAAATAAGCAATAATAATATGGTTCTATAGCTTGATATTCCTGCAGTATGAGTATAAAATTATGATATCAGGGTGCTTGAGTACATTATAATAAGTGTTTTAAACCATTGTCTTTTATCTGTTTTCTTGCTAAAGGTTCTTCCCACTGAGTATCTGATGGATTTGGAGTGAGAATGACTTCACTATCTGAACTTTCAGATCTGACAAGTAGAAATTTGTGGTTTGAATTCCTGAATTAAATTGCTGTTGCCCCAACCACTAGATGTAGTACTTCCTTTTCTTCATAGTAAATTAAGATATCCTTGTAAGATATCTTAATAATTCCCGAAAGGTCAGGTAAGGAAGTGTGAGTCCAAATAACCTGGTGTGCATTGAAGCTGTTCTACATTAGGCTTTTCTCTGTTACCATTTACAGCAGAGCTGTTGTATTGATAGAAAAGCCTACCTTGTGTTCCTTTTTAATGACAGCAAGATATTCTAACTTCTTATATGAGGAAAAAATAGGCCATTTAACATCCTCCAAATTAGAATACTCCTTACAAAGCAGATGTTTGCGTAAGGTCATGCTTGGTTCAGTTATGGAAGGCTTTGTGGTTGGGGTCAGGGAAGCAAGACCTTGTGGAGCTTTATCTGAAAAGTCGTATTAAAATCTTTATTTACTCAGGTGCAGTGATGTTTATACTGCTCAGTTTTTCTTTATTAGCAACTGGGGGGCAGCCTGTAGCATTTCCTCATTCAGCAGGAAGCAGTGATATTACTGCCACTGTTACTCAGTAATTTTTAATCAGATCTAATGCATATAATCCAGGAAAAGGGCACCAGAAAGGTATAAAAGAGAAAATTCTGTCCGGAAAAGAATGAAAAAAAAGGTGAGCAGGAGTTAAAATCTGAGCTGGTATAATGGGAGCAAAGTTACATCATCTTCATATAGGAAATCAAACTTTTAGCACAGGAAGGAATTTACTTTGATGCAAGTACAGCACTTTTGGGGTTTTGCTTAAGTTTAAGGGCTGAAAATTTAGGCCTTTGATTCCTGAGGTATTTAAAAGTTATTTTGACACAAGCATTGCGCCTTATCCTTTATGTTAAAAGAAAAAAAGATCTTACATACACAATGTGAAGGCAAAGAATTTTTCAATAGCACTGTCCTTTATTATTAATAAGTGTAGTTTTAGTGTGTTTCAGCAAACAGTGCACCCTTTATTTTTCTTATTTTTAAAGTTCTGTGGATTCTAGAGGTACCGGGGTCCAGTTAAACCAAATGCTTTTCTTCCTTTATAGTCCTCAGGCTACTGTTCCTTCCTCAGTCTGTTGCTGTCAAGAGTTTTAGGCAGATCATAGAATCATAGAATCATAGGGGTTGGAAGGGACCTCAAGAGATCTTCGGGTCCAACCCCCCTGCTAAAGTATGCTCCCTAGCTCATATTGCACAGATAGGCATCCAGACAGGTCTTGAATATCTCCAGAGAAGGAGACTCCACACCCCCCTGGGCAGCCTGTCCCAGGGCTCTGTCACCCTCACTGTGTAAAAGTTCTTCCGCATGTTGGTGCGGAACTTCCTGTGCTCCAACTTGCAGCCATTGCCCCTTGTCCTATCTCCACAGACCACTGAAAAGGGGCTGGCCATTTCCCCCTGCATCCCATACTTAAGATATTTATAAACATTAACAAGGTTCCCCCTCTCAGTCTTCTTTTCTCTAGGCTGAACAGTCCCAGCTCACTCAGCCTTTCCTCATAGGGGAGATGCTACGAGCCCTTAATCATCTTCGTAGCCCTTCTCTGGACTCTATTGCAGTGCTTATTATTAAATAGTTTGATACTTCTTTTTTCTTTCACTGTTAGAAAACAAATCAACCATATTGACAAGCATTCATTATTACTTCCCTCAAATTATTATCTTTTTTTCTGTGATTGGGGCCTATTTGTTAAATAGTGTCCTGGTTCTGGCCAGACCAGAGTGAACTTCCCCAAGCAGCCAGCACAGGTGAGCTGAGCTGGTCCAGGCTGTTTTCTACCTCCCCGACATAACTCCCTCCACCTCCCGTTAAAAGGGGCTGGTGGGGGAGAGGGGAGTCTAAGTGGCTCTGGGACATACTGAGACCCGTTGGGCATCAGGTTGGTTGTGGCATTGGCACAGTGCTCTGTGTTACCACCTTGTGGGGTTGGTACAGTGCTCAGTGTCATCACCATGTGTGGTGTGTGTGTTCTGTCCCGGGCTCCGCTGTTGTTCCCCTTTTGCGATGCTGCGTCAGTACCTGTCCTTATCCCAACCTGCGGGGCTCTGTCTGTTTCCTCTCCCGGGGAAGGGGTGAGTGAGTGGCGCGTGCTGCTCACCTGCTCCCTGGGGCTGAACCACGCCATAGAGCTATTCTTTTTTACTGAAGAGTTGTTTTAAAAAACTATTAAGATGTTCCTGTATACAAGCATGAAAGTGCAGTTTTGCTCTCTAGTGGAGTGATCTTCTGGAAAAAGTGCATTCTTACAGTCCTCTGCAGGTGCCAGAGACATCACAGACTAATTTAAAGCTAACTTTATATATAAATATATTGGTACGTTACAGTTCTACTAGCACACTTCGTTTTTAATAGCTTACTTGTGTATATGCTGCAGTATTTTTGTGTAGCAAAAGATTAATTGTTAAGAGAACTTCTTTCCATACTGACTAATCTGGTACACCAAAATCTTTCTGCAGCTGCATGCTAAGCATGTAAGGGGCTCTCCTAGTGATTAAAAAGAGGTCATTTTACAGAGTGCCATATAGATGACACAGTGATGAGCAGAAGCCATGGGAGCTTTACTGAAACCAATGAAAGAAGAGCCTTGAAATTGCCTGATAGTGATTCTTGACAATCAAGTGGTGAACAGGGTAAGCTGGGTATCAGATGGCATCCCAGTGAGGTGTGTGGGAGTTTTACAGGCTCTGTCTGGGAAACCAGACTACGGACTACTCTAGCCAAGTTACAGCAGAGCATAAATGGAACTTCCAGATTATGAATATTTAAAAAAAGGCTAGTAGGGTTTGGGACTGCAGTAAATAAGGGAAGATAAGAAATGCACTCGTGCTGTGTTTCAAAGTCTGGTTTTCATCATACGGAAGTGTTGGAAAATAGAAGAAAGAATTGAAAAACATAATGTTTATTTACATGTGGTCTAACTCAAAAGAGTATTGATGAAAAAACCTACATTTCTGTACCACTTCGTTTTTGTTTGTCTCATACTGTTGGAGCTGCAGTTATGTTTTGGTGCATTTGGTAACCTGGTTGAAGTTTCTTATGTGTAAGTTAAGATTTTAGGGATTTCTTTTACATCACAATTTTTGAAATAGCTTTTTGTGCCAATTTTGACTATGGTCATTCTTCAGGATGTTGTTCACTCTTGAAGTCAGCTTTCAACTTTTTGAAACCTTAATAACAGGGACTGTAAATAATATTGCAGATGACTTGTGTGATGACTTGAAAGAACTTGTGTTCTAGCTGCGGTATTTTTCCCTCTGCCAGAATGTTTCTCCCAGTGAAACCAAGAGCTATGGTGCCATCACCTTGAGAGGGTACAGGTATAATATCATTGTTTGATGTGCCCAGTTGTTTCCTGTCATTAACCCCTTTTTAAAAATGGGTGTTATGCTTCCCCTTTTCCAGTTGGTCAGGATTTCACCAAACTGCCACATTGGACTGCCAGGACCTCTCAAATATGGAGAGAGTCCTGGCCATTTCATGTGCCAGTTCCTTCAGGACACGCAGATGCACCTCATCAGGTCCCGTGGATTTGTGCACCTTCAGGTTCCTTAGATGTTTTCCTACAGTAGCCAGTTCCTCCTACTCCCAGTCCCGGCCTTTGCCTTCTGTGTTTGGATGATGTGGCTGGAGTCCTTGCCAACAAAGACCGCGGCAAAAAAGTCATTGAGTACCTCAGCCTTCTCCATGTCTTGGGTAACCAGATTGCCTGTTCCATTCTGGAGAGAGCCCACATTTTCACTCCTCAACCTTTTCTCATTGATACACCTGAAGAACAGGTGTATCAATCCAAGTAGAAACTTTTGTTGTCCTTGACATCCCTGGCCAGATTAGTCCTGTCAGGGCTTTAGCTTTTCTAACCTGATCCCTGGCTGCTCAGACAGTTTCCCTGTGTTCCTCCCAGGCTACCTGTCCTTCCTTCCACCCTTGGTACACTTTCTTCTTTTGTTTGAGTTAGCCCAGGAGCTCCTTGTTCATCCGTGGAGGTCTCTTGGTGTTTTTGCCTCATCACCTCTTTGCTGGGATGCATCAGCCTGGGCTTGGAGGAGGTGACCCTTAAATACTAGCCAGCTGTCTTGGACCCCTCTTCCCTCCAGGACTTTGTGCCTCCAACAGTTATTGAGGTGGTTGAAGTCCCCCATAAGGACCAAGGCTTGTGAACATGAGGCTGTTCCTATTTGTCTGTAGAGGACCTTGTCCTCTTGGTCCCCCGGTCATGTGTCCTGCAGCAACGGTGTTCCCTGCAGTCCCTCTGATCCTAACCCATAGGCTGTTGGTCAGCTCCTCATTCATACCCAGGTGGAGCTCCATGCGCTCCGGCTGGTCATAGAGGGCAACACCCCCTCCTCACCTGCCCTGCCTGTCTGTCCTAAAGAGCCTGTATCCTTCCATCCTGATGTTCCAGGCATAGGAGTCATTCCACCATGTCTATAATGCCAATAAGTCTTGCAGGCATGCGCCTGTGTCCCAACTCTTTCTGTTTGTTCCCCCAGCTACATGCGTTACTAATGGCATGTTCACTTTTGACAGGTGCTTAGGAGAGTTGTGACTTATGAAATGTAAGACATTATTCCACTTGAACACCATAAGTGGGATTAACTTGTATCATCAAAAAATCCGAAGGGGTCTGAGGATGTCATGGGCAAGAAATGCAGTGTATGTATGTTGTAGAATCTGACTTCAAACTAGACCTTTCATCCCTCTCACAGATTTAATTCCAATTAAGGAAGACTGATTTCTGATAAGAGATGATGATGTCTGACATTATCATGCCTAAGTAAAGATAAATTTTAAAACCCCCCAGCAAACCAAAGAAAAACCCCACCTGCAAAAGTATGTCACCACCATTTACCCTAGCTCCATTAGAGACACAAACATAGAAGCAGCTCAGCGCAGTTTCTGTGGGGAGATGAGTTCTGTTACCTTGTTTTGCTTGTTCTATCATTTTCCTGCTTTTGCTGTGAATATGCCAACACCCAAAATTTCAGTTCCATATTTTTAAAATGAATTCTGTAACTTCTATACTCTACTGCTATCTACATGAATGCAAAACAGCTTGATGATTTCCCTGCTTATCTTTTGAATGTGTTGCCATAATCTTTCTACGTTGCTGCCTGCCAAAACTATGCCTGTCTCAATGTATTTGTGTCTTCTCCCTCCCAGTTAGGACTGACTGACTGTGTGTATGTGTCTTGATGACACTAACAGGAAATTTCTAATGCTGGAACACTCTGGAGCATATCATGTAAACCCCTTAGAAACTTCATGTCTCTCCCTGTTGCTGGTACTGATTTCTGTGGGTTAGAAAGTGTTGTATAATGTTTTGTCTGTGCTTGTGTGATTCAGGCAGAGAAGGCCCTGGGGGTCTTTGTTGACTGCCGACTGGATATGAGCCAGCAGTGTGCCCAGCTGGCCAAGAAGGCCAACGGCATCCTGGCCTGTATCAGAAATAGTGTGGCCAGTAGGTCTGGGGAGGTGATTGTGCCCCTGTACTCGGCATTGGTAAGGCTGCACCTCGAATGCTGTGTCCAGTTCCAGGCTCCTCAATACAAGAAGGGCATCAAGGTCCCCTCCAGCATGTCCAGAGAAGGGCAAGCAGGCTGGAGAAGGGGCTGGAGGGCAAATCCTATGAGGAATGGCTGAGGGAGCTGGGGATGTTTAGCCTGGAGAAGAGGAGGCTGAGGGGAGACCTTATCACCACCTACAACTACCTGAAAGGAGGTTGTTGAGAGGTGGGTGATGGTCTCTTCAGCCAGGTGACAGGAGATAGGACAAGGGGAAATGGCACAAAGGTGTGCCAGGGCAGGGTCAAATTAGATGTGATTAAAAAATGTTTCGCTGAAGGGGTTGTCAGGGCCTGGAACAGGCTGCCCAGGGAGGGTGTTGGGTTACCGACCCTGGATGTTTTTAAAAAAAGGGTTGATTGGTTAGTTAGGGATATGGTTTAGCATAGGATGGGAATGGTTGGAACTGATGATCTTAAAGGTCTTTTCCAACCTTGTGATTCTGTGATTCAAATCAATAAGTGTTTCACACGCTCTGTTATTACTTCCCAATTCCCTAGTACGCACAATGTAGCGCGTGTGTGGACTATCACTTATCAGCATCAAAAAATCTTCTAACTTCTCTCTTCTAGAGAGAGTTGGGAAAAAACAGAGATGCTCTAAAACCCTGGGGAATTCTCATTGCCACATGAAAACAGAGACTATCTTCAGCTGGGATGAAGAAGTTTCCAGTATGCTGTTAGAAATTTTGACAGTTCTGATGTAGTTCTTGGGTTCTGTTGCGATTGAAATTCTCTGTAACTGGACTGCTTGAACCCAGTGCAGCAGTTACAGAAGGCTGAATGTACATATAAGGTAAAACTGCAGCTAGTGTGTGAAGTAGTTGAGTGCTTGTGTGGGATTCATAGTCCTGCTTGTGTGGGATTCATAGTCCAGGCTTCAACTTCATTTGTTTTTTAGGGTCATGAGAATCCTCAGTTGAAAGTGTCTGATGGTGTGATACAAATGTGCAACATTCAGATAGCATCAGTAATGATCTTACTGAGATTTGTAATTACATGTACATAATAATTAAGCAGAAGAACTCTGAATGCCTTGTCTGCTGTGTGCTATTTCAGAAGGGGTCAGAGCTGGTACCTTCAAAAGGCTTTATTAGAGAGTTTGAAAGCTGACCTTAGCCAGATAACAAGAAATGGGAAAATTTGGTCTAGACAAGAGAAAAAAACACATGATTAGCTGAAGCAGAATTCAGCTGTTAAATCCTTGCTACTTTCCTAAAGAAACTACCTTCTCTCAGTACTGCATACTTTATTAAAAAAAAAATCAGTAATTGATAGTTATCTTTTATCGATGTAATTTTTTAGGGTCTTTAAAATACTAATACAACTGAAGTGTAGGGGGAAAAAACCCACTAATTATCAGAATTTATCTAGCAAGGTGTGACTTTTTTAATAAAACTTGTATCTTGAAGCACAAAGCTGAATTACTTGTCCAGTCTGGTCTCAGAGGCCAGCTGATTCATCTGGTGCCGGAGTGGAGAGTTTCATAGCAATACAATATTTGAGTTTAAATTCAACTCCGTAGATGCAAGTTCAGGGAAGTGCCAGAGGCTTTTGTGTAGATTTCCAGTTCTTTCTAGGTCTTCTGTCGGAATCATGATTTTTATACCGTTGAGTTTATGACATTCATGAGATTATATAATTTATGACATTCAAATCTCAGTGCTGGGATTGTTTTATTCATTATATTACAGAAATGTAAGTCAGGCAGTACTTTCCCCCTACTATATAGTTTGCATACTACTCAGCTCTGGATCCGTGAGAAGAAAGAATTTATGTGAACATTTTGAGGAATGTTTTTATTTATTAAAGGAAGCAAATATTGAAGTGTCTGTCTATTGGCTGGACAGTGTGCTAGGCCATCCTGTCTAGATGGAGCTTTTCCCAGGCAGGGTCGGACTGGATGATCCTTGAGGTCCCTTCCATGAATATTTGATGATCTATTTACAACAGATCATCTCAAGTTGAGAAAAATTCAATATTTAAACACTATTCATTCCTTTCTGATATTTTGAAAGAAAATATGTGTTTTTCTTTGAATCTCTGAGGGGGGGGAAAGAAGTGTTGGGCATGGAGGTAACTCATTACTTACAAAGCGTTGTTTTCTCAGAATAGTTTGTGAAGAGCTGGAAAAACTTTTCTATTTTTTAAAAGAAAAACCCTGCTGGAAGCCATTTGGCTAGTGTTGAGATCAGTTCGGTCTCACCTGGTTGGAGCTTAGGCATGGCCACCAATTATGAATGATCTTTGATGCCACAGTTTGAGTAAAATTGAGGTAAATTTTTACTTTATTATTTCTTCTTATTTTTCCTGAAGAAGGTCAGATATAACACATGTGCAAGGAGAGTTTCTGATGAATTCTGCTTAAGTATTGTGTTAATAAATAATTTATAGCTGTAACTATTTTACTTGCTGCTTCAAATTCCAAACTGCTGTTGCCTTCTCTCAAAAATTCACTTTTCTATTTGGTTTCCAGAGAGAGGAAAGCAATGCTGGAGTCTCAGCCAGCAATGATGATTAATACAGACGTTAATCAAGTGACGTAATGTCAAGTATCGATCAATGCTGTAAAAACAAGTGTCAAAACTAGCTAAACCTGCTCATTCTGTGCATTCTAAAATGCACCTTCTGTATCATGACATATAGCCAAGGACTTGCTGCTGGTCTCCTTGTTAGCTGGTAGATGCATCGTAGACAACTAATTCTACTTAACCTGGCAAGCAACAGTGAGATTAACTGTGGTTTAAGTGACTGAAAATAGCAACTTTGATCCTCCAAGTGACAAGCAATTTAAATGGAGGAGGATACTAGATGGAAAACAAACATGGGAGCAGGGAGACAAGAAGGGGAGGAAGATAGGAGTGACTTCTGTGGGTGGGATGTGTGTGTGGTGCTCTTGAGTATTCCTAAGTAACTGATGGTTTAAAGATGGTATTCGCTGGCTTTCTTTTAAAAATGTGAGTTGAACCCCAGCTTTCCCTCAGTAGTTGCAGTTCCTTATTTGAATGTCTTTAACACAACACTTGTAACTTAGGTATATCACATCAGTCATGTCCTACTCTCTATTTTTAAAAAAATGAGCAGGGCTATGCATGGTTTCCTACTATACGTTTTCTCACTGTAATTTCTCAGTGTGAATTATCTGTTGTTATTCTGTTATAGGACCTAAAAGTGACTCACTTTCCATAGCTTCCACTGAGATGCAGGCTTCTGGTTTACTTTGTTTCAGCAAACTTGATGGAACCTGTCTCTTGCCACCTTCTCCTTAACATATCAGCATTTTAAAGACTCAACAGTTCTCATGACAAACTCCTCCTTTCTCAGTTAATGACTTTTTGAACATTGAATGTGAGAAAGCACAGTAGGAAAAGAAAGTTAATAAAATGGACAGTTACTGTTAAATAATGAACCCTCAGGCGAGGAATTTGAAATGCATCCTTGCATTGGTCTCATCCTCCTGTTTGCTGTTTTCTGTCCTTTCCATTCTCCTTCTGTACATGTTTTTTCTGTAAAGCAAAGAAGTTTGGTATTTGAGGAGAAAGAAATCCCTGGACTGTATCCCATCTTGTTTGGTATTCCATGGTCAGATGAAGGATCAGAATAAGAGGGAAAAAAAAAAAACATTTTGAGAATTAGTAAAACACTTTTTCAGATGGGCACAGGAGAATTCCAGGGACTCTTCTATCCATCCCTCCTATCTTGCCATCCCCGTGGACATAGTCAGAAAAGAAGCTGTAAATTTTTCACATTGAATTATTTAAATGCAACTGAACAGCTAATGCCAAATAATGATGTAAAGTGTATTTTGTCCTACTTGTCAGGGTAGGACTTAGGACTCAAAAGATTAATTACCAAGCTTCTCTTGTATTCAGGTGTAGGGCAGGCCAGTTACATGGGTGACTGAGTGACGTGACTGATGTGCCAGGCGTGGTGGTTGAGCAGTCAAGCACCATCTACCCAGTCAGGACTCTGAAGCTGAGCAGCTAGGACCAGTGTTTACTTTTCACCCTTCAAAAATTATTTTGGAGTCCTGAGTGATACAATAAAGAAAAAAAAAAAATTACAACGTGACAGAGGTGGGGGGATTTTTATGTTTGTTTGTTTTTTCCACATTTATATCTCTTCAGCTCATTCCGCTGGTGGGCTCTTACACCCTGGGTGCTGTTCTCCCTATGGTAGCCTTGGTTGATAATTTAATGGGAGGTTCATTATATGATTCTTCATCCGGCTCTACAATAGCGGACAGGAAACCAATACAGTCTTCTGCTGCTTCTTCCTTTTTGGTATAAAGCCTTGCAAGTGTACACTCCTGTAAGACACTCATTCTTTTCTTGCTGCCTCCAGCAAGGCTTTGATTCAGCCTGTATCAACACTGGCTTGGTTGAACTAGCAGCTATTCATGTGGTTCACGTGGAATGAACAATAAATAACATGATATGATCTACATTTCCAGTGAAACAGTTTTTCTTCCTTCTTCCCTACACACACGGACAGAGATGGTCTCTTACTCTCTATTTCTCTGTACCTAAACGTTAAAAATGCATTTCTTGTATTTATAATGGCAGCATCTTCTGCTGTATTTTAATAACTTGTGAACAGAATTCCTTCAGCATCATTACTCATTAGTGCATTTAATATTTTGCAGATAGCCAAAAGGCAATACAATGCAATGCCATATTTGCAATGCAGTGAAGAACATGATCAAGCTGAGCGATTATCCTAAATTTCATTTTATTATTTCAGGAGTAGTAGGTTCTTTAGTCTTTGCTGTTCTGTTTTTTACTCACTGGAAAGGAAACTCCTTTTCTATTAGCATTTAACCTATATTCTCTTAATTTAGGGCATAGTTATGTAGAAGATGTAAGCCATGCTTTTGTCTATTACTCTTCAGTAGCCCCCTCCCCCTTTTTTTGGAGGGGTAGATATTCTTATCAACACTGACTTCCATTAAAAAAAGAGCAGTTGCAAGTCTCTGTGTAGCTGCTGAGTAAAACCTTTATTGGATGAAGGTAGAAGAAAACAAGGAATCTGTTGCAGCAATTTAAAATGGCTTTATGGCAGTGGTGTTCTCTGAAACATTTTTCTTCCTGCTGGGCAGGAAGGGCTTTCAAAAAATATGTGAAATCCAAAGCCATACTAGCCTGGGGGAAGAACAGTAAAATATATAGGATGTAACAGTGCTTCTTCACATGCTTGCAACAAATATGTCAAGTATTTGATGTATATATTTGTTCTCTTGGGATGACATTGCTTTTCTTTTCTTTCTAAACTTTTCTTTTTTAGCCTCCAGGGTTTACGTTTCAGCCTTTGCATCTTATCTTTGTTCAGTTTCCCCCATAACTGAGGAACAAGAAACAATTTATTTAAATTTTTATAACGTGCTCTCTCTTCCTTTATGCTTTTGTGTGTCTTTAAAGTATATTCTACATTCTTCTGTGTGTTTCCCCTTCCCCCCTTTAATATATTTTTATAGCTTAATCGTGTGTTTTATTGCTGATAGAGTACATGGATGGGAGGGGGATAAGATCAACCTCTTATTAAGACTGTATATCCTTCCTTTGGCAAAATGAAAAGTATACAGTTATCTCAGAACTCATTTCTGTGCAGTCTGCACTTTCCCTCACCTCCCATTATATTTGGTGTATTTGTATCTGGGTGTTTATTCCCAGAGGAAGATAGGACTAAGGAAGAGTTGCTGTGGGATGCAGTATGGATACAGCAGGTTAGTTTGTTACATCAGTCCCAGAAATGTTCTAGTAGTTTGCAACTGACAGCTGGCTTCAAGTATACTTACAAGTATCCCTGATAATTAAAAAACATGTATGTGTGTCTTACAAACATGCATATATATATATACATATGAATATATATGACATGTAAATTGTCCAGACAGCTTCTGAGTCAACAGGCTCCTGTAAATGGTTTTCTTAGTATCCTCAGTGTATTAAAAAAAAACAAAACAAAAAAAATCTTAAGAAAAATGGAGTTTTGAGTGTCATTGTGAAAACCAATTGAGTCCTCAGTTCATATTGTCTAATTACTCCCAGAGTTTTTCAGTGCAATCAGCTGTTTCAGAGACTATCTATGGTTGTACTGAAATGCAGAGAACAGAGGTTGCAGATCTAAAAAAAGAATCAAAAGGAAAGGAAGCATTTATGTGCCTAGAAATATGTGTTAAAGTTTTCTAGCATAGGTAGTAATTTACAGTACAACAGGTGGACATACTCTGGATTCCTCTTTAGCCTCTTCTTTCAGGATTTCTTTGACAGATGGCAATCACAGATGGACATAACATTCTTAAGGAGCTTACTCTTTCTACTCCTTTACCCGCCAGTAACTCATGATACTATTAGAAATCTAAAAGCTTTGACATGAATTAGCCTTACTTAACAGACTTTAATTTTTTAATCTTTAGAATATGCTGCAGGGTAGTGGTTGGGGGAGTTCTTAATCTGTTTACTTAAGTTCTTAGAAGCCAAAATGGAATTCCAGTAAAGTTGACATGGCAAAACATGGCACATGTACAGTCTTTTTTTTTTAATTGACATGATAATATTTTTATTCCTGTCTTGTGGCAGAAACGTGTAGAAAGAACATTAGTTCAGTAACCCAGCAATAGCTCTGCCAACTGAAGTTCAGAGAGTTTAAACAAGCTGCTTGGTATTTTATTGTAATTACATTCAAATCTTAAGTGAATAAACCTAATATTTAAAGTTGGGTGGTCAATGATACTTGTTTCTACCACCATCAGCTTAAATTAGTTTGGTTTCTTCAATAGTTTAAAGTATTGTCTAATAGACTGCTACAAGAAAGAGCAAACTGTGTCCGAGATACTTGAATACCCTTTGATGATAGTTAAATTTGTCTGCCACATACTTAGTGTTGGTTCTCAATATTCATGCAACTTTGAGCTTGAACATGAAGGCCATTATTCTCTCAAGTGTTTACTCAAATTGCCATTTTCTCTGATGAATGTTGTTGGTGTGGAGTTTCTGTTGAGGAATGTGAAGCTATAAGCAGAATGATCAGATCCAAAAAAAGCATTGTGACAGCTGGGCAGGTTAGAGAGGCAAGAATAGTGAGTGCCCACAGCCAGGTCCTCCACTGCATGTATTCATAGCTAATTAGAAAACTAGAACACCAGATGGAGGTAGAGAAATTAAGTTAATTTTTTTGTTTTGTTTTCTAAATGCTGTGTAAATTAAATATTCCAAATTCTTTCTCCACAAATAGTACATAGCCCACCATAGCAAAACTTCTGGCTCACAACCCCTTTTCAGCTGTGGGGCTTTTTTTCTTCAGGGCCCCTCTACTCTAGGCTGTTTGCTATGTGAGCAATTCCCTCTCTGCCACCACTTTTTTTTTTTCCCAGAGGTTCATTCCTTCCTTTCAAGTTGTTGTTGTATTTTTCAGTGTAGGCAGAGTTAATTAATCACATAAAGGTATAATTTAAACACCTGTTTTAAATTCTGCCTATAAGTAGTTGGGTTCTGAAGAACCATCGATAGCAAAAAGTGCTGACTTAAATCCTTTTCTTTTGGATATATTTATATACTCTGTTTTAGTTCCTGTGTATTCCTGAGAATGTTATTTTGTAATAATAAAGAAACACATACATAGTTACTGCAAATTTGCAATTTAGCTAAGGAAAACATAGTGAGAAAAATAGTCTTTGCAATGGAATATGAAGTTCAGATAAATAGTCCAGGCCAGAATAGTGTCTAGTCTGCATCTTCAGCAAATTCCCTATCTGTTTTACCACCTAGAAGTCTTTACTATAAACCTTGCCTTGCCACTGTAGTTTTAAAAAAAAATATTAATTATAAAAGAAAAGTCGTCTTTTGCTTGTTAAGTTCAAAATTGCTGTACAGTGAGTTTCAATATGATTAACTAGGGAGTCAGCTAGGATAAGCAAGAGACATTAGGGGAAGCTGTGACTAGCTGAGGCTTCTGATATGAGAGAAAACAATATGATGAAGTTATATTTCCACAGAATAAACTGGCTAGATGATCCTTTAATGTTATCTGGTAGTAAGCATAAACTCTTCTTGAAATCACTATGTGAAATAAAGGCATTGCTTTGAGACAACAGAGCTGTGATGGTTGCCACACTTGTGAGACAGGAGACTTGTGCCCTGTGTCCTACCTTAGCTGCAGACTTACATGCTGAAATGGTTCTTGCGAGGTGATGAGTCTCTTCTGACAGCTAGGGCTTCTTATGCAGGGAAAACCTGTGCAGAGAAGTGGCATGGATGGCCGTTTATGTGGCGTTATCTGGTGATTGGTTTGATGCCAATCTTGCCAGCATTCATTAATCTATTTTATGCACGCATGTGCACACTGCACGCCCCCTCCCCATGAAATCAGAGTAGGATAATAAGAAGTAAAACCAGATCTTAAACCATTTCTCTCCCCGCCCTCCCCCCCAGCTTTCTTCACAGACTTGACTTTATTCATGATTTCTCCTCCTTCTCCCCCTCAGGATGGCACGGGGCATCCTGGGGGGCAACACGTGTTTCCATCAGTTCCTCATGAGTTGTTTTCCTCCTTAGCCAGTGGGGACGCTCCTCACACTCTCACTCTGCTGCACCATGGGAGACAGTCCTCCATGAACTTCTCCAACATGAGTCCTTTCCCACAGGGCTTCAGTTCTTCATCAGCTGCCCCAGTGTGGGTCATTTCTATGGGGCGCAGTCCTTCAGGCCCAGGCTACTCCAGCCTGGTCCCCCATGGAGCGACATGCCCCCCAGCAAACCTGCTCTGGTATGGGTGTCTCTCTCTCTCTGTGTCTCACTCTCTCCATGTGCTGCAGGTCCTGCCAGGAGCTTGCTCCAACATGGGTCACAGTGTCTTCCATATGTCTCCACCTCCTTTAGCGTGGGGCTTCTTCACAGGCTGCCTGTAGGGTCTCTGTTCCCCATTATCTTCCATGGGCTGCAGGGGGATAACCTGCTCAGCCCTGGTCTTCTCCACAGGCTGCAGGGGAATCTCTCCGGAACTTGCAGTGCCCCCTCCTCTCGCTTCTTCACTGACCTTGGTGTCTGCAGAGTTTCTTACATCTTCTCACTCTGTTCTCTGGTGGCAAAAAGCCGCTGCTTACATTTTATTTTTCTCTGAGATGTGACTCCCAGAGGCACTGTGACTGTTGCTGATGGGCTTGGCCTTGGTCAGCGGTGCGTCTGGCCTTGAGCCTGGCTGGTATTTACTCTGTTGGGCCTGAAGGAAGCTTCTAGCAGCTTCTTGCAGAAGCCACTCCTGCAGCCCTCCTCCCCCACCCAGAACCCTGCCATGCAAGAACACAACAGTCACGTTGTCAATTTTTGTTTAATGAACTGCAATTTCCAGTGCAAGGCATGTTATTAATACTAAGGCTAAAGACCCATTTTGTCTTGAGCCACAAGAAGTTACACGTGTCTGTGCTGCTACAACTGAACATATAGTATCTTGGTGCTACTTCAGGTCAGAATTAGATTTGGGGAGCTCTCATACAATAAAATTAGCATGTTGTTACTGGAAGAAAATTGAAATGACAGCTTTAATCATAATTTCAGAATCACAGGCTGGTTGAGGTTGGAAGGGACCTCTTGAGATCAGCTAGTCCAACCCTCCTACTCAGAGCTTGGACAGTGAGGGTAGGCTGCCAAATGCCAAGTCCAGTTGGATTTTTTTGAGTAGTCCTTTCAAATAAATGGTAGTTTTGGATTGACTTTACCTCCAGAGCCTGAGAGTATTATTTTGTATTTATGTTGTAGCTTGTCTTGTTTCACGTAAGAATATTTATCTCCTTTCCTGAGCGTTGTCTCCTTGAGTTTTAAAAAAATCTATTCAGTTACTAGGAATTTTTACTAATTTTACTAAATTTATTTGCTTCTCAAATTAAATACTTGTTTTTCAAATTGGCTTTTGTTTCCAAAAAGATAAAAACCATTCCTGTTTTGTTTCTCCAATCTTCTGTTTGCACACCTTTCAAAACCTGTATGCTTTTGCTTCAGACATTTTGCATCCTTGGAGACCATCACAAATACCTATTCAAAACTATTAAAATCACATGAAAAGAAATACGGTACAAGGCTCTCACGTTTTTATGCATGAATTTTTAGTCAACAATACTATTCTGTCAGGATCAATACATTACTAAACGTTCAAATGTTCAGTTCTTTGTGTGCCCAATTATATATTTGAATCCTTACAAGTTTTTTAGTCTAATTTGAATAACTTGGGTACGACACAACCCTGAGGAAAGTTACTAGTGTCTCTATTCTTACTCTATTGTAAGAGGCCAATTCATATTTGGGGGTTTTCATTTGGGGTTTTTCTTGATCATTCCAAAGTTCGGATGTCAAAATTATTTAAATGAACTTCCTTTTTTAAATTCTTAATTTCTTTTATGCAAACTTTTACTAATTTCGGGATGCATCAGATATCAGACTTTCCATTATGGCCATGATTGTTTGCCATAAGGAATTGTCTTTTTGGTAATTTCTACAACTTCCTTACTTTTATTTCATATTTGTTTAAAATGCCATCTGTAAGTCAGCATTGTAAGGTACTAAATTTAAAATGGTTACAAAATGACACAGCCTATCCATGGTCTTAGTATGTAAAACTGACAGGACAATAGAAATAATCCTTAGACATCAAGATGTCACAAGTGACTTTGCCTTGACACCTTGTGAAAAAACTACATGAGGGACCTAGCCTGGATCTGGGAGGGTTTTCTCCATAGATACTGGTTCTGTGAGCAGATTAGCATTTTAGATGAAGGGCAATAGCTATAGGGAGTTTGTAGCTGCCAAGCACTTATCAAAAAGAATTTTTCAAATCACTCATACTTATTTTTTTAAAAGAAGGGGGGGGGGAATGGATATAAGCACCTTTTAAAAACAATTATCCTTGGTTTAGATTTGTTATTATATTTGAGAGATTCATTATTTGAAAGCAAATACATATGCAGAAAGGCCACAGGAAGACATTTTTCTAAGGTAAATTAATTCAAGTATGTTATAATATGATGTGGTGGAGCACATAAATATAAGCTGGTAACTGCACTCGGTTCAAGCATTCAGGAATGAATATCCGTGCCTGAACAAACTCAGATGTATATGTGTTGGCCGATATACTCATTCCCTGTTGTTTGTTATTATTTCCTTTATTAGCATTTGAAATCCTTAAAGAACATTGGATATCATAAGGTAAATACTGTGTTGTGTCCAGAATATTTACTGAGTGGCAGAAATTAAGGAGCAGGATGGAACTGGAGAGGAAAGGACTGGGAGAGGACTTAGAGAGGTCAGCTAATACTTTTCTTCTGCTGCAAGGCACAATCAAACTACTCTTGACAGATCTTTGTCTAACCAGTTCTTTAAAATACAGTGATGGAGATGGTGGTTTGCTCCAGAGTCTCACTGTTGTTACTTTAAAAGTGTTTTCTCACCTAAGTATCTTTCACTGGGGTTTAAAGCCATGGTTTCTTGTGTTTCCACACTCTATGAGGATAACAATTCGCCTCAGTGTTTTTTGCATTGCATGCTTGAAGTGTGTGGTGTGAGTTCTTTGTAGTAAAAGAGGAAAGCAATTACCTTACTTTTGGTGGACACAGAAGCTATTTCTCTCAATCTGGATTAGGGATTTAAAAACTACCCTTTGGTAGAACACCTGGTCTGAAACTGAGTACATTTGGATTCAGTACCTCATTCTGTATGTGATGTAACACATGTACTGCATCTAGCACATGAAACCTGGATTTCTATATTGTCTTTCATTTAGCTTTGTAATATTACTAAGAGTAAGACTTGATTAGGATGTGTAACAGTATAAACCTAAAATTGCACATGCTAATGAATAAATAATGACTAGATCACAAATCTAGAACCTTTATTGTCTTGGTTTGGTTGATCTTTCCTAGTAATTGATGGGAGGTTGTCCCCTGACTTTAATGAGACTTAAATGAATCTCCTGCTGCTGTGAGTAGTGAGATTCTTTTTGTAGAGCTGAATAACTTGCTGGAACAACGCCTACATAATGATTTATTACAAAGAGTTAAGGAGAAAACAGGGGAGTTTTACAGTATTAAGATAGTGGTTTTAGAAAAAAAATAAAAAAGAAAGTTGAACTTCCTCATTGTAATTTTAAAGTAAGGTTGTTTATAGCATTTATTTCTTCCATGTAGTTGCTTTGCTTATGAAGGCTTAAATCCTAAAGTCTTTATTAGTCTTTGACTGTTCCTGCTGACAGCAAGGCTGTTAAGTCTTTTTCAGTTGCAAGCCTGAGTTTGTCAGCTTTATATGAAGCAGGTGTTGTTTAGTATACAAACATGATGCAACTGTTTGGGTGCTATGTAAATAATAGGGTTGTGATCAAAGTTATTTAAATTATTTTCAATTAAATTGAAATACACACTTTTTAAATTCCACCCAAAAGTGGAGGAGTATCTGTTTAGGAGAAGGCACTGTAGAGTCATGATAAGAGGTGTAGTTAATGAGGTACAACATATTCCAGTACTCTCATGCTTCTATCTTGTGCAGCCTATCTTATTGGGATTACTGAAGAATATCTGCCGACTGGCCAAATCTAATTTGGCTCGTTGCACGTCGGCCTTCCTGCCAGATGGAGCGTATTTCTAGTTTTTCTCACTAGAATTCAGATAAACTTTAGTTGGCAGAATATGGCAACTTTGACTTTGATACAACCCAGTACAGTGTAATGGAAAATAGAAATGAGCTCCTGGACATCAATGCCCCTAGGTTTGACTGTGAAAAAATACATCAATTGACTAACTTTATCAATTGAAGTTCACCAGCTGTTTAACTCTGCGTATCTTAAGCAGACTGTCCGTATGGCATCACTGAATACCTTAATAAAATCTTCACAGGCACCAAATTTCTTCCTTTCACTGGAATGCTGCCAAAACCAAATGTCTTCATTTTTTATCGTGGATGTAGCATTTCTTTGTGAGGAGGAGTGTGGGAGACAAGTCTGCCTGAAACAACAGAAGGGAGTGAAATAAGCAGTTTGCCAAACTTCTGTCCTGACTATGGATAATCCTGTGTTTTGAAGGAGTTCTGGATAAAAGGTCCAGGCATCCTGGCAGTGAGATCTCAGGTTTGGGGTTTTTTGTAGAGTAGGTAACTTGGCAAAGAATAGCATTTCTTGTTCTAAGAGTGGATAATTATAACCATTGATGTCTGCTTTTAACCTTTTGATTTATACTTTTGGGGAATGCTCTTGCATGTATAATGTGAAAATAATGTGCTGTGAAATTATTAATTAGTAAGAAGCTGTCTGGATCAGTATCTCTGTTCCAGCGGTTACACCTGAATCTAATTTATTTTTCTCATCTGCTGGTATTTTAATGTGCATTGGTAGCATTAAAAAAAATACTGTTCATGTAAAGATTTCACAGAAAAATTATTTAATATAAGCTGTTCACTTTGTTCTTTACTCTTCAAGGACACCATGACTTGTAGCGTGTGACCTGTTTAGGCAAATTCATTAATTTCTGTGCTATTCTAAGTTAACATTAGAAATAAAAATTTGTTCCCTAAATTATGACTTTCTTATCCAGTGGGCTAAAATAAACTGGTATCTCAGCTGTTAAATTGTTCTTTTGATTTCAGACAGGTCCATTTCTTCCTTCAGGCTCAGCTCACATTGCAGTTGTTGAATTTAGAACTACATAAGCACCTTTACTGTCATTTCAGCTCTCCTGCTTTTTTAAGAGCTCAGCTGTGTTCATGAGAACGGTCCATTAGCATCTGAAGTGTTTATTCCAACGAGGACATATTGGACATATTTAGAGGTGTCCTCTTGCACCATCTGGCCACCGTTTGTTGATACTTGTTACAGAGAACTCCTCACCTTTTCCTCCCTTTATGCCTGATCATTTTTGTTTTGGAGGGGGGGAAACCAAACAAAAACCCTTTACAAATTAATAACCAAATTGAGCACATTCTGCATCGCAAGTCTGCAGTTAGCAAGAAGAGAAATCCCTACTTGTCTCTAATGCCAGAATGGTTTTTTGTCACATAAACTTAAATACATGGTCCTGTGAGTTGGTCATTGACATACAACCTTTGTTAGTGTCTGACACGGCTGCTACTTAGTCATTGTGTAAGAGTTCATGCCTTAAAGGAAGTCCCTGTGGTCTGGCAAATAACTGAATAACATTGATTCAAAGTGTGATGAACCGCAGGGACAGGTATAGTATGAAACCATAAGATGATCAGATAATTCAAGTTGGAAGGAACTTAAGGAGTTTTTCTAGTCCAAATTTCAGTATGCAGGACCTCATGATTCCTGAATTGTTGGCTAGTATCAGAAAGTAATCCAGGAAAAAAAAAACACCCAAAACATTAACATGTATTAAAAATTCTTTTTAGCTTGTTTTACATCTGGAATGTGCTATAGATTTAGTATGTCTCAGAGGGAATACTTTCTCTTGAGTCTTACTGAACAAATGAAATTCTACTCTGGCTCATTAACAGAGAAATCAAAATGAATGGCAATAATCCAGATGTCTGCTGTAGTCCCATTTAAGAATGCTGTTTATATTAACACAGTTAGTATGTAAAATGTTTGGATTTTAATTATGGCTTAAGAAAGTAAACTGTTTTTAAAGAGAGGTGAGTGATATCCTCTGGATAAACATGCCAATCTGACAAACAGCTCCCCAGGTTTAACGAAGAAGCCCTCTGGAAAATGATTCATTGAAGATTTTTCAATTTTTCTTTTCATAAGCCTCCACACTCATCTTCTGTGCTAGTGAAGTTTCCAGTATGTCACAGACTGTTCATTCCTATAGCATTCTCTGGATGAACAGAAGCAAATAATCGAAGTCTGCAAAACAATTATGAAGAAAATCACTTTATCCAAGCTGCTGTACGGTGCTGATATTATCTTACAGTCAAGGCCAGTGCAGCCTGGAAAAGCAGAAAGCATTCCTGTACTCGGGGTTGCAGTTATGATTTAAATGGACATATGTGCATTTAAAGAATGAATTTTTGCTCATTTCACAGGTAGCAATACTACAAAATTGTGGATTTAAGAAGGGTTTCTATTTCTTTGGGCATGCTGGATACCTGCATACCTTTAATTCACTGTAGAGTGCATTTAAAGGGCTTATACTAGCTTGCTTTGTACCAGGTCTAACTTGGGCAGTCTATACCCTATGCACATTGGATTTCCCATAGAAGCTGTTCTCAGGTGTAGGGTTAAACTCTCTGAGACTTAGTAGAACGCTGGGTCCCCAGTGGGCACAGGGGTGTTAGAGCAACTCCTGCAATTCAGACCTTGTTCCCACTATAAAGCTGGTTCATAAAATGGCTTCCAAATTCTTATACTTCCTGACACTGAATTATTATTTCATATTTTAAGTGAGCAGACTTTTTTCTTTTATTATTGTGAGCTGATTACAGGGTTATTAGAGTATTAGTGTTCTATAGCCTTCTAGATAGAGGCTATTACTTGCTTGTCTGAACACCGGTGTTATTGTTGAGTGATGTTGAAATGGTTTGCTCACAGTCACCTAGTAACTCTTACCTATGGACATTCCACCTAGTTGTCTATTCACTAAACCACGTAACTTTCCATTATTTGCTCATTACTTTTGCCAGATTTTAGCAACTTGGAATTTTTCTTCCTTAGAATTGGCCTGAAGCAGTAAGTGTCACTTCTTCCATAGAATCATAGAATGGTTGGGATTGAAAGGGACCTAAGGATCATCTAGTTACAACCCTCCTGCCATGGGCAGGGACACCCTTCACTAGACCAGGTTGCTGAAAGCCCCATCCAACCTGGCCTTGAACACTGCCAGGGATGGGATTTCCGCAGCCTCTCTGGGCAGCCTGTGCCAGGGCCTCACCACCCTCACAGGGAAGAATTTCTTCCTAACATCTAATCTAAACCTACCCTCTTTCAGCTTGAAGCCATTGCTCCTTGTCCTATCACTGCACTGTCTGATGAACAGTCCCTCTCCTGCTTTTCTGTAAGACCCCTTTAAGTACTGGTACACTGTAATTAGGTCTCCCCAGAGCCATCTGTTCTCCATCCTGAGCAAGCCCAACTCTCACAGCCTGTCTTCCTGGGAGAGAAGCTCCAGCCCCCCAATGATCTTTGTGTTCTTCCTCTGGACTCACTCCAGCAGCTCTATGTCTTTCCTGTACTGAGGACACCAGAGCTGGATGCAGTACTCCAGGTGGAGAAGAAACTTGTATTGTGTTTCCTGTATAGGTTTTAAATGAATAAAATAATTGTTCTTCTGCCCCCCACCTATATATATGCAGGTTGTATTTTTTCTCTCCTCCCCACCCCACCCCCAAATATGTGAGTTGTTATGAATTTCAAACAATCATATGCAGGGTTTGGTCCCTAAATGCTTTTTAGTTTTCTTCTGCTGTAGATTTGCACTGGTGTAGAACTACAAGAATGAAAGGACTTGCCCTGCAATTTTGAGACATTTTGGTCAGTAGACACTAGAGACAGTGTGGAGGCTCTTTGTTGTTAGTAGTGTTCTTCCTTTTAGTGCCAAAGAAGATTTCTGTGCAACAGAACAAAAATCGGCTGTGAGGAGAGGGGATAGAAAGGATTAGAGGGATAGGAAGCCAGTGAGAATGGGAAGGAAATCTGGGAAGTGTCTGTGGGCAAATACTGACAGCTGCAAAGTGAGATGGGAGAAAAAGGCATTCCTTGAATGTATACGTGGCAAAGAGGAGCTAGGAATGAAGAAGCTGAGATTGAAAGAAGGAAATAAATGGGAGCAGATTTGGGATTAATAGGCCATGGAGGATTGAACATCTCAACTTTTGAGGTGAAACTAGGAGCTAGGTGATGATCAGAATAAACCTGCAGCCTAGATGGAAATGTGGGAAGAGGGAACAAGTTCATACAGTGAAGAAATTGGGCTAAGGCAGTGATTGTGGAGTGTGTGTGAAAAGGGAAGACCGTGCCCTGTTCAGAACGGAAGAATCAGATCTGATCACTAAAGGAGTGTCACCAAACATTGTTCAAAGCAAAAACCTGCCACAAAACTTGTAATTCTAATGGAGTCTAACAACTGAGGGTTCAGTGAGATGCGGGGTTTATCATGTACTGTTTTTCATCATAATCACCACCTTCAAACTCCGCAATTACACTGGCAGCAGTTACACTCCCCTTCCATGTTCCCCTCTGGGGCTCCTAATTTTCTTAACTTTCCCTTTGCTTACAGCCTACTCTGTTCTGCAGGTGCCAGCAATTCTTGTCTTTCAAACTGTCTTTTATTAACATAGCTGAGTCGAATTCAGAACAGTTGTTCATAACCCATACCTTCTGTTACAAGAGCTGAAAAGAATTTCTGAGTCGGTCTCTTTTTTTTTTTTTTCTTTTCCCCCTGAACTGTAAAAATTGTTCTTATGAAGTTACTGCCGAGCCTTGCAATGCAAACTTCAATTTGCAAGGAATATTTGTTCCTTTGAGTGCTTTCAGTGTTGTCTGCAGGTTTGCTTATGCACAGGGTTGACAGCAGAGTGAGACGTTTTTTATCATTTTTTCTGATGTTTTGTGAGATTGAATGGGGGAGGTTGGTGTGATGATGATGATGATGATTATTTCTCTTGGGAATATGTTAAGAGATAGAACACGGACAAATGGAGCCTCAAGGGTGACTCATGGTTTTGTTTAGCTTGAACTAGGTCCAGCTTCTAAGAGGAACTTGGTTTTTAGGTGCATGTTTTTGCAAAATGTTTTAAACTAGAGTTAGAATTCCAGAGGTCTCAATAGCATGTGTTTGTTTTTATTTAGGAACATGTTTAAGGAATGTTTTTGGTGTGTGAATGCAAAACAAATAAAACTGTCTCAAGCTGGAGGTTGCAAATCTTTGGCATATTCAGTGTCAGCAAAAATCAAGTGGAAGAATGTTACTCATAGAATGAACTCCGTTAATTTTTATTATTTACTTTGTAAAGAATTGTCTTTATGCTCAGTTTTGAGATGAAAAAATCGTGATTTCTTAACTAGTGGGTTTTTTTTCCTTTATAAGTGTTTCTTCATGGTTGGAAAGTGGCTAAAATTTGTTTCCAGGAAGGGTCACTGCCTGCTTGTCTTAGGGTAACACCAATTCAGACATGTCACTGAGTGTACAGCAGTGCAACACGTTCATACCAAAGCTTTTAGAATGTTGTTCAAGGCCTGGTTTGGATATTCTTATCATTATAAAATGTCAGTAAACATAATTTATAACACAGTCTTTATTTTTAAAAAATTAAAAAAAAAACAACAAAACTTTGTCTTTATGTGAAATGAGAATATCTTAGCTTGTGAATGTTTTGAAATTTGTCTTTAAAGCAGTTGATGACTTTCATTTTTAAGGTGATGGGGGAATGAAGGAAAGTCAGGGCTTCAATTTTGTTTCTTTTAGGGGATTTGATTATGTTTTATAAATAACTTTTCACTAAGAAAGTATCCATAACACTTTATTCATACAGTCCATAATTTACCTTTTGAGTATAATAGATAAGGTTAGGGTAAGTATGTAATAATGTCATGTATTTTTAAAATTACCTGAATGAGACAGCTGCAGAATTTGGCCAAGCAGAGCTGCAGCAGTGTCTATGATTGCATTGTTGGTCATTTCAGCTGAAGTACATCTCATTTATTTACATCTATCATATATGAAAGGAAAATGTGGATGAAAGACACTAAATTTAAATATGTGTTCATTATCTTAGGGCTTCATTGACCTTTGATTGTAGAATTTTTTTTTTACAGCTCTGCTCACTTTAGAGCTCTTCACTCAAATTCTTTAGTTGTTTTAAAAGTTTTTCATACAAAAGTTCAGAGTGAGGAGTCTTCTGTCTACCTGTGAGAGATGAGAGGGATTTGACCACACAATTCTTACTAAAATTAACATGCATTACCTAATTTAGTCCCCAGCCCCTGTCATGAAACATCCTTGGTGCAATTTTCGTTGTATGAAGCGTGGTTGTATTCTGCCTACTGATCTGTTGCTGATTTTGAATGATAAGGGTGTTGCAGAGATAATGCTTGGACTGCATATTATACAATACATTTTTGTACTAATTCTGAAATGTGGTTTTTTTGCAGAGATATTAAACCAGACAACATTTTGATGGATATGAATGGACATATTCGATTAGCAGATTTTGGTTCTTGTCTGAAACTGATGGAAGATGGAACGGTATGATGATACATTCCTAAACACCTTTTTTCAGTCCTTTACTAGCTGCTAAAATGTGTGCTAATAAAGAGAAAAGGTGACTTATGTCAAAGGAAATGGAATTGTAATGGCATTGGTCTGTAACTAACCTCAGTTCAAAATACAACTGCACGTTGCTTGGATTTACTGTATATTAAAAGCTTTTTAGATGCATATAGTCAACTCAAGAATAAAGAGAGGATGAGGATGTACCATCAGCACTGTGTAGGTGTTTGTTGATGGACTATGAATCTCTGGGTTTTGAGCTCTTAGCTCTAATCTTTATTGAAAACATAAGCACTTGTATAGCAGGGTGAGATGCAACTAGCATACAGCCATATTTTGGTATTATATTTTACTTTCACAGTATAAAGTAGGTGTGACTAGAATGTAATGCCAGTGTGTTAATCATGTCCTAGAGTGTTACAAAGTATTTGAGTTAATATATATGATTACTTAATTTATAAATACTTAATAATAGCTCTAAGCCTAAGAATTTACAGGTTTGTCCTTTGTTATTAAATACATGTAAGAGTTGAGCAAAACTATGTCATCGAGAATCGTGTCAATCTAGAGCCTGGGATACTTATATATTTCTTCATGAATTTAGAAGACTTTTTATTGTGTTCAGTTGCTATTGTCATAACCAGAACCCAAGGCTTAATTTATATATACATGCCCAGTGCCACGCACAGCACTGTCTGTAACTATGGAAAGGGATTTTAGTCCTGGAAATGTAACTTTTGCAGGTCCAATCTTCAGTGGCAGTTGGAACACCAGACTACATCTCTCCAGAAATCTTGCAGGCCATGGAAGATGGAAAAGGGAAGTATGGGCCCGAGTGTGACTGGTGGTCCCTTGGCGTTTGCATGTATGAAATGCTTTA
The DNA here is from genome assembly GCF_964237585.1 of Gallinula chloropus. Lineage (NCBI taxonomy): Eukaryota > Metazoa > Chordata > Aves > Gruiformes > Rallidae > Gallinula > Gallinula chloropus. The sequence continues at coordinate 71,417,172 of NC_140087.1, forward strand.
TGGAGAAACGCCCTTTTATGCTGAGTCCTTGGTGGAGACCTATGGGAAAATAATGAACCACAAAGTTAGTGCACTTTCTCTTTCTGTCTCTCTCTAAGCTAATTTTTAATAAGTAATAGGGTAACTTAGAGACTTATTTTAAAAATGAGGTGTTATGTACTAATTATGGTAATGTTCATAGCTGTAGAACAAAAAATGTGTTTCCATATAGTAAGTTTGCAGTTATGGATTGCAGATGGATTTGCTTGAGGATAAAGCAGTTTAAAACTAAAAATTTGGATTTGGAAACATGGCTGTTAATTCACTCTACAGAGTAAATCTTGGCTTCGTTACATCACTCCTTTTGTGTTACTTTCTTCTGGCGAGATCCATTGGTTGGCTTATGTAGAAGGTTCTTAAATGTTCTTCCACGTGGAGGTAGCTGTAGAATTTAACAGTGTAAGAGAAATGTACATAAAGAAGAAAAATTAGGAGGCAAAAAAAAATTTCAGTAGTTTCTATTTTTTGGTGAAGTCTTTCCTAGAAACCTTACTGCATATAAGAACAGACATAATTGCACATTCGTTTTTCTACATGATAATTATCACTAAGAAGGGTGGGTTTTCCAACTTTTTCTTGGTAATAAATTATTTTGTCTTATTTTAATCTTTAAGGAGAGGTTTCAGTTTCCTGCTCAAGTGACAGATGTCTCAGAAAGTGCAAAGGACCTCATCCGAAGGCTCATTTGTAGCAGAGAGCATCGACTTGGACAAAATGGGATAGAAGATTTCAAGAACCATCCATTTTTTGCTGGGATTGATTGGGACAACATTAGAAACTGTGAGGCACCTTACATCCCAGAAGTCAGCAGCCCCACTGATACATCAAACTTTGATGTGGATGATGATTGCTTAAAAAATTCTGTAAGTATAGATTTAACATTTTGACAAATCTGCTGTTGTAGTGTATTTTACAACAAAATATATGTATATAGCAGTTTATTTCACTGTGTTCTTCTTAAACAAGTGCTGCTTTGATGAACTGTGAGGAGAATACGTTCATAGTTTTAAGGGTGTTCCTCCCAACAAGATTAACTGCAGTTCAGTTTTGCAGATTCAATGTATTTAATGCATACACCTGTTATTTGCAGTGACAAGTTCTTAGTGCTCACGTCCTATAACGAATATATTTACATGTAGGTAGTCTGCCAGACAGTATTTCTAGAAGAGCATTGTTGAGGTTTGTACTAAGTTTGCACAGTGCATTTCATTGCAGTGCTGTACTCTGATTGCTCATATCCCTGTCAGATCCCATCCAGTTTATTCCCACTAAATTTTTTCAGTTTATTTTCTAATCTGACTTGAGTTTTGGGAAGTACAGGTGAAATGTTCCAGCAGTTTCTTCAGGCATCATCCTAGTGAGAGAAATAGTTTTGCCATTGCTTTGCGACTATTGAATTTTAACATGCTTTTGAACAAGAACTTTGAGAGATGATAAAGCTCTTAACATCAGAGGAATGCCTTGTGTTGTTTCCTTGGAAACACTTTTAATTTTTTGTGTTTGCTGAAAGATGCAGAAACCTGCTCTTTTCATGTGAGGGGAAGCATTTTCACCATTTTTGCTTTTGTTTTCTGAACTGCCCTGCCTATGCATCTTGGTTCTGCTGAGTTCCCTGGACCTGCAGGTAGCTGATAGGCAACATGAATTGATGTAAGCAGGATGATCATTATTTACATTCCCTTTCTTCCAACTGCTCAATAAAATATGGAAAACACTTCAGATGAAGTCCACTGGTAGATGTGGCATGAAAGGTCTCATAGCCTTTTCAAATAGGCAAATTAAGCATATCAGTTTGGCTGCATAGGGCAACATGCATTTTTTTCCTCAGTTTTTCCTCACATCCAGTGTTGCCCATCTCCCTTCACACATAAAGTATTTTTATCTTAAAGCTTTATTATACAGTCTTCAGATACCTGTTTGCATGTTACCTTGTCCAGGAACAGCTATCAGGGTTGGGTGGCAGGAATAGATGCTGTGTGTAGCAAGTCTTTGTGACACCATGTTTGTGAAGCTGAAATACCTTTTGGAGGTTATTCACACATTCTTGTGTTGGCTATACCAGGGATCTTCCTTTTTAGAGTCTAATCTCCCAAGTGAGGCACTCAAATGGTGCCTGTGCAGTGTGAATGGTTTCCTATTGTAAAGAAGCAGGGAGCTGCAGGGAAAGGAAGACCACTCCTGTGGCAGAGTTACTAGACTCAGACCTGAAAACAAGAGTACAATTTTTAATGCACTTTAGACTTTTGGGGGTGAAAAGCAGTGCCATTGAACTGTTTGAGATGAACAGTGGTTTCTGGTGTTTTGTCTTCAGTTTCCTCATTTGAAACATGTGAATTTAGGGTTTTTGGTTTAAGGTTATAGTTTTACCATATCTTCTTGCATGTAGCATCTCTGGAAAAAAAAGCCTAACCTGAGGTATTGCAGGACGGAGGATATTTTACATTTTTTCCTTTAACTAGTGGATTTAATATTGCTTCCCCTGAAATTCTTGCACGTAACATGGAGGAGTTTTCCCTGCCATCTTTGGTACACGTCTTGTGAGGAAAGTTCTCATACTTGCTTTACTGTTACAAAAGTCAGCACCACAGACAAGCCCATGACACTTCTTTTTTTTTCTCCTCTTAAGTTCTTTGCAAGGTGTGAATGGCATACAGCAAATGAGGAATGCCCGGTGCTGAATGTAAAAGGCAGTGTTGAAAAGCCAAGATTGTTACTGTTGTGCCCAAACTGTGGTCCCATGGAAAAATTATATATAAAATAATGAAATTGAAACAGTATGTTAAAAGTACACAGAAACATAATGGGCAAACCAGTCTTGCCAGGCAGCCTAAGTTCTGTAGGTACTTAGCTTTGAGCTGTTTGGTTTAGGAGCCTTACTAATAGGCACAATGGAAGTAGATTCAGTTATAATTTTGTCAGTGTGGTAATAAAGTTGAATTCACACAGGTAGCAGAGAATTATGTATTTTGATCTTTGCCAGGGAATCAGCAAATAAACAAATTCTTTTACACAATCTTACATTGTTAATGATATTTTAGTACCAACGTTGTTACATATGTGGTCACTGAAACTATCATCTGGGCTCTTAAAAATCACACAGTTACGCAGTTTGCTTAAAGTTATTTGTAAAGGCAGTGAAATATGGAAATAAAGTATAAATGTAGTAATTGATATTTTAATTATCTGTTAGTGGAAAACTAAGGCTTTGTCATTTGCTCTTGACATTAGTTTCCAAAATGCCCAGCAGTATAGGCTTGATGTACTTATACTGTCAAGCCATGTCATTGGTGTTGCTTTTTATTCTGTGAACTCTTTTTCAATGTGAAGATTTCTGTCTGCTAAGATGTCAAGGTTGTGATGTAATATAGGTGATAGCACCACTGAAAAGGTAATTTCAGATTCCTTTTGAATACAGGCTTATTCTCTCCTGCCGAGTTTTACATGTGAAAATGTACAAATCGGTCCCTTTTTTTTAAATCAGTGTTGCCTCTTCTTAAAATTTAGAAACTTCTAGCACTTTCAGTGAGATAATCTTCTTAGGGAGTTTTTTCTGATGACTGTTACTGCCATCTCTTGTACAGCAACATAAACCTTGAATCTTATGGTTGAAGAGGAAACTTTTACGGGATGTCTAAGAATATTGCAATTAAAATGGTTAAAACAGCATGGCAATAGGGTTATTTTAGCCTGAGGAGAAGCCCAAAGATTTGTCCTGGTTTACAGTTCTTTGACAGGAAAAAGGAGCGATGAAGGGGAAAATGGTTAAAAACACTAATGGGATTAGAAACCGTGTTGTATTACTTCTTTCTAGTAAATGTCTGACTATTGTTCTCTCCAAATAGAGATAGTGTGCCTAGGCACCGGGCTGGTAAATCTGCAGGCAGGAAGCCCTGCTGACTAAACAGCACAGAGGAGTATAGGAAGGAATAAAAGGTGGTACTCTTTGTGCTTAGAGCTTCTTGGAAAAAAGGAGACATAAATTGTTTTTTGAGATGTGTAATGTTCTGCTTTTCTCTAGCCATAGCCTATTTAATTAGAAAAACATTTTTATGCCAGCATGCTGTATATTGCATGCTATTATGAATTAGCTTTCAATGATGTTGATTCATATTTGGACTGTAGATAAGGATGACTGTGAATATGGTTAATATGATATTATCACTAATACTTCATGTAGGATTAAACTTGAAAATCTTTTTCTTTTAGGTCCAGTAGGATATTACTTACTCAACTGTCCTATTACTTTTCTAGGAAACAATGCCTCCACCATCACACACTGCATTTTCTGGTCATCATTTACCATTTGTGGGTTTCACATATACCAGTAGCTGGTAAGTTAAGAGTTCCAAAATTGTCTGTAGGGTAGTTCCAAAATCTCTGACAGAGTTTCTGACTCTGAAACCAACTGCAAGTACATACCAAAGAATGTGGTTTATTGAGGAAATTATTAGGCCATAATCTAAAAATGCTGTCTGTCAAAGGAATGAGTTCTCTGCAGGTAAAATTTACATACTGCTAAATTAAACAGTAACAAGGCAGTCATGTATGCTCCTTGATCACTCATGTAAATAAGCAAATAGAGAATGTTTACAACCACTGAAAAACCAGGCCTGTGTTTCTGCAAACATACATGCTTGATGCTGGTTATGTGCCATGTCCTGCAGACTTCAGATTGATTATTTGTTGTAGCAGTAGTATGTGTACATGAGTACCCACAGTTTCAGGGACACAGCATTTTTCTGAAAGGTATATACCGTAGTTGTCGCACGATAATTTCCCATCATAGGTTGTGATTCTTGTCTTCAATGCATTTGGGAAACTTGTTTAATCATTTTTCAAATAAACTTCGTAATTTTGTGTTGCCTTCTGCTATCTGGCTAATGTAGACTGTCCATAATGATAATTTTTAGTCAGTAGTTCATTCACTTTTATGTAACAAAAAATGTACTGAGGAGATCAGCCATGCTAGGTAAAAGTTATTTCCATTTTTTATGAGCACATACTAACAAGGTATTATTGGATTGTATAATAAATCACTTATTAGTTAACAATTTAAACAACTGTTTATTGGTTGATAGAATTTGTTAGTTATTTTAAACACAGCCTGTTGTAAAATCCAATACTCTGTAATTTTTTGCCCCCAGTGTCCTTTCAGACCGCAGCTGTCTAAGACTGACAGCTGGACCACCCTCCATGGATCTTGATGCCAGCATTCAGAGAACTTTGGAGGATAGTTTAGCAACAGAAGCTTATGAGAGGAGAATAAGACGCCTTGAACAAGAAAAGCTTGAACTTAGTAGAAAACTGCAAGGTACAGTCATTAAAAAAAACCAAAAATTAATTAAAAATATATATTAGCTTACAGATTTGTAAGGTATGGTTTCTACTGTGGAAAAAAAAATACACCTCCTGGAATGCTTTTTCGCAGGAAAAAAAGGAATTTTCTTCTCTATTTACATTGACAAACTTCTTTTACTCTTTATGCCTGAAATATCCCACATATGCCACTCCTTATAATATGACAACTTTGTTCACAGTGTGCCTTGGTTACTATGGCATAAAACCTCTAAGAAAATAGTTTGTCCAGCTGACAGTTACTGAAAAGTAGGACTTCTAGTTGGATATTGTAAACTGTAGAATCCTCAGTGGAGGGGCCTTTTGGTGTGTCTTAGTTTATCAGTGATATGTTTTTTACTTCCTCAGGTGTTTGGCATGTAATTTGTCCTTCTGTCTTCCATTCTTTTATAGAGTCCACCCAGACAGTCCAGGCTCTGCAGTATTCGACAGTGGATGGCCCAATAACAGCAAGCAAAGATTTAGAGATTAAAAGTTTGAAAGAAGAAATAGAAAAGTTGAAGAAACAGGTAACAGGTATGTTATAGATATTAATGAAATAACTGCAACAAGAAACAACATTTGGCAAGACTTTCGGCTCCTGATTTAATGTTAGTTTTACAGTGTTTTCTGGAAGAGTCTTCCAGTCTATTTTACTTCTCATTTTATCCTTTCACTCTTCATTGGTTGCTCAACAGTTTCTACAAATTCAGGGTAACATTCAGTACTTAAGTAATTTCACTTGCAAGCCAACAGGAAGATTTCAATGACTTCTGCTTTTGTTATTAGTGGTAAAGTTCAACTAGTTTTAAATTGTGGTGTTGCTAATTGACATGAATGTGAATGAGGCTTTATCTGAGGATTTGTGAAATGGTGACCAGTTTCCTTAGCACTGCTATTGTATTTTATGTTTTCCCCTCCCACAGTGTGTGCTGCAAGAGCAGATGGAGGAGCACTTGTTTGGTTGGTTTTGGCAGAAGCAAAAGTCAGTGCGATCCTTGTAGTCACTGTAGCATACTGAGCATTCCTTGCTTCGTACATCGCTGCACTCAGGTGTGCAGGTACATAGGCAGTAAACTGGAAGGCAGGCAGGTGCTGTTTCTTGCTTAGGTGAGCAAAACATGAGGGGTGAAGACTATAGCTTGGCAGTGTTAAGTTTTGAAATATTTGATGGAAGGATGAATTGTTATGATTTAAACATCAACTGGTATTTTTCATTATCTCACTTTTTGTAGAATTTTCCTTGAAAGGGACATATTTGTGACATGTGATCACACTTCTGTTTTCTTTGAAACCGCAGAGGTTTGTAGTGTGCTGTTGCTTAGTGCATTGTAACTGGATGTGGAGTAAAATCTAATTGAAACTGGGGATGTGGTTTTCTGAGTATTTTGTTACAACAGTACTTCTAGAAAAGTGTTGGGTTATCTGGGATGTTATGTCTGTGCATGTGAAACTAGAGCGATACTGAATTTTCCCTGTGCCACAGAGTAGCAAGGAGAGGATGCTATGGGCTGTAAGGCTGCAGTTCCATGAGCAACAGGACCCACCAAACAAAACTGCCACCAAAATGAGTCCTGCTCACAGCTGTGTGCCCCTTCCCTTCTCTGTGCTTGCCCTGGACACACTTGTGAGTTTAATTTGCTTAAGTAAGCAAAGAAAGAACTATCTAGATATAGAGGATATAATCAGTAAATTAGATAAATCAGCACAATATGGGCAATAGGAGCATACGAGGAAAGGGAGATGAGAGAGGTAGGACCACCTCTCAACTCTAATGTCAGTGAGCTACCATTTCTTACAAAGCATTTATTTCCTTTCCATTTTATTCCTTTGCTTCTGAGATTTCATGAGGATTTTATAACTAAATTTCTGGCTGTCAAGTGAAAAGTGCAGAAAAAGAGCTGAATTTCTTTGAATGATGTCATACTGACTTTCTTTAGAACTCCCAAACTAGTTACAAAGCAAAGATCTACTTAGCCCTGTATCCTGTGTCTTTACAGAGGCTACTGGAGACATTTATGGAAAAATTCAAAGACATTCAATATACCCAAATCCACTTTTTTCCAACCTTCATTTCCCAGATTTGGCAATTCATGTTTAAGAACTTCCAGTGGGAGAGCTCCTATTGCACTTCCATGTTGAATATAGCTGAATTTGCTCTCTGTTTAGCTAACATCTCTTTAGTTTACTGTAAGGGCTAGCTGCTAACATCAATATCCAGTAGCGTTGGTTATTATTCCAGGTGAAGGAAAATTTCTCTTAGTCATTCATAGCATAGAATGTCTGCTATCCTGGTACTTCACAGTTTTCTCAAAATAGCTTCTTGAGAGCAGAGGCATCTTTAAATAGAAAGAAAGGGAATACAACAGGATGGGTTGTATTTAAGAAAATTAACAAGGTTGATAGTTTGTTAGATATCAGGATAAGAACCATAGAAACAGCGAGGACAGTTCTGATTCCTCTTGTCAATCCAAATAGGAAAAAGTCTGCATTTTATGTGAGAAAAGTCAGGCACAGGTAGCAGTAGATGGATCTCTGGTTTATGTCCATATCTTACCTGTGACAAGGAAAAGAAAACAGAGGAAGAGAGGTTGGAGGAAACAACAAAAAAGATTTGTTCTGGTTTGCATTTGTGAAAAGACCTCATTCAGTTCCTCAAAGTGTGAGGAATGCCAGCAGTGACACCCACAGAAAGAATAACTTGAACTTAACTTCCAGGCATTTTAGTTGGTTTGTTTAGACTCTGTTGCCGCGTTATGGGGCAGAAGCACACTATGTGTGAGCTGCAGACTGCAGCACACAGGCTATATGCTGTTAAAATTGCATAGTCTGAAAGAAGTCTGGTATAGATAGGCAGTTGGACAGCTGCTCTGGCGTGATGCACCAGTTCTGTGTTGTGCCATAAGCATTATTTTTTGGATGTAAACATGGCTTAACTAGCTCAGGGACAACCGCTCTGGTTCAAATAATGCCATGTTGGCCCTGTGTCAGAGCAAAGGGTTTTGTTAAGTTTCTCTCTGGCTAAATGTCCCTCCACTTGCTGCTTTAATGGGGAATAAGCATGATCAGAGACCTCTTATCTGCAGCAGTGGTCAGCTCTCTTTTTGGCTCTTTGGGGTCACTGAAAAGCAACATCTAAAAGAACAGCTTTTGAATGGGACCAGCCCTTCATTGGAAAGTGTCACAATCAACCCTAAATTCTAATTTATTCTTGGCTATCAACTTGCATCTTAGTTTTGAATTCATTCCCAAAGGTTCTGCTTTCTTCCTCTGGTAATGAAAACAAATAATTGTGTGGGAACATTCCCCAACGTAACAGATACCCCTTTTCACATTTAAAGGGAGTCAATGTCTGGGGAAGATGATTAATATTGAGAAGGTTTTCCCTTAAGTGTCCATTAAGAAATTTCTGCTTTATGCCACATATATATCTATATATGTATTCCTGGGTATAATACGTGCTTTTGGGTTTTTTGTGTTGGAAGTGAATAATGTGGGCAAGTGTGGAAGATGTAGAGTTGTCTCATCCATCCTCAGTGATTGCATAACTTTCCCAGTAGGTATTTGAATACCTTGTCTGGTCTAGTCAATACAGCCATTAGTTAGAAGACATTCACCTGGACCTTAATTGTATCTTATATGAGCAAATTTAATAAACTTGGGAAAAGAGTTGTGTTTTGCTTGATTTTTATGGGTTTTTTTCTGTCAGATACAGTTTTAAAACTAAATTAATTACAGAGCATGGGCACAAACCAAATGATGGTCATGTCTGAAGGCTTCTAATTTTAGGGGAGCTAATGTTTTCTGGGTTTCCAAATCTAGATCTGATGAATTTTTAAGATGGTTCAGTTCAGGTGCAGAGCTGACCTTTATGCTTTAGGCTCATCTCTTGGGCAATTAAATGTAACTTGAAAATATCCTATGGTGGCTGTTTGCATGTATTAGCTAAAATGTTAGCAGCAACTAGGGTGATTAGATGGAAAATCACCATTGACTGCACATCACAACTAGCTTTTTGTAATATGCTTCAACCTGTTGTACTGCCTTTTCTGGAGCTGTAAGAATAAACACCTGCCTAAAGGTAATAAAAAAGGAACATGAAATTGTGTCAAATTCAGGAGTATCACTGGGAGGACCTTAGAAAAATACATTTTTTATGTCTATCTAGTTTTCCAGGAAATGACAAGCTAGCATATGCTTTCAATTTTTGAGGTCAAAGTTATAATTTTTGTTCTCAAAGTTACATAGGAGAGGACTTTGAGGAATCTTTAATATTGCCAAATATGTAAAGGGCAGCAGTGGAAGAAGAAAACAGAGCTGTGGAACAAAGTAGTTCATGCACGGAAGGGAGATTTATCTTGGCTCAGCAGAGCCATATATAAACTTTATTTTTGCTGGTGACTTCAGAGTGGACAGCCTAAGAGAGGCAGTTAATATTTTCTGGCTTTGAGCTGCATCCCTTAACTAAGTGCATTCTTTTACATTTTTTAACAAGAATCAATGAATTAAAACAATAGTGAATATGGGCCTGGATAAAAGCCAAAGATATTCATTAGCTTATAAAATTCTTGTGATTCAAAAATTGCAGCTCTTAGAAATTTACGTGGTTTTATGTTTGATTTCACAGACAATCAGTCTCATAGGGTTGCACTGATGCAGCTGTAAGTGAAAGACTCTTAATGAAAGTATAGATGGGTTCCTGTTCTGTGTGTAAATAAGTATTGTCTGAAGACCTGCCACAAATGAGATCAAAGGCAGAATGTCCAGTGATTTAGTAGAACTTGGAACTAACCTGTCTAACCTGCTTTCATATATATCTTGCTTTAAATTCCTGTTTTAAAGTGAAGAACTCAGAGGGGGAAAAATACCTTCCAGTAGCTGGGAATTTTTAGTTGCCATATTTTATGGATGATTTCATGTTGTAGCATTGGAATATATTTATATAGCATTATTTAGCTGTGGCTTAGAAGTGTAACTGACAGTTGGTAAGAAACTGGCTGTAATAGTTTTCCTGTATTTATAGTAGTAATAAAGCAGATCACATGAACACAAGTTGTTTTCACATTAGAAAAAAAGTAAAATCATCTGAAGTTAATTTTAAGTGTATCACCAGGAGAACACTTGCCAGCTCTTGAGTGACCAGTTACTTTTACTGTTTCTTTCTGTGGGAACTTGGGGGAAGGAGGGGGGGACTGTTTATAATTACAGTGTAATAAAAGATGTGTTAGATACTGCATCACAGTGCATAAAAGTCAAATATATAGGTTATGTTCAAGCATACATTACAGAGTTATGTATAGTGCATTATTATTGTAATGTGAAAAAACAAATTGTTATTGTTTTCTATGTTGTTTCACAGTGAGCTGTGAACCTTTTATTTTGTTGTGTTAAAAGCAGAGAAAAGCATTTTATCCCACTCCCTATTCTAAACCAGATAAAAATTGCATTAGTTTGTGGTTAAATGGAAATGAGAACAAATGCATAAGGGGCTTCAAGCAAGCAGCTAGACCATGCTATTCTAGAATAATGATATTGGCTTTTTTTTTTTCCCTTAACATATTTAAAAGTCTGATGCTTTTTCTAGATTCTGGTCAGCTAGAACAGCAACTTGAGGAGGCCAGCACTGCAAGGCGGGAGTTGGACGATGCTTCCAGACAAATAAAGGCTTTTGAGAAACAGGTCAGAACGCTGAAGCAAGAGAGGGAAGATCTTAATAAGGTAAAAGCATTTTGTCAGCAACTTTTCCAAACCCTAAAAGCTGTTTTATTTTTGTTCATTTTGCTTGAAATAACTTTCAAGTGTAAAATTAATGAGCAGCCGACAAATGCATAGCGTGACCTACTTTGCTTTCTATCTCTTTTTTGAAGAAAAGGACATTATTTAACAAGCTGTATGTATGAATGCTGGGTGGTCTTAGATGACTGCTTCCTGATAACAAACAGCTCCATGATTCAAATTGCATGGTGTCTGCAAAGGCTTTATAGCTTCAGACTATGATATGATAATCATAAAGTGATAATGATAGTGGTTAGAAGGCAGAGTAGAAAAGAACTATTCCAGACAACTAATTTAATCTGAAGTATAGGTGAGACTATAGCAGGGAAAAAATGTTAAGACAATGGTATTAGAGCTGTGTCACAGATCTGCTTCCAGGAGAAATATGGAAGATTGAAAAGTAATTTGTAATAACTACATTGAAAGAATAGTGGTATTTATTTCTTCTTCTCTGTCTCCCTGATACCTTGTTTTCTTATTTATAACGTGGTGTCTCTCATGGCTCTTTTTTATATTCATGGTTAAATCAACTTGTAATCAGGTGTGAAATATATTAACCTGTTTCTTATCGTGGTTATATTGGCCTAGTATTTTATAGTCCACACTCAATGGTGATGTGCCAGCTGTATTTAACACCATTTCTTTTAACCCTTAAGGCTCTTAAAACCTTCAAAGCTACCAACTTTTCTGAGAAAGGGTGTCTGTCTCTTAGAACAACTCATAGTTATCAGCATCACTTTTTAATAACCTTAGAAAATGCTTTTGTATTGGTGTAGATGTCAACAGTGCCAGATATTAATTCTTCCTGCCATTCTTCTTTTCATCCTCAGATTTGCTTTTCCTTGCTTATTTGGTCTGCTCCATTTTGGCTGAGCATCATTAAAGCATTTAAACTGTTGTGGTCTCCCATTCATAGTGTAGTAGGACAGATCTAAGACACAGCAAGCTTTGTGATGGTATCGCACTGTAGAGGTATCATGGCATTAGCAGGATTGTTTCATGTGGGTCCTTTTGAAAGAATAATTATTATATATTGCTGTTGATCACCACGTGCTGTTGATCACGACAATATTTAGTTGCCTGAAGTTTTCTGTAATACTTGATGTTGTGGTACAGTGTGTGGAAATCATACTCACTGTTGCAGGTCAGTTTTCAAAAGATTCTACAGTAGAAATTTTCATAAAGCAAATGTTTCCGTTCAGTTCATGAAACAATTTTTAAATCATTTAGCAATTAATGTTATTCTTTTTGTCATTCAAGTAGTTCTTGGAAAACTATGTTAGAAACACTTTTTAACTAAGAAAGCAAAGTATTTCTATATTTTAATGCAGGTGCTTGAAAGCCTTTCTGTTTAACCTATAATAATGGAGTAAATTCTTACTTAGTTTATGCCTTTTTCCTAATTTTAGTAGTGTAAAACCTGGCCTCTTTCCCTATTTACAGAGGTACACAATCTGTATTGTAGATGCATTCATGAAAAGCAATGAATATATAGTTTCTGTTCACTCTGGATGAAGTGTTAGATACACATCCAAAGAGGGAATCGGCCTTGCAGCTTTCTAGGTTTATTACTTGATTCTTCTTTTAAACTGTAGGAACTGGCAGAGTCTAGTGACAGATTAAAATCCCAAGCCAAAGAGCTGAAAGATGCACACAGCCAGCGGAAATTGGCAATGCAGGAGTTCTCAGAGATGAACGAGCGGCTCACAGACTTGCACTCTCAAAAACAAAAGCTTGCCCGCCAGCTCCGAGATAAGGAGGAAGAAATGGAAGTGGTGATGCAAAAAGTAGAAAGTTTAAGGCAAGAGTTACGCAGAACAGAGAAACTTAAAAAAGAAGTAAGTGGTGAGAAGATTGTTTAGAATCTATGAAATAACTACATGTAAGGTTTTGTGGCAGTTAATTTTTTTTTTTTGTTGTCTATTAATCTTTAACTCTTTTTTGTTTAAAACGTTACTGATTTTTGTTTGCTGAGAATTTGAAGTGTCCAGTTAAGTGCTGAAGATTTCTCTGTTATATTGAAAACCATCAATAGGTTTTGGCAAAAAAAGAAAAGAAAAAAAATATATAATCCTATTAAATATGTATGTACTTTTGTAGCTGGAAGTCCAAGCTGAAGCTGCAGCTGCTGAGGCATCCAAAGACAGGAAATTGCGAGAGAGGAGTGAACAGTACTCTAAACAATTGGAAAATGAAGTAGAAGGGCTAAAGGTTAGTCGGTTTTGATATTAACACCTGCAAACTTACTAGTCAACCAGGACTCGGATCAGTTTGATTGCTTTCAGATGTAGGATGAAAGGGTATTGTCAGTCTGTCACTTCAGTTGATGCTGTGTATTAATGCAAGCACGATTCGCATTATTGTCCAGAAAAATGAACAGTTGCCTAATGCACTTTTCAGGCCAGTGTGTTCGCTGCTCACTGAAGTATTTCTTAATGCTCAACTGTTTATTACCACATTGGCGTCCACTGTTACTTTGTGTAACTCTACCTGTTAAAAGCCTGGGGTTTTTAGGGTAGAATGGTTGAGTACTTGAAGATAAACCCTGCAGCCTGTGCACATTTCTGTATAGGTGTTTTGTGTACTGTGTTCTTCCTCAGTGTGTAAGTCAAAAGAAAGATGGTTTCCTCCACAGCAGATGTCAACTGATGTAGCTGTAAAGGAAAGGGTTTAGAGGGTTCTGCCTCTCAGACAGAAGTTGAGGCATTTTTGCACAAGAATAGCATCGAGCATGAAGCCTTTGCTTATATGAATAAGATTGCTTACACATGTAGGTGTTTTTAAGAGCGGGAATTTAAATAAGCTGTTAACTTTTACACAATGCTGTGAAGAAATTAGTTTCTCAAAAACTGAATCAGAGAGTTTTTCATTTCCACTTGAGGATTGCTGTTCATATACAGCAAAACCCTGTTCCCAGCACATCCAATAGGATAATTCTAAACTTTTTGTGGAAAACAACAGATGAGGCCTATTCTGGCCTGAATTTACATGAATAACAGGTGGGGGACTGGGTTATTAGAATTTTGTGGGACATTTGTCTACGTGAAGTCACTGCACAGAAAATTTGATGCTGCTTTGCAAACACTCTTTTATTTTGCCTTTTGTGGTTAAATGAAAAGAAGGAAATTCATTCAATATGAAGTTTGATTTTGTAGTTTCTACTGCTGTGAATTCACAATGTTATCTGAAAATCAAGAGTAATTTCTTTTGCTTTCATGAATCTTCACCATCAGCAAAGAGTTTGTATGACAGTTTGAGGTGAGAGGAATTGATTGGAGATCTATTGAAAATAAATTATATGCTGCTTTATAACAAAGAGCCAGCTCTTCAGAAGAGGGGGCTTGTAGCTTCCCTAGTAATACTGCACATTACACTAAGCACACTTTGGACCACATGTGGTTGTTGTGGCACTACATTATCCATTCAGTAAAGCTCCTTAGTTAAGTTCAGGAGGATGTCATGGAGAAATGATCAATAAAGAAAAAAAGTCTTCTGTCCAGCCAGGTCCTTCAACACTGACCTGCTTGTTCTGCAAAGTCAGTATAGAGGTACAATTTTGGTCACTTTGCTCTTTTGGCAATGTTTAAAGCCAGCTGCATGGCTTTTACCTCTGCGAACTGGCAGAACTCACCTTCTCCTTCTGTACCTTCTGCAACTCATCATGGTGGACTCCATACAGCAGCCTTCCACCTCTGATGTTTTCCTACAATGTGACAGGACCCATCAGTGAACAGGGCATATTTTTTCTCATTTTCTGGCAGTTCATTATATAGTGGGCCCTCTTTGGCATGCATCACCTCCTCGTCTAGTGATACTCCAAAATTCTTGCCTTCTGGCCGGTCTGTGATCACTTCCAGGATTCCTGGGTGATTGGAGTTTCGTATTCAAGCCTGTTTAGACTGGGGAAGAGGAGGCTGAGGGAAGGCCTTATTGCTGCCTACAGTTAGCAGGTTGTATAGAGGTGTGCAATGGTCTCTTCGTCCAAGCGACAGGTAACAGGATGAGGTGGAATGGGCTCAAGCTGTGCCAGGGCAGGTTCAGATTAGATGTTAGGAAAAAATTCTTCACCAAGAGGGTTATCAGGCATTGGAACAGGCTGCCCAGGGAGGGGGTTGAGTCACTGACCCTGAATGTATTTAAAAGACAGGTAGACAAGGTGCTTAGGGGTATGGTTTAGTAGAGGACAAGTACAGTTGGACTTGATGATCTCAAAGGTCTTTTCCAACCTTGTGATTCTGTGATTAGTGCAACCCACTTGCTCCACATAGCATTGGTGGCATAGTACGTAGAAGGGGCCTTCCCTTTGAGCGTCCACCCCTGCATCAGCAGTCATGGTGGCAGGAGGAGCTGGGCTTCAGTTCCAGTCACTTCTGAAGCAGCTTGAACCCCTTCATATGGCGCCAGTATTTCCTTTTCAGTTGGAATGTAGTAGGACTCAGATCCTCTGTAGCCCCGACTCCCAGAGGCCAACCTCATGTCTCCCCTTGTGCTTTCTGACAGAGACTCCAGGTAGGGCCATTCTCCCTGGCTATGGTGTAGAGCACGTTTTTAGCATCTGGCCCCGTGGGGATGGGCCGAAGGGCTACTGCATGGACTGTCTCCTGTTTGATCTGTTTGAAGGCTTGTCACTCCTCAGGGCTTCATTGGAAATCATTCTTCTTTCGGGTTACATGTTAGCGAGACTGTAGTTTGGGATATGCATTTGCCAAAAACCCACAATGCCTACAAAAAGCTTGTGTCTTATTTTTGTTGGTCTGTGAAGACGTAGTTGCTATCTTATTGATAACATCCATTGGAATCTGTCAACATCCATATGCCATTTTATTCCTAAAAACTGGATTTCTTGAGCAGGTCCCTTGACTTTACTTCATTTGGTAGCAAAACCAGCTTTCAGTAGAATTTTGATTATTTTCATCTCTTTCTTGAAAACTTTTTCTGCTGAGTTGGCCCATACAATGATGTCATCAATATACTGCAGGTGCTCTGAGGCTTCATCCTTTTCTAATGCAGTCTGGATCAGTCCATGGCAGATGTTGGGGCTGTCCCCCCACCCTGGAGGTTTCCACCCCTCGGGCAGTCAATTCCAGGTGTACTGGATGCCTTTCCAAGTGAAAGTAAACTGTGGCCTGCACTCTGCCACCAAAGAATCTAAAAGGAAGCATTTGCAATGTCAGTTGTGGCGTACCACTTCGCTGCTTTTGACTCCAGTTCATACTGGAGTTCCAGTATGTCTGGCAGAGAAGCACTCACGGATGGTGTGACTTCATTCATGCCACGACAGCCCACTGTCAGCCTCTGGTCTCCAGTGGACTTTCACACTGGCCATACTGGACTGTTGAAGGGTGAGCGGGTTCTACCAATCACTGTTGGACTCTCCAGTTGATGAGTCAGCTTCTGGATGGGGATCAGGGAGTCTCAGTTGCTGTGGTGTTGTAGTCTGTGCACCACTGTGATAGCAATTTGCTCCTGTCATTCTTCGACCTTCAGCAACCCCACAGCAGAAGGGTCTTCCGAGAGCCCAGGGAAAACAGCCAGTTGTTCAAGACCCTTTTTGGTCTTGGAAATGCCATGTCCAGGGGAAGTCTGTGCCCAGGATGCATGGAGCATCTGGGCCAGTCACAATGGGATGTTTTTCCCAGTCTTTCCTAGTTAGACTTGCTTCAGCCTCTAGCAGAGTCAACTGTTGGGATCTGCCTGTCACCCTGGAAATACGGACAGACCTTCATAGTTCGATGGTGTATGACCCTTCATAGTCCAATGGCACTGGAGTACACTGAGTACCAGTGTCTATTAAAGCTTGGTGCTCTTGTGGAGCTGATGTACCAGGCCATTGAATCCACACAGTCCAATAAATACAGTTGTGTCCCTGGATGAAGTGAGGGCCCCTGTAGTCCTGCTGATCACACTTGCTGATCACATCTTGCAAAACAGAAGAGTTGTCCTCAAGAGGATCACAAATGCAATCGGAGAGTCTGGTGGGCTGCCTACTGGAAGCTGGTGCAGCATTCTTCCTGGAGGAATCTCTTTTCATAACTGTTTTGCCTTGCAGCTCATTTAATCCTGCTGTCTTTATCTCAACCCACAGGGTTTATTTTCCATTTTCCTCCCTATCCCCATATCACAGCAGTCAGTTTTTGTGTCCAGGATGGGGTACAAAGAGTTGAAATAAGAAAATACCTGACCAGACCATGTAAAAATAAATGTGTTATAAGAATGTATGAAATTAATTTAATCATTGCTGGTCCACTGACCACAATTTTATTTTAGTTCTTCTCCTACTTGCTCTCAGAGCTGTGTTACATGACACCTTACTTGATGTATGCTGTTTATCAGTGTTTGTGCATGCTTGATTACCTCTGTGCATTGGATTAAGGTTATTGCTCTGCTCTGTTGTGCACCACTGGCTTACAGTATGCTGAAATCATTGATTGTCAGACCAGTCTGGTATCTCTACTCAGTGGTGGCAGATAACACAGAGTGGAGTGACAGCAGGGGTTTCTTCTCCATACTTGGACAGCCATCTGTCAAAAGCTGTTAATAATCATGCTTTTTACTTTTTCACCTCAGAAAGCCAATATGTGAGGGCGACACTATTCTTCACCTTCCCCTTCTCTCCAGGCTAATTACAGTATCTCTTGAGAATGTTTAATATCCCTGGGACGCTCAGACCATTGCTAGGGCTCCTGAATGTGGATCAGGTCTTCTTTAGGGTTAAACAACTACTTCAGAATACCTCCTGGAGCACTGTGGCCCCCTTGATCAGCACTGCAGCTGTTCCCACCCCTGCGACAGGCACTTTGGCTGCTCCAATCCTGACGATGAGCACTGGAGCTGAACCAGAGCACCAAGCCGTGCTAGTATCACTCACTCATATTCACAAGAAGAAAAAGTGAGCTTTTGTAGTAAAGGATGCCAAACAGGGCCATCACAAGAACAGGAAGAAGAGACAGAACTGCTCTATTATTGCACCATTTAATGGTTATTCTTCCTTATTCTTCAAGTGCAAAACTCAATGTCTGTTAATATTGCAATTATGGTATCCACAGTACGTGGTAAACATGTCAATACATACAGTAATATTTACAAGACTGCTGTCAGATTGAGCTATTCAGCTTCCTAATTACCCAGTGAAAGAACTGCTGTCTTGAGGGTTTTTTTGTTTGGGTTCTTGTGTGTATCTCTGTGTGCATGAGAGGGGAGACTTCCTGAGCAGAGTCATGGTACCTAACTCTCTGTGTGCCAGGAGATGCATTATGCCTTAGTTGCACTATTTGTCCACTTGAAACAGGCATGTATAAAAACATCTACTTGGAATTTGTGTGGACATAAATGCAAAATATGTTCTTTGTTTACTATATTACTCTGGGCTTGTAAGCCACCCTACAATACCATCCAGTTCCCTCTTCTATTGCATTAGCTGTGTTTTGTTCTTAATAGTATCTTTCCATTATGGAAAAAAACATAATTAAATACCTCTAAAAAGTTTTATATACCTGATAGATAATGTTGCAAAGCCTAAACTTTTTATGGGCTCCATTGCCTTCTATGTAGACAGTTTGGCATGTTGGGCAGTAGCAATCTCAGTAGTTAACTTCCTGTGTGTGAAAGAAAATTCCTGAAATTTTTACTACTTTATTTTTTTTTCTTTCTTTCTCCAAACTATCCTTTGTTAAGATGGCATCTTTCTCCAGTTTATCATTCTGAGGGCAGGATTTTACTCTTAGATCAAAACAGATGGTCATTTTAGTGAGTTAGAGGAAACAACACGGTAGCAGTTCCTATCTGGCTCATTCATTTAGGGGGTTTTACAGTATTCTGCTGACACTGACAGCAAGGCTCAGCTTTCTGATGGGATAGAAAGTCAGCTCATCTGAATGTTCTGCAGTGATGTTTAGCTCTGAAAGCCTATTCATGCATCAGCAAAAGAAAATTACCCAAAGCCATGTTTAATTAAGGGTGACTGAGAGGATTTTAATATCTCATGGTAAAAATGGAGGTTTAATTAACAAAATATCTCCGATCCTTCTAAAGGTATGAGACAGTCACTGTAAGGAACGAGGTTCTTAAAACACCGGGGTTTTATTGTTATTTCCTTTCCTTGAACTACCTTTGATTACATATTTGAAAAAAAAAGAAAAAAAAACCAACAGAAAAAATTCCAAACCAAGTTATACGTGTGTTGACATTAAGAAATATTTCCATACTTGGATTTCAGTGCATGTCATGCCACTATCTCATCCTGATCTTGCTCCTCCTCTATGTTATGGCAGGACATTGAGTTTAGTGAGTGCAGCATTTGGTGCAAATGTGTATGTATCCTCTGAAGCAATGTGTAAAGAGTATTGAAATGCCAGAAGACCTCACTAAGAGAGCTATGCAGCTGCAAAAAGTGAAGTAATTACTCTTATTGTTTAAAGCTTGTTTTTTCCTATTACCCACTATGATGTCAATTGACGGTTTAAGTAAAATAGGTCAGGTTTCCCTGCTGACTGATGCAATCCATGTAGTCTTTTCTGTAGCTAGATCCTAGTCTTCAGTTATGCCTCTCCTTATTTTAGTATAGTTTTTCCACAAATTATCTGTGCTTTAAAATATATTGACTGTACATCGTAGTCTTATTCTTCATTCATGAAAGTCACTTGAACTTCTTGCTGTCAACCATGTGAATGGGAAACATAAAAATCTGTGGTCACTTTCTGACTGCATGTAAGGGGAGTCAGAACATGGCCACAGATATTTAAAGTGATGATGAGATTTTTCAATTGCCTAAAAACTATTGCTGCATTTGAATCACGAAGTGATGCAGACTACAGTTCAGATTTATGCTCTAACAAATTTTCAAAACAATTAAGATAGATGTGTTTAACTCAAGTCTGTACTGGGGTATTTTCTAGACATAGACCTAGAAATATTGAATTGATGTTTTCTGCATTCTTGAGTACTAACTTTGGAATGTTTATTTTAGCAAAAACAGGTTGGTCGCTCACCTGGGGTAAGCAGTATAGAACATCAGCAAGAGATCACTAAATTAAAGGCAGACCTGGAAAAGAAAAGTGTTTTCTATGAAGAGGAACTATCTAAACGTGAATTAATGCATGCTAATGAAATAAAAAGTCTGAAGAAAGAGCTGCGGGATGCAGAGAGTCAGCAGCTTGCCCTCAAGAAGGAGATCATGATTTTGAAAGACAAGTTAGAGAAAACGAGAAGAGAAAAGTGAGTATTGTATGGAATTTACCTTTAAGCTCAAAATATCTTTGAAATCTCCCAGTATGTTTCCAAACACACTATCACCTCCTTAATTGCAGTGCCAATAGGTGCGTTTTAGCTGAGCTCATTCTAGGATTGGAAATGAATCACCTTTAAAAATAAAGCAGAGGAAAAAAAAAAATCCACATCCCTGTACTGCAACATTTGCTTTTGCACCAGAATTCCTGCACTGGCTGACCATAACTTCACAGTGTGTAACTTGAGTCGCAGCTTATGTTGCAGTTTTCCAACTTTTTTTTTTTTTTCTGTTTGGTATTTTCATCTTTTGATGCAAAACTAATGTGTTAGAGATCAACTATTGCTTATATTTCTGCCAGCACAGGAACAGTCACTTAATGTGGACTAAGGCTAATCCGTGCTGTGTTCCATCCAGTGTTAACATCAGTCATCAGGGTACTGTAGGCATAAGCTGCTTTATCTCTTCTGACATGGTAATTTGTCAGAGACCTGCTTTCTTCTCTCCCACGTGGTGGAGCTTATAACTAGCCTTGAGAATGTTCCTTGAGGCATTCCTCAATAAAACCCAAGTTTTTCTGTGGATAGCCTAGTAATGGAAATAATCATAAATAGCATGTGTTCATTTTCATTCATAAATTCGGAGTGCTCTACAGACACTAACATACATGCTGCTTTTTGCTGCTGTAGTAAGATGGCATATTAGAAAAAACATACAGAAATTCCTGCTGAAAGCCTTGTGAAACTGTAGTGAGTCTTAAATATATATAGTAAATAAAGAATTTTTTTTAAAAAGCTGCTGCAAATAGAGGTGGAAGCACTGACTTGGTGGTAAGTGGTTTCCAGCAGGTAGGTGTCGTGGTAGATCATAGAGCCTAGAATGCGGTGGATGAACTGTTTCTTCTTAGCATAAGACTATTCATAGGTTTGACATATCACCGTTGTTTGCTGCACTGTTCTAAGTTGAGAGGTAAAACTTACATCAGCAGCATGCTTTCATTGTACCACAGCTTAATGGTCTTCTGATCTATGATTTATAAATGCACAAAAGGCCATACTGTCTTGTAATATATAAAGATGGTAGTATGGTACTCCTTAATGCCCTGTCAGTCCAATAGTATCTCAGAAGGAGGACTATTCAAGAAAAAAAATCATTAATACCTCTTTCTGCAAGCTAAACTGTTGCTAAAAGTCATGCCTCCAAACACTGACCAGACCAAAACTTCTTGGAGTTGTATCAGAAGTGTTCTGGTGTTGTACAACTGCAAAAGTTCTAACTGGATGTTCATCTAGTGAAATAACAGATCTCCTAACAACACTCAACTGCTTCATCCTAGCTAGTTCATAAACCTTCTTTCAATTTAGTGTCTCTCCATAAATAAAAACACGATGCAAATCTAAAATGGGTGCTGACGTAACTGTGTGTTTCTGTATGTATTTCAAGTGTTGGTATAAGAGAATATTTTAAAGCATGAACAGAAGCTTGTCACATAACTGGAATCCAACATGTTGCTCGTAACAGGAAAGGCTTCAGCCTGGGTTTGGTCAAACAGGTCTGCAGAATCTCATGCTGCGAGTATTAGGACTCCACAGAAATGCAGATGTCCCTGGTGTGCTACGGATTGACTTCTCCAGTAGTGCACGGATTTTGGAGGGAATCTTAAATATTAGGAATGCAAAAATTGCTGCTGCTGCTTGATTCTCAGAATTTGGTAGCTTTTCTTAGGAGAAAACATATTTTGTTTCTGCTTACACATATTGTTTTTAGCTTTTGTAAGCAGGCATGCCAAGCTTTTTGTGCGGCTGTGTTTAATGGCAGTGTGGAAAAGGAAGCACCTGGAGGCTTTGTGCTGAAATGAGTGGAATTATTTCAACAATAGGCTTGGGGTGGGCGGGAGTTGAAGTGTGCATGTACAGTTTGGGAAAAAAAATAGTAGTCTGAAAAAAATCTTTAGTGCATATTGGAAAAAAAAAAAAAAAAAAGCTTTGTTAAGAAGATGTGGTTACATTGCTTCCTAAGGGCTTGGTCAAAATCTCTGTGTACTTTTTTATGTAACTTACATGCTGGGGAGTTCTGTTTCATTTTTTTAAATCTAGGTATTTTTTATTTTGTTTCCTTCAAATTTATGCTTTCTTACTTTTGCTATTTCACCAGCAGAAGTCTTCCAAGAGAGAGAAACTACCTTTCTCTACAAATTGATTGTTCTTTGCTAAAGTGTGATAAACTGGATGCTATTAAAACTGGGCTCGTAGGAACACGGCATCAGGGCAGTGATCTGTGTAGCACGATAGCCTCTTTCTTTGAATTGCCTTTATGAAATAGTTCAGAAGAAGGTGCAAGAAACTGTGTAAAATAAATCACATTTGTGGAAGTTTCTTTTAAGCCTGTCATTTAATGATGGATTTATAAAGCGGAGTACTTTATAAAACAGCATTTGCTTCTTTTTTTACATTGTGTGACATAGAGAAGCCTGGGGGCTGGTGCTTGTTCCAGGTCTACTTCTCTTGGTTTCAAAGCAGTAAGATAAAATATTTCTCCAATTTGTACAGTCTCAATAAAGAGCTGGAATGACAAAGTGATACCATAAAACGGTATTTTGCGTTTGCTATAGTTATTTTACAGATAAAAAGAAAGCTGAATCATGTATGATTTCTTAAACTTGAAGAAAGGATACATAGCTAAATTTTAGATGAGGGAAAAAGCTTGATGAGAGAGGAGGCTGGCAGGCTTCAAAGCAAGTATTTTATTTTGATCTTCCTGGCTGTCTAAAGCGTGCCTATGGAGCCTGTCACAGCTCTGCAGTTTGCTGCATTGGTGTTTAGATATGATAGATTTTACCCACACTGTCCTTGTTTAAAATATACCTTCTCTCTCTAGTACACTATATCAGTCTGACTTAGTGGGTTAGTGACAAAACTCCAGTTGAATTAAGAACATAAAATAGAGAAAGCCATGAATCTGTTGGGCTCACTTAACAGTCCAAATCTCCCATAGTCCACCACCACCTATGCCTGCTTTGAGCCTTTTATAGCCTTCAAAGAGTGAATTTTAGACAAATACAGAATAAAAGTCCCTAAACAAAATCATAGAACTATAAAAGCTAAATAAAAGAACTCAAGCAAATTAATTAAAAATTAGTTCAATCTACTGTCTGAGGAATTAGCTTTGACTCTGTGCCTTGCAAACAGAAGCAGGATCTGTTATTAATTCCCCTGACAGCCAACGCTTTAATCTCTTCCTGCCTTTTCCCTCGGCGGATCATCATATGCATGGAATCTGTTGATATAGAAAAGGAGTGGTGGTGAATTTCAAACTTGGCGTTTAAACAGTAACAAGAGTATGTTACTTTGCTAGGATGTAGTGTTATGTTTCAAAGGATGCCTAGCAACATAGAATTTCACCATGAGTCTAACATGCTGTACTAGATTTCAAAGAGTGGTTGAAGCACTAAATGAATTTCAAATTAGGAATGGGAAATTCAAACCAGCATTACTCTTAGCTGTAACCACTGACACTTGTCATCTTTTAAGGGTATTCTCTCAATGTGGTGGTTGTAGTAGTTCTGCATCTCAGAAAAGGAGGTGAGGATGTAATTTCTCTGCTGTACAATGCAAAATTGCACTCAGTATCCAGAAGAAATTTTGTCACATTCAAGGCGAGGTTTCCCCTGAAAACTTTTTTTTTACAGAGCAAACTTTTTATACTGAGCACTTTTTCAAACATTTTCAGGCTAGACAGTGGGATTTGCTGAATGGATATTTACTGTATTTGTGGCATTATAGAACAGGTCCATCAAAGTACGAGCTACCTGGATAACTGTTGAAAGAGCAAATACAAGATGCCCCAATGTCGTCTTACTAAACTTTTGCAAACATAGTGAGTCTCAAAAGTGTGGATTTGAGGAGCTGTACATCTGCAAACTTGTGATCCACCACTTCAAGGAAATGACAAATGTTTTTGGCAAACAGAGGGCCTGCAGTTTCTTTTATTTTCAGGTTCTCATATTCATCGTGCAAGATCAAAGTTGTTGTTAAGCAGAGTCAACCAGAGGTTCTCCTCTTTTGAATGGCATCAACAGGAGAAGGGAAGGGTTGAGGGAAACAGCTACTTTGAAAGTCTTTCTCAGAAAGAATGGGCCAAACCTGCTCTAGAATCTGATGATACCACAAGTGTTATCCATCCACTTCTTGCTGCTAGTAATTATACAGTAACTGAATGAACGCTTTGAATGTGTCTTCTGGCTGTTCCAAATTGCTCAAAGACTACTGCCTATATAAGCTCTTCTCATCAGAAGCTCAGCCCCAGTTGCTCTAATTTGGATTCTGTGTGTTTTGGTTACCCATGTGGTCATTTCTGCCTGTTGTTCTGTGTGAAGTGTGGAATATAGCGATGTGTAAGCTCAAATAACATTTCTGTGAGCTGGGAATTTACCCTGAATGTCTCAGAATATTGACACACACTTTGGCTTGCAGAATTACAGCTGCTCAGTGTTTGAAAGATTCACCTAAAGAATAAAATACGTATAAGGGGTTCATAACCATTAGCTCAGTGGAGCTCTATTAATTCTGTACTGAAGGAAAAATCATTTTTTGATGATACATTTCAACAGACTGCCTTGAGGCCATACGATGGGGGTGTAATGTATTACTTGCCTAGTTTTAATAGGCTGTGGTATTACCAGTGTCATACTTTCAGCTAGTGTGGGCATTGATCTTTATGTATTTAAGTAAATAGCATGATGGGTTTTAGAATAGGAAACCCCCTAATTCTGCTTCATTTTATTTCTTAGCCAAAGTGAAAGGGAGGAATTTGAAACAGAGTTCAAACAGAAGTATGAAAGAGAAAAGGTCCTACTAACAGAGGAAAACAAAAAACTTTCTAATGAACTTGATAAGGTAAGTGTTGGTTAGTTGAGTCTTGAGTTTACAACTATTGGACGCCATGTATAAGTTTGACAATACGTATATACAATGTATACATTGTATGTGTATTTTTGTTTAGGAATTGAGTTAGATAGTCTTACAGTTTGAGTTAGATAGTCTTACAGTTTGGTTAATTTTAAACAATGTGTTAAGAAAAAAAAAAAAAAAAAAAGAGTGTGATTTCTTTATATCACCCAAATACAAAAATGCACAGTCAATGATGTGATTAGATAGGATATATTTGCATGTCAATTACTGTGAAATAGCAGGGCCCCTCCCGCCTATTGAGATTAAGTGTTACTTTGAGATATTAAAAAAATACAGATGATAAGGCATATTAATTGAAGTCTATTGAGCAAGGAATAATTACATTTTGTGCATTTAGATTATCTCTTTATTGTTCATTTTGACAGGTTATTCAAGTTCATTGTGGATTAGCCAAGTCTTGCTAAACTTGTCTATTCTTTTTGCATTAGATTTTCTAAAAATACAATGCAAGTACAGTGTTCTTCAAAGTAAGAGTGTTTTAATGTTGGTGTTCAAATTAAAGTATATTTTCATACCAGCATAGGCAGTATTCCATATATACACCTATATGTAGGCTTAGCCCAAGAACAGAGAGAGACTAGTCACTTTGAAACTTTTTCTGCTTAGTCTTTTTTTCTTTTTTCTTTTTAAAATTTGGTTAGCTTTGTATTTTTCCTGTCAAATGACTTTTAATAAATAGGCATATTTAAATAAGAAGGCCATTTAAATGATAAATATGGAGCAGAGTACTTGTATTAGGAGTAAAAAGAGTATGCTAGATTAAAAAATGGTATTTTTTCATCATTTTGTTTTATTAATATATTTCGGTGCTAAAGGAAGCCTTTTACATGAGATTAATTCTCCTAAGCAAACCTTCCTATGAAGTCTATCTGATCTCTGATTCCAGTTTGACTTTCTGAATAATCATTTAGCATAATGAAGGTTTAGTTTCCAGGGCCGACTCAGGTTAGCTGTGGCTTTTGTCTTGCAGAATATGCATGTATGAATGACAGCTGTGTGAATGCAAGTGAGGTTAATTGCTAGGTATAACATATTGTACTTACAGATAGGAATTTAAATTCAATTTCCCTGTCTGCAAGTAAGTAAAATGAAAAATAGAAGAATATGAGGCACCTAGAGAATCTCAGGACTGACTTGTGCTTATGCCGGTTAAGCCTCCCATTCTCTATGGTTACTAAGCAAGAGAGAGGTTCAGCAGTTTTGTCTGAGCTATAAGAATTTCTGTGCCCTTGCTTTTCTCTCTTAATGTGTTTTTTTTTTCTATGTAGGGCATTCCACACCAATATTGTGCAAAGCAGAAGCCTTCTAAGAGTTACAGAGATACTTGGAGACTAATTCTCAGAAAACTTAAGTTGTTAGACTGAAAATGTAGTTCTAGTCCTTAAAAATGGCCTTTTGGTACAGCTAAAGTTGTACACGAGATGAGATTCTGGCTTTTATCATTACATGGTGTTTATTGCAATGGATAGCAGATGGATGATGTGGGAGAGGAGAACACATGGTCTTGAGTCTGCACAGAGGTGGAATCACAGTAGCTTATGTATTTAATGAGCTGTTTAAATTCTCATTCAGCTCACCACCATGTTTGAAAGGCTGAGTATGAATAACCGGCAGCTGGAGGAAGAGATGAGAGACCTGGCTGATAAAAAGGAGTCTGTGGCCCATTGGGAGGCCCAGATTACTGAGATCATCCAGTGGTGAGTATCTGCTCTGATGTCATTGCAGAGTCCCCTCAGCATGTGGTGGGGCTGTTAGTGCATTTTTGCCTTTGCACATGTCACTTGGAAGTGCTTAGGTAAAAGCTCATACTCATCTGTGATTCTGCTGTGGTTTTGGTTGAGATTTTAATAATATCCAAATCTGGAAAATAATGTTCCTCCTTTAGAGGGAAAGTCTCTTAGCAAATGCAAATTTTTTTTAAGTGCAGAAGAATCATGGACATTGGGTGTGGCTTGTGGCTTTGGAAGAATGCTGGAAGGAGTCATGTGCTGAGCTCATGCCTTGAGAGGAATAAGCCTGGGAAAAGCAGTGGCTGAGTGCTTGTGTCTTGGCATTCATTTCCTTCATCTGTTTGGCATGTGGCAGAATGAAACAAATACAGTGCAACTTTTAAGTGATTTTTTTTTACCTTTTTTTTTTTTCACAAGGAGGGTATTTGAGACTACCACAAAGCCAGTCAAGTGATGTTTCTAATAATACTTTAGCTAAATAAGACATTATGTTTCTAAATTCTTCTGTCCAGTTCTAATAAATTAAGGAAAAAAATTCCTGCCAAGTTGAGTCTACTAAGAGAAAAATATTGTTTTATCAAGGTGGCCTTTATTTTTCCTCTCCATGCCTGCTTCTCTCCCCTCCCTATTTATGGTCTGTTGCAGTATTTAGCATCTACAAAAACAGTTTGCATCCAGACATTTTTTACAGATCATCCACTTCTGGGAAGATTTCATCATCATGCCATAATCTTTTTTGGTTTACTCCTTGATATTCCCCCACACACTTTTTCTGGTCTCATGTCAGTGAAAGAATCTACTTTGTTGCATCAAAGCAAAAGTATGAAACTTTTTTTTTTAAATATAACTAGGGGGACATTGTACCAGAAAGAATTATGTAACACTTACCTGTGTGAGGAAGTCCATAGTGTCTCAAGGAATTATGTTCATAGCAGAGGTTAAAACATGTAAAGGGTCTACTTTCTACATCTTACATCTGGTGTCTTGTAGCTGTGAGTAGGTAGCCTGTGTTACGGAAATAATGACAGACCTAAAAGTTGTTTAAATGAACAATTAATTTTTAGCAAATCAGAATGCTTACTCATAAAAAAAACCCAAGTTATTTCACATTTTATATTGTTTTAAGGTAATGCTTATCTGTCTTAATGCATGAAGGTAACTGAACCCCGCTTTTCATACTTACATGTGAAGGCACTCAAAAAAATTAGCAGTTCTGGAAACAGACAAGTCAGAATTAGGTTTTGATTGCTTTACTTAATGTTATGTAAAAATGTGCCAAGAGGGTCCCTCCTTCAGTGTATAAGACTGTTTAATGATGAGGTTCAGGTATACGATAAAGTATCTTGCACGTATTAGAGATATTGCTGGAGGGTAAAAGGTTTGGGATTGAGTTTGGAAAAGACCTCCAAGATCAAGTAGTCCAATCGTCCCCCTACCACCTATATTGCTTTCTAAGCCATGTCCCTATGTACCTCATCCAACCTTTCCTTGAATGCCCTGAGGGACAATGACTCTACCACCTCCCTGGGCAACCCGTTCCAATACCCAACCACTCTTTCTGAGAAGAAATTTCTCCTAATGTCTAACCTGAACCTCCCCTGGTGCTATCTGCAGCCATTCACTCTTGTCCTGTCACTAGTTATCTACGAGAAGAGGCTGACCTCAGCTCACCACAACCTCCTTTCAGGTGGTTGTAGAGAGCAATGAGATTTCCCCTGAGCCTCCGCTTCTCCAGACTAAATGGTCCCAGTTCTCTCAGCTGCTCCTCATAAGACTTGTGTTCCAGACTCTTCATCAGCTTTGTTGCTCTAAATCCTTCATGGAAATGGATCAGGAACATGCAAGACTGACTTTCTGAATAAAAGCATTTTACTGATCCCTTATGATAATATAGTGCCTTTTAAAAAGTATAGAAATAAAAATTAAAACATCATGGAGGGGAAGTAGAAATACTGTGGGCAAACATTAGGGAGAGTTAAAAAAAAAAAAAGTCTGACTTGGTTCCAGATTCTAATCACTGTACATATCTCAGCTTTTCCTCCATACTTCTCTCTGCTTATGATAATTTTTTTTCAGCTATGTGAAGCCGTATCTTGTCTCACATTTTTTTTCTTGTAATGTTTAGATTTTCCATGTGTTACCCAGATAATCTGGTAATGTCCATCTGCTGTCCTTAGAATCCAGCACTGTGTTCTGAAACAAGGCCCTTCCTTGGGCAGCTGTTGCTGTGGAACTAGGGGGGTTGTGTGAAGTATTTAACCATATATAATAATGATAAACATTTGAAAAGGAAAAAACTAATTTTGAAGAAAACGAATCCTATTTGATCTGTCACAACCATGTGTTCTCCTCAGAAGAGCATGCAGTTTAAATCCATACCTGCCCACCTCTTATGAGAGGATTATGAGAACAGAATGCCTTGGAGCTAACAAAGTAGGGTAGAGCTTGTTGGATCCCTCTTCAAAACTATCAGATTTTTCACATAATAATTACTTTTAAATACGTATTTTTGTGCATACTTTATACCTTTTAAAAATGGAGGTTGCCTACCATTTTTTTTTTGTACCATGACTCATGAAGCATAGGAGGCAGTAGATGAAATTAATAACTGGTTTGCTCAACTCCCTGTAATAGTTTGAGGAATTTGTTCTAGCCTGGGTTTAAGTACCACAAGCCCAACAAGTCTTTGCCATCTAATAATGTCTGTCAGGAAATCTGCCCCGTTATTGGAGTCTGCACTTGGGTGGTTGATGCTGTCCCTTCACAACTTCTTGGGTCTTTCTAAATTATTCATTCTTTTAGATTTTAGAACTTGAAAGTAATTTGCATGGCCTATCGTGTTCCCATTAGCCTTTCCTTGCTTTCTTACTGTACTTCCTGTTTAGAGCAAATGTACAAAAGCCTTTCTATCTGTGGTGATGTTATCCCAAGGTGCCATAAATAGAGCTAAAATCTTAATAAAAACACTTGCATGAATCTTTCATTTCAAATTCGGATGTGATAGCAATAGACCCTCACAGATGATTCTGTCTTAATGGAGGTATTATATTGACAAGTTTATATTAGCCAAATCACTCATCATTCCTTGACAAGAGTAAGAAATACTGAGGCTTTTATAGTCAGCCATAAATTTTCCTATGGGACATGGGAAAGAGATTCATTGCATAGGAGGTTAATGCAGTTACTTTAAAAAGGGATCTTTTAAATAACCATGGTCTAATGTAAAAAGGAGGTTGATGAAAATCTTGGTAGTGATTCCCAGAGTACTTGGCAAGAATCTTAACTTATTAGTCTCTCTGGGAGGGATTCATGTAACCTAGTTCTACAAGTCTTAAGGTAGATATCTAAAATAAATCCCATGACTAGTACTGTAGAAGTCTATTTTTCTTCCCACTGAGTGGAAAGGAAGCTTAGACAACTAGTTCAGATGAAGAATTCCATATTGTTGATATGTTTATATGGATGAGCTAACTCCCAACTGATTTTACCCATAGAGTGGATATTAGACTTAAATTCAGCTGAGGCCAGAAGCCACGACTGTTGTTTACCAGAAGATTCATTTAGCATTCTCCTTGTTGACTAGGTATCTTTCCAACCAACTGTTGTAGTGTGGTTGATTTTTATCTCAAAAATTGATTCCAATTTTAATAAAGAAAAAAACAAACAAACAGCCCCCCTTCTGCCTTAAATATTAAAAAGCCCCAACTCTGCTATTTGAATTCTGAAAACTGATTGCTCTCAGAAGAAAGCACACCACAAATTGTGGAAAAGATTTAGGGAATGAATGGTACTGTGAAGATCTAGTAATATTCTGAGGAAATTGGATTGTGCAAGAAAGTCCAAACATGAAAATTTCTGAGATGCATTCTGTTTGAGTTAGGAGGTTAATGATCTATAAACCAGAAATTCTGGAGGGCAGGGGGAAATTTCAGGGTTTGGCAGAAGAGTGAAATGCTGAAAACTTGGAGAACTAGTTCTAAAAAAGTAAAGTTTGTTTGAGAGGGGAAAGAAACAATTAAGTTTGAGGATTTTCTTCACTTTGACATGAAGACAGAAACGCAAAAGCTCTAAGAAGCTATAGGGAGTCGCAGCTCTTGGACTTCCTGGGGATTCTTAAGTCAGGTGAGATGCAGCTTTGGCATAAGACCCCGGGGCTTCAAGACCCTTCCTGTTCTGCAAGTATCTCTAGTCCTCTGGGTCCATTTTATATTGTGAAGTATTTTAAAGTATCCTGTTATATATGAAAACATGTAATCTAAATTTTCAGTAAAGAAAGAAGTGACTTCGGGTGGAACCTGAGAACTTGTCTTCCTTAGGTCTTTTGCTGTGCTTATTAGTACTCTTTCTAAGAGAAGGGACAAGGAGATACATGCAGTAAGGGTAACTTTGCCAAAAAAACGCCAGCAAACCAGTAGCAAATTCAAAAACTCCGGAGAGCTCCTGAGTTCACGTTATGTTTAATCATTGCATCTCGTTATCGAGAGAATGTTGCCATCTAGTGGAAAACAAACCTCTATCTCAGCTCCAAATTGTTCTGCGTTGATTTAATGTCTTTAGCGAGTCTGAGGAGTTTCCTTGAACTCAGTGTAGATTTTTGCAAAAAAATACTTCATGGGTATATTTTAATTTTCTAGATTTCTACGTGTTGTGTGGAACACCTCTCTGAGATTGTTGCATGTACAGCTTTTCAGCACTTTTTCAGCCTGAAGATATTGTGCATCACAAACTGAAGAAGTTTGTCATCTTATCTATATGGCATAAAAATTGACAAAGAAATTGGACATTGAAAGTTTTTAAGCTTTAATTTTAAAAGTTAAAAATAAGGCACTGATTCAATTTTATTTTTAATCTGACATTGTCCCTCCTTTTCTGCAAAGGTTTGACTTGTCATGAAAAACAAAGATCAAACTGTGATTCCTAAATCTCTTTTACCCTTCTTGTACATCAGGAAAACTTACTTTCTCAGATTCTTTTTATTCCTGTGTACGCTGTTTTCTTTTTACCAGGTATTATCTCTCTTATCCTGAGTGGTTTGTACAAGCCAAGATTAACTGTATCTGGTCATCAAAATGTGTCAGCCAAAATGTTAAAGGAAAGAAAAATAGGTGTGCTGTTTCCATTGAGTTCCAGTATACCTTGGGGAAAATAGTGACTCATTAATATAAAAATTCCCACCAATTTTAATAGAGGCAGGACATGCAGGTTTTTTCCCTAGGCTCTTCTGAACCTTTTCAACTAAGTTGTAAGCAGGAGACAAAGGAGATAAAGCCTAAAGCTTGAATAATTGCTTGTTTTTTCACATTGGATGTCAGTTTTGTGGCAAGTGGTCACTCTTTTTGCGTTAGCATCCTCTGTATTAAAGGAGTCTTCCTTATATCAGTCTTAAACTGCATACCCAGAAGTCACTGCAGCCTGTAGATATTGAACCCATAGCTTCTGCATCTTGTCCTAAGACCACTATGGGAAAGCTCCTCTGTTCCTCCCATGCCCATGGCAGTTCAAATTAGTCTCTCTCTCTATTGCCTCCTGGTGATTATCTATCCATCTTTGTTGAAACATTATTTTAGTTTTCTAATTAATGATAAACTTACAGGTAGCACCTTATCCATATTCACTGTGTATGTGAACCCCACAGTATCAACCAGAGAAGCTTCTAGTGCTTTATAGATATGAAGGGGGAATCACTTTCTGCAGAAAGGTCCTTCTGCACAGCGCTTATCTCCAGTCCAACAGTCAGGATTACAGATGCTGCAATCAGTATCAGGAAGCAAGGATAAGTTAATTTCCATGAAGTAGAATAACTGTTTTCACATTTTCTTGTAAGTCATTTAAAGCTATTTGAAGTTCACTACTTTAGATCACATCCCAAATGTTTCTGTGCTTAGTGTTGATAGATCTAATTGTGATCAAGCTGTGGTATTAGACTGGTGGTTCAGGACCAGCTCAGAGACTTGAATATGCCCTGGTATTGCAGAACTTAGATTATTCTTCTTTGAGCAGGATGAGTGTTTTCAGACCCAGGCATGTAAGGTGAAAGGAAGTGTCTGGGGTGGTTTCTTGGGTATTTTTTTTTTTGGGGGGGGGGTGGGTTGGTTTGGGGTTTTTTTCCTGTTTTTTTACATTTTTCATAAGCTAATTAGGTTCAGTGAGGTAATTTTTTAGCAACTTCATTTTCTGTGTTAATACCTGAGGCAAAGTGAAGAAAGAACCCTCTGCTGTAATTAATCATAGAAAGGTGTTGGTTTTCTTTGTAAATGTTGATCAAAGAATCTGAAAACCAGACGTCTCCTCCTTGATGTTTTTAGACCCAGAAAACGCATCTTGATAGAAAGAAATCTTGAGAGATGAGAGCACCTTGTCTGGCTTACACTGTTCAATACCATTAAAATGAGACTCTTCCTATTTAATTAGCAATTCCTGAAATAACGTCACTGTGTGAGTCTACTAGTTCTCATAGTCAGTTAATACAGGAAAGTCAACCACTAGTTCCAGTATTGTGTGAATGGTTGTATTGGTGTTAAATTTTGCCTTAATTTAGTCCCTAAAACATAGGTTGAATCCTGAAAGGTTTCTTTCTCAGCATCTCAATTTCAGGTAGCTGACATTTATACTGAGACATACATTACTTAGATATGTAGTTCTTCAGTCTTTAGCCCTTGTCTCACTGAGGCATATTGTTTAATGGAACTCTGCAGGGCAGCAAAGCCTTAGTTCGTGTGGTTTTCTGAGTTTTTGGTTTTTCTTACTCCTCACATTTTACGATTTTTGGTTTGTATTCTGCTTTTTCCTGTTTCTGGTTGCTATTTTGTTGTAGGGGCGCTTGATTTTTCTTTAAATTCTTTGGTTAAAACACCTGTTTTCTTCCCATGTAATTGTGTAGGGTAAGTGATGAGAAAGATGCTCGGGGCTATCTTCAAGCCTTGGCTTCTAAAATGACAGAAGAACTAGAGGTCCTGAGGAACTCCAGTCTGGGTGCAAGAGCTACGGTAAGATTCCTTCTGTAGGTCAGTTATTTTGTTTGTTTGTTTCAAAAAGCACTAATTTGAGACTTTCAGCTGCAGTAATTTACCTGTCTGTAAGAGTCTCTGTTAGTCAAAAGTTAAACTTCCCTTGAGCTTCCCTTGTGAATATCTGAATAGCAAATTTATTGTATATTTACCAATTACGCATCAATATCTTTATAATGTGATTTTATATATGATCTTATTCGAGCAGCTACTTTTTTATATAGACATATATGAATTTGCTGAAGGAAATCTTTACTTTGGGTCTTGAAAGCCTTGATATCTTTCACTTCTGAAATGTGAATGTCCTTCATAGCTGTCAGTTGCTTCAAAGCACAACATAACTAAGAGTCACAAAATCTCATTGCTTTTGACATCATGACAGCCTAAAGCATTCATCTTGCCTGCTTAGTACTTGAGTTTAAAAATTATAATACTAGTAAGAATACTCTTTGTTGTGTTTTTTTTTTTAATATTAGATTACTTTGGAATTAATGGCCTCTTCTGTTAAGAACATAATAGACTGAGAAACATAATTGTTGAAGTTATCTGCATTCCATATTTTCTGGTTTATTTCCTCTTACTCTTTCTTCTCCCTTTCTATATTCTTTGCTAGGACATGCCCTGGAAGATGCGCCGCTTTGCAAAACTGGATATGTCTGCAAGGTTGGAACTACAGTCTGCTCTTGATGCTGAAATCCGAGCCAAACAGGCTATTCAAGATGAGTTGAATAAAGTCAAAGCTTCCTGTATCTCTACAGAGTGGTAAGACTGAATTGTTCTAATGGAAATTTACTTGGATGCCTCCCAGGGAGTGTCATGATTTTAACTGTCTTGTCTGTCAAAATCTGATAACGAGTGATGTGCCAGTTTCTTATATCCAAATCTCTTCATTGTGTAAGCAGCTGAACACCTACTGGGAGAATCTGAAACCTTGAAGACTTTGAAGGGACACTTTCTAATTAATAATATAATCTCTCCTAGCTATGATAAATTCATACTCAAGCAGGGTTGGGTTTTGTATCTTAGAACATACTCTTTTCCATAGCTGCATTGGGTTAACTGACAAAAATTAGTTCTTTCATACTGATTTGCACAGTAGTAAGATGTGCTTGTGAAAGATTATGAATTCTTTTATACCTTACTCAGACATCTCTCCCCACCCTCTCCCCCTTAAATTACAAAATTTATTCTGAGTTGGGTGAACAGTAGGAATAGTAAGAATTTCTAGGTTTCCAGCTTCAATCTAGCTCTGTTCAACACTGCCCAAGAGAACTATGGAAATCTCTTGGAGAATCTGTGGACACAGCTCTAGTGGCATGAGATTTCTTCATAGCACCCACTACTGAAACTGGTGCCTGTTGTTTCCTTCTGTTAGGTTGGTTAGAGAAATCAGACAAAACATGAGTTTTTCTGTGCCTTCAAGAGAATCCTTCAGATTTAAGAATAAACTTGTGCTACTGCTAACCATTGCAAGTAACTTCTGCTCAGAGAGGATTGAATTTCTTTAGCTGTCATTATGATTTATTTTACTAGCTGTTAACTCTATTAAGCAAAGAGATTTTATTAGATAAAATGCAAAGTTGTGATCAAATACAAAGCATGTATTGTTTGCATAGTTTCTGTGATATGTTATAATTAGACTTCACTATGGCATGATGAATTTGCCTCGAGAAGAAAATTGGTCCTGTACTGTGATGTGATAGTTACATCTACAAATTATGAATCCCTCTGGGCTGGAGATGCAGTGTTAGTCCTTTGAGATGGTGTAGTTGAAGTAGGTGCTCAGGCTGAAGTAGGACTTCTGAGCCTTACCTTAGATTCACAGCCATTCTGTTCCCTACTGCTTTCTCTATAAAAACAGTATTTTCTGCAACAATTTGCTCATCTTGCAGTGTGTAAGCACGTAGATAGACACTACAAGGCACGGAATTGGCTTCTGTGGCAGAGGTGGTGTGGAATGTTGTGTAAGAATTTCAAATACAAGTAAAATAAAGAATTTCTCTTCAGTTGTATTTGGAGAGCACTGACTTGTCTTGCAGCTTTAGGAAAGCAGTTGGGACAGAGCTGAAATTGAAGTGTGTTTTCTGTAAAGTATGAATAACTTGTCCACCTTACTTGGGTGTTTTTTGGGGCAAGTAACATGATGACAGGCAGCATTGTAGATGGTTTCAGAACAGGAGAACCTGTGTTTGCTTTGATAGGCAAGGCTAAGTGTGGTAGAAATGCATAGTATTGCTCCCCATCAGCTGTGAATCTGAAAGCACCGAAACAATGAACTGTAAAGTAACAGAAAAGTTGAGAAGAGAAATAGTTCAACATAATCTATGAGTGTCACGGGCACTGCAAATTAAAAAAAAAAAAACCCAAAACAAAACCCAAAAAAACCCCACCAAACAAAAAAACCATCCAAACCCCAGACAATTTAAATTTAAAAATACATGTGCTCTTTTTTACTTATTTTTACTCATTCACAGGATACAGGCTTACACTATTATTCATAAATTAGAAGTCCAAGCCTGTTAAATATATAAATGGAGCAATTAATGGCTTGTTGGGGAGATTTTTAACATACCATACTAAACATGTCCTAATAGGTTTATGAATTCATTCTCACATTTGATGACATCATGAAGCTTCCTGAGCATTAATGTTTAAGTAGCATGCAAAGATGGAAAAAGGAAAGTTACTTGTATCATGGGGTTTCACTATTTACATACAGTTTTTTTGTCTCTATTCTTTTGAAGTAAATTGCAAGAATCTGAGAAGAAGAACATGGAACTGCTGACAGATATTGAAAGGCTGAAGAAGGAGACAGAAGAGCTTAGATCAGAAAAGGGTATGGCAACTGTTATCCAAGTAAATAACATGTTTCACGTTGGTGGGTACATCTTATCAATTAACTGTCACCTTGTAACTAAAATAGGACACCAACAGGCTTTGGCATACCAAGCATGAGGGCAGCAGTTGCATATTAAAATACACCCCTGGAAGTTGGCAGTTGCACCTCTCATCTGTACCTGTCATATGCTTTGGTTTTGTTGATATACCAGTAAGGTGGTATTTGAGTTGAAACAGAATTGTCTTTATTTGGTGTGTGTATGGTGATTTATTCCCAGAAAACTGTTAGAAGTAAATAATGTGTTTCCCCTTTTGATGACGATGGGTGAAGATATTTAGACTTCAATACTGCTCATATTCATCTATGAATGTTTGGTTCGGTCTGCACAGAGAGTAAACAACTGCAGAGGCATTCATAGCATTCATTTGTTTCTGGGATGACTTTGTTGACTGGGTTTGTAACCACATAGTGAGCAGTGTGGTCATGTTTGCTTTGCTGTGGTATTAAGAGTATGTTCTGGGATTTCTAGAGCATCTGTCTAACAGTATTTTGCATTGTTGCTGGGAGAAGAGACTTTTTGGTAATTCTGAAATGAAAAAAAAATTCATTGAGAGATGATTAATGAATTGTCTGATTCTCTTCAGTTCCTGTAGTAGCTTTAATAGTTGTATCTGATGAGTCACATGGGAAGAAGGGTTTTTGCAGGCCAAACAGAATTACTTCGTTTTCTGTAGGGGAAACATTTGAAATCCAGAGTTTCCAAACCCTGGCAACAATTGCTATGTGTTGTTCAGCCTTTGCAGTCTAACAGCATGTCAATTGTAGTTAACATTCATCTGCTATACACATATATATGTAGGCCTCCAAGTGCTGGTCAACTGGTAAAAATAATACAGACTTACAGGCAACATTAAAAAATGAGTGGTGCCAATTAACATAAAAGAATTAGGAAACTGGTATTTGTTCACCATGCTTAGCACTGATACCAGAATTATGCTGCTTCTTCATGCTTGGAGCAGAACATTTGATAGTAGCTTTCTGGAGACAATAATGATCTGTCATGTTTAGCTTTCATTTATAGATCCTTGAACTGTCTAAAATATTATCCATGGTTACGTAGCTTCTGAAATCTTCCTTTGCAGAAGAAGAAGAAAATATTCCTTATTATTTCACCCTGTATTTTTTCCAGTGTTTAAAACCTTACTGTTTTTATGAAAATTGAGATGACCGTTTATGCTTTTCTTCTTAAAAAATAAAAAAAGGAAAGAAAATGTGCTTTTCAAGGAATAGTTAGTAGTTATGCTTTTTGCCAGAAATAGATTAATAAGATTGTACTGCAACTGTTCAAATATTTTAATAGAAGTGAAACTTAATCCAAAATCCTTATTATCTTTGGACTTGGATTTCTCTTACAAGAAGAAATATATGGATGTTGGAATCCTGAACTGCATGGAGGATTCAAATGTAGTCAGTGTACAGTGGTTGAGTACCGTCTTGTGTGTGGAAGTGATTGCTTAGATTAGCACTTGAAACCTTCACTGATTTTAAATGTGTTCTGGAAATTTAGGATGGTGGGGGAAAAAATTACTAAAATTATTCTGTAAATTAGCAGGTAATTTGAGAATTGGTTTTAGTCTTTTAATAGGCTTGCAGCGTTTTTCAGTTTTAAAGAGGAAAGTGCTCTTTATAACTTCTTCATTCAGCGTGGGTTATATTTTGGGCAAACAAAGTGTTAGAGCAAGACACTGACATTTTTTCAAAGCAATAGCTCCAGATAGCATTGGCCTTTTCAGATGCACACAGCCCTGCAGACTCTGGTTGTAAGAAGTATACACACACACACACATATGTAAATAAAATGTGTTTATAGTGTTGAGGAAGCTAGAGTTTGTATGCATCTGTGATTTGTGGACACCCAAAGAAAAGAAGTACAAAAAAGATCTATCTGGTGAAGCAAGGTAAAGTAGCAGTCATGATGTGCCAGCCTTCCTGCTTCACTTTACCAACCAAAAGCGATGTAAATGGTCTAGCGCTATAGATGCGTTTGACTCGTTACCCGGGATTGTGTTACTGCTGGACATTCAGAAGTGAGAGGTGCCAGACAGGCATAGAGCTTGGGTCAGGGAACCATGTTCCTTGGAAATGCAGTGTGGGCCTCCAGCAGCCTGCTCTGTACATTTCTGTAGAACCTCAGTGTTTGCCCGAGCTGCCTTGTCACGGTACTTTGTCCAGCATGTGACTAGAGCAGGGGTGACGCCTGGTACGTGAGTGTGTGTGCACATTGCAAATGGACATGAATAAGCACATTAGAAACCTGTGCCTGCTGCCCAACAGTGATAGTCGCTCAGTGTGTTTGGGTGCTGAATTCACACCACACGCATCCTAGCTTGGAAAAGGTAAATTGAACATAGGCTGCTTGCTTAGTGGGTGTATGCCAAAACACCTTTT
The DNA here is from genome assembly GCF_964237585.1 of Gallinula chloropus. NCBI lineage: Eukaryota > Metazoa > Chordata > Aves > Gruiformes > Rallidae > Gallinula > Gallinula chloropus. Next base: position 71,456,537 of record NC_140087.1, read on the forward strand.
ACTCTGGAAAACAGACTGAACATGACAACTCGTTTTGAAAAACAGAGGTGGTTCAGGTGGATACCCAAACCCCGATTCAGCAAGGCAAAGGTCCTCCATGAAAAGGTCGTTTTTCTGTAGCTTAAAAACCTGCTGCTGTTTTCTAGGTGTAAAGCACCAAGACTCACAGAATTCTTTCTTGGCATTTTTGAATGCGCCTACCTCTGCTCTGGATCAATTTGAAGTAAGTGTACAGCTATTCTAAATACCTCTGTTAAGTCAGCGCAACTACTGCGGTCCTGTGCAGATTATATGTGTGTTTGCTGAGAGTTTGCTACTGTATTTTAATCATGTCACTCCATTTATATTTGTGTATAATAATCTGGGAGAATTGCTTGTCATTTGCAGTGCTGTTTACTCTTGAACACTATTAATCATAGTGAATTCTCTCTCAGATCTTGAAAGGAAAATCTTCCTGATTTTTATAGTGACCATAAAAAAGCTGAGTTGTTCCAATGGCCTTACTTTGTGTGCAGAAAAATGTTAAGTAATGCAGATACTGGGTTGGTAAAAATGAGAGAAAATACATAAATAATCCTTGAATGCATTCCATCAAATCATTGGTACTGTGTATTTATTAGGCTGTTTTCATCTGCTGTTATTTTACACGGATCTGTAAAATCCAGATAGCTACCTGTGCGACCTGTCCTACAGAGCCTGCTTTGGCAGGGGGGTTGGACCTGATGATCTGTCGAGGTCCCTTCCAACCCCTACGATTCTGTGATTCACCTCCTCTCCAAAGTTCTTATATACTTAAAAAATAAATCTGTTCAATGTCTTTGTTAGTTTTAGACAAAAGCCCAGTTTAGGTAGAAAAGCTGGAAGACAAAAATTGTAGTTATATCATATGTTGGGGGTTTATTTAATCAACTGTAAGCAATGCATCATTTTTGTTTTGAAAGAACAGCTGAAATATTGGTTGTACTGAATTCAGAGGGGACAAGGCACCACCTTTACAGTTACACATTGGTCTAAAATTTGCCCCAGCTTTCTTTCCTGATGAGTGTACAAGGTCATCATGAAGAGCATAATCCTTGACGTTATCAATGATGTAAAATTTATTTTCTTTTCATTGTGTATTCAGTAATTCACTGTTCTCTCTTGAAGCCTTCACAATTAATACCATTTTTTAATTTCCTTTTTAATTATTTATCTTATAAGTTACTTTCAATATAAAAATCTGTTGGAGTATAGGAATATTATTTTATTAAGTAAATGCTGGAAAAAAATCGGTTTTATACAGGTAGTTTATTAACTAATTGTCTGTGAAAGGCAATTAATGAAAACTTTCTAAGGTAACTTATTGTTATTAGTAATTTAAAGTTCTTTTATTTTTGTACTTTCATTTATACTGAATGGTTTTCTTCATCCATCACTTTCTCTCTTTCTCTCTTTTTTTTTACTGCTGTTTTCATTAAAATAGGATTCCTTTTCCTCCTCTTCATCCTCATTGATTGATTTTATGGATGACGTAAGTCTTTGACTTTGAAACCAGTAAATCCCTCAATAACAGAGATCAGTTAATTGATTGGGAATATTCAAGCATTAATGCAGTCAACTTAAAAAAAATCTGGAAGTGCAGTGGAGAGCAGCATACTTACACCTATTTATATGGATAGATGTTCAGTTTTAAAGTAAATGTTTTTCTTCAGGTGTAGGTGAGGTATTTGTAATTGCAGTTTTTCTAATGGGGAGTAGCTGCTTTTGGGTGTAACCTACTGATACGGCCTGTGGAAAATGGTTAAAAAATTATTTTCTTCATTTACTTCGTATCAGTTCGTATTATTACTTTATCATCAGTTGTTCCCAAAAGTTTTCTGATCACTTCAGTGAAAATGTTTCCCTTGCATACAGTTAATTTGTTTGCCTAAATAAAATAGTCTTGTTTTTAGCCTTTATTGTAAGAAGTAATTTTCATTACAACTGAAGTGAATATGCTACTTCATATTGCCATTTGGCATGCTAGCTTTCTGTCAGGACAGTGTTTAAATATTACCCTAGTTAACTGCATAATAAAGGAATTGAGTTAGTAGCTGAAAACTGACTGCATTATATTTCTTCCAAACTGAAAAAGTAGGCACATAAAAATAAATAATAGTATTAAGCTTTTTAATATCAAATCAAAGTATATACTGTGCATCCATGTTAAAGAACCACCCTTTAGTGTTCTGTAGGTTGTGTGTGTATGTCTGTGTGTGCTTGTATATATGTGCATACATGTACTTTCATATTCATACATACATAATTAAAATAGCATAGTCCTCCTTGCATTAAAATGTGAAGTAATTAATTTTATTCTAGAAAAGTGTGTGGTGAAGGCCGTGACAGAGATAGTATGGTACAGGGGGTTATTCTACTGATCGCTTTTCCTTTCACATGCTCTGAAAGAATGCTTTTCTTCTACATGCTTTTTCCCCGTGAATCAGGTGTATACCTCAGAAAAATGGGAAGGTACATCTGTGGTACCAGAGCAGAATGTATTTGTCTGCATTTTTGTGTACCATATAGAAAACCTCACCTTGCTGGTATTGTTGGAATTTTCTTCCACAGAAGAAATTAAGAGTACAGTTTCCTATCACATTATATCTGTAATAAATGAGTAATGTTTGCATTGTTTATCTATATTAAAGAAATGTTTTCTATGGTGCTTCAATATTAGAAACACTAAGTTTGTATTGACAAGTTCTTTTCTAGAATGTTACCTATAAAATATCTAATGCTCTCTCCTAAAAGCTGTTAAAAGACAAATGAAGTACATAAGTGGTAGAATAGCTGATAATGTTCTCTTTTTCAAGAGGTAACTTAGGACAAGAAAGTTTTCCTTGGTTGCCATCTAGTTAGTTTTGAAGGATGTCAGTACTTTGTTCTGTGTTTCTTGTGGGTTGCTTTGTGATTTACTTTTTGACATGAATCTTTTTCACAAGCATTTTGAGAAAATCACTTTTTTTTTTTTTTAATCGGTGCAAGTGAATAATTTTCAGCTGTGGGCATGCATCCTTTAATTAGGAGAAATTCCTTCTCAGATACCCATGTTTCAGTCTTTGGTAAAACTCCCAGGTATTAATGTGTATATTGTTACGTGTGAATGACTTAATACATGCCGAACCAAATTTGCCGTGTTACATCTTCAGTCTGAGTCCAACAGGAGTGTTTTTCTCCTCAGTTGCTTGGGGCAAGAGTACATTTCTGGAGTGGACTGGACAAGGGCCAACATCTTTATCACCGGGGTAGATTTCTCTCTCATCTGGAAAAACTCCAAAAGAAGAGAGTTGAAAGATAGGAATAGTACCTTGCAGATAAATACAAGACTTGTCAAGTTACCTGTCTTAATTAGAAAGAGAAATAAAGCTGATGTCCATCTTAGTGGGTGAAAGGTGGTATAATTAATTTGTACTTAAAGTGCGTTCTGCATCTTTCATTTATTGGGCAGTAACAGAATTCATTCATGGCGAGATTTGTAATACACAGCCTCTGAATTACTGAAATGGATATTCATGTGTTTTCTTGTTTAGTTGGTTCAATATCAATATGTTTAGCAGACCTAAATGCAAACAAGGGTATTAAAACCCTTCGCACTGGATGTGATTTCCAGTCCCTTTCCAGTGTCTCTTTCTGACCATAGTTACCTTGAAGGGCAGTGTTGCTTGTAGCATTTTGAGAAGAATTATTCTGTGCTCGTTCAAACCTGAGAAGCATTGCGAGTTCATTATATTAAGACCAAGGAAAAATTAGAAGCACTCTGGTCAGACTCAAGCAGTGCTGTGATATTTATGGGTTTCAGCAAAGTGTCTCCTATCATCAAGAATGAAAGTATTGCTGATGGCCCATATTGTTTCTCCAGTCTCTGTGCTTGGAATGATAATAATTTGCAGTTACATAGCAATCTTCACAAGATCTCCACACTCCGTTTAATTCATTAGATGCATAAGCAGCCCCGAATTTGGCCCACCAATTACATTTGGAGTTTATGAGGGTGGGTATGTTTGTGTGTCTGCCATCCAAACTGCAGTTGTCTATAGCACTCTTTGAATGACTGGCGTTCATTCTCAGTGTTTCAGTACGGAAACCGGTTGCTTTGTAATTTCTTCTGTAGGGAAGAAAGTTGCACCAGAGGAGGTACAGGTTAGAAATTAGGAGAAATTTCTTCTCATAAAGAGTGGTTCGGCATTGGGACAGGTTGCCTAGGGAGGTGGTGGAGTCGCCGTCCCTTGGGGTGTTCAAGGAAAGGTTGGATGAGGTACTTAAGGACATGGTTTAGTAAGTAATACAGGTGGTAGGGGGACAATAGGACTAGATGGTCTTGGAGATCTTTTTTAAACTTAATGAGTCTGTGAAGTAAAAATCTATGTTTAGATGAGTAGCAGTCACTGTTGGTTTCAGCTATCTATCCTCAAATCAGCTGAAAGATATTTGGTCCAGGTGACGGAAGTGGTGCCTAAATCCTCCGAGCTGTGACATTCAGAAAGGATCTGCTATCTCCACTGCACACGGGAGGTTGCAAAGGGCAGTAGGAATGGGTGTTGCTGTCCCTGGTTTCTCATGGGGAGGGAATTCACCCCCAGTTACTAATATATTCATTTCTAAATCTTTACCACTGTTTCTCCTATGTGTTGCAGGCTGTCTCTCAGTAATGTTGTCGAGGTGTTAAGTCTTCTGTGTTCACACAATGTCTGATAATGGAAGTGTTGGCTTTTGGGTTTTTGCCAGGTGGATCTTTGTGTATCTCACTAGCTGCTGCAAGCAATCAACTTATTTTATTTAAAGATGAATTTGTGATCGTTTAATAACAATAAAGTGAAATCCCATTTCCCTTGACAACTTTATTTTCCCCACTTGCTAGAAAACATTATTTTCTCCAAGTGGAAAGTAGATTTCTTAAATCCTCCTGCAATCTGTGCTCACATGCAGTTCCCACGGGCTTTGGTTAGACTAAACAAATCTAAATTTTGTAAATAACTACAGAATAAATCATATTCTGAATTCTCCTTGTTAAACTGAATAAGCCATAGTAGAATGTGGTGAGAGCCCTGACTCTACCTGCACATTTGTAATTTAGTTTAGACTAAAGAGGATTTAAAGTGGGTGTATTGCACCTGCAAGTGTTTACTGTACTCCTCTTATTCAAAGTGCAGAGATGCTAACTGCAAATTCTCAGTGTAACACAGTCTGCGTTTCACTGCTATTGTCCAGTGTAAAACTACAGGCTTTATAAAAACTGCCTCTTTTCTTTTTGATGTTTCTTTCCGCTTGTTGCCCCAGAATATCTTGTTTTCAGAATACTTGTAGAAATGAACATGTTTATGTGTGTCTAAACACTGCCTCTGAAGATTGAGTGAAATTCTGAGATGATGTATGTGTCACTACCTGGGTTTGTAACATATTCTCCTTTCTTTGTTAAAGCGCTCTCCTTCCTGTATTCCAGCTAACAAAGGCAGACGTGTAAGAGGCTGTCCTACTCTATGTGGCCCTTTATTTTTTTGCCCGCTGTGTACATGCCTTTGTTTAATGTATGGATTGTGTATTTACCTTGCTGCATGTTTTGTGCTGCTGCTGCCATTTGCTGCTGCTGCTGCTGCGCTTTCTGTTATTCTACAGCTGTGGGCTGAAAGCTTTCGGAGTGTTTCATTTGGTAAAGTTCTGTGAGCAGAATATCACAGTAATGGGAGAAGATGCTTTGGATACTTTCTCATTTCTATGTGAAAGTTCTTTGTGAAAGCTGATTGAGTAGATGCAGGTGGGGAAGAGCAGCAAACGTCAAATGAGGCACCATATGCTTCCTTGGCCTTCACAGAAGGTGTGTGGTGAGTTATGGGAGTTGCCTATAGAAGGCAGAAGCTTGGCACTTGGGAGGCATGTCGTAGCAAATGAGAGAAAATATCATAGTACAAAGAGAGATAAATAGGAAGTGGGGAATTGAGTGAACTGGGGTTTCAAGGAGAGCTGAAAAAATTTGTGTAAGGAAAACAAAAGTTGGATGTGCTGTAGCCTGTTAAGTTGGAAAGCTCTGTGCTGTTTCAGAAATCAATGTGAGTGCTCAAAGATGGTGTTACCGGTGCTTTGTCAGACTGAATTGATGCCAGGTAGGCTATGTCTGTTTTAAACTCATCCTGTCACTTTTGTTTCTTTCATACAGTTCTGATGGTAGCAATAGGAAAGCAAAGCCTTTATATTGAATATCCAGTAAATAGGTGATAATGCCCGACAGCTCTAATAATGACCTTACCTATGCAATTCAAAGCACACCGCTCAGTGTCTTAGGCAAGTTTACTGCTTGGTTTTGTCAGCTGTGGCTCCAGTTCAGAAGTTCATGGCTCAGAATTACACAGGTGACACCCTGTAGACTAAGCACAGTCCTGTGGAAGACAAAAAGGCTGTTACAGTTTGATGAGAGATATTGAAATATGCTTTTGTTAATCCAATGGCTTAGTTTGAAACTAGCTTTAATGGTGCTAATATGGTCTATATAAGCTTTTGCCCATAGTTGAGTCAAGTTGCTTTTGTACTTCATTCTCGCTAAAGCAAGGAGCCTGGAGATTACTGCAGCAATACAGCTTAAGGCCCTGTTTCTGCAGTCTTAAGTGGTGGTTAAATTCCCTTCAAATTCTGTAATGGTATATCAGGTTCTGTGTGTTTGCAGGCTTTTTATGTTCCTAAGTAAAGTAAAAATTCATTTGTTACTGCTTCAGCAGTTGCCTTCAACCACAAAGGCTTTGTAGCACATTCCAGAAAAGTTCCATCATTTATATTATGCTTGTACTGGATTTTTGAAGAGACACCAGGAAAATTCTTTGGTATGCAGATGCTACTTTGAAAGGGAAAGTCTTTGGAGTATCTGGAAACATTTATGAAATGATAGATCAGTCTTTGAGTTTAACTTACAGAACGGAAGAAATGTCTGTTTCTTGCTGTGAGGAATTTGCCCGTAGTTGCTCATTGGGCTTATTTCTTAAAAATGCTTTTAAGAAGAAGGTAGAATTTTTTGAGGTTAAAGAGTCTTTGAGTGGACTCCAAGTTATGATGTGTTTAGTCTCTATTTTAAAAAAAGAAAGAGGTTTTAAATCAGTGAAACAATATTTGTACTTTAAAGCATCAATGCTTCTCATACTGGATAAAGCTTCCAATCATTTGCTTCTGATAAATCTGAGGAGAAAATGTTTGCTTTACTGCTAAAATTTTTGCCTCAATGCTTGAAACACATGATCTATGTGTAGGAAACAGGTGTTACCCAGTTTGAGCACTTCCCGTTTTGATTACAGAAAGACTTGGAGGCATCTTAGTATGCCAAACTTGATTAAGTTGATGAATCTTTTCCACCAGATTATTTCTTTTTTAAGGCTGTGATAAAACTTAACTTACTACCATGATCAAACTTGACTTACTACTATTAGAAAAAACCCGAAACCAAACACAAATAAACCCACAAAAAAACCCTCAACAAACCACAAAACTGCAACTGCACCTGTTCACTACCATGACTGAGTTTCTGGAGAACAGGATTGTATATGCATGTATAAGATTGTCTTGGCAATATATTTCATTCCCTAAAAGCAGTGACATTTGTGGAATTCTTAGGATGGTGTCAACAGCAAATGAGAGAAGAAACCATGGAATGTTCAAATGCTTTTTGTAAACATTGCTGTGTATTTTAGTATGTGTGCAAGTTAGCCAAATACTTAACAACAGGAACCTGATGATAGCAGTGCTTCAGAAAATCCAGGCATATAATGAAGCCTCCTGTAGGCTTTTAGATTCATTATTAGTGGAGAAAAGTATCTTCATCTTGCTTCAATTAAAAAAAGAAAAAACCAAACTGGAAAACTTTGATGTGGAGATCTTTCATTTTCAAGGAAGAATCCTGCATTCTCTGATTCTTCTTTTTAGTTACACTGACAAAAGATGACTTGTTATCAAAAAAATGTGGTCATATCTATATGCCTTATTCAGTAGGGTTCTGTGTTGGGCTTAGTTTCATTGTATATCAAGGACTAGAAAAATAGTCCCCTGAAGAAACTGTATTCCTGTATAGGATATTTTTACAGTTCAGACAGGGACCAAACCCCCCTTTGATGCTCTGTGAATGTAATTAATGCTGACCTATGGAATTATGTTGTTTTTTCTGCCTTTTCTCCTTATTTTCTCCTAAATATGTTTGCAGTGATTTACATGGGATGTATGGGGATTCACTTCTAACAAACCTCTACTACCAGTGGGCAAAACCAGTAGTGTTTTTAAAAATAGCCACCCTTTAAAAATGCTGAGTTACAGGTCTCTTCAAGTGTTTATCAGGCCCCTGAACTAGTAGCTCTTATGCATGTGCTCACCTCTCAGCAGAAGCCTTGGCGTGTTCATCTCCAATAATTTCCATTATGTTGTTCTACCTTAATTAGGAAGTTGCTTAAAATAGATATTTTACCCTCTCATTTCTCTCTTAGGAATTCTGCTGCTCCCATGTCTCATTTTGGTAAGGGTCAAGAATTATTTTTTATTTATGTCTTTAATTTTTTTTGGTGTTTTTTTCCTCTTGAATTGTTCTCCTAGATTGACTCAGTTGAGAATTTTACATTGTCCAATACTCCATCACGGGATGAAGACAGCAAGTCTCACCTCCACTCAAGATCACGGTCTCCTTCTACAGCTAGTGAGATTGAACCAATCGAGGTACTTTAGTGTTAAGAGAACTCCGGGGTTTTGTGTTGTTTGGTTTGATTTTTTTTTTAAGGAGTTACAGTTTCACTCATATAAAAGCTGCTATTCAAATTGTTTTCTTTAGAATGGAGCTCACTCTTCTGCAGAGAGACTATTTAGGACCTTGTAATAGCCTTCTGCACTAGTGGTGAACTGTTTTTCGGGCAATGTTGCATTTCCTTTCACATGTGGTTAATTGATTATGGATGGGAACTGCATTGAATCAATTAGATACAGTCTCTCTTCATAACATATCCTCAGCCATGAATATTTAAGAAATGTTGGCATATGGGTAACATTGTACTGTAGTTTGTAGGAGCACTTGTGAAAGTCTTGTCAATATGAAATATTAGCCAGGCTCTGCAACTATAATAACAGATTCCCTTTCCCTGTTAAGAAAAACAAAACAAAACCACAACTCTGATTATTTTATATTAGAAAAGATTCAACCAAATATTTCAGATAATACAAATTTAATTTTGACATTTAAGAGGTGCATCTTGCACGTTTGCTGACAAGTAAGATTTGTTGTTCTGAGTCCTTTTCTGGATTAATCAGTTTGGTTTCACTGTGTGTGTATTTGCGGATGGGGTGGGTAGGACGCTGTAGTCTTTTTAGGTTGTTCAGGCTATCTTGGATAGTGTGTAGTGGGTGTCTTAGTGATCCTTTGGGAACTATTTTCAGGTTACAGATCATCCTCCACGTTCAATTCACACGCCAACCATGAGGACAGCATATATTGGATCGGGACTCTCTGCACCAAAGGTATTCAGTCAAGCTTTCACACTTTTTATACAGTAAGGGGAAAAATATCACTCCTGGGCAACAGCTTTAGGAGAACTGTTTGTCACAGTAATCAACAGAACTGCCTAGAAGGTTGTATATATGCAAAATGGTTAATTTCTAAAATCTAAAACCCCTCATTCTTACATTATGCAGTGCAACAAGCTGTACCACACAGTCCACTGTTAGCAGCACATGGTGATAGGAAAAGCAATAGTTTGGATATTAGAGATATATGAACCAAAACACGAAGAAATGAAATGAAACTTCCTAGGAAGTGATTTCCAGCATCTGTCTGACCAACCTGCCATTGTCCTCTGTGTACAGTAACACTGATGCCCCTTGGGCAAGTCCCAGATTAGCACGTTTGTGTGTTTATTAGATTGTTTTCAAGAGAAAGCAAAGAGTAAGCCTAAAATGAAACTGTAGATTTGTGGTTTTTATAAGCAGTGTAGAGTGAGACTAAAGCCAGCACTGGGCTGGGAGAAGAAATTCCAGTTTTTCTGTCTTCAGGCTCTTTACTTGCATAAATACTGATCTTACATCTGCTGTTGGCGTTAATTTGCCATTGGTCAAATGAACCAGTCAGTGTATAGTAATTCAGTGAATTGTGTGTATTCAGGCACATTCGAAATAAGACAGAATAGTTTCAGGAGTGCCCCAATGGTTTAGTAATCTTCTGTATATTAATGACAGTTTTACTGCAATTAATCAATGAAATAGGTCTTTCTAATAGAACTGTCTCTCTTCTTTGATAAATGGAAAAATAGCAAAAGACTTTCTTTGTGTAAAGGAGAGCTAAAAAGTTTGAGCAGGCAGTGTTCTGATGACAACTTCTTAGATCAGTTTAAAATACTGTACATGCACTTTAAATAATACAAAACAGATCTTTCAGTGCATGCCATTTCATTTTTGCAGATATTTTGGCTTAGTAAGTAATGATTTTCTTTCTAATTTATTATGTTGCCTGAAGAACCTTCCTATTTTATGATCGCATCAGTTTTTTAACCGGTGTTGTTTCTCTGCAAGTTTCAAAACAAGACATCCATCTGTAGACAGCAAGCTGCCATTGTATCAGTAAAGCTGTCATTAAATATGGATGACGTTTCGGCCCTTAGCTGTGATACCCTATGCTGTGAAAACAGGAAAGGGAATAAAATTTTAATATACCTATCCATTAGTCTGCAAAATTGTCTCATTGAAGATCACAGACATTATCCAGGTTGTTTAGACAGCCTTTGTGGTCACCCTGTGCTGTATCCTTTCGCTACCCACTAGTTGTTAGTTCACTGGGAATTTTATTACAAAAGCAAAGCAGCTTCCTGGATTTCATATAAGGCCTTTGATGAATCATACAGCCACATCATGGAGTGTTGGTGTCATAGCATCAGCACTGCCATCCTTGAGGGGAGAGAGAATTACAATCCTTACTCATGTAGTCTATGTTCCCAAGAGCTAATAGTAAGAGAAGACCTTTCAAAATCAACCTCATCTCCTGCTTTTAAATCAGGTGTTCTGAAATTGTCTCTGCCTGACATCATGAAACTGAACTTTCTAGCATAAAAACTAGAAGTTTGTAAAAGTTTGCTATTTCGCTTTAAACTAAGGCAACGCTTGTTACAAGAGGAACATCGAATTTGCAGCTGAGAAAATACTGCAATGGGTTGACCTTGGGTGGCCCCCAGGTGCCATGGAATCATTTTGTCAACGTTCCTATCTGCAATGGAAGCGAGCTCATATTTAGAGACAAGATCCAGTTTCCATGGTCTCATTTACAGGGGATGGTTTAAATTATCACTAAGCGTTCCTGATAAGGAGTATTTTTCAGCCCATGTGTTGGGAGCTCAGATCTCATTTCAGCAAACAAATAAGCTACCCTTTTTAATGTACCTATGTGCTTTTATGTCAGTGAAAAGATAACTGTTCTTCAGCAGTGTTAAAGGTATTAACATCCTGGTCTGCTTGTTTCACAGCCTAAAGCCCACCAGTTTGTAGTGAAATCGTTTCATACACCAACAAAATGCAATCAGTGCACATCTCTGATGGTTGGTTTAATACGTCAGGGTTGCACTTGTGAAGGTAAGCACTTGTGAGGGCAGGATGTGTAAATTGAAGTTCTTATAGATGCAGATTGCACAGTAAATTCTGTGGTATGATAATGCCAGGAGTCTTCTGTTTGTATTTAGAATAACAGCATATATTCTTGTTCCCCAGTAGAAGCCAAATACTTTGAATGTCGTGCATAACAGATTACCTAGTTATCTGGTGACATCCTTAGGTTGCTGGTAGAGGAGCTTAGTTCAATGTACTGCAGATAGCAATAAGGGGCCTCACTCAGTCAGTGGTCAGGCATGCTGCCAACAGCTTTGCATTCTGTCTCTGGGCAGAATGCAAGAACCTAAGTTTTGCCGTTTTGTACCAATTTTGTATCTTTCCAGGAGTAATTTATTCTAGGTTTGTATTAACACAGGATGAAATCACTTAGAGGAGCCTACAGCTTTTTGTTAACTAATAAAGCTGGGCCCAGAGGAAATGATAGAGATATCTCAGAATGAGCTTCTGATTAGGCTCTTCCTTACCTGGGTAAAACCAGACTGAGTATCCATGTACTTCTGAAAATGAGAAAATCAGAACTTAGAACAGATAAAAGCATGAACTCTGGTGTTTACAGTCTTGCATTTCTGTCTCACTGAAGCAAAGGTCAGTGAAACTGTTCAGTTGTTGGTCAAATAAAAGAGAGGATTCCTCTATAAATGTCATCATTATCATAGCTTTTGCACTGCACAAGAGATAACTAGAAAATCTTTTTGGTTTTTTCTCCTCCGCCACCTCATAAGTATGTGGATTCTCTTGCCACGTGACCTGTGCAGACAAGGCTCCTGCAGTATGTCCAATCCCTCCTGAACAGACTAAGGGACCTTTGGGAATAGATCCACAGAAAGGCATAGGAACAGCTTATGAAGGACATGTCCGAGTAAGTATCAGGCAGCTGCATTTGAGGCACTTAAATTCCTTGTTTTCCAGAGCTGGAATTAAACCCTAATTGGGGCATTAAGGGGTTGGATTCAATTATACTTTAAGGTAACAGTTTGGAAGCTAAGATGTTAATTTTCACAAAGCAACTCTTAGCATTTTCAACAGTAATTCTCCCTCCATCTCTGTCAGCCATTGTGCTTTTATTTGGTCGTGAAGAGTTGATCTCTAGAGATCAGATCATCTTCCAGGGCCTGTGAGTCCTCCTGTCTGGGGTCATTGGGGTGAATACTTGTACGTGGATCTACAAGTACTAAAATTGCTCAGTGTAGTTTTGGATGCCTTGAGATGGATTTCTTTCTCTGTATTTGTACATACAGCTTTGAATGAGTTCATGAAATCCAGAGAAAGAATCTGTGCTATGAATTTTTTTTAATAATATTGTGTTCTCTGCGTGGTTGCCTTTGATGCTCTTACTGCACCTGTGCTGTTGCTTGTATTGCTTAACAGAGAGCTAATCAGAATTTATTTTGCTAAAGGTACCGAAACCAGCTGGAGTAAAGAAAGGTTGGCAGAGGGCGCTGGCAGTCATCTGTGATTTTAAACTCTTCCTATACGATGTAGCAGAAGGAAAAGCATCCCAGCCCAGCGTGGTAGTGAGTCAAGTCATAGACATGAGGTAAGCCATTTGGGGCTGAGTGGGTGGATTTTTCTGCTTTTCCCTTTTATGCAGTCAGTAAGCAAGCTCCAGAGCTTTTATAACACACTGTAATCCATGTTGAGAGCCTCTGATTTTCCAGGGAAAAAAACAGTATTTGCAGTTAGCCTGAACTACACTTGTGTGTTTATATGTGCTAATTTATACTTCCATTGCTGCGTCATGTGCCACGAGGCATCAGTTCAGCTATGTAGGAGATGAGGGATGAATAAAGAGGTAAAATACATTCTTTTGGGGGTGAATGGCATTTTGAAAGGACAAATAAGAACTTGGTGTAGAATGAAACCAATACAATTTTTGATTCAGAAGGGCCACTTAACGTGCCCACTGTCCTTCAGTATTACTGAAATACTGCCAACTTCACTGATGGTTGAACCAACTCCACTGAAGTTTTAGAACTTTAACATACCAAATAAGTAAAGCTCATCACTGAAGTAGGTTAATATTTATTCAGGAAATCTCAAACAACAGTAGGTTATAGCTTAAGGGAGTTTGGTTTTTATGAAAGACTTGAAAATGTGTTCTTGGTCCAGGCTTATTTTTTAAGTTATGTTTTGTTTTATTTTTTAAAAAAGGTTTTAATTTACACAGACAAAAGCTAGATACAGATTTATCTCTATCATTGTTTACCAGGAGTTAATTACGTGACATTGTATGTATGACTGTTCTCTGCAGATAAAGAGGAAAGGATAATTTTCAAAATTAGATCTCAGTACTGTTGTCTTGTGTCTGTCCTTCACAAAGCAAGGCTGTTGGTACTATGGAAATATAAGTAAAAAGCAAGCATACAGATTTTACTCTTTAACTCTTTTCCAATTATGTTTGTGATGTCCATAAGGGATGAAGAATTCTCAGTGAGCTCTGTCTTGGCCTCAGATGTCATCCATGCAAATCGTAAAGATATCCCCTGCATCTTTAGGGTAAGTATTATGTCTTGAACCTAGTAGCCCACAATCACAAGGTTCCCAGTGTGATGTACAGTGTGCATTCACTGACAGCTTGCTAGTATTTTGTTTCTTTATGGAATTCTGGCTGTGTGGTATCCCTGGCAGCAGCTGTAATGCATGAGGATACGTACATATACAATTTTTGTGTTAAAAAATAGCACTGGTACATTTAGACAAACTCTTGTCTTCCCTTTAGCAGGTTTTATTTTTTCAACCTTCACAAGTCATTTGAAATTCTTCTGTTCTTCATGTCCTTCTGCATTTTTGTGTCTTGAAGTCGCTTTCTGCTATTCAATTTGTATTTGCTGTGTTGTTTCCGCAGCTTCTATTTTACGTGTTTTCTTTGAAAATCTGGACTGATCTCTGAAAACTCCCATTCATTGGGTAGTCAGAAATTAGTGTAAAATGCTCCTTGGAATTTTTGTCTAATATCTACTACCAGGATTTGGCCATCATTGGCTTTTTGTAATATTATTCTTATTTTTACTAGATAGTCTATTGAAGCTTTGACTTCAGTGAAATATATTTGGGGTCTTCTTAGTTCCCTTACTATTTCTTTACTATACCATTGTATTTCATTCCATGTTTTTCCAGCTTTCAGACTGTTCATCACTCTCCATGCCAAGAGGAGATAAACATACAAAAGAAACTTTAATTTTTATCTATAGTACCTGTACAAAATACAGGAAAAGGATCCTAGATCGTTCTTCCATAAAGACCATTCCCATTGAATGAAATTATTAAAGAAAACTATTGATCTTTAAGAAAAAAAATGGACTATTTTAAGTCCATGAAAAGAAAAGCATTTCATTACAAAATTGCTGTGAGAAACAGATTTCTACCTTATTTAAACCAGACGTTTGCAAATAATAAAATAAATGCAAATGCATTTAGAATAAAGCCAAAGTTTTCTCTGTTCTTTGCTGAGTTATTCACATCTACAAGTTTTTCTGCTGTGGGTTCTTGATTGAGATAGAGTGTTTTCTATTAACTAAATCTAAATTTTTGCATTCCTAGTTCAGACAGCTAATTAAAAGAGTACTTACAGGCATCTGATACCCTTGTAAAAATGATCAAGATGAAATTTTGTATTGCTTATAACTTAAAATATATATTTCAAAATTTTCCAGGTCACAGCTTCCCAGCTCTCTGCATCCAGTAATAAGTGTTCAATCCTGATTCTAGCAGACGGTGAGAATGAAAAAAGCAAGTGGGTAGGAGTGCTGAATGAGTTGCATAGGATCTTGAAGAAGAACAAACTCAAAGACCGCTCAGTCTATGTTCCCAAAGAAGCTTATGACAGCACCTTACCCCTCATCAAAACAACACAGTCAGCAGCAATCATAGGTATGCAATGAATAAGTAGTAAACTCTTTAAGAAAAAGGGGTATGCTAAAAGCATGCCTTTTTTTGCAAGAATATATAAAATGCTGGTATCTACTGAGTAGAGAGTAATACAGAGTTTCATTGTTCCATATGGAAATGTGTATGGGTTTGAGAGACATGTGCAATTCGCTACCCAATACTTTTGTTAGATTTTTAAGAATATTCCCTCTATTCACAGATATTCGTAATTATGAATAATTTTGACTGAGAATTTTATATTGCTTTTTTGTTTTTCTGTTTTGTTTTTCCTTAACTGGGCAGAGTGAGCCCAGTAGAATAGATATAAATCACTGATTTTACAAGATATGCTTGTTGGACCACGGAGAAAACATAAAAGCGGATAATTAATTTATTAATTTTAAATGCTACTGCATAAAAGATGTTAAACTTGGGTTAGTTAACTTATTTAAATGTGATATTATGGTTATTTCAAAGTCAGTACTATATTTATATGCTCCGAATGGTTTGTTAAAAACAATCTTTCTTGGTGTGACTTCTAACAGGAGAAAATACTGAAAGACTGGGAGATTGCCAGTGGGGTTTTTGTTACATGACTGAGTTGGATTTGGCTTCATATTTGTTTATTTTAAGATATTAAAAAACTGTCTCTGTTAATCAGAATTATAACTATTATTGAAGATGTATTTCCAAATAAAAATAAGCTCTTTTTTTTCTTAATACCATAGACCATGAAAGGATAGCTTTGGGGAATGAAGAAGGTTTATTTGTTGTGCATGTCACCAAAGACGGTAAGAGATTAGGAACCGGTAATAATTTCCCTGATATTAAATAATCAGAAAGTGACTTTGTAAACCTTTTTTCTCTTTCAATATCCTCTTTTTCCGTTTTTCTCGTTTTACTACATCAGCTGAACAACCCACATGAGAGCTGATAATGAGGAGGGTGTTTTGTGTGCTTTCTGTTTTGGGTATCCTTTCCAGTAACAAAGATCTGGAGTGCAGCTGAAGGTTTTGTTCCCTTGTTTGAAAACAGGCTCAATGCAGAATTCGGACCATGTTGCTCAGGGCTTTGTCCAGTCAGGTCTTGAAAATCCCCAAGGACAGAGGTACCACTGTCTCTCTGGGCTGCCTATTGCAATCCTTCTCCCAGTGAAAAGGATTACACTGCAAAGCGTAATCCTTCTCCCAATGAAACATTGTCTTTGTATATCCAGTTGGAATCTCTTCCATTTCAATTTGTGACCAGTGTCCCCTCTTCAGTTCCTCAATAAGGAGCCTGACTCGATGTTTTCTGTAACCTCCTTCTCTGTACTGGAAATTGAAACTCAATTTCAGTTGTTAAGAGGTGTAATGACAGATGCCCAGCCTCATTCAAGAAGCGACATGTTTAATTGTATGTTTCAGTTCTCTGCTGGTTTTCCTTTAATCACTAGTTTTGTGGCTGTAATGTGTTTTTTGAAATTGATAATAGAGTGGTTGTTACTGCATCAGGTCTGCTTTGCTCTTTCTGATGAGGAAAAGCCCGAGGTCTCTCCAGCATCACACACCTGGTGTTATTAAAATACAACTTTTGCTTCTCTACTTTCTAATATTGCGGGGAAATAATAAAGAGGGTTTCTTGGGTTTACTTTATCTTTACAAATACAGAGGCTTTAATCAATTCACACTTCAACATTATTTACTTGGATTTGGGCATTTTTCTTTTGTTTTGTCTTTTAGAGATTATCCGGGTTGGTGACAATAAGAAGGTTCATCAGATTGAGCTTATCCCAAATGAACAGCTCATTGCAGTAATCTCAGGACGAAACCGTCACGTGCGGCTTTTCCCTATGGCTGCCCTGGATGGAAGGGAGACTGAGTTTTATAAGCTGGCAGAGACCAAAGGCTGTCAGTCAATAGTTTCTGGACACGTGCGCCACGGAGCTCTTACATGCCTTTGTGTAGCTATGAAAAGGCAGGTCCTCTGTTACGAACTAAATCAGAGTAAGACACGTCACAAAAAGATCAAGGAGATCCAAGTCCAGGGGAATGTCCAGTGGATGTCAGTCTTCAGTGACCGTCTTTGTGTGGGCTACCAGTCAGGTTTCTTAAAATACCCCCTTCACGGAGAAGGGAGCCCATACAGTCTGCTCCATCCAGATGATCACACGCTATCATTTATCTCACAGCAGCCAACTGATGCCATCTGTGCAGTCGAAATCTCAAATAAAGAGTACCTGCTGTGTTTTAGCAGCGTAGGGGTTTATGTTGACTGCCAGGGCCGAAGATCTAGACAACAAGAGTTGATGTGGCCCGCGACTCCATCTTCTTGCTGTAAGTTGACATGTGTGTCAGTGTACTTGCTATTACACATTGAAGTGGTTACTGCTTGTCTTAATGTCCACAGGAAGTGAAGTTCACGGATAATTGCCTGACAGGTAAATGAACGCTCTCAGCTTCTGTCAGCATGTTTCATCTCAGCTCACTTGTTTTTCATCTCACTTGGGCTAGTTTTGACAACACTGTCACTGACCTACATTGCTGTGGCACAACGAGGAATCACTGCTCAGGATTTCTAACTATGATGTCCAATTTCTAAGCACATGGCCTCAGCTTTAAATGAGCAGAAAGCCTTGGGTCTCACAGGTGCTGACGAGATCTTTAGGCCTTTGCTACGACTGATACTGGACTGTTGTTATTTAAAGTCCAAAAATTTGATTGTACTTTGTTTTGGCACTGTAATTCAAGCTTTCTTGATGTTCAGAGTCATCAAAATCTGGTAGTTTGATTTGCTTTTCTCTAATGCTGTTTATTCCTACTTACTGGTGTTTTTAAATTTTCTTTCTTTACTCCCTCATTCTCTCTTCCTCTGCAGTTTTTGTACACTCTTCTCATTTGTTTATTCATCTCCTCTCTTCATTTTTGTAGAACAGCAGGTTTTAAGCTTCCCCACACACCATTTCTCTCTTCCCTTTCAACCTACAATGTATGGCAGGCAGTACAGAAAATATATTTCATAGCCTTAAAGGAAAATACTGTCATTTTTCAGGATTTCAGTTTCCAGAAAGACTGTTTTAAATATTCATTGCATGCTTTTTTCAAAGCTGGGCCTTACATTTGTGATGGAGGAAAAGAAAATAAACCACCTGCTTTGTAATGTCTTTCTGAATGCAGATAAAACGTGGCTAAATTTGTCCTCGGAGTATCCGTGAACAAGCCTGGTCTTGTGTTGATTTTTAAAACAGACTGACTTCTTACCTCACTGTGACAGCATTAGTCACACTGCAGCGTAGAGGATTGTTTCGCCTTGTTTGAGTGAAGCCCCTTCTTAATGTGGAAGGAGCATCTTTTATAGACTGTGTGTCACTTCTGGTTTCCAGGAGTGGGATTGTTATAAGGGAATCAGAGAATGAATGAATGAAAATCAAAAGATTTGTGATAGATTGAAAAACAGGCATTTCCACATGTCATTCATCTATATTGGTATTTGGCAGAGTTTTATGATTACCTTAAATGAAGTGACTTGATGTTAATTCAGAAAGGATGTATGTTTTATAGCAAAACCTGTTACATTTGAACACAAATTGGATGTTCTAGATAGTCTTGCTAGTCTTGATGCTGACATGGAAATAATGAATTCTCCTTTAGAAGCAGTCCAAGGAGACTAAATTTCATCCTTGAGAAATGTGCCAGATGAGTAACACACAAATTCTCTTTACAATTAAAGCTAGAAGGAAACATTAAGATTTTTATGACATTGTCATGATGCTTAGTTCCAACTGGTGCTCATTTAGTACAGAGTCTAAAGTCTAAGAACTCAGTTCATTCAAATGACAGTTATCAAATAACAACAATATGTTTCCAACCACATCATTTACAAAACACAAGCTCTTAAAAATAGAGCTTTTGGAAGAAAAAACTTTGAACCACATCAGTGTTTTGCAGAATAAACTGTAAACCCTTGCACTTCAAAAAGGAGTTTGGTTCTCCAAAGTTAAATGAAAACATGTGGAGCTTGCAGGGTTTTCTTGGTGATTTGCCTTCAGAATAAATTTCTAGGTAATTTTTGAGTTAAAACACATTTTGTAAAAATTGCTGTTGTACTGGGGGGGTGGTGGTGGTAATATATATGGCTAAACATAAGAAATTGTATATTTTGAGGCCTGTCTAAAAGTACATGACACTATACCTAATCTTCCCTTGTAGGTTACAATGCACCATACCTCTCTGTGTACAGTGAAAATGCAATCGATATCTTTGACGTGAACTCCATGGAGTGGATTCAGACTATTCCTCTCAAAAAGGTAACTTCTCTTTCCGTATCAGTTAAAGACTATGTCTAGGCTCAATATTGCTTTGCTGCTGTCATACCAGGTATGACATCAGGTGCCATCATTAAAACTGCCTCTTCAAATATAATTGATCTAAAAGAAGAGCTGCTTCCAAGATACCAGTGATTTTTCTTCCAAATACGAGATACAAACCGTGGTTTGCATGTGTTTTTACTGGTTGAGGTGAATGGTCACCCTGGAGCCCATCTGTGTATTAGACTGACTACTTAATGTAGGGAGCAGCTTAATTGGGGCAGATTGCATCTATGTTATTGCTAGAAGATGATGATAATGAAACAGGCTTTCAAAACTTTAACTTCGGCTTCTTGAGAACATCACAGGCACGTAGGGTCACAGCACTTTGGTTCAACTGGTGTCAGGTTTGGCTCACTTACCAAAAGGAAGTTTTTGAAAACTGGCGTTTCCTGGGTGTTTGCAAGGTGTTTACTCAGGTGTATTTGCAAAGAAAAAGGTGTTTCTTTTCCCACAGTTTAGACTGATTTCAACTTTGGTTTAGTGTCAATGTTACTTCCTTTAGCCGGCATTCCAATGGTGTAGAACTAGGAGAAACTGTCCCTGTGGTTTTGTGTCAGTCACAGTCTCTCTGCATATCAGTTTCCCACATGTCAGACAGATCAGGATATTGTGGCAGTGCTCTAAGGATAAATAATGCAGTGATCAAGGTGCTCAGCTGTTAACTGTCTTAAGGAGAGAAGAAGAATCTGGCCATTTCAAGGAAATTTCCTCTGCCCTTTCTGATGTCCAAACTTTGAGTTGTTAAGCAGTTGGAGCATTTTTTTTCCTAGACAGCGGGTTATCATTTAGTACTTTTATGAATATTTCGGTCAAGACTGCCTATTTAATGAATGAATTTACCTTCAACAAACAAGAATTGCTACATCTAGGATACTCAAAAATAGCAATTTATTATGTAGGTTTTGTTTCTAATGCAATTTACAGACTCAGAGGAGGGAATGCTGCTTTTTTTTTTCTGTTTGGAAATCACAAATACCAGTAGCTGTTAGCAGTCTGTATGTACTCATCAGTTTGCCAAGAATAACTGTAGCATGATACTAACACTAAATAAAAGCACTGTTTATTGCTTTGTGCATCTAGTAGACAAAATGGAATCATTACATGAAGTAGACTTCCAACAGAACTATTTAATTTAAATACTGAAAGGAATGGTGTTAAGCCCGTCTCTTTAAATGAAACTTCAGGCAAGTCTCTCTATACTCATTCTCCAAACAGAAGTTTAAAATCTAAAATTGTTTTTACCTCTGTGGCTTTAATGACTCTCAGTTATTTTTGTAGCAGGCGTGAGAGACGCTGCTCCCTCCAGCCTACAGATCTTCTGTGGGGCAGACTTTGCTCTGTCTGGTTATGCTGTTCTGCTCCCTGGTTGCTTTTATAACCTGCTCCTTTCACAGAGTTTATAATGCACCTCGGGGCTTTCCAAATGAGATGCACCATGTAAATGTGAGTTGTTACTAGTACAAGGACTGGTTTTCTCGTTTCAGGTACGACCCTTGAATACAGAAGGATCACTAAACCTTTTGGGCCTGGAGACGGTTCGGTTAATATATTTCAAAAACAAAACAGCAGGTAGGTAAAGAGGAGCCAATTTTCATCATGCAAATTTTTGTTTTGAAAGAACACTTTTCTTTGGCCTCGGTCTGTGCGTTGTAGAAAGTGATCTCTCAAACGTATCTGGGAGAAAGCCAAAGCTTGTAGACTCCACTGTGATTGCAATGATGGCTGAACGTTTTTTTTTCCCTTTTGAATATTCAATGAAGAGTTGAATAAAGACTGGAAATTTTAAAAAAATGGAAGAACTAGATGCTCCCTCCAAATCTGGGATCACCTGCCAGAACATTATCTAATAATGCCTGCACAATGAAAGGCTTTAATGGTGATCTTGGGAGTCCTGGGTAAAAAATAATATTACACTTAACCTATAAAAACCTTTCCCAAGGATCAGAAAGTAATACAAAATTATGCATTCATAACTTATTAGGGCCACATATGACTCTGTGCCAGAGTCTTAGCTTCAGAAATCTTTTTTTGTTATGAGTCTTTTCGACTTTTTTTCTTTTGACCCCATTTCATAAGCACACTCCTGAATAGTTTCCTTAGCCTTTTGTTTAACCTCTTAGGTGGAGAGGGATGTGCTTTGTTATAACAATCAAAAGCTATAATGTTTTTAACAACTATTCTGAAAATAGTGGCAATAAACACTCTAGAAACAAATGCTGCTGTTGGCAGTGTTTCAGCATTTATTTAAATTGCTAGCAAATTCCTGTAAGAGAAATGGCAGTGGTAGAGAGGCGGAGTATGGTGGACATATGTATAAAGAATTTTCAAGTCTAATAAAGATTGAACATTAAAATTAGAGGAGAAGAGGGGAAAAAAATGGAGTGCGTGGGATCAGAAGGGAGTAAGGCTGATGCCTTGCTTGTGTACATTTTTCACTGCCTCTTCAAAAAGGCTGCCACACAGCAAAGTATCCTCTGGGTCTATCTCCTTAAAAGTCTGCAAGTTTTTTTGCTGAAGCTACTTACCTAGTAAGTCCCACACTTCATGAAATCTCCAATTGATCTTAAGGAAAGAGGAGATTCCAGTCCCATACAGAAACCACTATGGCAGTGAGCAGTAGCTGTTGGGTATGTTCAAGCTTATCAAGTGCAGTTTTAGTCTCTGTATATATCAAATCAGTTAGAGCAGTTCAGCATTCATTTGAAGTTAACACACCTGTTGTACAATTATCACTGCTGAACATCTCATGTCTTTACTAAACATGCCTTGGCCAGACCTATGTGTGTGGGGGAAAAATCTTCCCTTTTCCCATAACTGCACCAAAATACATCAGTGTTTAAACTTTCCAAAAGGAGTAGTCTTCTTGGAGCAGGGAATGAATGAAAAAGAATCTTGCGCTGAGTTTCCAGACAACTGGCAGAACAAGGCTGTTGTAATGATTTTCAGTGAGAACTGCCAAAGAAAGCTTGAGATAGAGGACTGAGATGCTTTCCTGCCCAACCTACTCGTTTTATTTGAAAGAATAATTAAGTGGTACTTTGAGAACATGGTCATGGCAGCTTGTGTATGAAGGAGGATTAAGTCTGCTGTTATATAACCATGTAGACAGTGACCCAAGAAAACCCATAACTCAAGGAGCACTTCTTCAGGTTTGATGGTAAGTGGGTGGTGTCCAGCACTAGCAAAAGGGAGGGAGAAAAGAGAAAATGTCTTTGAATTCAGATTCCATGAATACCTAATGAAGTGTCCCACTGGATCATCATCACATTTATATTGATTTCAGAGGGCGATGAGCTGGTAGTTCCTGAGACCTCAGATAACAGCAGGAAGCAAATGGTTCGCAACATCAACAACAAGCGCCGCTATTCGTTCAGAGTACCAGAGGAGGAGAGGATGCAGCAGAGGAGGTCGGTATTCAACATGTATTTGTCTTCTGTAAATGCCTGTAGGCCCTGAAGGAGAGTGAGGAATGCCGATGTAGCACATCATGTGTTGCTTTCTGGAATGTCCGTTCAGATGTTTCTGTCTCTTCACTACCGCCTTAATCCTCAGAGTTTAATTTCTGTTAACGCCAGTTTGGTTATGGATATGCTCTGGATACACAAGTATTCATTAGTTCAAATTAATTATGTGAAACAGCTGTAATTGGGAATGCATGTCTCCACATACTGTGTATAGGTACATAGGCGTGTGCATTTACTGTGTGTATAAAGATCCATAATAAATGCTTTGGAAAAGGAGATTCCATTGCTAACTATGCGTATGGACTAATTACTTTCAGACTCTGGTTCTGCTTTTCTTTCTGAAGGCAATTCTACTCTCAGCAGTATTCCAAGGCATCTGCTGGTTTGATTTATAGATTTAACTACATAAACATTCTATACGTCTCAGAACACTCACCTCTTCAGAGGACGTAGGACTTTTGTGTTTCTAATAGAAGCCTTTAACAGGTCGCAAATATTTTCCTAAATGGCAATAAAAATACATCTGCACTACTCACAGTGTTCATAGAGGATGTTACTAACCATTTACTGTCACTCACTAAAGATGACCTATTACTGTGCTAAGTTACACTCCAGGAACTGAATATTTCTTTTCTCTAACTCGCAACCTCTTCCACTGATGGCTTGCTCCCACCTCTCTTCTTTCTGGTTGTAAGAAAAGTTAACAGTTGTTTATAGTGGAGATAAAATTCCAGCTCATGTCCTTGCCTTTACTGAGCTGGTTGCAGTTTGGTCTTTTAAAATTGTATTTATTCTGAGTTCTGAAATGCATCCTTGCCATTTTGAAGAGCTTTTAATTGTGACTACAGACTGAGAAAGGCGCTGCAGTGTTACTGGCATTCTCTTTTCATAGTTTGTACTTCATTTTCCTCTCCACTTTGTGATACATCACAAATGAGTTCTGCTTTTATTCATCTTACAGTACTTTCTATCAGCTCATAGTGGTTGTATAGTTTTGGGTGTTAGTAACTATGGGGCATGGGGTGTTAGCCTGCAAACAACATTCTTCTGTCATGGCCCCTTGCCTTCTCCAAGCTGTAAGCTTGTCCGTGCTAGTGCTGATAGCAAGGGTTTATCACTGCTGGCGTGGTCAAATATTTAACTTCCATTTAAAATTAGCCAATAATCATGTCTTGTAAACCTCCATCCTTGCCATGAAGGAAATACCTAAACAAAAGTATTTTCTCTTCCAGGGAGATGCTACGCGATCCAGAAATGAGAAATAAATTAATTTCTAACCCAACTAATTTTAACCACATAGCACATATGGGTCCAGGAGATGGTATACAGATTCTCAAAGACCTTCCAATGGTAAGTACAAAAGTACATGGGAGTGACTGCCTGCAATCAGTTGAGGCTGCAGATAAGTAAAAGACAAGTGCAATTTTAAAAGCATATTCAGAGCATTGATGATTTCATACCAGGAGCAGCGTAACAAGGGGAATGGAGCTGAATATACTCTCTTGTGTGTGACAAAATTTAAACAAAGAGGATGGCACTAAGCATCGAGACTAGGAGGAGGAATGGCTAATGCCTCCTGAGTTTTAAGGCAGGTTGACTCAGTGCTGGTGGTATTCTTTTTCTATTACGCTGTGAAGGGACAAAATTAAGAGGATTTGGACCGGTGTTCTCTGTGGGAATGGAAAGAGAAATTTCTTTCTCTGTGAACTGTATTACTGTAAGTTCAATTCCTTTCTTCTCTTCCCTTATTTAGTTCGAACTTAGCTTCTCTCTTTACAGCTTCTTTTCCTCAGACAGGGGTTCTGTAGAAAATCAACATTGTTCATGCCCAAAGATGCTGTTATTTATTTTCTCTCATCACAATGAAACCAAACTTCTTCCATAAAAACTAAACTTTTAAGTTGAAAAATAGAAAATTAAAAAACCCACATGAAATATCACACACACACATATTTGTTTCCACAAAACATGATGTAGAAAATACTTGCCTGGAAGTTTCTGAAATTTTTGATGAGCTAAAGACTTTGTTCATAGGAAAGTATCATACTGCTTGTTTCAAGCTACCTTGAGCATCTTAGCATCATAGAATCGTTTAGGTTGGAAAAGTCAACTTTTTAAGATCGATTCCAAGGGTTAAGCTAGTACTGCCAAGGCCACCGCTAAATCATGTCCCTAAGCACCACATCTCAGTGTCTTTTAAATACCCCTAGGGATGGTGACTCACCACTTCCCTGGGCAGCCTGTTCCATGCAAGATTTTCCCTCACCTAGCTAAACCTCCCTGGCACAACTTAAGGCCACTTCCTCTTGTCCTAGTGCTTTTTACTTGGGAAAAAAGAACAGCCCCCCACCTGGCTACAACCGCCTTTCAGGTAGCTGTAGATTCCTGTTTGTGTGTTCTGTCCTGTTTTCTTAACTTGTCCACAGAGGCACAGGTGTGAGTCAGAAGCTGCAGAGGAGCACTGTAAGATAGATCAAATGATACAATATCACACCGACTGTGTGAGTACCACTGTGAGACAGTGGCAGTGGTACAGAACCGCTGTCTAAAGTTATCATCGTTACTACATTTGTGCAGAGTGCAGGAAGTAGGTGCTGAAACTGGGATTTATCAGGTCCTGAAGAGCCCAAAGGAAACAAGAAGATGACTGAAAAAATCATGCTGTGCAGTTGCACTAGCTGAGAAGCCTATAAGCATAACCTCTGGTCTCTTCACTGTACCTCCTCACTCATTCACCCTCACTGTTGCTGCAAGTGGTGCTTTTGTGTTACACCTCGCTGTAAAGTCTGCCCGTCGTACGTGAGTCCTTCCAGCACTGAGTGGGAGTATGCAAGGGAAGGAAAGGGTTTACTTTACATCTCATACTAGAGACGCTCATAAACCTCTCAATAACAAACATATTCAGTGCAATTGAGCAGGAAACAACATTGTGTGTTTATAAATAAATAAATAATGAAGGAACTAGCTCTAGAAAACACTTCCAAGGGAAGTTGGCAGGTAGTGTTTCTCTTACCTGGATGTGAGTATAGCTGTCTAATATAATTTGCTTCAGGATGTAGTTGGAACCTTTTGTCACTTTTCCATTTCTGGCAGGTTCTTTAAAATATTTCCGGCTCCTTTCAAGCAGAGAAGGTAAAGGTAGTGCAGAAGTCACTACCGTTTCATACCATTAGTGGTTGAAAGTTCATGGGAATCAAAAGCTGCAAGGACTCTTAATCAAACTGCAAATTTGGCAAGTGTAAAATGAGGAATGATTTTTATCTATAGAAGGGGATTTTCTAGACTTATTTCTTCAGCTATGTTGTAGAATCATAGGATCATTAAGGTTGGAGAAGACCTCCAAGATCATCTAGTTCAACCATCCCCTTACCGCCTATATTACTTACTAAACCAAGTCCCTAAGTACCTCATCCAGTCTTTCCTTGAACACCTGAGAGACGGTGACTCCACCACCTCCCTGGGCAACCCGTTCCAATGTCCAACCACTCTTTCTGAGAAGAAATTTCTCATAATGTCTAACCTGAGACCCCCCTGGTGCAACCTGCAGCCATTCCCTTTTGTCCTGTCGCTAGTTATCTGTGAGAAGAGTCTGACCCCAGCTCACCACAACCTCCTTTCAGGTAGCTGTAAGAGAGCAAGACGGTTTCCCCTGAGCATCCTCTTTTCCAGACTAAACAGTCCCAGTTCTCTCAGACTTGTGTTCCAGCCCCTTCACCAGCTTCGTTGCCCTTCTCTGGACACACTCCAGGGCCTCGATGTCTTTCTTGTAGAGAGGGGCCCAAAACTGCAAATGGTATTCAAGATGCAGCCTCACCAGAGCTGAGTACAGGGGGATGATCCCCTCCCTGGTCCTGCTGACTCGTTATTCCTGATACAGGATACACAGCTGGCTCATGTTCAGGCGAGTGTCAACCAACACCCCCAGATCCTCTTCCTCTGTACAGCTTCCAGCCACCCAGCCCCAAGCCTGTAGCATTGCCTGGGGTTGTTATGACCAAAGTGCAGGACCCAGCACTTAGGCATATTGAACTTCATCCCATTGGCCTCTGCCCATCGATTCAACCTATCCAGGTCCCTCTGGAGGGCCTTCCTACCATCTGGCAGATCGACACTTCCCCCATCTTGGTGTGGTCTGCAGACTTACCAAGGGTCCACTCAATTCCCTCATCCAGGTCATCAATAAAGATACTAAAGAGGATGGGCCCCAGTACCCACCCCCGGGGAACACCACTTGTGACTGGTCGCCAGTTGAATTTAACTCCATTCACCACTCTCTGGGCCCAGCCACCCAGCCAGTGTTTAGCCCAGTGGAGTGTACCTGTCCAAGCCATGGGTCACCAGCTGCTCCAGGAGAATACTGTGGGAGGCCATGTCAAAGGCTTCGCTGAAGTCAAGGTAGACTACAACAACAGCCTTTCCCTCATCCACCAGGCAGGGTCACCTGGTCATAGGAGGAGATGAAGTTGGTCAGGCAGGACCTGCCTTTCATGAACCCGTGCTGGCTGGGCCTGATCCCTGGTTGTCATCTCTAAATGGCTTTTAGCTTTAAGTTCATTCTAATTACACAAGCCTTATATTAGCTCAAAGGTCGTATTTGGAGCTAGGGACGGTACTTTGATTCTTACCAATCGATGTGAGGTTTTGAAAGAAATTAATGAGTCACTTTTTCCACATTTAAATGTGATGAGAAGACACATTACAAAATGTGTGCAACATAGAATTGATTTCTGCACTTGTTCCACTGCTGCAGCTGCTTTTTAAAGTTGCTATTAAAAACCCCATCTTAAGTAGGTATCAATCTTTATGCTGAGAGATGTTACTGCAGATAAAGCAAATCCGACATATTTTTCTAGCAGCTCCTTCCAATTTCATATTATATTTGTCTTCCTAGCGTAACAGATACAGGATTGCATCAATCATGGGGCTTGACACGGTAACTTGAGATTAGGGAAAAAATTTTCTGTCAAGAGCTACTTCGGTCCAGGTTTTTTTCTTATCCAGCAGTTTCCTGTAAGGTGTTTGGCTCGACTAAGCTTTCCCTTAGTCTGTTCCAAACCACCTACTTGGGTTTTCAGGCACAAAAATAGAAGAAAATTAGTTTTTTCTGCATAGGTTATGTATTGAGTCTAATGCTTTATTTGAAAGATAAATTTAGGAATAAAAGAGAGGATGGAAATAGAGAGGGCGTTCCCTGGCGAATCGGTACACAAGGTGAAGAATACTCATACAACCCTGTGTGTAGTTCATCTGCTTGGCAGTTTCTTTACAAGGACATGGAATTATTTCACTAGATTCAGACTTTGTTCTAAAAATGTGGATAGATTTTAATTTTTTTTTTTTTGTGGTGCTTAGCATGTGCGATGATTTTGTGGCTGGAGCATCTCCTTCATGGTCCTTAATAGATTAGCACATTTCAGAATCAGCAGTCTTTATCTCTAAAGCCCTGTGGGAAAGGTTACAGCATTTTGCTTTACCAGTGCCCGTTTCTCTTTGTGAAACGGGATGATAAAATTCATTTCTGCATTTAAAGTGAGGTGCCACCAGGGGGAACAAGGAGTGCAAGGCTATTCCTTTTCTCAAATTCCCTTCATCCAACTGTTTTAGGTGGTGTAGCTGCTTTTTTTTCTCTCTCTCTCTCTCTTTTTTGAGGTACAGGAATGCAGAAAGTGTGTGAAAGAATGGAGTGGGCCTTCTTATTTGCAGTTGCTTCTGACTGACTTGAGCATTTTCAAATTTGGCTGGATCTACTGATACAAATGTGTTCTCCAGTGTGACCTTTCACTGAAGTCAGTATCGTGCTCTATAGGCAGGAGCGTCCTTAGTAATAAATAGGTTTTAATAGGGAATAGATATTTAGATCTCTCTGTTGGATGAGATTGTCATGAACTAAATAGCCAGCTCAGCCTAGCCTGTATCTAGCATCCATGGATGAACTTTACAAAGCAGGCAATTTTTACATGTATGTATGCATTTATTTATGAATATATACAGATTCACTTCATGTGTGCATTGTGAACCCAACCAAAAATGATCACTGCATTCCCACTGCCTTTTCCAGAGGAAAGGCCAAAAATGGAACCAAGAGCAGGACTAGAACTGATGGCGATGGCCCTTGCATGGTCGGGCTGTGACGTGTACGTGGGCAGGAGGAAGAGTATGCTTGTGGTGCTTCAACCCATGACTATTTGATCTATAGTGTCAAATTTTCCTAGGGAACCTGCTTTGGCAGGGGGGGTTGGACTTGATGATATCTGGAGGTCTCTTCCAACCCCTACAATCCTGTGAATCTGTGAAATGCCCACATAGGTGCAGCACATCTGTCTGCATGGTTTCCCTCGCTAATGGAGCCACACGGGGGGAAGCTGCTAGTCCCATGTCATTCTCTCCATGAACAGACACCCTTGACTTGAGTATAACCCTCTGGGCAGAAATGAACATGCGCAAGACCCACAGTGGGATCAGATTTAAGAGAGAAAAATCTTAGAGGTTATCAGGTGATTGTAAATTTGTATCCTTCTTTGTGGCGAGCAGTGACTCAGGGGCCTGGCTTTGCCAAGCAAAGTTGTGGGTTACAACAAAGCAGAAACCAGAAGTTCTTGTTTGCTATTAACAGAGCTGTAACCACTACATATTTGCATATTATTGATGTGGATATGAGATCTGGGTTGTTGTCTTGTTTTGTGTGCAATTTAGAATCGCTCCTGTTAGTGTATCCCCAAACTTATTTATTTACATGTTTTTCTTCCCTAGCAGCCTGTCACCAATTAACTGGCCGTACAGTCTGGCCTCCCTTCTGCCCTCTTGTCCCTTGAGGCCACTTTATCGTGGATGCTCCTTTGTAGTGAAGATCTGAAATCTGGAACTGCACTTACTGCAGCACAGACCACCTCTCTGTGTACATCAGATGTACAGGATTGATTTTGCTTTCATATTCTGCATGCCTGAGTATTTTACATACAAAAGCTAGTCTTGACTGCCATTATATTTGAACATTACGCTTCAGTTTGACCTCATTATACATGAGCCATTATACTTTCATTCTAGATGATGTGTGAAGCTTTGCTTGTTTCCAATGAGAAACTTTTAGAGTAAATGAATACTTGGTATTCATGAATATTTGGTATTCTTTCAAGAAAGTGGGAGCCCTGTGCATGCATCTAATGGTGGAGTCCATAGACAAAGTTCCATGGAGGATTGTTTTAAAAATGCTGCCATATCGTCGCTTCCTCACATTCATGAATGCTGGCTAAATATTTTTGTGGCCTGCATTTAGCCTACCCTCTGCCTTTTAGCTTGTGATTTTAGACACCCACCTTTTCTCCTCTATTGGCTTTTAGGTATGTGGCTGGCTTTGCTGCCCGTTCTCTGCTGCGAGCAGATAACTCAGCAAAGTCTGCTTTCCTGGACCATTGTTGGAATGGTGGCTTCTTGTACTGATATTTAGATGCTGCTAAACTTTACTAAATAATAACGTAATATATCTTATGTCTTACATGCCATGATGTGGTAATTGATGTTTCGGTTAACATGCAAAGCCTCATAATAACTGTGTGTCTCAAAAGAAAGAGAGTTGGATTTTACCAGCTGAAACGAAGGGAACAGTAACAATAATGTTTGCTAATATGTATTGGGATGTGACTTAATGTTCTTCCAGACTTTAATACGTTCCACATACAAAAAGTAGTGCCTTAGGTTTAGCAGAGGGGTAAGCTGTATTTTTACCATATTTTATTTTTTTAAGTCCAAACATTTCTAATGTTGCTCAGATCTGCTTGTTTGAAGGTGATGAAACCAGTTGGACAAGGGGAGGAGAAAAGTAGAAGTTAGACATTAGAGAAGGTGCTCTGATTTGCTGCTGGCCATTGGGCAGACCGTGCCCTTACAAGCTCACCTGCTGAACACATGCTGGTGGCACAGGGAGGGAGACCGAGCCTTGAAATGCTCTTCTGTCAAACCTGGATTTAGATTATTTAAAATTCCAAGAGCACTTAGGTCAGCACGTCCTGTAGAGATTGAATTAGAAATTGTTTCTGTTTAACATGCATCCCCTCCCTTTACATCACACGTTGGGAGCACATTGCTCAGTTGACCTATGGAAAACATTTGAATTTCCCGATGTTTATGCACCTTACCTGGCCAGGGGGGGCTGGTCTTCTGCAGCACAGAGACAGCGGCGCAAAGTCTGTCATCACAAAAGCGCTGTAAGGCTTCAGGGGGTGTGCAGAAGGGTGCAGGCCTTGTCGTCTGTCTACAGCAGAGTAGATTGTCCCAGTTGTCTGACACTAACCAGGTCACCTTCCCACCTGACTTGTCTCCCTATCCTGTCAAAACGCTGTTCCCTCCTGTTAGAAATCCAATGTGTTTGTTGTACGGGTGATACTTAATGCATGAATAACAGAAGGAAATCTCTTAACGATCTTTAACTGTTGTGTATTCTCATCTTTTCTTCTCCCCACACCATCTCACCTGTGTTCACCTTCCTTTGTGTTATGTCTATTTTAGATTGTAAGCTCCTCAAGGCAGGGAAACTGATGCTTCTCAACTGTCTGTAAAGCACCTTTTACAACTGTGGTGCTCTTTTGAAATATCAAATAATAATAAATATTAGAATCCATTCCCAATGAGTTAAAAGTTTTATTTGTTTCTAATGTTCTAGCAACAGCAAGGGTGGCAGGCCCATACGGTACCCTGTGAGGAAGGTGCTCAGAGGACTGGGGGGGACAATGTAAGATACATGTTTGTTGACCGTCAAGCAGAATTGCTCTTTGGCTGTCCTTCAGTGTTTGACTGCTCTTGCAGACTGCTGTTGCCAATGTTACCTGTACAACCATTGATTTTTCTCTCTGTTGTCTTTGATAGCAGCGTTCCCCTTACCAATTCCCTCATCATCACTCCCGCCTGATCTCCTCTCCGAGCAACTTTGAGCACATCTACCACATGACTGTTAATTCAGCTGAAAAATTCCTCTCTTACGATTCCATAAACCCTGCATTTTCCCCACCTCCTCGCTCTGTCCTCGGTACTCCAGACTTTATGACTCTGAGGGTATGAACAGCTGAGTCAGGTGTTCACTCTACTAACACTGTGTGGTTTTCCTTTTCCCTGGCTATTAAGATGGGAGAAAAGCCCTCGTAAACCATTTCCTTCCCTCCTTAACTTTCTTCTGTGCCAACTGATTTGTTTTCTGGTATCAGCTGTGTCCTTTCCACAGCTCTGACACACCAAGAAATGGATACTCCATGGCTTTAAAATAAAACAGAAAAGCATATAACAACTGGGCTAAACCTTTTGCTATGAGAATAGCACTTTTAACCACCAGAAAGGATGTGGGGATTTTGAATTATTAAGCTCTCTGTTCCATGGTGTTCATCCTCCAGCAGCCAGTGGCAGGATACTGTGTATCAGGTTGCATTAGCAAGAGGTTCAGGATCTGTGTGTGTTGGACCAAACTTTCCAACAGTTGGTTATTAAATTGTGTGGAGTGCAAGGACTTTTACACAGTGCTGTAGGCAGACTGCAAGAGACACGGGTTGTACCTCGGGCAGTTCATAGGTTCAAGGAAGTGAAGCCAGAACACGTAGAGGCAAGATCTGTAGATATCCTTCTAGCTGGAATGTAAACCAGGGGCATGGAAGTGGTCTTGTCTTTTTTTTCTTGTGTGGTGCTTCCCGGTCTGACTACGCAGGGGTTGCTAGGTGCTATAGAATCCCAAGCCGTACTAAAACAGGGCACAGGTACGTGCTGTGTGCTGTACTGGGTCACCCTGCTGTGCTCTGCAGTGCTCCTTGGGACAGATTCGCTGGTAAACCAGGAGTAGGCAGTGAGGTAGATGCACAGGCTGGTGGTTGGTTGCTCAGGGTTTCCGTGGGTCCAAGCCATGTCCGTTGCTCTAACGGAAACGCTGCTGTTGGTTTCCGTGGTCTTGGGGCACCCTCAGACACACGTGACAAGCCCTCGCTGCCAGACTGCTTTGAGTGCCTTTTGGGTGCTGTTCTAGACCCCTGTCACACCAGCACAGGTTTGGGTGCGTGCCTGCACTCAGAACTGCGGGAGGAGAACTAACCTCTCCCGCCTGGCTCCACACACGTCTGGGAGCTGAGCCGTGGCTGGTGCTGTGCGTGGTGGTCACGTGGTGCTGTTGGGAAGTCCCAGCTGTTACAACCATTAATACTAAAAAATGAAATTGCGGCGTTTTGGAGAGAACACGCCTTGTGATGACAGGTCTGCACCCATCCTGGCTTTTCTGGGAGGAGGAGAGATGGAACACAAGAAAAAGCTCTATTGAAAGGCCAAAAAAAGTTTAAAAAAATTAAGCCAAATTAAAACCTGTTTCTCTCTGAGAGGGTCATTATAGGGTCACTGAAGCTGTGTTTTAGTTCTCGTTTTAACAGGTGTTTTTAATCCAACTGTACTATAAAATTTTGTCAGTTTAATATGCAGTGATGTGTCACTGGACTGTGACCCACCCTCTACCTTCCCTTTCTCACATGAGGAGTCTCCCTGAGATCAGTAAGGAATGACCACTGGTGTTTCAGACAATAACTTCAGTTTTTGCTATTGAGCATCCTTCGCTCTAATGTTGCAGCCCAGTAGCATAAACTGGGGGAAAAAAGTGAAGTAGGCAGCCTAGAGTGTTGAGATCTTGTCCTTGTTAGCTCTTTAGGCCTAACTGAACTAGAAGTGTTGTCTTGTGTGAAGAAAAACCACTTGTCTCCTTTGTGGCTTGAGGGTACAGACGCTGTAAGGTGTATGGAAGGCAAGCTGTGAGTTTCAGTTCCATGTCTGTCTGTCCATCCCCCCTTTGCATTTGGAGTTTTAGTGTAAGAAGGGTAGCGCTCCCTCCAAGGGGACCATGGGCCCCGGTGTGGATGGGATGTTGGAACCAGAACAGCATAGAATCCATAGGAGAGTTGAAAAATAACCTGTTCAGTGTGGGTTCTGAGGTTCTGTCACATTATTTCATGGAAGAATTAATTAAAAGCTTAGGTTTATGATGTAATGACCAGCATGGCACTCTAAGAGGAAAACCGCAAAACAACAGCTAGCAGCATCACGGACAGAGAAACAGAGGCAACGATTCCCTGTGGGTGTTGTAACTGTTTGGATAGACCCTATGTGTATGTTCCGCTCCCCAGACCTGAGGCTGGGTGACACTGCAGAGCCGCAAGTATAGCGGCGATTGCACCTACATCACCTGAAGCTCTGTTCTCTGGCTGGCAATGGGATGTACTGAACTAATTTGGGTGCCTCACCCTATTTCACAGTGATTAACTTTGCTCAGCAAGCAGCTTCTCTGCTGCTGGATTCCCCCGCCTCCTTCTCTCACCTGTCTTCATTGGTTCAGCAGTGGGAATGAATTTTCCTGCTAGGATTCGAATGGTTGCTCTGAATGCGGGGGTTTTGTCTCTTTGAAGCAAGCTCAGGTTTCTTTTGTGGCTTTTCCCCCCCCCCTCTTTGTTTTTAACCTGCTGCATTTTGCTGCCTTGTAACTATTGCTAATAACCAGCATTTATTTTCTTTGAATCCCCTTTGTGCATCACAGACACAGCACTTGTAGGGGTCTGGTCCAAAGTGCCAGGGTCTCTGGCACGTCCTTATTCTAACTGTAGAACAAAGAACAGTGAAAGAATTGCTTTGTGGAGAAACTTCCTATGAGGAATTACATGGACTTTGCCAACTGCGGGTCATGAAAAATAACCATCGTCAGACTACGCTGTTAAAATAAATGAGCCTTGTTCACGCACCCACCTGTCCCCTCCTTCCTCTGACACCTGCATGTTGGCTGCTCAGTCACTGTTAAGGAGGTTAATCGCCTTATTATTACACATTATTGTTCTCTTTGCAAAATGAACCACTGTAGGTGTACAGAAGTATGAAAGACCTTCGTGGCAGCCTCAGTGCTCAGGTTTGCATGGTGCTGCGCTTGGCTTCTGCCTTTGTTTCTCAAAGCACAGCAGTAACTTGGGCCTTAGCCTGGTAGTTCCTTTGTGCATCGTCAGGGGAGCCTCCACTGTTCAGGTACAGCCAGGATGCTCATACTCTTACCTGTAACTCAGAGTGTTTATTGCTTAGGGAAGGACATAGAAGCAGAGTTTAGTATTTGTACTACAAAGCAGGTTGGTTGTTCACGTTAAAAAAAAAGGGGAGGGGAGGGGCGGTAAGCAAGAGACAGCAATAGGATCCCACAAATGATTTAAGAGACTTTCTTTAAACCTTCAGGTAAAAATCATCATTGAGACTAGAGCAGTAGTGGATGAGGAGAGAATTAAGCAGGGCTTTTTCATTTGTGAGATCTCTGATTCTTTTCTGTTGGTGTGTGAGAGAGATCCGGAACAGGATGAGACATCTGAATTGCTTCTTCTTTCTCACATGTTAAAAATCAGCCCTTTCTAGCCCACTGGGAGAATGAGAAGCCAAGGGTTTACTCTACGAGCAAAGGGGTCTGGAGCAGCCATGACTCCATGGATCATTGTAAGACAGCAGCTCAGTAACAATTATCAGATAAAATCTGAATTGCATAAAATCTGTTCATTCCGGAGCCTCTAATTACCCATTTTAAAGTACAGATAAAGAGGGTATTATCTGATGGGTCTCTGAGGAGACCCTTGTGGGGGAAGGAATCTTGGATCCAGTCTGAAATTTCCTAATGTCCTAGCTTAAAAAGGCACTGCAGCTGTACCTGGTGTTTTATGTGTGGCTACCTATCTCATCTCAGAGTGAGGATGAGGAAATCATTGAATATAAATAGGAAGACGTTAACGGTTACTGCAGGGGGTGTTGTGTAAAGTGGAAATAAAGTAATGCTCAGAGCTGCCTGTTGGTCTTCTCACATTCCACTTCTGTAAAGGTTCCCTAAACCTCATTCTAGTTTGGTGCTAGTGCCTTAATAGTGCAGATCATGTTAGGATCAGGCTGAAGTCAGAATTTAGCCAAAGAAATGACACACGTGGTCATTAGAAAGTCCCTCTGCTCTAAGAAGCCAGCTCGTATACAGAGGTGGAATAAATAAGCCAAGCCTGAAGTCAGCTGTGAGTTAACAGCAGTATAAATCAAATCTCTCAGAACTCCCTTCAAAGTACTTTTTTCCCTTCTTTTAAAGATAACTTATGCTTAAGGACCTACCGTATCCACGCAGAGAAAATGTCTTTTATCTCTTCCCTCAGTAAAGGACCACGTCAGTCCAGGTCAGAAAATCACACTGGAACATTCAGGATGCGAAACAGGAGCAATAATCACATTACACAGGAAACCAGGGGCTTGTGCTCTGGTCATCCTCTCTGAGCAGCTGAAAACAGGAGGCTGATTTTGGCTCAGCTGGTGTAGGTCCTGAGCAGTGCTCTTAATACCTGTGGAATTACCTAAGTAATTGCCATACAGATTGACCCACAATGTGGATCAGGCATTAGGGCTTAACGTAGTTATCATACACAGTTGCACAGGCATGGCACAGACCATGGCACTATAGGGAATGAGCTTTTAGTAAGCCCGTGGAGGTGTGTGTTCGGAAAGAACGCGTGAGGTGAGGTAACTCCAGTGTATCTGCAGCAGCTTAATTACCCGTGCGAACCGTGACTCTGGCGCTCTCAGACATGCCCGCTCAGTTGCCTGTCCATGTAATTCAGCACTTCGCTGCCGTGCTGGGTGTGCTTCAGTCTCTGCACTAAACTGCAGGGTATTACTGTGCAAGTTTTGCTGACTCGCTGCCCAGGGGATTTAGCTTCGGGTGAGGCTGGGGGTTTAATACATTTTTGGGGCCTTCGTTCGTAACATCCGAGGGTGACTCGGCAGCCAGTGAGTAAACATGTCACTCTGTGTGTCTGCATTGCAGAATCTTCGGCCTCAGGAAAGCCGGACCGTGTTCAGTGGCTCTGTCAGTATCCCATCGATCACGAAATCCCGCACAGAGCCAGGGCGGTCGATGAGCGCCAGCAGCGGGTTGGCAGCACGTAAGCAAACTGAACTTTGTTGCTTTGGGGGTCTGTGCAGGAGCACCGCAGGGAGACGGCCACCTGCCATTCCTGCTGTCCATGCAGACGCCTGCCTCTGTTCCCGCTGAGGGAGAGCACGGTATTTTAATCTTACTTTCAAAAGAGCAGCCAGCACTTCTGAGAGTCCCACATTTGTCATTCATCAAAATTTCTAAAACTGGTGTTAGAATTAAAATTAATTGTTACCCTTGGGATGACTCTGCTGCTGCTGAAGTGTTTTAAATCAATGGCAGGTGGCTGACAAGCTCCACAGTTACTTGTCGCAGAACTGTGTGGACCTCTCAATGCCTTTCTTGCAAAGAGAGAGCAATAGAAAAGTGGCTGCTGTTATGGAAGAAGTTGAGTTGCAAGAGGCAAGACTGGTGTCCCAGATTTTCTAGGGGTTTTTCCCCTTCCCGTGGCACATGCTGTGTTTGCAGCACATCGCGAACTGCTTGCAGAAAGGTGGCACAACCCATGTGGTCTCTGAGGCCGCTTGAATGAGGCTGCCACCACAGCAGTTTCTACCACAGCTATCTCTGGCAGGAGCATAGCAACTGTGTCTGTGCTGGGTAGAGTCTGCTGATGCTGATATACCAAGGGAGGGACCAGAAAAATCCCTAGGAAAAACTGCAGCTGCCAGCAGACAAGATAAAAGCCCACACAACCTGCAAGCCTTGAGCTGGGCATCTTGGGACACGCTGGAGGAAAGCAGCACCAGCCAGGCAAACAGCCAGCACATTCCTGGTACCCTGAGCGGGCGCCTGTAACGCGGTTTAATTCCTCCGCACACGTTGTAGGTTCGTCTGCACAGAACGGCAGCGCTCTGCGGAGGGAATTCTCAGGAGGGAGCTACGGAGCAAAGCGCCAGCCTATGGCATCGCCCTCGGACGGCTCCTTATCCTCTGGTGGCCTGGACCAAGGCAGCGATGCAGCAACAAGGGACTACGAGCGAGAGGTGAGTGACAGGAGAAAGGGGAGTAAATGTGTGTTGGTGAAGTTTAGGAAGTTTAGATTCTGTCACGGTTTCGGCTGCAAATTTGGGAGTGGTTGACAAGGACGACTTGGTTGCCTGGATTTCAAGCTATCTTGGCAAAGACTTTGGTCAAACTGTGTCAGCTCTAGTCCTGGTATTTAACATGCAGAAAACACTCTGTGCTCCCTAGCTAAAGCCATGTGGGTGGTGAGGGTCCCAAAAACACTGGCCTGGTAGTATAACAGCTTGATAACGACCTATCACAGCTTGCAGTAGTGATATTCTTTCTACCCTTTATTCACAAAGACTCCTCGGCTATCTCAGCAAGCATTTCACTGGACATGTTTTATTTGCTAATTATCATATAATAATTTAATTTAGAGGAGAAACTGGATTTAATAATTTATAGTCTGTGTAGAACAAGACTATTGTGATACAACTGCAGTCCTGCCCAGTGCTAAACTCAGCACCTCCAACCAAGAATGTTTTAGGTAGGAGGGTTCAATCTGAAGTTGGCTGGCAAACCCTCCCCAGCCCGTTTCCTTACCAAGGAGTTAGGAAATCAGAGATCACGCAGGCTTTTCATGATGCTGAATACATCTTCCTAGTTGAAGCCGGAAGGCAACTGTTAACCCAAACTCAAGATCAGGAATAGTTGCATTCTACCATACTCTGGCAAATCCAACTGAAGTAACTTGATAGGATGCTTTGGGTTAATACCCTGGGAGCGACACAGAACAGGAGCTGTGGTGAAGCCCTTACCATGACAATTTCTCAGTTTAGCATGAGAGGGAAGACACGTGCTGTCTCCTTATGTCAGCCTCAGGTGTGCCTGACAGTGACCTGGCTGCTTACTCTAAGTCCTCCTGCATCAGGAAATTCTGAGCAAAAAAAATCCTTGGTATTTTTGGACACAAGCAAAATACATGGAGGCCTTTGAATTCAGCCAGCTGTTCCCCAGACACCCTCAGTCACTCTCAAACCTGGCATCCTCTAACTTACCAGTGGTGTTCCATGTCTTTGTGCTGCAGGACTCTGACTCGCCGAGACACTCTACTGCATCGAACAGCTCCAACCTCAGCAGCCCTCCCAGCCCCATTTCTCCTCACAAGACCAAGAGCCTCTCCCTGGAGAGCTCTGACCACGTGAGTTGGGACTCATGAACTGCTTCAGCATTCAGATTTGACATCACAGCAGCTTGCTGTCCTCATGGCTGTCCCCTTCACTCGTTCCAGTTCTCACCTTCATCATCCTAACCCCTCCCCATTCCCTGTCTGAAAGTGATCTGGGAGTGGGGTACAGAGGAAGGTAAAAGCTGGTCGTCTTCAGCACCGTTTGGCACTGCCTCACCTCCCTGCCCCAGATTTAACAGCAGCAAACAAGCAAAGCTAGGGTGTTGGTAAATATCAGATGCTGTAGATTTGTATTAGCATTGGTTTCATTTTTGTGGTTACAGCTGCTTCATTTTTAAAATGTATTTATCCCACCCCCCCTTTCCACTTCCCAAAAAGTAGCTTAAGTAGACCAGACCAGTATCAACACAAGAAAATTCAGAGGGATTTTGTTTCCATACACTAGCTCGTTGTACTGTACAGAAGTAGCACAGAGCCCTTCCCCTCGGGGGAGGGGGGGATCGATCGGTATGTCAGAGGCACATAAAAGCTTTCAGCCACCACGTTTGAATGTCAATCTGATTGTCGCCAGCAAATCCTTATTGATGAAAATGATGCATATTTTACTACAGTACAGAGTTTAAATAAATACGCAGATGTTAGAGTAAAATATGTATGTATATATTCAAAGAAAAAAAAAAAAGCATTGTGTATGCAGCAGAAGATGGATGCTTATTTAAGAGAGCTTTTAATTTAAGATATGTTGTTGTCCCTGTTTTCATGCTCGGTAATACACAGACTCGGAGGCCTGGCCTAAAGCCCTTCGCAGGACAGACACTCCTGTCACGTAGCACTCACGGCGCTGCCGGGAAGGGTCCCTGCGGTGCTCTCACTACATTTCTTTACTTCTGGCAGTAGCATAACTGAAGCTAGAACTCCACTTCCATGGTAATCCCCGGCCTTTGCAAAAATGAGGACGACTGGGAAGCAACCCCTGCCCGGACAGCAAGGGCACCAGTCAGTCAGGTGGCTGCCCGCCCTGGTTTACGTGTGCCAGCTGCGCGGCTGAGGAACCTACCGCGTGCTGCAGTGGCGGTCCTTGCGGTAGCACAGGAGTTCAGTGCAGCAGGGTGCAGCAGGAAAGCTTTCCCTGAGTCAGCCTTCGAGCAGGTCTAACTTGGAAGGGAGCAGTCTTCCACATCTCCTTGTCCATCTTAACCAGAAAACTGTTAGCTCTCGTTACCAAATAGTGGCTGCTAATACCCATCAGCCAAACGAGTGCCCTTAGCCTGAAGCCAGCCGCGGCTGGCTGCGCTGTCACTGTAGCAACGAAGAACCTTGAAGACTGAACTCGCACTGTTCGCACCGTGGTAGTCAAGCGATGCCTGGTCACCCACACCCACCACGCTGGCAGAGTTGGTTCCCTTCTCCCTCCCACCCGTGCTGTGGGGCTGTACAATGTGCAGCTGTTGCTATGTGCCCGCCTGCTGCCCGGTTCCAAACGCAGGTCGGGTTGGACAGCAAAAAGTAACGCAGCAGAGGACAGAGCCACCGAGGCGGGGAGAGTAAATGAAGTGCAGGAGCTGGCCACACAGTCAGCAGAGGGAAGTGGGACACCAGTGTGCAAAAGGACAGCGAGGGGAAGGTACCTCTTCTCTTTAGTTAGGGAGGCGGGTGTGTTTTTCATTTGGGAGTGTGTTCAAATGAGCCTCTCTTCACAGTAGCGTTGTTGCTGGCTTTGTACTCTCACCCTACTCAAACACGTAAGGGCTTTTGGTACCAGAGTACTGGGTTTCGGAACTTCTTGTGGCTCTTACTAAACCATTCCATATTCTTGCAGTCAGCAGCACATGGTGTTTCACCCACAGAGAGCTGTTTGGAGTTGCCTAGTTTCTGCCTTCCCTAATGGAAGTTAGTTATAGGCAAGTTCAAGCCACGCACAGCAATTTCCAGGTATGACCCAAACAAGCAATAGGGAATGAGATGCAGAATGTTTAATCCCTTTAATCCTGCTGGGTCTCCTAGGTAAGATTTCACTTTCACTTGGAAATCAAGAGGCTTGGCCAAGTTTAAGTTAATTCAGTGTCAGTTTGGGACAGGAATTTGAGAAGCCCTTTTTTAGAAACCATCCTGCCAAAAGCCTCTCCCTCCCATTTTGGGGTTGTTTTCCGAGTTGCAAGCTGATTGCGGTGTTTGTTTTCATTTCAGAGCTACTACTTTTGCAAGCCTGGCAGTTAATATTAAAAGCTTTGGTAAAGAGCTAAGCATTTGAAATTAATTGCTCCCAGAATAGTTCCCGGCCTTTCTGAGGGCCAGATAAGCAGGGTGCTACTGGCATTATTAAAATTCCACATCAGCTTCCTTCTCAAGGCCACACACTGCTTCGTGTATAGCCACCGCTTTCTCCCCACAAGCCCCTCCTCTTGGTGAAGCATGTCCACACACTTCTCAGAGCCTTTGCAGACTAATTTTGTATTTACTGTATGTTGTATTTACACATTAAGCTTATTTTGATGTTGAGAGAGGGCGTTTAAGCAGATGTTAAGATAGAGCAGCCTGTGTGACAGTCCCAAGAGAGGGTCACGGGATCTTTTTTTTTACAGATTTCTTTTTGTTGGTTGGTCAGTGGGGTTTTTGGTTTTTTTCCTGCAGTGAAGCTCGTGCTCTGTCTGAAAATTGGAACCCAAAGAGCCATGCCACAGCAAACCATTAACTTAAGTAAACCCCGGTGTTTACTCTGTTTCGGTGCCTGCAACCTGTTGATACCAAAACCTGACGTTTTCAGGCAGAGCGTAAGGTCAGCCGTGTCACAGACCTCAGCTCCGGAGGATGAGCGCTCCCCAGGCCTACCGAGCCCGTACCCCATGGGTGCAAAGCCTGGGCACTCACCTCTAGGATCCCTATGTTTAATCATCAGTTTGGTACTGTGCATTTTTACACACGTCAGTTCGAAAGAGAAACAGCGACTGGTCTCTCAGTTGAACAGCAAGTGACCACCTGACTTGTTTGAAGGGAAAAACTGTCCTAGGACTTGACTGCTTTTATATATTTGGGGCCTGTTTGGTTATATACTCAATTTTCAACCACACTCATCATCTTATATCTTCTTTTTTTTTTTGGTGGTGTGAACACTGAAATCGTTATGCATACTGTAGCTGAGCTTTTCAAGTACTCCTTGGGATAGGAAAAGGAACTTCATCAGTTGAACTGTAGGCCTCTTGACTGGGTATCTGGAAGACAGCTGTCTCCTAGGGTTTGATGCTCACTACTTTGCACTGTAGCACTGCTTCGCCTTCAGAGGGGGCTGCGCTGCCCTCCGGGAGCTCCAGCTCTCACGCTGTTTGTGACTGTAGCGTCTGTTCCCGGTACACGGTATGTAGCTAGCGGGTGTTTTCCTTTTGGCTGAGACTGAGGGTGTTTGTGTTTTTCACACTGCTTAAACATGTGGGTTGTTGGGTTTTTGCCTTCTTCCCCCCCCCCCCCCCGCTTTTGATGGCAACAAAGGATCTGAACAGATTCAGGCAGCTGATCAAGGATTCCAGGTTACAGAATGAAACAGGTTTGGTAAAGAGCTGTCCCCTGCACGTGTGCACACACAAATACGTGATTTCCATCAACATTTCATACACCCAAAAGGAGGGTGACAGTACTTTCTTCTCTATTGCCTCTGACCTGTAGAAGACAGATGGTGGTTTAAAAAAAACACCCCAACATTCTGGGGTGAAGGAGCTGCTTCACTTCTCCTCAGATAGTTGCTGGGGCTTGTTACAAATACTCGTTTTGCCCATTTTAACGGGTTTCAAAACCGAGTCAGGAACATTCTCTCCTCGATTTGATTCTAATAACATTTCAAGCCAG
The DNA here is from genome assembly GCF_964237585.1 of Gallinula chloropus. Taxonomy (NCBI): domain Eukaryota; kingdom Metazoa; phylum Chordata; class Aves; order Gruiformes; family Rallidae; genus Gallinula; species Gallinula chloropus. The sequence continues at coordinate 71,499,751 of NC_140087.1, forward strand.
GCGTGTCATTCTCAGGTATCCAGCAGAGGGAAGTTAAGGGTCTTGTCATACCACAAGAGGCCAAGAAGTACAGCATATTTATAGAGATGTGGTGCCACTGCAACCACTTGGTTCACAGTGTGCACCAGCCTATCCAAACACAACAGTTGGAGCACCACCATAGGTACAGCCACTGACACTGTATCGTCCCACAGGGCCAGACCCTCAGTGACAAGGCAAACATACTCTCGGGTGGAAGAAAGGGGATTGTGTTCCCCCATTTCATGCACGCTGTTTAATCTTAAATGAATACATGAAAGGTAAACGTTATTGCAGTGCTAGTACCCGCTCCTCCTGAGTCTGAGAATGGGAGTGGCACAGAGTAGCTTCTGCAGTGATTTTTCATTGCTGTTTGTTAATAAGAGGCAGTTCCATGGCAGAAATGGGACAGCTTTCTGCCCTAACACAGCTGTACCCTGCCGCGTGCTTTGGTGTTCAGGCCATGTTTGACAAACAAACAGCCCCAGAGACAGCTCTGCTGCAGGCTTTCCAGTCCAAATCCCAACCCTACTTTGTCTTTCATTCCAGCCGCAGCTCAGTACAGCCTATTTTCATTCTCCATTTACAAAAGTCTCATCCAAAGGGAAGCAATCCACAAACAACCCAGCGCTGGTTATTTCAGAGCGATTATACCTGCCTTTTTATGTATGACAGTTTCATATCATTTATTTTTAAAATATGGGTTTTTTTAGGTTTTTCATTGTAATATTATTGTACAGTTTTGCATGGCATAGATGTAATCACTTTTTTGTTTTAGAGGATAAAAGCTGACAAGCGTGTGTGGGGGGGAAAGATTCTGCTCTTTTGACTCTTCTCACTGGTTCGGCGAATGCCCTCGGTGTTGTAGGGGACATCGTAAGAGATTCTCTGCTACAGAACAATGATGTAGATTCTTTTGCACAGAAATATTTAAGGTGGGGAAGTCAACAAGTAAAAAACGACTTACCGCCAATATTTTATGTCGGTAACACACAATATTAACCTACTTTGATGTACTGCAATAAAACAGGGAACTGTTAGAAATGCAGATGTTTTGTCTTCTTTTTTATTTTTTCTTTTCCTCCTCCCCCAGCTTAAGCTTTGAGGAAGAAATGGGAATGATGGAGTTCTTTCTAAGGTAAAGTGAGCATGTTGTAATGCATCTGCGCAGCCACACCGTGGGAAGGAAACGAATATAAAATCTGTTTAGTGCTAACAGCTCTCTAGGAGAATTACCAGAACCTTCCTGAAAAATCCCGTTATGCTTTGGCACGCTGGACTTCGGCTACAGTTTTCCTGACCTTTTCCTTAGGCCATCTGTTCTGCATTAGTACTTGCAGGCATTGCTTCTGACAGTCGTTTCACTTAGTGAACACATCAAACCCTAGTCTTAGCGGCTGGATTCTTACTTAGGTCTGAACTACCAGCATCAAACAGAGTACTCTGCATCTTCAAGTGCATCTCAGAATACCTGTAGGTTTTGCATGTGCCCTGACGATTCTTTCACATCACCCACCACTTCCTCACAAGTCAGCCTGGGATTTTCTCCATACCAAAGACAGTCTGTCAGGACATCTTCCTCATCATACATCACCCTGTCAGTGGAGGTCCTAGCTTGGTTACATGCTTCGGTCACAGCCCCTGAAGCAGGAATACAGGACCACACTGCTGCTATGTATATATAACCGTGCTGTTACTGATAACTGTGCTGTTAATGATTCTGTGTTGCCAGCTGTGCCAGCACGGGCATCCCTGCTTTACCGAAGACGAGCAGCAAACCCCTCCAGGAAGAGCCACAAGCTGCCTTACTCCTCAGAATCTCGAGCTGGTCCCTCTCTCCTTCAGGCAAAATGACAATGTTCTCAGCCCCCCCACTCTAGCTTAGGTGGTTTTAAACCCCTTGGCTCACTCCTTTCAGGCCACTGCAGGTCCCTCCTGGCTGTTGTAGCTCTGTGAAATGGCACCTGTTTCCCCTGCGCTGACGGTGGCACTCGGTGCTGTATTTCTGGTTCCAGCTGTGAAGGAAACAGGCCTTCCCCTGTCAAGGGATTTGGGCGCTGGACAAGCAGAGTGACCTGTCAGGTTTCCTGTTCGTCTCCTCAGCATTCACTGAGTTCAGTCAGCCTGGCTGCTGCCTCAGAAGAAAGGAGGGAGGAAGAAAATAACTGCTGCTACCTGTAGCCTGAGGTTTGATTCTTTAGAAAGGAAGGTGCCCATCTTCAGAGAAGCGGATTTAACTTCCCACTTGTCCTGTGGAACAAAGACCCTTTTCCTGCAGGAGGATTTTTCTAGAACTTACCAGCTTGTTGCAGCAGAGTAACGGTACCCACAACCTACATGTGTATTTCAAGCAGGTGCCTTGCCAGCACAGGGCAAGCAGCAGTGATAAGCGTTCTTAGTTACTACAGAACGTGACTTTGCCTTGAAGCCAGAGCACAGGACCTCTGGCTCACCTTTTCTCTGCAGCTGTTACACAGAGTTCCTCTTGTCACAAATTGCTCTGGACAAAACTATAGTGATTATTAATGCATTCAGAGCATACACAAAAGGCCAGGAAAATTAGGGACCAAGAGCTCCAGTTAGCTCCCTTAATAAACAAGCATCTCGCCTTCTGCTGGTTGGTACCTTTTAGGCAAAGGCAAAACTCCATTGTCCAGCCCCATGTTATTCTTAAACACGCTTGTCACCTCCAGAGGGAAGGGAAGCACGTGCTCAGAGCTAGCCATGCACGGCCCAGTACACGGAACATACCCAGCTCACCTAGTCCCACTTACTGGGAAAGTGAACGGGAATGCTCTTTGAGTGAGTTACTTTGCCTTTTTTCTTTTGCAAGTTCTCTGCACCTCTTCAGTTCAGAAATTCTGCTCTGAAGCTACCTGAATTCCCTTGTCAGCATTTTATACTTCACTCTTAGTATCCTTTACCAGAAGCATTCAACGTCTCAACCAATTCCATTGGTTCTAGAGGCACAAGGTCTAGATCCAAAGGAGGAAAGCTAAGTAGCATCTATTGGAACACAGAACCATGAGGGAAACTACTTATCAGTGTGCAGAGTTAAACAGCTTAATGCACATCCATTATTTCAAGGAACAGCAGAGCTCACTCTTCTCAAAGGGTGACTTTTAGCTGAATTAAACAGCACTGGATCTTTCTCATGCAAGTGTTAAATGAAGCAGCTTTGTATGTTTATGATCTGGGAACAAAGGTAATACAATGATCCATTCTCCTCATTCTCCAAAGTCCCTCTTGAGAGAGACCATTTGTTCACTCACTCACCTGTTCTTTACCTCTGGAAGCATCAACAGCCAGGATTTCTTACATACTGAAGTTTAAGATACCTCTGGGCTCCAGGGCTGCATTAGCTGAGTGGGACCCACAGAGCCCACTGCTGAGCACCTGGCACCTGCCGGGTAAGGACATCTCTCGTACTAGCACCAGGTAAGTGTCAACAACAGCCACTCTTCCTTCACAAGGGGAGGAAAGGCAGTGACACCTGTGTCCAGGAGACTGGTAACAGAGCTATTAAAAGGAAGCAAAACAAGTACCTTACCAGGGATTGTCATGGCCAGGCAGATATTCAGGCTGATGTCCCAGTGGCTCCCGGTAAACGTGTCGCCGTCACTGTTAGCAGCAGGGATGCAGCTGCAATGGAAAGACGAAGGAAGAAACAGGCCCCAGCTTGATGCCTTTACAAAGGCAGAAGCAACTCTTCTAGCAGACCGCAGCGAGAGCAGACACAGAAGCTTCTCCTCCTGCTCAACTCTTGTTTATATCCCACAGGACAGGACATGGTTCGCTTGGCTGTGTTACCACAGCAGACGATAAAAAAAACCTGCAGGCAGAAGGCAGCCCACCGCACAAGCACTTTTTTATTGAAATCAGGAGGTTGTACAGGTACAGGCTTTGTACAAAAACCTAAAGAAGGAAACTCTCCCAGCTTGCCTCTGAGAGCTTAGAACTCCACATCTGGCTTCAGATGCGTGACATTTTGGCAGAAGCTTGAAATGCTCATGAGAGAGATGTTACGTCTTCATCTGCCTTGCCCTAAGTTCTGCATTACAGGAGAACAGACCGACCAACCAGGCTCTGGGTTAGGAGTCTAGCAAGCAACTGGTTTCAGAGTAGTAGCTTATCTAACTCGCCCTCAGGAAAGCTGATACCTACCAGCCAGTGAAGAACCCCCACTACTTGTGCTCTGGTATAGCTGCTTGTCACCTATTTCCTCCCAGAACCAAGATGGGTTGTGTGAGTGTATGTGTGTGCGTGTGTGTGTGTGTGTAGACTGGCACCCAATCTTTAGACATTTAAAATCTTTCCTATGGTTAGCCTGCAAGCCAAGAAGAGGCAGAAAACAGACAACTTCATCCTATATACACAGACACACCCCTTGCATTAAATCTGTGTCAGTACAATCCAGGAGGGTTCTTAGACTGCCACCACTTAACTTAGAACAACGGGGGAAGTGCTGAACGTGTCTGGGGCAGGGTACGCCTTGGTGTTCCACCCTATATTTCACAGTATGAAAACTACTTGAACTCCACAAGAGGGAAGGGTTGATTTTTAAAAAAAAAAAAAAATTTGGACAGTTACAAAGAGGTTTCAGTATTAAATTCTGCTCTTGTCGTCCCCCTACTACTCGTTATAAAACCCAATGAATACGCAGCCACCATCACAAGGTTAACAGGCAGTTGGCCGGTGCCTTGGAACAGTACAGAAGCACTCAAGAAGATCATTTCCCACAAGCCACAGACTGTACCACCGGTGCAGGACAGACACAGCATGAAAGAACAGCTTTGTCCTTGTGAAAGCTTGGCTTCCAGGGCACAGGCTGCTGCATCTCAAGAGGATGGAGAGCTGGGGTGCAATGCATGGGAGGCTAGAACGCTCTCTACAAGGCTCAGATGAACTGTGCCCTCAGAACAAGACGTGTTAGTTCATTCTTACTACTCCTCTGGCTTCTTGCCCCTGCTGCTCCAATATTTGCTGTAGGCCTCCTGGAACATGTTTTTGCAGGGAATTTTGGCCTTCAGTTTGGTGCAGATGAGGAAAGAACCCCCCATCTTCCGATGAAGAGAGTAGGTTTCCTCTGGAGGAGGGATAAGCCGGTGCTTCAGCATGACTGGGATTAAACCATGGATCTTTTCAGTGGTGCTCTGGTTGCCAAAATCAAAAGGTTCCTCAGATGCAAAAGCTTCTCCCAGGATGAGGACAGCATTTAAGTGGGCATCTTCCATTTCCTGCCCAAAAGGAAAGAGGCATAAGTGACATCACTAGCCATTTTAGCCACCAGGGAGGAAAAGGAGAAACACTAGCACTGACAGAATCAGCTCAGGAGAAATACCTCGCTCTACCCACAAAAAACATAACCTCCAGCCCCCAGCAAAGCTGATGAACACTGGAGTCATCCAACTAAACCCTTCCAAAGAGCATCTTCCCAGCTGTGACATTTCAGTAGGCATTATCACCTGCAAGGTCTTGCTGGGGCACAGAAGGAAGAACAGGTCTGGGGGCTAGGCTGGCTGCATCATCATTACTGCTCCCGAAATAACGTAACAAAACAAAAGCCAAAACTTTTTTTTTTTTTTTTTGCCTCATCAAGAGGGCTTTCAGGCTGACAGTGGTTTTTATGGCATCAGGAAGTCTGAGAAAGACCACAGACCTCCAACAAAGTTATCACTAGCCACCACTAAAAGCAGTCCCTTCGGCTCCATACCTTGACTTCGTAGCCAGTGAGGAATTTCATTTCAATGGACTTCTTCAGTACTCTCTCTCGGTCCATGTCAGCAGCTGCCTTGATGACCTGAATAGGAGGAACACTTTCAGGAGAGCTGGGGATGACTGAGAAGTGTCTTGAGTACAGGACTACGACAGAGGCTACAGGTACACATGCTGCCCGCTCCCTTCCTAGCCCCTCTTCCCTCATCTTCAGGGGTCTGCATGTTGGCCAGGTCAAGAGCTACTAGAAAAAGATACAACTGCTGGCTCTCACAGAGCTCCCCAATAGGACTACACATAGCCCAGAGAACATAAGGAATATCAAAAAAGGCTTCACAAATCAATCAGGCCCAGCAGACACAACTGTGAGAAGCTTTAGGTGATGTCTGCTGGCCTCTGCAGCTCAACTGATCAAGTGCAGAACATGGTGATTACAAAGGAAGCAGGTACAACTTCACACCAGTTTCTGAGTCTGTACACACACTAGGAGTCACAGGAAGAGACTGAACAGTCGAGCGACTCCTGCATACCCTCAGCTAAAAACCACCGCGTTCGGGTGCTCTGATACGCTCTGCTGCCCGAGTTTCCCAGGAAGAAACATCACAGGTCTCCATGTTTGACATGCAATTTCAACCTCCAAACTCAGACAGCCAGAGGCTCGCAGCAGCCCTGCAGAAGGCCATGGTAAGGGGGTGAAGGAGGGAGAGGGACCTCTCCTGCCTCCAGCCCTGCGTCCCTCTGCACCAGAGAGGTTTCAAGTACACAGTGAGGCATCTAACAGATAAGCAGAATTTAGCAAATACCTCAAGCCCCCCCCAGTGCAGTGCTCTAGGGCACAGTGCAAGTCCTCACCTCTATGTAGACATCTGTGAACTTCTCATCAAACCCTCGCGTTGCTCCGAAGTCCAACAGGGCCACCTGGAAATGCACAAACCCATCTGCATTACAGCATCAACCGCTCACGTGGAGCCAGACCTTAACAGGACTCGGCATGTCTTCAGGGAGCTCAGCTGGCACGACAGCCTTTCCTCTGCAGCTCGGCTTCCCCCAGCTCCTTTATTCCCTGACAGCACCAGTACATGGCAGAGGAGGTATGGCCCGTGCTGGCATTATCACACCTGCTCAGGGGGTAACTTCACTCAGGCTTTCTGCAGGAGGACAAAGTGGCACAGAACTTTTCCCCACTCAGACCTCGGGGATGAAGCAATTCCATCTGACCTGCAGGGCACAAGCAAGCAGCCAAACCGCTTGCAGGACAAGCAGTTGCTTCCCCAGACACTCTCAGCTTCAGCCCAACACAAAGCAAGAGCATTCGACTGGGGAGTCCATGGCTCCAGGGGGGCCATGGCAGAGCACTGCCAGCTACAGCTTCCCACTGACCAGCTTCAAAGCAGACCCTGAGGCTGAGGAAGTAGCTGTGACTGGATTTAAGGCCAAAGACAGACAGCCAGGGGAACAGGAGCCTTGTTCTCCCATCCAGATCAAGTTAGGACATGAGGTTTCAGCTGTCCTACCTGCCCAAAGCTCAAAGACAGGAATCTAAGAGCATCTCGTTAAATTCTGGGAGTGGGAAATAATCAAAAAGCTGGTGAAAACCAGCTCTTGTACAGGTAGAACAGTGGCTACTTGGGCTTACCTTGTGCAACTGCGGGTCGTAGAAGAAGTTTGACCAGTTGGGGTCAGTCTGCATGTACCTGAACTCAAACAGCTCCCGCAGACACAGGACCAGGATGTTGTGACAGATCTTGAAGAGCAAGGGGAGAAAGAAGCAAGTCAGAAGGGCAGCAAGCCCTACTCACACATTAATGTACAGGCATTAGCAAACCAGGAGCACCCCACCAGCCTGCTCCATGCTGCAAAACTCCTGCAGAGGTGAAAGAGCAAACCTCTGAACAACCCTCAGCCCACGGGGACATCATCTGCAGACAGCACAGATGCCACCCAAGTTTTACATCGGCCTGAGCTGTAGTTCCTGTCATCCCTTGGATGTGCATCCAGACAGGCTGTTACCCTGCATCTGGCAGCTGAGAACAGCAGGGCTCCAGGCATCCTCTAACTGCTTGTGTTACTTGTGTCCAGGTCCTGCCTTTTACCTTCCCAGCTCTGACTGCTCATTTGGTTGGGCCCTGAGAGCAAAGGAATATGTTCACAGTACAAAGACGTGTCCAGAAGCAGAGGTAGAGGAAGCCAGGAGAGCATTAGAGACTACTCTGGTGGAAAGGCCTGCAGGACCCCTGGCCAAAATAAAGCCAGTGCAGCTCAGGGGAAGTGAAGCAGTTCCAAGGTTTGGTTTAAGTTAAAGGCCCAAAGAAGTTACAGAGGAGTCTCTTCCCATAAAGGGAATAGTGTACAGAGCTAGGCCCAGAGCCATTACTGAGAGGGGTCTCAACAGATACACCCACCACCGTGTACTCCTCAGTCAGGTTCAGCACTTCAGTTAGGTTCAGCACTGACCCAGCTTGAGGGAAGAGCATCAGACCCACACCATGGGGATGACAGGCATGGGGGAAGTAAGAGCAACAGTCCCCAAAGAGCCCACTGCTCAATTACATACTAGCAGCAGCAGCTCAGGAGAAATACCTCACTCTACCCACAAAAAACAAGCAGAGCTTGTCTGTGAGGATATTTAAGCTGGAGCCTGTTGAGCAGAAAAACTGCCGGCCTCCTCCTGCCCTTCTTCAGCTTCTGCAGAGCGAAACAGAGTACCCAAGAGGGAGGGAGGAGAACACCAAACACCAGCCAGACTCTACCACAGGACACTGCCATTTGGGTGAGAAGGCAGTGGATCAGCCAGGAAAGAAGGGCTGCTCCCACTGCAACACCCAGCCTCACAGCCTTTTAAAAGCAGCCCTGGTGACAGAGCAGCTCCTCAGTGGGGACGAGCCCCACGAACAGCCAGCTCGGGAGCAGAGGCAGCAGCTCTGGCACAGCTTCACGTCAGCACGGTGCTGAAATCTGTTTATCTAGCAGAACATGCTCTGCCCTCTTCCCTAGTGACCTGCTAACAGCTGACAGCTAACACCAAGACACACAAAACCCCCTCTCCACCCCCTACCTCCCCCCAAAAAAAATCCAAATACCAGGACAGTTATTTTTGATACTAGAGCAGCTGCTTGTCCCCCCCAGCACTCCACCCCCTGGCTATATTCAGCCCTGCCAGATACCCATCCCACATCCCCCCTCTGTTTACCCAGAGGTACTTTTCCAGCAGCCCCATGCAACACAGGACAGTCCCACGGGAGGAGGCGGCACCCAAACACTTGCAGAAGGGCAGGCTGCAAAACAAGACCCTGCTGCCCTGGCTGACAACCCCTCCCACCCTTAAGGTCATCAGAAACAAGGCAGCTGGGAGGTCAGCAGCCAGGCTACCTCCCTTTCAGCTGCCTTTGACCTTCAGCCCTCCAGACACTTCCTCCTGAAGGCTGGCACCTGCAAGGCCTAGACCAGCAACGCCAGGTCTAGGTCGCCCTATCCAGAAATCTTCTGAGAGGCTCCCGACAGTCCCTGACTTTACATCGCTAGGGTTCTGCCCTTCCACAAAGCATCTCTGGATCTGACAGTCACCAGGCAGGCTGAGCACACTGCACTGGGCAAGGGGAGGAGGAACACCAGCCCACAGTACCTCATTTCGAATCTCCTGACTCAGCCCTACAGCTTGATCCAAGGGGAAGCCCGACACCAGCTCAGTGGTCAGGACGTGCTTGCTACACAGATCATCCACTACTCTTGGGACGTAGAAGAAGGGGTGGTCTTTCAGCAGCTCCCTGGGGGGATACAGAAAGGAGAGGGAAAGGTTAGGAACCCTGCAATTCCCCACACACTGACTGAGGCTGCTGCTAGACCCTGTTGCTCAGCAGCTACACCAGGAATCAAGTCACCAGAGAGAAGCCCAGTGATTTACAGCTGCCACCAGCTCCTGAGGTCACATCTCCTGCCAGAGCAGTGGTGTACTAGGAGGGCTCCAGGCTGGGTCCTCAAAGGGCACAGGGCACTTTTGCTTACCCCATTTCACTTCAGGGCCATGTAAGAAATGGGACTCTTCCAAGGGGAGCAATGCCACAGAGGGACAGGAGGGACATCCAGGCTCCAGCACCTCTCCCTCACCCAGCCTTCGTGTAAAAACTGCCTCAAGCCCACTACTACAGCGAGCCAGGGAAGGGGCAGCACTGGTGGTGTTAGTTACTGTAGCAGTGCTGGTCTGACAAACCTGACTAAAGGATGGAGGATGCTTACAGGGGGTGACATGAGGATGCACAGACAAGCGCTGTGGCCTGGCCTTAGGAGCTCCTGCAGTACCTTCAGGTGTAGAAAACAGGCAGGCTCACACCAAGGGAGAGAGGGATGTGCTGTCAGGTTTCAGCTGGCTGAAAATACACCTGGCTGAGACCACAGGTGGTAATTCAAGGGGACAGTTCAGGCCACAAACACACCCTTCCATTGCACTATGTCCCAGGGCACAGTATTTGTCTCCCCACCATCACCTCTCCTGCATTTCATGCCCATGGAAAAATGGGAGGGGGTTGAAGACAATGGTGTGAACATACTGGAATTTCCTTGCACAGTCAGCTTCTCTCTGGTAGTCACACTCCAGGGCCAGCTCTCTGCTAAGGACTTCAATCAAATGCTCAGGGAACAGACCTGAAAGTCAAACACCAGAAAGTAGGCTTAGAAAAAAGGAGCCCCTCAGGCCAAGCTCTTCAGAGCTGCTGCTGAGGAGCAACCTGCTATCCAGCCAACTCGGAGCTGAAGAGCACGAGAGTCCCCAGAGATCCAAAGTGTATTTCCAAGTAGATACAGGTTCTGGATTTACTTGGAAATACACAATAATCCCAGGCCAAGGTTACACCGCTGCTCCTTTAGCACGGTACATCCAACACCCTTCTCACCCATCTGCTACAGCAGGCTCTGTGCTCCCCTAGCTCCCGCCCCAGGCTGCCTGTTCTGCACAGCGGTGTGGAGACACACTGAGGAGCAGCAGTACACCAACACTAGACTGGGCAAAAGCAGCAAAAACAAAGAAAAAAGTATTTCTAAATCATATCTGCCTACAACTGGGAGTGGGCACTTGTCAGGCAAAAACAGTCAGCATGACTAAGACAGGGAACTGCAGTAGCCAAGTCCAGTCTTCTCAGTCTTGGAGTTGGAAAATCAATGTACTTCTTCAGCCAGAGACAGCTGGGAGTGCAGCAGCCTCAGCTGGGCCCTGCCCAGCCAGCACAGAGAACAGTCCCAGGCTTCACCAGCACCTAGGCTGATTTAGAATTGTATTTGCACAGTCTCATTAAGTTTTACAGCTGCTGCAGGCTGACAGCTGGAAAAAGGAGTACCATTCCCTGTAGGAAAAGAGCCTTATCTGCATGCTGGGACACAGAGTAAGCTCCAAATCTGACAGTTCACAAGACCACAAGAATCACAAGGTTGGAAGAGACCTTTGAAGATCATCAAGTCCAACCATTCCCATCCTACGCTAAACCACCTTCCCACAACTCTGGGAAGAACAGAGAATAATAGGAAGAGCAGAGAAGGCAGGCATGGCGGGCTAAAGGAACCACAGCGAAGAATGAGTTCTGCCAAACGTACCAGAGAACAGGGACAAAGCAGGACTATCTAACCCGAGTGCTGCCCTAGGAAGCCATCTAAAGTGACACTTTCTACTCTGCCACAAGACCCCATTGGTCCTTTGCTGTAACCAACACACGGAGACAAGGGCACACGTTGGGTACACGCACGTGCATGGGCAGGAAGCACCAATACCAGCACGCTGCCCACCCCAGGGAGCAGGCGCTGGAGCAGGCACATGCCCAGCAAAGGCAGGGGCAGCTCTGCAGCACAAGAGGGGAGCAGGGCACGGTTATGCACCCACTGCCCACATCCACCCTCTCTCCTGCTTAGCAGGCAGACTTAAGAATTGCTAAGTCCTTTTCAGTGTCTCCTTAAGGTTGTTTCCCCCCTCTGGACTGAGGCCAGAAACATGCGATACGATGCGATGCGCCGCGCCGCTTGCAAGGGGTGGGCAGAACTCAACGCACGCCGCTGGGAACACGGGGCTTGACAAGGGCCTTTATCTTTTTACCTTCAGGGAGAATATTACTCATGCTCAGCACGGTCATCAAGTTGTTAACGTCACTGTTGATGCTCTGGGCAACACCAGGGTACTGCAGGACAGAATGGGAGAGGGCAGTGGTGAGACCAGATGGTTGTAGAGAGCAAAATACAGATGCTTTCCAGGTCAGCATCCACAGACACCCCTCTACAGCACAGCCACCTACAGCCTGGGCACAAACCAGGGCATGCCTGAGGAACACACCCCTCTGAGCTTATTTAGAGCTCAGCACCTAAAACAGGAGCCAGGCTAAGGTGCAGCTGCTTGCACCAGAACGGCCTGTTCAGGTCCTCTGAGCAGGGCTCTGTGAACACAAGCAGGGCTCTCAGACACACAGATCTCACAACAGAGATGACAGCCGGTCATTTCCCTACCACAGATAATGGGACATGACACCAATGGCCTCAGAGCATTTCACCCACAGCAACAGGGCAAGCGGTGAGGAGCCAGCCCTGCCAAAAGGGTTTCCTCCTGTTCTTTCTCACCTTGCCTGTCAGGAAGGGTCAGAAGGTGTGCTGATGCTACATGGTTAACTCTCCATTGCTTTTACTTCAGCCTAACTTCAGGGAGTACTTTGGACACAAATCACTTGAAGCTGACACCAGTACCCATCTATACTGCTTCTGAAGCCTCCCCACTTTACAAAAAACCCCACCAGGTGACCAGCTTTGCCTGGGACCCTGTTCAGTCAGCAGGGGATCTTGCTCCTTTGGATTATAAACAGCACTGTACACAGGAGAGACAATTTTTGCAAGTAGCCAGGAAGGGACACAGCCAGGACAGCTGACCCAAGCTGGCCAAAGGGATATTCAATACTGTATGACATCATGCTCAGCATATAAGGAGGGGGAGAATGGGAAAGGGAGGAGGGGTTGCTGCTCAGGAACAGGCTGGGCACTGAGTTCCAGGCAGTGAACAAATTGCACCGTGTATCACATGCTTTGTATATTCTTTGATTAGCATTGTTGTTCCCTTCCTCTCCCTGTGCTGTCCCAAACTGTCCTTAACCCAACCCATGAGTTCTACCTTTTTTTCTGACTCTCCTCCCCATCCCACCCGGCAGGGGTGGAGTGTGTGAACAGCCACAACGGTGCTTAGTTACTGTCTGGGCTAAACCATGACACGTGTCTAGCAGTACACACACTTTAATGCAGCTCCCCTGCCCTTTTGTGGGGCACAGACAAGAGACAAGGCTGATCTGTAAAGCCCACCTGGATTTTCATGGCAACTTCTTTCCCGTTTTTCAAGCGTGCCAGGTGAACCTGACCAATGGAAGCAGCAGCAAAGGGGCGTTCCTCAAAGGACTCCAGTTTATCTCTCCAGTTGGGGCCAAGATCGTTGTTCAGAGTTTTCTACAAAGAGAAATCAGGATATGGGAAGTGAAGATTTAAGGTTTTCAGTATCAGAAATCACATTCTTCTAACACACAGCCCACAGCAGCTCTGAGTCCCTACACTCCGCTTTCCAGATCACCCTCCCTTCCTCACAAGGGTGGTCCAGCCAGCAGCGCTCCCCCAGCATTCAACAGATGCTGATCAGATCTGGGTGAGGCTCTGTTGCCCTGGCCTGAAGGACAGAGAGCCTGAGCGCAAATGCCGCTGGCCTTAGCAATACAAAGGTCCCTTTTTTGGTGCCACTTGTTACCTGCCAGAAAATGAGCAAGGAGTTAGATATTTCTCCTCTTCCATCATGCTGCCAAGCTGAACAGAAGCAGTCCAGGCATACAAGAGTGACTCTCTTTAAGGCAATATTGACAATTAAACTCACAGCCTGCTTTAACAGCTTTTTTGCTACATTGCCAGACTGGCATATTTAAGTTCTGGCTCTGCTCAGTGTCTTTCAGAAGATAAGTAGTGCTGGCAATTTCTTTTGCATCACCCTTCACATCTTAATTTGCAGAAGGAAGTAGAGAGAAGAGAGACCATGTACACTGTGGATAGTAAACTTGGTTTGCTTCATTCTGGCTCTTCTTGATGGTGGGTTAGATTTAGCCAAAAAAGTAAAAGACAAAATTGGTGCTACTTTTCCATCAGACTAAGACTTAGGCACTTCCAGACACCAGTTAACATCCATGAGAAAGACAAAAGACAGAAGTGGAGGCTACAATCAAGACAACCTTAAAATCATATTTGTATGCTACTCCACAAGCATAGTATTGAGACATAAACACACCCCCCCCCCAATATTCTTCCCCTCCATCCAGAGCAGCACACAAGTGAGATAAGAAGTCAGATGTGTGCGATTCTGGGCTCCCCAGTTCAAGAAGGACAGGGAGCTACTGGAGAGGGTACAAAAAAGGGCTACGAAGATGATTAGGGGACTAGAACAACTCTCTTATGAAGAGAGACTGGAGGACTTGGGACTTTTTAGCCTCAAGAAGACTAGGGGGTGGATCTTATCAATACTTATAAATACTGAAGGTGTGGGTGTCAGGAGGATGGGTCAGTCTTTTTTCAATGGTGCTCAGTGAGAGGACAAGAGGCAATACATACAAACTTGAATACAGGAAGTTCCACCTAAATATGAGAAAGAACTTCTTTACTGTGTGGGTGGCAGAGCACTGGGACAGTCTGCCCAGAGAGGTTGTGGAGTTTCCATCTCTGGAGATACTCAAAACCCACCTGGATGCTGTGATTCTGTGTTACCCTCATTGAAAATGTGCAACATTTATTGGAAGAATATTCTTAAAAATCCCCATCTACCTCCCTTACTGGGTTATGTCCCAGGTGACATTTATTTTGCCACTGTCCCTCCTCCCCTGACAAGCAGGAAGCACTATTCCTCACCATCATCTGCTTGATCGGCATGAAGTCAGCGCTCTGCCGTACACGCTCAAAAATCCTCTGGAGATGGGGGTTGATGAAGGCATCATCTGCCAAGGGAAAAGCACACAGCAGTCAGCACAGGCACTGCATCTCCAGGCCTTCAGCACACAAAGAAACACGCCCCTGCATTCAGACACACTGGGCTGTGCACCCAGTAAGCACGCCTCAGTGAAGGTTCTGGCAGTAATTCTAGTTCAGAAACTCTTCCACACCCAGCAGCAGCACCTGAGGCATCACACCTTTAGAAGAGGGACAAAAGAGAAGTCCTGCACACAAGTAGCAAAATAAGGTTATAAAGCTACTCACACTCTTACAAACACCTTCATAGTGCCCAAACATCTCCTAAGCCACCCTGGTGCTGCAGCAGGAGAAGGTTTCTGTGCACCCCTCTCCTGATTACTGAGGGAAAGACAGTATGAATACACTAAACACGCTGAGAGGAGGGTTTTTTATACTTTGCAATCAAGCATCAGTAGTCACAGTGCTCTCCAGCTCATCCAGCTGTGTTGCTGAAAGCAGCAGGCAGCCCTGCACAGCACAGAGGCTTTTGGTTTGATGGCAGGTTGTACAAACCCAAGAGCAGCGTGCTCTGCACAAGCCTCTGTCATCCAATAACCCATGTTCTCGTTGAGAGCAGGACAGCATTCGGGTCTAAGAGAGGCCACTGTGTCATGGTAACACGGGGCATGGAAAGAAACCTCTGGAGAGTCATCCCAGCACTCTCAGGTTCATGGTGTGGTTTAACCCAGCTCATTCAAAGGGACGGCAGCTTCTGTAGAAAGCTGTGCCATGGTAAAACCCCACTTACACAAGTCTTCAACTCTCAGGGGAACCAAGATTCAGCATCTGCTGCTGTAAACAATTATGCAAACGCAAAGCAACTACAAGTGGACAGAAGAAAAAATACCTTACTTTGACCTCTTCTGTTAAGAGCCAGGATTCAGCAAGCAAATATTTACACTTATACAAAAGAGGAGGAATAAGGGCATCTTGATTGACTAGTCCTCTCCTCTGAGCAAAAGATTCTACAACAGCCCAGAGAAAAGCCACAAGTTCTGGCAAACTTTTAATTTCATAAAGGCTAACAGAGGAACTTGGGTTATCTGCTGCTCTCCCAATACTGGAAACAAGCCCAGCCTTAACCTTGAGAACTCAACGTGCATGTATGCTTGTGGCATTCAAATAGACATCTGCTGTTCCTCTGCGTGTGCAGATGCACATGCCACCACGAATCTACACCCCAGGAAACAAGAAACAAACTGTTACCTTAAGAGCACTTGTCCTGGGAGGAGAGGTGGAAAGGAAGGGTGAGAGAACGATACATAACACAGAGACTTGCACTGTTTAGGAATTCCCATCGAAGCCATGAGCAGCGTTTGTAAGCACTACCAAAACCCCTCTGTGAAATCCACAGGAGGTTTCAAGGGGAGATCCCAGTCTCTCCCTGCAAGGCCGGCGTTGCAGGGACAGCGAGTGAAACGCCCTTTGCGCCGTTACAGCCCTGCAAGATGGCCAAGCACTGCATCTGTGTGAGTGCCCACTGCCAAGCCCCAAACGGTGTAACAACTGTTCTCAGGGGCATGGGCAAAGATCAGCCATCACGCTCTACCATGGTCCCTGGCACCTCCACTGGCACTCACCAGGCTACAGAGGAGCCCACGGAGTCACAGGAACTGCGTGAAGCTCTCCTGTCCCAAACAGCCAGCCCAAGAAACAGACACTGCACTGCTGGGAAGGTCTAACCTATTTCACCCCAACTGTCCCTCAGCAAGGTTACTGGGGGCCTGTGCTCTTGCCAGGCATTGCAGCACTCCACGCACTCCTCACAAGAGTCAAATGAGGGCTGGGCAGCACCACCGAGGCTGCTAACGGCCTGAATGTTCTTGACACCCAAGTGAAGTCATTCGGCAAGTGTTTGACACTCCTGCCAGAGCTGGGTAACATTAGGAGATGGCAGTGAGTGACAAAAATCCAGAGCATTTCTGCTCACCAGAGCTGGTTTTTCACAGCTATTCCCTCTCTCTCACTCCAAAGCCAAGGGCAGCGCATGCATCAGGTACAACTCTACAGCGTCCTGAGAACTCTAAACTGATCCCCCACCTCTGCTGGACAAATTCACTTCAGAGCTGATTTCCAGACACAGCTGGCTCACCCAACATCTCAGGGGCATGTGCCTCAGAAAGCGAGGAGTACAAGAGCTCCTCCTGGGTCTGCACCACGAGCCACCAGTCAACTGGCACCTGGCACTTTCTGGAGGGTGAGAAAAGAGCGCAGGGTGCCAGCCTTTCACATGGCAGCTGCTGCCTCCCACCTAGCATGCACCTAAAATAAGTGATTACCAAGACCAAATGCCACAATCGGGACTCTCTGGAACAGGGAGCTGGTCTTGCTCTATTGGCTAGCTAGAGTTATTTAATGCAATGCCCCACCAGTCACCACCTACAAAAATTCAAGTAGAAGCACAAGCCAAGCACTTCAAACACTCAGACACTGACTCAGTTTCAGGGACATCTTGAAAGTTATTTCCAGACAAGTGTAACAGCTATTTTTGGCTGATTCTTTCCTTCCCTGTCAAGCTGGGCAGGAAGGCAAAGTGGACAGGCCCAGATAAGGTTTGAACTCAGCACACCTGCTATCTTCCAGGAGTAACCTAACAGTTCAGTGCAGACACTGATGTCACTCATGTCTTCACCTGTGATCACTGACTTCAGAGCCCAAGGGAATAAGTATCAGTTTGAAGTCTCCTCAAGATGAAGTAAGTGTTTTATACCTGATAATCTTATCAGCTTTACTGGCCTTCTGAGCAGAGTTTCAGTGCCAACAACGCACACAAACCATAAACACGCTGCAACGGGAGAGAGCTGTGAATATAACCTTGAACAAAAAGCAGGATCATGTTCTTGTCGTTGTCCTCCTCGTTTCCAGCAGGACACCCAGATACAGAGTGTGATTCAGCTCTGCTACTCAAAAACTGCTTTTAACCCAGGCATTACAATTCATAGAGATCACGACCTTATTTGCAACCAATCCCACTTATGTGCCTGACACAAGAGGGGCACAGGGGAAGCGGTTGTGTGTAGGCACACACTTAGTTACTGCGTACCAGCATTACACCGAACTGAATCAAACATCTCTTGCATAAGGGCACCACTTGCCTCGTCTCTCCACCTTCACCCAATGCCGACTCCAGGCAGCTCACCTCATGCCACAAGTACTCAGCTGCCCCCCGCAGCAGGGCCACTAAGGACAGCCGAGGACCTATGCCAGCACTTACCCTGAATGCTCAGCATCTGTCCCAGCTTCAGCGCCGCTCCCCGGACCTTGCACAAGGTTCTCACAATTCTTTCTGCATTGGCCTCCGACAGGAACGGGCTGGAATCCATCACCGCCTTCTTCCCTGAGGAGAGACAGTGTATGGATGAAGGGCGCCCTCCGCCCGGTGAGCTCAACCCCATTGCGTTAGTCGACATTCCCCACACGTGCCCCCACTCAGGGAAACCAATCCAGACCACGCTCCGTGCCCTCACTGCAACCCAGGGGCACGGACTGCACTCGGGCACACGTGTCTTGTGCTGATTTTGACACTGGGGGCTTAAGGGCCAAGGAGCAGCAAAGCCGCGGCCGCGCAGGCATCCAGGTGGCTATGCACTGTCCAGGATCCTGCTCGTCCCAGGTAGCTCAGACTAAAACACCACATGAAGCCTCACACCACAGGCTCAGAAGAGCCACAGGGGTGAGCCACAGTGAAGAGGAACTGTCAACAGTCTTGACATCGCCCTGGGAGAGACAGAGACCATGCCAGCACTGGTGGGAGCGGGGATTTGCTCCTGCACCTAACCTCCTTTCTCACACCCAGCAACTCTTGCCCAAAACACGGACACATAAACACACACTGCTGTGCAGCTGCACGCCCAGAGTGTGCACCCAGCACCTATAGAGCACAGGCACACCTCTCACATCTCCCAACCCACAGTAACATTCTTTTCTCATCAAACTGAAGTTCTCTGCCTCCTGGTATGCAGGTAAAACCCCAGCCCCAAAACACCACGCTGCACACAGCGTTTTCAAAAAGCAGCAGATTGCAAGTCTGTGGTGAGGTTAATCAAGCTAGGCAAATCCAAGGAGGCTGGAGGTAGTGCTCAGAGAAGCCCAGCAGGAGCTCTCATCTAGGATACCACACTGCTCTTGAACAATTGCACTGGAAGAGAAATTAATTTCCCTTGTCAAAGTTACAAACCTTTTTTCCTTTTCCATCCTCACACATGCAGAGCATTCCTTGCCATGCTCTTATGGGCAGCTTGCTACTGTGCAGCAGTGCCACAGCCCCAAGCATGCAATGTGATTTTTACATGGCATAGGATGTGCTCCCTCTCCACTTTTTCTTTTTTTTTTTTTTTTTTAAGGGAGACAGAAGGAGACCCTATCTCAATGTTTTGGTCCCTTTGGGAGAAGCAACCCAAAACTCCTTCTCCAGGCGATGCCCAGTAGAGCAGGGACAGAAGGGGCAGGCAGGAACCCATCAACCACTTCTCAGCTCAGCTCCTGCTGACAGAAAGCCAAGCAGGAAGAAGGTCAAGTCTTACAGCCAAGCTGCAGGGCCCACAGCTGGTATGCCCCTCTTGGAGATACATCTCTTTTTTATCCCAACACTTCAGAGGAAAGGATACAAAGGACAGAAAAGCTGAAGCCCACATACACAAAAAAAAACAGGACCCAAAGAGGTGTGGCAGCTACAAGAGCCCTGAAGATCTCTGGCAGATGGAGGTTGCTGGTGTGTCTCATAGTGCCTGGAGCAGCAAGAGATCCTCTTCACCTCCAGCTAGGTCTCAGGAGGGTGTACTGAGAGACCTCAAACTGGCCAGGGGAGAGGAGCAAGAACCAAGAGTTGGACTGATGTAGCTGCTGTCTAAACTCTGGTGGCTCACACAACCTTCTTAAGGCACTATGTGTATTACTGCTCTAACAGAACCCTTTCAACCCCAGCAAGAAGCTACCTTACTGATAGTGTTCTCCCTACAAAAGCCATGCCACCAAACCCTCCACTAGCAATTGTGAAGCACTGGCTTTACCTGTCCTTGAGCCCTTAGTTTCTTTTACCTGTTTTGTGCAAGAGCAGCAAGATGGGACTGCATGTGGGACATCATCTCTCTGTCCAAATCCCTGTCCCATGTAAAGAATGGACACAAAAATGACAGAGGAATAGAAACACCAGGAGAGAGTACACAGGACAATTATCCCGCTCTTGAGAGGAGGATGCAGAGCGGCAGGAGAGGCCCAGAAGTCACCATTTGGATCTCAGCAATCCTCAGAGCATGTTTTGCCAAGTCCTGAATGTAAGGAATCTGAGAGGCTGAATAGGTAGAGCTACCTGGGGCAGAAGGATGTGTCTTTGCCCACTTGAAAAGCTGGCTCTGAAAAGTGGAGTGCTGGAAGCCATTTAACCGAGCTCTGGCTCTCTACTGTCCCACCAGGACTATTTTGTGTCCTTAGCAATGGGGAGCCAACGAACCCTGGCACGAGCTCCACACGCGGAACACAGGAGCTGGGGAAACCACTGAGCCAAAGCCCCACCTTCCTTCGCACCACCTGCACACACAAACATCCTCTTTTGAGCCTGCAGCAGGATAAGGGAGTTTGTTAATGATTAAAGTCTCCTCCAGAAGCCAGTGACCCCTGACAATTTCAAAAGAGTCTTATCAGGCACACAGGCACTCCCCACCCTCTTCTGGTGTGCTTCCCACTGCAGCCAAGCCCACGGGGGCACTACCTGCTCACTGGGCAGCCCAACACCACATCCTCAGCTGCTGTTTATGTGCTTTGCTAAAAGCAGGAATGAGCAAGAAGGTGACTGGAAAGTGAGAGTCAAACCCAGGATTACGTAAATGGTGAGTGAAGAGGAGAAAACAGAGTGCATATAGACATAAGCTTGCAGGGCTAGCTGGAAAGGCAGTGGGGATAAAAGACAGCACATGCTGATAAAAAAAAAAAGAGGCAAGATCACAAAGTTGATGTTTTCCCTACTTCATCAGGGGAAAAAGAAAAAAAAAAAAAGGCAAATAGAAGTCACATTTAAGCAAGCTGTGGTGACAAGACTCCAGAAGTGAAGGCTCCTGCAGCCACAATGCCTGGAGACTGTCAGCTTCTGCACAGCCCTCAGGAGTGCTCAACCCACATCCAGAATCTGTGTGAACCCTTACAAATCTGTGTGCATCCCATCACTGTATCATTGCTTTTCTACCTCCTTTAGTACAGTCAAATGGAGAACTAGCCACCAGTGTTGACACTCGCCTGAACATGAGCCAGCCGTGTGCCCAGGTGGCCACGAAGGCCAACAGCATCTTGGCCTGTATCAGGAATAGTACAGTCAGCAGTGAGGGGATCATCCCCCTGTACTCAGCTCTGGTGAGGCTGAAGCTTGAACACCATCTGCAGTTTTGGGCCCCTCACTACAAGAAAGACATCGAGGCCCTGGAGTGTGTCCAGAGAAGGGCAATGAAGCTGGTGAAGGGTCTGGAACACAACTCTGAGAGAACTGGGACTGTTTAGCCTGGAGAGGAGGCGGCTCAGGGGAGATCTCATTGCTCTCTACAGCTACCTTAAAGGAGGTTGTGGTGAGCTGGAGTCAGCTTCTTCTCACAGGTAAGTGGCAACAGGAAAGCGGGAATGGCTGCAGGTTGCACCAGGGAAGGGGCTCAGGTTAGATATCAGGAGAAATTTCTTCTCAGAAAGAATGGTTGGACATAGGAACGGGTTGCCCAGGGAGTTGGAGGAGTCACTGTCCCTCAGGGTGTTCAAGGAAAGTTTGGATGAGGTACTTAGGGACATGGTTTAGTAAGTAATATGGGTGGTAGGGGGAGAGTTGGACTAGATGATCCTGGGGGTCTTCTCCAACCTTAATGATTCTGTGTTTGCATGTATTTGGTTTTAGGACCATCTGCCACACAAACTCTGGGGCAAGGGAAGAGTCAAGAATGCAGCCTAAGTACTTGGAAGAAAGGAGATTGCATTATTCCTTTTCATAAGAAAGCAACTCTACAATCAGACCCAGGCCAGCTGCCAGATCTTCAGGGCTCTGCCCAGCCCAGCACCTACAGCACCTAGTAGAGAAATGTGGAGGTACTCATGTCAGGAGATTTCCCCCAAGAACAGCCCAAACTGGTACTGCCAGTTACAAAATGGGATCTCTGACCCAAAACTTTTGTGTAGATATCCTCTGCTATGTATTTCTGCAGGAGCAGAGCCCACAGAGGGAGTTCTTACCCATGAAGCCTTACCTACCACTGTTAAATCCTGTGGAAGACACATCCAAGAAAATTAGCTGGAGGCTGCAGCTGTCACCTGGAAACCTTCCTGTGTCCTTGGCATGAGAAGCTCCAAGACATTACGAGGGCTGAATTAGTCTTTTGCTTCTGCTGCATTTCAGTACCTGCTGCTCTTGGCCCCTTCCCTGTCCCAGAGCCCACCACAGTGTAAGCATTGCTCCAAGCTCACACTCTAAGTGGACATGACAGCAAGAGGAGAAGAAAGAACCAAAGCAAGACAGCCAAAAACAAAACCCAGGTCATTTTCTTACTCCCTTGCCTAGGATTGAAGTCAGCAGTTCTTATTGCCTTACTCTTTAATCAGGGTTTGTCCAAGAAAATTAATCTTCCCAAAGCATGACTCAGACTGCAGAGCAGACTTCTGGCACAAAGTTATACAAGAAAATAATAGTTGCCCCAGCAAGAAGAAAAAAAGTCTAAAGGTGCAATCCCTTTTTTTGCAAGGAAAAAGTGTCAGGTGCCCTCAAAGTAAAAAAATAAATCATCATTTCTCATGCTATAAGGAAGAGAAGCAAAGCTCATGTTATTCCCTTAAATTTCATAGCTCTGCAAGCTTGAGTTTTCACTTTGGGGTGTGCCCAGTTAGAAAATAATCTGGCAAGCAAAGAAATGCCAGCAGTTGTGTAATTCCTCCTCTGTAAAAAGTAAAGCAAATCATCAGCTTCCAACAGGTATGAAGAACCTGTCAAATATCACAAGCATTGAAAGCAAAAGCCTTAAAGGATTCTCTCCAGGATGGGCCATGTTTACCTGAATATGTGTTTTTAAATCAAAACAAAGAAACACAGCCAAGCCTCCAACACCTCATGGAGAAAAACTATAACTCTTTGCCAAGATCCTTTTTCTCTGCTGGGCTGCTGTGTTGCCTACTTGTACAGGGAATACAAAGGTACAAGTATTAACAAGCAGCATCCTGCATGGCACACAACCCCTGCCTTAGTCCTGTCATCCCATCACAGGGAACAGGCTTCATCTGCTGGGTGGTGTTCTTTCCTTTGGGGTTTTTTGGTTGGGGTTTGTCTGATTGGTTGGGGGGTTCTAGGGTTCTACTCCTCC
This sequence comes from Gallinula chloropus, assembly GCF_964237585.1. Taxonomy (NCBI): domain Eukaryota; kingdom Metazoa; phylum Chordata; class Aves; order Gruiformes; family Rallidae; genus Gallinula; species Gallinula chloropus. Next base: position 71,522,790 of record NC_140087.1, read on the forward strand.
TCCCCCCACCAGCTTTCTTCCATTTTCAACCACTTCAGTACCTCCCAAAATAGAGGATCACACTACCTCAGTCTCCATCCTTACACTGCCCCCTCCAAAGAAAACCGTAACACACAAACTGGCCTCGTAGTAGAATACTACTGACCACAAAGTAGAGTTACAAGGACCCAGCAGTGGTCATTACCTCAAAGCAACACTTCTGAACACTGAATGATACGAACTCATTTTTACTTCCAGCCACAAGTGCTTAACCCTTTCATCAGGTTGCTCCAGACGCCAGAAACAAACCTAAAACACAGGGACGTGCCAGCCCAACCAAAGAGGCCGGGCAAAGAGTACAGCCTGCACTAACTGCAACAAAGAACTCTGCATTTTGCAGCACCCCACCAAAGCTTTTCTGGGGTAAGAAACAAGTGAGAGGAGCCAAAAGCTTTAAAGCAAGCTGGTGCTTTCTAGGAAACACCACCCTGTACTTTCTATGCCTTCAACCAGACGCTGGGTTTCAAACAGACTGCAGCCACTGACAGCCCTCAGGCACACAGGCTCATCTGAAGCTTCTGCATCGACAGAACTACGTGGCTTCACCAAAGAACTTAACAACATTGTTGGGGCAAGACAATCCAAGAAAGGGCAGGGGACAGGATTCGGAGTCTGAAGCCGCTGTGGGAATGTAAGCTGTACAAACTGTGCTGGCACAGACTCATCCTCTCGAGTCTAACCCTGACCTCTGTTTACATACTGAGGCTGTGGTGTACTTACATGGGAGAAGAGTCTGGATGTGGAGAAGGATTACATTAAAAATAAAAGAACTGCCCACAACCCCCCGTTACTCTGCCTGCCTCACCATATGGGCTTTCAGAAGAGTACAGTCTTACAAACATGGGTAAACTGTGTTTAGGGGAAAAAGATAAAAAAGATACAGAAAGGGCTTACCATTGCGTTCCTCAGGTCTAAGGCTCTTCTTTGCAACTTCTGCCAATGCCCCAATGCCAAGACCAACAGCCAGTCCTTTAAAATAGGAAGAAAAAAAAACCCAGGTCAGAATGCAGTCTTCTGAGCCCCACACAGAGGCATCTTTTGTAATTAATATTAAACCACATGGTCAAATGCACAGCAGCAAAATAGTTTTATTGGAACATCTTGGCTTTTGCAATGTAGTAATCTTCAAGTTTGACACTGACCATTTTTCTCCTGTACTTCTTCAGCCCAGCATTCCAACCAGGTACCACAGGGATACCTGTGATATGTAACTGGGATGTCCAGCATTTATAAATCAGGTCAACAAGTGCTAGTCAGAGCTCTGTGCTCTAGCTGAGGTCCTGCTGTAGACTCAAATTGTGGAGTTTAGAAGGGAAGAAAAAAATCTCACAAATACAGTTCTCGGGAGAGAAAACAGGATCCTCATCCCCGCCCCGCCCCCCCAATGCCACCACAGTAGGGAGAAGCAAAACACTATTTAGATGAAGCCACTGCCATAGAGTTTAAGGTTCTGTGACCCTACTGTCTAAGCACTCAGGTTTATTTGCTGTCGTTAGCTGACTTCCACGTGCCTGCGGACCACGACGGAGGTGGCTTTCCTGAGGCCCACCTCACGCAGGCAGCGCTGGGACCCGCGATTCCAGGAGCTGTGCTGGTGTGTAGCACCGTGCAGCAGCGCTAAGGCCATGAGAACAAGCACCAGCTCCCCCTCATGCTCTATCACCCTTGCAAGCAGTGAATTCCAGGGTGTTGTCTCACAGCCACAGATTAAGCTGGGGCTATAAAAGAAGCGTTATCAACATCCCCTAACCTGATAAAAGCCACTGCAGATAAACGAGACACCGATCCAACCACGCAGCAATCCATCCTAAGAAAGGTCTCACTGCCTTCCTGATTTCAAAATATTTACTTTTCTGGGTAATAAGTTACATGGGCAACCAGAACCACTGGTGCTCCTTCCCATCTCCTCAACCACAGTGCATCCTGCCATGCCTTATTCCCACACTGCTAGCAGCAGTGGGTGAGCATGTTTGCCCAGTACCCCAAACCCTCCTCGAGGCACTACGGGACAGTTTCCCAGGTAAAACAACCAGGGGACACAGAGTACAGTGAAATCTTCCAGTACCTGAAGGGGCCTCCAGGAAAGCTGGAGAGAGGCTGTTTATCAGGGAGTGTTGTGGTAGAACAAGGCGTAATGAGTTTAAACTGGACAAGGGTAGGTTTAGATTAGACATAAAGAAAAAAATTCTTCCCTGTGAGGGTGGCGAGGCCCTGGCACAGGCTGCCCAGAGAAGCTGTGGCTGCCCCCTCCCTGGCAGGGTTCAAGGCCAGGTTGGATGGGGCTTTGGACAGCCTGGGCTAGTGGAGGGTGTCCCTGCCTGTGGCAGGAGGTTGGAACTAACTAGGTTTTGAGGTCCCTTCCAACCCAAACCGGTCTGTGAGTCTCTAACTGTAAGGAAATGTAGCTGACCAGCACACGGCACTCTGTGCACGCGTGCAGGAACAAACACATGCACACGTTGTGTAGCCTCCAGCAAGGAAGCCTGGGCACAAACAAGCCCAGCCTTGTCTCACACAGTGTGTTTTTTACTCTCTTCCATCAGGCAGCTACAACCCCACCTGGACCAGTAAAGTCTCAGGCTTGCACAGTATGTCTGCTTCCTAAACAGCTCAGTCTTGCAGACTACATGTAGTGGGTCAAAAAATCCAGCATAGGGTGAAGCGTGGGGCACAAGAGGCATCAGTGACATTGCAAGGACGTCAGAAGGGCAGCTTCCAGGGCCACCCCCAGGCCATTTGCCTGTTACACAGCCTCTTTTGTTCTCCATGACAATTAATGTTTAAGCGTACATGGCATAATACAGAAATCTACATTCAGAAGAATAAACTTTCACAGGGTACCATGATTTTTGCTTTGTAATACTTAGATTAAAAACCCCTGGAATAACTTTTGGAGGGTTTTTTCTTTTAGTAAGTTCTCTGTATTGTCTGGAAGGTTTTTTCCCCCCATAGAAGTGCAGCACAAATACCAAATCAAAGCCTAAGTCAGTGCTCTTACTAGCTACCTTGTGCAGACCCCTCAATAGTGCCAAGCCACACATGGCCACTGAGCAAGTCTTTTACACCAGAAATCCAGAGATTTTATTAGCTAAATAAAATGAGAGATATCCCTAGACTCCACAGGAAAAAAGCAAAGAGACGTTCCAAATACAGCATAAACAGGATCTATTAAAATGCTGATACATGGTCACCTCCAAACAGATCCCGCAGGCAAAACAGTACCTTGGAACAGAAAGCACTCAGAGTCAGACAGGAAGCCAATGAAGACAGATATTTCATCTATAAATGTTGTTTTTTAGACCAAATACCACTCGCAAAGCACTTCTGTTGGCCTTGATCCCACTTCACCACCTCCAAAACAATGTTCCCCACCAGAAATCAGCTTGGTCATTATCAGAGCTAGGCTGAACTAGCCTGGCAGTAATTGGTCCCTATTGAGGCTTACTACCTAAAATAAAACATTATCTTAATGATGAAGAGAGATGAGAAATGTAAGACACAATCTACGTGGAGGCAAATGAAAGACTAGGAACCAGATTCTACCCTGCCTTCCAGAATAAAGCTGGAGAAGTTCTGGTATGCTCTGAATCAGCTTGTTTCACATCAGCACAGGCAAGATCAGAGTCCAAACAAGTATGTCACACCTCCTCTCTCATGGCCATACCCAGTTGAGCATCTGAACTAAACCATATTGTAAGCTACTTCAAAAAAGAGCTTCTGTTCCAATAGATCCTCTTAGAATTTGTTGATTGCTCCACTCCATCCCATTTGCTAGAAAACAAGCTCCAATCACCAGTCAGCAATGGTTTCAAGTGAACTAAAGCCAGGCATAAACAAGTTCAGTGTTAAGCAGCTGCTGAGGTTTAAAGATATGGAGTTTCAACAAAGGCTTCAAGCATCTTCCCACTGATCAGGGTATTTAGCTCAGGGCACTACATAAAAATGCAACACAGCATTCCTATGTTAAATGTTCAGTAACTACCTGGAAACACCTCAGGTGTCCTGCTCTAGGCAGTCCTGCTCTAAATGTGGTAGCAGGAGGGTACATAATACTCCTGGGACTGCACAGGACCATGTGCATTTTGGGTGTCTGCTGCTTCTTAGCAACCAGACCTGAAAAGATGAAGTCAGCTGCATACATAATCCTCACCAAGAGGCAGGTTACAACTCAGTTTTATTTCCCAAGGCAATGCCAAAACTAGGCCCTTCCCCTGAATGCCTGGGGCTTAGATAAAACTGCCACATTTCAGAAGTCTCAGTTGCTGATGTTATTCCTTTGCTCTTACCAAGTGATTCACGGGGGTGTTTGGAGCACATACAGATGAATTTTTCCACACTGGTTTTTCTTCATCTTACAAACCAGACTAATAGTCTGGGGTTCAGAAAGCAATCCTCCCTAGGTGGGAGGATTCAAAGCCACACCACTCCTTCCCTGAAATGCCACTCAGATTTGTTTTCCAAGCTTCTTTGCACACCCACCCATCTGAAAGGCCACAGGCTAGGCACGAATTATTTGAACACAAAGAATGCTGTGTACTGGGTCTGGCTGAGGTAAGAGTTATTTTTCTTTTTCAGCAGCCTGTAGCACGCTGCATGTTGGACTTATGAACACAAACACTGGTAACACACCAGTGTTTTAGCCACTGCTGGACAGTGCTTGCACAGCATAATGGCTTTTTCTTTTTCCCAACTCTACCCTTGCAGTGACCAGCCTGGGGGTTGGCAAGAGGCTGGGAGGGAACACGGCCAGGACAGCTGATTCACATCCATCAAAGGGTTAGTAGCCATGCTATGTAACATCACGCTCAGCAGTAGAAGCTCAGAGAAAGGAGGATCAAGAGGAGAATGTTTGGGGTTATGGTTTGCTTCACCTATTAAACTGCCTTTATCTCAATTCCCAAATTCTCTTGCTTTTACTCTTCCTATTCCGTACCACTGTGGGAAGAAACAAGCAGCTGCACAGGGCTCAGCTGCCAGCCAAGGTCAATGCACCACATGCTGCCAGAGGTTCACCTGTCACCAGGAACAAGTCAGCCCTCCAAAGAGCCCACAGGGCTGTAGAAAAGCACTCTCCTCCTCTGCACCACCAGTCTACTGACCTTGCTGTGAAATAACTGCTGGGGGTAACTTAGAAATCAAACTTATGTTCATGTTTTAAGGAAAGGTTCAGCATTCAAGAAACATTCCAGGGTGATGAGCAACTGATAGGGCAAGTATCCCTGTCACCGTAAGTTCCTAAACATCCTTCTGTGCAATGAGTTCCAAGGCAATCTGGAAGGTTGGTAACATCAGGGAAGCTTGAAGTTCTAACCCTGAGATAGCTGCACAAAGGGTGGAGCAGAGTAGAGACACCGTGACCAGGCTCGGTGATGATATGTGAACTTGAAGGTTAACGGAACTGACAAGCTGCACATTTACTACTCTGAGCCAACAGTCTGTCATGTATTTGACAAAATGCTGTCCTTTAGTAAACTCTTCTCACTATACTATCATCCTAATGCCAAAACACACCTCCATCCCAAAAGCTACCTGTGCCTCCGGGGCACAACCAACCCCCTTTGAGCAAGAGGATTTTACACCAATCCTAACACAAGTACATGTGACTGAAGGCACTCAAGCTCCACCTCAGAAATAAGAAATAACATAAAAATATATGGGAGAGAGGATGTCAGGGAAGACACCATCACATACGAGAAGTTACCATTGCATTCCATCCTTACGCCCAAGATCAGTCAACAGGCCGAGCCTCTTATCGTCCCCCTCAGTATGCCTTTGGGTAGGATTCAAACACCTGGTTACACCACGTGCCTCTGGGAAACTATAACTCTCTCCAGAGTCGCTGTATATCTTCTAACACAGTAGTAGTTAAGACCTGTGGGGTTTACAAGCACTTTGCTGGCAGCAAACTTACCGCCCACAGTCCAGAGAGCCCGTGTACCTGCTGCTTTAGCAGCCTGTGCTGTCATTCATCCAGCTGTGAGGGTGTTGCAGTTTTGCCAGGCCGTGCTGCTGAGGTGGTTTTTGCAAGCAGCAGTTACAGTTTTCTGCCAGCCTCAAAGTGTAAACATCAGACAATTCAAGGCCAAAGTGGCAGCCGAGAGACAGTCACAGCGCCTCTGAGAATCACATAGAGGAGAAAACCACCTGGAAGCAGCTGCATTTTGCCACCGGAGAAGGGAGTGAGAAGATGCAACGAGCTGTGCAGACACCAAGGCCAGGAAGGGTGGGGCAGGAGGTGCCCCAGGTGCCAGAGAGAAAGATGCCCCTGCAGCTCATGGAGAAACCCATGGAAAAGGCTGAGACCCCACCTGCAGCCCATGGAGGGGCTCCACGCTGGACGGAGCAGGTGGAGACATAGAGAAGATGCTGTGACCCTACGTTGGAATAAGCTGCTGCCAGCACTTGCAGCCATGAGGAGAATCATAGACACAGAGGTGAGCGAGAGAGAGTTTTGTGTCGGAACAGGTTTGCTGGGGGAGGCTTATAACCCCATGGAGGACTGGGACTGAGACACGTTGTGATAAAGAGATAAAGCCCTGTGGGAAATGACTCACGTTGGAGAAGTTCATTGAGGACTGTCTCCCGTGGGTGCAGCAGGGGAAGGGTATGAAATGAATACCCACCCCCCAGCCCCTGGCCAAGAAGGAAACCAACTTGCAAGGGACTGACCGAAGCCCCCATCTCCCAGTCCCTGCACCCCTGTGCTGTGAATGGAAGGGAAGAAGGGAGCAAAATTCAGTGGCTCTCTGATGAGTACTTTGACCCTATCATTGCCACTCCTGTTGGACCCCAAAAAATACTGGTAAACTTGCTTATTGATACCGGAGCTCAGATGTCAGTAATTGGTAATGAAACAGCACAGACCCTCAGCATAAAACCTGGCTGGCACAGGGGTAAATTCACAGGAAAAGGAAGGCCCCACTGCAAAACTGTCACTCTGGTTGCCAGAGGAATGAAAGTTAGGGGTGTTAGTATTTTAGGGTTTGACATACCACGTGGCTGAAGGTGGAAACTCCCAGATGGGACTGTGTGGAGTTTCGCACCAAATAAAAAGGATTCAGATATAGTGAAAGCGAGTCCATTACAAACATCTGTACCCTTACCCTGCTCTAACATCACCTACGTTCAGCAATACCCCTTGGCAGCAGCAGCACTTATGGGGACTGACAGGGTGGTAACAGAACTGGAAGAAAGAGGCATTCACAAAAAAAGGTACACCAGCTCAGCACCCAGTGGATCTCTCACACCATCCTTTCAACCCTGCAGTCACTAAGACTGAGCAGGTGTTCTTCTTTCTTTCTGTGTTCACAGGAATCCTGAAGGAATCGCGTGTGGAGGGGTGGATTAGCTTATGCTAACCCTGAATGCATGTAACAGCATACCTGACTACTATAACAGCAAGTGTTATAAAGTAACAACCAAATGCTGACTGCTGGTACAGTTTTACTTGTACTGAACCTGTAACTGTATACTATATATTGTATTTGGGGCTACAGAGGCACAGAATTACTGTTTGATTTATGACTGATGCAGTGATGTCTGCATGAGTTAAGAAGCCTCAGTCCCCGCCAGTATCTGAAAATGTACCAGTTCAGCCTCCCATTAGTCTAACCCCCTTCATCTTCAACACATTATGAAGTATACAGGTCAGCAACAAGTGTTATTTAACCCATCATACTCCCTCAAATGGGTAGAATCAGCAATGCAGGCAAATATCACTGCAATGGAACCCATTTGTTCATCATTCCAGAGTACATCTTATGCAGGACCATGCAAGTCACTCCTGATGTCCTTCATTTTCCTTTTGGCTGCAAGAGGAGTCTTTCCTCTGGGATTAATAATTTTGGGACAACATTCAGCATCACTGAATGGCCACAGTTCAGTACAGTGGAAAATACCACCCCGGGCACCTCTAGAAAGTCACACTCCTGCCATTTTGCGCTCATGCAGACAGACAGATTCTTTCAGGCCTGGAAAACACAACTTGGTATTATACCAGCAGAGTGCCACTTCAGACATTTTCCAGGCACCTCCAGCACCTGTTAGACCTCAGGCCAAGCCCTTTGAGACATGTTCTGGATTCAGTTTTGCTCAGGAAGAATCCTCTTGCTCAGCAACTGACACAACAAAGCAAACAGCAGATTGAATGGACCGTTATTACTCTGCTCAGCCTGCCAAAGCACAGGGGTGGGTGAGACTCTACCCTGGAGCAGCCTGTGCCCTGCTTTTGGCCACATAAAAAACCCTGCAAGAACCACACAGAATGCACTGCAAGCTGCAGACAGTTGTGCATCCATTTCCACTTGTTTTCCAAGCATTAAATGCTTGCCAGAAGAAAGCCATGCTCACTTGTCACTCATGACAATCTGAATCATGCAGTTGCTAGTCCTGTATGTACTTTCTAATTGCTACAATTAGATTCAATCTAGACTTCACCGTAAGCTTCCTGTATTTTCTTTACTGGGAAAGGATCTTATTATATCATTCAAATAATAAACTTATAAACCAGGAATGTGATTAAGGGAAACAAACTGCTTTAAAAAGTCAGATGATGCAAGGAAGGGAGAACGAAACAAAGAAAAGATCAAGAAATGTGTGGGTGGAACCAATGACCCATCAGGCTACAAAGCAAGGAAGGAACCAAAAACTGCAGAAAAATCTGTTTTACTAATTGAATCCTGGGAAGAAGAAATAAAAGAAACAAAAACCAAGGATGATAGTTTTAGTACTATAAACCACTAGCAGTTACTCCAGCAGCTGCAAGACATACAAAAATGCATGTAAAGGACAAAAAAGTTCAGTAGAGGATCTTGTGCTGATTACAGAGAAACATTAGCTCAGTACTGCATGCAAGCATTGGAGAAAGTGATCGTCAGCCTTCCCAGCAAAGCGTTCTTTGATCCCAGGAGAAGGGAGAAGCCAGGCAAACTCAGCAGTCCAGGTATTTCTGCCTCCTGTTACTAATTTGTCCATCACCCATGTTCTGACAACACAGCCAAAAGATCAACATTCCCTGTAACACTGGAGGAATAAAAAAAAAAAACAGCATGCAAAGGGAAGAGAACAATGCAAGTGTCAACAGGCTCATGTCTGTAGTATGGAAATTCAGCTATCTGAACCTCAGGAATAGTCACACGAACTCTGCTTTTGACCTACTCAGCACATTCCCATCTTGTCCAAGTCTAAAATGATGTTTTTCTAATATGGAAATAAAGAATAAAGTGGGGATTATCCCACCAAGAAAAGATGGAGTCAAATGTTAGTTTAACTGGTGTGGAGGTAGTAGGGGAAGAATCCACCTCAGCCACTATGTTTTCTACAATGACTCCCTGAGGTCTTCAAATGCAGATGGCACCCTAAAGCACACAAGGAACAAACTGGGAACAAAATCTTATTTCCTCTAAGCTACACACCTTCACAGATACAGAATAGCCTCCTGCCCTCAACTATTTCCAAGGCAATATGAAGAGGCACATGGTAGAGCAGGAAATAATCACCACCACCACCCACCCCACTCCCCCACCATACCCTATTTAATTCTGATCATTTGAATGCCCTAGGAAGCAAGGACAGTGCTGGGTCATTGCTATTCCACATGTTAACAGTGACATCCCTTGCAAAAGGACTCCTTCCAACTGTTCACCACCATCCCTCAGCAGGTGCTCCCAAAAAAACCCTTAAGGTAACTGTGGACTCTTATGAAATCATCCTACACCTCGTTTCTAACTTCTGTTGAAAAGGCAAGAAGAGAAAACGGATGTCAGAACACACAGTATCCAGGCACAGGGAGCTTGCAACTCCCCTACCCCCAAGCTTTGAAACATTTACTTCAAGTTTACTTAAAAAAAAAAACCAAATACATGAAGTCGGGTTGGATCTTAGGAAAGTAAAAGTGACTTCCTATCTCAGTGGGAAACTGCCTCCTGTGCCCTCATGAGGCTCCCTTAACCAAAAGCAGGTAACAGCGACTGGTACACCACAGGCTCTTACCCTCACCTAATGCCTCCTGGTTTAAGCACTCGAAACACTTCATAAAAACACAATTTGAAGGAACTTTTCTCGTCAGATAGGAGCCAGTCAGGAAAAGCCACACCAGAATGAGATGATGGGGTTTCACTGGCTCTCTAAGGCCATGTGCAGGTCAGAAAAAAACCACTCTACACATGGTATAAATAGCAAGCAGGACCTGCTCCTTGCTGCAAACAGAGTCCCTCTTTCCATGATGTTCTAGAGGCTGTTTAGAAGCTCGTACCACTCCGGACCAAGATCTGAGCGTTGACATGTTTTCCTTACAGGTAGCGGGGCTCCCACGCTACTTCAGCCTCACCACACCCTCAGAAACCTTCTTCCAGCATTACTCATCCTTCAGAAATATTATCAAGGGATTTCTTTAAACTAGGAAAATTAATTACTTCTATGCGAGGTCTGTTGTTTGTTGCCTAGTGTGACAACAGCAGTATTTCTCCTTGCTGTGAGGGAAATTCAGAGGGAAAGATTAGCAATGAATGATAACAAGAGATTGCAGGAGAATCTGAACACCAGTTTTGAACACAATGTCTCCCCCCAAAGCAGTCTGAAAGCCAAAGCTCTGTCTTGCCAGAAATATTAATCACAAAGCAGACAATGGGAGGAGAAGAGCAAGTCAAAACAAAAGAAAAGAAAAGATGACACATGAGAGATATGACTGTGGATGCTGCTCATAAACAATCTCTTTCTTACTCTCCCATCATGGTTTGGGGAGCACAGGAAGAGGGGTTGGTTTGGGTTTTGGGGGGTTGGTTTGGTTTTAACCTGAGGTTAGGAGAAGACAGGTAGTTATCTATTATGGTCACAAAAAAGTAAAAAATCTCAGAGAGACTATTCATCTAAAGATTAGCTAAGTATACATCAGATAACCTGTGACAATATTTTCCACCTGCAATACTGTGATACCTCCCCTATCCTGTGATGGATCCCCTATCCATCAAGTCCTTTGATGGCTTTGGATACAAGACATTAGGTAAGCACCATCTGTTACTATTACTGAAGATATCTAACTGCTTTTTAACATAGCAAGTCCCATTCTGCAAATAAAATTCATGTAGGTTTCAGGTAGCTTCATCTTACAAGCTCAGATTTTACATTCTTCCTGGGAAAAAAAAAAAATGGTTTATAAGCAATGACTAAGTAAATCAAACCTTGACTATTATCATTTCCCTGCACTCAAAAATCAATACCAAAAGGGTATGTTTGATATTTAACCACTGTTCAGAGAAGTCACAAGGATAAGTTTGGGAAAAATTGTTTTAAATCACAGCTGCTCCAGCTGCCTACACTTAGAGTAACAGCACACTTGAAGGACTAGGAGAGTTTCCTCAATAAAGTGAAATTGCGTATGTAGGGCAAATGTGGGTGAGCAAACTGACCTCCAAAGTTGGCCAGCCGTCCGATCCTCGTGACAGGAACCTTTCTCTCCCGGGCCCGCTCACTGAGCTGCAGCAGAAAGAGGAGGAAAAGAAAACAAAACAAGAAATTCACAATTGAACCCAGCACCTGGTCAGATACCTGCACATTCAGAGAGCGACTCTGAGAGCGCTCAAACAACCCTGTGCTACAGAACGCATTTCTTGAACACTGAGACCTTCATACGTTGGGAGATTTTCAAGTGAACACCCTGTTGAACAGAGAACAGTAACTGAAACATACAGTAAGCAGAGAAGTGGACAAGGGGATGGGAAAGACAGAAGAGCTGGCAACCACATCTAGAACCCCCAGTTTTACTTTCCTCTCAGCAGCAACCGTGTTTTGAACTTGGAGAAGCAGCACAATGCCAACCCAAACTTGCTTCCACACGTGGAACTAAAGACATGGAAGGTTGTCAGCTTCACAGTACTGGAGATAATTCCCCCCCTGCCACGTAACAGCTGGAGCAGAAGCAGTAATACTGTTTCAAAGCAGTATCACAAGCGAGTGAATGCACAGTAACATGATACTGGCTTTGGGGAAGGACTCTAGGAGAACTGCAAGGCGCAGCCTCCACCAAAAGGATCTTAGGTCCAATTCTGTCTTAACAGATAGAGCAAAACAACCAGTTAAAGGGAACAGGGCCCTTCAGGGAGAAGACGGACTCTTTACGTTAGTCTTCAACCTTTGTAGCCTACAGCTGTTCCCAGCTACTCAACATTTCACCCCCAAACTGGGGATGAAATACAGACCCTTCATTACTGTAACAACCATCAATACATCAAGTCTTCATAGGCCAGTGAATGAAAGGAGAGCTGCTGTTAATATAAAATTGAAGTCTTCATATGCTGCTTGAGCATCCTTCACATCAGAATACCTAATATAGAGGGGACAGGTGTGAAAGGAGAGCCTGGAAAGCTACTGACAGAATAAATATCACAGATCAGATTAGTGAGCACTATTACTTCCCTCCTTTTGCCTCCACAAAAGGGAATAACCAAAGAGGAAGAAATGAGAGGAGAAGATGAGTAAGGACAATCCAGCATAGAAACCACTGTACTGAGAATCCTTAATTAAAAAAAGCAACCCCACAAACCCACACCACACATACCATCTGTTTGTAGGGTTTCTGTTCTGACCCTGTTTTGGCCTGCCTGGCTTTATCAATATCTTCAGCCGTTAATCCACCAACAGAGGAATGGTCTTGGTGAAAAGCTCTGTTTTGTCCAAAAGCAGCAGCAAAAGGATTTCCAGGGTCCCTAAAGCCTCCAAATAACCTTGCATCCATTTTGGGAGGGAAAGGCTTCTGACCCATAACAGAATCTCCAGTCTCACCAGCACTTCTAAAAGGTCCATTCGTAGTGTAAGAGGAAGCAGGGCCTTCACCGCTGTGCTTAGGAGTGGCGGCAGTGGAGAAGTCCATTGGAGCATCTGATGGCTCTCGGGCTGAGAAGTCATAGTCTTTCCCCAAATCTTCACCAAGATCAGTTAAGTTCTCCTGCTTTCTGCCTAGTTCCTGCAAACAGTAACAGAAATACTTTAAGAAAAGAACTTGAAGCTTGCTGCACACCCATCTGCAGTCCTCAGAGACAGGCACAGAGCTATGCTGTTACATCTTCACAGTGAGTAATTTGTAGACCCTCTGGCACTGCAGACGGTTACAGTAAGAGACAGGAAAAAGGAAGAGATACTGGGGACACCTGGGATCACTGGCAGTCTTTTAGGCCCACTGACAAATGGGTCAAATTCATTTTCAAATACCTGTAACTGGCAACACCTTGTTCTACATACACTGCTGGGAAGGGTCACTAGTCGTGGAATTCACTACAAGCAATACACTGCTCAGAAGCAACAGGTGATGGGAGCTACAACATTGCACGAGATGTGCTTAGGAGGAACAACAGAGAGTTAAACTTCATAATAGTGAGCTCTTAGTCTACCATGCCCCCTCCTCCTATCCTGTCCCTAGTCATGCAATGTCAGCACTTTCAGGTTTTTAAATTCTGCTGTGGTCCAGCAAGCAGGCAGCATATTTTAGGCTCCTAGCTAAACACTAATTACATTTAACTTCCTTACAGAAAAAAACAGAACATGGTCTTTTCTGCTTTTCAGCAGGTCTCATGCCATTCTGAACCTCAACATCACAGCCAGGTGGAGTGGAGGAGGGTGGAGACCGATCTGCTTACAGATGGGGACTATGGCCATGATACCAACTGGCAGTTTCAAGCAAGAAGGCATCTCTACTTCCATTCGCACGTCAGACTGACATATCCCTGCCACAGATCAAGAGAAGTAAAATAGAGTAACTTAAAATAAAAGCTTTCCTCTCTTCAAAACAGAAAACGTCACTTTGGCAGCAGCTTCTCCTGCAATTCCTTTACCAGATGCAAGGCAGGTCCTGTAGGTGTGCTGGGCTGGGGGGCCTCCCTTGTTCCCTTGTGCAAAGAAACAGGAGAATACCCTTTCTCTCTTCTTGAATGCAAAGGGGTAAAGGCAAGCCAAATTCCCATAAACAAATGCACTTCTTGTACTTCTGTTGCAAGCTTAAATAGAACCAAGGAAACACAGGCCCAAATTAAACTAATGAAACACAGGCTAAGACTGAAGCTGTAAGATCGCTATGACAGTCTAAACTCATCGCATGAAAAACATCATAATGTCACCCATTAGCTTCTGCTTCAAAAATTGTGATCTGAGACACACTGTCTTTCTAGAGGATGATGATTTTTGATTAAGATAAGATCTTTTCTTCAGAAGCTCCATGTTTTTAAGAAAGGGCAACACAGCAAATGCAAAACTCTCAGAAATCCATGTCACCACATCTGGTGACAAAAACTGCTGCTTTAAAAAGGAAGTGTAAAAAGTCTGGCTTTCCTCATTTGAAATTAAGTTCTGAAAATGCAGGTTGGACTGTAACAATAAACATGAAAACACCTGATACTGAGCCATTCTGAAAAATACATGCACCAATTCCGTCAAGAAAGGAAGCAGCACTGAGAAGTCTAATTCAATCTAGAAGAACTCATTCACTTCGTCAAAGGAGAGGTAATCAATGACTGAAGTCTAAAGGAGACTTTAAATAAAGCTGCTGGCCAACCTTACAGAGAGCTTGATCTTTGACAAGACGAGATGAACAGAGCGCTTTTCATTTTCAGCATGTCTTAAACACTCAGTAATGGAAACTGAAACACTCTGCAGTAACATTCCCCTCCTATTCCTGCCCTAGCACCCACTGCACACCACAGAAATCCTGGACAATTCCCAGAGCATTGCAACAACCGTATTACCCATCCAGCACTTCAGAGATAGGTTCTAGTTTGTGATGTGAGTTCCTAGCCACCCTCACCACAAAACCAAAAGTACCTGGAGGAGAAGCAAAACATCAGGCTAGACAGTGCAGGGAGAGCTTTGCTTACCTGCATTTTCCCCAAGGCAGAACTGAACTGTTCTTCAGCAGTGGCCTGGAGAGTCCTTGCAATGGTAACTGCATCACCCCCAAGGAGCACCTGCCGAAGCTGTCCTGCTTGGGTTTCTAGGACTGCTTTACTAAGCTTTGTCAAGCCTCTCATGACCATGATGGCATCACCCGCCATGACTGCTGTCTTCCTGTGCTGAAAGAGGGAGGGGAAAAAGAGTAAAAAATAAAATCAAGGAACAAGTTTGCAACCAGGCTGAAGTCACCTAAGAGCCAGTGGCATATCCCAGACAATCTCTTTTCACTTTGGCAACCAGCCACTATGGGAACTTGTTTGCAGCTTAGATAGCACACAGACAGCTAGAACGACAGCTAGATAGCTGACCTTACCAGGCAAAGCAAAAATGAGCTAGGGCAGCATTCCAGGGCTCCACAGTTACCACTGACTACAGGACAAAGACAGGTAAATGTCAGTAACACTGCAAAGATGGGCTTGACTCCTTTCAAATGTTTAAAAAGGATTAAAAGCATTAGCACTTGACCTTTGATTATCATTAGGCCCTGGAACATATTTGCAGTGTCTGATAGCACAGAAGTGCACTGACAAGAGTCACATCCCGTTCCTGACCAAGAGTTATGCCTCCTCATTTTACATAGCCTCCACATCAGAGTGAGCTTCGTCTGTCCTCCAAGGGTAGGCTGCTCAGCCCCCGACTTCTAGCTCGCTCTGCTGCTTTTCCTCGGAAACTTAAGCATGCTGAGAGCCCCTACCCACCACAGCTCTTGCCAAGTACTACACTGCAGTGCAAAATGTCCCCATTTCTGTTTAAGAGGCACTCCATGTGAGATTCCTAACACTTCGTACAATTTCAGTGTCTTCAGTTACAAGCCAGGTGCTGTGGGATGCAGGACAGAGCATGTCTGAAAAATACAAGCTCCACCAACTCCTCTGCCTCAGCCTAGAACGCAGCTCAGGCTCAGGACACTGGCTCTCCTACATCACCATGGTTCATGTAGAAGAAAATCAGGAGTGGCCAGGATGCCAAAACCATTTTGCAAGGGAGATTTTCATCCTGTTGATTTCACCCATCTCTCACATTTTTAAAAACACAGTGAGGGTCAACAGATCGATGGCTGGCACAGCTGCACATCCTCCCACCTCTACTGACACAGAAGATAAAGGCACACACTTCATTTTTAGAAGAAAACACCCACATAATGCACTTCAGCTAGAAACATTAACACACTGAAGTGGCACAAACAAGCCTGAGCCAACAGGACACACGGCATTATGCCCTGCTGCAGATCACAAGCAACTGGATCCAGTCACCTTCTGGGGAAGCACGCAGCCTGACTCACAAATGTGCCTGCTACAGCAGCCATGCAGGAGAAGCATGGATTGCTACAGCTCAATTTATGGGTAAGCAAACAGATTTGCTGCCATCACACAGGGGACGTATGGATTACTACAGCTCAATTTCAGAAATCCACTATTATGCAAATGTGGGGTAAACCCCAGTTACTGGAATATTTGATCAACAACTGTTAATCAGTGATCAAAATGAGGAAGAACCGTTGTAGCCAGGAAGTATTATGCATTATATGCTGCAAGTATGGCTGTTAGACAGTTGTGTCGCAATGAATCCAGGCTTAATGGATTACCTGCAACAAGTCGAGCCTACCTAGATCATTATTCTGTGCTTATCTTTCCAAGCCCTATCCACATGCCCCAGGCCTGCCAGATGTGTTACTTCCGAATCTCTACAGAGTTTAATGACTAGGTTTGGTTTCAACGTTGTATAATTCACTGTTCAACACAAAAACTGCCCCTTAGGTAAGGAAATGAAATCTGCCACCAGGAGGTTGTTTTTACACCACTCCCTGTCGTCCCCCATCCTCCCCCCGCCCCCCCCCCCCCCCCCCAACTTCACACTGGAAATTTCCACAGGGATCTCACTCAAACCACTTGCAGGCAGTCCTGGCAATTCAGAGCTGGGCAAAGAAACCAAGGAACACCACAGTCATGTCCTAGCCGAAATGAGACACTTCAAAGGCTGCCACTATTAAGAAACTAGTGCTTTTGTAGTCTCAAGTGTTAGAAGCACACGAAAGCTTGAACCCAAGAAGTGCATTCCCTCCCAAGAAGGACAGCAAAAGGTAATGCAATGTAGATCAAGGTACACTCAGACAACACACACACAAATACCTACTTTTTAGCATGGATACTTTCTAAACAAATAAAAACCATATTCTTCTCACAAGCAAAACCAGTGGAAGGATTTGTCTTGCAGTGACAGCTGTTACAGCTAAATGCACATAAAAAAATGAGTAAGACAAAACCATTGGGAAGGTAATGGAACCACAAATGGAAGTTATGCATTGTGCAATGGGCACTCAACCCCTATATATATATATAGATAGACAGGCAGATATAGATATATAGCTATCTATCTCAACAAGCCAAGAGGACCAATCACCTTTTAGAGGTTTGGCTATAAAAGACAATACTGGGAACGTTGCTGCTGATATGCTTTTGCCTCACAGGCCGTCACCCCCACTTTCCTCTGCAAAGCAGCTACAGCCACCCAGGTACCCCACCAAGTGCCTGGTTAGCTCAGAAGCATCAGCAACACACTCCTGTGCTGCGCTGCCAAAGGACAGGCGATTACAACAGGACACTTATCCCAGCCCCTCACTGAAATAACAGGCCTCTCCATAGCAAACACCAGCCTACAGGTAACCAACATGCCATTTTCAATGATCTTTCAGCTTCTTGGCAGGTAGAGCTCACAGACCCAAACGGAAGCCACAGGACAAGCACAGAGGCACAGCATGGCTCAATAAGGACTTCAGAGGTCAGACCCAAGAAGAGTCAACAACAAATAAAGGCTGCAAAGGACGAAGCTATTTTCAGGAGCAAAATTTTCTCCTGCTTTTTAACAGAATTGTATCTGTGGGCCATCCCCTTCCAGTTCCTCATCTTGTGTACACCAAGCCCCCGCCTGTAACAAAGCACAGACAGGAAAAAGCAGAGGAAACAAAAATAACCATGTTGCAATGATTAATCCTTTGGAAAAAGGCATCAGGAACAAGAAAACATTCATGTAATGTCTGCGCTCATCATCAAGCAATATGAAGGTGGGGGCTAATAACTGCAATGAGAACTGAAACAATATGGGAGGTGTTCTCCTGAACTGGAAAAAAAAGTCCCAAGTTATCTAGCTTTGTAGATCCTACATTTAGCTGCACATGTTGTTTAATTATCCTGGGAAGGACAGAAAGCAGAGACTAAGAAGGTTATCGCAACCAGAAGCAGAAAGCATGAAAGAAAATACATACTAGATAATCAAGGAGGAAAAAGATTGCACATCAAAAATAACCAAGAGTACAGAAATTACCTTTTTTTCTTCAATGAAAAAGCAATAAGCACAAGCAAGGGCAAGAGACAAAAACCTGAAAGACAGAGGAAGCAAGTACTTCCAGGAAGACTGGTACTTATCCCCAACAATAAAGACTCGTGTTAACATCCAGTGCAGTCAGTGGGCAAGCCTGCCCTCACAGCAAGTGCTGTTGATGCCACTACTAAATCAATAGGTGAACACTGTAATCAAGCTCTATCAAAAAAGAGATCCAGGCAGTGGTTTCAAACTGAATTGGTCCAACCCTATAAAACACCTATATCACACTTGACCTGTCTCCTGAGCACTTGTTATCTAGCACTAGCAAAGTAGGGCACTATCGGCATGGAGCATGGGGAAGTCGGTCATGTGTACACAGCTGCCAGAGTGCCTTGCTAACCTGCATTGAAGAGAGTTGACTTACATTCTTTGAAAATAGCTCATGATTGGGAAAGAATACCAGGGGCAGTTTTTACTTAGCAAACTTCTCACAGCCAAATGAATCTCTGGCTGAACACACACAACCTTCTAGCATGAGAAGCTAGAGCCAAGCCATCCTCACACACCAGACAAGGTCCATGCGGCAGGCAGAGGGGCTCGCGTAGGTCAGATGCCACACTGGTAGGTAAACCATCTCCTGACTTTGTATATCAGATTTTGAAATCTGTTGTAACAGCAAAGCCAAATCGATACCTGGGATGCTCCCATGTGCAATGACACAAGCCACTGTCCTCTAGTAACCATCTGCAGCCCATTTCCCACCTTCTTCAACATGCCAGACTACTGGCCTGAAGGATTAAGCAAGTCCAGCAAGACACTCAGTGTACCAGAGGCCAGTAACAGAAACACAAAGCCTCACAACAGGCAACAGACAAAACCAGTGCAAACAGAAGAATTTTCAGAACACATCCCTTCATCCCTCTTCTTTTTCACATGCTAACATGGACTCCTACAAGCACAAAGACCAGCTTCTGACTCCGTGTGCTTTTTCTAGATGCTTGTACAGTCAAAACCCTTACTCATATATATACACAAGTATACATACACACACACATATATATGACTGACCAAGCTTAAACACAAGGAGACTCCTAATCATATAGAAACATTTTTCTGTGCATGGCAACACAGCCTGTTCCAGTGTAAGGGAATTATGTCTACCATCAATAGTTTTGCTATTAACCCAAGAAAAAAGCTCGTGTAGTGTTCAATAATTAAAAATCCCAAAACCCAAACAAAAAACCCAAAAAACAACCAACCAAACAAAAAAACCACCACACCAAAAACCAACAAAACAAAAAAAGCCCTCTGACCAAAAGAAACCCCACCAACCCCCACAGCAGTTTTACAGTAGCCCATATTCCCCCAATTAGGTCTGCAGAAGTTTTAGCTACCTTCTTTTAAATAAATGAGAGAAGAAATATAAAATATTAGGCTGGTCAGGTAGTAAGGCAGATAATTAAATATCACACTGCCAAATGAAACAAAAATTCTCTATGCCTCAACCCTCTGCCTATTACCCATTATCACAATCACTGTTATCTTAGTTGTATCTAGACAAAGACTGTAACCCTGGAATCAACATTATGCCACCCACATCAAAGTGACTGCGGCAAGAGTAAGAAATAAACATAAACACCACAAACAAGATACAGATGACTGGGTACTCAGCGCTTTTGTTCCATGCACATAGACCAGCAGTAGATCAACTTAAAAGTAACTATAATTCACTAAGCTGTCCTGTAACTGATCTTTTACAGATTTTTCCATTTCCTTTTATGCATGTTGCCATACCAACCCTTTCACACGACCCTTTCACTCGTGGCCTTTTCTGGTTCTATCAAACACTGCCCTACCGGTTCCTTTGACACCAGATTTCCAGGCCCCTGCCTAGATGTATTTTGATTAGTTGGATTCCTTGGGTTGCAGCTGACCCAAATTCTCACCATGCAGGGCACAGAACAAACTGCATTTTCAAAGAAGAAAATTGTCTTTGTCCTTTAAATCGAACTGAAGATCTACCTTGCTTATCCTTCCTTCTTCCCCGTCCCCACATCTCCCACACACTCCAGCTCCGAAAGAAACATCCTTACAGATCTGACCTACAACAGAACTAAGGACTCCCATGCTTAAGTCCTGCCCCGTGCCTTTGACTCAAGCCGCCTTAAACTGAATTCATCGAGTCTCTGAAAGCAGCTTTCAAACTGCCCTTGCACACAGCCCTTTGCCAATGCCATTTAAAACAAACACCTCTGAAGGGCAGGCAGAACTCATTTGCTCTCTAATCTTTACAGGACCAGTGTACTCGCTGATAAAAGTGAGCTGCTTGGCAGACAAACGCATCCCTCAATCAAAACTCAGAAGGCTTAGCGGTCATTTTTGGCGAGTTCAAAACCCCATACGAACAATTTTCCCCATAAAGGGCTCCACAGGCAATGTAAGAGTGAAAAGAATGCTTGGACACTTTTGAAGGAAGCCCGGCCTACTTTATTTTAGGCACAGATACATCAGTGTAATGTGAATGCTTAGGACCGATGGCTCTATTTACTTCTTTCTGGACAACGTCTGGGGACATGCAAAAAGCACAGTCACAGCCCACATGCCTGGAATTAACAGTCTCTTTCCACCCTGGCCACCGACCTAGAAATAACTCATTCAGAGTCAAGATCTTAGTGGGAGAGCTCACTCCCTCGCTACAGGCCGCTTCCTCGGCTGACACACCTTGGCACAGCACGCTAGTAAATTCTGTCCCGGGCACAGCACGCTGTTTCCCATCACACCGAGGTAACTCAATCCCCATGATCTGAAGGTTACCGCTCACGTGCTTTTCCCCGGGAAGGAATTCTGTGCCTTCTCCTGGGAAATGGGAGTCTGCAGTCAGGGGGAGAAAACGTGTTCCATTTACCTCATCTGCAGGCCTTTAAAAATGTACTATTTGGGCAAGAAAGACCTCGGTCAATCTAGAGTTGTATCTTTATTTATCATCCTATTTTTGTATTATCTACTTAACCAAGAAAAAAAGGGATGAAGAACAAAAGGGGACAAGGAAAATCCAAGAGTTTTCTCCTGGTTATACACTGGGCAGTGTTTAGAACAAGCCACTGCACTGCATCCTCTCTGTGCCTTAAAAGCCATGAATAACTGATTAATTCAGCAAGGACAACAGAATATTGAAATCACCACAGAGCATAACCACAAAACACGCAGATTAATCTGAGATTCAGGCAGACGCCAGATTTGAAGCATTTACTTAAACATAATCGCTACAAGCTGAATCTATACCTGCATTTGGTTTTATGGCAAGCTGACACAAAAGCACAGTTCACTAGCTCTGAGTCACCCCTCTGTCAGCATCCAGCATCACTTTAAAAGACAAAACCACCACCATCCGTGTGGAACAACTCTATCCAGCAATATTTATAAAAAGGTTACACCAAAGCTCTGCACTCATCAAATCCAAACGCTGAGCTTCAAACAAAAACTAAACATTACAAACATCTCACCCCAGGTTTGCAGAACAGCTTTATGCTCTTGCAGAGTCAGTTCACCAGTTAGAGACCACTAAAGCTCAGCTCCTCACCTCATGCACAGCTCGCCAGTATTATGGTCTGCCCAGGGTACCCACTGAGCTCCCCACTGGGCTCATGCTCTCAGCTTGAATGGAGAGTATAAACAAGGGAGGTTATCAGTTTGACGTTTTTTGCACACAGTTATGTTGTAATAGTTTTTATTGGAAATTTAAACTTCTGAAAGCACATCGAGTCCAATTTAGGAACTGGAGACCGATAAAAAGCTATGCTCAAACAAGTGCAGCTATGCCTCAGACTAAAATATACCATTACTTAAGTCAAAATTCTTGAGAGAAATAGCAGATTTTCCTCTTGCATTTAAACACACATCACTCTTCACTCTGAGATCTCAAAAAGCTAAAGAAAGCAAACTGATACCAAAGGTCTCTACTTCAGCAGGGAGGGAACAAGTTATCTACCCAAAGTTACATCGCATGCGATGTGGCTGGGAACAGAATTGCAGTTCTCACCCAAATACACAGATCCTTACAGGACACAGCCTATACCTACATATCCTTTAAATATCCACCCCTACAGAGCAAAAAGAAACACAACCAGCCTGCTGACCATCTTAACAGCTGTATCCAAACAATTAAATACCACAGCAGCAATGGCTTCTAGTCAGAACCTTTCTGATTATAAGCTTCTGGAAAACCAGGAACACCCTGTAACTGCACATCTGCCTTCCTCCAGCATACTAAGATATTTTGCTTATTACCCTTTTTGTACACCAGGACAAAGCCAGGCATGCTATGCCTTGAGTTGCAAAGTCAGTAAGAGGTACCCCTGTGCATGTCATGTTTCTCCAGGTGGAGTACACACACCCCCTGCTCACATGGTGAGCATAACCCTTTGGTTATCATTGTGAACAGCAGGTCAAACACCACAGCCTCCTGCAATTGATCCTGAAGGCATACAAATCTATATAGCTCCCATGACTTTCAACCTTGCCCTGGAAGCTAGGGTTAAGTTCAAATTTAGTAGCTTACAACACATCCTAGTCTATTCATAGCCCCCTTAGATACTACTGTCCCAGCTAGGGAAACCTGCTTTCTTCTGGCCGTGCTAAAACCTCCCTGTAAGAAGAAAAATAAGATGCAAGAAGAGGGCCATAGGCAAAAAAAAGACTGCTTCAAGAAAAAAATAAGCTGATCTCTGTGCTGAAGGGGGTGACAGTCAATCAGAAACTACAGCTCCTGCCTTACAGCTCTGCCACAGTCCTCAGGCAAGTTATCCCTGTCAGGCCCTGCTCTCCACGCACAGGTATTTCTGACACTAGGGTAAGAGTAATGAGCTCTACATTTCTCATAGTTTACTACTAAACCTGATCAGTAAACTCTCATGCCTGCTAGAAATCCATAACCTACAATTACTTATGCTCTCTGTATGGATTTTATGAAATCACATTCTATATAATATTGAATAAACATATTGGCTCTTCTAGTTTGGAAAAGCAAAGTTTTAAGCAAGTTTGAAATATGAGTTTCAAACCTTCCAGACTGGCTTCTGAATGACCACACCACACAAAGCTCTCCTATGCAATATAAAACACCAGGCTTCCCGATTTTAGAAGAGTTCTGAAAAAGCCCCACTCGATCCACTCAGAGCTTATTGCCCTGTCAGTCTCCTTTCCATCTCTTTCCTAGTCCTGATCATTCTCTTAATGAGCACTTTGACCCTGTCAGTCTAAGACGAGGATTTAACACTCCCAAATGGGACAATTCAGACAGAAGAAGAGCTATGAGGTTTCAGAATACACAGAGCCTTTTTATAGCACATTTGCTTAGCACATCCAGAAAAAACACAGTGTGCGACCAGTGAAAAGGGAGACGTGAATAGCAGCAACAGGGCTCAAGATCTAACCTCCAGAGAAAGCCAGGACAAACTGCAGAGGCAAAACACACCCAGGAAGAGAAAGCTGTATGTGGAAGCTATCCCCTGCACAGCACAAAACAGCCACAGGACCACCTAGACTATAAGCAGATCATCTTATGGGGTATCTGTACATACAGAATCCACATGGCCTTCAAGAAAAAGTTTCCAAAAGAAAAAAAAAAAAAACAACAACTTTTTAACTCTGTATACTTGCATAGACTTGTTTAAGCAAGCATATAAGTCTGTAAAGTTCCTAGAAACCAACTCCATTAGATTTACAGCTTTTTCAAAGCAACAAGTTAGAAGCATAGAGATACACACTTCAGACGTATTCCTGGCTATTCTGTAATACCCTTCATCTAGCTCAGCACCTCTGCTGACTGACTAAACCCCAAACCCATTAAAATAAGGTGCCCAAATACAACTGTGCAAAGAAAGGGCAAAATTTGAGCATCTTGTTACATCCTGCTCTTTCTCACCAGCTTATAGTGGTTTACCTCTGTCAGCTACTGTAATGGGACAGGGGAAAAGAGAACTTCTTTGTATCTAGAGACAGACACATGTCAATAAAGTGAGCTTCCCTTGCTGGGTGGGAAAGCAGACATTGACTGAACACCTTCCCTCAAACTGCTGTGCCGTGCTGCTGGCTCATCCTTTGGCTCCAGAGCTAAGTTTCATGTTCTGGTACTGAAGGAAAGCACACGTCCACAGAACAGGCAGCACTTTTGGAAAAAACAGAGAGAGAAGCTACTCTTCTAGAGATGCTTTGCCCCAGATACACAGCTCAGTAAGTAAAAAAGCCTCCTCTTCAAAGCATCCTCTTCCAGACTCCTTTCTTAAATGGTTTTAGGAGGAGAAGGGCAGGAGACAGGATGCCTAAACCCTGCTTCACACATCATCTAAGGAACAAAAGAAATGCTTATTCACACATCAAAAGCCAAGTCCTGACATGCATTCAGCAAGCTAGCTGGACTGAACAAGGTATATACCATGCACACTGACTGACACACAAGATAAGAGACCATGAGATGCATGTCAACCCTAGATCCCTGTTAGGATAATAAGGGGAGGGAAAAATAGAAAAGAAACATCAAACCCGATCTTACCTAAAAAGACAAGTTCTATCACCAACTCCTCAGTTGAGTGTGAGGGGAAATTAGAAAGCAGGAATTCACCTGCTGTCCCTCTTCCCTCTCAGTTTCTAGTCAAACAGGGTGCAAAACAACAGACCACCACTTGCCTGTAAAAGGACTACTGGAGGTCCAGAAACAAAAAAAAGTTCTGTTCTTGCTGCATGGATGCAATACGAGCTATTATTAACCTGCTCTAAATATCACAAATGAAATTATGGGAGCTGCAATACATAGCACAGAATTCTCCTTGACAGCAGCAAAACAAGGTGACCAACACTCAGACGGTAAACACGCAAGGGAACTCTCCACATATTCAGACCTTTTCTTCTACTTATCACACTGCTTTATTTTTAAGAGAGAGACACTGTCAAAGCACAGGAGGTCACCTTTCTCCCCTACCCCTCAACCCCAAGTAGGACCAGACAACATACAACTGTTTAGTCTGAGTGTATCTTACTCGACATGAGCAAGGTCATTGCTATCTAAAGGCAAAGAAAAAGCATTTACAAAATGGAGAAATGAGCCTCCTGCTCTAAGAGCAAACAGAGCGATAAGCACATGAGGACTGGGTGCAGTTTTGGGCACCACAGTACAAGAGAGACATAAAACTATTGGAGAGTGTCCAGAGGAGGACAACAAGGACAGTGAAGGGTCTGGAGGAGAAGTTTTATGAGGAGAGGCTGAAGTCCCTTGGTTTGTTCAGCCTGGAGAAGAGGAGGATGAGGGAAGACCTCATCACGCTCTGTGGCTTCTTGATGAGGGAGAGCAAAGGGGCAGGTACTGATCTCCTCTTTTTGGTAGCCAGTGATAGAACCCAAGGGAACAGCATGAAGCTGCTGCAGGGGAGGTTTAGGTTGGGTATTAGGAAGAGGTTCTTTACTGAGAGGGTGGTCGGGAACAGGCTCCCCAGGGAAGTGGTCACAGCACCCAGCTTAGCAGAGTTTAGCAACCATCTGGACAATGTGCTCAGTCACATGCTCTGACCTGGTTGGCCCTGTGTGGAGCCAGGAGTTGGACTCGATGACCCTTGTGGGTCACTTCCAACTCAGGATATTCTATGAGCGGCAGCTAAACTTTTTCTTCTGATGATATATGAAAGGGAATGTTCTTTCTACATAGCAGAAAAATGCAAACCCACCGATATTCTATGTAAACTGCTGATCTGCTTTCAGCCTTTTAACTTGGAGCAACTTCCAGATCCCTCCAGAAGTCTTCTACTGACCTGCTACTGACTTTGCCCAGTATTATTCTGTGCCCACTGCTAAGAATTATTTTGCATATGCTAGAAGAATACACGCCAGGTCAGTGAAGAAATACTAATTTAATGATGAGCAACTCAGGAAATAAAGTTCAGGAGTTCTTAGGTTGATTCTTTTTAGAAAAACAATACTTCAGGCTATTGAAAGAAGAATCTTTTCTTTCCTCTCACATTTTTGTTTGCTAAAACACTAAGTTAAAACAAAGAGTTTGCTTTGTTTTCATTAGGAGTAGCTTTCCAAGTACTCTTTTTCATAACACTGACAAAGTTCAGATTTTCCTTGCAGGGAGGGAATGCAGAAGAGAAGCTCCCCACCTAAATTCCTGCTGGGTGGGACACCAGCATACTGGGCTATCAGAAATAGCGTAACTACGTAAATTAGAGTTCTCCAGAAATCAGGATGGTCAGTAACTATGAAAGCAACATTACACAAGCCAAACTTTTAGATCTGTGGTTATTTATAGGCAGCTTGCTCAGTGCCTGTTTAAGCATCTCCCCATTAATTCCCGACCAGGCTTTGGTGCAAGGACTCTACGCACCTGTTCGCGTGCAGACAGTAAGAACATTTCCTCGGGCACCTCACCAAAGCCAGCGATCTCCTGGTTTCTTTCCCCTCACGTCAGCCTCGAGCAAGCTCAAGCCAGATTTATTCCGTGCCCATCTCCAGCCAGCCGCACGGAACGGCCCCAGCAACAGAGAGAGGCCAGGCTCCCAGCCCCTGCAGCCTGGAAGGCAGCGCAGGGAGCACAGGGCAAGCCCCCGCGTATCCTGCTGCTACGCCCGCGGCAGGGCAGGGGGAAAGGCAGCTCCCGCCCTGCGCCCTCAGTCCCTTCAGGCTGAACGTGCAGAGAGGGTCCGGCGCGGCCCCGCGCAGCCCCCGCCGCCACCCCGACCTGTGGCGCCGCAGCACGGCCGGACCCAGCCGTGCACAAAGCCGCGATCGCACGGCCGGGCAAAGCGACAAGCGCCCGAGTCTGCGCCGGACCGCTGGGTCCGCAGCCGCCTGCCTGGCTCTCGAACCCCGCAAGGCCGGACCTGGCGACGGCTCCGGCCCGCGCGGCCTCCCGCATGCCGCCGCCCCGGCAAGGGCATGGAGAAGGCCGCGGCACCGCCCGGCTTCTGGCCGTGCCCGGCCCCGCGGGGCTCGGGCCGCCGGCGGCGCGGAGCCGCTACTGCCCGCCACACCCGCGGCGGCCCGGCGGAGCGACCCCCGGGGCCGAGGGGCAGCGCGCCGCCCCTCTCCGCCAGGCACGGGCGCCCTCCCCGCGGCAGCTCCTCCTCCGCCCACCGCGCCGCACTACCGGGTACCCCGCACCCCCTTTCTCTCCGCCGCGCTCCCCGGCACAGGCTACCGGCCACCGGCTTGGCCCCACAGCCGCTACGGCACTCACCCGGCTGTCCCACTGCCCCACTCCGTGCCTGCCACCCGTGCCCGCTCGCTTGTTTACCGCCCAGGCCGCCCCCGGCCGAAGCCCAGCCTCACGCCCCACCTCCCAGGCGCTCCCATTGGCGCCTCCGTGGGCCCCGCCCCGCAGCGTTGCGGAATGGCCGCCGAGGACCGTGCCGAGCCCGTGCTCGGGGCACCCCTGCCAATGGCAGGAAGGCTCGGGCAGAGCGCTGGCCAATGAGGAGCGGGGAGGGGGAGTTGGGATGGCGCGCGCGGCGGCTGCGGGGGGACGTGAGGCTCGTGAGGTTCGTGCGGCGGCCGTGGGGCGGGCGGCGAGGCGAGGCGTGAGGTGCGTGTGCTACGGGCGGGAGAGGCCGGCCGGGCGGGCTGGCAGCGCGGGGGGAAGGGGCAGTCAGACAGACAGCCCGCCAGCCCGCCAGCCAGCCAGCCAGCCGGTCCCGCCACCGCCTCCTAGCTGCCGCGGCTGGCTGGCTCCCTCCGGGCTGGGGGCTGCTTCCGTATCGCCTGAGGACCGGCTCGGGTGGGAGTGTCGGTCAGAAGTGGCGGTGTCCCTCTGCGGTCCCGGCTGACGGGGCATCCCCGGGCCGGGCGGGGGAGGTCGGTCCCTTGGCGGGCCCGGGGGGCGGCGGGGGCGGGGGAGGTATGGCTGCTTAGGCAGTCCCGCCAGCCCTCCGGGGCCGTTCAACGTACACAAAGCGATGCGCAGGAGCCCGATGGCTGGGAGCCGCCGGGCACGTTCTCAGCGAGGGGGGCAACCCCATTTTGTGGCGCTCCATGTCCCAGAAACCCTTGTAGGTGGGTGCCAGTGCGACTTTTCCAGAGCGCCGGCTTACAGTTGCGGTTGGCGCTGCTCACACCCGCGTTGGGAATCGCACCTTCCTGGGCGCCATGGAGGTAACAGTGAGACGTTGTTTCCTACAGGTCGACCCCAGCGATGCGGCGCCTCACAGGTGCGGCGAGGGGCTCGCAGGAGCAGCTGGCTCTGGGCTTCTCTGGACGATCTGGTAAGCGCCTGGCCCTGTCAGCAACTTCCCCGCCTGGAGAAATAACACTGTAGGGCGTTTGCCACATGGCTGCGGTAGCACAGACGTGTATTTCCATGAGGTTCGGTGATTAAGTAGCTCACTTCTCCTTAAAACAACTACGGTTCACAACTCTGCTCTAGACATAGCATAATTTGTAGGAGTGACCAACAAACAGCCCGGAGCTTCAGTGCCTGCGGTGTCAACTGCTTGCTCTGGCCAACCTTTTCAGCTATAACTAGTAGCTTGAATCGAGCGCTTAAATCCACGCTGAAGGGCCTGTGTCAGAGTTAGCGGGAGCTGCGAGTGCTGTGGCTTTGTGAAGGAGGAAACTTGGTAAATGGTCTGTGATAAGTGTGTACAGGGGTTTACTTCTGCACATCCCCGCGGTGAGTAATTCTGCCAGGCTGCTAGTGCCAATCTTCCCCCCCCGCCTCTGTAAAAGGAGGTAATCATATCCCTTATCTCCAGCTGCTCACACCAAAGGTTATCTGACTGGTATTTATGAACACACAAAATATTGTTCAAATATGACATATATACCTTCTTTTTTATTATTTAAATTATTTTAATTTTTTTTTTTTCATTTACATCTGTGCGTCCCACCCAAGCCCCTCTCAGCTTTCCAGGTCAGCCATGAGAAGGGCTCAGCTAGGCACTGAACACACAGCTACAAATACATTTAGCAAAACTCATCACCAAGCCATTACGTAGATTGGAAGCAAGCCTTAGTCATCAGTACTGGAATGGTTGGATTTAAACTGAAAAGGTTAAAAAAACAGTTCCCCGGGGAAGACATTATTGGTTTAATGCTCTGCACGCAGGCTGTGCATAGACACAATACATCAGAAATGAAAAAGCCAAACATGACACTGTCTCCTGTTTGAGAATGAGATGGTGACTGGATGTGTTAGATGATGCAAAAACATGGCTGCAGTAAGATACCAGCCCTGAAAACTTTTGTCCAACAAATGCTGTTTTCCTAATTTCAATACTGACACCTCCAGAAATGCATAGGATTTCACTGTTATATTTGCGGCTAATTCTATACTATTGTCTCACAAAGAAGGATCATCTTTACTCTCATCTGAAAAGAGAGGTGTTTCAGATGTCCTTTATATGCTGTTCTGAGTTTGTCTACATTTCTGTGTAACGTCACCCTGCTTGCATCAGCTCGGCATGAATTGTGAAATATTCCTGTGCTGAGCACAGGGAATCGCGTGGGTGCGTGAGCACACTGTCAGGGCTTGGGATGTAGGCACAACAGGCACAGGATAAAGCTCTCCTCGTCTTTCAAAGACAGGCCTGGCTGGTTCCCTTTCTTCCCATGTGGTAAACCATTGGGTATTTCTGCCACTGCTGTTCAATTTGCATCACACCTTCTCTTGCCAGGCTTTCTGCAGCCTTAAAAGACCCTTTGAACTTGAGTGCAAGGCTAGCTCTGTCTATACTTAGACTAAAGAAGAGAGAAGCATCTGTTTCCCACCCGCTTTGGAATGAAAGCTGGACTGAAGCTGATGGGAGCAAATACCTCATGCCCTTTTTTGATACTTTTTTAGTTCTTGAGGGGGCTGGGGGTAGGACACCACGACTCAAAATCCAGAATCCAGAGGCTAACTTCTGTGAGGATGGTGGCCTGACTGTGTCCACATTCCTCAGCAGAAAGGTGAACGTGGTTTTCATGGTGTAACCCAGCAGGCAGCTAGTACAGCGTGCAGCTGTTCACTTACTCCCCCCTCACCCCGTCCCCAGCGAGCTAGCAGGGAGAATTGGAAAGGAAAAGGTAAAATTCATGGGTTGAGATAAAGACAGTTTAATAGGACAGAAGAGAATAATACTACTAATGGTGATAAAAGAATATCTTAAGTAATGCACAGCACAATTGCTTATTACCCAGAACTGATGCTCAGCTACTTCCAAAGCCATGTTGCCTCCTGGCCAGCTCCCCCAGTTGTATATTGAGCATGATGTCAGATGGTATGGAATATTCCTTTGGCAGTTTGGGGCAGCTGTCCTGGCTGTGTCCCCTCCCAACTTCTTGTGCACCCCCTGCCTTCTCATTGGCAGGGCAGTGTGAGAAGCTGAAAAGTTCTTGTCTGCTTGGCAACAACTAAAAACATAAGTGTGTTATCAACATGATTCTTGTCCTAAATCTAAAACACAGCACTATGCCAGCTGCTGGGAGGAAAATTAACTCTAGCCCAGCTGAAACCAGGATAATGGCATATGTAATGCACTATGAAAATTGTTCTATGGGAGAAGCTGGGAAAGATCTCCCTGTAAAATGGCGAAAAATAGTAAGAGAAAAAATTCTGTCAGTATTTGGGATTGGCTTAGTGCTTATGAGATTTACAGCCCTGAACCCTTGAAAAATAAGTGCTTTACTTCAAAAACTGACCAGGGACTCATCGTTTTTTTCAGAAAGGCTATCAGTGGTTAACAGCCTCATGGTTTGCAGTTACTGTGGGCTTTGGGAAGTCCAAACTCTGGTTCCCTCCCTACTCAGGAACACTTAAAGCACTCTACCCTCACCCTAATCATTATGCATGCTCCCACCGTCTCCTCTTTCCCGCCTTACTCATATTCTTATTTATTATTATGCTCTACACAGTGGGAAAGCTCAGCAGGATAAGAATGGAGCGCTCCCCATGCCTTCCAAATCCCAGACAGATATAGTCTGGCCTTGTGCAAATTGTGCCTTGCTCCGAGGCAGAAGCCGCAGACGTGAATCCTGTGGGGATCACCCCAGGCCACCCCATTCCGGTTTTGTGCCCTCTACCAAAAGATTTTAGGTAGAATAGCAATGACACCTGTGTCAGTGTTCGTGTAGGAGCTGATCTGCTCCACGTGCTACACAGACACTTGCAGGAAAAGTCCTTCCAAACAGGGTAGATAGAAGAAACCTGGGAAATGTCTATGTAAAAACCTTGTCACTCATTGATGTCTTAGTGCCTGTAGAGCATGTGCCAGCAGAGTGAAGCTGTTGCAGATTAGAAGCTTTTACTTCATTGTCTGAATCTCATGAAATATTTGTGCCATGTGTCCATGTTCTTTTGCAGATCTGCATGATGCAGATCTGCACTTAGGGAGCAAGCCAGAGCAGCCCTGTGAAGCAGCAAGCTCCCAGACTCTGAGGAGTCTCTTGACTACCTACAAGAACAACAAGTGAATGTTATTAAGACATCAGCCACAACACATCACTGGCACTACAGCTGCCATTTGCTTCTCGTCTTTTCTTCAGTAGTATTACGTTCAGTCAAACTTCAACATGCTTGCTGCCTCACCCAGAAATGTGAGTGTTTCTAGTAAGAATCTTACACCTATGAGGATTATATAAACCAATCTTTTATTAAATCCTAATAAAAGTATTATTATAATAACATAAATACAATACAGATCTAAATAATGGTATATCCAGTATAATATATAAATAAGAATATATTTAAATTAAAACAAATAAAGAGTAACGCTTCCCCGGTTTGTTGATGATTATTTAATTCTCCAAATACCCTGATTTTGCAAGTCAGAGAAAGGTCAGTAGCTTAGCCAAGGTCAGTGGGAAAGCTTGCTATGGCAGCTGGGAGTCCCGATGCTTTAGCCATGCCGTCGTATCTTCACATCATCTTGCCTGTTGATACTTAAATATGAAAGAGCTTAATGATGTAACGTCATGAGGTGCAGCTCTGCTGTGTGTCTGGGGTAGAAGCTGCAAGAATGGCACCAGGAAGAGCGAGTCCAGGGCTCTTGGTGATTTCCAGCAAGGTTGCTGTCAGCCTTTGGGTGGGGTTGCTTTCCTCCTCGCCCCGTTTACTGTTTCCTGAGAGGAGCCTCTTCCCTCACCACCAAGCAGCTCTACAGTTTCTGGGTGCCAGGGAACACCCAAGAAAAGCTCTTGTCAGTTCCCGTGCTGACTCCTTAGATGAAACCTTGTGAAAGCTGGCTTCTTTCAGACCACACACAAAGTGGGCCAGGTTCCCAGAGAGAAACATGGAGTGGACCGGGCCAGAGTAGCTAAACCTCTCCAAACAAAAAGAGTCAGAGAACCAGAGCCTTGGATGGATCTTTGGGTTCTGCAGGAGGAAGGGCTCCATTGCGTTGAGAAAGGAAATTAGTAGGCAGACAACTAATGTGCAGGAAAAAAGAGTTAATGGAGTCTCAATTAAGCAGCTATTGGGCACGTCATGAGGCTGAGAGGTATCCAGGCTATTCAGAGAACACTCAGAAATCCTCTCACATAAGACAGGCCCAAGCTGTTTCTCCAACCACAATAAAATATACGTCACCATTCTTCTCTGGTGTTCACACAGCTAACCACAAAGCAAAAGCTTCTCTGGAAATGTTTCCCTCAGTCCTCCTTCTCCAAGCAATTGCTGAGGCTCAGATAAGCTACCTCTTGAGGGGTTTTGCCTTGTGTTCACTCATCTTCTTTAGAGGTCAGTTTCTTCAGGACAGGAGCCATGTCTTATCTGACTACCTAGATTTATGGTGTGCCATCAACATATTGTAATAATATAGGGATGATCAACCAGAACAGCTCACGCAGAAGTCACTGGACAGGTGGCTTGGTTTTAGTAGTTAACTTGTAGGTATTTCAAAACTTTGGCCGGTTCCAGTGACGCTGTTTGTACCGTATGTTATTTACATGGCTTTATGGCCAAGAATGAGAGCAACAGCCTTGTAAAGAAATGAGATCTCTCTGACTCAGACAGTGGTAGATGCACGTCCAGTATCATCATAGGATGCAAGTGAAGAGCTATTTTTGTAATGCCCAGGACTGCTCTGATTCCTGAACTGCATATTTTCATCCCAAAGCACTTGGGCATTCTTTGCGCTGGTCCCCCCACTGCAAAGCCATGGAGACAAGGCTCCATTTCAGTCAGTGAGTGCTTTACTGTTGAGATGATTACTGCTCTCAGAAGGAGGCAGCACAGCAGTTTCTCCAGACAAATGTTTTCTATCCAAGAGGAAGACACGGTGCAGGGAGCAGGATGGGTAATTCACAATTTCCACTCCAGTTTCCTTCCAGGGTGCTCAGTGAGCAGCCTTGCTCCACACAGCCAGAGAGGGCCAGGAATGCCAGCAGGGCTGCTGGAGGGCCCCAAGATCCCTGGCTGGGAGGAGGTGGGCAGGGGCGGCCATCAGGTTTGCTGGAGGGGAGAGGCCTGCTGAAGGGCTACCTTGTCCCCTAGCTGAAAAAAAGGAGGGAGAAGAGCACACAAAACCCTTGCCTTTGCACTCCAGGTTTTGACTTGTTGGGAAAGCCGCCTTCATGGGGTCCCTCTCCGTGACCCTGCTCATGCCACTCACCCATTTTGTGTCACTCAGAGAGGGCCCGCTTTGGGGAAGGAAAGGTGAAGGCTGTCAAACCACAGAGGTGATCTGTCGTCTCTGTGGGTCTGTGGGGAAGATACCAACAGAAGCCTGGGAGGGCAGTGTTGGTAGCAAACCCTAAGACTCAGCGTTTCTTGTCTCTGGCAGTGTTTCTGGAGAACAGACTTCAGTGGCTCTTGGCAGGGCATCTGTGATTTGTGCTATACAACTCCAGTGACTTTACAGGACCAAACTCCAGTAAGAGGTGGGTGGAGGCCCACCAATGCTGGGATTATTTGGAATAATTATTTAGAGAAAAGGCAGCAAGCCTGCACTTTAGGCATTTTAAGAAGGTGCCTGCCCCAGTTTCTCTTCTTAGCTATGAACATGTTCATCGCTACCAGAGGATTGCCACAAAAGTTGTATGGCACACCAGGTACATGCACCAGTCTTCACTGGCTCATGCCACCCACAGCTCCCTCCAAACTTTGCCACATAGGTGCCAAGGGGTACTGGGTGCTTTGGAAAGTTGGAGACAAGCCAGTGGGGTTGGAGTGTCTTGAGAGAAGGACAGTGCCAGGTGGAGAGGCTGCAGATAGAAGCACTAAATAGAAGAAAGTGATATCAGTGTTGTCTTTGGATGGCATGTAGGACAGTGTAGGGCAAAGACAGGCACCTTGCCCCTGCCACCTTAGCAGTTACTGCAGAAAAACATTCACAGCATCAAACTTGCCCTTTCACATTCTGTTGCACAACAGGGCTTTTTATGGGTATCGAGCAAGCCATTTTGGCTGAGATAAAGAGTGCAGCAGTTTGATTAGCAGCTCTGTGCCTCAAGAATAGGGTATTCCTGTTTCTCCTCAAACCTCTGAGACTTGGTTAAACATTATTCAGTCTGTAATTCTTTATCTCTGGTCTAGACGGGTCAGTTGTTTCTGCTCATTGTAAATTGCACTTGATTGCACAGTTTTGGGAGTGCTTTGCCCTCTCCTCTTGCCCCCCGATTGATTACATCAACCAGTCCTGCACAGGCGCACTGGAAATGCTTGGTTCTGTGTAGCTTCCAGCCAGGATTCACTTTACAAATGGTAATTAGCAAAGCCATCAACCCCCTGTGTAAACGTGAGAAACGGAAGTCAGTCCTTTGCCTGACTTTAACCACTCTAAAGACCTGTTTACAGAGGAGAAGTTGCCTTGAACAGCTCACACAGAATTACTCTAAACGGGAAGGCAGGCTGAAGCCAGGGACTATGAGAGAAACAGCTATTTCTGAACACTTTACTGGAACTGAGAATTAAAACTAGTCATTTTAGGTTGCTCTGCTGGCTAATGGGAAGTGTGCTGCCAAACTCAGTTGTTGTCCCCAGCTTTTGGCACAGCCTTGCCATGCATCATATCGCTGGAGAGCAGTGAGCCACCTTGCCCCAGCCTGGAATCATCCCCAAGACAACGTGGGCTTTTTTTCACTGCCCTGTGAGTTGGGCCTTGTTCTGGCTTCCTGGATCCTTGCCTTGCTGTTCCAACACCCAGTAAGGCGTGGGAGCGAGACAGGGAAAGCTGCAGGTTTTTTCTTAGTGCCTGTGCAGCAAACTGACAAGCTCATAAGCTGCATCCACTTGCCTGAAGGTGATTCACAGATCATCCTGACAATTTACTGCTAGCAGTCAGTGTGGGAGGAAAGCAGAATCACTGCTGCCTTTGGATGCAGGCTGACCCTTTTTCTGCTTTGCTGTGGCTATCGATCCCGTTCCTGAGGTCAGTTGAGAAGGACTGAGTAATCTGTCTTCTAGTATCCACATCTGTGTCTCCATACCTGGGGAGAAAGATGGATTGGTGGCAGAACATCCAACTGACATGTATCTAAGTGCTGCTGAGGGGGAGACGCTGGCGGTACAAGCCTCTGGAAGGCATCACAGATGAAGGGATGGTCCCGAGATCTAGGTTAAGACCTTCATCTGACACTGAGCAAATTACTCAACTTCCTACCCGTAAAATAGAGCTAATGGCATTATTCTGCTCCCTTGCACTCTTGAAGCCTGACTCCTAAAGAAGTGCTTTACGGTGCACAGCGGAGTAATTTCAACACGCTCTGTAGCTGTGCACAGGGAAAGAGCTTGCCTTCAGGCACAGCGGTGCCAAGAACCAGCAGTGCAGGTTCATTCTCCCACGAGCTGCCAGGTGCTTCTGGGATTTCTATCCTGGAGGAGCCAAGGTAGGAGCACAAAGATTTCCCTTTCCAACAGCAGTCC
Source organism: Gallinula chloropus (assembly GCF_964237585.1). Classification (NCBI taxonomy): domain Eukaryota; kingdom Metazoa; phylum Chordata; class Aves; order Gruiformes; family Rallidae; genus Gallinula; species Gallinula chloropus. The sequence goes on from NC_140087.1 coordinate 71,558,908, forward strand.
CACTAGACATAGTATCTAATGATGAAGACTAGACAGTAACTACATCCTGTGCCATCCACTCTGTTGACTTTGATACCCATCAGTGCAGTTAACTGGTGGCCTGCCCTCAAAGCATAGGAAACACGGTTCCTTTCCTGGAAGACAAATGTTCTTCTCACTGTTCTTTGCAGATGCACTTCTGATTCCTGAAGGTACTGAAAAACACACACACACACACAGGGAAGGTGATGGAACCCTTTACATGCTAAGTATCTTTGATACTGTTTTATATCCTGGTTAAGCCTTTAAAGCTACAGCTGCACAGCCATAGAGGGCAGTACCCCACTCATCTTTTGTAAACCTAAGCCATGCCTCAGGCATGGTTTGGGTTTTCTGATCTTGTATTCTTCCCCAGACTGACAGGCCACAGCCTCTCTAGCCAAATGCATTTTCTGGATCTCTGTTACATGTTTGTTTTCTACACAACTTAAAAGACTGAATTGGCAGCATGATGAGTTGTCTGAAATCACAGAATCATGGAACATTAGGAGTTGGAAAGGACCTCGAAAGATCATCTAGTCCAGCACCCTGCCAGAGCAGGATCACCCAGACCAAATCATGCAGGAACACATCCAGGTCGTTCCTGAATGTCTCCAGAGGAGACCCCACAGCCTCTCTGGGCAGTCTGTGCCAGTGCTCCATCACCCTCACGGTGAAAAAAGTTTCTCCTTACATTCACATGGAACCTCCTGTGCTCCAGCTTGCACCCACTGACCTAACGCTGGCCATCACTGAGAAGAGCTTGGCTCCGTCCTCCTGACTTGCCCTGTACATTCAGTGTTTGCCATTTCAGTTCCTAGTTTGCCCACTCAAATCACAAAGGGGCAGGAGTCAGTTACTTTTTTCCTTATTAAAGAAGAAATTCAAACTATTTTCACCGCTGATGGAAACTGCACGTAATGCTGCTGGAAGGCTAACTATTAGCACAATATTTGGAGAACAAAAATAGCTCAAATTTGAACTTCTTGGAATATTACAAAGGCCATATTTGTAGAGCACATGTATGTTGTCCAGCATGATGGAGGAATAAGTTCCTATTGGAGTAATTGTTAACACTACTAGTGCTTTATTGCTACTGACTCTTGGTTGATCAAAGCTGTGGATAGGGAGCTTTAAAAATAATCCTGAATTCCTACCTTTGGCTCCAGAGATCTTGCTTTCCTTACACCCGTTTTGAAGGAAGAGACGTTATTTCATAAATAGGTGGCAGCTTTACCAACTCAAGGAAAATTGTAATTACTTATATTTAGCTTTGTAAAGATTGAAGAAAGCATGGCTGGTCAGCTATGAAGCTGCTCACGTTTCATACCGGGGTGAGTGAGGTCTTCCAGAAACTGTAGAAACCAGTGATGTAAGAGAAAACAGCCCTAATGCTTTTCCTACTCTGCCCCCTTCTGATCCTTCAGGCCTTGCAGAGCAGAGTGCCAGGCTTCACACCTTTTATTTCTGCACAGACCTAATCCCAACTTGGCCTTGGGAGCCATCACCTAGTTCAGGCTGTGTTTGCTAGGACGCAAAACAGCTCCCAGTTCTGGAAAACTTCCATTCCAACCACTTGGCCCTGTACCTGTCTCAGGTTTCTGTATCAAGGACCTTAGCTAGTTCCACTTCAAAGCCTCTACTTATTTATATCTTTTTAATACTGAGCCATAAATAGTGCTGAGCACTGACACCTCCAAAGTTGTGCTCTTGGGCACCTTTCAAGCAAACGTGTCACACGAAGGAGAAGGTAACAGTTGATCTTCACTTACCTCCTTGCATGCTCAGGGCCAAGAATCCTGAATTTAGAGAAGGAAAAGAGGGGTGGATAGCAAACCTGCAGCTGGGCGGGGTAAAGGAAACAATGACTTGTGTGATCATGTTTGATACCCTGATTTGATGTGTGCAGATATTTCTCATGTAACCAGGCTTCAGCCCAGCAGTTGCCTCTTCCCCTTCTCCGTTTCCCACTCGCAGAACGGGAACAACTCACAGTGCTACCTTACTGGGGGCAGGGAAGAAAAGATACATTCAAGGAGGGATGCAGCAGTGTGTTAGAGAGGCCATGAATGGTGCGGTAAGAGAAGTTCTGGCAACAATGCCACATTTGTCCAGGATCATTTCTTATAAAACAACTGAGTCCAAGAACACTAGATAGCCCCTGGTCCTCCTGAGGGCACAGATAACACCATCTAGCTAGATTTAAGATACCCCAGTGCAGAGACAGAATGACAGCAAGCTGCTTCCCATGGCCCCCCACTTCAGCAAGACTGTCTGGGACAGAACAGGAGGCTGCAAGTGAAAGGAGGAATGACAAAGCAGTCATTTTTGCTTCTTGAAGGTATTCAGAAGAAAATCTTACTTAGCCTGACTCAGAGCTTGGGGTTTGTAGGACTAAAAGTACAGCGTGCAGTGTCACAGCAGCAGCTCAGGCAGAGCAGCAGTGCTGAACACAAGGATCACACTGAACCCCGTTTTCAAATGGATTCTGGTACGGTGTGAGCTCGCTCCCACTTAGAGCCTCACTTGCCCTGTGCCAAAACTGCAGCCACGCTAGAGTGCAGGGTACCTGCTTTCTCCCTGCCTTCAGCCCTGCTGTAAAACAAGTTCTTTAAAGTGTGTGGTACCTATCCATATAGACCTAGTGCCCTCCTGTGGCTGCCATGGAGCTTCTCTAATGCCAAAACAGGGAGATAAGGTAAATAATTTAAACTAAAATGTAATTTGAGTTACAAGGAAGACAAATGCAAACAGGCCGTGATTAACTGGAAAGCCCTAGGCAAGAACACAGCATAGGAACTTACTGTTTTGGGACTAGTAGGGAGACCTCCAAACACTTTGTTTTGCAAGGACAGTGGGCCTTAGGAGCTGTTCTTCACTGGAGCTCTGTCACCAAGTGCACTTACTCAAAGAGAGAAGGTCCATCTAACTTCAACCAATTGTCCATGGATGAGACTTCACTAGCAACTGGTGCAAAGGCAACATGGGAGAGCAGAGCTCTACTCCTTGCCCTGAATTGTGACCCAACTGTATCTGCTAACCCACATGGGCACAGCTTCAGCAATGTTTATAAAGCTCATGCAGAGACACCTCCTATTGCAAGTGTGTCCTTTTCTCTCTGTGAGCCAGGAGGAGACAACCTTTAGAACACAGACTGGCTCTGTTCTGTGGGACTTCCCTTCAGAGCCTGAAGTTAAGACTTTACAAACAAGACCTTGAGCATCCAGTGAGAGCTGCTGCAGAAACGCTCCATGGTTCTTGCAAAGAATGTCCTGTCCCTTGTACTTTCTCTTCATGACTGTGCTGCTTCTTGTGCACTCACTGTGGGCAGAATGCCTCTCCAGTCTGCGGCACTTGAAACAAAACCACCCCAAAGCAACTGAAACCAAAAGCAACAATGAAGCGGTGAGAGGAAATACAGCAGTAAGCACAGGCAGCAACGGCGTGGCCTGAAGGTGACCATGCCAAACTGGTTGAATTGCTCAAGCTTCTGAGAAAGGCACTAAGTTCTGCAAGGAGGCCACCTATCTCCCACCCATTAAAAGCTAGGATTTACATTAGGCAGGCTCACCAATACATCTTTGCTTGTGGCCAGCAATCTTTTCTATTAAGAGATATGCCCAGGCCACATTTGAGACTCAGAGAGGAGAGGAGGTGTGGGTGTTACAGGGATCATGTAGGAAAATACCAACACATGGCACCTCCCACAGGACTTCAGGCTGTTGAGTGACACCTGCATCAAGACAGGTGTCACCCCTGCCTACCTGGCAGCTGTGCTTTTTCAGGGATGCATGAGTGGGAGTATTGGGACTTCTTCAGGGTAAGAGACAGCAGTTCAGCAAGTTGACAGCAGTGAGTGAAAATAGTAGACAGACAAATGCTTTGCTCATTCAGGTTGCCAGGTCACTGACTCAGTATCTCATGTGTTAACCAGCTATGGGGGAAATCCTGCCCTCTCCATTTTCACATGCAGCACAGTCTTAACATTACAAACAGAACTTAACTTTATGTGCAGGTGAAAATGTTCAGTAAGATTAAAAAAAAAAAATCACTCACTATAGTTTTAAAAGTCGGGTGTATGTGTGTGTACATACACACAGTGAATATATACATTTGTAGTAAATACAAATTAACTTCTACACAATTAAAACAACTCCAGTAGATACAGGATATACTCCTAGAATTCAACAGGACAGTACATTTTGTTGCACTGACAGAATCCATTGCTCAGTTACCTTTTAAATTACTTGTTTAATGAGTTACACAGAATTGCTCAGTGGAAGGCCAATCTTAGGCAAGCACAAGTCTGCAGAAAACCACCAGCTCCAGCAGTGATCTTTCAATATTTGAAGGTACAACATTTCCCCTCCACCCCCTTTCCTTCAAATACTAATTCTGTTATCACAGAACTAAATTGTGTCTAACAATGCTACAACCCTGTTAATCCAGAATTTTTCTTCTAGTAAATACAAATATTTCACATCCTCTCTATGCCATGCAATGCAAAAAGTAAAATTGTGTACGCCAGTGATTGTATTCTAATCTGGCCCTGTCACTGCTTCAGTTTAAAACAGAGAACAAAAAAACCCCAAGACAACAGCCAAAAAGGAAACCCAATTCTCACATAAGCCTTAAAAATCAGCAGACAGAGCTCTAGTGATTTGTGTTTCCAAAGGAAATACCTTTTAGTAATAATTAACTGCCTGCTGCTAAGTCCAAACATTGCAAATGTAAGACATGAGGACAGAAAACCAAACAGAGAGCAAGAATTACTTGTCCAAACCAAGACACACACAACTTGTAAAAACCCTTTCACGCTTTTTAAAAATTTGTTTGCATCACCTGTGTGACATCCTTGATAAATAGCAAAGTAGAGTAGCTGGAACAAGCCTATTGGAAAAAGCACTACCTTAAAAATACGTAGTTCAAAGCCTTATCTAAAAAGTATTTTCAGAGATTAAGTTCAGCATCTCTCAGTGACACTGCATTACTCGAAACCTTGCATAATGTTACATTGTGAAACACTGATCACCTGTCAAAACAAGAGCCTGTTTGCTTAACAGACATTCAAGTAATATTAAAAAAAAAAATCACAGAGCTGAAGCTATTTCTAAAAACCTGACTCTCAGAGTAGAAATAGATTTATTTTTAAAGGTGGGGGAAACAGCAAGGTTCAGTCAGACCTGTATTTTTTATTGGAAACAAGCACTGTGATTTTTTTTTTAATGCATTCACCTGAGAGTATGCCAATGCTCCTTGCATTAATCATGCCTGATGTAGACTAAAGTAACAACAGATTAAAGTTTGCACACCCTATATTTTAATACAAACTGTAACAGGGTATTTCCAAAAGAGTTCTTTTGACATTAATTCGCTATTTTAAAATCTGTAATAAAAAAGTAATTTTTAAACAGTACCAAAAACTAAGTAAACCAAGTTTCAATCACTATAAGAGGACCTCTTCATCCCAGGAAGGTAAATCCTCCTCTGTAATGATTACAACAGCGCACAGAAATAAGATCAGAAATACACCCAAAAAGTTACAGGTCAACCAATTTACTGGAACTGTGCGGTGATTTCTACCTTATAGCAATTTGAGGATTGTCATATGGACCCAGAAAAAGGTTCCCAAAAGGATAAAATGCTGGGAGGAGACAGGAAGTTGTACTGGTCTGATGCACTGGAACGGGCAGCCCTGCCTTCAGCTGTTACCTACACTAGAGGATGCGCCGGGAACCAGAAACTTGAATACTTAAACGTCCCCCCACTGACATCCTGTCGAGATCAGCCACTGTGCCTCGCTAGGATCGGAATAAATAGCCTTTGTGGCAGTCTCCACAGACGGTGTGCACGCAGAGGCCCGCTCATGAAGTTCAGCCTCACTTCTCTCTCACACCACTGTTCTATTGTGCACACACCTACCACACCACTTTTGTGATTCCAAGTATGACTTACTTGCACCCCATACTTGCACACCACTTCTGAAGAGCAGGAAGTGTCAGCAACTCTAGAGTACAGTTAAACCTGGCTGCAATTCCAGAGCTATAACACCTCAGCTTCTGGAAGTGCAGATCAGACCCTTCACCTGCCCAGTGTCCCATGCTACACAGAGGTTTCTGCGCTCACAACAGCCAGCGTGCACATCTGGTAACATAAAACCCACGCTCCAACACGAGCAATGAGCCAGGTTTTCCACTGGAGTCCAAAAGTCCTGTGAAAAATTTCAGTTCAACATGTAACTATTAGATTTTTAGTACACATCATCACAGAGTTAGTGTTTTCCTTACAAATATATGGCACTACGTGTAAAACTTTATGACTTATTCCAAACAGTGCACCATACTTCACAGCAAAGCTTTAAAAAGAAGCTCATATAACTCCTGGTTCTTCTAAATATACAGCTGGTGGGAGGCCAGGGTGTCCATGAACGGTCGCACAAGGTTGTCTGTCGAGAAATAGAAGACCAAGCCAAAGGTGATGGAGATGGGAAGGGCGGGCAGCGCTTTCTTAAAAACAGCCAGCAACAGAAGAGTTAAGCATAAACCCTGCCAGGGAGAAGAGAATAAATAGGAGATATAGTAAGAAGCCAGAAACATCTGTCATCAATAACCTAATATACAAAAAACAAGCTACCATACAGCCCAGGCAGGCCAACAGTGGCATGAGGTCCATTTGCCCACACCTTTGTCTTGCAGACAAGCTGGCCAGGTATTTTCTTCAGCAATTTTGAGCACAGCTCTCCACTGAGAGTACTATAAACAGCCAGTGTTGGCATACAGCTGACCCTGAGAAGTTATTTTAATTACAGATTATTTTACATTTTATTCTATGCCATTATGCCCAAAGTATTGATCCAGCATATAAAAGCACTTAAATCCTGGTTAACTTCTCCAGTGAAACTCCTTATCTGTGGATTAATACCTAGTGGCATGTACTTCTAACACCTGCCCAATTTATTTTTTTTTTGCCCCTAATTGGGGTAAAAAAAGAGAAAAAACCCAAACAATATCCACTGTTGGTTTTTTCCCCCCTACTGAAGTGCTTATTATGATAGGTGAATTCTGGTTTTATCTGGATAGCAGGCCAAGACCTGGTGTTCTGGAGCAGGTATAAACAAAGTGCTTGTACATTTTGGTTAGTATGGCTAAGTGTATTTATAAGTGGATTCTTTCTCTCATCTGAGCCCTTTTTAATTCCTTCAAGGTAACAAAACTCCAGAGACACCAGGCTCCAAAAATTTTAACAGGACCGTAAAAGAAATGGAATGGGGCATTTAGGGTCATGGGCAGACAAGACAGAACATGCTCCCCAGTGAAGGGGTCCTGTGCTGGATCCTGGGATATGGAACTAGGTGATCCTATAGATTTCTCTGACCTATGAGGTAGGAAAGCTGCACTCAGCACAGTTTAAGTTAGCTTATTTCTAGTTCTCATGCTTTTTATCCATGGTCTTTACAAGTAAAAGTCACTGTCTTTCATTACCCTTGGGATCTAAGTGGGAAAATGGAAGCTTAACAGTGTGCAGTCATTAGACCTGGCAGGACCAAGCCCTTTAGCAGTTACAGTGTAAATATCATCTGTTTTTACTAATAATTTCCATGGATTTTAAAGTCTCCTTCCTTCCTTCCTTCCTGATTCTTTCCATCATGAACACAAGAAGAAGATAGGTCTTCATCCTCTTATTTAGCCATTCTTAGCAAAAGGGAGTTAGTCTTTTTAACTGCACTTGCTAAGCAATGTGGAGTTCATCATATGACCCTTGTGGCTGATAGAAGCCCTCAATATTTAACACTGAAGCAAGCTCAGTAACAGTTCACCTGTAGCTTTTCCCTGTGGCTGTTCACCCCCACCATCTCCACACTTGTCTCTGCTCTGAGGAATCCTCCCTTCCAGTTTGCATCATTCAGCTTTTCCCAGTGGCACTTTAAAGCCTGTCTTTACAGACAATGCACTGGGCTGGGACATCCACTGGTGGTTTCCCTTGAACACCCAGCATGTTACCTGCAGAGATGTAGTAGTGCTCAGCTAGACACTGTACTGAACAGGCTGTAATGGAGTCTTTAAAAGCTTGCTCACTTACTATGAGAATGGCTACAAAGCAGGCCAGTGTCGTATTCCAGTCTCCACTAGCTGTGGCAGCTGCTTTCCCAACAAGCACGCTGTAAAAGATGAAGTCTCCAAGGCCCAGCTTCACACCTCCTGAAGGAAGCGTTAAAAGAAAACAAGTGTTACTCCTCCTCCTGAACAAATTATTGTCCCCTGGGAAGCAGGTGAAGGTCTCTGTCCAAATTGTCCACAGAGTCAAGAGATGTCACTGGAACCACAATCCCAGAACAGATATTGCAGCAGCAAGAATAGTGTCAGGCTCAGCATCTTTGTTGCTCAGTAAGTTGCTGCTCTTCAAATTAACTATGCTTAGGCCAAACTGGGTAACAGAACACTAACAGAGTAAAATAGTCACTGCCTCCACTGAAAACAAAGTATGAAGTTTCTCTTACTTTCCTCCTCCTCGAGCTCCTCAAAAGAAGCGATGGGGCGGGTTGGAACAGGACTCCTTGTCTCCGACATCTGAGAGTCTGCATGTGAAGGGCTCCTGTGGTCCTCTCTCCCATCCTCAGCTTGGTTTGACAAATAACAGACAAATGAGAGCAGACAAAAAAACAACCCAAAACAAACAAGACAAAAACAAACAAAAACCACAAGAGCTAGTTAGAACTTGTTTTAATGCACAAAATCCACACTCCAGCTTCTCTGGAATGGGTAAGCCCTTTGTTTCTTGGAGGTGTGATCATCAGAACCAGTTCAAGCAGAGACAATTAAAGACTTAGAGGAAAGCACATTTGTTATAACTTGAGACAGTGGGAAGAGTACATGTTCACAGCTTCTCTGGCAGCTACTCAGGAGTTCAGTGGCTTTAACAAGTGAGTACATACGCAGAACTAAGCAGTGCTCTGCCAGGCTAGAATGACAAGTAAAACCAAGTAAGCTTAATACATACTCCCACATTGTTTGGGAGCCCACAAAGTATAGGATCCCATATTTTTGGGGTGGAGGTGCTCAGGTATTCCTTAACTGGCAGTATGACAAAAATGGATGTGTAAGAGGGCTGCTCATAAATGGTAAAGTTATGCCCTGAATCACGCTGGTGTTGGGGCTGGGTGTTCACATGTAGTTAAGTGGACACACTTTGTTCACAGCTTCAATTTTATTTTTTTTTCCTCCAGTTAAAGACATCTAACAGAGCCCTCAGTAGTGCTTTTGGAAGCAGCCAGTCTGTGATAAAGCAGGCAATCTGACAGTTCCTATTTTTCCAGAAGTGCTCATACAAACTTTCCAGTCCACATCAGTCTGATGGGACACTGCTGCTACAGACACAATCAGTCCGTGATCTGGGACACGCAGAGCTTCCACAGTGCATTCTGTATGCCTCAGCATGTGGCTTGCTCCTGCGCTGTGCCCAGTTTCAAAGCAGGACTGTGTCTCTGTGGTTTGTTAGGACGTCAGCTGCTTTATCCTGAAATAAGCAGCATGCTCAGCTATTAACCCTTAGCACACGTTATTGCTTGGACATGAAAAGGTGCTGTCATCTGTGAAACGCAACAGGACCAGATGGGAATCCTGCCTACACGAGTCAGATTTTACTCAGTCACCTCCAAACCGACAGTTTAACTTGCTTTTCAGGAGGTAAAGGCAAAGGCACAAACATGACCACAGGACCAGGTAGAACATAAACTTGGAACACATCACCTACTGTTGTAACTGTCCAAGTGTTTACCCAAGGGTAGATGCAGAGGCATTTGGTTTTTTGGCAGGGGGAGCCATATTGACTTAGAGCAATGTAGAAGCATGTCTGCTCCACCACAGTGGCCTGAACACAATACACTTGAGCTCACCAGCTCATCAACATTATATTTATGAGCGTATGTTGTAATTTACCATCCCCAGCTAGTAGAAAAGTAAACCCCCCCACTAGCCCACTTTCAGCTTTGACTTCAGTACATCTCACTTCTGTTTGGGTGGGATTTCTTTATTTGTTAAATAAAGGCAGCCCAAGTACTGGAGCTTCCCTATACTGTCTGGTCATCTTTGCTGCCAGTCCTCACAGGTGGTTTCAGAGCATCAAGAAGTTCTGCAACTAATGTTGCATTAAAAAGATAACGCAACCATCAGGACTCAGGGGGTAACATTTAACACACAGTCTCAAACATACACATTATTCCCACGAGACAGTGCCCTGTATAGAAGAGTGACATGCAAGCAAACCTGCATCCCACATCTGCTGACTTGGTCCTCTTGCTGCTGTGTCTGGCTTTGCCATTCCAACTGTCCATATCATAGCAGCTAAAAGAAAGCAAGCAAATCAGTTGTGTAAAAACATCAGTCACTACAGCTCAAACATTTGTTCTTTTAAAACATTTGTTCTTAGATGCTTTCCCTGGGCACTTTGATGGCAAAGCAGGGAAAAAAGCTAAGGCAGTGCATCCACCTAGTTTTTAAGAAGGTCCCAGAGAACAAATAGGTAAGAGTCACTATAGTCTTCTCTGTAGGCTAAAGGCGGCCCTGAACTAGGGTCATCTCCCCTGTTTTCATCCTGGTTTCTGGCTCTTTAAAGAAATAAACTGCCCAGGAAACAATGGTAGCACAAAAGGTAACCAGAGGTTAACTTACACATCTTGCTCCTTGTGTTCTGCTAAAGGTAAAGCAATAAGCAAGGAATGTGCAGGAGTTGCCAGAGTGCCAGCTTTCTCTGCCTATTTGTTTTGGTTCTTTCCTGTGAAAACACTGGCTATTTCTGTTTGGGTTCCAAGAACAACTGAAGGTTGCTAGGAGGTTTATCCTTGAGATAGATCCCTAAATTAAAGAGGAATACAAACCATTCTGAAATCAGTGGAAGGGAACTCAAATCAGCTGTTTGTTTAAGCATGCATCAGTCTTCCTGTTTTTATAGAAGCTAACTAAACAAAGTAAGCCAAGGCAAACACAGTGCCTGTTTTTCCACTACAAGCTCAGCCAAGGTGATGTTTTTGTATCTAGCAGAAGCCACCAAATGTGGCCTTACAACAGAGACACTGATGCACAACTACTTTTTGTACAGTATTTACTACCTGTTGAATTCCATTCTCCTTTAGAGAAACTTGTTTAATTAAAATATGAGAGACTTCACCTAGATTGCCTCAGGTCAATATAACAGTCTCCAGCAGTAGAAGGGAGGTCAGCTGAAGCCAACTGAAACTCTGCTTGGTACATGTAAAAGCATTTATATAACATTCAGTGCTTGGGGTGGGGAGGTATGGGGAAATCTATCAGTCTAGGTATCTTCAACTTAGCACCCAACATTGGGAAATCCCCATTCATCTTACAAGTGATGCAATGAGGGAGCTGCTGAGGTCCATGAAGCACTTAAGCCCAGGTCCAGTGAGTGTTGAGTTGCCTGCCTTCCAAGTATCTTACGATTAAGCACAAAGATAATTTTGTGGCTAATGGCACCAGACACCATCATAGTTAAACAGTCTGAGAAAGCCAGGGAAGAAGCAATTGATTTTGTGTGGAGCAGTACTTCCCCTTAAAGGGGCCACACAATGAGCAAGAAAGCAAGTACATTCTAAGCACTGTCATCTGTAGAGTGCACAGAGCAAGACAGGGCTACGGGAAGAATGGAACCTCCTCACATGTTTAAAGCATGCCTGCAAAGCCTGTGCACAAGGAGTAAGTGTATTGAGTGAGCTAACACTACTGTCCATCTAACACAGGTTTCTGTAGGCAGAACAAAGGGGCATCTTCTGTGCTGTGTTCATGAAAGGGTAAGTCTACTTTTGAACATATCAGCTTCACAAGACAAATGTGAGCTCCCTTTGGCTAATTAAGAGTTAGCACCACTGTAAACCGATAAACATGGCCTTCTACAGTCCGTTCCAGAATGTAAGTGCACAGCAATCTTAGGGTAAGGAAGTAACTAAAACAGTGCTCTTTTGTTTGACACAGAAATAGGTTGTGAGTTTAATCTGGATAAAGCCATTAATATTATAATGTTACTCACATGAATATATTAATGCAGGAAAAATGGGCTCATTTCTTTCCTGTGCAGTTTCTACCAGCATTCTCAGTGGCCCCTTGGGACAGAGAACAGCCATCAGATCTGCAAAGAGAAAAGGGCCAGACAATCTCATCTCAAGCTATCATGCATATTTCATATTCTTTATATTGAAAAAGCGATTCTTCCCTCAACATTACATCTATCAATATTACCTGGATGACTTCCTGAATGGCAGTTCCTGCCACTTTGCATAACTCTAGCTGTTCCCACCCCTGAAAGCACTATTCACACCAAAAACCATCCCCACAGCTTATTGTAATAATAATGAGTTTTCATTGTGCTAATCCTATAAAAAGGCTCTTGAGAATACCACATTATTCCTTTGAATGTGGATGACAGCATTAATTACATCAAGGTGTTAAATTTAGAGGAAGACTGGGGGGCATCCTTTGTTCACGTTCCATCGCTACATACACTGCATGTGAATGAAGGCCTTTGATCCAGTTCCCCATACCCTCTCCCCCCATCAGAGCTTCTGGCTACCTCTTGTTCTTCAGGTTCTTTTGAAGCTTTTCTCATACCAAAATCCACTATCTCTTGGTACCCATAAACAAAACATGCAAGACTATTAGGCTGCTACTGATAGAGAACCAACGCCCCCCCCACCCTGCAGTCAGATGCAGTTTGGTACTTCCTTGGCTTGGTGTTCCACTTTGAAAAGCATAGTAGAACAGTATCTACACGAACATTGGCAAGACACCAGCCAAGGAGTCAACCTAATTACCCATCTCTCTCTTTCTAATGCTGTCAGCACTATAAAGGTGTTTTCTGAATGACATACAGAGTCCTGAGATTGTCTCAAAGTAATGTCTCCACAAGCCACACCTTGAGAGTCACGACCCAGACTCACCATAGATGGAGATTGCACCTAGAATCACCCATGCTGACCACTCAGGTAGATATTTAATGAAAACCAGTGCCATTAGGGCACTGATCATAATGAGATAGGCTTGTTGGAGCTGCAAAGGTCCTTTCCAGTGTATGCAAATCATTCCAACAGCTCCAAAATTCCAGATGACTAAGAACAGAGTGGGGTAATCCATGGCCACATTGTAAGTCTTCAATACTTCACTGGAATACAAGAAGAATATTTCACTGAGCAATTAAGGCAACTGACACTCAAAGCATCCCACTAGCTGTAGTTAAACAAACAAGCCTCCTGCTACACCAGGAGGAAGTAGGATTAGCAGCAGCTCTCATCCTGAAAGAGGAACCTGCCTTGGGCCAGCTGCTGCTCATTGCTCTCTCTTCCTCTGCAGGAGATGGACACGCTGTGTGCGCAGGGAAGCAAGAGAAGCACTGCACTGCCTTAATCCTGAGGTCAACAGCAATTCCAAGGTTTGAACAGGCAGGATTTCAAGTCTTAACCAAGCACAGGTGTGTGGCTACATGACTACTTTCCTGCAGACAGTAAGTGACAAAGAGTCACCCCACCAAGTAAGCCATGCTCACTGTTAATTAGAAAAGTTTTTAAAGTGTCACCAGTGAGTTAGAAGCTTGGTTCCACCTGAGCTGAGAGCTAAGAGAATGAGCTTCAAGTGGTATAGTCTGAGAAAAAGACAAGGCAAATCAGAGAACCAACCCAGTGCAGGAATTTCCCTTCCACCTGCTTCTCAATGTGCTGTTCAGGGCCTCTGTACCACAAGGTTCTGCCTGTTTGTTTCATGTTCCTGGGATCACTTTTCAGTGATTTTCACAGAACAAGCACTGTAAAATCAGGTACTGGCTATTAAAGACCTTGTTTTCCATTAAAAAAAAAAAAAGAGAAAGCTCTCATGCTAATGATTTTTAAACCTCCATTTAGAGAAGGGGAGGCATTCCTTTCCTAGCTCAAACTGGGGACTTTCTGCAGAGCAGCAGGTTACCTCCCCATTCCCACTTACCCGAGATATATGTAGGTGAAGAGGAAGAGCAGCATCAAAGAGGACAGGATCAGCCAGCCATGGATGAACTATCAAGGGCAAGAGGAGACAGTGATTAAAGGGGGTGTTACCCCTCACACAGCTCACAGTGCTACACACACTACTGACAGAGCTTTCTATTGCCCAGCAGTCTCCTTCTGCACTGCTCCTTGAGTTTCCAAAGACCCTACCCTTCTCCACGGCTGGTGAGAGAGGAGGGACAGCCAGTTCACCCAAACTCTTAATTTTATAGTCTATCCCTTGGAATTGATTTTTGTTGGTCGGGTTGTTTGTTTTCAGTCTCTTTGCTATCCATTTCCGTGGGTATCCGTACCTGTTCTGAGCTTCAGCAGGTAAGCACATTCTCTCTGCATGGTGGGAGGAGGAGGGGTTTGCCCAGGGCTGTACAGTAAATCTATCTTAGGGCCAAGTTTAAAAAGCAGTAATGGCCAGTGCTTAAATGCCGAGCTCTATGGTACCACATAGAACAGCTCCCTGGGCACCACAAAACCTGAATATGCCTTTCTCTCCAAGTTTTGTCCCCTTGGACCAGAACATCCATAGGCAGAAATATCAGTTCCCACAAACCTTGTCTGAAACTTCTTGAGAGAAGGCATTTGCAGCACATGGTACAACTTCATCCCTGAGTACAAACCACAGAACTTTCTGAGCAGATGGAGAAGACTCAGACCTGACTAACACAAAGTAGGCGGCCTTCTTTTTAAGAGTCTACCATTAGTGACAAAATAGCAAAGCATGTTTGGGGGCACAGCTCTATCACAGCCAGCACAGGCTTCTGTGCAGTATGGTTATTGCCTGGGCTGAGATGTGGACTTGCCATTGCAATGCCTGTAGTTCACACTGACAAGCAAACCCCACCTGAACTCAAGTTCAGAGCACATAGGTGGAAGGGGCCCTGGCATAACCACTTTACCTTGTAGCAGCGATATTTATAGAGCAGAACTAGAAACACAGTCATTACAACGATGACGCTGATCATTATGATGGTGTTCAACACAGAGTTCAAGAGACGCTGGCCTACAGATGGGGTATCCTCAGTGAAAGGGGTGTAGATCCTGCAGGATAAAGCAAAAACCGTATAAAATACATATATTCTCTACTGATTGACCCAAGATAAAACTAGATCTCTCTGTGTGTGAGAAAGAAAGGGAGCTATGACTGCCAAGGACAGCTAACATGAGATGCAGCCTCTGAAGGGGCTGGGCCTCCAGTTAAATACCAACTAAAGATCAGTGGACTCTTATCAAACACACATTCCTAGAGAGAAGACATGGCTGGCAGAGCTCTAAACAAAAAGACCTGGAGAATCAGTGCCTAACTTCAGTAAATTCTCTACAGGCCGCAGATTTTTATTGCGTGCTCTGGACCCTCTCCATAATTATATGTCCCAGGTGCTGTCCTGAAAGGGAGGGACCCTTTCTTTCCACACTTGGTAGGAGAGTCTTGGACTCTTTTATCCCTTACCAATACCACCACCACCCCATTTTGTTTTCCATGGCTCGGTTCAAGGGACCAGAGCTCCCATTTCTCCACCCGCCAGACGAAGCACATTTAGAGCCCCAGGAGTACTGTCAGGCACAGTCAGCAAGAGCTGGATGGAATTACTCCACACCATGAGTCCTTTGGAACCAGAAATACCATCAGGAAATGAGACACTCATCCAAATGAACATGCAATTCCCTGATTGCTGCCAGCTACCGGGTGAAGGGACTCAGAGATCAGCCTGCAGCATGAAGCAACGTCATTATTATGCTGCTCAAAGGCTTCGCTCAGCGTGCCCTAACGATGGCACTAACGAATGAGTATAATACAGGTATGGAAAAGCTTAGAGGTGAACGTAGCATACTTTTAAGATCTTTGTATATTTATTTACTCAGCTACCTTTAGCTGCAAAAGGTTCTCCCAACCTGCCAAGGAAGCACTCTGTGTACACAGACACGTGTGCGTGGAACGTGTGTGTAACGCTAAGGATCCCGTGTGCTCAGAGGCTGTTTTGAAGACCCCACTTACAGCTGCCCGTTTTTCTCCGTATAGAAGCGCACTGACTTTATGGTGGCGACGACAACAATCATACAAAGGGTGACAGGCACAAAGAGCATGATTACATGCTTTGCTCCATATTTCAGAGTCAGTTCCTCCTCTTCGTTTTCCAAGGCGCTTTCTCTCACCGGAACGCCCGAGTCAGACATATCCCCATCAGTGACATTGTTAGGGCTACGGCTGCTACCCCCTCGCCTCTTCTGAAAAGAAACATTAGCAAGTAAGACACTTCTTTTCTTTCTGTTCAACACTTCATTCCAAGATATTTTAACTTGTTCCTATCAGGGAGGTACCAACTGAGCAATACAATTAGAAATTCCATTACAAACAGGCTGCAAAGGAGTGTCTAAACCGAAATCATTAATACATAAGGGCCTCTTATGTGCAGATATACAGATGGACACATGCACATTAAAGGCAAGGAACACAGAGCTGAGAAGAAATGTCATCTGAGATGGCATAAGCTTGATCAGTTCCTCTTCTCACAGCAATGTGGTGCTTGCTTCACCCCACTGCTTTGCTGGCAGCAGGACTGGATTCTGTTCTGATGTTTGCTGCATTTAACTACAGCAGACAATGGGTTTCTAGCAAAACAAGCAGGATATCCTTTTGAGCCTTCAAGTCACATGTGCATCAAGTCCTGATTAAAAGCCTGTATCTTCAACAGGAAGGAAAAGGGCAGAGTATACATGGAAATAAAAAGGAAGTCATAGCAGTGGAAATCAAAACAGCTGCTGGCTGAGAGCAACACCAGACAAACAGCAAAACCAGT
Source organism: Gallinula chloropus (assembly GCF_964237585.1). Lineage (NCBI taxonomy): Eukaryota > Metazoa > Chordata > Aves > Gruiformes > Rallidae > Gallinula > Gallinula chloropus. Next base: position 71,575,753 of record NC_140087.1, read on the forward strand.
CCTAGAAGTCGGTCTGCTGGGAGGGACAGATCACACCCCATTTCTTCACTCCCTGGGAAGGATGGATACCTACCCTATGTGCCTGCGCTTCCCCGGCTTCTGAGGCTTGCGGGCCATCCTGGTAGGAGGGTACTGGAGGGCTCTCTGCAGACATCAGGGATGTTCTCTCATTGCAGGGCTCCTCTTCGCTGTCCGAGTTGTTCATGAACGTGATCATTATTACGTTTCCCAAGGAGCACTCAGGAGAGGCACAGCCAAGCACTACTTAAAGGTTGAAGGGACAAGCAAAGCAGAAGGAAAAACAAACAGTGAACACCACAGTGCAAACAGCTGGACATCTGAAGAGGAGAGTTTCAGAAGGGAGGCTACAGCACACTGTGCAATGCCACCTCCTTCTAACAGCTGATTTAGCCTGCTGTCACCCCAGGCATGACAATCCATTCAGTTAAAGTCACTGTGACTTTTTTGGTCAGAGAAACAGCAAAATGCTGAAGCGATTTATTACTCTTCCTTGCCACAGCTTTCCCAGTTGCACCTTTATTTTTCCTCTCATTAACAGGCCTTGACTTTCACAAAGGAGGTTTCTCAGTGCATAGTGTTTGTTTTGCACAGTCCAAACAAAGCTTCACCTCAAATGCTGGCTGCCTGCTAGAAAGCTGAGAGCTCAGCTCTTACCCAACGCTCCCACAAGCATCACCAGGTAGAAGTTTCTCAAGTAACCTGGAGCCTTGGCTTTACATAAGCCACTAACCAGGAGCAACACACTGTTTATTAACCAAAAGAATTTCATAAGCAGTTCTTCCTTTTGTCCATGGAAAATAAGTTTGTGGAGAAAGGGAAAGACCTGTGACCTCAGATGAGTCACAGCAGCACAATGCAGAGAGAAAAAAAACAGCTCTTCTCCCTAGACACCAGAGAGGAGGGGTACACTGCTGTGGATGCTGCAAAACAGCCTTAAACCAGGATTTCATGAAGGTTTAAAGACAGGTGGTAGGAAAATTCCTTTTAGCCTTTCTTAAGTCACGCAAACAAAGCAAGGGGAGTAAATAAAGGCAATTCAGTCACCTTTTGATTCTCAATCACCTGTCTGTAAGCAAAACCAGACCTCTAATGAATACACTGTAAAGCAGTAATATCTACAAGAACACCCCCTCTCATCTGCAGTATTTTACTCAAGTACCATGTGAGAAAAAGCCTGTGTGTCTCAGGAAACACATCCAAGGCAGAAGGGGAAGCTGAAGAAGCCACGTGACTTGGATGCGGTCACTTAAATCTGAATCAAGCATTCACAGTCCAGCCAGGACACTCTGAGAGGTCAGAGCAGACACTGTGAAGATCTGGGAGATACTCTTGTTTCTCACCAAAAAACTGAAATTCATTTTGGAGGAAGAAAAGAGGGAGGAGTGGGAGATTACTCCTTTCTTTCACAACCTCCTCAACACATCTGGCACCTTCATTTTAAAATGTCAACTCGATCTGGCCAAGTGAAACATTTTTCAGGCATCTGCTCCTCCCCTAGCTTCTCTCCAAGTCTGTTCATGTAATTTTGTTCCTCTTTTAGTGACAAAAGCGGTACAGTTACAGAAAGCAAAGGGCAGCCCTCAAGCCAAGCCAGTCAGCTTCACAGTAATACTGTGTTCTTACTGAGACGCCCAACACCTGCATTTGATTGCTTATCTTTAACAGAACCCAAAATCTCCACTCCAGGTACTCAACATGCTCTTCCACCTGAGTACGTGGGTGCTTGTAATTTTTAGTTGAGAGCCCAAAGATTCTGGCTCAGTTACAGGAGTTCTAGTCTTCTTTAAAGAAGTTGGGTACATAAAGTCATTCAATCATGACATACTTCTGGATCTGTGGACAGGTTAAGTTATGCATGCCATGGGATCTGTGACCCATGGAATTCATGTAACCTTCTGTCCATATCAGAGACCAGAGAAGAAAAAGATCTGCTCTGTAATAGTTTGGTACCAATAAGAAGTTTTAACAACCCAATGAAAACATCAATGAACTTTTTCTCCCAGTATTTAAGAAACTGCAACACAATTTTTGCTAGATGAACAGAACAATTCTGCAGAGGATTTAGAAGGGACAACCAATTAGCCTACTTTCCACACCCTCATGGTAAACTAATATCAAAACCATGTTACTAATTACTAACCTCTGTGATTACATGGAAAAAGAATCTCATGTTGCAATATAACTGTTTTCAAACTGGGCATTTTCTGCTATTCTTCCTCAACAAGGATATGGATAAACGCAAAGATGCTTCTGGTCAGCAGGCTGACTGGGACCTGAACACAGCTTTACAAAGCTCTGGTTTCAGGAAGGGCTGACACAGACAGACCCAAACACATCTGGGATTTTACAGGAGCTCCTGTGACAACCAGCCCTCAACAAAGCCTCAGATGCTGTACTCACAGTTGCCTTAAACTTACCTAAATACGTGGCCCTGCCAAAGGGGTCGTCCCACCACCCTCAGTATCTCTAGTGCCCACACCAGGTACCCATCAGCTGTCAGCCTCTTTTGAAAAGACAATGTGCACTTGTTTTCCTTTGCTTTCAGAGAGCCAGGTTCCAGCAGGACCAGCTCCCAGGCTGGCTGCAAGAGCAACTCCTGTGCTAGTGCTCACTGAAGGAAAAAGGAGCACTGGGCTTTCCACCGTCCAGCAGGGTCAAGCGTCATGGTGACAAGCCCTCTGCTCTCTTCTAGCCCACCCTCACCTCAGGTATCGGGCAGTTTTCCTCTTCTGTAAATGGATTCAAACCATTATATCCCATTCAAAAATCATACCATGTTTAAGGCCCAAAAAACTAAACTCTCCACATTAGACATAAAAAATGAAAGGGAACAAAGAACTAGGCCACTGATTTGTGCCTTTTTTAATGGAGCAGCCACAGTGGGAATACAAGGACTCTTCTGAAGCCTGCAGGAGAGCACAGGTTACCCTTTCACTCTTCCTGGATGTCCTTCATGCAAGGCTCAACTGCAGTAAATCAGCTTTATCGATTTTAATGAAACTTGGCCAATTCACACGAATATTAGGATTTAAGCCTCTGTTTGCCTTCTAATTTCACACTGCACCATCGCTGTACTGCAAACAAACCTAAAACCTTTGCTTTGCATTTCATCTATTGCAAGTAATAGCAGTACAAAATACACAACAGCTACTGTAGGCTGGCAGAGCACTTAATAACCCACTTGAGAGTTAAAATTCCTGCTTATTCCTGTTCTTTTTGATGGCAGTTAGACGAAGAGAATTAGTTTTCCTTTGCTATATTTAGAGAAAGAAAAAGCTCTGGGCTGACATGGACAGCCTAATGTTCCCCTCTAAGTTTCTGCTGTACTAATCACTGTTGTCAGTAAAGACACAGAGGAGGAAAAAACTGTTAAGAAATCCTAAGCAATGTGGCCAAAGTTAGGGCAAAAGATTTCCAGGTTCTTGCCAATAAACAAAGCCAGAACAAGCATGCTGTTAAAATGATGGGGATCTTGAAACACACCAACTCAGTGCTCAGAAGAGACCTTGCAAATGCCGTTGACTTTCAGCAACACAACATGAGATACTGTGGGGAGTTGTAGGTATTTGTAGCCTGCTTTCTCCTCCTCAGGGTGTGCTGACACAGCTGAAGTAGCACTGCTTGCTTCTGCCCCACAGGAAAGGCACACCGCAGCCCCAAAGCTTTACTTTGCCGAAATCAGACCCTCTCCAAGGAGGATTCTTTTGGCAGCGTTAATCCCGAATACACCAGCAGTCAACCTCTGATCGAGGCATAGAGGAGCCACAGGCCTACTGACAGCTGTCAAACCTCAGAGCCCAGCTCAGACCTCACACAGGGTGCAGCTACTTGTGGTAGCCCTAATCGTGCCAGAGGCACCCGAGCCAGCAGGTACTGGAGGTGACACCCAAGGACACTTGTGTCTGGGCCAGGTTCCCACATCCTACCCGAGGCCTGGGGTGCCAGGGGCAGCCCGGGGCCTGCCTCCGGCGGGCACCATGTACAGACTCACCAGGGCTGCAGGGTTGGGTCAGTTTGCCCACCCCAGCGCAGGAGCAGCCCGGCCACCCACACCGCAGCTGGCAGAGAAAGAGAGAGAAAGAGAAACAGGCACTGATAAAAACCAACCAGCCCCAGCCAGAGACTGAGCCGGGGGCCAGCAGCAGCCCCTGCACCCACAGCAGGCGCTTCCCCAGCTGCCCCTCACACGCTGCAGGGCCCGGCTGCAGGCAGGGACGCCGCTGCCCGGGACACACACGTGTACATCCCACACACGCACACAGAAGCACACACGCCCTACACACACACACACAGATACACCCCTCACCAGAACGAGCCTGCAAAGCTGCCAGGCCTCCCCCCAGCCCACCCCCGCCCCTGTGCCAGGCCCCAGCGTGCAGCCGAGGGACCCCGCACAGCTGCGGCGACCCGGAGCGAACACCGGCCGAAGCCCGTCCCGTCCCCTGCCACCGGGGAGCGGAGCGGCCGGAGCCCGCAGCGGCCTGACAGGGCCGAGCCGGCGCCCAGCCCCACGGGCACCCTGGGCACCCGCCGTTGTTTACCTGCTCCCGGCAGGACGCAGGCTCCTTTCCGCTCCTATTGGATCCGGCGCACTCCGGCCCCGGCCCCGGCCGCAGGGACGAGCGCGCCACCCCATTCGCCAGAAGTAGTTGTCACTCGGCGGCGTTCCCGCCTACCTGCCACTTTTGCCCAATGGGAGGGAAGGGTGGGAAGAAGAGCGGCTAATAGGGTGGCGGCTCTTGCCGACCTCTCCCTGCCGGTGGTGAGGCCTCCTGTGAGGCCGTGGCCGGGTCGCCATGGCGGGGCGGCTGTGGGCGGTGCTGGGGTCTCACGCCTGCCCAGGGCTGTATCTGGCCCAGGGGCAAGGCGGGGCTTCCGGGGAGCCGTCGCGGCTCCGGCTTCGGCTCAGGCTTGCGGTAGCGGGAGGGAGGTGCGGGCTTTTCCCTTCAGCGGTAGAGAGGGAAACCGAAGCTCAGCGCGGCTGGGGCCAGCTCTCGCCGGCTGCCGTTAGGCGGCCCGGAGCTGCGGGCGAGGGGCTCTGTGGAGAGGCGGAGCTGGGCTCGCAGACCTGAGAGCGCCGGTGAAAGGCGGCTTTAGCCCGTCGCCTGAGGCAGCCAGGCTTCACGCCCGAGGCGTAAAGCTTTAGTGCGCATAAACGCTCCCCAGCGGCCTTCAGTAGGCGGCAGAGCCGGGTGGGTGTGCAGGTCCCGGGCGGGGTAAAAGGGGAAGGGGAGCATCGCAAGAGTAAACAGAGCAACTGGGGCAAAGTGGCCAAAGTGGGTCTTTCTTAGGGTTTGGGGTTTGTTTTTCTTTCTGACACCCAACTGTGTCTCCCTCATTCTTTCCTCCCTGAGCTCGTTCCATTTCTACCACATGCCGAACGCAGCCGTCTCTGGTAATTAATGTGCTTTTGGTTTGGCCCCTCATTCCCATCCCTCCTTAGGCCGTTTTACTGAAATCTGGGTCGGTTCCACTGCCCTTCCTCTGGCTGCTTGCAGTCGGCAGAGCATCTGTTTTTACCTTTATCTTAGTAGATACCCAGGCCTTGCAAATAATTGTGTTATAGAGACCACGTGCCCCAGAATTCTGATGGAGATTCCCCTTTTCTTCCAAATCGTGATATTTTAAGTATCAATACTGAGTGGTTTTAATGTGCCTTTCATTTTGTTAATCTCTTAGGAGATTTTAATTGCTAACACAGGTTTTTCTCTTTTTCCCCCTGGCAAATATCACAGTGAGAGAAGAGGGGGTTTTCCCAGCAGTGGTGGAAGCTAAACTTGCACCTTCTTTTCATTCTTAAAAATGCTGCTCTTGAGTTTGAAGGGCATTAATGTGAATTACAGCAGTGTCCATTCAGGCCTCTGGCCTGAAGTTGAAAGACATTATTTGCTTCTTTCCGCATTCTCACTGGATCCTGCCTTTCCATCTCACCCTGTTGGACAACTGCAAAGAGATACAGGTCTTGTGCAACCTAGCACAGAAAAATCACCTGCATTGTAATCTTCTGGGAGGAACAAGAACCGATGGCATCAGGGTCGTGGATATGTGAAACCAAGCCGTCTTTCTGAGAATGTCTATTCTGCTTGCTTCCTTTGTAGTGTTCAGAGGGAAAAATCTAACTTAACTCAGTGTTCCTCTTCTGTACCCTAAAGTGGGTAATAGGAAGATAAATAATTGAGTCTTTCCTTCCTTGACAGTCATTATCATATAGCTTTCAGTCATAATGTCCCTTCACATGTTTTTTTCTTAGCTGCATCACATGAGAAGCATCTGACCTGAGAGCAAGCTAACAGACTGGTTTGAGCAAAGCCCCGCAATGGATTCATATGGCCATCAAAAATATTTCTGTTGTTTTTCTCCTCTTGAAACCGATCTGTGAGCTAATCTCCTCAGAGGGTGTCTCTCAGATAACGTACAGTATGCCTATTCTTAGCAAAATCGTGTGACAAGCTGCATCGCAGCTCTTCAACTTGTGAGATCAGTGTCTCTTACCAGCAGCGATTGTCACCAGGCTGGCGGTTGTTCTGAAGAACATAAGGACATTCTGTGGGATCACCCTAACGTGCTCCGTTTCAGTACTTGGACATTTACAGTAGGAAACCTCAGGGAGGGTTTTTTTGTCATAAACTGTTACAATCCTCTAAATATAGCCAAGGAATTGTGACTGGTTTATTTCAGGAGGTATAAATAATACCCAGAAATAGGACTACTGACACAAATACAAACACTCAGATGCTTCCTTGGATTTCAAATGGAAACAGCACAACACCATCTGTCAAAATAACATTAAAACCTCTTACGCTTGCACAGAAGATATGAATAGGGTCATGCCCAACAAATCTGAGGTTTTATGCTAGAATAGATAGTACTATAGCACTTTCCAAGAGTCTCACTGAGTTTATTTCACTCTGTAAATCTGTAGTTCCTCAAGGAAAGGTCATTTGTGCATACCAAAGTAAACGTTTTTCTTATAAGGAGATCTGCTCATTTGTAGGATTACTTCGCATGCAGCCAGGGCTCGTGAGGTAGTGCCACCTGTGGATGAGTATTATGTATGGGTGTTACACTTCTGTGTTGATTTTTAAAGAGGGATCCCACATTAGTGTGTCCATGAAGCCTCAGATCCAATCAGACAGTTTAGACTTATGCACCAGTACTGAACATCATAGTACATCCTCCTGTCTAAAACAGAAAAAACACGGATCTGAAGTCCCCTGTACTGTAGATGATTGGTCTGACTCATGGAACCACACTTGCATTGTGTAAGGGGATACTCATCAGTTGCACAATGAATGTTGCCTAGACCTGAGATCATCTCTCACGGTCCATTCGTGCCAGGGTCTGTAGCATCACGAAGCTGTGTAGATGACTGCTTTCCAGTGTAGAAATGAGCTAAACACGCGGCCTGAACCAAACAGGCAAGGCCAACGTGGCAGGAGGAGAACAGGAATTAAATCTGTTTAAGTGCACAGTCAGACAGTGATCAGTGATGCATCCAAATCACTGCGGTGCCACCAAAGTGTTGCTTTTAAGTACAGGCCCTTTGCAGGCCCACACGCAGGAGCAGGACCGCTGCAATGGGAGTGCCCTGTGCAGAGCTCCTGCTGCCTTGGTGCCCACTGGACCAGTCTTATTCAGACAGTTTCTCCTGCCTCCCTACGTACATGTTTTGTGCAGTTTTGCTGAAGAATCAAGTCTCTCTTTAGGAGATAAATGCACCAGCCTGAGAAGCAGTATTGTACTTTTGATGTTCTTGGTATGTCTTTGGCTTTCCAGATCTTGGAACAAATCCTTCAGACAAACCCAGGCTCCAAGAGGTCTGCGGACCTGTTCGTCCGACTTAGAAAACTGTGAGTTAATGCTGCTCTGCTCTGCCTGCAGTCAGTGATAAAGCAATAATGACCTTAACTGAAATGAGGTTGGTCCTGGGGGAAAGGGTAGTACATGTCTAACTTTTAGAAATGCACATGACAGACAAACCAAGACCTTCCCCGTAACTAGGTGGATGAACCTGTATAATTTACTGTGGCCCTCTGCTGGTAGTCATCACGGGGAGGATGTGGGTGAGGAATGTCAATCATACATTAATATTCAAATAAATACTTCCCTGGTTGTATTTTAAGGAGGCTCCTTCCTCCACCACGTAGCCTTGCTGCCTACACTAGGGGGCAGAGGGCTTCTATGCATGGACATCTTGGAAGCTGGATTAGCAGCTGGACATAGGTAAAGCTCAGTGACAAGGGGCAGTGGCTGCAAGTTGGAGCACAGGAAGTTCCGCACCAACATGCGGAAGAACTTTTACACAGTGAGGGTGACAGAGCCCTGGGACAGGCTGCCCAGGGGGGTGGTGGAGTCTCCTTCTCTGGAGATATTCAAGACCTGTTTGGATGCCTATCTGAGTGATGTGTCCTAGGGAGCTGCTTTGGCAGGGGGGTTGGACCCGATGATCTCTCGAGGACCCTTCCAACCCCTACAATTCTATGATTCTGTGATTCTATGATTCTATGACACCACTTGACAATCCTTTGTGGGGGTTTTATTGTATCAGATTCCTGCCATGACCCACTGAGGAGAATTTATCTGTGCAACGTCTCGTGTTGCAAAATTCCTGACACTACCAGAGGAACTGTTCTGAAGCCACATTGTTTTCTGGATGCCACCACAGCGTTAAGGCACTTCATGCTGTCAAACTTGTCTTGGCTGGCGTGGTTCTACCATGACCAGCGTTCCCACTGCTGGAGCTGCAACTGCAGCAGCAAAGGCAGGATAGCTGAATGAATGTGGGCAAAATGCCTTTTGCACTCCCCTCAGTGGCAATGGGAAAAGCATCCTATTTCTTGGCTGCCTGATTCTGAACTTCACTTGTACTCAAACAATCCATTGTCGTATTACTGCAGGCTTCTCTGCACAGAAGCACTTAGAATGGTTTATCTTGCTAACTTTTAAAGTAAATTAAATAAGTTTGTTTTCAATTCCTTCCCCTTCAGCAGGAGTGGCTGATCCTAAAATAGCCTTTCTTGGCATTTAGTTTATTTAACTTTGCATTAACACCATTAAATCAAGCCTTAAATTAGGTTTTGAACCAACTGAAACCGGTTCATGCCAGTTTGATTTTGAATTATGCTGTAACTGAAGAGTTTATTACATTTTAAGATAAATGAAGTAAGAGAGTTCATTCGGGGATTTTCTACTGATCAAACAAAGCAGGTTTAAGACAAATCTACAGTTAAACCACTGTGGCTTTTCAAAACCTTGAGGCTTTATTTTTCCTCTTGTACAGTGAAATGGTAAGTTGAAAAATACCAAAGGATTTCTTTTATACATCAGGGAAGTTCAAGTTTAGATTTCAAGTTAAGGAAATAACTGTAACTAGTATGTCTTCATCTTCTTCTTTATAACTTCCCTCCTCTCTCCCACATCTGGCTGTCATCTTTTAACCCCAGCAGCTGGGCCAGTTGCTCACTCTCTCCCACCCTGCAGTGGGATAGAGGAGAGAATTGGAAGGCTAAAAGTGAGAAAGCTTTTGGGTTAAGATAAGTAGAGTTTAATAATTGAAATCAAAACAAAATCTATAACAACAACAATAAATTGTAATTAAAATGAAAATAACAAAAAAAAAAAAACCAAGAAAAACATTTTGCAAATGAAAAACAACTGCTCACCACCAATCAGCCAATAGCCAGCCTGTCCCCAAGCAACAGTGGCCCCCCCACCTGGCTTGTTCCCCCCCCAAGTTTATATGCTGATCATGACATCATATGGTATGGACTATCCCTTTGGCAGTTTGGGTCACTTGTCCTGGCTGTGTCCCCTCCCAGCTTCTTGTGCACCCCCTGCCTTCTCATTGGCAGGTCAGTGTGAGAAGCTGAAAAGTCTTTGACTGCTTGACAACAACTTAAAACATCAGTGTGTTATCAACATGATTCTTATGCTAAATCTAAAACACGGCACCATGTCAGCTGCTGGGAAGAAAATTAACTCTAGCCCAGCTGAACGGGGACACTGACAAGCATCAATTGCCTCAAGAAGTTCAGAAGTTAATTATTTGTAAAATCTGCAAGGTCTTGCACTTTGTTAATGAATCATACTCATCTGTAATTTTTCATAAAGACAGTTAAGCACACCTCTTTACCCAAATTACCTTGGTGCTCCCATACATCTCAGATATACATAACAGTAATAGGTGTTTCCAGAGCAGCAAAACTCTGCAAGCATTTGCACTCATCCTTGGTCAAAAACTGTCTCCATGAAACACAGTCATACTCCAACTCTCACAGAGAGCCAGAGTTGACTGGTGGTAGTGGATGAACTCTATCCATCTGAGCATGTCTGCACTTGCAAAGCCTGCATACAGCCTAGGGACCATTTCAGCCAGAGCTGCTGTTGAACTGCTCACACGATGGTACGTGGTAGTCAAGGAGAGAGAAACAAAAGGGAACAGCACATAGATCTGACATTGTCAAAGTGAAGTTACCCCAGCAGAAAGCCATTACTCAGTAGAGAACTGCAGAGGAGAGGGCAGTGAAAATAAAGAAAAATCACAAATATTCATTTGAGGGCAAGCTTCAGGGACTCCAAAATGTCTGTTGTATCTGTGGAGGTGTATTTGGCTTTTCCTAAATCCAGTGAGGAACTGGATACTTACACAAACAATGAGGTACTGATACAAGGAGGAAAGGGAAATAGCAGAAAAGACAACGCGCTGTGATAGAGCCAGTGTGAGCACCTGGGCAAAGGGAGGTGTTGCACCAGAATTTAGATCAGTGCTCAGTGATGTGGTCTGAATTCCAAGAGACTTCTTGGTTCAGTCAGGAGCTTTTCTGTGCCTTAAATCCTTTGTAGAAGAACACCATTGCTCTTAGGACACATTGCCTGACAGTCACCAAGCAGTTCAATTCCAGCATCTGTGCTGTCACTGAAGGCAGTATAAAATCTAGCACGACTGAGGGTGGGTATAGTGCTGTCAGAGGAGCTGCAATACCCATATCCAAGAGAAAAATTTACAGTTCTTCATGACATGTAGGGAAGATGCAGTTTCCTCATCTTCCCTATCAAGTCAGATGATTTACTCATAGAAATGTCAGGAAAAAGCAAAAGCAGCTCCACAGACACCCCACCCCCCATGTTATTTGTGGATGCCTTACAGCCTGTATTTAAATGCAAATACCAAAGCTGTGAGAAGTAATGTCATAATCAGATATATTATTTAAAAAGCAGAAAGTTGCCTTCCCTGTAATTTAGAAAACAGTAATGGTGATGACTTTCTGTATGAGCAAGAGTAGCATATAAAAGACCAATATTTCCCATGTACTCATTTCAAATGCTGAATTTGAGACACTTTAGGCCTCGTTTTTCTACATGCTGAGCAGACAGTACTCTACACTTCATGAAAGTCATGAGGTTCATGAAAGTCATGGCTTTGGTGAAGGAAACCAGACTGGTTTCCTTTTAGACATGCAGAAACAGAGACAACAAAAAATCACTGCCCAGTTTTTAAAACATTGCTCTTGACCTCTCCCTGCCTTTGTTTTCCCACCTGTATGGGGAAGATGATAAGCACCCTGAGTGGAGTGTTTTGAGGCACCCCCTTCCAGGAGGGCGTAGTGCAGTGATGTTCATGGGGATGAGCAAGGCCAGCTCTACCGCGCACAATGCCAACACTTAGATCATTTCTCACCCACCTCTGCTTTCCTCCCTAAACTGCATTTCTGGCTCCTCTGTCTTTCTCAGAGCTTTTCATGTTAATTTCAACAGTTATACAGGAGGGTCCATAACAAGATCAGATTCATTTAATTCTTCCACACAGTGCAGCTATCTTAAAAGCCAGCTAAATCATTTCACCTCTTAAAGTCATTTCTTGTCTATGGTGGTTTGACCCTGGCTGGAGGCAAGATGCCCATCAAAGCCACTCTTATCGTGCCCTTCTCAAATGGACAGGGGAGGAAATATATATCGAGAGGCTCTGGAGTGGAGATAAGGACAGGGAGAGATCATCCTGCAATTAGTGTCACGGGCAAAACAGACTCAATATGGAATAAAATGTATGTAATTTATTAGTTCCTCCCCGCTCCATCCTGGGCTCAACTTTATTCATGATTTCTCTCTCTCCTTCTGCCCAGGCGGCACAGGGGGCAGATGGGGAAGGGGGGTGGTGTCAGTCAGTTCATCATGAATTGTCTCTGCTAGTCCTTTGTTCTTAGGGGGAGGACTCCTTACACTGTTCCCCTGCTCCAGTGTGGGGTCCCACCCACGAACTTCTCCAACATGAGTCCTTTCCCATGAAGCTTCAGCTCTTCACCAACTGCCCCATTGTGAGTGCCTTCCATGGGGTGCAGACCTTCAGGACCAGACTGCTCTAGCACAGACAGTAACTCTTGGACAGTGAGACTCCTGCTTATGATACACATGTGTTTTTCACTTATGGCAATGAAGTTCTGACTCTTAAGGTAATTTGAATAAATTTTCAGTTTGGTGGCTGAGCCAAATAAATCAAAGTTGGGCTGAAATGTGTTTGAACTCATGCACAGTAGAGATATCTGGGTTTCATTTGCATTCACGTGAAAAACTGTAAAATGTTGCTCTGGGTTGTGGAACAAGCTTCATTCAACCCCAAATGAAATCTCACCTTCATAAAAAACTTGCAGTGGAAAAAGTTAAATAGCAGGCTAACATTATAAAATTACTGTTGGTAGTGGGCACCTCTTTTGCAAACCCAGGGACTCGTGTAGGCTGTATAAAACTCAGGTCTGAATATCTTCTCCATCTGAGAGGATCTGACCCGTATCTCCCATTTCTCACAGAAGTCTGTTAGATGTAGTCAAAGGGAGGAACCTTGCCTAATGCTGTGATCTGTTTTGTCTTGTGCTTTGATCTTACTGTGAAGCCAATACATTTCTGACATGCTGCACAGCTCCTTCCAATGTTAACGATGTTACTGTGATTTCAGTTCCGCCAAACGATGCTGCAAAGTTGATGGACAGGTACTCATTCCAAGCATGTGCTTAGATGGACTCCAGATGGACTACCCCTTTCTTTATAATAAAAAAATATGAAATAAAACTTCTGCTCAAGGGCTGTGCCAAATTTTTGATCTGTATTTTAGCTTATAGTCTTGGGAGGCTTTTTACTGTAAAATGTTTCTTGTGAAGTCTGAAACAAGTGTAAGTTGACTCATGGAAGAAAAATTGAATCACAAAGAACAGCTGCTTGAGCATACACATCAGTGAACCCAAATACCTCTATTAGCATCTGCAAATTACAAAATTGCCTCTAAATGCCATGTGAACTGACCAATCCCCACCAAAGGAGAGAAAGAAAGAACAGCGGATGCGTGCTCAAAGAATGAGTAATCCAAAACCTGTTAACACTGCCTCTTTCAAAACCAAGACTTTTTTGGAGGTCTACAGTCCAGTTTGTGCCAGAAGTCCTGATAAACTACATCAGACTCTCAAATAGGGATCATATTGCAAGATGGAGCTCTAAAATACCCACATAATTGCATTGCCCACCTGATCCCAGAAAGTCATGCACCTCTCTTTGTCTTTTTCTAATGTTCTTCTGTGCGTCTACCTCTCCTTGTCATGCTAACTCAGGGTCTATCCTGCCAGATGCTGAGCTCACCATGGTGACCATGCTGCCAAATGCTGTGTGTCTTTGAAGCCGTTGGAGGCTTGAACACTTGTTCAATCGAGTTCAGTCACAGGGTCTCTCTTTTCCTTGGTTTCCAGAAGTTTCCTGATGGTCAGCAATGTTGTACGGTGATAAAGAGTAAGATGTGCTGTTCTTCAAAAGCAGAGAGAGGAGGAGGGGAGGGAGGATGGGAGGGAGAGGGAAGGAAGGAAGGAAGGAAGGAAGGAAGGAAGGAAGGAAGGAAGGAAGGAAGGAAGGAAGGAAGGAAGGAAGGAAGGAAGGAAGGAAGGAAGGAAGGAAGGAAGGAAGGAAGGAAGGAAGGAAGGAAGGAAGGAAGGAAGGAAGGAAGGAAGGAAGGAAGGAAGGAAGGAAGGAAGGAAGGAAGGAAGGAAGGAAGGAAGGAAGGAAGGAAGGAAGGAAGGAAGGAAGGAAGGAAGGAAGGAAGGAAGGAAGGAAGGAAGGAAGGAAGGAAGGAAGGAAGGAAGGAAGGAAGGAAGGAAGGAAGGAAGGAAGGAAGGAAGGAAGATAAAGATGAAGAGAGGAGGAAGAGAGCAGAGGGAGGGAGGAAAGGGATGGAGGGTGGGAAGGAAGTAAGGGAAAGGGAATTGCTTCTCGGCGATACTCATTTCTGCAGATGTCAGGGTCACTGACTGATGCCAGTGCTGAGCATCCAGTGGTGACTGAGTGCTGGGCTCTACTCTGTCACTTCCTGTGCTCCATAAAAGCATAACCACTCATGATGGAGACAGAAAGGACAAGTGACTCCTGTAGGACAGCTGTGCAACTTTGCCAGCTGCAGTGCTGTCATTAAGCCCAGATGGGATGGGCAAGAGAACTCCAAGTCTGTTCCCTGCAGCTAGTGCTGCCCCTCTCTCCGAGTCTGACCTGAGGGGAGGAAGGGACATGGACTTACCCAGACCTATGAATGATTTGGTTTGTGTGAGTGGTGCGCGGTGCAACTGCTGGGTTACCCATGTGCTGCCTTTTGCTGTGTTTTGCTGAGAGCATTGCTGGTGCCTGGGGCCTTTGTCTTCTCTGCAGGCAACCCTCTGGGTCATAGAGACAGTAACTGTGTAGAGACAGGACAAGACAACTGGAACAGACTTCTTGAGAACGCAAACACCTTGTTATTATTATTTATTTCTATAGCAATCTATTTCTAGCTCTGTGATGCTCTGCTTGCTTGGTGCTTGGTGTCTGTGCTGTGTCCAGTGTTAGGGTCCAACCCCATTGCCTACAGCTGCACTGTCTGGATGGCAGGTGCAAGCAGGGCAATGACGATATGCTGGAGCCTTGGCACAGCAACAGCAGAGGCTGCTGCCAGCACGGACATTGAAAGCAGTGGGTCCCAGAAAGGAAGCAGGCTAACACAGAGAGCACACACAGCTGCTGGATATGGATGCCCAGATGGAACAGCAGGAAGCCCTAGCCCTGGTGTAAAAGGACTGTGGTACAGGAGGTAGAACAGGGTGTGCTGAAGTATCAGATGCAGCTGAAGCTACAACCTGGACACCGCCCAGGGTGTGGTTGTTGCGTTGTAGTGATAAGGGATGTACAGGCATTTCCAATCTGTCAATGCTTCAGCACATGGCTCAATAGGTGTGGAGGTGTTGGGTGTCCTCTGTGTAGCTGCTACAAAGGGAACATTCTCTTCTGAAGAAGCAGCTCCTACTGCTGGCTGAACATCTGGACTTCCCAGGAAGTCTTTCTTCAAATCCAGGTCAAGTGAGAATGCAGCTGGTGCTGTGTAACACAAGCACTTTGCTTACAGGTTCACAGCAGGTAGGGAAAAGCTCTCTTGAAATAGGTCTATAATAGAAAAGCAACTAAAAATGCAAAAGAGAGGAGTTAGTTGCCACCATTTCCATACCTACAAAGCTACAATAACTAAGCATTTTATTCAAAAAAGATAAATATGGTGTCCTGGTTCTGGCCAGGCCAGAGTAGACTCCCCCAGGCAGCCAGCACAGGTGAGCTGAGTGGGCCCAGGCTGTTTTTCACCCCACCTGACATCACACCCCCCTGAAGGGGGCTGGTCGGGGAGGCATGGGTCCGTGGGGCTCCAGGACAGCCTGAGTGCAGTTTGGTGTGGGGTCAGTCATTATGTTGGTGCAGTGCTCTGTGTTACCACCTCATCAGGTCGATGCAAGTGCTCAGTGTTATCATCATGTGTGTGGTGTGTGTGTTCTGTCCCATGCTCTGTTGTTGTTGTTCCCCTTTTGTGGTGCTGTGTCAGTACCTGTCCTTATCTCAACCTGTGTGGCTCTGCCTGTTTCCCCTCCCTGGGCAGGAGTGAGTGAGGGGCGCGTGGTGCTCACTTGCTCCCTGGGGCTGATCCATGACAGATGGATATTGAAAAGGCCTCTTTGAGACATTTTAAACATAAAATGTTTGAATACAACTCTGTTAAGTCATAGTTGCTCTTGTGGTTTTGTCATTTGAGCAGAGAGTGCAAGATTCCCCGAAGCATAAAACCAGATGGAGAAATCTCAAAATCAAGATATGGAGCAATATAAAAAATGCACGATACAGGGAGGCTATCTTTCCATCTCCTGGCCTTAAAGTAACTGGAAAGAACCAAGACCTATTTTTTCAGCATTTCTGCTCCTAGAAATACTACATCAAGAATTGCTGGGAACGACCAGAGAGACTGAATCAGGACATTCACTGCCATCCTCGTCACCTACCTTCAAAGGTTTATTGTGTCTGAAAATAAATCTATCCCACCAGAATATCCTGAAAGTTACTTCATGTGCAGTGAGACTGATGTATCTTCCTAAGGCAGAACCTAAAGCTGCTGCTAGTGCTCCAAGTTCATCAGGTGAGGCAGACACTGGAGAATCCTCTTCCCTTTTGCTGAATCCATGAAGATTAAGCTGAGGAATGAACGTTTTCATGGACTCAGTTTCAAAAATTTGCAGAGGTACTCTCCTTGCCACCACTTACTTTTTGAAGTATCTTTCAACAATCAGTATGGCTTCCAGCATCACCCCACCAAATTTACTGAAACCAGTTACTTCTAACAATTTTCCAGATTTTCTTCAGGAGGAAGGGGGATGAAAAACTTTCCCAGAGCTCTTTTCCAATAAAATTAGCACCCACACTCATGGCCCAGGATTCATCAGGTTTCTCTTCTAGCAGAGATGGAAAAGGAGCATCACCACATACTGGAAGGACAGGAGATGCTGAGAATGCTGACTGAAGTGTCTCATCCAGAATAGAAGTCCAAGATGTTTCTGGTGAAGAAGGCTCCATTATCCTTTTTTTTTTCTTCTCAATTTGACTAAAATTTCCAGCTGTAGCCATTCACTGGACCAGCCAGGCTTTCTCCTGCTAGCCAAGATGCAAAATATAAGAGCAATAGCACCAGCTGCCTGTGGGGCTCAACCCAGTTCTCAAATGTCACCACAACATGCATGCTGTGTGATGGTGACATCACAGCATGGCCTCCATCTCCTGGCAGAATGAAGAATAGAACCATATCATAGAATCATATAATAGAATGGTTAGAGCTGGAAGAGACCTTAAAGATCATCGGGTTCCATCCCCCCTGCCATGGGCTGAGACACCTTCACTAGATCAGGTTGCCCAAAGCCCCATCCAACCTGACCTTGAACACTGCCAGGGAGGGGGCAGCCACCACCTTCCTGGGCAACCCCTGCCAGGGCCTCACCGCCCTCATAGTGAAGAATTTCTTCCTAATATCCAAACTAAATCTACCCCCTTCCAATTTAAAACCATTCCCCCTCGTCCTATCACTCCATGCTCTTGTAAAATGTCCCTTCCCAGCTTTCTTTCAGGATCCCTTCAGGGCCTGGAAGGCCACTATAAGATCTCACCGGAGCCTTCTCTTCTCCAGGCTGAACAACCCCAACTCTCTCAGCCTGTCTTCATACGAGAGGTGCTCCAGCCCTCTAATCATCTTTGTGGCCTCCTCTGGACCTGTT
The DNA here is from genome assembly GCF_964237585.1 of Gallinula chloropus. Taxonomy (NCBI): domain Eukaryota; kingdom Metazoa; phylum Chordata; class Aves; order Gruiformes; family Rallidae; genus Gallinula; species Gallinula chloropus. The sequence goes on from NC_140087.1 coordinate 71,593,350, forward strand.
CCAACAGCTCCATGTTTTTCTTATGTTGGGGACTCCAGAACTGGACACAGTACTCCAGATGGGGTCTCATGAGAGCAGAGCAGAGGGACAGAATCACCTCCCTTGACTTGCTGGCCATGCTCCTTTTGATGCAGCACAGGATATGGTTGGCCTCTTGGGCTGTGAGCGCACATTGTTGGCTCATGTTGAGTTTCTCAGAAGCAGGAGCAGAAGAAGTTGCTAAACAACAGCAGTTGCTTTTCATTTGGAGAGCTGCAGATGTTCTGAGCCAAGGGTCAGGAAGTAAATAAAACTGTATTTGTATTTTGTAAGTCCTGAAAGGCCAGCACTGCATCCAGTTGCCTTGGGGAGTTGGTCACCAAGGAGGAAGGAGGAAGGCTGCAATGTAGCAATGAAAGGAGGAAGGGGGAAGGCTGCAGGAGTAGCAATGAAAGGAGGAAGGGGGAACGCTGCAGTGGTAGCAATGCCCCAAACCTGAAGTTTTTCAGTTGGGCACCTTTAACCCATGCAGAAATGCCTGTACCCTCCTTGTTCTTGCAGTTTTGGTCAGCAGAGCTGAAGCTGCAGGTGTTGCCCGACTGTTGTGCCTGTTTGCTGCTCTCCCTCCAGACATGGCTTCCCCGTGTCCATGTGGCACCTGACTAGCTCCCTCCTGGCCTCCTTTATTTACCTGTGGCTTCTCTGGCCAAGCAGTGCTGCTAAAAGAAAACAGAAATCTGTTCCCACATGCCTCCCCATTTCTTCTGCAGAGTAACCCACACTCTGTGGTTTCAGTAGCAGTGCTTCTGTAGTAGGCTGTCCATGTACCAGGGTGATGCTGTCAGCTTTCAGCAATGTCCCAATGGCTGTTCTACAAAAACTGTACATAAAGGGTTTCCTAAATATATTTTGCAAATGAAAGAAACAGGAGCTATGCATCCCAGCCCTTTCCTGGGTTGGCTTCCTATGCTTTTATTTAATATTTAACATTTACCTTTCAGAAACCAAACCAGCAAAAACAACGATGCTGTATCCAGCTTTGAAATTCAACCTTCTCTGCAGGACCACATGTTTTTCAGTAGAGAAAAGATTTGATTGAAAGCCAGTAGGAGTCAGTGATTCTCTTCCTTTCAGCATTTGGATCCAGCTCTGGGAGTTTTGTGAAGCGCTGGCAGAAGCATGAGGACAAATAAGCACGAGCCCAAGAAGCACTGAAGCAGCATAAGAAATGCTAATAAAGGCTGGGCATTTGAGCAGAGAGAGAAGGGTGTCCTTGAGCTGCCTGAGCACTGCTGAAGGCCTGGCCCAGCCACAGAGACGCACATCAGCTGGACTTTGCTATTGACCTGCAGGGAGAGGATATGATGGAAAACAAGGGCTGTCCATGTGAGCTGAGAAGCTGTGGCTGGGCCAGGCTGAGCAGAGACAGCTGCAGGCAAGCCTTTAACAGCTACTACAATGAGAGGTAATACAATTGCTGTGTTGAAAGAACAGCTACTCACAGGAACTAGTACACATAACATACCTGGTGTGTTGGCTTTACTGAAGTTCATCGTGCAAACGTGACTGTATGGAAACAGGAATGAGGAAGCAGGCTTCAGCTATTATTAGCTATTTAGCTCTGTCCCTCTCTAAATAAAAGGCCAAGGCTGTTGGTGCAGTCCAAAGACCCAAGGGTGGTTCTGGCATGGGCTGGCAGGAAAGAGAGCCCTTTCTGCTGCTGCTTCTCTGCACTGCCTTGGGCACCATGCTGCTGCTCCTGTTGCCCTCTGTGTTTTGACTTACGCTGTGAGGAGGACCAGCCTCACCACTGTGAAATACTTGGAGCTCTTCTATGTGTAGCTGCAGAGAGTTACCTATTCATTCATCCTGTTTATGTTGTGTCAGTTTGTTAAAAAGAAAGGCTGTCTGCTATGCTTACCTTACACGTGGATGGAAAAAACATGTCTACCCAGTGGAAACTCATTTCATTTTAGTAGATTATTTAGTACCTTGTATGTAAATCCTTGTTTTCAATTTCTGAACAGTACAAGGGAAAATAGGAATTGTGGAAAAAAAAGTACTTCCTTGGAGACAGCGCTTGAAGGGATGTTGAACTGAATGCTGAAAGGGAGAACTTGATCATTTTCTATTCCAGAGACAGATGAGTTTCTAATTTAGGTCCATGATATTAGACCTGGTCCACAGCCCATCTGAATTGGTAGGTATTTTTCTTTGGATGTAACTAGGTAACATATGCACACTGTAATTTGTGTTTCCTGCTGCAGTTGTTAGCTTTGGGGGGATTTTCCATGGATTATCTACATGACAGAGAATGAGCCAAAACTTATGTCAGGTGTGATGTAATCCATTTTTTGGGATTCTTCCATACTTTCTATTACTCTCAAATTAGTACCACTGTGTCAAAAGTAACAAAAATTAATTAAAGGCTTTCAAGCCCCACTGATACTCATCATTGCTGCAATAATTTCACATTTACTTACGAAACAGCTTCCATAATTGTAAATGCCTAAGCATATTAACAGAAAATATTTGACTGAAATCTCATCCTTGTGTAATGATTTGGAAAATGGAGTGCTGTATTTCCATTTGCCTGGAACACAGCTGATGTCTCAACAAAATCAACCAAAACTCACTGACGTTTATGCTCGCAACGTGTTGTATACGCTGTGAGGTGGTGGAAAAAGAAAGCAGAAAATAAGCCATCAGAGTTATTCCAAAACCAGCCCATCAAGACTGCCTTCACAAAGACAGGACAGGTTGGAGCAGATGCAGCTTTTTAAACTGATATGTTGTTGGAGACAGAACTTGACACAAAACATAGTTTTTAGAGAATCCAAGGCCCCACCTTCCACTTTTACAACTCCCTGTACCAAGCAAATGTCTCTGATTCACTCCAAACTTGAGAATTAAAAAAAAGAAAAAAAAAGAGAATGATTTAAGCATTAAGAATGGGAGAGCATAGTTTTGACAGAGAGGAAGATGAGAGACATATCAGGTTTTAACAGAAAATGAAGTGTACAATAACTTCAGGCATTACCATTTCTGCTAAACCTGAGAGAGACATCATCAGTTAGCAACCACCCAGCAAATTTCTTCAGCAGTGAAGTGTCCTGCACTGTTCCTGCAGGTATCGTTATCCTTCTTTTTACAACGTGGCCAAAAGCAAACATTTTGTTTCTGTGTAAATGCAACTGCAATGTTTGTTCATATTGAGAGCTTGCATTTGAGGGAATCTAACCTCCTTCCATCCATCCCTCATCCAAAACAAAAATCTCCTTGTCTGACTCTGAAGCTGCCCCAGCACTACTTTTCCTCTGAACCCCTAGTTTGTCAGGGCTATAAGGACTCCCCCAGGCCTTGCTGTGTGTTTTTCCTGAATACACTCAGTAGGTGCTACTCAGAGCCCTGCCACGGAAGTTAACTCTTCCACCAGAAAGCAAGCAAGCTGGAGAATATGGGAAAACAGAGGGGAGGGATGTTCCATTGCTGTGCAGAGACTCAGCTGGCCACCAGCCAGCAAAGCCACTGCTGCAGTCATTTAGTTAAAAAAGAAAATATGACAAATGCAATATTTGATGACAATATAATGTCAGAGCCCATGACATCACTTGCTTCCAGCTGCCGATTAATCACGCAAAAGAAATTAATTTGGACATGGAATCACATTCAGAAAGAAAGTAGGAGGGAAGAATTTATCAAGTGTTTGGTCAGATTAAATAGTTTATTTTAGAACAGCTCTAACCCCCAATTCTCTGTTCCTGTCAGAGTCATCACAGTGCCTGATTGCATTCCTGTATGATTCAGTCCTTTGGCTCCCACGGAATTGCTACAGGTTTCCTCATGAGCAGAACTGGACATCGGCTTGATGGAGAGGAGGTGAGAAAATGACATGGAGGGGAAACAAAACCACTGACAATTTAGGAGTTTCAGTGAGGCTGAGCAGGGGAAGAGTCCCTGGCATGGATCTTAAAAACTTTGGGGAGGCTTCCTAGGGCACTTACCGCTTCCAGTAACATGGGTGTTTTCGTGCTTTCATTCCCTTTAGCAATATTCAGAAGTATTCCTAAAGGTCCACAAAACCTGTGTGTACTCATTGCTTCCCATCCTGGTGAGTTTCCCTGGGAAAGGGAAGAGGATGAGAATGTGACGATGCAAGTATGTCAGGGTGTTTGAGCCAGGGGTTGGGAACCATGAGATGCCACTTAAAAACCGCTGCAGGTGAGATCACTGTTTAGACAGCAAATCTGATGGCTGCACTTCTTTAGTTGTTAAGAGTTCCTCTCTCAGCCTCCAGTGGTCTCCAGTGTTCAAAGGAAACCCTAATGCAGTTTCAGTTGCTATTCTGAAGTCTCTTCCAGTGTCTCTCCAGCAACTAATGGAATGACTTCCAGGGCAGAGCTGGGCCCAGCCTGCTGAGCAGGAGAGCTCTAACAAACTCTGTGATTTGGTTCATCACAGATGCACCACTTTCTTAATGGCTAAGGCAGTCTCCAACAGTCCTTCTTGGAGGTTTCAAGTCTGAGTAGACCCACGTGACATTTCCTCCTTCCTGAGACAGTGCCCTGCCTAAGTCGACAGGCTCACACAGGGTCTGTTCCTGCACAGAATCCAAGTTTCCATCTGTCTAAAGTCTGCTCCACCAACTGCAGTAAATTTCAGGCTGCTCCATTCTTCCTCCCCATCTCTTTTTGAAACAATAAAAAATGTAGATGATTCCCTGATGACTGCCGGTGCTGATGACGCAAATGGCACCTCACTTACTGGATCCTGGAAGTCTTGTTCAGGCCCACCCATCACCTTCATAGGGAAGAAGAGATGTTAAGCAAACTGTCTCTTAATGATAGATGAGGCTGTAAAAAAAAATATTTCATTTTTTTAACATTTTGTTCCTTTTAGGAAATGTCAAAAACGTAAACCAGAATGAAACAAAGGGGTTTGGGGTTTGGCTTTTTTTTTGGGGGGGTGGGGGTGGGGTGTTACATAAAACACACTTGCAATCCAGTCAAAAAATGACCCTGAGGAGAGTTAAAGAAATTTGGTTGTGTGGCTAAGGAATGAAGTGAGTATTTCCATGATACTGTCTCTCCTATCAGAAGGGTCATTCCAAGGCATTTCCTTGGCAGCTTTCATTAATCTCCCTCGCGCTGAGCCAGAAGGCAGAAGGATGTCAGACAGCTGAGCTCTTGCACCGTTCCCATTCTCCTATTCAGGACAAGGCTGTCCTCAGCTAGTGGGAGAGAACATGAGGGAACTGGCAAACCTCAAACAATTTGTCAGAGAGAGAGACACGCTTAATCCTTAGCACTCTGTCCAGATGCCCTCTCCCCGCTCCTCAGAAAACAGCCCTGAAGAAAAACAGTTTCAGTCTGCTTTTGGTGAGGAGAAGATCACAATGGCTGCCAGCTTTTCCAGTGCCTTCAGCTGGGTTATGGGCTGTGCTCACAAACAGTGAAGAGGCAACATCTCTGACAGCCTCAAGAAGCCACAGTCTCTGAGGGCAAAGCATCCCGCCTGGCACTGGGGTCAGCAGAGCTTCACCAACTCTCCTGGTCCTCCTTACTTACTCCATGTTCTTTTTGGCTGGGGAGGCATCTCTCTGTCCCATTCACCAGACAAGTCCTGCTCTTCTTAAACAGCAGACTCCTGTGGGCAGAGTGGGTGGAGCATGGGGTGCGAGAAGGCCAAGCTGGAGACCTGGGAACTCCCCAACAGCGAGTCACTGAGCCTCTTTGCTGAGCACCTCTGCAGCACCATCTCCTGCCAGCTCTGCCTGCCTCAAGCCAGCCTGAAGCCCTGCATAACCCAGTCCTAAACACCACCACTGTCAGGGGTCATGGGAGAATCTGTTTCAGGCAAGGAGAGCTACAGGTCTCCATAGGTATAACCAGAAAGTAGGAGAGTGAAGGATGGAAAAGGGATGAAGAACAAGTGGGAAGTAAACACAGGGGTTCTGCTGAGGACATACAGACCCCCTATACTCTCCCCTTCTGCCCTCACTTTTGCATCTCATTAAGTTACTTAGGCAATTAGGTGAATTCTCCTGGGAAGAAGAAAGCAGCTGTTTGGAACTCTGTAGTATCTGTCCCCATCCGGCAGGAAGCAGGGAGCACATAAGTAACATTTAGGAACCCATTAGAACTGCAATCTAGCTCATCAGCTCTCATTCAGCAAGCTTGGAAATGGATGGTTAATGCCTCCTCTCTGGGCCAGATGTTCACCTTACCCAGCTGTAATGGCCTTTTAGATATCTAATTTCATGGAACCGTTAGTACCTGCCCCTTTCCCACAGGAAAAGAAGAATGGAGAGCCCCTTCCTTGAAGCACAGAGAGTTGTGAAGAGCAGCAAACTTCATGGCAGGATGAGGGACCATCCCAGCTCTTGAAATCTGCCTTCCTACTCCGGCACCTCAATGTGGGTTTAAATGCTTCAACTTAGTTACACAGAGGTGAAAACTCCCACTGTAGGACCTTGCCCAGGATCAGAAAGCACCTGGGAGTAGGGTGGGAAAGATCGATTATCCGTAATTCCATAGCCTGCAGCAGCAGCATAAAAATCTTTCCAGATAGGTGCCCTCTTGGAGATAAACACATGCTGATCCAGAAGCACTCTGGAAACACCTGAGGCAGGAGGAGGGGCAAGGGAGCCTTGTGCTGTGCAGGCCAGCCAGAGGGGATGGGAGCACAGCAAGGAGAATTAGCTCTTGAGACAGCTCACAGCTCCAAGAGCGGGTGTCTCCAGAGCAAGGGCAGGGGGCAGCAGGGGGACGGTGGCTCTGGCTGGCACTAGCTAAGAGTGGAGAACCTGCCCGTGGTGCTGTTGGCAAAGACCCTTATTATGCCTGGGCAAACATGCGTGTGTGTATTGAAACTTGTAAAAGGGCTGAAAATGTTCCTAGGAAGAAATGCGGTTCCTTCCCTAAGGGTTTTACTTGCCTCTGGCTGTTCAGAGGAAAAGCTGAGGTCTTCCAGTGCGTGGACCTCAGTCTGCCTGGGAAGGATGTTCCTGCTTGAAACAATTCTACGTGCAAGGGCTGGTGCTTTCCAGGGGCTGCTATAATGCAGCTGCTATGCGGGGTCAGGCTCTGATGGCCTTTGCAGTTTGCTCTGTGGCAATGAACACGCAGAAAATAGCACAGATAATATGCTGTTGTCTGGCAACATCATTTAGGAATATTTTCATAGCTCTGTTGCTTTAGCTGTTCAAGATTATGAAGAATCAGCCTAGATCTGCCAGTTTAATAAGCTGTGGTGCGCTCGTTTTAAGCTCAGATTTGTTCCTTTCACAGACATAGAAACAAGAAAAGGTAAACATCTGTCCATCCTAGAAATATTACGGTAAATTCTTGGAGTATATTATTATTCCACAAGAAAAAATAGACTCTTGGGGAGCCCCAGTATGCTTTATTTTAAATTAAATGCCCACAGCCCAATATGGGCTTAAAGTTACTAATCATGTCCTCTTCAGTGCCCTCTCTCTCCCAGTTTTTCAAAACACAGAGATCACTCATTGCAGAGTGGAAACTTGGACAGCATTTATTGTGATTCCAGAGTCTTCTTATCCCTAAAAGGTGTGGTGGAATCTCACAAGCCCTGGAGACTGAGTATCTCCATCATACACTACAGTCTATGTGACACACCACACACTTAAAAAATAGCTTGTCTTTTTCCTGCTGCGATGGCAGCTACCTCAAACAAGTTCAAAGCTGCCCATTTATGGTTATGTGGTCACAGTCTGGGGGAATAATTGTGACCCACAAATAGGAAAAACCTCTTCAGATGAGGCAGTGTTTGAAATCCAGCTGCCGTATCCCCTCAACCATGGGCACAGGTATAACTTTTAGGAGCCTCAGGGTCCAATGGGGAAGGATTTCCCTCTGTAATTTTATTTTCAATGACCCTCTGTAAAACTCCACAATTCCCATTTCATGTGCTCCCAGTGCCTCTAGTGCAGCCTGTGCAAAAGAAGGAAATGCTGAATCACGGGCTGCTCCCCAAACACACACACACACATGTTTATATTCCTGTTATCAGCAAACAGCAACCCTGGGCCAACGTGCCAGCGTGAAGCCCTGCTGCTGCTGCTGCAGCGCAGGGGACCGCGCACCAGCTGCAGAGCTGGGCTCTTCCCCGGCACCAGGAAAACCCAGGAAGGGTGGCACTGAAACTGCTGGGCGTATTCGGACATAAAACCTGTGGGCATGCACATCAGACCTTCACATCTTCTCCCTGGGGAGTTCCTAGCTTCTGGCATTCCTGCACTGCCTTGCCTGTCGCGCGTGCATGTAATCCCTCCTCAGAGCCCTTGGCCGTGCATAATACTTTCCATACATGCTTTTTAATCTCTTGAGCTCTGGAAGTGTTCTCCAACGTCCTGTTGCCAAGCCGGGTGCTGGTGAGCCAAGCTGGCGTACTTAGCCCAGTGCTTGTGCTCTGAGTGTGCCTGCGCTGCGCGAAGGTACAGGATGCACCCCTGTGCCCAAGGACCCCAACCATATATGAAACATGTGGTAGGTGACAGCCACAAACACCCTTGGATACACAGGGTGTTGTAGCACAACCTGCCTGTCTCACAGCCCAGGGAGGCCAGGCAGAGAGGCACTGAGCCACATCTCTGACACCCCACAGCCCAGCAGCAGGGGCAGAGCCAGCAACAGGTGGCAGAGACCTTTAGCTTCAATGATTTGGTGCGGTGTGGGGCGAGGTGCAGGCAGGAATGTGTGGAGGAGGCTTCCAGAGAACAAAAGTGCTTCCTTTGTGCCCTAAGTGGGCGTGCAAGCTCAGGCAGACGTGGGCACAGTACGCAGGCTGCCCTAAATTACAGGGACTTGCCACAGGTGTCTGTGCAGAGCCCTGTGTTCTTGCTCCCTGAACAGGCGCTGGCACAGAAAGTATTAACCAGTCACTGCTTAATTCTGCCATCATTTGTGTACCTGGGGGATAGCGGGAGGGAAGCAAGTGGCCAGAAAACCCAGCTCAGAGGTGGGTGGGAGCTGGGGAAAAGTGTCTTTCTGACCTGTTTTACCACTGAAGCAATGCAAAAGGGCTGCTGGTGCAAGATAAACATCAAGAGCCTTTTTCTTGGTCTTCTGTTTCCCCTGCCAGTCCAGCCAGACCAGAAATGTGTCCTGCCTGTGACAGTCACCTGTCTGCACACAGACAGTTCACAGTGCATAATTCCACGTTGTGTTTCCTCTTCAGCCTTCCGTGCTCCTTTTTCTTGTAAAATACTAACCTCTGTCACACTGGCATAAACATACAGTAACACTGCTGACTATAGAATTACTCTGTGCTTATCCATTTATTTCTGTATTTTACAGGATTGTGAGATTCTTCTAACTGCTGAGGAAATGCTGTGAAATACTGGCTTCCACTGCAGGGATGCGGATGGTCCTTCTGATGCTGAACTGGACGAACAGTGACAGTTTGGACAACTTGTCTTTGAAACACAGTGAAGGCTGTCTTATTCAACCAGTCCAAAACATGACAGATAATAATAATTTTAAAAAATGAATCTCATAATAAAGGAAGAATGGAAGGAGGAGGGTACTTTAGGACTGCAGTTGTTTTATGATTAAATTATGGGGTTTTTTTCTGTTTTGTTTTTACAATTGGATTGATACTAAGTAGATTGTTGTCCTTTCTGTCCTGTCCTAGCTTTATAATGCAGCCTATGCCATATTGATCGAGTGCCTCCAAGGATTTAAATGAAGAGAATGGCCAATACCTGTCACGCAACTTCTCCACGAAAGGAGGTATTTCTGCAGTATAGGACCTTGTTTCAGTAAGGTGTTTGGGGAGTGGGGGGGCATTGCTTGTTATTGTGGTTTAGATTGGGGAAGGAAAGGGGTTCTTCAACTCAGAACATGTCTCTCTGGGTTCTCCCTAAGGAAAGTAGGTCAAGGGAAGGAATATACTGTGTACTTAGAGTGGAAAGTGCCGAGACATGCAACACATCTCTGTCTTGGGGAGTCTATTGCCATGCCTCGGGCCCTCACAATGATGTGAGCATCACTGTGCCAGAGGCCAGGGTCACCATCTTCATCTTCATGCTCTGGCAACATTTCTGATACTATCCCAGGGGTCAGCATGACAAGTCTTGAGATGTGGACCAGGACCTCAACTCCAAAGGAAGAGGACGTATAAAGTAGCAAAGGACAGTTCTGCCTGTGCTTGAGAAGGTCACCAGCACCATACAGGTCTGCCAGGGCTCCCCTAGCCCTGGGTGGGCAGTGCCTGAGAGCAGGTTTTAGCAATAGTCAAAGCAAAATATTAATTAGGGTCACAGCGGAGGCTGAAAGGAGTAAACCAGCCTTGGCTCTACTGTCCCCTTTACCTACCCAGCATTGGCTTCCTGAGCAGCCAATCTCTGCTCCTGCCTGAACAGCCCTCTCATCCAGCTCTGGTGGGGCACAGTCTGCAAGAGCCTTCACTCCCACTGGCAGCCCAACCTCCTCTTCCCCCCATGCACTCACACACAGGAGGGCTCGTCCTGCTGCCCCTGCAAACAGCCACCTCCCCACAGCACTCAGCACCCCCTGAGCCAGGAGCAGAGTGGCCACAGCCCAGCTGAGCCAAACACACTGCTCATGGAGCACAGCAAGCACGTTTGAGATAACTATTTTTAATAAGACATGATAATTGATGCATCTTCCTTCAAGTACACAGAGGTGTTGGGTGGTTGTTGGCTTGGACAGCTGTGATTTCCTCCCCTGAACACTCAGAGCCAGTGTGTCATGGAGATGTCACACAGGGAAGCTCCATGCCCTTCTCTAAGTGTCTGCCATTGCTTTATTTCAGGACTGAATGCATCCTGCAGTGGATATGTGCCCTTCCTAAGCAGAAGATCCTGTTTGTTTTAATAGCCCCACTGTCTTGAACAAGGACAAGTTGCCCCCAGAAAAGTTGGCCGGATTATCTGTTGCTCTAACCCAGCCTGCTTCAGTATCCTCAAGCACTGCCATTATTCTCTTTGGAAGCATGAATTATAAAGCCAAATGAAGAACATGGCTTAAGCAGAAGCAAGGTCTTTCAAGATCCAGGATTGGACCTGCACTTGAAGATCACAACTAAGATGGAATGGAACCGTCTTTTTGTTCTCTTTACACAGCACTTACTGAAATCATGCCATGGCCATGGAGAGGGCTCTTTGGCAGCATTGAGCACCTACAGCAGTGCTGATGCCTGAAGATGCCTGTCTATGAAAGAAACTTGTCTCCTTCATGCCTCCATCCTCATCCCTGGATTAGACTAGCAACCTGCTTCAGTTTGTGCTTTGTGTCTAAGCTAACCTCAGACACTTGATTTCCACTTGATTGGAAACAAGTGTGCCGAAAGCTCTCTGCTCTTTCTTCCCCATACAGTGTGGACTGCTGCCTGGCTCCAATCTGGAAACAATTACTCCCTCCTGTACCTACCCATTCTGAAAAGGGATTCATCCCTAGCCATTTTTTTCTCCATTTCCCACTTTTATTAGCTGCTTCCTTCATAAATCACAGCTTGTCCTTGTCTGTAATGCCCACAGAACATCCCTAGCTCTGGATGTCACATATTTCTGTTATAAGACAAAAATGCCACTGCATTTTAAGGCCAGGTCTCCCATGGGGAGTTTGGTATCAGTAAATGTGCCACAGTGAATTTGCCACTCCTTTGTCTTCTTCTGATAGGATGAGTATCTTATGGTGCTTGAATCTGCTTTCAAACCTGCTTTGGCAAGGGGTTGGACCCGGTGATCTCTCGAGGTCTCTTCCAACCCCTACGATTCTGTGATTCTGAGAAAGGGCTTTAAGCACCCGTTGTGTTTATGTTGGTGTAAATACCCTTGAACAACCCCAAAGAGCAGTCAGAAGGTGTGTGGATAAGCAGCAATGCTTGCAAGTACATGCAGATGATACTAGCATAGCACAGCCTGGCTACTTTAAAGAAAAAGAAGGTGCATGTATTCTTGGATTTATTCTTTCTTTCCAAAGTTCCTGCTTTTTTATGTGTGTATGCAGACATGAGGGCATGGGAGCAAACAGATGACCAGAATCTGGGGATATTTGCAGACAGGGAGAAGTTTATGCCCATGAATAGTGTCATTATAGTCAGTGGGGTCACTTTTTGGAAAAAGATTGATCACGTACTTTATTTCATGAAAGACAAGTTCCTGACTGAGAACAGGCACTGAGGAAACAGATTGGGAGTGGAAAGAGTCTAAAAATCTCTTTTCCTGCACTAAATTCAAAATAGCATTTCTCTTACTGGAAAAACAAACATAAGCTCATTTTGGGTGTCTGTCTGTCTGCCAGTGGGATTGGCAGTCCACACCTCCCGCAGATTCGGAGACCTCTGTGCCCCTGTTTACACTCTAGAGGCCGTGTCTTAATTACAAAAAGCTGATCCGCTGTGACATCAATTTCCCTCTCTAGGGGAAATTCCTAGCGCTCACATCCTAGCCAACTGTAGTTCTTTTTTGTTCTTTTTTTTTTTCCCCCCTTGGCCAGTCCAGACCAGCCTCAAAACAGCCATCTGTGTTTGACCTTGACTGCTACTTGCGAATCGCAGAGCTGCTCTCCTGAAGTGCTGACATACAGACAACTACTTCCAATGAGTTATCTTGATAGAGAAGTCAGGCTGTTGTCACAGCCAAGAGCCTGCTCCCTCTGCCAAGCGGCTCCTGGGGGCCGTGGGAGCTGAGAAAGTGCTGTCTGGGGCCTATCCTCCCTCAGAAAGGATGGACGTTGCCCCAGGCACGTTAGCTACAGCCCCAGCATAAACCCAGGGCAACCCCAGCAAGTGGATGTGCCCGTGGCAGCTTACGCCCCTCGCGTTTGGTGTCTGGGGATGCGGAGGTCATTTCCACCCATGGGATGCGCTCATCCAAAGCCTCACAGCTCTGCGGAGAGGGCTTGGCTCTAACTTTGGGCTGCTGTGAACGACCCGGCCAGCGTGGTGGAAGGCAGCAACACCAAGCAGCCGTGCCCGGGGCAAAGGCGATGCCGCGCCGGGTGCGGGGCTAGTCGGTGCCTTCGAGCCGGGCACAGCGGGACGCGGGTGGCCTTCAGCTCCCCGTTCCTGGGCTTGCTCAGCCTTTCCCTTGCCGCTCTCTGCCTGCCTTGACCGCCGCAGCCGGGGGAGGGCTGCAAAGGCCAGCAGCAGGCGCGGGGAGGCCGGGATGCGGGAGTCCCTCCGCCCGGGACGCTGCGGGATTTGCTGGCCGGGGGCCGCGCCGGGACCCGCCCGGGCTTCGAACCGGGTTGGAAAATGGCTCGTGTATCTTTAACCCACCGCGGCCAAGGCGCGGCGGCGAGGGGCGGTTTGGTTGGGGTGTGTTGGGTTTTTTTTTCTCTCTCTTTAGTTAACAATGGAAACTTTTTTTTTTTCTTCTTCTCAGCGCTCCCCTCCCGCCGCGCAGCGCCCAGCGCGCAAGAGAAAAAAAAAAAGAGAAAAAAAAAAAAGAAACTTGTTCCGCTGAGTTCAACCCCAGGCAGGCTCACAACTTCCTTCCTGCTCTCCTACCCCCCTCCCTCTGCTCTCCTCCTCCTCGCCGCTCCTCTCCCTCTTCTCCTCCTCCTCCTCCTCTCTCCGCCTTTCCAGCCGCACCGGGAGCGGGAGCCGCGGTAGCGGCGCGGACCTGGACGGAGCGCGGAACCGTCCGCGCCCGCGCAGGGCAGCGTCCCCCGCCGAAGCGCGGAAGAGGAAAGCCCGGCGACTCCCGGCCCCCCCGCGGGGCGAGGAAAGCCGCTTGAAACCGCGGAGAGAGCGGGACTCCCGGCCGTGCACCGCGCCCGCGGAGATGGTTTCTGCAGCGACCTACGGCCGCCGGCGCCGGCGGGCGCTGCCGGGCGGCGCGTACTGAGGGCGGGCGCGGATCCTGCTCCCAGGTAAGTCGCCGGGAGTGGGGGGGACGGACGGACACGATGCCCCCTCCGCCGGGGTGACTCCCGAGCAGCCGCGCCGGGAGCCCCAACGGGCTGTGTGCGGTTCCAGCCGGGCTCCGCGGAGAGGAAGGGGCGAGGCGGAGGCGGGCAGAGGAGCAGGGCGCTGCACCGGGAACGGGCGGGCTGTCCCGCACCCTGCCCTGGCCTCGAGCAGGCTGTCCCGCACCCAAAATCTGACCGCGCACCTCTGTGGCAGTGCTCGCTCTCGCACCCGAGCCGGCGTGCTGGGAGCTTTGCAGTGCCGGGGATCCCTGCAGAGAGGGGGTGCCCGCACCACCTGGGCTCTGCTGGGGCTCTCACTGCGTGCTTGGAAGGATGGGGAGCCTGTTGGTCACCCCCTCACTGAGACCTGTGGGCACTTAACTGCCAGGAGCCTCCCAGGGCTGAACAGGACTACCACCGAGAGCATCACACACGAGTGCTTCCAAAGATGTGTACCCCTGTTAGCCATGCTTAGCACACATACATGCAAACAAGCCCACACACTCATGTTGGCGGTGTGTTGGCATAGCTCTCACGGGTTCCCATGCCCCAGCACGGGATGGGCATTGCAGCTCCAGTAGCACTTGGAGCAAACTGATATGAAGGAAGGTGTGCTGGCAGACAGAGGGGCACAGAGAGCCACCTGCAGAAGCGGGGTCTCTCTCACATGTGTACACACACAGGGCGAACGCCACCACATGTGTCCGTACCTGGGATTCAGGCTGTGACTTGAAGGCGGTCGATGCCCCAGAAGGCAAACAGGGACAGGGGAAGCATGTTTAGACACGGCACGCATGAAGGTGTGCAATACCGTGTTGGTACAGATGGCGAGTTAGGAGAGTAGAGGGGACACGGTCAGGTACCATACTGTGGAAGCAGGGAGAGTTCTCATGTGTCGCTTGAGGAGAAATCCATGCCTGAGGCTTGATCTTGGTCATAGGTGACAAACCAGAAGGTGGTAACTTTGTGCTGTTGGGAATTGTTCCCTTCCTTCATTAAGTGTCAGCTTTGGGGGCCAAAACTTGAAAGCTGCTGGCTTCCAGCTCACACCAGCTGACTGTAACTCCCGAATTCAGGCCAAGAACGGCTGCTGACTGTGTGTCCGCTCGGACGCTGCTGCTGCAGCTGTGTGACAGGCCACCTGGAGAGGGGGCAGGGAAGGCAGGAAAGAGGGGAAACAGCTCCAAAACTGATTTCCCCTTGACTCAGACCCTTCTGACAGCTCAACTGGGTTGTGGCATGCTGGGGGTCTATGCAGGGACTGGTGGGGGGGCGGGCACACAGGAAGGAAAAAGTCTGGCCAGATGTGTGCATGCACAGCTGGAGGGTGAGCTTGGGGCGGGGGTGGGGGGGGTGGGGTGCAAAGCTACTCTTACCACTTGCCTCCTCTCTCCCCAGCCGTCCCGTTATATGGAGCTGCAGGTTGGGGCCAGCCCAGCTCCCCTGCTGCCACCCGGAGATGCTTCCGATCCTGGTGTGGAGAGACCCTCGGCAGCCCCGCGGAGCCTGAGTGCCGAGGCGGCGGCGGCAGCCCCCCTGTGCGCCCCAGCTGACTACTATGGCCGTGTACTGCTATGCGCTCAATAGCTTGGTGATGATGAATAGCAACAGCGAGGTGACAAGTGGCAGGAGCAAGACGCCGCCTCCTGGACAAGGGCTGCCCAGGGGCCCGGAGACACCCAGCAGCTGCCGCCCGGTCCCCGTCTTCAGCCCGGTCTCAGTGCCTCCCCGCTCCCCACACCGTGGTCCCGCTTTCCTCTACCCCCCGCTTGAGGAGCTCCCAAGGCAGCCGGGCAGCCCCAGGGGGCGGCGGGGCAGCTGGGGTGAAGAGGGGCAGCCGGGCAGCCCCACAGCATGGCAGCTTCAGCGAGAGCTGCACAACGTCCAGGTGAACCAGAAAGTGGGACTCTTCGAGGCACATATCCAGGCGCACAGCTCCAGCACACAACCACCGCGGAGCCCCCGGCCATCCTCACCCCGGCCCCGGCCTGCCAGTCCCGCAGCGCCGATGGTAGGACTTGGAACCGGACCCCGGCCACGAGCCTATGGGGAGAGTGAGGCCCCCAGTGACGGTGGGGTGCAGGTCTGGCCGAGCTCTGCAGAGCCCTCAGGGCGGCCAGTGGTGATGGTGGTCCCAGCTGTGGGGCTGGTGGAGGGCAGCAGCCCCCCGGAGCCATCAGGGCCTGGATCATGGCAAGGTGAGGTGGTCATGGCCCCTACAGGACTTGAGGGCCAGTGCCCAGCTGTCAGTGGGAGCATCCCCGCCGTCATCGTCACGGACCTGGGGGGCCCGGATGATGAGGCAGGCACCGTGCCCCCTGGCAACCTGCCCGTCCGGAAGCTGTCGTCGTCTTCAGCCTCTTCCACTGGGTTCTCCTCATCCTGGGAGGAGTCTGAGGAGGACATCTCCAGCGACCCTGAGCGCACCCTGGACCAGACCCCGGCCTTTCTGCAGACCCTGGACCAGCAGAAGCCCCGAGTGGTGAGTCTTGCACCAGCCTTGGGGAGGTGGGGCGAGGGCTGGCAGCATCCCTGCTCTGAGGCACAGCTGCGGTGGGAGGGCAGAGGTTTGTAACAGCAGAGGTCTGCAGAGAAACTTTCCACTTGCTTGGCAGTGCTTGATTTCCTTTACATGAAAAGCTTATCCCAGTTCCTAGTCTGAAGATCCCCTGCTTGCAGGAGAGAGCAGCTGTACCCATCCCACTCTGCATGGTCCTTGCAGAGCTTCCCCGGCACTACAGTTGCCCACCAGCGTGCTTGTCATGCACCCACGGACCGCAGGCTTTTGCTAATATGTGGTTATGAGCCTCAGCTTTCCCTCAGCACAGCTTCCCTGGGCACTAGAGGTTTCCCATGATTTACATGAGCGTAAGGGAGAATTTATTTCCTCCTTGGAGTTGAAGCTGTGTGTGCCAACTGTTAAAATTTACACTGATGCCCATCAGCACAATGTCTGCGTGCCTTTCGCGTGGAAGCAAAAATCTCTAGAATTTCTGATAATTCCCCTTCTGAAGAAAACATTTTACTTGTGTGGGGTGTCTTATATTTTAGGTGAGCATGTTTTTGTTAGGTATTTATACTGAGTTCATTTGCTTCTGGATCTTTCCTTCTTTGTCGTGGTGCTGGCTGGGAGGCTTCAGGTGAGGGAAAGCATCATTGTTGTCTTAGCTTTAGAGCAGGAAGGTCTCCTTGGAGAGGAGGGCATCAAGGCTCCCTCCATAGGCAGAGACTCATGGCATTTCTTGAATCATTTGGGGAGTTCGCTTGGTGTCTGAATGCTCTGCACAGAGTGTCCTTTGCTCAGAACTGTTTACACAATTTATCTAGAGGGCTCTGAGGCACTTTACCCCAGTGCAGGGTGCCCATCATGAGGTTCTCTAACCAGCACGTGGACTCTCCTGTCTTCCGGTTGGGAGACGTTACACCGATTTGAGCTCAGTGCTGGAACTTGGCATTGACAACCCCTGGAAAATGCAGGGCAATCCAGTGGCTCATTAATTAAGGAGTTTGATAAAAGGCCCGTCAACTTTCAGTGATGTGGTTTACTATGTAACTTTCCGTAGATGCTTGATAGTGAAGCTCTTGCAGAGCTCTGTGACATGAGGAAGACCAGTGCAGGGAAACATCTAAGTAAAGTCAAGGAATCAAACTCAGGGAGAAGTGTCTGATGATGGTTTGTAAAACACTCAGCAGTAAAAATAAGTATCTTTGCTCTTCTGCTTGTTTCATCCTGTTCTAAGAACTCAGGCTCAGTTCTGCTCAGGATGGAGTAGCAGTTGAGTAAAAGCACAGTTAATGAAGTTAGAAGTCTGCAGCTCATCGTGTTTGCAGACAGTTTTGTATTTTGGGGCTCTCAACTGATGAATCAGCTCGCTCCCTTTGGGAGCTGCTACAATCCCTCTGCTGATTAAATTCTTCAGGTTTTGTGTGCCTGAGCTGTAGCAATCTCTGCTCTATTCTCCATGCAAATGACTGTTCCTGGTGCCAGATCCCACTGATTTGCTGCTGAAAACAGTACGCTGATGGGCAAAACCATGCCTGACGCTGTTGTGGAAAGCTTCCTGCGGTCTCACGCTGACTGCACAGCCTCCTGTGGCCTCCAGCAAGCTCAGCTAGGCCAGTGGCTTGGCAATGAACAGGCAGGGCTCGCTGATGTTGCCAAACAGCCTGGATCAAAGCAAGCTCAGATCAGGTCTATGATCAGGCTAACTCTGGTGGGCTCAGTGGGACTACTCCAAGCCAAACGAGGTGAAGGTCTGGTCCCAGACGCATCAGGCAGCCCAAGGAGGTGCACTTGATCCTTCTGTTTCAGTGCTGGAGTCATCTCCACAGGGGCTGCTGGGCTGATTTACAGCGATACTTTCCACTGGGCTCTGCAGGTCCCATGCAGGGCCCATCACTGGCTTTGGCAGATTATAGTCAACTTCTCAGCAGGGTCATGCGCAAATGCCCAGTAATTCAAAGCTGCTTCATGTAAATAACACCCAACTTTGTGTATTGATTGGCAACATCTTTTAAACCCATAATGACAGCAGAAGGCAGCTACTGAAACAGTCTCAGGTTGCACACTCATTTGTTTTCATGAACTCACGACTTCCTTTTACTAATGCACATGGTCTGGAAATGAGATGCGTAATGAGGGAGAGTGTGTGAGAAGCTCTCTCCACAGCTCATGCTTTTCCGTCAAAATAAGTCCCGGGAGACCTTGGCCGACAGAAACCAACATTGTTCCTCTGAGTTGAGTAGATAAACGTGGGGCAGGCAGAGAGCCTGAGTTGCCTCTCTGCAAGGGGTGCTGCTGACACGGGGGAAGGTGATTGTACCTGGAGGAGAGGTAATGAGCAACAAGAAAAGCCGCTCTTGCTGCAGACACGGTCTGAGCCACACATCGTGCGTAGCACGTTTACAGGTTTGATAAAGAGCAGGCTTGCTTCTGCCCTTCCTTTCTGGAGGCCCTCTGGCTCAGCACATTTGTTAGGGATGTCTGGCTGTCTATTGTAATTCCTCCTGGTATCCCTGGGACACAGGCAGGCCCCTCCAGCTGGCACAGACTCATCCTCCACTGGTACCACAGGTAGGAAACTTAATTTGCAGCTGGGCCTGAAAATTGGTCAGTAAGAACATGATGTTGCCTGGTGGGGGAGGGAGTGTGGCCACTTTTTTTGGACACCGTGACCTGGGGCAGCTCTGTGGCTGATACAGGCTCTGCCTTTGTTTGTTGAAATTTTGAGAACACTGTACTCAATGTACTGCCTGTACCTGGAGCGCTCCAGTGCCCAGTGGGCTGCACAGCACTAGACAACCGTGACCCTGCTGTGATTATAGCGGACTTCTGAAGTGCAGTGACAGTAAGAGCAATTTGATGTTTTGCTATTGTCTGATTGCAAATTGCAAGTCCACTTAAGGTCTGAGTAAACCTCCGCGTAAGGGCTTTTGCAGCTGTGGCTTTCCCCGGGCTGTGGGCTGCTGCTGGAGAAACCCCACACTTGTTTATTGATGCTTGTAAGGTTTCAAAGACACTTGAGCAATTACACTTCTCAGGCTGTGTGGGAGGGACAGCCTGCCCAGGCAGCAGTTGGGATGCGGACACTGCAGTGTGACAACGCCGCGGGGCAGTGCTGGCTGCACACAACGCCCCCCCCCCCCCCGCCCCCCCCCCCTACCCCGCCACAGCGATGTGAGAAGTTTGGGGAAACAGCAGGTGTCCCTCTGCTCACCCACTGCCCAAGCTGTTGGAAGGCGACTGTCTTCATCATGGCGCGCGCGTCTCATGCTGGAGAGAGGATTTCTCCCCTCCTGGCTGATAGCACAGGTTGGGTGCATAGGAAAGTGAGAAGGTGCTCCCTGTGCCCAGCTCCTAAAGGGTTTTTTGCACCCAAAATAAGCCCCATTCTAGCTGTGACTCCCATTCACTTCAATGGGAATATGCAATTCTTTGAGGTTTGCTGTGCCTGGGGGACCCTGTTTGCTCTTCCCAAGGGAGAGCTGATTGCCTGAGGTGTGGTTGGTGGCAAGAGGCTTGGCCCCAGTCTTGGAAGCTGTCTGTGCCCTTGAAGGGAAAGATATTCCAATCCTGGTCATTGCAGTGAGTCATCATCGTTGACCTAAATCCCCTAATTTGTCAATTCCTTGGCATCTAGGGATAAAGCAACAGGGGGGGGGAGCAGAAATTGTGCAAGTACGTAGTATAGAAAAATAACATGACTAGGGCAAAAAAACCCACCTTCCTGGAAAAAACAGTTCAAGACACCGCAGTGTTCCTCTTCCTGGCTTTCCCACAGCCGCTGTGGAAGCACAAGGACACAGCAGAGCAGTAATCAAGTGACTCTCTGTACATTGTGAAACCGCTGCTCCTTTCAGCAGGCAAAGCAGCTTGCTCAGAATAAGAGACTACCATTAACTGGTGCAAAATGGCAAAGAGCTTTTGGAAAAAACCCTAATGGTGTTGCTGCTGACAGGTGATTTTTTAAATTGATTTATTTGTTTGACTCTCAATGGCTGTAACGCATTTCTAGAAAGGAGCCAAGTTTAGATAGGGTTCGTGTCAGCCAAGGGCCTGCGGGACCCTTGCTTATTTCACTTTGAGATGTTCCAAGGCATGAGCTGACAACAGCACTCCTGGTTTGTTCCTATAAAAATCAATCACATTAAATACACTTTCATTAGCTTTCTTCCTAGCTGTCGCTGTGATCAGGAAGTGTCTGTGTAACAGAAACCATGACCACATGGCTATGGTGATGCATGCAGGCCCTGGGAATGTATTCTGTATGCTGGCTGTGTTTATGTATTTTCCTCCTTCCTCCCACCATATTTTTCTTAAAAGCTCCTCAGCTTATGAGTTGGTGAGTGGGATCACCAATTTAGTATCGATATAATGCCTGGCATGTTCAGGCCCCGCTTGCTTGCTCTGAAGAGTTGCTCCTCTAGTAATGCGTATTCTTGCCCAGGAAGGTGCTTTGCACGCAGGGCAAGCTGCCAAAGGACGGAGCCTCCTTCAGCACCGCTGTGGGAAGACTGGGAGGAAAAGGAGAGTGAGGTCAACTTTTGGAGCACCATGCTCAGCAGACCTGGCAGCATGGCGTGTTTTGTCTGTCGGGATGAGATCAAGGCACCCCAGCCCCCCACTCCTCCCTTCCAAAATCAGTACCCCACCCCCACCCCAGTGCCTGGCAAGAGCTTCAGGCTCTGTAGGTGGAATCTGTGCACTCTGGACAGGTCATGAAGCACTGCTCCCTATTTGGTAGCTTAGCTTCTAGCTACCTACTCACGTAGCCTTCTTGAGGAATAAGAAGCCTTGTTCATGGTCTCCCAGTGATAAAGGCTGAGTGAAGATGCCACCATAACCTGATGGGGGCTGAACGATGCTATTTCAAGTCCATTTTCATGAGCTTTTTTAAGCTTATGGGGAAGGGTTTCTTATCTGCTCACATTCTTCATGACTGACAGAACAGGAATTGCATGGCACGTAGCAGATCCTTTTCACAGAGGGACTTGCTAGCACAGCTGCTGTCTCTTGCATTTTTAATTTTATTTTTTTTCTCCCAAACAATTTCACACAAAGGCATTTATAAAATGTGGAAAAGGCCTGGAGCATTTCTGAGGTGTGGGAAGAACAAACATTAGGCTCATCATCTTTAAGGTTCCCCAACTCTGGCAACAGCCAGGGTTCCTTCCCTTCTGACAGGAATGGCAGGAGCTTGGCTGGTTGGACCCTTTGGGATGTAAGCTGTGTGTCCGTGCAGTGGGGTTCCCAGATCAGCAGAAAATTTACAGCTTTGTCTTTACCTTTTTAGAGCCTTGTGACGATAAAAAACCCCAACCAAACCGTAGTCAACACCTGTCTCATGTTTTCCATATTATTTCTATACCGTGTTAGGACAGATTTGCATCTGAAGAAAATTTCATTGCAGCTCTGAGCTCTCATCCCCTGCGATGACGGAAAGCCAGTGCTGAGCTAATGTTTTCTTTGCGTGTGAATCTGCTCTAACTCACTAGAGGAATAATGGCGTCTACGTACGATGTTAAATGGTGCCTCGGCTAAGAGTAGTCTTCTGTAATTGTTAGAGATTATTTTGTTTATATCAGTAGGTAAATTTGTGCAGTAATTTGCTTTCTTCCAAAGAAGCCTAGCCAAGCTTTCGAAGAAAGCTGTGTTAATATTTAACAGACAGCGAAAACCGAATGTTAAAGTTTTCAACTCGCTGAGTAGCTTCACAGCCTGATAGCTGTTCTCAAACGTGACTCTTCGGGGAACGTGGGCTCCCACACTTGCTGGGTCACTCAAAATGGCCCTTTTATAGAATTCATCTTGCTCAGCCTCATTGGATATCTCCTCGGGATAAGTCTTCTCCTAAGGTACTTTTCTTTGATGGGATCTTGAGGATTAGCGCAGGAGTGTGCTTAAAACACAGGAATCCATTTCTGAAGCACTCGTGAATGTTTTCTATAAAATTTATTGGAATTTAAGCCTTACTCATGCACATAAAAAGCCAGGTCACGCATAGCCTCCACAACGGCTGCAAGCAGTTCAGGAAGCTGCTTCAGCCTGAGGTCTACCAGCTTCAAAGAAAGTGCTTCTGATTTGGCTTTTAAATCACTGTTTAGGCAGAAAAAACATTGTGATTTGCTCTGTAACGGGGTGTCCACCAAACAGTGCCTTTCAGCGTGAGTTGGTGTGGGTATGTTCAGAAGCTCGGGGTCTCCAGCCACGAGTTTTGGTCTGGGTATGTGACACGAATGTGCTCAGAGTTGGTGGAAGCTTTTGGAAAAGGTAGCTTGCAGCTGCTCCTTTCCCAGCCACGGTGGGAGTTCGCTGCCACAGAGCCTCTGTCGCAGCTGTGTGCCTGTGGAGATCCTCACTGCCTGAGTCAGGCATGGGTCGCATTGACTGAGTGCTGGCATTTTCTGACCTTAGTTTCTTAGCGATCGGCATATTATTGGAGCCTGAAGCTGCTGCAGACTGCTAAGACCCATATTATTATTAGCCTTTTGCCTCTCACAATGTATGTCTCAATGCTAACATACGTTTCAGCCCTGAGAAGAGTGAGTTTTTTATAGTAAAGAACATTCTTTTCATTAATGATGCGGCGTAAGAGACAGTCTAGTAGAAGGAATTAAATTATTCCTTTCAGATCTAAGATTTATTGCTAGCCAAAACAGAAGGATTGCTTTTGGAAGGAGAAGTAGGGAGTAAAACAACAAGTGCTTAGCACTTACAACTTCTTGTAAGCTGTACAGTGTATTATCTGATCAGCCCTGCACAACAGGAACTGCATTAGCATTCAGCACTGTTGTGGTTTTAAGTAATAGTAAAGCATCCCTTGTCTCCCTGACAGACATATATGAGCTCCGGAGTGGCATACCAACAGGCAGTTTAATGAATTTGGTTCAAAGGGCCGAATCGGGTTGTCTGAGGTTTGGTTTGCAGGGAGGTCGGCACCGGCGGTTGCCATGGTGTAGGCCTCGCTGGGTCCACGCGAGTTTTGCCTGGGGTTTCATGCGTAGCTCTTGGGGCTCTCGCCTCCTTGACTTTCAGTCTTGTACTTGGGGATTTGAAAAATGGGGCTCTTGGACTGTGTGAAGCAGAGGGAGTTCTCAGCCAGGTCTCTTTCCCTGTCACAAAACTCCCTTCAGCCTGAATGCTTTAGGCTTTGCCTGCATGGTGACCAGTGTATCAACACCGGCAATAACCAGCACAGCTTGTGTCTTGGTAGGATGGCTATGGATGGGCCAGGAAGCAGGCCCAACCGTCTCCCATCAGAAGGGACCGTCAGAAACGTGCCACTAGAGTGGAAGTTAGCAGAGGGCGAAGCAACAGGCAGCACCTACCTTCGGCATCACCTCCTCCCCCTCCCCCTTTGCTTCCTGTCCCTTTGCCCTTGCTTGGGCAATTCATCTGCAGCAAGATAAAATCAAAGAACCCTCTTCCTTTGCTAAACAATTCTCTCCTTTTGTTAGGGTCAGATAAAATGCTGATAAAAGCTGTTGTAGCTCCCACCGAAGCCAGCAAGAGCATGCTGCAGATTCGGTCCTTGGCCGATGTTCGCCTTGCTCTCCCCTGCACGCATCCAGTTACATCGCGCAGTAGATCCAACACTAAACTGAATAAATGGAGCAGAGACGCGGTCTCCATGGTAGTTTTGCCCATTGAGAGGTATGGTGCTTCAGGGCCTTTGGGGGCAGGAGTTTCAGGAATGGAAAGATCTGCTGGGTGACTTTTGGCAAAGTGCATTTTAGGGTCAGGTGCTTTTTCTCTCGTTCTGCACTAGAGAGTCTCCAATCCCTGCTGCTTGGGAAGAGGGCAGGAGCGGAACCTTGCTCGCTGAAGCTGTGCTTTGACAAGGCATTTTGGAGAGGCACAGGAATAACTTTCATCCTGTGGAGCTAAACGCATTCAAAACATTTTCATTAAATGGAGACTTAAATGCAATGGTGGAGGGAGCCTGGGTGTACCCCTCAAAAGAGAGGAGAGCAGGGTGCCAAGGAGGAGCAGGGGTGAGGGGGAGGTGGGTGGGCTCCTTGCGTGTGGACTATAGGAACTGCTCAAGCCCCATTAGATACCCAGGGGCGTGTTCCCACTGCGAGCGAGGTACAGAGCAGCCGGGGGAGAATTAGCAAAGTGTCCAAGTGTAATATGGTTGCTATTATGGGTAATATGTATTTAACGCTCTGCAGGGACCATTCAAGCCTGCATCTGTGGGAAGGGGGAAAAAAGGCAAGATTTGCTTTTTTGGCAGGCTGCGGATCAGAGAGTCCAATCTGCGATCTCTGGGTATGTTTTATGTGGGTGGGTTTTGTTAAGTTACAGGCAAAGTTATTGCACCCCTAGGCTACTCACATTAAATGTTTCTCTTATTTTAGGAACATTCTTTCCAGGCTCAGCTAGATTTGTTTTTATCTTCTCTATGGCAATTGATGATCTAAGTTTAAAATGTATAACTCGGCAGGATTCTCCTGTTATATATTTCTTCCACAGCTGTAGCTGAATCAGGACAGCATAATCCAATGACATGCTGCAATGCCTAATGCTTTCTTTGATACATTCCAAATTAAAGGAGTCACCAAAGTTTACATGCCCAAAGTAATCAATTTAAACAATAATAACAACAAATCCCAGGCCATGATTATATCTTGAAAGTGTTGGGGTTCTGGGTTTTATTTTTTCCCCTCCTAACTTCTCTGGTCCAGCTTAAGTCTGTTTGTAGGAAACTCAACGGGACAGATAAAAGATGATGAGGCAAACAACTTAATCCCTTAATAATGTCAAGTGGAAAATCCAACAACAGATTGGCAAGGAACTCAAATAACAACTTCACAGTGGCCCTTCCTGAGGACTACAGACCTAGTTTAAAAGGCCAGTCTTGGGATATAATTAGAGATGAGCCTGAATTAGTGCCCACAGGTTCAAACATTTCTTTGAACTCTGAAACAGAGCCCAATTCCATTGTTTTATCCATGCCTGCCTAGCGTCAGCTTAGCTCCACTGAAGCCAGTTCAGCATCACCTTGCATCCTCACGCTGCCCTTGGTACCCACATAAAGTGACCATGAAAGCCCCCACCATGGTGTTTGCACCTCGGGGTGCTGTTACTGATGAGACTGTGGGATGGCAGTGCGACTGCGCTGCCCAATTAGGTTCCTGTCATGGCAGTGTGAGGAGGAGGAAGAGGAGGCGAGCTGGGCACCGCTTCCTGCCACCGCGCTGGCCTCTCAGTCCCACCAGTTCATCCTGCTCTGGCCAGGGGCTGGCATACAGCTGCACCCCCACGCAGCACCCCTCATTCCTGCTGGTTTAGGACAGCGTTGGGCTGCCATTTATAGATGCACCTTGAAAGCAAGGCATGTGGTGATAGAAGTAAGAGGCACTTGGAAATGCAACTGCCAACCACCTTCAGGAAGAGGGCGTTAATTGTTATCTCCATGGAGCTATATTTACTTGGAGCTGAAAGCCCTTCACCCTGGGGTGGGAATGCCGCACTGGGGGTAGAGGCCAGGGCATCCAGAAAGGAAACAAAGGAAAGAAATATTAGAACCGTGTCTTATCTCTGTCCACCTGAGTTACTGTTGTGTTTTAATAGAATATGTGAAACCCATTGTTTGAATAAACCCTGACGAGTGTGCTTTCCCAACTCCATTGTTTTAACATTCTCCTAGGAATTTGTATAGAAAATGTTCCCAGTCCAGTTTATCTCTCTCTGCTTGACAAATCCTGCATTTCCCTTCCATAATTTCAGCAGTGGGAACTAACCTTGATCTTTTTGCAAAGCCAAGAGAATCGCCTTGTCGGGTGTCACATTGCCACCTTCAAACACAGTGTCATGGGTTTTGGGCAAGATGTACCACCACTGAAAGGAGGTTTGTGTAAAGCTTGTGTTGCAGATGAACTTTTGGAAAAGCTGCTCTAAACCAAACCAGGCCCTCTCTCAGAGGAGGGAGCAACTAATGTCATCCAGCGCTCTCAGAAGTCCCGTTGCACAGCAGGTTAAAGCAAATGGTCTGGAACCAGCGATACAGCTCAGCCCCTCCACTGTTAGCAGGTCAAGATCTGTGTTTCATCTTGCGTGTAACAGACTTGGCCTCTCTCCTCGGGACTCTGCTTTCTTGTGTCACTCTTCGTTGCTGGGATGGCTCTTTAGAGCCTGGGAGAGCAGTGTGGGAGTATGGATGGCCAGAAGTGACCGTAACATTGACCAAGTGCTGGGGCGGTACTGAGAGGGAAATGCAGAGGTAGCACGATGCCGCCTTGTCAGCTCTTGTGGATGGGAACCCTTCCCAGAAGGCAGAAAGCTCCGAGGAGCCTGTTTAATATAGGCTGATCTCATGCATGAGCATACGCAGGAGTTGACCTTTCAGCACTGAAATGAGAAGTGATGGGAATAGAATAAATCACAGCCTTGAAAGAAGAGCCAAGTAGCTTAGATTTGCACCTCAGGAGAAGGAGTCAAGGTGGGGAAGCTGAAAGAGCTGCAGAGGAGCCAAGTGACAGGTTCGAAAAGCGATCTTTCAGCTGTGGGTTTGGCGAGTCTTTGCAGAGCAAGCCTGCAGAGGAAAGGCTATTGAGATGTGAAGCTGAGATAAGAGGTGATGAGCCCCAGAGGTGAATTTTAGTGTGGTGGGTAGGTTGGAAAGACCCTGTTAGGGATGTTATCCTGAATAAATCTACAAGGCTCACAGATGGGTTGGATGTGAGGATGTGAGAGAAATAGATCCAAGTTTTCCACCTGCTAAAGGTTTCAGGGTAGGAGCAAAACACTCACAAATGAGAGCGGTAACATTTATGCTCACATTGCAAAGGCATAAGCTTTTTCTGTGAACTGCCAGGCTGCAAAGAATCCAGCCTCTGCTTTGCATTGCAAGCCTCAGAGGCATCATCTTTCCTTCGAAACCAAAGTTTCCATGAACTTGATAGGAGGTAGCTCCGAGCCCCCATGGCTCAGAGGAACTCCTTCTGCTTGGTGCCTTCCCTTGGAGCCCAACTCCCCATTTGGTCTCAGAGAAGGGTGGTTCAGCATTTTTTCAGGGCAGCCATAGCAGAGGTTCAGGGTGCTCTGCAGCACAGAGCCCATTGCTGCCTGGAGAGATGCTGGGGTTTGCCCTCCTAGCCTGCTCTTCTCAATCCCCTGTGCCACATCCCCAAGGCAGCTGTACCCCCAGCCCTGTCCGGACAGACCTTGATGGGATAGAAGGTTGTAGGAGCTGGCTGGAGCTGGGAGAACAGTTTTCTGTCAGAGAGTATATTTTCCAGCAAATGTCAAGGGGGAGGGGGAGTCAAAATGATTCACAAATCCAAACACATTTTCTGAATAGTTCTGGCCTAGAAAAAAAATACAGAGGTGGAGGAAGAGGGAGGGTTGTTAAATATAGCGATGCGTGTCATTCTGACACTTTCAGAATGAACTGTTTCATTTTGGGAATGGTTTGTTTATGTTTTGCAAGCATTTGAAAAGTAGATTTGATTCAAAATGGCATTTTTCACTTAAAAGTCGACCTCAGCACTCAAACACATTGAAAGAAGAAAAGGTTTTTTAGAACTTACATAACCTGAAATGAAACACCTCCTTTTGCTTTGGCTCCAGATGAGATATTTTGGAGTTTTCCTTCCACAGCCCCATGATTTCAGCTTTGTTCAGCTCAATCTGCACATCTCTCTTGGTTGAGCTCTGATGTTAAAAAAAAAACCCATCCATGCTCCATCCAGCTCCCGTGCTGGCCGACTTTTAAATCTAATGCCTTGGAGCAAGTATTTTAGTTTAATCTGAGGTCAACCACACTTTGCTGTGATTCAAACTGAAACCTGTGGTATCAAATGAGTAAGAGCAGTAGGTTTTATAGATAACTGGCAGCTTCTCCGGAAGACACAATGTCAAAGCTCATTTAGAAAAATAACCCAAACTCCTGGGGCCCTGAAATCTGATCTAGAAATCTTCAGAGAAGCTGGCGTTGGCAGACAGCTGAATGGCAGACTTTCACTCCCCCGACGCTCACACTGGGCTCATTCAACTGATTCATTAAAGGGAAATGAGCAAACAGCTAGTAATTACTTTGCTGTAGCCAAAACGTGCCACTGAGTTTCCCCGGACATAGGGGAAGGAACGCACGCGCCCGCTATACGATAAGTCATCATCACGTTTACCATCCCCCGCTGGCTTTTCTGCCCGGCTGGGACACGTCATGCCGTTTTCTCCCCCAAAGCTCATCCTTTGGCATCTGGAGCAGAGCCACGTTTCCTGAGATTTACCTCGAGTGCCTCCTGAGCCCCTTCCCTTTGCTTCTTGGGAGGGTTCAGGCACCGAAGAGGGAGAAAAAGGATGCTTCAGCGTGGGACAGCAGCCTTTTTAGCAGTAGCCTCTCTTGCACAGGGACCTTAGGAAAGACCTTTTCCATTTGTGGGAAGATCTGGGGTTTTACCTGCTATGGGAAGGTTCATGAGCGATTTTCTGGCCCACTGTAATTTTTGTGTTGCTGCAGGGACAGGATACGGACATTGCTGTCATCGAGCTGTGTAGAGGCGAGGGGTGGCAGTGGCCAAGCGGAGGGGTGGGCAGGGCTCCTTTGTGGCCCTGGCAGCAGTGGGAGCTGGGACAGCTCTGCCCGCTTCCCTGCAACAGCACTGGGTCCCCATACAGGGGGGGATGTGTAGTGCCTACAGCGGGACAAGGAATCGAGGCTAGTACGTATGTACCAGCGGTGTAGACCACACACTTGCTGTGAAAACGTAAGGACTCCCCAAAATAGTGAGGATTGTCTTAACACCAAATGTTTTGGGTTTGGTTTTGGTTGGGGTTTTTTGAAGTGCTGGGTTTGTTTGTTTTCCTAGTTTCTGTGCCTTTGACTTGCACTTGGGACATGTTTTCAGTGTTCTCTGCGAGCCAGAAGGCTAGATAGAAATGCATTTTCTTTTCAAAAACGAAAGCTCAGAGTCTCAGCCTGCTGACTGCCAAAGCTGGGGGCTGTGAGAACAAGGCAGAGAACTAAAACTGCAGGAGCGGGCAAACGGGCTATTGAAATAGCTGCTTCTCTCCGTCAGCGAACAGGCTGAATGGAAAGAAAGGCCAGGAGGGCAGAGCATGGAAGCCGAATTGGCTTTCCTGTACCAAAGGGAGGACGCCAGCTCTCCCCCCGCCCTGCCCCAGATGAAGCAAAAAGCCCACACACAGGCAAAGCGAAATCTGCCTGTATCTTTGTATGTGTGTCGTGACGCCCCGGAGAGCAGGTGGCATTCGACTCACACATCCCTGCCGAAATACAGGCGTCTCTCCCAGGTGAAATCTGGAGGTGGGGGCACAGACAGAGAGATACAAGCGATCGCTTGTGTCCCCTGAGAACCAGGAGCACGCAAACTGCACATGGAGGCTCACACCCCTTCTCTGTCAGTGCTGGGTATAAAGTGCAATTTGGAAAGTAATCACTGTTCCTACAGATAGAGGAGATGTGGGGATCTTTGACACAAGCAGGGGCTGTGAGGTAGGAAGAGAGCTCTGACTGTAGCAAACATGAAGTGGGGGGGCAGTGCAGAGTCCACCGGCCAGCACCTCACTGCACATTGTAAGTTCTATAGCAAAAGCACTTCAGCTTTCCAACTAAACAGTTGCATTCAGCCAGCGATCTCTGGAAGGTCGCACACATCTAGTGACGAACCTCAGGCTCTGGCAGTGCTCAGAAAATGCCAGGCAAGGTCTTTGAACCTTCCTGAACCACCCCCCACATTGCTGAACGGCACAGAGGTGCTGTGTGAAGTGACACTGAGGGTTCTCCAGAGGCTCCAAGGGGGTTTGGACTTCCATTTACTTGCTCTCATTGGATACGTAGGCACATTCTCCGGTTTGCCTCTTGCATTAAGATGCTGCAGAGTTCACCTTTCTCCTTTCTAGCTGTTAGGAATGTACCTTTTCTGCCCCAGGGCAGGAGGTGACATGTTGTTCCTTTTAGCGTGTCCTTAGAGCTATTGCATGTTTAAAGGGAACAATCCTTTCAGGGAGGGACTTTTTACAAGGGCATGCAATGATTGGACGAGGGGGGATGGCTACAAACTGGGAGAAGGTAGATTTGTACTAGACAAAAGGTAGAAATTCTTTCCTGTGAGGGTGGTGAGGCCCTGGCACAGGCTGGCCCAAAAAGCTGTGGCTGCCCCCTCCCTGGCAGGGTTCAAGGACAGGTTGGATGGGGCTTTGGGCAACCTGTTATGGTGCAGGCTGTCCCTGCCCATGGCAGGGGAGTGGAACAAGATTATTTCTAAGGTCCCTTCCAACCCAAACCATGAATAATCACGGATGATCTCAAAGCAAAAGCGTGGACGTGCAGTGTATCCGTGGGCCTCGTGCTCTTCTCAGCTGCTCCAGCTGCAGGGTTAACCGTGCTGAAGTCACACCAGGAGAGCACTTCTGGAGGTTACATGCAACATGCAGATGGCCTTCCTGGAGAACAGCTGCCTCCACAAAACTAGCTAAAACTACTGTTGGCGTAACAACCAGAATTAGAATATTTCCAGGAGATAAAGCTAAGGGAAGAAAGCTGCTCTGCTGGCTATTGTCAGAAAGGAGAGTCTTGCATAACAGCAACATTTTCCATATACTGTGCAATTAAGCTCCTTGCTGGGGAATTAAATGGCAGGGCAGTTTAGACAGCGCAGCCAGCTGTAACGTAACACAGGTTACAACACATGCACTCAGTGTCAGTCCGTGGTGTCAGTGTTTATTGAATGGAGTGGGGACTTGAGAAACAGGCTTTGGCATGGGGAACACTAACAACCTGATGGCACTTCACCTCTCGAAAGCAGCTCCACCAGCAGTAGAATATTTTGGGGAATAAACTCTTCAAAGATAAAATACTTTGGAAAGTATCTGATAATCCCTTTAAACCCTAAGACATAGTAATTTTCATACTGGGTAATGAAAAGCATAGATTTCACCACTAATCTTCAATAGCTTTTTGAGAGGCAAAGGAGGCTCTAGGTGTACGGTCAGTGGCCATTCCAGATGATCTCAGAGTCACAGAATTGTAGAATGGATAGGACTGGAAGGGACCTCAAAGTTCATCAAGTTCAACCCCCCTGCCATGGGCAGGGACACCCCTCACTAGATCAGGTTGCCCAAAGCCCCATCCAACCTGACCTTGAACACTGCCAGGGAGGGGGCAGCCACCACCTTCCTGGGCAACCCGTGCCAGTACCTCACCACCCTCATAGTAAAGAATTTCTTCCTAATATCCAATCTAAATCTACCCCCTTCCAATTTAAAACCATTCCCCCTCGTGCTATCACTCCATGCCCTTGCAAAAAGTCCCTTCCAGCCTTCTTTTAGGACCCCTTCAGGGACTGGAAGACCACTGTAAGATCTCCCCGGACCCTTCTCTTCTCCAGGCTGAACAACCCCAACTCTCTCAGCCTGTCTTCATACGAGAGGTGCTCCAGCCCTCTAATCATCTTTGTGGCCTCCTCTGGACCTGTTCCAACAGCTCCATGTTTTTCTTATGTTGGGGACTCCAGAACTGGACACAGTACTCCAGATGGGGTCTCATGAGGGGACAGAATCACCTCCCTTGACTTGCTGGCCATGCTCCTTTTGATGCAGCGCAGAATATGATTGGCCTCCTGGCTGTGAGCACACATTGTTGGCTCATTTCAAGTTTTTCATCCACCAGCACCCCCAGGTCCTTCTCTGCAGGGCTGTTTCTATCACACCATCTGCCAGCCTGTATTGATGGTGAGGATTGTCCTGACCCAGGTGCAGTTCCTTGTACTTGGCCATGTTGAACCTCATGAGGTTCACATCGGCCCATTTTTCCAGCTTGTCCAGGTCCCTCTGGATCACATTCCGTCCTTCTGGCATGTCAACTGCACCACTCAGTTTGGTGTCATCTGCAATCTTGCTGAGGGTGCACTCAACCTCACCATCAATGTCATTGATGAAAATCTTAAATAGTACCGGTCTGAGTACAGACCCCTGAGGGACACCACTTGTCACACCATCTCCACCTGGACATCAAGCCACTGACATCAAGGTCTCTTGATGCGACCACCCAACCAATTCCTTATCCACCAAACAGTCCACTCTGTATCTCTCCAGTGTGGAGAGAAGGGTGCTGTGGCTTTACAGAAGTCCAGATAGATGACATCCATTGCTTTTCCTGTGTCCACTGATGCAGTTACTCCATCATATAAAACCACTAGGTTGGTCAGGCAGGATTTGCCCTTGGTGAAGCCACGCTGGCTGTCTTGAATCACCTGTCTTCCATGCGTCTTAGCATAGCTCCTAGGAGGAGCTGTTCCATGATCTTCCCAGGCACAGAGGTGAGGCTGACAGGTCTGTAGTTCCCTGGGTCCTCCTTTTTACCCTTTTTAAAAATGGTTACAATGTTGCCCTTCTTCTAGTCACCAGGGACTTCCCCTGACTGCCATGACTTTTCATATGTGATGGAGAGTGGCTTGGCAACAATATCAGCCAATTCTCTGGGGACTCTGGGATGCATCTCATCAGGTCCCATAAACTTATATATGCTCAGGTTCCTCAGGTGGTCACGAACCTGATCTTCCCCTACAGTGGGAGGGGTACCCTTGTGCCCCATCTTGCTGCCCACTGACCCAGTAGGGTTGAGGAGAGCTGTTGCTAGTGAAGACTAAGGCAAAAGAACTTACTGAGTACCTCAGCCTTCTCATCTGTTGATATGAGGTCACCATTCTCATTCATCAGGGCAGGTACACTTTTCCTTCACCTTCCTTTTCTGGTTGACATACTTGTAGAAGGCCTTCTTGTTATTCTACGCATCCCTTGCCAAGTTCAGCTCCAGCTGCACCTTGGCCTTCCTGACCCCATCCCTACACAGCCAGGCAGCATCCCTATGTTCTTCCCATGTCGCCTGTCCCTTCTTGCACTGCTGTTGCCTGCTGGTCCCTTGCTGTCTCCTTTTGCTGCTGCAGGAACCAGGGCCAGTGATCGGAGCTGGCTGACTCCTGGAACTAGGCTTCCCTCTCATTTTTCTGGAGAAGGATCGACGCTCTAGAATGTTGCTCCATTTCGGTTGCAAGTCTGGAACGAGATTGGGCCAAATCAGCTCTGTTGTAGCTCCATGGAGTCTGGTGGGCTTGCACGAGGGATAAATCTGATCCAGAGTAAAAAAAACACAGATGGGCTGGGTTAGTGCATTGTTTATGTGAGTGGCTAGACTGTGGAGATCTGCCCAAATTGCAAAATCCCCCCCCTACCAGCTGTCTCCGTGAGGGATCCTTGGGAAAGCACGGCATGGACAGACGGGTGACGAAACGCAGCACAAAGACTGAATTTCCCCTCTCTTCCTACAGCAGGTCTCTTATGCTCGGAGCTGAGGACCACGTTGGCAGGGGTGCGTGGGCTCAGCTCACCAACTGTGCTGAGCCAGCATCTTGGGGAGCAGTGTAGGTCAGATTGCCCTGCCCTCCAGTGGGACTGAAGTTGTAAATATGATTTTTTAGGGCAAAAATAGGAAGCATCCACTAGAGCTATTTCTGATAACCTCAAAAGTTAGAATTTGGTGGTTGGTTTTTGGGGGCTGGTTTTTTTTTTTCTCTCTTGTTTCTTTAGCGGGGCTTCTGAGCTCTCCAGCAGAACAGGAAGTAGGCTGAGGTGCTGTTTGAGTAACCAGCATCGTCAGATCAATGGAAAAAATGGTTCGAGTACATTTTGTGAAAGTGCAGCCAACAATTTTGAAATTACTGCAGTTTCTCTTCCTAGATCAGGGCTGTTGTTCATGCCAAGGGGACTTGTGGCTGCCACTGCTGTGTCTGTCAGCAAACAGAGCGTTTCTTTTTGATGATGTACATGATGTGCGCCCAGGGGTGAAGCAGAAACCTTTCCATTGATGTCCTTGGATCAGATTCCAGAAGAGTTAATCTCTCAGCGCCATCCGGGGATCCGATCTAATTTGGAAAAGGCTACAGTGCCATTTGGAGGACAAAATAAACTTGCTTTTATTGAAAGTTGGGCACGGGGAGGTCGGGGTAGGTGAGGAGGGCGGGAGAGGATAAGGGGTGCCATTTTGCTGTCATGGAGGAAGGTGCACGGGTCTCAGTCTCAGAATTGAGGCCGTTCCTACATTTTAGCGACACTTGGAGCTTCTTTCATGTTTTGCAAGCTCATCCGAGAGTTAAATGTATGCCAAATGAATCTTTCAAGGGAAGCAGAGATGGGCTGAGCGTATCTCCAGCACAGATAATTCAAAGGAAGTGCAACTTTTAAAAAAGCAGGTGAAGTGCCTCTAAGAATCTACCTGTTTTTTCCCGGTTTTCTTTTTTCCCTTTTCCCTCCCCTCAGTCCCGCATTTTGCCGCTTTGCTGTCTCGTGTCACCGTTTCCTTTTCCCCCCTCTAGCTGTTCTCAGAGGCATACAAAGGGGTGTTCGGTCCCGTCACATGCTCCAGCTGGAACTGGAGCACGACTCTTTCCTGACTGTATTTTCTCCAGGGCTTTGTCAAGTTTAGCTGCAGACGCTCCCCAGCTTTTCGCTGATGGGCTTTTCAGCTGGACTCTGCTTGCGACACTCAGGCTGCAGGCGGGCGAAGGCCGGCCCAAGCTGCGGAGCGGAGGCGATGCCGTGAGCATGGGTCTGTACGGGTGCCTGTGGCGAGCGCGCGATGGGGCGGCTGTGGGGAGGGAGCGGTGTGGCGTGGCGTGGGAGAGCGCGGCCAGGAGAGAGAGATAAGACGAACAGGAAGGCAGCAAAGGGGGGGAAAGGCAGGTGGAAAAGGGAAATGACCACAGAGGCCCGGAAGACTAAGGAGAATACAAGGGAAGCTGCGAAGCCATCTGGGAATCTGCTTTAGCCATGTGTAAATCGCACCCGTTCTTGCAGCTCTCCCCTCCGCGCAGGGCAAAGCAGCGCCCGGAGGAGGCCAGGATGGCGGCGTGCAGCTGCACGGGGTGAGCCTGCGTGGGCGCGGGGTCAGGACAGTGCATGGGGAGAACGTGGGGACCAGCCCAGTGCAGGTGTGGGAACAGCCCCGCGCAGGTGCGGGGGAACGGCGGCGGCAAGCGCGGGGGTGAGGGGAAGTGAGTGGGTGCCCCGAAATGGGGCGCGGGAGCGGGCAGAGCTGTGGCAGAGCCGGGTCCTGCGAGGACAAGGGTGGAGGTGGAGGGAGCTGCTGCTGTGTCAGCTTGTCGCCTGCAGCAGGGGCGAGCTGGAAGGGAAAGAGGTGTTGTGGGGTGGAGGCAGGATGGGAAGCCGGGAGAAGCCAAGCACAAAAGCTGATCGAGGGATGGAAAAGGAGGAAACCGAGGGGGAAAATCAGGTGGAAAGTTGCAGGTAGCGGAATAAAGTGTCGTGGAAGGCTGGCATGGGAAGGTAGGGGAAAGTGAGGAGAGCCCAGATAAGTTTGAAAAAGCGCTTAGTGATGTGTGGGGTGGGATTTGAGGCAAATAGCTATCTCTGAGCCAACCTCCCTTTGTGGGGAGTAACAGGCCCCTGCAGAGCGCGGCATATGTGACCTGCCTGCACAGCATGAGGGGAGCTGTGGCTAGACAGCACCCTGACTGTAAAAGGAGTTAAAACTAGCATAGATGCAGTCTTCTGCACTGAGTAGGGCTAAAAATAGGTGAGATGAATTGCAGTCCCGAGGACAAAATGTTATGGTAAATGAATACAAACGATCTCATGTTATCTAGCCAAGCACATTCGTGTCTCCTCCATGCATGTGCATGCAAGTGCATGTGCCCATGCTTGTGCACATTAGGAGCATGTGTGAATGCCTGGCTGGGACATCTGCATTTCGTATCTTCTGTGCAAAAGTCTCCTCTGCACCTCAGCCGTAAAAAATTGGGCCACGCACAATGCTCGAGTGGGCTGTAGTTCCTCATTTGTCTGTGGTTTGTGCCATAAATCATTCCTGAGAATCTCAAGGAAGAGCAGGGAGACAGGTTGCAGTTTCAGGGGCTGCTGCTGCTGCCTCCATTGCTCTCCAGTATAGAAGGAGCTGCAGGGTTTTTCTAGACCCTCCCCCAGTTTTAGCTCAGCTCTGCAGGCTGCCTTCAGCAGCATATGGGGCTTCTGGCTTAGGGGCACTGGCTGTCTCTGCCAGAGATTTGGGGTTACTTTGCTTTAACTTGTGCTGGGAGGCACCAGTGTGACAGGGGAGGAAGGTGCCCGGTCCCTGATGGTGCCCTTTGCCCCCTTGCCAGCTGACATGAAGGAGAGATGATTTCACTCTTCCGGTGAGGAAACCAGTTAGGACAGAAAACCACATCCCCGGGGGTCCTGCATGGGATGTGCTTACAGAAACCCAGACACGCACGGTTATGTCACAGAATCTCTTGCATGTGGACTGGGTTGGCATGGATGGTCTGAGCTGGGCCATCAGCAGGATCCATCAGCAGGATTCACCTGCATAAGAGACATCCTCTGGCTGCCCCAGTTAGCTCTCTGCAGCCTTGCTCTCCTTCCCTGTCTCAGTCCCCAGGTTCGCCCCGATCTCCAAAATTAGGTCTGCAAGTCCCTCGCCTCATCTTTAAAACTCTCTGTGCAATTAATGTGCACGAGGCACGTCCTTGGCTGCAAATGCCCCTGCAACAAGAGGCTGCATGCGGTTTGGCTGCAGGGAGGGCTCATGGTTACGTGTAGGAAAAGCTGCAGATGTATCTCTGCCCCAGAAGCAGCAGTTTGCTTGGGGAGGCCGTGAGTCTCTGGTGCTGCCTGAGCTGCTTACAGTCTCTGCTGCAGTGGAGAACTAGTTTTAATCTGGTGGGGTGATGTTGCGCAAACGCTTTTGGTGCTTGGGTCTGGTGAGATGTAGTCGAACTCTGTTGCTTAGTCCTTTACTACAGGCTGCTCATTGTCATGCCGTGCACTTCCTCTGCCTGAAAAAGCATTTAGAGAAGCTCGGATCCCCAGGCCACATATTTTCAATATTTATGCCTCCTGAATGATTTTCCAGGGAAGCTTTTAATCTTACAAGTCAAGGAAAGACGTGCATTTGTTAGAACTAATACCAGTTTGTTCTCAGGCAGCAGGTGGGCCAGAAAGCCTTATTTTTGTGCAGTTAATTTTGTAAGAGCTCCCTCCCCTCCTCCTCCATGCTTTCATTTGTTTCTGCAGCCTAGGGTTTCTGAAGACAAGGGTTTCTAAGGGCCAATGGCTGTCTTGAGATCACTTGCTGGCAGCACGCATGGGAGCAGCACGGAGGTGGCCATCCCTGGCTTTCCATATTCGTGTTAGCTGTTGGAACATGTTGCCTCACAAGAGCTATAGGGGTATCACCCCACTGAGTTCTTTAAACCTCTTCAAAGGGGATCAGTAAAAACCCAGTAAGCTGGTTCCTGGTTACTGTAGCAGTTTCCAGGTTGTTTTTGTTTAGAGATCTGCATGAAACATTAGTTTCTGCCTTCCTCCTCTGCCAGTCCTCAGGACAAGAGTGAAAAGGTCCTGGTAGAGAAGACTGAGGTCAAAGTTCATACATGGGATTATTTAGCCTGCAAACTTAATGGGCTTCCGGTGAAATATTTAAGATAATTGTGAAAACTCTTCCATTCCTTCCTTTCTACTTACCCTGTCTGGTAACAAGGCGTACACTTGGCGTGATGAAATCACAAGGAAGTGCACGCAGACTTGGAGAAGAAGTTAGTTGTCAGCCCTGCGCAGAGCCACCCTGGGGAGCTCCCTGCGGTGGGATGCTCCAAGCCCACCTGTGCCGAGGGGAGAAGGGGCTGGGGGAGCGCCCGAGCCACCTGCTTGCGGCTTTATGGGCTGAGATACAAGCCACGTGTGGGATTTCAGCAGCAGCCGTAAACTGATCATGTGGAAGGAACAGGACGAGATTTCTGTGCTGCGTGGGCAGCATTGCACAACAGCC
Source organism: Gallinula chloropus (assembly GCF_964237585.1). Lineage (NCBI taxonomy): Eukaryota > Metazoa > Chordata > Aves > Gruiformes > Rallidae > Gallinula > Gallinula chloropus. The sequence goes on from NC_140087.1 coordinate 71,631,541, forward strand.
CCCTCCCCGGCCAATGGGTCCAGGGCTGTCCTCATACTGAGGCTCCTCTCCATCCTCTGCCCATGGGGAGGGGGCTGCAGAGGTTACCTTGTGGCCCGTGGCAGAGGCCACAAGGCAGAGAGCTTTCTGCAGTGATGAATGGCTGTAGTTGGAATGAGAAAGCAGCGTCCGATGCTGCTTAATCTTCCTGTGAAACAGGGGCACAGCTGGAAAGAAACACGCGGAGTGGTGCTCGCTCCAGTCTGGGCCACATAGGCCATTCTCTTCTCGCAGCTGAACCTCCAAATAAGAGCATTTACCCAGTTTTCTATTAAATACGGAGCCTGTGAAAGTGAAAGTCTTAGGTTTTGTAACTCCTTAGGCCTAACATCACAAATTATGAGCCCGAGGTGCATCACGCAGACTAGCACTAGCCCCATGGCAGTGTCAGCTGCCACAGGAGCAGGACCCAGAAGGATGTGTTTTTTCCCCCAAAGTCGGTCTGAGCTCCAGCATGTGCCGCACGGGGCTTGCAGTGGTGCTGGGTGGCTGCTCCTGGGAGGGTGCTATCAGCAGCAAATCTCTGAGCATCCCGCACCGATGGGCTGGGGTGGGGGCAAAGTCTTCCCCTGGGCTGTCGGGGCTTCAGCCCAGCTCTCACCTTTACACAGGCTGAGGATCTGGCTTCTGTCTCAAACCAAACGGTTACATAAATAACACACAGCTTAGGCTGTGTTGCAAAGTCCCACCCTTTTCCTGTAGTTTTAGTTAGAGAGGCTGTGCTGCTTGTGATGATTTATAGTGACAGAAAATTAAGAGAAATGGGGAAAAGCAAGGTAATGAGATACTTATTTTGAGGTATGCAGTGGGGCTTTCTGACTAGGGAGGAGGAGGATGCACACTTTCTTTAGTGTGTGTGTTTAGATTGTATTTGTTTAGGCAAGGAGGGGTGTAGTAGACCAAATAATTACTGTATGCAACCTTAATGGCGGTTGTATCTAAGTAAGAGTTTAATTGGAAGAGGTCGTGTGTGCGCTGTCCGAATGTTGCCTCACTCCTGGATGGCATATTCAAATCAGAATAGTTTTGTATGCATAAGGCAGCTGACTAACTGGTAGCTTGATGTTTTGGCAGGGCTGATACTCGCACACCCTCCTGGCTCAGGTGGGCTGATCAGTGTCCAGGGGCTGTCACTGAAGAGTTCAGCTTCCAACGAGTGACCTGGGCCGGCATGGTGAGGCCGGGTGGTGGGCTGTAAAGGGTGAGCAAGAAGAGCTGTGGGGATCGTGCAGACCCCATGTGGGTAACAATGCAGCAGCCATGCTCGGTGCCTTCTCAGGCCAAGAGATCTCAGGATCCCAGTCAGAAGCAGCACAGCGTGATGGCTTAGGGGACCATACCCATTTGAAGTTCACATTGGCTGGCTGTCTGTGCACCCCTCTTAGACATGCTTGAATTTTTTAACTCATCTATAGTTGCTCTCAAGGTTCTGTACTTTCTCCACTTACATCAGACACTGATGTGGCAAAGCTTTTAAAGGTGTGTTCAGGACCATGGGTTCCTCAGGTTGCTGTATACTACATGGGCATCACTCAGAGACTGAGCAGCACTAGTCCTGGGCTGTCAGGTGGTTTGTGCATGGCAGTGTGTTGCCCTCTCAGCACAGGGACCTGAACCCTGCTCCATGGAAAGAGGGAAGCTGCTGGAGCTTCTGCCAACTGAAACAGTTTGCTATGAACAAATTCAGCTGAACGTGGCTGCCGGGAAAGCCTCAGGACTTGTGTGGCAAAGGCCTGAGGCACATCAGCAGGGCTTTCAGGCAGTAGTTACGTCATAGAATCATAGAATGCCTTGGGTTGGAAGGGACTTGAAAGATCATCTAGTTCCAACCCTCCTGCCATGGGCAGGGACACTCTTCACCAGATCAGGTTGCCCAAAGCCCCATCCAACCTGGCCTTGAACACTGCAAGGCATGGGGCTTCCACAGCCTCTCTGGGCAATCTGTGCCAGGGCCTCACCACCCTCATAGTAAAGAATTTCTTCCTAATGTCTAATCTAAACCTCACATGGGAGCTGTTGTGTCTCAGTTTCCGATCCGTGGGCCTGCGTGCTTCATGTGGCTGGCCTGGAAAAAGCAGGATTTGCAGGTACAGCCGGGCGATGGTACATGTTGGTGCAGGAAACATTTTCAAGGGTGAAACCAATGCACTGGCACCAGAACAGGAAGCTGATGAGCTAGAAGTAGCTGGTGACACTGCCACTGGCTTGCAGCCCCAAGGAATCACATGCATCATTATTTACCAGAGGAACGTTTTACTGGGACCGCACCACCTCCTTTCTGCGACCCATGCATTCGCTCTTGTTCCTTGCTGGTTTTCTCTTGATTTGGGTAGTCCACACAGCCCTGTTCCTGCTGCCATGTGTCCTGTGCCGTTGGGGTGCATGGCCCTGGTCTGCCTTCAGCCACTTCTCTGCTGGGGTTCAGGCAAGAGGTTGTCTTGTGCTTCCTTGGTTCAGCAAAGCATGTTCCTCCCAGGTGAGCTCTCTGACCTCACTGGCTGACAGCCCCAGTGTTTCTGTCTGTGCTCGGATTTCCACAGATATTCCCCGCTCCTTCTGCACTGGAATTTTCTCCTTCAACCGGTGGGATTGGCTCTTCTCAGCATCCCATGAGTTTGGGAGCTCTGCCAGCTCCCAGCCAGGCTCTGCTGCCCACATGCAGCTTGAGCAATACAATAGAGGTTGTCTCCGATGCCTGGCTGTCTGCAGCTGGGACAGGCAACCCCAGGCTCCACTCTGGAGAGAAGCAGCATTTCTAACCCTGCAGCAGTTTAATCTCTCTCAGTCAAGGGCCTGTCCATCTCCTTGCAGCAGTCAGCTCTACGAGTGACAATAATGAATGATCTGGCTAGTGCTGGGTCTTCTCTTTCAAGGCTTACCTCCCAAAGTAACTGCTGAAGGAGCTGACAGGTGAGGTCAGATATAAAAGGAGATGTTGCAGGCATGTGTGACCGCAGCGATGTACACTGCCTCGTGCCGAGGGGAGTCCTTAACCTCTCATGCAAGAAGAGCAAAGCAGTATGTTTCCTTCTTCTGGTGGCGGCTTGCCAAGGCGAGCAGGTTAGCACCGACAAAAACATCTCTCTCTCTGCACTCCTCAAACTGGGGTGTACGGGTTTCCTCTTCGGATCTGCATTCCTCTCACAGCCCCTCTCCGGTGGCCCGAGGCGCAGTAGCGTGCCAGGGGAAGAGCCCTCACAAGGGTAGCTGTTAAAAATGACTCGAGGAAGAGCGGGAGCGCACACACCCACCCACCCACCCCTGAGGCCTCACCTTCTCTTACAGAAGATGAGCGGTCTTTCTTGGCGTGCTGTAGCTCTCCCCCTGCCCGCTGCAGCCGCAGAGGGTGGCGGGAACGGCTCAGCGACACGTACGGCACACACATGCTACAGCACACATGCATGCACAGGCCGCGCGCCCTGCGGCTGCCGCCATTACCTGTGCTTGGGCCTTGAGAGCCAAAAACCTGAGATTTTTTTGTCTTGGCACAAAGAATGTGACTTGAGAAGGGATTTACTTGTCCTTTGTGCTGGGGTGCAGGGTGTGGATGGGGACAGGAGCTCTTGCATCTGAGCACCCAGAAGTAACATCCTCCCCACCAGCTCCTGCTCTGTGGTGTGAGTGTTTCCACCCACGCATCAAGAGTGCCTGTGTCATACTTACACCCTGTGGAACCAATTCCAAAATGGCTTTCAGTTTCCCCTCCATCCTTACTGGAAAGCAAAGCTTTCACTGAAATATTAGTGGATTTTATTTTTTTCCCAAGAAAGGCCTGGTACAAAAAAATGGATTTTAGGATTTGGTCCAGTATGAAGGTTGCTTTTGCTTTTAGTTTCACAGCAATTACAAATACTGAGTTCAGAGAAGAAACAAAGTGTTTATGGGGTGGGGGAGGGAATGGAAAAGAAATGGTGGATCTTTAAACCTGCAGCACCTCTGTGCCTCGTGTCAACAAAACCTGACACAAAAAAACCTACTCATTCAGATGGCAAGAAGTCATGGGCTGGCCTTGCAGAGGTGTGGGTGCCGTTTGTTCCAAACCCTGGGTCTAGGCAGTATGTTCTGCACCCTCACTTCATCTCAGACCGGTACCCAATTCTGCATCATGTCTCCTCACAGCCTTGTGGGGGAACTGGCACACTGGGATGCTCCATCGCAAGGATGTGACTGGAGAAGCTCAGGAGGTTAGCCTGGGACCTACAATACCTCCACTAGCAGTGTATGTCCTGCATCATGAGCATCTGCCCTCAGCGTTCTCTGTTACCTGTAAGAACTCTCTATCTGGGCTTTCTGGATGCTTAATTCCTGCGATGGGAGTACAACCTGATGAGATTTTGTTTTCACAGAGGGTCTGGTAGGAGTAGTCAGATGCCTACAAATGTTCTGTGGCACTGATGGCAACGGTTTCATTCTTCAGAGGAAGCTCAGTGCTGAACCATCAGTTTGCAGCAGGTCTGCTTCTCTGTAGCCCTCTCCCTTTGACGTCCTCCTGGTACCTGCGGCAGCTTGAACAGTAGAGCTGTGGCAGCCTGGTTGCAACCTTCTGGCCCCTGTGCCCACCCCTGGGGAAGCTTCGGACACAGGCCAGCACCCTGGCTAGTGGGTGGCCAGAGATGGGGGTAGGGCAAGTGCAGGAGTCCTGCGGTAGCTGTACTGAAGGGGGGGTTCTGCTAAGAAGAGACCGTCTGGCCGGGCTTCACTGGCTGCACTGTCACCAGAAGGGACAGGCATGCCGCCCTCCCAGCACCCCTGTCCCATCCATGACACCAAGGGGAAGGAAACTGCCTCAGTGCCAGATGCGTCAGGTCTTGGCTGTTGAGTGTGGTTGCTGCTACCAGGATCCTAGCAGTGCTTCCCTAGACCTGGATTTTTTTTCCTGAGTGCAGTGCGAGTCCCGATTGTCCACTTCTCTAATTTTCCTTAATTACTCTCATTGCCCTCTCTCCCCATCAAGTCAATGCCATTGAATCCAGGCACCAAATCCAGAGGGGCACCGGCAGCACCAGTTTCCTGAGCAGGCTCCAGAGGCCTCCTCAGCCTCCTCATGAAGCTCCTGTCCTTCAGTGGAAGCCATCCAGCTGCTGCTGTCCCTCACTTCTGCCTGAAGCCATCAGGATTCTACCTGTGACATGCAGAAGCGTTTATTAGATGTAACACATTTGCAAGGCCTCAGTGGAAACAGATCATCTTTTCATCTTCCTGATGGTACAGGATGTACCGCGAACAGGCCCCGATTCCTGTTTACTTTAAATGCTATCACAGCATCACTACACAGGCTTCCCTGATTAATTATCCTCCTCTGCCACAGGCCTTCCAGGGTTTTAAACGCTTCTTACTTATAGTCACACAAGCCAAATGTTAGATTTATAATCAATACTGTAAGGAGGATGGAAATGCAAGCCTTTCTGATAGAAAAGAGCTTGAAGGAAGCTTTTTTGTCCACATAAGTAAGGAGGTAGGTATGGCTGCACCATCATGACTGGAGAAGCCACCCTGCTTTTTGGGAGCCCCTGGGGAGGAGCAGGGAGCAAGGCTGCAGGGGTGAAGGTAGAGCTTCCTTTCATTTTCTCCTGGCTCTCTCTATTGTTTTTTAAAGGAGAACCACCAGGCTCTTGGCACTGTTGTCTGTTGTGGCAATTGTCTGGGGCAGGTGTGGGAGTCCTTTGCTGGGGAGTTGTGGGGTGCATCCTCCCCAGCTGGGGATAGCTGTATTGATTCCAGGGCTCTCAACTCTGCAGGAATAATCGTGACAGCATCCCTGTTGGGCAATTGAAATGTGCTATGCTTTAGAAATGAGGAAGGCTTGGCAGCGAGGTCAGCAGTTTTCTTAAGTACCCATTGATTTTGGATGCTTCTGTTTTGTAGCCTGTTTTGAGATGGACGAGCTGAAAGCAGCTATTGATTCAGACAGTGCTTCATGCTCTCAAACATTGCCTGAGGGGTCTCAGTCCTCCACACTCCAGCTTAGTGACACTGAGGGAAATCCACTGGCTTCACTGAGCATACCCCTCTGTTTAGGACCACTGTTCAAAGCTCCCCTCTCCTCACTCCTCACCCTGTCAGCTCATGCCACAGCCTCCCAGGCGCACACAGCCCTTTGTCAGGCATCCTTTTAACACGACCCTGTAACTTAGTTTTGCTCCTTATCCTATTGATGACAGCAGAGTACGTTTCTCCCAGCCCAGCAGAAAACAAGGGGATGGAGAAAACAATATGCGATTCAGCTTGCAGCGGCGCATCTAATTCCCAGGAACTGGCTCCTCCGTACAGTACATGCTGTGCAGTAGCAGGTCTGCCTTGGCACTGGCTGGACAAACAGAGGTGACTAAGCAATCCAATTGATTTACGGCAATAGCCTTGCACAGAAGATCCGGGAAACCTGCGGGGAAACTGCCTAGAGCTTAAGGAATTGCCACCTGCAAATTGCAAAGCCTCCTGGGCACAGCAGAGACCTGTCGTCAGAGCTTGAGAAGTATAACGTGAGGCAGGAGAGCACCTAGTTTTTGGGGCACGGCTTCTCCTGGAGCTCACTGCACCTTGGGCTGCCAGCGGGTGAGGGAAGAGCCTTTCCCAGCGGGATTGCTATGCAGGGGGGGCCGAGGCGAGCCAGTGACGCTGGGCTGCTGCAGCTGCTGTGGGAATTCCTGTTGCAGGTAGGGTTGTCCGGGCAGACAGGGAGGGGTGAGAGGCGCTTGGAAAGGCTGAGGTGCGGCTGGTCCTCTGCAGCAGAATGATGGGAGAAGGGGGAGGTTTGGGCAGATGAAGGGCCACAGAGCAGGGTGGTGGGGGAGGACAGAGGTCTTGTGTCAGGGGTGCCTGCGCTCCCTGGAAATGAGTAGGACTTGAGGATGCTCATTCCCATGGCAGCGCAGTAGTTTGTGTTGGGCAAATCATGGGCTGCTGGCTATAGGCAGATGCAGAGGATGCTTTCATGAATCAGGAGGCAAAGCCATTTGCTTGATTTGACTTATTCTTGTGATAAAAAGGCCATCCATTATAAAAATGAACTTTTGTGCAGTCTCTGAACATGAGCTGTGGTGGCTCTGTGGGCTGTTGTTAGATTTGGTTTTCTTTTTGCCTTACCCACTTGCATCATCAGAAGGGCATCCCACAGCCCCACCACCTTGCAATTTAGGTTTTACTGGCTTGTGCTGCAGAGTTTTTTTCATTCTCAATGGCTTCTGAGATTCATTGAACCAGTGCTGTCAGTGCTAGGCTTTTTGGGGTTAAGAGGGTGGGGAAGAAGCTCAGTACAAAACAAGTAGCTGTCTGAGGGCATTCGCTCAGTGGGGGGATGCACTCAGCCCAGCAGGCAAGAGCTGCTCTGTCTTCCATCCTCCTCTTCCTCACATCCCACCAGTGCTTCCCTCATCCCTCGCCACCCCATGTTGGAGCACACAGGCCCTTTGTTGCCCTGCTTTCCTGGTACCTTGCATCGCCTGCTTGGCATGCCATGGCCACCCCCAGGAGTGGTGGCTGTGGTGTGGGATATTCACCTTGTCTCCATCACCACTCTTAGCTTGGTGCTTGGTGTCTGGTGCTTGGTGTCTGGAGATGACAGAGTCCGCAGACCTGTAGCTCTCGACAGTGGTGTGTGACTGTCCCACAGGGATGGAGAAGCAAATGCCCTGTATCATCAAGAGACACAGGGTTGACAGAGTGCAGGCATTTCTTCAGATGTAATAGTAAACAAAGGGATCAATGCTTGCCTCATTCCCTAGAAAAACAGGAGCAACCTGCTGGGTCCCCATGTCTCCCAGCTGCTGTAGCCTGTGGAACGGAGGGACTCTTTCTGGAGGTGCAGCTGCATGTCCTGTTGCATGAAGGGCCTCAGCTTTGATGGGTATGTTTGGGTAGAAATAATTCAGAACAAGCAAAGAAAGTTAAAAATGGAAAGTTCACTGCTTGGACATACAAGTCTGAGTGTGTGGGGTGTGAAATACAGGATTTACTGGTGAGGAAGAGTGGAGGGCAGAAAGCAAATGCTCTGCCTGTTGATCCAGGCACAGGTGCTGTGGTATGTAAAGCACCTCTGGATAGCTTGCAGAGCGGAGGAGGAAGGGGTTTGGCAGCATTCCATGGAAATTACTGCCTCTCTCTTGAGAGGGACTGATTAATGAGATCAGGTAGGGACAAGGCTTGCCAGGTTACAACAACTTTCCAGTTTCTTGTGGGGCACCACCCAGAAACACAGATCGAAAATCCGCCTCAGGGTTGCGTTGTTGTGTGGCCTGGTTGCACCTCTTCTTCCCTGCCATCCAGGGTCTCTGCACCAGCTGTAGCAGCTTTCTCAGCCATGAAGGATTCCTGCATGTGGGCTGCTCTGCCTGGGCAACACAGGGGCAGAGGGAGGAGGCGCAGGGTTCAGCATCCACCTTGCAAATCTGGATTGCCTCCTTCCAGGGTGGCTGTAGCACTCGTGCCTGACTCCCAGTCCACATCCCCTCCCCTACACCCAGGGGGTTGAGGTGGAGGTTGGGGTTCCTGTAGGTAGGTACCTGCTTGTTCACATCCTGCTGCCCAGAGAGGATCGAAGGACACTTGATGGCCAGACATAGCAGTGTGAAGGCACTGCACAGGTTCACAAGCTGCCGAAGCTACCAAGTGTGTAATGAAGTGTGGAGAGAAGCACTTGTGTGCCTGTGTGATACAAAGGCTTTAATGCTCATGTAGTCACCCATCTCACGGGTGACAATTCCTTCGCAGGTAAACTCCCTGTATCTTATAAAAAACCCCAAGAAGGCTGTGCAGTGGGGGAAACTCAGGTGGGAATGGCATCCAGGAGCCGCTCCTCTGGGAAGCTGTAACTTTCTTTTCTATGCATTTACCTGCTCAGCTGCCAACCACACCACTTTCCTTCAAAACATCCTTTGTAGCCAGACCCAGCACTGCAAGCCTGCATGTGATAACTGGCTGGGGGCACTGAGGCATTGGGAATGGGGACACGAGGGCTTTCCAAGCAAGCCAGTGACTTTCACCACCTTGAGGGTGGGTGGTTTTGCACTGCTTTTTTTTTAAAGTAATGGAAGAGTTGAATCAATCTAGGGGTTGGGTTTTTCACCTCCTGCTTATTTTTTTTTAAAATATCACTCCTGTGAAACACTGATCTCAAACTTGAGCTCTTGAGGTGTTGGGGCCTCTGCCTTTCCTGTTCTTCTTCTGTGTGTGTGTGTGTGTGTGTGCTGAAAGGAGCTTAATTTAATATGGTTACCCTGTAGTTTAGAAATGTGGTTGTGCTAAATGTCTTGTCTGCTACATTGCTCTCACAACGTTTCTTCTGGATCCTGTAGAAATAGCAGATGGATCTTCTGGATCCTGTAGAAATAGCAGATGTTAATGCTTTTCTTTTCGACAGTGAAAAGAAAAGTCTGAAGTTCAAAGGAAGCTTTGCATCAGACTGGAGGGATGAAGCCAAATCTTGACATTTCCTTGTCAGAGCTTTGTGTTTGATAGTAAATCTTGGTGATGCATGTGGTGTGGATATGCAGTTCATCAACACCTGGCTTTTCACACAGCTGTAGCGAAAGATGCATGTGCTCATGTGTCCCTGTTTGCCATCTGCAGCTGGAACAAGCGTGTCCCAGGAAAAGCAAAAAATCCTGGCTTTTCCCGGCTCAGGCACTTAGAATACAGGCGTTAGGTGGTGGTCGTCCTGGGATGTGAAAGTTGCGGGCTCGCTTTCTTCTGCTGCAGCATGTTGGTTCCTAGGAAGCTCTTTGCAAATGAATCAGGGGTGGTGACCTCATTTTCTGTAAATTGCGAGGACGGAGAGGTACTGATTTTTCTGTAGAGATCTCTGATTAAGCCACAGAGCAAATAATAGGAACAAATATTTCAGAAGGACCTTTCCCTTGGGGTTTGTTCCCACTGAGTCAGTCCCTGTTACATCAACAAACACTTCAGTAACTGCAGGAGTCAACAGGGCTGAGCGGAAATCGCGACATGTTGGGCCGATTCCTTCTTTCCCCTCAGCTGGTCATCACCATGGCTTTCAGTTTCCAGCCTGCCGCGGTACGAATATAAATACCCGCTGCAGCCTGGCCTTGAATTCAGAAACTGGCGATGGATCGTGGTAGTCAGAGCTAGTCCTGCGTCAGGAAACTCTGCGTGGACATGTCTTGTGATAGCTTTTTGCTCAGTGCCCTCTTGAAGATGAGCTCTGGGGTAAGCCACACGCTCCAGCGAGGCTGCCTGCTCCACAGCAAACTCAGCCCCCCCGGAGACAATACCAGGGCAGCAGGGTTCCTGCTCTCCTCCTGCCTCTCAGTCTCACTTCTGCAAAAAGGTTTCTGCCCAGACCCAAGCAGGGAGATCTTCCCCAGCGCTGAGGGACTGCAGGCTCCCTGTGCGACTTTTGTTTCCTCGGTTTTAGGGGGGTGTTATTCAGGTAGCCTGATAACCACCGTGTATGCTGTGTAATGGTTATGTAAGGCAGATGCTGCTTCAGAAACTGGGGCTGCTGGGATGGTGCCTGGCATACATAGGGAGTGCAGAGCCATTTAGCTGTGGGGCTGGGGACAGGATGCCCCTGGATATGCGAAGCTCTGCACTGGCTTCTGGTCCTGGAAAGCCACTGCATCCACGCAGGCCATTGCCCTCCGTGTGATACGAGTGCTCTGCTGGTCTGGCAGGGTTACAGCCTGGGACCTCCATATCTCTGAGGATGAGCTGGGAATGCTTGGGATGGAGGAGTAGTTTGCTAGCCCTGAGCTGTGCCAAGTCGCCTTCCCATCACTGAAAGCAAGCACTGACCTACTGAGTTACGCTGCTGCCAGAATTGGCTGGTGGGATCGGGACACAACAACAGCTTGCCTGGTGGACCTGGGGAAAGTACCTGGTCCGAGCATCCTGCCTGTCTGCCAGGACTGGGCTGCATGCCGGGACCACAGCACAACTGGAAGCTGTCATCCCATCCACGCAGCCCTGACAGCTTGTTTCCGTAGGGAGCAAGCCATCGAGCAGGAACGCCAGAGTCAGCTGCTGCTGGCTCCCACCAGACAGCCGCAGTGTGTTGCAACATGTTAGGGGACTCCAGAATAGAGAATCCAGCTGAGGCAACAGCCCCCAGATCCACGGGAAATGGGATTATTAATGGTTTGCCAGCCAAATGCCTCCGTGTCTGCGCTTTTACTGGGAATAAGATAGGGGCAGGGTTTTTTGCTTGTATGTGGACAGCCCCAGTATAGGGACTTCTCCCATTACTCAGTGAGAAGCTTGAAAGGGGTTGGATCCTGTCTGCTGTCAGCAGCCTGTGTTGGAGGCACCTTTGCAGCCATCAGCAGGAGTTCTGGCTCAGGAGAAGCAGGGTCGCCGCCGATCCGCTCACCTTGCCAGTTTATGTCGTTGCATTTTCCCCAGACGTAGGTAGTGGGACAATGTCCTCTATTGGAAAACAGCTAGAGAACCCTAGAAAAGATGGAAGAAAGGTAAGAGAAGGAGCACAAGGAGGGATGTGGTAATAATGGCATTGATAGAAATTATTTTTCAGCAAGCAAAATGCAAACTCGGGGCAGCGCCAGCCCTGCAGACTGCCGAGTCAGCGCCTTGTGCTGGTGTCATGCTGCCCTTGAACCTCCTACCCTGCCTTCCTCCCTGGAAAGGGAAAAGGGCATAGTCTGCATGTGCTGCCTTCTTCAAGTGATTCAGATGAATTTCCCAGACTTTCGGCACAAGTTCAGAGGTAGCAGGTTTTCTGACCGATGGACGCTGGACTGCCTCTAAACATCGCTGGAAAATAGTTTGGTCTAATAACACCTTTTTTTCTTTCCCCCCGCTGCTTTCCCTAAGCTCACATTCTTTTTCTCTGGCGTTCTGGCTGACTGTCGAATGGATTTATTGCTCTAATAGCAGAAAATGACAATCAGTTAATCCCTGTGTTTTTGCTGCCTCTGGGGCAAACTGCTTGTTTCTCCATACTGCGGAGCACAGATGTTTTGTGGGGCGATTTTCCACCCTCTGTCCACAGGCTGGCTGTGAGGCTGGGCTCCCCCGGCAGCAGCACAGCCATACCCACGGTTCTGTGCCCTGTTGAAGGTGCTTTCACACACAGGGCAAACGCGTGATGCAATTCAGGGGGAGGCGTCTGGGGGTTGTGGGAAGTGATGGGGAGAGCCAACTGTCACTGTAAGTCTTAGTGACAGCATGTCCTCCCTGATAAGTGCTGTGTGCTGGGGGATCCCCGTCAGCCAGGGCTCAGATTTGGGCTTCATGCAGGATGACAGGGTATTTCTGGTGCGCTTCTGTGCTCTGGTGGAAGTGCTTTTCCAGGGCAGAGCTTTGTCCTCTATCAGTTTTTGCACATCCGTATGCCACCAGCAGCTCGAGCCATTTTGGATATAGATGCTGCGCTCATGTGACTTCCTAGGCCAAACTTCGTTACAGGGGAAAAAATGAAGGCTTTGTTTACTCATCTCAATGGAAAAGTTTAGTTCTGGCCTGTCTCGCCAAGGAAGGAAGGAGGGTGCCAAAGTGACAGTACAGCAAATTTTGGGCTGCTGGTGGATCAGGGAATGGAGCTGGCTGCCCGGCATACCATTGTCATCCTGCCCTGGCTGTGCATGGGGCTCTGGGATGGTGAGCGCCTGGCTCTTTCTTGGCTCTGTCCTTCACAAGAAATGGCCACAGCACGGTGCTGAGTAAGTCCAGCAGAAAATGAGGAGGGGGAGAAGCAAGCACTGTGTCTGCAGCATAGGCATGGGTCAGGGAGGGAAACGCCTCTGGCCGTATGTACACAGAGGACACAGGACAGTGCACAGTGGGCCCCTGCTTGGTTTTGAAATGCCATTTTAATTCAAGTAATTGCAGCTCTGGTATCAACGCATTTAATCGCCGTGTGTGGCTGAGAAAGCACGCAGCACGTGTGTCTGCAGCCATTCAAAGGGCAAAGCTCAAACCCCGAGCTTCAGGGCATATTTCTAGTTCAGGCTTTTTATCCCATTTCTTTTTTGTCCTCCTTCCCAGGTGTTAATGGCTTCCAAGTGGGGGTTGCTTGGCTGGCATGGAATGCTCTCCCACAGGCCTTCATTTTCATGGGCTGAAACTATCACAAGGTTAAATACCAGCCAGGCAATGCGCCTCGGTACCTTAAAAGTTGCAGACACCTTACGTGGCTCTGGAAGGTGGTTCAGACAGGGCTTTGCAAAGGGAAACTCATCCAGGAGTGAATTTACCCCATGCTTTCAGTGTGTGGGCTGCTCCCCTGTGCCCAGCAATGATAGTGTGGTTCCTGCAAATCACAGCCCTCCCGTCATGGCCCAAGCACAGCGCAGGAGTGGCGAAGGGCCCCGTGCGTATTTGCTAACGGCACCAGGAGACTCGACAGGATCCAGGACTGACTCACTAAATCCAGCTCCCGAGACCAGTCCTTTGGAGTGGGTAACCTTTTATATAGTCCTATTCCCGATCTGAGGAAGTGATGGTGCTGTGGAGAGAAGGAGTGTGCCCCGTGTGTGCATTACCTTCCATCCCATCCCGTCCCCACCTAAAGCCTTCTGCTTGGAACCGAGAGCTCTGCCCCAAATCCCAAACCCCAGCACCGGCTGCTGGGTGGCTGAAACACGGCTGCAGCTTTCCTCCTGATTTTGTCCAGACCCTCCGTTCTGCGAGTACTTCTGCTCCTTTCCTTTGAAGCTGCTTGATCTCAAATTAACAGCCCTTTAATGGGACCTGCATCTTCCAAGAGAGACTGTTAGCTGCTGTCATTTCCCAGGTGCTTTCAATGGCCCTTTTTTCAACCACATCTCTCTACAGAAAACCAAAATCCCTCCCTTCCACCCTCACTTAATCTGGCCGCTCTCTGGGATGTGGTAGTCATTGACTTGTGAGTACTGTGTTGTTGTTGTCTGGCACATCAGTGGGTGTCACAAATAATCACCTCACCAACATGGGTTTTATTAGTACCTCTAACACCCTGACTATTAAAAATACCTTTGTTCATTAGCAAGACGCTGTTTCCAGCATATAAACTTTTCCATCCCAGAATGACTGACTGTAACGCCCTAAAAAGCTTACAGGGTTTTAATAAGCTAAATAAAATAGGTGTGTGTCTACTAGTGCCATGTCGCGTGTGTGTGTTCCCCCACCCCATGACTACATGAGAGGGATAGACCTGTGCTTCTATTTCCAGAGGCATGTGTTGGCCAAGATGAAATAGTTTTATTTATGGATTTTGGATTCTTCTACTGCATCCATAGTACCACTGCCTGAGCCGTATCATTCCCACATTTGGGTCTCATGAGATTTTTACATCTGCCCTCATCAGCTAAGCTGGACCTTCAGCTGACACTCAGTGGCTGATGCTGAGGGCCTTGCCTTCCCATGGGCGGGCTGTGGCAGTCCCTAGGTAGGTGCACCATCTTTGCATAGACAATTACGTTTGTGATGAGGAACGCAGAGGATTTAGCCATAATATTTGCATAGCTCCTGTGCAGAGCTCTGCAAGTGCTGGTGTGTGGTTGGTAGCTAACCCCAGGGTGGCAATTGTGCTCTTGGCCCTGGGCCCACGCGTAGGAAGAGTGCCGGTGGTGGTTTTGCTCAGCCATGCCGGAGATGCTGGCTTAGGAAAAATGAATCCTCCTTCCTGGTGGTGGCCTTGGGACGTGCCCCTGGTTAGCTGTGCGTCCCAGCCATTTCATGCCAGTGTAGCGTTGGCGGGGAGGTGTGGTGGTGCTGTCACTGGGACTCCGATGTCTTGTGGTGGCCAGGGTTTGAAGACCTTTGCATGCTCTAAGAGGGAAGCACAGGAAGCCTTTTCCTGTAGCTGTAGCATTGGGAATGCCACTTTCTCATCAGCAGCTTCCTGACTCGTTTGTCATGCAGAGTCTTGGCATTTTTGCAGGTGAAGGAACAGTGAATCCAAAATGGTCTTATGCAAAGAAATGCAAATACTGGTTTTATCAGGAGCTTGCCACCAGACAGGGACAGCACATTTGCAAAGCAGCACAGTGTATTTTCTGCTAATCTCTCCTCAGTCCTTGTAAGGCTGGGGAGCCTCGAACATCCCGTCCCTGAGAGGCCCTGGCAGCCATGTGGTATTGCACGGAGCCCTGACTTTGCAGTGAAAAATTAGGTCTTACATTCCACAGGCCAAACAGTGGCTTTGAACAGTGCTAGCCAGCCAGGCAGCGGGGCTCAGCAAAGTCACCAAAAAGCAACCAGCTGGAAGGTAACTTGGGATTTCTAGTTGACCTTGGTACTGCTCAGTACCAATCAGACTGAAGTCTCATTGCTTTTCTGTAGAGAGTTGGACTTGTTTTTCAGATAGGAAGTTTCCAAGGGAGATATGGGGAATTTCTGGAGATCATCCTGTGGGTGAAACTGCCTTCCTGCAGCTTCCTTCCATTCCTAACAGGAACAAGCGAGAGCTTGGAAATGCCTGGGCTATTTTTTTCTTTCCTATTTTTCCTTCAGGAAGGGGATGTTTCCTAAGGCATGATTCAGTACCACTGTATTAATACTTTGGTTCTACATCTGTCTGCCGGTCCTGAGGACAGGATTGCCACCTGCGAGCCGGCACGCTGCTAAGCGGGGTGGCTTTGCCAGAGCAGCTGCAGCCTCTCGGTACTCGCACAGGACCCCGAAGTGGTGGGGAAGTCAACCCTGTGGGGCAGGAGATCCCTGCATGGGAACAAAATGGTGTTGCTACTTCTGCCCACACCAGGGAGGCACAAATAAATTGCAAGCACAGCGCAATAACGGAACCAAAGAGGAAGCACAAACCATCGAATGTAAATCCTTAATTGTCACCATGAAATTACACCATGAGATGTGTTAAACAGTCCAGTGTTTAGCTGGACTTCCAGGGAGCACCCTCCATCCTCCAGAATGTTTGAGTTGTACTTGGAATGGGTATGCCCAAAAAGCTAGCTTGACAATTCCCAGTTTCCCATCTCTGATGGGGTTAAAACCTGCATAACTTGCTGTGTCTGGTGGCTCTTAATAACTCACAAGTCTGGCTTGCAGCTTTGAGCTGCTATAGGAGATAGAGAAGCCATGACCAGAGGTATCACACACATCGGCTTTCTGCAGAAGCTGGGCAGGCTGCTGCCCCAAGCTGCTGCTTGGGGAATCATCCCCACAGTTGCACGCACCTGATAGTGGGAGAGGAGCCTTGATGCTGGGAGCGGGTTAAAATAAGTCCATGAACTAAAGTGAACATCTCCTGGAGAGACCTGGCACTTTGAGCTGCCAAAACATAGAGCTGGAGAGACCTAACAGCAAGCAGCTGCCCTTGGATGGGGTGCAGTTCTGCTCATGCCATGGCTGGTTAGGCTCCACTTGCTGCTGTCTGTCCGTGTTGCAAGGCAGAGGCCTGCCCCAGGTGTGCGTAGGGCTGGCAGGGCCCCATTAAGCTGCACTGGGGGTGATGGTACAGTGGGGTGGGGATCCCTAACGCATGGGACTGCAGTAAAGGAACAGGCAGCAGTGCCCATGCTGTTACAGCCCCACACTGCCCCGGTCCCAGCATGGCCAGGTACTGTGTGGAACACTTTTGGAGTGAGGCCTGTGCCAGCACATCCTCCCCCGGAACTCATGGCTGCACTCCCCAGGGAAAGCCACCGGGAATTGTTGGTTTTCCACCCACACCTTGGTGTGCTTGGGACCTTGGCTTTTCTGTACTCGCACTCCAAGAAGCGTAGTAGAGAGTGTGCCCTGTTTTCAAGCCAGATCTGAGAACATGTGCTGGTGTATTCTAAACAAGGCAGATTTCTGACTCCATTGTTTAAACATAATGTAAGTAGCTCACAGCATGCCCTGCAGAGTCGTGCCGCCTCTTGCTGATCTCTTGATAGCTTGCTCAAGAAAGCTACCTCCTGCTCTGCAAGCTTTAACACTGTGTAATGGAAAAATATAGAAGTGGGGCCCGGCTGTGCGTCAGCGGGTGTCTTAGCAACCTCTGCCTGCGCTCAGCTCAGCGATAGGCGCGCAGGACTGTCCGTCTCGGCACAGCGATGAGATGTAGCATTAAGCATCCTCCCCCCGCCCCGGTACGAGGGAGAAGAAGGAAATACCAAGGTTTGCTGGTGTCGCTGGAGCTTGCTGGGTGCTAACAAAGCAGTAATTTATGAGCGCTGCAAAGAATTTCATCGGTCTTCAAAGCAGGACAGAGGCATCTGGCACTCAGCCGCTGCTTTTATCAGTACAGGAAAAATGGTGAATTTCTTCAAAGCTGCCATGGCATTTCCTATTTTAAGGTTAACAATGCATGTTTTGCTGTGTGGCACCAAACATCAGCACAGAATGAAGACCTATTTATGTTGCTGTGTTGTGAAGCTGAAGCAACAGGAAGCCGTGAACCATCCGGGTACCTTCTGAGCCCTCAAAAACTCCATCCCGAGTCAGTTGTAACATGCACTGGGTTACCCCCACACCAGCGGGTTTGCTTTCTGATGGGGGAAGAAGGTGGGTTTTGTGGATTGCCATTGTGCCCTCAGCCCCCAAGCAACCAAATGCCCAGCTCTCAATTGTGCTGGCTTTCAGAGGATTTTCCCTTCTTGCTGTTGTTCAAGCCTCTCCCCTTTTGAAGCAGTGTCTTGGCACCAGCCTGCATCCTGGTGCCTACATTTCGCAGGCAAAGGGCAAGCAGTTGCCCAAGGAAGGGATAGTGCCGAGGGCCCTCTGCTCTCCCAAGGGTTAGAGAAGGCTGGAAAGGCACCAGCTGTCCTGAGTTTTCCTGCAGCACTGTTGGAGTGAGACTGTTTATCAAAGATTTCTAACCTTAAGGACTCCTCTAATGCAAGGGCTGTGGCTTGGTGGCTTACTAAAATCAGTGTCAGCAACTGCTGCTTGGACATGGGCATTTCTGGGTTGGAGAATGAAAGATGTCCAAGCTGCATGTTTGGTTTCAGTGCCAAGGTGCCCCTTGCCTTGCTGCAGGAAAACACTTGGAGCATCAACAGTGCATGATAACACTGCAGATGGTTGTACTGCGAGGGCAGGGACCAAGTGGCTGCAGAGGGTCCTGAAGCAGCTCACAGCTCCGGGGTGGGGGGCAGCAGAGGGTGCTTTGCACCTTGGCTTGCTGAAGCTGCTCATTGAGCGGTCGCTGAGGGAGAGGAAGCAGCAGTGCCTGCCCTCTCTCCTCTTGCACTCTGCAAATGTTCTCCTGGGTGCCTGCAGCAGCCAGCTGAGCTGTGAGGTGAAGTCCTGGTCACTTGCTGCTCACGACCCCGTCAGCCACCCCCACTAACTGCTTCCTTGGGAAGGAGCCTCCTTTTTCTCTTTTTATTTTGATTTAGAAGAATAAAATGAGAAAACCCCCCGGCGGACACCAAGTGACTAAGTGCTTCATGTGCCGCTGAAGTAAGTGAACAGCAAAATGTCTGAGGGGAGAAGATGACTAAGTTTTTCTCCCTCTTCTGCTTCCCTCGCCCTCTTTAAGAGAAGCTAAACATAGTTGCCGGCAGCGGGAGGACTTCAGAAACTGGCTGCTGCCCACAGACCAAGCTTCAGAGATCGTGGGCTCGCCTTGCCGAAAAGCCTGGTTGTTAGGAGAACTGTGCCTCTTTCCTACACTCACTTATCTTCTCCCTTGCTCTTTCCCCAAGACAAAATATATTTAGAAATGCTAAAACACAATGAGCTAAACTCTGGCTTTGCTACACCCATGTTTATAATGGGTTCATTGTATCGCTTCCGCCAGTGCCCTTGTGATTATATGGCTAGATATAACTACCCTTCATCTCCTTGTCCTTTTTTTGGGCCAGAACATGGCTTGAGCATCCGCTTTGACCAAAAGGGTGCTGTTCTGAGAAAGGCTATCTGGACTTTATACCAAACCCGTGATCTCTACCTTTCTAAAGAATGTTGGAGTTCTGTCCATAAACACCCTATCGTGCCGCTCGCCCTAAAAATAGTCTTTCAATAGAAATATTGAAACAAGCTGCAATTTCATTTAAAAAAAATAAATAGAAGAAACCAGATCTGTCTTTATAAATTATGGAACTGAATTGCCTGCGTCACCCTTGGGTGATGCTGTGTGTCTCCCGCCAGCAGCACTGTAGTTCTTAAACCCTTTTGTCTTGCATCTAGGGAGGGGGATGTTGGGGTGATTTTTTTGCGGGGGATGGAGGGACCCATACAACCCCGGCAATGGCAGAGTGAGGCCCTTCGGGCACTTGGCGACTGTCATTGCCCAGCTGAGCAGTTCCGTCCCCGCAAAAAAAACCCCAGCACCTTCCCCCTTGTCCCTGTGCCAGCAGCAGCCCCTCAGAGTTACCTGGGGTCCCAAGCGAGCCGACAGCGGGGCAGGGCGTTTCTCCTCAAGCATCCTCTCCCCACTGCACACCCAGGGATTCAGCAGGCAGCCGTTGCAGAGGTGATTTTCCATTATTAATGCTCAAAAGAAAGTTCCATTTTCCTGTTTCAGACAAGTGTTTCCCCTTTGGGTTAGAGAAACCGCTTCCTCCCCGGCACCCCATGGAAGGCTGTAAACATGCTGTAAACTCCTTTGGTGGCCTCTACGTTCCTCTTTCCACCAAAAACATGCCTTTCCCTTGGCTGGCACTGCTGCAGCATCGTGTGCACCAGCTCACAGGAGACATGGCCATGTATATAGGAGCAGCATGTTTTTTCCTCAATTTCTTAGGATTTAACAGCTGAAATGCTCTGTCCACCTCCTCTCCCCTCCTGCCCCCCACATGTCAGTGCATGGCTGGGTTGGAGAATCAAACCCCACGTGTTGCACAGGGATATAGGGTTGGGTAATCCTCTCTGCGTCTCTGAGGATCCCATCCCTTTCCCTGAGGGCTCAGGGGTGTGCCGGGGTGCAGTGGGGCTTGCCAGCTCTGTGCACAAGCTTCAAAGGCAGAGTAAAAGAAGCAGTGTAGGAAATCCCCGTGGCTCATTGCTAGCGAGAAACCTCCTTGCTTGATGCCGTGACAGCTTCTTCCCCCAACGCCCCGCTGGCCTTTCCCCAGAGAAGGGCTGCCCGGCCGGCACCAGCAGACTCCTCGGATGCTCTCGCGCCAGGCAGGCGTGGCAGGACGTTGGCTTTGGTGGCAGAGGTACGTACCCAGCCCTGCACACATCGAGCTGCACTGCGAAAGCTGGCATTTATTTTTTTTTTGATGACTCATAACTGAAATGGTGAAGGGGCAACGCGTACGTCTTTGGCTCTGAAAATGAAGCCGAGGATGAAATCGCTGTTGGTGCTGTGCTGGGAGGTCTGCACACCCTCAGACCTTCTGCCGCAGCAGGCTGGGGGGTGGCCGAAGTGCGCTGGTAGTGTGAATCCCTCCCTCTGTCCTGCTCTTCAAGGTCACTGGTGCCTGCAGAGCGCAGCGGCAGTGCTGCTGGTGCTTTTGCTCTGCTGAGCCTGTGCCACTCCCTGTCCTGGCCGGGCTGGGTGAGCCCGTGCCTGGGTGCGGCGGTGAGGAGCGATCTACCTGAAGGAGCATGGACACAGCAGGGTCTGCATCTGTGCAGGCAGGGAGGGGGGGTCATCTGGCTGAAGGTGATGGGGATGTGCTCCCTGTTCGCAGCCTGAACCTGCTCCATGGGCAGTCAGGAGTGAGCAACTGAGAGTATGGAATACTCTTGAACGTGTTGAAGCCCTCTAATTAGCACAGCCTTTGGTTGACGTGTCCAGCAAGGAAGAAGTCCTTGCGAGCAGCTTCTCGTGAAGTGCAAGGTTGGTGCTTCCTGTACCTGCTCAGGGCAAAGCTGCTGGAAAGCTGGGACAGATGGCAGTCTGCGGGTGCCCATGAGGTAGGAAGTAGTCCATGGTGACCAGTCTTCCATCTGTCTTGTTCTGGTGGAGGGAAGCCCAGGCCCCCGTGTGCCCACGAGCAATGGATGTGGAGCGCTGTAGAAGCTGGCCCACGCTGCCCTTACTCAGATGTAACCTTCCAGCACAAGGGGGACCTGGTCTGCAG
The DNA here is from genome assembly GCF_964237585.1 of Gallinula chloropus. Classification (NCBI taxonomy): domain Eukaryota; kingdom Metazoa; phylum Chordata; class Aves; order Gruiformes; family Rallidae; genus Gallinula; species Gallinula chloropus. Next base: position 71,652,453 of record NC_140087.1, read on the forward strand.
ACACAGGGTGCCTGTAGCAAGCAAGCCTTTCTTTGCCTCCAGGTCCAGACCTCTTATTTTTTAATAGTGCTCGTGGTCAATGTCTTTTTAAGACCTGAGTCTGTGGGATAGAGCCAGACTTCCCACTCAAGAAGAGAGGTCCTTTGGCCACCATGTGTAATCACCCAGGGGTATGCTTTAGGCCCTGCGCAGTGCGTAGGCAGCAGGTCTGCAGCTGCAGGGAGGGTGCTGCCTGGATGGCACAGGAGGCCAGCACGCACCTGTGGCACACCAGCTGCTTGCAATGCCTTTCTTGGGGCACAGAGGTTTCCCAAAACTCCTGTCTTTCTCATAGGCTCCTTTAGTAAGGATCTGATACGTTCCTTCTAATAAGGATCTGAAACCAAGGAGTATCAAACTGCATTGCCACTGCCAGAGGAGTTTCTTCTGGTAGATGATTATATTTAGGAGCTGCCTAGGAAAAGGGGCTTATCTGATGGCAGTGTGTTTTGAAGCTGGGGAATCACAGCTGAGGCACACTGGTATTCCTAGCAGCTCCCATGCATGCAGAAACTCCTCTAGCCACTTAGCAGAGGATTTGCAGTCCCAGCTCCCAAGCAAGAGAGACAATAAAACTCTAAATAGTACTTTAAATCATCAAAGTGCTATCCAAACATGAGGGACTCTAAACACAAATGAAAGTGCTAAACTGATTTAAAGGGGAATTAAAAGGTCACGCCTGTTGAACATTCAGCTTTAGGGTTTAGTCATGTTTATGAAACTTATAACTGCTCTTTTAAATCAGCTTTTTACACTTCACATACCCAGTAAATGCGGGTATGTTCAGAGTTTATGACTAATTTTAAAAATCTTCTATTCTAAACAAATTACCGCAGCCATAGCCTGGCCCTTTTTTCTCTTCCCCTCCATCTCTGCCTCTCCACTCCAGCCAAAGGCACTTAAAACACATCTGAACATTTCACTTGCTCGTGGAAGAGAGATGCATTTCTCACTCACATATTCCACCAAGCGAAGTGCAGTTATGGTCGAATAGCGTTAAGAGCGGCGAGCAAGCTCCGGGAGCGGTCAGAGCGAGGGAACAGCAATGGAAATGTTTTCTGCTTCCAAGATCAGCGTGAGCTGCTGGGGGGGTGGGGGGTGGTTTGCTCTGGTGGTATGAGCTCTGGGCGTTGCAGCATGTCACGGTCCCTGTCAGAGAGCAGATCAGTCCAGGCCCAAGCCTTTCTTGGTCACCTCTAGAAGCAGACAGGAAGAAATCAGACTCAAAACAACAACTATTAGCAGCTGCTTTGATCCACTCATCGATGTTATTTTTGCATTTGGTGTCTCTGACCCAAAGTACTCCTAAGCAGACTGTGAATGTAGCATCCTGATTTAAATCCCTCAAAAACTTGCCTTCAGATTGTAGAAGAGGGTGTTTGTCAGCCCACGTCCTGTGAGTAACTCTATTTACCAGTCTAAGCCAGCCAGATTGGAAGTAACTGGGACATTACCATCTCCTCCTGGTCTGAACATCTGTGTTGCCCACCAGGCTGCTTCCCAACATGCCCTGTGCTAGGGACCCCCCTTCCCAAAGGACCCAGGCACCTGGAACATCCCCCTGGGAAACCCAGCGAAGCCTACTGATCTCATCCCAGATCTCCTTGCATGGCTGCTGTGTGAAGGTTGTTTCCTGCAGGAAGGTCGTGCCCCTCCACACCACTGCCCGCATCTATCATGACTTTTAGGAGCTGAATAACGATCATACCCTAAACTGCAGCTCTGGCTTTTAGGCAGCTGAGCTGGACTTCAAGTGACCAGAAACTGATGCAGTTGTTTGGTGTGGGAAGGGCATGTCTTCTGGTCTTGGAGGGCATATGGGAACTAGCAGCAGTTCAGGATTCACAGCCGCAGGGTTGGGAAGGCTGAGGGTGTCCTTCCCCACCAGCAGCATGGAAGCGAGAAGCGCCAGAGCCAGCAAAGGTTCAGGACCCCAAGTCCCCAACTTGGGCTGCGCTGCTAGAGGAGCCAATGAGCAGAAATGACATCTTGAACCAGAAAGACAGTGGTGAATACTCTGGAACTGGGAAAGAGATCTAACTCAAGTCTTCAGATAGAAACAGCAGTTTCCATCAAAGCTGATGACAAGTTCCCTGATACAGAGTCACATCTTTGGACAGCGCATCACGTTCCTCAGCTGGATGACTGATCTGGCTGCCTACAGCTCCCTGCACCAGCGTGTTGCACAGATGGGCTGCAGCGCTCCAGGACTCCCCTTGCAAATCAAGTCACTGAGGTCCAGTTTTGGCTGCTAGCAAGTATTTTTATAAGCTGCTGGCTTTTAAAAGCTCGCTGCTTGCTGAGGAAGAAGCACCATAGGGCTTAAGCAGCAGTCCACCAAAAGTGATTAGCTCTTTCTGAATTTTCAGAGCTTCCAAGCTGCAAATTGCTTATCAAGCCTTATTTGTGTGTGCTTAATGAGTAAGAAATACAGATCCAGAGATCTTCATCAGTTCCCACTCCGGAAAGCAGGCTGAATGTGTCTAATGCTGGAAATTAATAATTCAGCCAGCTTTATGGGCAAGTCAGTCATGGCTGATCTCTGTTAGGAGGTTTTCAGCCTTACTGAAGCAAAGGCTTTCCATCAGGAAGAAATGCCTCACGGAGACAGCTGTGGCTTTGAGGCTCAGTTGCTCTGAGCTCCGACGCAGGCTCTGCCGCCGCTCTCGCTCGGGCTTTTTCGGCTTCTTTCTTTGCCAGATTGGACAGGGAGGTTTAACACTGCCTCTCCTCCCCGTAGCAATTAACCCTCAGCGCGGCGCTGACGTGGATCCGGCGCCACCAACGCGCTCTGCTCGGGCTGTGTGGGTGAGGAGGTTGCAAATGTTCTTAGACGTGATGGGTGGCCTCTGTGTGGCTGGCTCCCACAGCCGCTCCGTTTCCTTCCATTGTGATAGGGGAGGTCAGACCGAAGGACTGCTGCTCGTTCATCTGCCTTTGCTTGCTTCTAATTCTCCTCACCTCCATCACAAGCAGGAAGAGGGAGCCTGCAATGAGCTCCTGGGTTTTTTTCCAATACACCGGGAATATTTTTTTGATGATCCAAGCAGATGTTCCTGGCTTTCAGGCGTTATTACTGAGGTTCCTCTATCGCACACGCTGATCTCTTGCAGAGGACAGTAGCTTTGTCTCTATGACCCTCTACCCCGTATCTTTGGTCTTGGTGTGACCACTCCCTGGTCCCACTGGAGAAAAGGACCTTCCTCACAAGGCCAGCTGGGAGTGGCTTCTCTCCTGTGAGAGGCAAAATCCTCACTGGCTGAAATGAGATTATTTTGAAAAACAGAATCTGAAGTAAAAGAAATAATGCATGTATTAGGACTTTCTTCTCTCTCTAAATGTGATGGAGACCTTGGGAAGCAGCAGAAGCCACTATGCTCCAGAAGAAGCTTCTGTGCCCCATACATCAAAATGATTTCTTCAGAATCATAGAACTGTCTTGGTTGGAAGGGACCCTTTTAGATCATCAACTCCAACCACCACTAAACCATGGGTCTAAGCACCACATCTAAAAGAGGGTTTGAACTCAGGGGTTTGACCTAGAATTGCTCTGCACCCAGAAGTGCCTTTCAGTGATCAGACTATTCTCCCTTCTGTTAACCTGTGTGAAGTCCATTTATGTTTGTTCAGCCTTGCTTCGTCTTTGCTTAGTCACTGCCATGGGAGCCTGACAGGCATTGCCTTTGCCAGGGTTTGAGGAGCTGCTGAAGTTTTTATTTCATGCCTGTCTAACTAAACCCCAAAAATGCCAGCTGATCCAAAGCCCTCCCGTTGCAAGCTGATCCTGCAGCCAAAACAAGGCCATTTAGCTGTTGTGCAGTACAGAAGCAAATTGCGTGGGTGAGGGCGAGGGGTGTTTGCGTAGGAGAAAGGCCGTGTAAAGGAGGGGCTGTCGCTTGCATCAGACTCAGTGATCACAGCACCGTGCATGCTGAAGGTGGCAAAGCTGAGCAAGGCTCCAGGCCACTTAAGTGATTGCACTTCACAGTGTGTCACAAGAGGGATTTCAGCCGGGATCCTGTGTCTCAGTCACCCATGTGCTGGGAGGAGGCATCCCATGGTACCTGCTGGCTCTGCCCCGCTGCGCTCCGCACCCAGTGCCTGGCACAATGAACAAAGCTGGCCTCCTCACTGAGGCTGGAGTGACAAGGTTTTTCCCAGTCAAGGGAAACAATCATCACTAGGGAAACCTTAACTACTTTTTAAAGACCAAAAGAAAACACACTCATTCTTTTAAACATGGAAAACTAAATGGCCTCTTTTTCCCTTGGCTGCGTGCGCATGGCGGTGGAGCAGGCTGACACGGAGTGAACTCTGCAGGCACACGCTCCCCCCACTTACTTTGTTGTTAAAGAAGAGGGCTCTCTGGCGCAAAGTCTGCCCTTCTCAGTTGCTTTTAAGCCAGCAAGGCTCTGGACACAAGGAGCAACTCGCCGACCCTGCTACTTGTGAGTGAAACATCCTGTCTGAGCTGTGCCACACGCCCCTTCCCACACAGCCCCTGGCTCTGCAGCAGTGTGGCCACGCTTCTCCTTTTGGAACAGCTGGAAGTGAAAGCGAAGAGGTGAGAGGGCCTGCTGCGCCTCCCACCCACGCTAACCTCACAGCAGGGTGTCTGGGGAGTCACCCCGGCACCCTAGGGATGGGTGAAGGTGCTGGGTGCGGGGTAAGGCTGGGATGGTGCTGCTTTGGAGCCACTGCCCCTGGTGAGGGGTGTGCAGCTGGGGATGTGCTGGTGGGGCTCCCTGGTCAGCCGGGTGTTTCAGCTCCATAAGGAGCACTGAGGGTGGTTGGGTGTTAGTGTGCTGCAGGAGTGGGGCTTTCTCCAGAGCAAAGGGAGAGCCAGGGTATCACTGCTGCAAGCCCCTGCACTGTGCAACTTCCATTGAAGCCAGGGGAGTGGTGGCCACTTGTGAACACCGCTGTCTCATCCTGGTTTTCTTCCATATCTTCTGATCCTAGGTTATTTCAGGATCTTCCTGGGAGAAAGGGGCTGAATTTCTTTTTGTTAATTTAACGCTGCTCCCACTCTTCCCCATCCCCTGTCCCCAGCACTGTGATCTTGCCTCTAATGGTGCGTGCTCTAGCTAATAAAAAACACTGAAATACAGATCCAGCTCTGGCAATTTCCAGGAATGTTTGATCCTGTAAGACCATAGGAAAATGTAATTTCAGCAAAATAAATCAGTTAGTGCCTATCTCCATGCATGGCAAGGGAAGAGCAGCCTGCTGGCTCCACGCATGGGGAGGAACACCAGGCAAATTCCACCAGTGTTTGTGCTGGGAAAGGGAGGTGACAGGCAGTCTCAGAAAGGGTGTTTGCGTAGGAGACATCTCCTTCAAGCAGATGTTAAAGGAATGCTGTATTCTATAGGGAAAACGTACAGAGAGCGCAGAGCTCAACAGTCACTTTCTGTTTAATCTAGTCAAACACAATGTATCTTCTGACCTTCTGGCTTGGCACTAAACTCTCCTGTGTTGTTCTTTCCACATGAAGCTCTGTTGACAGATGGGGAAAGCCTAGAGTTTGCTTTGAGCTTCAGATAAGTAAAATTAAACACGCAGCAGATAAAATTGTTTTCCCAGCACTCCTCTCCCGCTGGCCAATTGTGGGTGCTTGCTGGGAGGGCCTAACTCCTCAGGCGTGCATCCCACCCCCGGCGCTGGGCACCGTGCTTGGCAGGGAGCTCTAAGGGGGCAGAGCCAGGACCCGTGTGCTGCAGAAACCCGTCACACTTCATTTTTAGCAGTGGTTCTGACAGTTGCTTCATTTCCATGTGGCAAAAAATTAGGGAAAACAAGTGCTGTTCCTCACTAAATATATTTCCAGAGCCACTAAATAATTTGCTGCCTAACAGCTAATCCGTCGGCGTTTGCTGATGCCCAAACAGGTTTTAAATCAGAAGTGTCAGATCGCATCAGGCGCCTCGCGGGTGCTCCCTGCTTGTGCCGGCTGCTGCTGCGTCTGCAAGGGCGCAGTTGGCCAGCACGGCTTCCTGGGCATTCTGGGAGAGAAAGCAACTGCAGAGCTGGATTTGGGGGGGAGAAGGGTGCCAGGGTGCCAGGAGCAAGCTCAGGCTTTGATCAGGCAAAAGCTCTGAGCTTTCGGCGGGACAACCTGCGTGCTCGCTCCCTTGCAGGACATGAGAGGAGCGTGTATCTGCCCTTGGTAGCGCTGGCTGCAAAGCTGTTTTTTCCAGTATGGTGAAAAAATCCTTCAGTCCGTTTAGAGTCAACCTGGAGTGGTGTGAACCTGGTGGCTCCGATTTTCCGTGGCCCACTGCAGGAGCCCAGCACAGGAGTTGGCACGGCTGGGATCCCAGGCTGCCACCTTTGAGGTGTTCACTTTCATCTGTACGTGTGCTGGCATTTGAATGAATGCAGACCCCTTGCTGGGAGCCCCCAGCCATCCCCAGGGGCTGCAAAGGACCCTGCCGCTGGTTCACAGCCATGTAAAGTCTCTCTTGAAGCTGCAAGGAAAGTACGAAGGGTGAACTTTTAGAGTAACTCCTTAGCTGTGCAGAATGTATCTTCAGACAAAGGGGTTGGCAGGATCACTGAGGACATTGGCCAGTGTTGCTCCTCAGTGGTCCGGCCACTCTCTCTCTTCTGCAGTGGGTCGGCAGCACCAGAGAGTGGGCAGATGAAGTCATGCAGCTGCTGCTCGTTTTGCCCTTGCAGAACTCGCCACCTTTCGAACACTCCCAGAACAGAGGGACTGGACATCCTGTATAGATACACACACCCCTCCCCAAAAAAAATTTGGACCCAGCAGGCTGCTCTGCAAAATGAGCGATGCATCAGTAACGTGCGATGGGCTGAGGGTGTGGGAGAGCTTCTGTTTGATGAAGCAAACTTTCCCTCATAACACCTGGAGGGAGTTGAGGTATAAAACAAAAATCCAACAAGTCCTGAAGGAACTGCAGAGGGAATGGTCCCTCCTCTGTCCCACAGGTCCCCCCGTGGTTGCCCCTGCCAAGCCAGAGGGGAAAGGGCTGTGTGAGGCAGAATTGCTGAGGACCCCTTTGATGGCAACAACTTGCTTGTTCGTTTCCAGCAAGTTGGGAGTGACTTGAGATGGACAAAGCAACTTCAAGCTTCTCCATAAAAACATGTCCTTATATATGTCCTTAAAGGTTAGGTTGGAAACACCTGGCCAAAGGGCTGTCTCAAAGCCGGTGGTGCCTGGATGGAAATGTTTCCCTCTGGTGTGAAGGGGTTGGGGTGTTTTACCTGTTCTTTGTGTGGGTGTGCTTAGTGACTGGCTTTTTGTCTTCTACAGCTCAGCAGAAAGGTTGCTGTGGTGTTTTGTTTCTCTGGAGGACTTGGGGGGCTGTTACCCCATGCCAGGAGCCGTGCCGGAGCAGAGCACATCACTCCTGGGAAAGCCCCGGTGGCTTGTCCTGCTTCAGGTGCTGCACGCCTTCCTTGTGCCTGCGCTTTGAAGTACCTCGAGGTTTTAGCTACAAAGCTCCAAGCACTGAAAAACAAAATCTTGGCTTGGGAAGGCGCGTTGCCTTGGCATGTTTCCTGGGACTGAGTGACTTATGATGCTGTGCAGTGGGGGGAGGACTCCTTGTTTTAGAGGAGGTGGGTCAGCTCATCTGGAGTCCAAACTCCCTCAGAGACTTCTTTCCCCTTTTTTTTTTTTCATGACATCAGCCAGGACTCAATGTTACTATTTTAAAAACAAAAGGAGGGGACACCCTCCCCCTTCCCTCCTGCTCTCTGCCAAAAGGAGAACAAAGAACAGCTAAAGCGCACAAGTTCTGGCACTCCGTTTGGAAATAAAAACATTCATCCTCATGTCAGGTAGGGAACTGCCCGACCCCCCTGCCAAAACAAGCAAGCCAGGCAACAGAGAAAACCCATGGCGCGGAGGAGCCTGGGTGAAGGGGATGCCCGGTGTCACCTCGCACTTGGGCAGCTGCTTGCCAAAATCCTGCCCTGCTGTACTGGTGCCAGGGCATGCTGGGACGCTCCCAACCACGCAGAGTCATCCAGGGAAAGGCCACCCAGCTCCTCCTGGGGCTGGGAGGCAGGGAAGGACCTTTCTCCTTTCCTTCCCGCACCCCCTGTCCCCGCTCTATGGGCAGTCCTTGCATCTCCATACGATGAGTGCCTCGCTCCTCAGCGGGGCTGATGCAGGGCACAGGAGCAGCCCAGTGTAATTTCCACTCTTCAGACACTAACATCTCTGTCTGGTTTCTTCCTCGCCATTTAAACATGTCAGCAGTTCCCAGCACGGATTCCTGTGCTGTGAGTTCACCCCCAACAAGCATCCAAGCTGCAAGTCGGGGCTGCTGGCTGTTCCCTGTCTGTCTACGAAGCGTTACTGGAACAGGGGCTGGTTCTTCAGACACGAGGAAGAGATTACTAGGGCTTTCTGGAAGGCTCCCTCCCTTGCCTGCGGAGCAGAGCAAATGAGGATAATTTATCTGCGGGCTTCCGGCTGAACCCAGTAGCTCAGAGCAGCCAGGGCTACGCCGGCTCCTCGTCCCAGCTCCTGCAAGAAGGCATTTTTCCATTGTCGCCGTTGTATATTGTTCGCCTGGTTTGTTTGTCCCATTGCCTTCTGGGGATGAGATAAGAGGCTGTCCCCGGCCTTGTACCGGCGGCATGTTTCCCAGAACAATCCAGGGAAAAACTCGTGCAGGAAGGAGCCTTCGAAGGAGGCTTTTGCGTGTCCAACGCGGCCCTCGTTCCAGTCCTGTAAATAATTCTGTGCAATCTCTCTGGTGAGCAGCACATGTCAGGAGGGAATTGTTCTCTGAAAGGCAGCTAAGGATGGGCCAAAGCAGGCAGATCAGCCACACGCAGGCTGCCAGCTTAATGGACAAAGCAGCTGCCTTTCCATGGGGAACAAAAGCCGGGCAGGGAGCCTGTGCACGCTTGTGCGAGCGCCTCTTGTTCCCCACAGGAGATGGCCTTGGGTTTTGTGGCTGGGTACGAATCCTGGGCTGCCTTCCCCACTCTGTCTGCAGTGATCTATTGTGGTGCTCAAGGATGGGTTAATGTCCCTGCTGCTTCTGCGGAGGGATGCGGGGAGTGGAACCAAGGTAATGCTTGGGTGCCCAGATGGCTGGGCCCTCTGCAGCAGAAGTGGCCATCTAGAACGATGCTGCAACGCCATCCACCTTAGTGAAGTTACTCCTGTTTTTTTCACATGGAGCAGAGGCCCAGCAGCTCTGGCTTGGCACAGGGCAATGGGAAAAGAGCAGATTCTCTGCTCCCATCCTCCGCTGGCCGCGGTGCCTCCTCCCCTGTCCAAAACAGCTGTGTGCTGCCTGAAGTGACTCTATGGTCTGTAAAAGCTTAAAACATTGGATTCACCCTCATGATTTTACTTTTCCATTAGAGCAAATCATGGCGGAAGATCAAGAATATGGTGCACTGGTCCCCGTTTGTGATGTCGTTCAAGAAGAAGTACCCTTGGATCCAGCTAGCGGGACATGCAGGTACGGAGCATGGGGAGTGCCAGAGGGGTGGAAAGGCTCTTCTTTATCTCAGGCTAATGGGCTTTCTCAGCCTGAATCACTTCCCACTGTTGCATGAGTGCCACAGGTTTCTGCTCCCATGTCTCTAGCTCGGGGCAGTGACTAACCCAAACACCAGGGAGGGTGATGTGAAGGTGCAGTGCTCTGTGATTTCAACCTTCCAGGGCCAGCAAGTATTATTGCTGCTTTTTTGCTCAAGCAGCAGAAATCCAGGTCCTTTGGGTGAGACCCAAACCCTCTTGCTGAGGTGATGCTGCCCACCACAAAAATGCCCCACGTGTGAGCCTAGACACAAAGGTGTGAAGCAACCATGAAGTACAGAGAGGCTGCAAAGCCAGTGTGTTGGGTGCTACAGGACAGGCCTCCGCCCCATTTAAGGTGTGACATTGCTGGTCGTAAACCTCTGACATTACATGTGAATCTGGCAGCTTCTAAGTCCCAGCCCACCAGAGATGCTTCAGAGGTGTTAGGCTGCCCTTCTTGTTTTGAGAAGGCACAGCATTATTCCCCCTCCAGTCAAGCACCGTTTTGTCCCCTGTCACCCTCAGGTAGCTTCAAGGCAGCAGCCAATGGCCGGATACTGAAGAAGCACTGTGAATCGGAGCAGCGCTGCCTCGACCGCCTGATGAATGACGTCCTGAAGCCCTATGTTCCTGCCTACCATGGCGACATTGTGAAGGATGGGGAGCGGTACAACCAGATGGAGGATCTGCTGGCTGAATTTGACTCCCCCTGCGTTATGGACTGCAAAATGGGGGTCAGGTGAGTGGCTTTGGGGACATGGAGTTTTAAGATGGGATACTCAAAGCAAATGCATGTCCTGGGTAAAACCCTCTGAAACACACAAGTGGGAACACCAGGCTCACCCATCTTCAGGGAAAGCTAAGACAACACCATTAGGAGAGAGCTGAGGGAAGCCTGGGACAGGACGGACACACCAGGCACTTTCCTTCTCTGCTTGTTGACTGTTCCGTGTGCTGGGAAAGTGGTTTCATTCAGTGGCAGGGACAGCCCTCTGGGTTCAGGTACACCAGAATGGCACAGCAGCTTTGAGGAGGATGGCAACCTGCTGCAGGAGGACACAGCCAAGGGACGGGGAGCAAAAGATATGGGAGATCCTGCCCAGGGTGCTAGAGTGGTGAAATAAAGACACTTCGATGGCCCAGCTTTGGTAAAGCAAGAAACTTTCCCTCTGCTCAGCCTTTGCTTCCATGCACACTTGAGGGATAAAATGTGTCTGCTAAGTAGTTTAATGCCTTCCATGCAAAGTTCTTGAAACATTTCCTAACAAATGAGCAATATTATCCATGTCATGGTTGAGGACCATCTACAGATACTCCAAGATCCCAGGCTGCAGCCACCTGGCCAGCAGCAGCAGTTTTTGAGCTAGTGACACCACAGCTGACACAGGTGTCCTAGAGCAAATGTTAGCAGGGCAGGTGATCCTAGGTGGCTGCCGGTTTTGGGGCAGCCCTAGGCTACCACTCAGCCTTGGGCCTCTGGGTTGAGACCCCCCTCATGGGCTAAGGCACAGCCTGGATGTGGTGGAGGCACTTGTGCTTCTGGAAAAGCTGATGGCTTCTGTGGGAAAGAGGAATCTATTTTTTTCTCCCTCCTGAACTCCTGATGTGGAACTCCAACTGGCAGGTCAGGCTGTTGGCAGGGAAGAGGCAAGGAATACTTTCCACCGGAGGGGTGGAAAGAAGGGCAGGGGGCCCCAGTGCATTCCCGTGGGCCTGGCTGGCACACACCATGCTGATGCAGGAAGGAGACAAGGACCTACTCTGCACCCAGAGATGACAGCCACCATAAGAAGACCTGCTGGTCATGCTGCCCCAGAGCTCCTGCAGCTGTCTGTGGGAGGAGGAGAGCCTCCCACGCACAAAAATCGAGTGATCTGTGCAGAGCAGTTGGGTTTTTGGAGCAGAGCAGACAAGGGGGCAAACGTTCTGGGCACCATCATTAAATAAGATGGCGCTGCAGGGAACACTGGTGAGGCAGGGTGATGAATTGGGCTCATGCTGGGGAGGGGTGCATCCCTGTGGCTAGGCAGGAGAGGCTCTGGGAGACAGACTAAACACAGGGCTGTTAAACCTGTCTGAGCCAGAGGCTTGCTGCCAGGCACATACAGGTTTGATTTCTTTCCTGCCAACCTGGCTTTGGGATGTAGCAGCCTCCTCCAGTCCTCCCTAAACAGAACTTTGTCTGGTGATGGCTGAAGCCTGGAGCAATGTGGGGGACTGAACCTGGAGCTGCAGAGGCTCTGTCATTCTTATCAAAAGGAAATCTCTCTTTCTGAGTGGCGCGAGCGGCGCTTCTGAGCACACCACTGCTGTACTCTGCTGCTCTATTCCATCTGCCCAGAAGTCATGGGTTTCGTGATGTCAGCCGAAGCCTTTCATCACTTTCATCTGCAGTGTTTTTCAAAGGGGCTGGTGCCTTCGGGATGTCTGAGCAGTGATCATGTGCCTGCCCTGAGAAAAGACACCAGTTTGTCTCGCTGAGCCTGTGGGAAGCACAGGGACGCCATCCCACATAGTCTGCCCAGCATCCTCCCCGGGCGCTTTGTTTCGTTCCAGAGGTGAACCACGCGCTCTGTGCTGGTATTTCAGCACAAGGACACAGGGACTGGGCACAGCCCCTCTGCAGAGCTGAGCACGGCTACTAGGAGGTGTAGAGCAGTTTGGATTTGGCAGGAAGGAGGCAACAGATAGGGCCATTACTGTGTCCTTTTGCTGGGACGTATCACCTGGCTTGGCAGGTTGTTTGGCAAATGCCTGGGCTAGGGCAGGCTTGGGAGCTGCAAGAAGAGCTGCATAGCGGTTGATTACTGCTGTGGGAAGTGTTGTTATTGTGCAGATGATGGTTTTCTGCACGCAGGAGTGCAGAAGCTCTCCAGCAGTGTGCCGTGGCACAGAGCAGTGCTCCTCTGAAGGATGCATAAAACAGAGGTCTCTGCATTCTCCTCTGCACCCTCCATCCTCCTTGCCGCATTCTGGCTGCACCCTGTGGTCCTGGGGGGGTGATGCTAAGTATCTGGCCAAGGCCACATCCTTTCCTCTCCTCTGTCCCATAGAGGATGCTTTTGCAGGTGGTCCACTTAAAACAGGCCTGTACCAGGCAAAATCATCACGAGCGAAAGAGCCCTGCGTGACAACACCCCATGTTGCAGCCGGTGAGGCAGAGCCCTCGCCATGCTTAGGGTGAGGGGATGGGAAAGCACAGGAATGATAAAGGATCAGCTTTGGAAGCAGCTGCCCTCACTGACCAAACCTCAAAGGGAGCAGCCCCTAACACTGAGGGCTGGGACCTTCCTCTTGCCTTCAACTCAGCCAGGTCCCAGAGCACACCCGGGCAGCTTCCCAGGCACATATTGAAAGCCACATTTAGCTTGTGGGAGCCACTGAGTCGCTGCTCAGGTCTGCTGAGCATAGGGGACAGGTCCCCAAGGACCAAAAAGTGGCGGCAGCAGCAGCAGCAACACCATGGGCACCTGTGAGAAATAACCTCCCCTGTTATTGCCAAACTGGTTGTAGTTCCCTGATGACCTGAAAAGATACCATGTATTGATGAGGGGGTGCTAATTAAATCAGGATCAATTCATCTGCAGTGAGAGTTGCTCTGTTATTTCCTGCGCTGCCCTATGCTGTAGAGATCTGCTGTCCTAGATAGGTCTGTTTTCTGGGAGAAGGGCTGTCTGGGGTTACATGACACCTCATGTGGTATCCCCAACTCACTCCTTGCAGGACATACTTGGAGGAGGAGCTGATAAAGGCACGGAAGAAGCCGAGCCTGAGAAAGGACATGTACCAGAAGATGATTGAGGTGGACCCTGAGGCCCCTACCGAGGAGGAGAACGTGCTGCGGGCAGTGACCAAGCCCCGCTACATGCAGTGGAGGGAGACCATCAGCTCGACTGCCACGCTGGGCTTCAGGATCGAGGGGATAAAGGTGAGGCTGCTCTGGCTGTGCAGAGCAGGGGGAAGGGCTGCTGGGAGTGTTCAGTAACCAAACTCACTTGCAGAGGCACACATGCAGCAGGCTGGTGGCAGGACTGTCACATAAGGAGATCTCCTGTCCCTGCAGTCAAGCCACCTGTGTCAGGCACATGGCCTGAGGTGGCACTGCTCTTCTGAGAGAGCAGCTGCACTCAGAGCATCAATGCAATAGGGCAGGTTTAGCCAGAATCTCATTAAATCAGCCACTTGGTCCGTTTCCCTGACTGTGAAATGACATCCTCCAACTTGAAGACTCAAATTAGTTGTTTGCTTTTGATAGGGCTCTGCTGCTAGCCTAAGCCACTAATCCCAAATCCCAGCTTGAACGTGTGCCGATCCATGCTTGGAGCTGGGAGTTTAGCTGAAGTCAGTGAGGAGGCTGTGTTCACATCCCTGTCCAGAAAAATTCATCAGCTGAGCGCTATGAAACAGGGTGAACACACGCAGCAGCACTTTCTGCTGGCACCTGCATGCACGTGTAACCTGCTGACTGGGCTTGCTCAGACCTAATGCCCGTGTTTCTGGAGATACCTGCTGGAATGCCTTTGTGTCCTCATTAAATAAGCCAGCCCAGGAGTTTTTCTCCTGGCAGGCAGATTTTGCAACGAGGGACACGCAGGATGGCAATCTGACAGAGTTACACCTCTAACCACAGTTGTGTTAGTGATAGAAGACTTGTGTGAGTGTTAGCAGCGGCGTGTGCCTTTTGATAGCCAGCCAGCGTGAATTAAAGGTAATATCACACTTGAGCTGAGGGGTTTTTTGCATGCTTGGGCATGGAGGTGGCTTGGCAGCTGAGGGGAGCTCAGTGAAGTCATGCCTGCAGTGATTCAGGCTTGGGGTTCTACTAGGTGCCCAGGCAGCAGCTCAATGCAGCTGCTTGCTCGTAGTGGAAACGATGGCTTGATTTCTACCTGTATCTCTTTCTCTTGATGGCAGATTGTTTTTTCCTCTCTAGTTTGGGTCTCTGTGGTGTTAAACTCCTGCACCCCTCCTGACTGGACAGAGTGGTGTCAAATTGATAGAGTTAAACCAAATGAAGCTGTTCCCTGAGAAAACCTCTACATCAGATTTTGTAGGCTTCCCTGGTAGTGTTCCCCTTCACCTCACTGGTCAAACAGCAAACACAGACAGATGTTAGACCATGGGTTTAAAAAGTGATCAGCAGTAGTGGGTCACCTGCTTCTCCTGATCCCCCACATAACAAACCACAGGTGGTAAAGGAGATGTCCACCCCCTGCCCCCTGTGCTGTGTGGGACAAAGTCGCTGGGCTGCGGGAAGCCCAGCAGAGCACGATGCACGTGAGGAGGAGACACCTTCTTTGTTCAACGGTGCATTTGTCTCTAACTCAGCTACTCTCAGAAACCCAAGGAGCAGCCCTTGGGCTGACCCCCTTCAAGATCTTTCTGACAAGCAACGCAAAGCACCCCTACTCACCCTGTGCCCCTGCCCAGGATGCTGCTGGTCATGCTCCCCCACCACAGCTTTCCGCAGTGCCTGCGTGGGTCAGGGTTCTTGCCTGCTCATGCAGCTCTTCCCTGAGCTCCCCAGCTCTCCCATTGACCCTTTTCTGCCTCAGGTGCCTGCAAGCATGCTGTGAGCTGCTCCAGCTTGGGACAACCCTTTGCCTAGTTCCCATTACTCTTGTTTTGCTGGTGCTTATTTTAAAACTGAAGCTGTGCAAAAACGGAGACGGCCAGTTGGGACCAAAGCTCCCATGCGCTGTTTCTTCTCCCTGCTTCCTTGCTCTCATCAGGAATATCTGTCTATTTATATTCTAACATGATAGATCCTTGGCCTCCAATGGTGCTGCTCAGCTGGCAACCTGGGGATGCATAGGGGGGTTTGTGGCTGAAGCAGATCACAAGAGAAACGCTTGAAATGAAAGATGGGGGAAAAAACCCCAACCCCCAAACCCTAAATTGTATCCCCACACAGGCAAAAAAATACTGGGGGGGGGGGATGTGGGGGTTGTGGGGGTGTGAATAAAAGCTCTGAAGGAGTGGTTAGAGGTGCATCTCTAATTTAGCCAGCCTTAAACGAGCTGCTGCACAGTGTGAGCAGTGGATTTCTTTCCCGAGGAGGTGAGGCAGGTCCTTAATTGAAAAATGTTGCCTCCAGGAGTAACCCCACTGCTGCTGCAAAGGGCTGACTAATTTAATCAAGGCTCTAATTACTGTAATTCTCCTTAAATCCCTCATCTTTATTTTCCCTATAGTTAAAGCAGTAACAGTTCATGCTGGTTCCTGGCTGCCTTTTTTTTTTCCCCAGCAGAGCCACGGACCTGGTCGTGCTGTGCTGTACCCCTGTACTTACCCTGTTTCTGGTGTTACACCCCTGCATTGGGGAAAGCCTCCTCAGTGACCAGGGCTGCAACCAAGGCCTCAGAGGGAATTTCAGGGGAAAATTATTTAATGATTAGTCTCCTTGTGTTTTCTTTCCTGCTGCAGATGCTTTCCCCTGACAATTTCCTGGGTGGCCTTGAGGGTCCAGTTCTTCCTCTTTAAAGTGGAAATTTTCCTCTGCCAAAGGACATAATGGCACTTACCTACCTTTCTGGAGTAGCTCGGAACCGCTAGAAACACTGGGTATTAATCAGATTACCGTACTGAAAGTAATGCAAGTGATCCCTGGTGCCCCAGTTGAAGCTTACCAGAGCTCATTGCAACAAGTGTCGTTTGCTCCTGAGCTTCTGCTCTGCTCTGAGTTACTTGCTGTTGCCTGCAGCAGTGTGGGACGGTATTCCCTGCGGCAGGGATGTTTCTGGGGTCCCAGAATGAACCCTGAAAGCCTTCGCCCGACTTAACCAATATGGGCAGCTTGTGAGCCCCATCTGAGGTCAGACACAGTGCTGGAGGGAGAGGTGGCTTACCCGAACCCTGCCCCAGTGACGCCAGTGGCTCTGGTGGGGCAGAGGTTGCAGTAGCCTTTATCAGCCCCCCTCACGTTTCTGTGGGTGGAAGCCAGCCCCCTTGGGGCTTGGACACCTGTAAAATTCGTGGCAGCTGTCAGCCTCACAGCAGCAGTGTCACCCTGAGCAAGGAAGCTGCAGGAGGCGGGTAATGATGGGAGCAGCGCTACGGGGAGGTTGTTTGGCTTTCCTGAAGCCTAGATTGCCTTATCTGAAAGGCCATCTGCGGTTTTCATTTATTTTTAGGAGCACTTAGAAGTCCATCTCCTTTCTTGGATGCTTTGTGGAAAGTTGTACTCTTTACATGTGAAATTAGTGCTGTGGCACTTCTCCAAATAGATCTCTGTTATCCCCCGGGGAGGCAGCAGGTTGATTTCTGAACTGCCCCATCCAGGCTCACATGATGGATGTATAGTGGTGTAGTGCCCTTCCCCTATACGTTATACACATGTCACCAGAGCATCCTTGGCAAGGCCTCTTGCCTGTGCCCCTGCATTCTGCTGCCTCACAAGAAATAGCTGAAAGCAGAATCTGTCTGTGCTTGGTCCATCAGCAGGGTGGCTGCTACAGCAGAAAGGTCTCCAGTAATGATGTTGTCCCTCACCCTGGACAATGCCTGCTGAGCTACCAGCTGGTGGCCTTGCTTTTATACCCTGTGACAGCATGGTGGTCAGGCAGGGTCCAGGTGCTTTGCAGCTGGGTGCATTGGTTGCATCCCATGCAAATCAAGTTTTTCTTGGAGATTAAGACCTTTCACACATTGCTTTTGTTGTCGCAGTAGTTAATGCCTACGCAAAGTGCAAGCTGGAAGTTGGAAGTGTGCTGTGTGATTCATCCCAAATTGCATGTTTGTTGTGGGTTTGGTGCTGGGCTTGTGTTGCCCAGGTCTCCCCAGGCTGGATGCTCAGCTGTCCCTCCAGGCTGGACTGGCCACTGCACCCCAGCCAGCCCCCTGACCAGGGGGATGCACATGGCCCTATCCCCAGGCACTTCCCTGAATGTCTATCAAAGTCCAACTAGAGCACACCAAGTTCAGAGGCAGGTGATTTAATTGTGCTTTCTTCCTTCCCAGCCTTTTCTCTGCTTCTTCATCCTTTTGGCCACTGTCCCTTCACACTATTGTTGAACCAAACTGTCCGGAGTGGTGGGATGGAGCAGGACAAGCAGAGCTGTGAGCGTAAGCACGTGTGGTTTAAAATAGCCCCTGTATCCAGGAAGCGAGCTCTGCCTGCCCAGCACATGGCTGCTCCGGACAATGAAGTGCACTGATCTAAAAATCAGAGCCCCAGAAGGACCGGGGAAACAGGGAGTGACCTACAAAGCTGCCCCAAGGTTTGGGCAGGGCTGCATGTTGTCCCTGCAGCAGCCCAAGCTGTGCTGTCCCCTGTGGCTGGCCAAGCATGGATGTGCTTCCAAGGAAGAGTCAAAGGAGTGCACAAAGCTGCTCGCTGCGTCTCATTACCAGGTTGCCGCCCTTGAGGGTTTGCTGTCTGTGGACTATCGAAGGACTAGTGAGGCAAGCTGTGGGACTCACTCCTTGCCTTCACCTCCTTGCTGCTGTGGCTCCTGGAGGGGTTTTTCTGCCCGCTGTGAGACAATGTCTGTCCGCACTGAGTTTTGTCCTGCTGTGGTGGTGCTCTGCTTTCCTCCCCAAGCAGGGCCACAGCCCCAGGCTGGTGTCAGCATCTGTGCTCAGCCACAGCAGTGATGGGAAGCCATTGGCACAGTGTGGCAGAAACCAGGGATCTCCAGCTTCTGCTGGCAGTGAGTGCTGGGTCAGTGAGAGGTAGTTTGTTCATGTTGCCAGTGACCTTGGCAAGCGTGTGATGGCAGAGGCTTGCTGTTTGTAGCAGGGGGAAATGCAGCAGCGCTGTAGGATGATTTGGGATCTGCAAAGCAGAGAGCTGCTGCCTGTCTCCTTTGTAGACAGGTCCTTCAGCTACCAAAATGGCTGGTCACATCCTGCTCAGGGACATGTGTAGCTGTTGAAACACGGCTCCTGCCTCAGCTCCTTCTCTCCCCATCCTGCTTACTGCTTTCCCTCCCTTCTGTTCCAGAAAGAGGATGGCACTGTGAACAGGGACTTCAAGAAGACACGGACAAAGGAACAAGTCACAGAGGCCTTCAGGGAGTTCACTAAAGGAAACCGCAACATTTTGGTGAGAGGGGGATGCTGTGAGGGGCTGCCTGGAGAGGGCTTCTCCTGCAGAGGCTGACCTCTGTTCATCAGCCCCCTACCTTGAGGGGCTGCAGCCTGAGCAATCTCATTTTAAAAAGCATGAAAAGTAGCAGACAAATGGCCATCCTGGTGAGGGGAGAGTGACAAAGGGCTGGGAGGGGATGTGTTTGCTGCTGCTGCAGCAGCACTGCTCCAGCCAGGTCCGAGGATGCTGAGCATGTTCAAGGGTTGGTCCCAAAATCCTCTGTGGAGGCATAGCCACGCTCTGCCCCCTCATCCCTGGGGCTGCCGGTAGCCTCTGAGCCTGTTTTTTACACCAGTATGTAGCGGTGGGGGCTCCTGCCCTGGCAGAGCAGGACCCCTGCACTCAGTCTCACAGGCAGGGTGGCCAAGGGATCCCCCTGCCTGCACCAGGAGCCCTTTGCACAGGCAAGCTGCAGCCGGCATTTCCCGAGTTTCGGTGTGTTGCCAGGAGAGTAAGAGAGAGCTGTAAACAATTTACACCACCGGTGTCAAATACCCTGTTTGACAAAGTACCCCTGGCTTTAGCTGCAATATATAAAGCCTGCAAGCACCAGGCTGCAGCTGGAGCGGTCCCTAGCACTGCCTCCTCCAAACCTGTGTGCTCCCTTTGACAGGAGTTACCCAGGGGTTATTCCTGGGACTGAAAAGGAAGTTACCTGGCTGCGGTTTATCCCCAAAGAGTTCGGGGTACACTCACACCATCATGCCCTGGCTCTAGGCAAGGCTCTGTAGCCAAACTATTGCAATACAGTGGCCCACTCATCTCCCCACACAAAGTGTGAAAATTTAGGTATATGTAGTGCCCAGACACCCATTGTGCATGTTCCTGCGCTTAGTCCTTCTACAGAAACCTCTAAATCAAATTCCCAAAGTCCCCCATTGTCCCCATCCCATGTCCTGTCCATTCCGTGTCCGTTCCCCCCCCAAGAATGTTTAGTACCTTCCAGCAGTTTGCAGGGGTGCTTAAACAGGCATGTGGGTCTTGATCTGTGTGCTGACTAGTGTGAAAGCCCTTCCACCTGTGGTATCAACCTCACAGAAGCTCTGATTTGGCGTTGCAGCGGTGTCTCACCATGCCTGACTGACAGTGCTTGCACAGCAGCAGCTGCTGAGTTAGGGGTTCCCTCCTCAGCAACACTGTGAAGGCAGCAGGGAAACCTGGGGAAAGCACTGGTTCAGCAAAAGCAAATGCTTTCAAGAAGGTTTGGAAGCAGCAGGAGCTCACAGGGTGCTATGGAGACCGAAAGAATGAGTGGATCCCAAAAAAAGAGGGGACACCCTCCCAGGGGACAGCTCTGTGTGAGGGTGCTGAGCACAGGGCGGTTGACAGACGCCCCGAGCACCTCTCCATGCAAACATGGTATCGTGGGGTAGATGCCGGGAGGTGAGAGCTTCCTTTCTGCCCGTGCAGCAGTTTTGTCCTGGGCTTCCTGTGGTGCTGATGGCTTGGTTTTGTGTTTTTGTAATTCCAGAACAGTTACCTGAACCGGTTGAAGGGCATTCGCGCTACCCTGGAGACATCCCCGTTCTTCAAATGCCATGAGGTAATGCTCACATTTAGATAGAGCTGCCTGTAAAGGAGAATGGTTTAATCTCGACTTACCCAAGTAGAGAAGTCAGAGACTGTAAGCTTCTACAACTTGGACTTTATTCTTATCTCCATGTTTTCATGCCCAAGTTTAAATACTGAGGTGGAAATGTGGCTGATGACTGATATCATGCGTCTGACATGGGTTCAGATCTATAGAAAAAACAATGTTCACACAGATTACAAGTTATCTAGGATGAATTCATGCTGTTTATGACTTTATACAACTGGGAAAAATCCTTAGTGTAAAAGTATAGGGGTCTTCTGCAGAGAAATCCCTGTCTGATTGCATGTCAGGTATTGTTTAGCTGCTCCATGAGATCAAACAACAGAGGTTGTGGAGTCTTCTCTGGAGACAGTCAGAACCTGCCTGGACACTGTCCTGTGCAGCCCGCTTTAGGTGACCCTGCTCTGGCAGGCAGTTGGACTGGGTGATCTTCAGAGGTCCCTTCCAACCCCTAACATTCTGATTTCTATGATGATGTGAAAAAGAGCTTCATAGGAGCCCTCAACCCAGAGGGAGCAGGAGCCACAGCTGGAAGAGCCATTGCCTCTCAGCTGGAGCCACCTCAGCCCTAGCTGCATGCAGAGGGTCCTGCTGGGACAGACGCAGATGGGCCTGTGCCTCCTGATGGCAGTGCCTGTAAGGCATTGCAAGGGAAACTTTGAAGCCAAATGTTTCAGGACAGCTCAACATGGGAAACAAAATGCTCCCTGAATCAGAGTGCCAGGGTTTCACTGGAAAACACACGGAAACAAAACAGGCTTTCAAGTGGGGTTTGAAAGGAGTTTCCACTCCTTAACAATTAAAAGGCAGCAGCTTTGACTTTCTGTCCCACTTTGAGACAAAGTGCAGCAGAAGGTCTGCCAGGCTCCACAGGACCCTTGCTGGGCTGGGCTCAGAAATTGGATAACCCTGGATAGGCTAGTGAGGAATGTCAGCAAAAGGATTTCGCGTACACTTCAAATGCCCCGTTCTGGCCAAGGGAGGGCTGTAAGATCTTAGAAAGGGGAAAGCTAAAGATGAGCATTTCTGGGAATTAATATGTATCTCTGGACCTTGGATGTTTTCCCAGTGCACTGGAGGAGGAAGTCTCTTCAGAAATACAAGTTTGTAATCGCTTTTGAGAACAGCACACGCTTCCCGTTCAAAGCCCTTGTCCAAAGACAAACCTCAAACTAAACCCTGGTGATATTATGGATGTGGGAGACCCTGCTGACAGTTAATGCTGCTGTTTTGGAGGGCTGACACTAGCAGGATGTCCCTAGAGCTGCATTCCGTGCATCCGTGTGTCTTTTGGGCTGCAGGCTGCTCCTGGCTCTCAGCACATTGTGTCCTGTCTGCCAACAGACACTGTGCTCTGGCCAGCAGGGTCCCTGTTTGTGCTACAAGGGCAGTGAGTTCATAATCCACCCACTTAGGAAAATTGGACGTAATTTGGAACGTAATTTCTGTTTGGGACAGCTCTGAAGTTCACCTGTAGTACATAGCCTGCTAAAAGCTTCCCATCAGGGGAGCAGATTCAGCAGAACAGCACAACAGTGACCAGCCTGACACTGTTATGTGTCCCCAGGCATTGGGAAGCTGCAGCAGAGCTGCTGCTGGATGGCACTCTGGCTGGGGCTGAAGCCAGGATGGGCCAGGGGGCTGAGCTGGGGGCACCCACCTGCCCAGCGTCTCTCTGCTCCATCAATGCTGAGCATTGAGCTCTTGGGGTCTCATCCCTCTGGGAGATCTCTGCTGTCAGGGATGATGTGTTTCACCTTTGCAAATGCACCCATCAGCTCCCCAGGGCTTTCCCAGTCTGGTGCTTGCTGCAGGGTTTTCCCAAAGGCCCGTCAGGTTACGGCAGACCACTGCAAACCAGTTGCAGCTGAGTGAGATTCAGCTCTGTGTACCTTGGTAACTTGGCATCCCCTGAGCACTGTGAAAGCCAGGAGGATGTTCTGGGGGCAATCCTTGCAATTGGATGGTGCTTCAGACAGGAGACAGCACATCACAAGTAACTTGTACTTATGCATCCCTCTAGTGATGTCTGCAGGGCTGGTGAGTGTAAGTAGCATGAGCTTCCAGCCTTGAAAAAATCCCTGTCTGAGGACTGGGACAATTCGTCTCATTGCTTTCCCAGGGACCTTGACTCGTTTTCCATAATGACATCCCTGTCTTCCATGCCCGTGTTTTTCTGATCCTCTCTTGCCAAGAGCTGGGATTTGTATGAGTAAATCAGCTGCTCTGAATACCTGATTTGCATGTGCAAACACGGAACTTACTTCTCTTCATGCAAAATCTCAGCATCAACTCTTGCAAATACAGCCTGAGATAAGGGGTTGAAAGCCCCGAAGCTGGCTGGGAACGAGCACCAGGAGCACTGCTAACTGGTCTGGTCTCTCCGCAGGTGATCGGGAGCTCCCTCCTCTTCATTCACGACAAGAAGGAACAGGCCAAAGTCTGGATGATTGACTTTGGGAAAACCACCCCGCTGCCGGAGGGACAAGTTCTCCAGCACAACGTGCCCTGGGTGGAAGGGAACAGAGAGGACGGCTACCTCTGGGGGCTGGACAACCTCGTTCAGATCCTGACTGAGTTGTCCCAGAGCGAAGACTTGCATTAAAGCTGCGCGTCCAACTCTGCCACTACCCCCAACCTGCCTTCCCCCCCCCACCCCCGACTGACTCTTCTGAACTGCACTACAAGACACTTTCCAGTCCTCCTCGCCCTTCCCATTTGGAAGCTATACTCTCCCTATTTAAGGTGGTTTTTGTTGTGGGGTTTTGTTTTTTAGGTTGTCTTGGTTTGGGCTGGGGGTTTTTCCCCCCCCCCTCTCCATGTAAATAGAGATCTAACCTGCCAGAACAAAAGCTGGACTCCAAACCTTGGCTTTGCAGAGTCAGTGGGAACAGGCGGACGTGCCGCCTGGGAGCAGCCCGGCAGGGATCGCTTAGGCAAGCGTGTGCTTTGCCTATCCTGCTTTTGTCTCTTGCGCAGCGTGATTTCTTAAGAGGGCTGGTGGAGGAAGGAGTCTTATCCCTGTGCAGGGAGTGGTAGCTTCATCCAAAAAAACACTCAGTGGCTGTGCCCAGGACCCTCGGGCAGCTGGGTGGAGTGTGTGGGCAAGGTCTGGAGATGGTGAAGGATACTGGGGTGAGAGGCCTTTAGTTGCCTTTGCCACCATGTTTCACCCTAGGGACCTGGTGGAGCCCAGTCCTTAAGAAGGGCGGATTTGGGTTCTTTGTGTTACAGACAAAGATACCGTGGAAGGTGCTCGGTTGTTTTCAGGTGACACTGGAGGGTGAGAGTTTCCTTCCTGTTGGGGACACGTGGTCTAGCACAGCTATTCACCGTGGCTAGGTGCTTCCCACCCACCTCCCCAGAGCTGGGTGCCCTGGTGTGGTGGGTAACGCTTCGAGCTCCTCTCTAGCTTCCCTGCTAGGACCTACTTCCAGCCCTCCTTAGCTGGGGTCTCCAGCCCTCCATGGAGAATAAAGGCTTCAGGCGGGTCTGTGAGAGAGAGAAACAGCTTATTAAGGGACTACTATGAGACCTAAAGTAGCCATCCAGGTTGATCAGTCTTTTTTTTAGCAGCAGCCAAGCACATGCATAGGGATAGTGCTGCCAATGCCTCACCTGGCCCTGGGCGACCCTCCCAGCTGGAGCATCTCTAATTTTTATCAGTGACAGGCAAAGGATGAGAGCAGCTCAAGGTGGCCAGGTCGTCTTTGGTGAAGCACACTTGTGGTGAGGTGTCCCCAAACCTTCCCATTTTATTTCTGCAGAGCTGGCTGGCTCTGCCACTGCTCCTCGGCACTGGCTTCCCAGCCTGCCTGGGCTGCGCGTGCAGCCTCCGCGCTCCCGCTCCTGTGAAAACACCCAGTTCCCTATTTAGGGCGGAGGCTATTTTTTAACTTCCTGGAACATTTGAACTAAGCAGCTTGCTCACTGCAGAGCTGGCTCGCTAAAGGTCAACGATCGAGAGGACAGCGGGGAGGGGAGGCTGCAGGGCAGGCCGGGGAGCCCCTCGCGCCGAGGACAGGAGTGTGCGATGCTGGAGGTGGCGTGGGGGTCTCATCAGCCACAAATCTCACCCGCTCCATCCCCAAACCCACTCTTGCCTCACTCCCAGGGAGCAGTGCTCCAGAGCCCCTCTGCTATTGTTTGGTGTGTCCAGCAATCGTCTTTGGGGGAAGTCATCTCCTGGCAGCAATAAGGAGGAGGAGTTGGCCGTTAAGCTGTCTGCAGCCATACCCCAGCCTCTTCCCTGGGGACTGAAGTCTCTTTAAGGTTTTCCTTAGTCCCTATCTCCCCTGACAGATGTCTTTAGCTCATCTGATGCCATTGTAAATGGTTGCACTGTTTTAGCTCTTTGCCAGGCTTTCTAGAGTAGCCCATGTGGAAGTGCCTTATAGACTTGCCTCTGTTCCATTAGTGTCATGGAAAAGGTGGGGGTTTTTTAAGTTATATTTATTTTCATCCCATTTTAATTGCACAAAACACTAAAACTTAATGCATGGAATTTTTTTTTTTTAAAAACTGTGTTTTTAGTTTTTAAACCATCCCTTTTCCAGCTTCGGAAAAAGGCTGTGAACAGAAGCGCATAGGTGTGTACCAGTTATCGCTGTACTTTAGCTTTCAGCTGCTCTTATATATGTATATTATTTTTTAAGCCTGTTTATAAACCAGATTCCTTGCTTTGTGGCTTCCGAAGAAGCAGTTTGCTCCTCTCAGATGTCTTGCGCCTTTCTGGGGGCTGGAACAGTTGCTGTGAGGGATTTTCCCAGCTCCCACCTCGCCTCTCGGTCATTGATAATACAGAGAAAATTCCAAACCGGTCTGAAACACCAACGCACAGTGCCTGTAAAAAAAATCCTGTACCTTTGCAAATAAAGACATATGGGAAGCATTCACCTGCCGTGGAGTCTGTGTCTGCCCCAGGGTGCAGCTTGCAGCAGCCTGGGAACAACCAGGAGCTGGGTTTCATGTCCATGGTGATTTGAGGGGGTGGGAATCAGGCTCCAGGTTTGGTTGTCCCAGCGCACACCAGGAGCAGTACCAAGAGCAGGGAAGGACCCTGGGCTGGGGACCAATCCTGACAAACAGGAGCTGGCTTTGCAGAGAGCAGAGCTGAGGCTGGGGAGGCACTTCAAGGAGAAACCTGAGCCTCTCCATCCCCTTTCCACAGGACAGCCCACCAAATGCAGGAGCACACCAGGGATTTTGTTCAGTGCCTTATGTTTTTGATAGCGCTGCATTGCAGCTCCTGCTGAGCAGTTTCCAAGTGCCACCCTGCGATTTCTACACTTGAGGATGCCAAAGCACCCAGGGTGTCAGAGCTGCCTGCTGCAGCTGTGTGCTTCTGTCCCTCTCGGCTGCACCGCGGGCAGTGCGGGATGGAGCACTTGGGACCACAGGCTGTGAAAGCAAACATGGATTGGTTTTGTACTGAAGGAAAAATCAGGTTGTAGAGCCTGAAGGCAGCTCCAGCCCCTCCTGGTTGGTCAAGCAAGTGCAGGATGGCAGGAGCCTGTCCCAGGACAGAGGTGGCTGATCCATAAGGAAAGTGAGGTTTAGCACCCAGAGCCCTGTCAGCAGCCCAGCCTGGGCAGCCAGGCCCTGCAGCATCCCTGCTACTTGCCACAGCACCTCTGAAACAAAATGCCAGAGCAATCCAGCTTGGACTTTGCTTAAGGACTAGTAACTTGTTGCTACGAGGAAGGATCAGCAGTACTACAGGCTGTACATGCACCTAGCTGTCTACCAGAGGCTGAGAGAAAGACATACACATTTCCTAGCCAGCTGGCTTGCATGCCTCCATAGCACCTTATCACCACCTACAACTACCCGAAGGGAGGTTGTAAAGAGGTGGGCGATGGCCTCTTCAGCCAGGTGACAGGAGTTAGGACAAGGGGAAATGGCATGAAGTTGTGCCAGGGCGGGTTTAGATTGGATATTAGAAAAAAAAATTTTACTGAAAGAGTTGCCAGGGCCTGGAACAGGCTGCCCAGGGAGGGGGTTGAGTCACCTTCCCTGGATGTGTTCAAAAAAAGGGTTAATGAGGTACTTAGGGATATAGTTTAGCATAGGAAAGGAATGGTTGGACTTGATGATCTTCAAAGGTCTCTTCCAACCTTGTGATTGTGTGATTCTGTGATCTTTACTGCAAGCTGATGCTGTACTTATAGCTCCGGCTCCTGGGGGCCACCAAGAACCTCACCAGCATGGAACTCCTATTCCTGGCCGGTGGAAGAAAACAAAGCCCCCCAAAACTCCAATAACGCGATGATGCAGCAAAGAGGGGAAGGGAAGGAAACCCCTTGTTGACCAAGTGCTGGTTTCTACTGACTCTGAGGTTTATGCCCTGGGTTGGAAGCTGGGGCTGCCTGGCTTTGCTGCAACCCCAGAGCAAAGCCAGGGGTTCCCTGCTGCTACAGGGAATAATAAACTGAGCAATTAATAAACTCATTATATAGAGGAGAGGCCAGAACTCACATTAATGCTACAAATAAAGTTTTAGGTGTGGCTGAGGGCTTCCAATGTATGTCACGGAGCCTCCCAGGACCTCCAGCAATGCCACAGAGGCAGGCTGTAAGTGGGGAGAAGGCAGCTAATTGTTTTCTTCATTATCTAATTAGATATTTACAAGAATGACCCTCCTATAAGTAAGGGGATGATGGGGGCCACCTGGGAGTTGCAGCTTCTCAAAGTGTAGGGCTTTGCTGTAATGATTGACAGGTATCTGAGGCTCTTGTAGTATGAGTTGGTGGTGCCAGCTGGTGTAATTCTGGGGGGGATGGTCTCTGAGAAGCCCCTCAAGAGGTGTTTTGCCCCTGCTGTGGATGATTCAGGGCAACACTGCTGACTGCCCCCTCCTTCCCACAGCCAGAGCCCCTGCCTGGGCTGCAGGGAGTTGCACCACCTGAGCACCATGACCTCAAAGGGAGGGCCTTGCTTAAATGAATTACTCAAAATGCTGCTGCTGAAATATCGCTGGCCATAAATAAAGGCATGGGGAGGAGCTGGGTTGTGTTGGGATGTTTTTTGGTTTGGTTGGGGGGGGGGGGGGGGCGGGGAGTGGTTAAATGCTGAAGTGTGAAGCAATGAAATGCTGCAACTTTGGGGCCGGTGCTGGCAGCAACGGGCTTTTCCACCTAGAGAGCCCTGGCTGCTGTCCTGGGGGTGAAGCCAGTCTGGCAGCAGCCCCTTTGGATTTTGCGCAGCACCCGCAGCGGAGCCATGGGTGCCGGCTGGCAGGAGGGGGAGCTGCTGGGGTAGGGAAACGGTGGCGAGGAGGGTTTTGCAGGGGGGGTGCCAAGGAGGCCAAACACCATCTGGAGGGGGTGAGCAGCCCGGGGATGCCCTTCTTCCGGGCCGCTCAAGCTCAGGGATGCGCTGGCAGCTCCTGGGCCCTGCTGCTTTGGAAATAAGATGTGTGATGATGCTTTGTTGGGGGGTGGGGTGTCTGTGCACCTTCCAGGCTTCGGAAGGGGGGAGGTTGACCCCCAGGCGGGGCTATGCTCGGGCCGCTCCTTCCCGTCATACCTTAAAAGCGCTTCCCTCCCCCCGCCTCGTTCCCTTTGGCCGAGGAAGGGCCGGGCTGCCGGCAGCGGCGGTTCCCCCGGAGGCCGGGAGGTGGCAATGCTCGCCCGGCGGCAGGCGGGGAAGGCACAGGCCGATCCGGGCCCAAGCGGGTGGCTCCCGCGGGAGAGGGGTGTGCTTCCCCGCAGGAAGGGTGCCGGCGCGGCGAGCATCCCCAGGCTTCTCTGGGACGCTGCCTGGTCCCTGGGCCTCGCTGGTTTGGGGCATGGCCCCCCACGCCACCCGTGAGTTTTGGGAGTTGTCCTCCACCCCTTCTGCGTGGCGTGCAGGCGCAGCCGGAACACAACACAGCGCTGTGGCACCTCAGACGGGCTGCAGGTTCCTCCCGAGCCCCTTTCTTCTTGCAGGGATGGTGCGTGCAACACCCCTCAGCACCGTCACCCCACCACGGGCACGCTGCTTCTCCCAGCCAGCCGGGCACCTTAAACCTGCATCCAGAATGGCAGCGTGAGGGCAGGAGCTGAAACCCATTGTGCCCCTGGGAGAAGTAGAATCGTAGAATCATGGAACCACTTAGGTTGGAAGAGACTGTTAAGATCATCAAGTTCAACCACAGCCTAACCCTGCCTGGTCCACCTCTATACCATGTCCTCAAGCATAACATTGAGTGGTGGTGAGTCCACCACCTCCCTGGGCAGCCTGTTCCAGTGCTTGGCTGCCCATGGCTGCAGAGCAGGGCAGATTTAGGGCAATGGCTGGTGTAACTGCTCTAAACCCAAACCTCTCCTCTGCCTCTCTCCCAGTTCTTGCTGTTGCTGGTGCTGCATCTTTCACCCTGACACCCAGGTCCTGCCAAAACTGGCACCGTTGGAGCGTTGACAGCTGTGCCACCAGAGGCTATGAGGGCAGTTGGGAAGTGCCGCAGTGAGGCCGTTATTCCAAGAGCCATGGCATGAGGAGCCATGAAACACCTCACCTTAGTTGTTGGTGTTGTTGTCCCCCCCCCCCCAGCAGCTTACTTCTGCTGCAGTAAAACTGTCTGGTGGCTGGACCCCTGCAGCAACACCAGGCGGTTATTTCGAGCAGGGTGCTCCATGGAAGTGTGTGTGAGGATGGCTCCATTGCTGCTGATGCAATGGCACCCACAGTGCTGGCTTAGCTGGGAAGCTGCCATGATGGCACCGGTGGGGAAAACAGCCCTGGCCACTGTCACCGCCTGCCCCTGCCCTGCGAGTGGTGGCACCACATTGCCCTTTCCAAGGGTGGAGGACATGTCATCCCCACTGTGCTTCATCTCATGGGGTATGAGGTGCCGCATGCTTCCTTCTGCCATTCTCTGTCCCCACGCAGGCACTGCAAGCATGCCCTGATGTGACTGTCCCATCCTGCACGTGCCCAACTGCATCTCCCTTGGGACACGGCTTTGCAGAGAGGCTCCCAGTCCCCATGGCTTATGGGGAGATTAATAAAGAGTGGGAAAGGACATCTCATGAATGATTCCATATCAACATGGTCCAGCCCGTGGTGCTGCTGCCCAGAGAGCATCAGCAGGGCAGGTTGGTAGCTGTCTATCCTTTGCATCCAATAGTAAAGCATGCCTGGGGCTGCACCAGCCATGGGTAGGACAGGCAGGGACAGTGGCTGCTTTGCTCCTGCAAATGAATCCTGCCCTGCAGGGATTGTATCCCTGGGGGGAGGCCAGGAGGCAAACAGAGGGTCTGGCAGAGGTTTCAGTGGGGCAGGTTATGGTGTGCTGAGTGGGGAGCCTGCCAGGGTGCTCACACAACATCTCTGCAGGGGTGGTGTTTACTGGCCACTGCTGCTGTCCCTGCCAGCTCCTGCTCCCATGCTGCCCAGGCTGGATGCTCCATGGTGAGCAGGCCTCTGAATAACCAGAATTTCAGCCTGAAATCTGGCATTCATCTGGCTGGCTTGAGACCAAGACCCATTCCTTAAGGACCTGTAACCCTCTTCCGTATCACTAGCAGCAAGGTTCCCATTTGCACTTGCTACCTGCAAGCCCATTTCTGCTCTGGATTATCTGCCGTAGTGGATTTGGGAGTGGGGAGAACAGAGCCGGGGGGCTGAGCTGTGCAGGTCAAGGGGCTCGCAGCAGCCAGAGCCAGCAGAAACAGCCGCCTTCTAAAATTAGACCTCTGGGAAATTTGTTTCCTAGAACAAACCTTTCCCATTTGGGGAAGAAACAGAAGAGGCTTTGGAATCAGCCTTAACCTTCCATTTCGCTTTCTCCTGAGCTAAAGTGGCTCAGTGGGCTTGGAGGCAACTGAAGGTGCATCAGCACCCAGCCACTTCATGCCTGCACCCCAGGAGAGCCACAGGCTCCCAGCGGGTGGCATAGCCCTGTGCAGTGCCTCCCCAGGTCTGGATAGGAGCAGCATCGTACCTGGCATGACCACAAGCAAGCCACTGTCATGCTGATGCCAAACAGGCCCAAATTTTGTGCTCCTCAGGTCCTAGTGGAAGGGGTACCTCCGACATTAAACACCTCCTATGGCACTCAGAGTGATATAGGCCACTTGGAGGGGCAGGCAGCAGAGCCAGGCTGGCTGAATCCCTCCTTGGGAATGAACACCAAATAGTTTAAAATATTAATGTTCAGAATAACATCTGGTGGTGAAAAAAGGGCAGACCACATTGGGTTATCTGTGTGTTCGTGCCCAAAACAGGGGAACTTGGAAGCTGCTGTGGGTAGGCAGCAGGCAGCAAACCTCCCTGTGACGGCAGCTGCTCTGGATCAGCCAGCAATTGCAACTGCCTGGGCTCCCAGAGCTCCCTATGCTGGGGGCTGGCAACTCCATCCCAGCTGGTACCAGTGCTGTCCACGGGCTCCTGCTGTGGGGGACAGTGTTTTGGCCTTCCCCAGTGGGCTCAGCCTGGATGTGGTTTTGTCCCCCTCTGCCAGCCTCATTAAGCAGGACCGAGTGGGAAATGGGAACAGACCGAAAAAGTGCATCGGCCCAAGTCTCAGTGCAAAGTTACTTAGGGATGTGATGCCACTTTTAGTGTGTGGATGCTCTGACTGCCACATCTTCACTTCTCCTGGGACACACTTAACGTGCCCCAGGCACAAGCCTGCACTCTTGCTGAGCTTGCACTTCACATCCTTTTCCACAGGGCTGTGACTTTCCTGTCAAACAGGCTCCAAAGTAGCCCGTGGCTGTCATACTAGCTTCTTGGGTCGGCTGCTACTTTCTCATTGCTCCATTTGGATCTGAATATCTATTTGGACTGCATGACTTGAAGGTTTTGAGGTAGCATGTGCATACCTTGCAATAACCATCCTTGGCATGGACTTTTTTTTAAAATGCTTTTCTCTTTTTGCTTAGGCTAGTTTGAAAATAATATCATTGAAATGATTTTTTTTTTCTAAATATATGTTTCTAAATTACATGATCTCCAGGCAGTGTATTTCCACGTCCCTGCATTGCCTGCAGGCAAACCCCAGCTTGCCATCAAGGTGATTGCATGCCAGGGGTGCATGCAGCCCTCTTGCTGGTTATGCTTTTGCCCTACAGGTGTAACAGCAGTCCACAGCCTGAGATAATCACAGAAGCATAGAATGGCCTGGGTTGGAAGGCACCCCAAGGGTCATAGAGCTCCAAACCCCTGCCACAGGCAGGGTCACCAACCTCCAGGCCTGGATCTACACAAGGTTGCCCAGGGCCCCATCCAGCCTGGCCTTGAACACTTCCAGGGACGCTGTATCCAACACCTCTCTGGGCAGCCTGTTCCCGCACCTCACCACTCTCTCTGTAAAAAACTTCTCCCTAAGATCTAATCTAAACCTTCCCTCCTTTAGCTTTAATCCATTCCCCCTTGTCCTGCCATTGACTACCCTTTCAAAAAGTTGATTTCCCCTCCTGTTTCTCTGCTCCCTTCAGGGACTGGAAGGCTGCAATGAGGTCCCCCCGCAGCCTTCTCTTCTCCAGGCTGAACAAGCCCAGCTCCCTCAGCCTCTCTTCGTATGGAGGTGCTCCAGCCCTCTAATCATCTTCATGGCCCTGCTCTGAACCCTCTCCAACAGTTCCACATCTTTCTTGTATTGTGGGCCCCAGATCTGAAATCTCCCAGATGACCTCATGCAAAGCACCCCTGGTTGCACTGATTGCTCCAGATCACACACAAAGCCTCAGCTGCTCCCTGTCAGTATGAGAGTGCTGTCAGAGCTGTGGGCTGCAGCTCTGGGTGGCTTCCAGCAAGAGCTGCTGCAGGGCTAAGTGCATGCCAGTGCCCTGGGTCAGATCTGAGAAGGTGAGCTCAGTTTGGGGAGGGAGCCTGTGTTCCTGGGGTAGATGCAGGTGGAAAGGGAGGGTAATTTTTCCTGTTGCATGGTGGTTTCTGGAGAAGGGAGTTTTCTTGGTACCCCATGGCTGTGCTGCAGTTGGGTGAACAAAGGAGCTACAGCAGGGGCTGTAATTGTGCTGAGGGCAGCTGGGCAGGCTCTGCTTTTTGGGGATGAGCCAGTCTGCACTTGAAATCAGGGTGATGTGTCTGCTGGCTGTGGGCCTCCTCTGGGGGGACACATTTTGGGGGAGGTGGGTGGCCATGCAGGGATTCTGCCCAGGGATGCAGTGTAGGGCTTAGGGCAGGGCAGCTGTGGGTTTTGGCTGTGTACTGGGGTTGAGGGGCAGAAATGGATCCAGCCTGGCTTCTGTGGGGTGCTGGAGAAGGGCAAAGCAGGGCTGTGTTGGGAATTTCCAGTTCTTCAGGTGCTTGAGGATTTTGGGCTGCTGCCTCATGGCAAGGGGCAGCAAAGTGTGGGGCAAACACCCTGGGGAGCCTGCTGGTCACCCTGGGCTTCGGTGCGATGGTGCTGTCTGCTCTCAAGGCTGCTTGGAGGGCAGGGGTTTTAGTGTCTGCTCTGGCAGAGCTGGTGATGCTGCCTGTTTGAGGAGCCGGCAGAAGCTGCAGGCTGTGCTCATCACCTCTTGTCTCTCTGTCTCCTCTTATCCCCTGAAAACCTCCTGGGTTTCTGCCTGCTGATGCCAGAACACTTCCAGGGATGTGGGTGTCAGCAGCCTGCAGGGCTTAAAAGTGCTGGAGATGCTTGTTGCTCTGAATGAATGAAGGACTTATTCTCATGAGGGTACTTTGGTGAGGATAAGACATAGGGTTTTTTCTCCATGGCTTATCTCTCTTCACTAAGCTCCAGTTTTTGACTTTCCATTAGTGTGATAATTATTTTTTAAATTTTTTTCCCTTTCCTTCTGAAATCGTTGCATTAGCAGGGCTTTAAAGAAATTGCTTCAAGATAATTATCCCAGCTCTCTAGTGGATTTGCCACACGATGCTATGATTGTATGGGTGTATTAATAGTTTAATAATATATATTAGTTTTCATCCCAAAATGCTTCACATGTTAAGGGGCAAAGCCTAAATAAAGATGTGAAAGTGGAGTAGAGCTTCCTACCTCGCTTACCAGATCTTGCAGTTATGAGGTGTGAGGAGAGCCTTTTTGCTGGTCCTGTGTTGAATATTAGTTTGGCCACTGAGTCCCACTGAAGCCCCCCTTGTTCCCCCCCCCCCCAGGCTCAGACCACTGAAGCCCCCCCCGGCTCAGACCCTCTGCCCAGTTCACCCTGCATGGTAGCTGGGCAGGGCCATTCTCTGCTGCTCTGCTCTGTTATGGAGGCTGGTCCTCAGTGGGCTCCCTGCCTCTTGCTGCAGCCGATTACTTTGCCATGCTGCAAACAGCAGTCCGTGTCCTTCCCCTGTCCCCCTTCTTCTTGTTAAAGACCAGTTGTGGGGGGCTGGCTGTCCCTGTGGCCCTGCAGCCGTGTGTCTCCTGCTGAGGGGGTTGCTGATGGCCTGTGTTGGGTACCACTCGCGAGGGCAGATGACATGGGACCCACGCTGCCACCTTACAGTGGCGACATCCCCCAGCCTTGCTGGGTGCCCTCTCCTGCTTCTCCAGGGCCACAGTTGGCTTTGGTCTGTGGCTGTTCCTTCTGCGTGAGCTGTGCAAACAGGAGGAGTGTTGTGCTGCTCTGGCAAGTCAAAGACGCCAATAAGCGTGCTCTAATCTCTTGAGCCCCATCTCCAAATGTCTGTGTGTGTGTGTTTGGTCTGTTGAGGGTGATGGTTGCATTTTGTCCCAGAAATCTTTCACCTCCTCCCCATGCTGCTGCTGTGCTCTCCGCCCATCCCTGCCATTCCAGCTGGAAAGTCCAGGAACCCAGAAAGAGAGGCCAGCCCTGCCACTGCTAGGGGTGGGCAGCAGATGCCACCAAGCCCTGTGCTGTGGTGCCACCTTCCCCCTTCCTAGCAGGGAGGAACATCCACCCCCCACCCTGGAGGCAGCAGCAGTGGGTGGTTGGCGGTGGGCTGCAGGGTGTGTGAGGGACTGTGCAGTCCCACTGTAGTGCAGAGGAACGTACTCGAGGTTTACTCCCTGCAGCCTGCCATCACCCGTGACTGCATTGCAGCTCTCTGAGGATTTGGGTTTTTGAAGGTGCAAGAGGTTGGCCTCTTCCTGGCAGGGCTGTAGGCACCCCAGGACAGCTGAAACACCTACACACACACACAGCCCAAACACTGCCTGGGCTAGAAATGGGGTGATGGCTGCAGCCCTACTTCCCTGGGGGTTGGGCTGGGGACAGGGGGGTCTCTTGCACAGAGGACACGTGGTGTCAGACAAGCAGCTTGCCTAAACCTGTGTCTGCAAGGAGCCTCCTACAGAGACAAGGCATCTGAGCAGGGCCAGGGGAGACTTGGCAGCCTGGAAACTGCCCCTGTGCTGATGCTTGGGGCCTGAACTACTGCTATCCAGAGAAATAAGCCATTGCTCAGAGGCTGTTGGTGCCTGCTTGCCTGAAAGATAACTAAGGGAATCCCCAACAGGCCCAGCTGGGATCTCCCATGTCTTTCCTCCCGTATTCTTCCCACCTCCAGGGCTTTTGGGGAGGGAGCAGAGCAGCAGCAACTTTGGGGCATTGCATGTCGCAGGGAATGTGACCCATGGACAGTCAAAACGTGCGGTCGTGGTTTGAAGGGGCATTAACCCTTTGGGCCCTTGTCCCAGAGCTGATTTCGTGGGGAAGACCGTTTTGATCCAGGGCTGATGGGATTTCTCGGAGCTACAGAAAGAGACTCTGCATTTCATTCCAGCTGTCCAGCAATAGAATATATTTAACTTTAAAAAAAAAATAAAAATAAAATCCACAGTATCAAAACACAGCAAGTCACAATCCACTACTCAGCGATATAAATAGGCTTACGATGGGCTGCTCTAACCCCTCGGGTGGGGCTCTGGCACAAGAATGAGAATGGGCCTACCACTGGGGTGCAAATGGCACAGGTGGGCATGTGCCTCTTCCCCAACCCCCTGCCCCACCCCCGTTCCTAGGCTGGAAAAACCCAATACACCCAAGCATAACCAAAACCAAGGAAACCATGGACTTGAGCCAGCAGCGGACAAATTATTCCCCTCCCAGCCTGCGTAGCGGTGCCTGTGTTCATATGCATGTGGTGGGAGGAAGGGAGGTTGGAGCGGGATTGCTTGCCAGGTGTTTGGGGGAGTGTTGCCATCACATCCAGGCAGCATTGGTGGACGCAAGACCGTTTCGATCCTAAGCCCAGCTATGCCATTCCTTTTGGCCTGCCTGATGGCTGCCACCTTAGAGCTGGAAGATGGATTGAGTTACTCTTGCCTTGTTGGTCCTCAAGTCTACATGAAGCCTTTGAAGCCTGCTGCGCTGTTTTGGTGGAAGGGATGGGGGGTCTTGCTTCCCCCTGGCCAGTGGGTGAGTGGAAGGGAAGCAGGACTGAATTTTATCCCAGCTCTAGTTAGGAATATAGATGAGAAGAGGAGGAAGGATGGCTCATGGGTGGGACAAGATTTGCTGTAACTAAGCCCAGTTCAGCTGGTGCTCCTGTTGCAGTGGGGTTTGCAGCATGCTGGTCCCACAGGGGGATGGAAATACTGAGTGTCAGTTTGGAAAATAAATTGCAGCACTCCCCAAAAGTGTGTTGTGTGTGTGAGTATGGAGAGAAGCCAGATAAAAATACTGGTGGGGTGCTGATGGGGGGTGTTACTGTGCTGTGGTTAGCGAGCACGTGGGAGAAGCCTTTCTTTTTGACTGAGATGAGCATCACAGATCTATCCAAGCTTAAAACTCTGGTTGTGTCTGGATTTTAAATGTCAATGAGCTCTTCATGGTGCCTTGTAGAAGATGCAGTTTCGGTTAAATAGTAACAAAATACACTCTGGCTGGAGCAAACACACCAACTGCAGTGCTACCCCAAAACACCTAGGAGGCAAGGGTGGAACTAAACCGATCCCCTGAAGAGCAATGAGACCACGACTCCAGCTTCCTGCCCATGGAGCTCAGCACAGTACGCCAGGCATCATGGTGAAGCTATGACAAGGGAGGGGTGATTTCCAGCAGAACTGGAAGATCTTTCATAGGATGTGTGTCAGTTCATGTCGGGAGGGAGGAACATACAGCTTTGTCTTGGGATGTGCAGGACACGGCACGGGGGAGGTGAGAGTGATGCCAACCCCTTTGTGGCAAGCGCAGGCAGGCAAAGGGCCAGGAGGGTGGGGGCTCTCTGCCACAGCACCTTTCCACAGTAAGTACAGATTTGGCAACACCAATGAACTTAGAGAGAATGTTAAGGTTCTCTTCACTGAAATGGTCGGGCTGGCCCAGAATGAAACCGGCTTATGGTTGGCCACAAACTGCAAAAAGACTTTTGGTTTGGCTCCTACCTGAAATTTGCTTTCCACGGAGTAGTAAATCAGCTGCTCGGCTTGGCTGAGTCCAAGTGCCAAGGAACTATTTCATTAAAGCCCTTTCATTTTGTTTTGTTTTGAGAAACTTGTTTTCCACCATCAGGAAAGAGCAGCCGCAATTCCCATGTCACCCTCGGATGGGGGCGAAGCGGTTGTATTCATTCTTCCTCACCCTCTGTCGCTCTGCAGGGGTGAAACCTGCGCCTGAGACACCTCCACTGGCAAAGCGGAAGGCGGTGCCGCTACGGGGTAGCCCGGTGCCACGCACCTTGGATCAGACCAAGCGTCTGCTGGCCGCAACCTCCGGCTGCGCGGGTGTGCCCCTGTACCCTGCATTGGTGAGGCTGCACCTTGAGTGCTGTGTCCAGTTCTGGGCTCCTCACCATAAGAAGGACACTGGGGTCCTTGAGCGAGTCCAGAGAAGGGCAACCAGGCTGGGGAAGGGGCTGGAGGGCAAATCGTATGGGGAGTGGCTGAGGGAGCTGGGGATGTTTAGCCTGGAGGAGGCTGAGGGGAGATCTTATCACCACCTACAATTACCTGAAAGGAGGTTGTAGAGAGGTGAGTGATGGTCTCTTCAGCCAGGGAAATGGCACAAAGCTGCACCAGGGCTGGGTCAGGTTAGATGTTAGGAGAAAATTTTCACTGAAAGAGTTGTCAGGGCCTGGAACAGGCTGCCCAGGGAGGGGGTTGAGTCACTTTCCGTGGATGTATTTTTAAAAAGGGTAGATGAGGTACTTAGGAATATGGTTTAGCATAGAATGGGAATGGTTGGACTCAGTGACCTTAAAGGTCTTTTCCAAGCTTGTGGTTCTGTGGGTGAGGAGCAGGGGTAAGGTAGCTGTGGCAGTAGCAGGACGGCACGGCAAGTGAGGGGCGAGTTATCCAGCCCTGGTGATGGTGGGTATCTGGAGCAGGTGGGCTCCCTCTGCAGCCCTCCAGGAAGAGCTGTAAAAGGGCTGGGTGGTTAGTTTGGTCCTAAAGAGAAACACAAATGTTGCTGATGGGTGGGGTGGGGGGGAAGCACCAAATTAGCACTTGTACCTGTGTCTTTATTGCAGGGCTTCTCTCACCAGCGTGTGGATTGTGGCTACCGTGCTCATGCCTCTGGGTTCCCTACCACGGGCTCCTGGGACACCCTTAAGGGGATGGGCTCTACCTGGCACAGAGCTCTACTGTCTCCTGAGAGGAGGAAAAACAAGCCAGGGGAAGGCATGATGTTAAAGATGGGACTGAGCAGACCCTCCTTGTGACCACTAAGGCTTGAAATCACACCTGTCCCTGCCAGCTTCCCCTGCCCTGCGGCTCAGCCTCCGAGCCCTCTGCAACCTGTGCCACCCCCCACTACCTACCACGGGGAGACCCGAAACCAGGCTCAGGGGTTTGCCATTGCCTGAGCATGTGCTGCGGCTGTTCACGCCTGGGCTGGGGGCAGTTTCGGGTTATGGTTTTCATCAGGACTGTTGGAAAAAGCAGAGGTTTCTATTCTCACTCTTGTTGCAGCAGGGCAGCTTTGGGCAACGTGCTGGCTCCTCAGTAGCAAAGCTAGGCTATAAAGTTGCTCCTGTCTTAAGGCAGAAAGTAGGAATCTGTCTGGTCCAAATTAAAAACGATTAAACAAATCCCCAAAACAGGCAGAAATAAGGCTTTTTTTTTTTTCCTCAGTGTTTTTTGGACAGATTTCAGAGCCTCCAAAGTGCTGTGTTAGCTGTTTTTGTGGCTTCGTTAATTTGGTAAGTTTAAAACAACAACAAAAAATTGTATAGAGCAAAATCCAAAATTAAATTACAAATCCCACACCTCTCCTGTGCACCACTGCCAGTGCCAAACTCCCCCATGCAACAAATACAGCCCAGCACACAGATACAACTGAGCCAATGCTCCCTGGAAACCCTTGTCAGTCCTGGGAAGGGCAGCAGTTCCATACAAGCCCTTCCCGGACTAATTGCCTGTTTGCTCCCCGTTACTATCATATTAAACCCTTCTCTTCCCATCTGAGGAGCTTCTCTGTCTCACAGTAAATGCTCAGACTTGAGACTGTAGTATCTGTGCGGTCCTGCAAGACACAGACCCACAGGTACTCTAGCACTGGTCACTGGGCACCCACCCTTTTAACTGGTTCTTTCAGTAGCGATGGTCGAAGCGAGCTGCAGTTGTTGAACCC
This sequence comes from Gallinula chloropus, assembly GCF_964237585.1. Taxonomy (NCBI): domain Eukaryota; kingdom Metazoa; phylum Chordata; class Aves; order Gruiformes; family Rallidae; genus Gallinula; species Gallinula chloropus. The sequence goes on from NC_140087.1 coordinate 71,691,140, forward strand.
TTTGGGTGATTGCTGTGGCAATGCTTCTCTCGAGGAGCTCGTTCCTTGACTTCAACACAGATGTCCGATGGCTCTTGCGTTTCATCTTTCCACCACTGAGCTACCAAGGAGTCAGGTTTTTTCGGAGCACTGCTGCTTTTCAAGCCTCTCTTCAGCAAAGCAAGACAGCCGTGCCTTGCTGCAGCGCAGCATCACGACAGGATAACTGGGCTGCTTTTCCTCTTGTGCACTTGGGTTAACAAGAAGCACTCAGTGATGCTTGTCTTCCAAAGAAACCCACTCCACTTGCTGCCTGTGTCATGTGGTTCATGTGTCTATAAAACTTGATAGTTTCCATCCGTCCTCCTCTAAAATTACAAATGAGCAGCCTTCCTGCCTGCAGCATGCGATGGATCTTTGCTTTCCGTGGATCAGCCTGAAAAGCTGAGCTGAGAAGTGCTGTATGGACACAGGGCAGATGTTAAGCACTGCTGGCAAGCCAGCATCGCAGCGCGAGCTGCTGCTGAGGGTGCAAAGTGAGGGACGTGCAGCCTGAGTTGTTCCGTGGTGCTGCCATAGGTTTGCTTTGGAGTCAGGTAACTTAACCATACCACATACTGATGTTTCTCAGCTGTACAACAAGGGTAGTGATGTCTGTCTAACATCTATAGATGCAGGGAGTTACTGCTAATATTTGGCTCATACCTGTGAAATACTGCTATAAACTTAATCTGAAGCACTTTCCACAAATCTGGTTCAGGCTGATTTGTTTCCTCTCCTCTTGCATGTGCAAAGAGCCGGCTTAAACATACGTCTCCTATAGACTGTAGGCACTGGAGGACGTGTGCTCGGTGGGGCTTGTGCAGCTCTGCTTGTGTCCAGCTGGGTGGCTTGGCTTAGGCACGCCAGGCTCAAACCCCGGGTAGTACTTAGCCCTCGTGCAAAGGGGATGTCTGCGCAATCACCGCCCTAGCTAAAGCCTGGCTTGGTAAAACAGACAAGTTGTTTGTGTTACAAATTTGCATCCTCATTAGATGGGTCTTATTTGCTCTTCTGATTAAGGCCGCTAAGATCCAGCTCAAGCTGGCGGTCTCCTGGCTCGCAGCGAAGGCGGGTGCTCCCAAGGCTCCTGGTGCTCTGCCCCTTCCTCCCATTCATGCAGCCCGAAGCTTTTTGTAGCGCGCAGTCGGCGAAGGGTGGGGGAGAAAAAAGTTTGTCATCAGCTCCAGTGCCCACGCTGGATGTGCATGGTGGGTTCAGACAGGTCCTGTCCCACTGCAAGGTAGCTGGGACTGTGAGTTGTACTTCATCATTCATTAGCCCTGGAGAAGGACTTCCTGAGCTGGGAGAGGCCCAGCGAGGCACTGGAGTGTGCTGCCCACTGGCTGTGGGCTCACAGCGAAGTGTGGACATCGGGCAGGTAGGAAACTTTCCAGGAAGGAAGTTTAAAGCATTAAAGCCAGTGGGTCTCTAGTTGTCAGAAGAGCACCCGGCGCTACAGCAAGGCCAAGCCGTGTTTCCTGACAGCATAAATGCTTAAGGAGCTTCTTGCCCCACCAGCTCCAAGAGGGATCGCTGACCAGTGCCCTGCTTAATGAAGGACTCTCCTCCACACAGCAGGCAGCTGTCCCGCTTCGTATATCCCCACAGAGGGTTCAACAGGCAGTGTGCAGCTGGGGGTTTCGCAGCCAGGCAGGTGTTTCTGCATTTTCTGTCAGCAGGCAGTCAGACAAGGAGACACATGTGCTCAGGGGCCGCTTCTCTTTGCAACAGGGGTTATCTTAGCTGACAGGATCTGCTCTGCACGGACATGGAAATGTGCCTTAAAGCAAACCACCATGCTAGGAGAGAGGCCTGGGAATTGTAGAGCAGTGGGGTTTGCTGACATCCCCTTGCCCACCAGCTGTGCCTCCTCCGCAGGAGGGACAGGCTGGAAGCAGGTCCCAGCTCTGTCTCACTCAGGTGGCTCCCAGTTTTGGCAGCAGGTCTGCATGAAGCTTTTCTTACTGGGAGGAGCCTCCCTGAGTGGTGAGACCAACAGCCCTGTTTTTCCATCCTTCAGCGGGGCTCCTCCCAACACCTTTTTAGAGTGGGAAAGCAGGCAGGCACTGCCACTTAGGTCCCCCTCAGCTGAACTCCTCTCACCCTGCCAAAGCACCAGCCAGGATCCGAGGGATCTCTCTGCCTGGATGCTCAATTTAGGTCTGTGCATCATGGGTTCACACAACAAAAACACAGCCCTGCCCCATTTGGCCACTGACCTTCCAACCGCTACCGAGCACCTGGTTAGCACCAGGTCATGATCCTTCAGCTTTGGGAACTTACCCTGGGGAAGTGAAGCGAGAATGCTGCTTCAACCAGGAGCGCATGTCATGCTGTAAGGGGATCCATTTCCAAAGCAGGGAGGCGCTTCCAGCAAGGCCCTTTCAGGGATAAGGGGAGAAAAGCCTTTCCTTTTTTTCTTCTTTCTTTGTTTTGTTTGGCTCTCCCAGTATTGTTTTACACTAGAAGCTTTATGTGACTGCGCCCACCACTCTAGAGGCAAGGAGCAGGGGGACACCAGTGCCTTGCTAAAGTCTCCCCAGGGGCTGGAAGGAGGTCTGGTTGTCACATGGTGTCAGTGGATGGAAGCAGGGGATGCCCCAGTCAGTTCAGCGGTACAATTTACAGCAAGCACATTTCTCAAGACATCTTCAAAGACAGCTTCGTTGAGCATTGTATATACACAGAGAGCAGAGGAGGCTGGGCAAAGCCCTCTGCTACCAAAAAGCTGTCAAAGATGGGCTCTTGGGATGGGGTGGGAGGAAAGTACCACTGGTTTGCTTTTACATACTGTACATGTATCTGTTAATAGCTCCTTGGCATCTGATGTTCACAGCCGGTTTCCTTTAATGGTGAGTGTAAAAAGGAGGCAAAACATCTTCAGCTACTTCCCCCTGGGAGAAGAGAGAGAGCAGCATCGACGTCTCCCCCAGCTCAGCTGCCTGCCCAGGTGCCACCTTCGCCAGAGGTGTCTCCTTCTCCTGGCACCTTCCTCCTCCTCCTCAGCCACCCACCGCGTGCTGACCTGGGCCAGTCCTAACCCATGCTGTGCCTGCCCCATCTCCGCTGCTCAACGGGATCAGTGCAAGTCTCCGTCGGCTGCTCTGCACCTCCGCTCCGCTGGATGGGCAGATGAACCGGGTTTGAACAGAAGGAAACAAAACAAAAGGAAGAAGAAAGACAAAGGGTAATGAAAAGGTCCGTGGCCCACAGCTGCCAAAGGAAATCTCTCGCCGTGTTTCTCTGACCATACTTGTCCCAGCCACTACAGCTGCTGTGGGATCCCCTGTTCCTTGTAGCCTGTGAGGAGGGAGGGGAAGGGAACATGATTAGTGTTAATCTCTAAAGAGGTCTTTTGGCGAGACTCGAGTGGGCCAGGAGTGGCAAACTATGTGGGAGAGAACAGGGAGCTGCAAGGTCCACCCCCCTCGCTCCCAGGCTGCCCCAGGGTGGGCTCAGCCTGGCTAGGTGCCCTGCTTTGTTTCAGCTGACACCTGCCTGGTGCAGCCACCCTCCCAGGCCTTGCGCTGATGCTCCTGCCTGCCACTGGTCCTGGCTTGGGCAGAGGCACCTGCTGGAAGAGTTTCTACAGGCACGGTAAGTACCCATGGCCACCAGTTCCTCATTCACAGAAATGCTGTACCCTCTGCCTAAACTGTTTGGTGCTGGAGCATGTTTTCCTGCAGCGTGGGGGGAACATGTGCCCTGACATGCTGCCGCAGAGACTCCAAGTGCTGACCTGGCAGCTTGTCAGTCATGCATTCAACACACCAGCACTTCTACTCCTGGTGTCCTCTGAACCTTGCCTTCCCAGAGGAGTGCCAGGTAGGAGGAGCTGGGTTACTGCTACCCACCTTTTAGCTCCCCTGCTGTTTTTGGCTAACGGATTTCCAGCAGCACCCGATTTGCCCTGCAGTTTGCAGAGGTGAATAAGCATCTTGTGGAGGAGAAGGGGACACGGACACACACACGTGCGCGCACGCGTGACGCCTTTAATCACAGACTGATGTATCAGAGTTCAAACATGGGCCTCAGGATGCCCCCATGGGCCTTTCCCTGGTGAGATCCTCACCGCTGCCCTTACATGCTCAGTTTGCTCTGGACCAGTGGAATTACAAGTGCTTTTGTCAGGGCAGAGCAGCTGTCTGGCGGAAGGGCTAAAGCAGCATGTCCTGCCACTATTGCAACTCCTCAGAGGACTGGGACCCCACCTTTTTTGCTATCCTTTACATAGTGGTTCAGGGGAGGCTGAAAATCTCAGAGGGGAGGGCTCCTTGTCTCAGGAGGGATAGGGCAGGGCAATGGAAGAGCACCTGCAGCTCTTGTTCCAGCACAGGATAATGAGAAAAATGTGGTGGTGGTTTTTCTTAATGTTTTTCTAGGTGGCTGCAAATCCTGCACCAGAAGCTTTACCTGCTTGCTTCTTAAGAGAAGCTGGGATAGGTGTTACAACAGTATCAACACAGAAGTTCATCCTTTGTAAAGCAGCAAACGAGCTGTCCCCACCTGCACTGCAGGCACCAGTGAAGATCTTTCAACTAGAAACCTTTTGAAAATCTGGAGGGTTTTTGTACTCTGGTTAAATAATGTAAGTAGCCTGTCACTTCTATAGTTTGAATTTTAAATTAGTCTGAAGCTTCACATACCAGAATAATGCTTAACTCTTCAAACGCTTTTCCACTGATGCTTTTCAATATTTCTTGCCAGCCCTTATGTCAAGCTTTTGAAAGTCCCTTAAAGCTGAATGCAAAATACCAGCGGGTGCCACAACCTTTTTCTTTAGGGACCTTTTGCTGAGCTAAGGATTGCCCACAGCAAATGAACTTCGCTGCACTTTGGGAAAATTCACATGTTTACCCAGCCTTGGCAGTCTGAATCTCCTGCTGCTAAGCAAGCACAAGAAATAGAGGAGGAGATGAATGGCACTTATCTGCACATCCTACCCTGCACAGCATTGCTGCCCATCTTGCGCAGCTCAGCAGGGAGACTTTCACCTCTTTCAAACAGCTTTTTTTTTGGGGGGGAAATGCATTTATGTTCTAAGCGTGAGTTGGCTGTGATGAGCTGGTTGGAAACCTGTAATAGAAGCTTGTCTGCAGCCTTGATTTGTTTAGGGAGTGAAGTAAATAAAAAATCAACTCCCCCCAACCACAGGGAGCAGAGAGTCGGGCATGCCATAAAGCCTTGAAAGTCAGCAAGCTAGGGTATGCTCAGAGTAACTTGTTTGCATAGCTGTGTGTGAAGATGTAAGGGAAATCCTTTCAGTCCTGCTCTCAGTTCTGAAGTCAGCCGGAAGCCAGTGACAGAGGCCGAGCCGTTATCTTTGTGTACATGACCTGATTAAGCCAAAAGAATGTATAACAAGTATACTGAACTTGTTTATTAAAACGCTTTGGACTTAACTTACAAAATAGTCTATATATGAAAAGAGTTACTGCCTTTCTCAAGCAGGAATAGCTGCTCTGCATGAAGCAGCTTTACGTCAGAAGGCCTGCAATACGGGCCAGGTGCGGTTCCGTAGAGCTCTGGGATCAGGATTCTGGTCTGAGTCTTCTGCAGACAAAATCACTGTTTTAATCAAGTTTGCTTGAAATTGTGCTTCTGTAAACCATTGCAAGTAAGACTGAGGCAAAACCAAGCCAGTCTGTGCACAGGCTGTCGTACTGGGACAGGGCTCACGCAGAGGGTGGCCTCGGGATGCTCTCAAGGCTGAAATGGGTGGGCCTGGCTCCAAGGGCACACTTGTGCTTTTGAAATGCTGGGTGGAGAACATGTCCCCACGGCTGTACAGTGACAGGACAGACACAGACAGACTGACATGTGTACATAGAGGTATGTGGCTGGATTTGGGAATACTGCTGAGAGTGGGCAGCGCTGGCCAAAGTGAATCCCAAATGTCTTGCTCCAGTTGAGCGCTTGCTGCTCTCCATGGGGAGATGCTACAGGGTATGAGGTGGAGGAGGGGGAAGAACACAAGCAAACTTACCTTGTGAAACTTTGATGGTGAACAAAAGGAGGCAAAGGAACATGAAAGAAAGAGAGAGGGAGAAATGTAACTGTAGACGATATATCTGAAACACATGGAGAACCAGAAAAGAATGAATAAATTGGGGCTGTAGAGTAAATGGAGAACAGCTGCTCTACCATCAGACACTCACACCGGGGCAGACATTGCTTAAATTCCTTGTGCTTGAAATAGTTTCATCTGAGGCTCTTGTTTAATTCACAGGGCCCAAACAGGACAGATAAGATGGACCAATGCTTTCCTCTGTGATATTGCTGGTTTGCTGGTTTGACCTGAAGTGACCCACTGGAGAAAGGCAGCAACCAAGACGTCATGGTGTACCAAATGGCACGTGCCATGCCATTGGTGGTCTGAGAGCTGGTGGCTTTTCTGGCAGTTTGGCTGGTGAGCTTGTTTGTGCCCACAGACGACATGCATCCATGGCAGCCTCAGCTCGGCTGGGTGCTGCATGGACTGGTGGCATTTAGTGTTCCTAGACTAATTTAAGAATTTGCCCTCCTGCAGTATTTAGTGGAAAACTGTAAAAAAAAAAAAACAAACGGTATTTTACCTAATTTCCTCAGGCATAGTTAGGGGAGTGTCTCTATTTAAATCTTAAAAAAAAAAAATTAAAATAGGTCTAAGAGAGCAATTTGTACTCAGAATTTCCTTCATCTCATGAAGGGTTACCAGCTCTTTTAGGATGTTGTTCACTTCCGAGTCTCTAAAGCTCTTTCTGCTCCCTTTCCTTCCCAACACAGCTGTGGTACCTGCCCCAGCCGATAGGCCCAGCACCACTTTCCCTCAGAGCCTGAGTGTACAGTAACCACACAGTCGTCTGTTGCTGCTTCTGGCAAGGTCTGAACACTGTTATTAGCAAAGGAGTGACAAGTGGGCAGCGTGATTACAGGTAGTTTTTTTACTACTGGCTGGCAATCAGTCCGTCAGAGTCAGCTGCCTGCTGCAGAAGCTGGGCTGCAGCAGGAGTCCCAGTGCTGTGAAGCCATAAGCCACTGGTGCCTTCACTCGTTTTTAGGCGCAGCCATGCAAGTTGTTAAATCAGAGGCCAGCAGCCGAGCCAGGGCTTCCTTCAGAAGCCCATCCTGACTTCTTGGGCTGTGTCGTTAGAGGTGAAACAACACCTAGACAAACAGTCCCTGACTTGTGTCCCCTGTGCCGCTTCAGCGTGACATGTCCACGTTGATTTCTGTGGTGTTTCTGTCAAGAAATGGCACACAAATGTTTATAATGAGCTCTGAGCAGCTAGGGAGTTTCTGGAAAGGCCATTCCTCTGCCTTGATTCTGCATGATGCCGCTAATGAAGACGTGTGCTGTGTGGGCTGGGGACAAGGTGTGCCTTCAGCAGAGGGGCACTTGCACAGAAAGCCTTAGGAGGCTCATTTTCCCATTGGTCTTGGCTAGCTAATTAGCTCTGTTTTGCCTCAGCTGCCTGCCTCATCCCCACAGCCACGAGGAGAGGTTTGAGGACAGCATGGCAGCACTGTCCATGGGTGGCTGGGTATTTGCAAGAGGAAAGTCTGGTTTATTACTTTTCAAAATAATTAAGTTTTTTTCTTTTAATCTATCTTTGCCTTCAGACAGCAAGTAAAGCAAAGAATGGTTCCAAAAGCCATATGGCTACTTCAGAGAGGATATCCATGGTGTGAAATGGGGCCAGCTGGCAATTCATTAAATTATTAGAGAAAATGCCCCATGTCATTGTGCTGCCAAAAGTAATTAAGTGTGACAGCAAATCTGTGTTGAGTTAATATTCCTTCTGGAATAAAGGGTGCCTTACAGGACACAAGAGCTCAACAGGACACACTGAAGTCAGCTCTTGGGGTCTTCCAGTGACAGAGAGGGCAGATCACGGAACCTTAGGAGTTGGAAGGGACTTCAAAAGATCATCTCATCTAACCCCCTGCCAGAGCAGGATCACCTAGACTAAATCACACAGATCCTGCTATGCCAACTCTTCAGCATTTTGACTTGACTGGAGGGGAAATGTCTTCTAATTTCTACATAGGTATTTCCTGCTGTTATGTGAGTCTGTCTTGGGCTAAGCTGCTGCCCTCTCACATTCACTAGCCTGCTGAACCTTTTCATTGCCTACTCTGCCACAGTCCTCTGGACTCTCTCTGGGTTGTTCTCATGAAATACATCCTCCAAAGCTGGCCACAAGCCTCACTGCAGCTTTGTGTGTGCCAAGAAAGGCGAGAGGAACAGTTAATGTCCTACAAGCTCTGCCCCTACCTGCCTGGGCAGTGTTTGTTCCCCTCCACAGCAATGTCCTCCTGGGCAGCTCATGACTCACCACAGCCACCACATCCTCTTCTGAAAAACAAGTTGTTCCCTAGCATGTATTTATGCAGCTGATCGATCCTTCCTCAGTGTCTTGGACTTGTCTCTACTGAGTAACATTTTTTTTTTCAGACCATTCCTTCAGTTTTCTTGATTCTGGACCCTGCCCTTGCTGTGCCACCCTTGCAAGCCACCGGGGCTGAGGGGCCGGCAAAACCCTTCTGTGGTCCATCATGAAGCCATGAGTGAAAATACTGAATAGACCTGGATTCAGGTGGGACCTTTCAACACCCATCTCCTTAGAACTTTCCAGTTCAGGAAAATGGATTTAGAGAACAGCCAGGAGGGCTGGCTGACCAGGAGGGCTGCTGCTTCTTGTAAAATTAATCTCTGCCACAGCTTGCTCTGGACAATCCCAGGTTGGCTTTGTTTCTATTTTCTAAATGTATGCAAGTTGCTTGTTTGACTTCTGTCAGGAACTGAAGTATGTCTGATTGTCCTGCAATACTTCTCCTTCTCCCTGTGTGAAAGACAGTATGACATTATCCCCAAAGCTCTCCCCTCAGAGCAGGCTCCCTCTTTTAAATGGCTGAGAATTCAGAGATTCACAGAATTGTAGGGGCTGGAAGAGACATCCAGAGGTAATTGGGTCCAACCTCCCTGCCAAAGCAGGTTCCCTAGGACAGATCACACAGGTAGGCATCCAGACGGGTCTTGAGTATCTCCAGAGAAGGAGACTCCACACCCCCCTGGGCAGCCTGTCCCAGGGCTCTGCCACCCTCACTGTGAAAAAGTTCTTCTGCATATTGGTGTGGAATTTCCTGTGCTCCAACTTGCAGCCATCACCCCTTGTCCTGTCCCCACTGACCACTGAAAAGAAGCTGGCTATTTCCCTCTGTGTCCCACACTTGAGATATGTATAAACAGTAATCAGATCCCCTCTCAAATTAACACTAGCCGATAAAAACTGCACCAGGCCTCCCCAACTTCCACCCAGCTCTCTACCAGCTAATAGACTGTTAGGTCTCAATCCATGGAGCGAGGCACTCATCCCTCAGGGAAGCTGAAGCATGGTCCCCAAGCCCTGGCTGCTTCCCATCTTCTTCCTCACTGCTGGCCCCCATCTGCTTAGACACCACGTGCTGTGCCCTGCCTCCAGTCCATCAAAATCATATGGCACCCTCACAGGGATGCCAGTAATTAGCCCATTTCAGGGTGAGGAAGACTAAAAGTGGGAAGTAGGTTCCTTTTATTTTTTTTTTCCTTACTCTTTCCCACCCTGGCAGAGATTCCTGTTGCAGTGGCATAGGGCTTCTGGCCAGCCCACCCAAGTGTTTGCCCACAAACAGAACCCAACCAAAGGAAACTGCCTCCTGGCAGTGTTTGTAAATCATGTGTCTTATTGCTTGCATTGGAAACATTGTTTCCTTCTTAAGTTTGGGTTTGTTTGGGGGTGGGATTTTTTTATTGGAACATGGAAACAAAACATGAAAAACCCGAACTGCTTCAGGTCTGACAGTGCTGTTTCACCCAGCTGGGAGCAATCGATCACGTCTGTCTTTGTTTTGATTGAAAAATGAGCTTTTCCTTTTACTTTTCCATCAACAAGAGCTGCTTTATATAACCATTATTTTCTCTGCATGGTTAGTAAGCTTAAAGCCTATTTAATGAGACAGCAAGAAACTGCCAAGGGCTGCGACTTGTCGGATAACATATAAGCTGGTCAACATAAGACACGCTGACTCCTCTTATCCTTCACTACTGCTACCAGAGGAGCTGGGATGAAAAACACTCGTAGTCAGAAACCTCTTGGCCTGAGCATCTCCACCACGCTGCTTACCCGCCCTCTGCCTCCCAGACCGATGGGGTCCATCCAGGCACGGGGAGCAGCTTCAGGGCAATACCTCTGAGCTGTCCCCAGCAACGAAACTAGAAAACCAGTAAGACCCTCCTGAGCTCAGCCCCTCTCTGCAGAGGATGTACATGAACAGGACTTTGGAGAAAAGCAAGTCATGGCTTCAGATGCTTGCTTTGCATCACCCAACAAGTGCAGAACTGGGTCCTGCCAGACAGCAAACCATGCACAGAGGCTGTCCAGCAGAGGAGGAGCAGGAGAGCATATGAACACGTAATTATGGGATCACACACAAATCGGGCAGGATCTTAAAGACACATCACAGATGTACACCGATTCATAATTTATCCTCAGAAATGACTTGGACCACCAAGTACATCTGAGAGGAAAGTTGGCAGGTGGTTTGTAGGGAGAAACAAAAGGTGGTGCTGCCTTGGCCCTAAGGGCACCTTTTTGCTTTGCTTTTGGCAGGGTTTTACTACCCATCTGTGTGGGGACTGCCCTTAACTCAGCCTGCCAATTGACGCTGACTCAGAAATAAGCAGGTGCTTTGGTGAGAGGGTTTAACCCCAGGGTTTGGCAGCTGAAGATGCACACTGGTTTCCTGCTGGTTCGGGATTATTTTGTTTGGTTGGTTTGGGGTTTTTTTCAGTTTCATCCATTTAATCTTTAGGTAAGTGCCTGACACACTCCTGAGATCCTCCCTCCTCCTCTGTCATGCAACCATAGGTCACAAAGCGGGCCCCCTTCATTGGTCTCGCAGGTTCAATCAGCAGAGTGAATTGCAAGGTGAGGCTGTTACACTTACTCTCTCTGCGAGGCTACAGGTGCAAAATGGAGTATCACTTTGCATCACTGAAAGTCTTTAGCAGATAAAGCTACAGAGCTTGTACTCAGGTTGGTAATGTACAGTCAGCTGAGTGATCTGAATCCAAAAAGGATTCCTCTCTTCTTCCCTTAGACTAATGTTTTGGAGGACCCTTAATGGGTGCAGGGACAATCCTTCTAGAGATAGCTAAATAGTCCTGTGCAGCCAAAGAACTTGGTGTGAAACATGAAAAAAAAGCCTTTGGGTGAATTCTGGGGAAGGAGGGGAGGGTCCAGGAAAGTCCCCAGGGCTCTTCTGGGGACAGCTGGCCTCACATGCTTCCTGGGAGCAGAACCAGCCTTGCAGGTAGGTCTTGCTAAATAGAAAGATGCAGCTGAAGTTGTGAGGGACAAAGGGCTTTCTTACTCAAACATGCACACAACTGTGACCAGGGCAGAAGGGGCTCCAGACAGCAGAGTTCACAGTGCTGAGGACCCTCACCCTTTCCTGCACTTCTCATTTATGAAGGGGAAAGGAAGATCCTAAACAGTATGGTGGGATGGGAGACTCTTCCAGATGGATCACAAGGCACATCCCAAATGCCTCCCAGCAATTCCTCTGCCTACTGTGTTTCTTGTGGACTTGCAGCACCTATCCTGTGGCCTTTTGTCATCCCTACAGTGCATATGGATGGCTTGCAGGGGCATTGGCTGGGACCCGGCAACGTGGCCATGGAGGGGAGAAGTTGAGGGGGGAGTGAGGGGTGAGTGCACTGTACTTACTTGCGAGAATGACCATGTCCATCCCCCAAAATATACTCATAATCCAGCCAACCATCACGATCGCCGTCAGGATCTGAATCAGAGCAGCAGCGATGTTCAGCCAGAAGACACAACACATGTGCCTGTCGGGGAGGTCGGTCCGGGCTCCACACAGCACGGTGAAAGCGGATACAAACGTTCCTAGGCAGAGAGCAGCAATAAAACGCCCAGTGAAAGCCACGGCTTCGTGCCAGGTTCCTTCCCTCAGACCCACTTCTCCTAGCATCCCGCTTCTCCTGCTCCCACTGCAATGCCAAAAAGCTGGGAGCGCTGTACTAGAGGATAAACAGAGGCATAGCCACATCTCAGCCAAGCACGCTGCTGTCTCCTATTGATTCACACCGATACATATGCTTGAAAACCAGGACAGAAAAAAACCACTCGCTGGGTTTTGGCTCCTTCTCCCCCCCCCCACACACACACAACTGCAACCACTTATGCACCGTGGGCAGCGTGCGAGGGAGGGCTGTGTGGAAATAGCAGTCTACCTCTTCTCTGCTGGGTTGCTCGCTCTCCAGGAGAGTGTTTACTCCACAGCAGCTGTAAAAGGGAAGGTTGGACCCAGAGTTAGAGCAGGGCTGGCTCTAGAAAGCTGCAGGGCTCTGGCAAGTCTGGCAGTTTGCTGCTCTTCACCTGTACTGCTTCAGAAGGGGCACGCACATGAAAAAGGTGCTGCTAGCAAGGCAAGGCTCCTTTGCAGAACTTATTACCCAGTGGCACACTAACGGTTAGGGAGAGCATGTTTCCACAGAGCAGCAGCAGCTAGACCAGTGCTGTAGCCAGGTGACCTGGTGTCAGCAGCCCTTGGCTCTGCTTGAAACCAAGATACAAAACTTGCAAGCACCCTTCAGACCTCCTAAAATAATTCAGATGAAGGATTGCAGCCTTCCAGTTCCTGAAGGGAGCATCCAAACAGGAGGGGAATCAACTTTTTAAAAGGGTAGATAGTGGCAGGACAAGGGGGAATGGACTAAAGCTAAAGGAGGGAAGGGTTAGATTAAATATTAGGGGCAAGTTTTTTACAGAGAGAGTGGTGAGGTGCTGGAACAGGCTGCTCAGATGGTGGATGCCCCATCCCTGGAGGTGTTCAAGGCCAGGTTGGATGGGGCCCTTGGCAACCTTGTATAGATCCAGGCCTGGAGGTTGGTGGCAGGGGCGTTGGAACTCTATGATCCTTGGGATCCCTTCCAACCCAGGCCATTCTATGCTTCTATGATCTCACTGGTTTACGAAAGTTTAAGTAGAGGTGGCAGGGGTGGATCTAGACCACAGCAGCCTTTACAAAGCATCTCCTTGAGTTTCACAGCTGATGTCCTGGCCCCACAGCGAGCTGAAACCCCCAGCTTAGGGAAACCTGTCTGTCCCACAGCCAACCTGCATAAACACACAGCATGGGCAAAGAGCAGAAGAAACTTTTTTTATGAGCTGTATAACGTACGAACTGCTGGCTGGGGAGTTCAGTCACCTCATCTATGTAGCAACACATCTCTCATCGTTACGAATTGTCTGTGAGTTTGGGGTTTTGTGGGGGTTTTTTGGGGGGTTGTTTTTGTTTTAATGTAATTACAGCTTTCTCAAGGCAGGTACAAAGGTGTAGTATGGATTGTACTGGATAGTGTAGTTCTGTGAAATGCTTTCTCTGATGAATGTCTGGAATTAAAAATTTTGCAACACAATGTCAGTAGTTTGTACACAAAATGTCCCTTTCCCTTTCAAAGGATAGACCTCTGCAAGCAACCTGTAGGATGTGAATAACTGAGCTCATCTGTGGCACACAGAAGTGCCTTGTTGAACTTGAGGAAAGGAGGGACCCCCTTGGTTTGGCAGGCAGGGAAGAAACACTCGCTTTACAGTGTTCCAGAAGACCTCACGAGACAGAGAGAGCAGATGGATCTGGTTAGGAGCAAAATACCATTTAATTTTGCTTTGCCAGGGTGGGGGAAGAGAGAACGTCCTCCATCGCTGCTGCTTCTTCAGTGGATCAGAAGGAGAACAGGCAGCTGAGATGCTAAAATGCAGGGGAAGGCTGGCTCCAGTCTATTTTTAATCTCCCCATCCTATGCAAGCTTCAACTCCAGCTTCTTTCTAACACTCCACCAGCTCCTAAAACCCCGCTCCTTCTCCTGCTGTTGGCTCGGTCTGATTTCATACTCCCACCCGCCCCTTTTGCCGCACGCCGAAGCTGGCACGGAGAAGCTGTGGAGTGGCACCACAGCGGAGGGGAGTGGGTGAGCGCTGCTGAGGGTGGGAGGGGAGTGAGTGAGCACTGCTGGGGGTGGGAGGCAGCCCTATGGCAGAGCATCGCTGGCAGGGAGAGGGGCAGCGTCTTTTCCCGTGTGACAAATGCTCTCTGGGCTTCATCCTCTGACTACCCAACTCTCACGGGCAGGGTTTCGTGCCCTTATCTCCGCAATAAATGGGTCTGTGCTGAGGAAAATGGGCAATCATTTTAATCCCTGAGGGTGTTGTATAAAACCCCCAGTTTCCTGTTAGAAGAAAGGCTGTCTTTTCCTGAGACTGTTCTCTGCAAAGTTACACCACGGCGGCTTTCTGACACTAAATACAGGTCAAGGCAAGACCAGAGATGGAGGCTTAATTTTTCCCATCAGGATGTGAAATCTTGCCTTACCTTTAACTCCTCTGATATGTGGTACAAAAAAAGGTCACAAACGAGCAACAATTCTTAAGCTGCAGCTTCAAATCCTTCCAGTGACCCTTTTAAGACTTTATATCATTGGAGTGAGGTGCTGAATTAGCTAATTAATACTCTAAACACCAACAGTGACTAAGCTCTTGTCTAGTTCCATCCAAAAGGGAATAAAGCAGACAGAGCAGGTCAGCATCCCTCTCTGGACAGGGAATTGTTATAGAAACTAGGATTAAACTCTCACGAACCTTGGCTTTGGACTCCCTGCTCAGGCCCCTTGCCTACCCACGGGAGCCAATTTGTTTGCCAGTGCTGGTGCATTTTCTTTATTAACTATGATTAGCTAATCTTTGGAAGGATGCTGGCATTTTTAAGTACAGGGCTTAAATCGTGCCAGCAGACATCAGATGGAAGTAAATGCTTTAAAACGTGAAGCAGGAGGAAGAGTCTTAAATTTATTTGCCAAGATAGATGATTTCCCTGTAAGAAGCCATCATAGTTACACATGTGGAAGCATCTGCATCTGGAAGCAGAGAGGAGGAGGAAGAGGAGGAACAATGCAAGCAAGCTCTATCTGCTGATACCACCTGGCTGCCCCAGAGCTGGGGCACTGAACCACTGCCCTTCCTGACCAAGCATCCAGACGCTTGAATTCCTGCAGCTGAGAAGTGATAAACACGGTACACAAACTGTGCCTGGGGTGTTGACCAGTTAAACCAGCTGTCCAGAAAGGTCTCAGGCTGTGAGCGTGACCAGCAAACACAAACTCCTAGCTTTGCAAGCAGATGTAAATTAAAGCCCCCAGAATTATGCCAGCATTAACATGAGATACATAAAGGATAAGAAGGATTTCTTGCGTGTTTGCAGTGAAAACCAGCCAAATTGCAGTCAGATCTGGGGTTTCTTGTCACCTGTGAATAAATACATCCTCTCTGGGGAGAGGGCATATGGTGAAGATTCGTGTCATGCGAGAGGTCTGTTAGTTCAGCCTAATGGGGGGCATCAGACCCCATTGCAGACACTTTCTGGAGAAGTTGGGCAACAGGGGGTGAAGATGCCATGTGCAGTGAGGCTGGAAGGGGATCAGAAACCAAGCTTGCTCTATCATAGAATGTGTTAGGTTGGAAGGGGCCTTTAAAGGTCATTTGGTCCAACCCCCCCCCGCAGTAAGCAGGGATATGTTCAATAGATCAGGTCACTCAGAACCCCTCAAGGCTGACCTTGAATATCTCCAGGGATGGAGATATTGACCTTGAATATCTCCAGTGATCTGCCACCCTCACATTGAAGAATTTCTTCCTAGTATCCAACCTAAATCTCCCCTCTTCTAGTTTAAAACCATTGACCCTTGTCCTGTTGCTACATGCCCTCATGAACATTTCTTCTCCAGCTTTCTTACAGGAACCTTTTAGGTACTGGAAGGCCGCTATAAGGTTCCCCCAGAGCCTTCTCTTCTCCAGGCTGAACAACCCTAACTGTCTCAGCCTGTCTTCACAGGGGAGGTGCTCCAGCACTCTGATCATTTTTGTGTCTCTCCTCTGGACACACTCCAACAGGTCTATGTCCTTCTTGTGTTGAGGGCTACAAAGCTGGACACAGTATTATTCCAAGTGAGGTGTCACCAGAGCAGAGTAGATGGGCAGAATCACCCCTCTCAATCTGCTGGCCACAATTCTTTTGAAAGCCCAGTAATTTGGGCTTCTGCTGTTCCTCCACCTGTACCAGGGCAGATCATCACATGGAATTTTCTTGTGGCTTCAAGGTTTTCTGCTGTGAAGTTTCAGACATCTGGTAGTTAGTGGGAAGCCCAATAACAAGTTGGATTTGTGCTCAAATTGGTGATACGTGGTGTCTCATCTCCCTCTGGTTTGCACCCTGGCTCTGACCAGGCTCCCACCTCTGATGTTTCTGGGAAGGTGGCATCCTAAGTTTGCTCATGGCCAGGTCCTCCACATGAAACGTGCCAAGCTCTGCATCTGGCTGAAGCTCTTGCAGGAGTCCCCAGGATAGACTTTCTTGCAAAACCAGGAGAGACTCATCTTGTCTCACTTGGGGCAGTGTGAGCCAGCCAGGACACCACGTGCCATTTTTGGCAAGGCAGGAAAGCCCCTGGGAGCCTGTGTTTTCTTCTGCTGTCAGCAGAGTTGGAATATTTTTGGGTTACATCAGGAAGTATGGAAGACTTTTTGTTTTAAGCAGTTTAACCCCTTGAACACAAAGGGGATGTGTTATCTGTTGGACAGCAGTCTAAAGGAAGGGATTTGCCCTCACTCCTCTCTCCAGTCCATTGTCACGCAGGATGCAGTCCACCCTCTGGTGCGTGGTGACAGCCTGGCAGCCATGGCCTCACAGAGCACACCGAAACGGCACGAGAGGAATTGCTGGGGATTTTTCTCTTTGAGGAAAATGCACTCCCTGGAGAGAGCTCTCCTGGTTTACTACTCTTTGGATCACTCCTCTGGTGTGAAGGAAGATGTGAGGTCAAGCCCATGGCCTGTCCTCTGTGCCGTGGGCGTGCAGCAGTGGTGGTGTTCGGGAGTGTCTTTAGCTGCGTGGGTTTTTCCTTCCTGTCTTTGCAAGAAAGCCTATCCTGGGGACTCCTGCAAGAGCTTCAGTCAGATGTAGATCTTGGCACGTTTCATGTGGAGGACCTGGCCATGAGCAAACTTAGGATGCCACCTTCCCAGAAACGTCAGGGGTGGGAGCCTGGTCAGAGCCAGGGTGCAAACCAGAGGGAGATGAGACACCACGTATCACCAATTTGAGCACAAATCCAACTTGTTATTGGGCTTCCCACTAACTACCAGATGTCTGAAACTTCACAGCAGAAAGCCTTGAAGCCACAAGAAAATTCCATGTGATGGTCTGCCCTGGTACAGGTGGAGGAACAGCAGAATCCCAGATTATTGCAACAGGTGGAACAGCTACTGCTGATCATGGTCCCTACCATACAAGAGCCAAGGAGAGGCTAGAAACACCTCTTCCCATAAGCCTGGTGGTCATTTAAGAAGTTACTCTAGGGTGCTGGGAGTGAGTAAGCAGTGGGATGGTGCCTGCTTTCCAGGGGAGACATAGGGCTGTGTGGTGACTCAAGAGCTGGAGGAGACCTGCAGGTAAGCACAAGCAAATATGGGAAGGAGAGGGGAAACAAAATTTGGGGTGTCTGTGGGGCCAAGGAGGGCTGTTGCATCAACAGGGGAAGATGTAGTTATTGAGTGTGTATCTTATGGGGTGAGATGTATCTGTGTGGCAGTATTGTGTCAGGGGAGTGCTCTGTGGGGGGACATGTCTGATGTGCCTTTGAATTTTTTAAGTGAAATGATTACTAGCTGTCGTTAAACAGCGTTGGCAGGTACATGAGGGAGATGTTGTGGATGTGCTGAAAATTCATGAGGTGTGCTGGTTCCTGCTTGTGAGAGTTAGAAAAACTGCATGAGAAGGGTAACAAGAGTTGTATTTGTGCCATCAGTGTTACACTGGTGTGGTTAAGATACCTCTGGCTCCTAGTTGTCATGAAATCCTTCTTATGCTCTAGTTTGAACTGTCTGGCTGTTTAAGTTATGGAGCTTCTCATCCTTGGTTTCAATCCATATGCTATGCTGTAGTCCCTTGGCTTATAAAGAGGGGGGAAAAGCTGCTAAAGCTTGCCCAAGAAAGGGCTACAGCTGTGTTTGCTTGTGCTGAAAACCCACCTGCTTAGGTGGGTAGAACTGGGCTGGGAAAGGACAATAAAATGAAGCCACAGAGTGTTAACCCTCAGGCTGGTTATCTGCTGAAGCTCCTTTAAGCAAGGAATTGTTTATTTCTTTGCTTGAGAAAACAGATGCCAAGTAAAACACCCCAGCAGTGTTCTGGCCAGTATGAGTCCTTACCAGTGTCTTCGGTCTCCAACTGGCTGCAGGTCACTAGGGCTTAGGTTGCATCAGAGAGAACCTGCCAGCACAGGTGTATCCCCTAAAACCTCTGAGATACAGGTGGCTTTCCCCCAAGCTCACTGTAGCTCTCTGAGCAGAAAAGGCTGGTTCAGAAGAACACATGAAATACCTGTGTGGTATCTCCTGTGGCTCCTGCACTTTGTGAGTACAGCGCTCTTGTCAGGGTCTCCACCACCCTGCTTCTGCCAATGGCCTCTTCAGAGAGCTGCAATTGTGGGCAGGGGGCATGCAGTGAGTCTCTCTAGTTCGCAGTAAAAGCAGAGGTGTGGTGACTGGAGGGTGTCCTCCTGAGGGAACTAGCTTTCCTTCAGTATCTGGATCTGGCCCCGTGGCCAGATGTGCTCCTTTGCCATGAGGCATATTCCCACCTGGTTTCCTCAGAGGCACTCAAAACATGCAATGGAAGACACCAAGCCACTTGCCATTTAGTTCCCTCTGAAAACGGGTGCAGACAATTGCAGCTGCTCTCCTGGAGCAGGGCATCCAGCTGAAGGGTCTGTGGCCTTGCACCGAGCAGCTTAGCAGTGCGGAAGAACTTGTGCTGCTACTATGGGTTGGGGCCAGTGCTTAGTCCAGGGTGTGTCACTTACACAACAGTTCTTCACCTGTTAGCAGGTGCTGGACTTGTGTCTCTTGAAATATAAAGGACATAGAGATGTCAAGCCTGCAATGCAATGCTATGTGAGGTTTGGGTGTTCCATGCAAGTGCAACTCAAGTATCACTGGCATCCACTATGTCCTTCTCTCCATAGTTTCTTTGAGCCATGTCAGCAAGTCAGGACATAATGCAATTACTTGGTTTTTGTCTAAAAATAATGGTGGGTAGACCATCATCTTAAAAGCTTGGGTTTCAGGCTAGAGTTTAAACAGGAGTTGTCAAGATTTCTTCCCCTTTCCAGTGTCCATACAGGCTGAAGCCTACCCCTCTCAAACACAGTGCAAGGGGGCTGGGGTGAGTAAGTGGCTTTAACGATTTGAGGGGGAAGAAGAACAGAAGCGGTGGGTGGCTTGGAAAATGGGAAGCTTGCTTGGTCCCAGGCAGTACCTCTTAGAACTGAAAAATGTGAACCCCACGTGCCCAGGCCAGGCATAACGAGTACTGCTGCAAGGGGGATGTGTCAATGACAGGCAGGCACCTCAGTGGCAAAGAGGTTGCAAATGGCAGGTCCCATGGACAGCTGTGTGGGCAGGACCTGGGCAAGAGCACGGGGAATCGAAGGGTGGGAGAGGGAGAAGAGAAGGAGGAGACAGTGGAGGCAGCAAACGTGACAGAACCTAGATGTTGCCATGGAGAGTAGCTCATGAATTTTCCTCTGTGGCCTACTATTAGAAATGCGTTGTGTAGCTTCTGCCAGCACGTTTGTTATTATTCTCCCCTTCCATATCGGAAGGACGTCCAGAGGGAATTTGGGCTCTAGCCTGTCCTTTTGGCCTTGCTACGGACAAAAATAGATGGTTGGTTGACAAATGAGAGCTGGTGCTTGCAGTCCTTGTCACAACAGGATTTGTTCCAGCTCCCTAATCTGCAGAAGGCTGGCTGTATGTAGGATCAGCTTTCCGTTCTCCCTGCGTACGTGAAGAAGCATCCAGCCTTGTCCCAGAGCGTTATGTGTCCACAACTGCTCCAGTACATAGCTGTAGCTCCAGGGCTCAGCTAAAGCTCTGCATCTGTTTGTTATTAGTAGGCTTGTGTCATGTGGTCAGAACACACTTGACAGTGTTTATGTGGCATCTACAGAAGGCGGACCACGTGCAAGCAAGATAGCACTGCTTTTGCATAAAAAATTAGGGTTTTCCTTATATTTAATGTTTCAGGAAATGATAACTCCTCTGAAAATGCAGAGATCTTCCAACACAAACGTCAAAACTTGACTGCAACAAACTTTCACTGAGCTCCAAGGCTAAAAATACACAGCAAAATCTTAAATTACATGGGGGGGTGCTGTGTGAAGGTGAAATGACTTACCAAAGCTTTAGTTCTACATCCACATTATTTTTACTCTGCAGCACTGCAATCTTTTGAGCACTTTAAAGCAGCCACACATAAATAGTGGGGTTGCAGCATGGCTTGTTCCACTGTCTGACATTCCACAGTCTTCATATGAATCTTTCCCAGTGCGCCCTGCAGTTTACTTCTGTTTGTTTGATGCTTAAAATTAAGGATGTGCTTGAAGCATGTGAGACTGGAGAATTTCTGCTGAAAGGTCAGGCTTGATAGGGCTCTAAGCAACCTGATCCAGTGAAGATGTCCCTGCTTACTGCAGGACTAGATGACCTCTAAAGGTCCCTTCTTATCTAGTGTATTCTGTGGTGATGCAGAGTCCCACTGCATAATGCACAGTGCTGGACCAGACCTCAGGCTTCTGATGGGACTTGTTGAATAATTTCTGTGAGTTGTACTTGTCTGACTCCCAAACCCATTTTTTCATCTTCTGTCTAAAAGATGTGGTCCTGGGACCTCCACTGACGTTTTTCATTGTGCTTTATGTTAGTATTCCCAAAAGTAAAGGGAGTGGGGAGGTATCACTGAAATGAAACTTGGGTATAGAAAATGGGAAGGGTATACTAAGAAATACCTGCAGTCATAGTAAGTTAATCGCTTAAGATAAGTCCATCTACACAAGAAGTACCATCTTTTGCCATATTTCCATGGTAACTTCTCACACAGAGAAGTTATTTGCCACCCTTAGCTGATGCTCAGGTCAACTCTTTGAATGCAACACCAAAATCTGCTGCTGATTCCCAACATCTTCCCAATGTAATGCTAGTATCTCACTAACAGTCATCCTCCTTCCCGACCTCTTCTGGCTCCTGTCTGGGTGAGGTGACAGTCCCTGGCTGTCCAAGCCACAGCGTAGTCGTTCAGTATACCTGTGCTGCAGACTGTGGTGGCACAGAGGGATGCTCTGCTGCATGTAAAGAAGACATCCTTCAGGCACAGCAACAGCACCTTGGGCTCCACGTAGACTAATCTGGCTTGCTCCTCACCCACACAGAATCATAGAGCAGCTTCAGCTGGAAAAGACCTTCAAGATCGAGTCCAACCATCTATCCAGCCCTACTGTGTCCAACACTAGACCATGTCACCAAGCACAACATCTACTCTTCTTTTAAACACCTGCAGGGACAGTGACTCACATCTAGACTGGCTTGATTAAGGCTAATATGGGCAGTACTCTGCAGCTTGTACAGTAAGGGCCACAGACTGCCTGCGTGTTATGGGCAGAGAACAAGGAGCCAGGGAGGCTAAATGGCACATCCTTTGTTCTGCTAGCCAGGGGTGCTGCTCTGAAAAGAACAGAGACGCTGCTGCCTTGCTGATGCTTGATGCTTGCTTTTTTATTTGCTAATGGAATGAGGAGATTATTTTAATTGAGAGAAATAATGTAATTGGCTTCCAATTATAACAGCAAACATAAGGCAGAACAAAAGGTACGACCGCGGCTTACAGAACAGGGCACTTTGCTGTAAGCTCATCTGCCCTAAGTGGATGCATTCCTGCTGCTCCGTAACTTTTACAGAGCCCTGAAATCTGTGTTTCACAGGAACAGCTCTGGTTGCTGGTTTCTGCCTGCCATCTCCTGCTATGTGGAACTTTCTGTATTCATGCTGCCTACTATTAAATCAGGTCCTTGTTCCATTTCGTGCTCCCCTCTCCTCCCACCAGCTACCCTGGCATGCCAGCTTGGGTGCTTTGCCATGGCTCTCCTGCTCCCAGGCTGCTCTGTACCTGCTTCAGGAGCTCGAGACCAGAGAGACAGAGGAACCAAGGAAAGAGAAACAACCTTCCACTAAAATAGCTCTTATTTTTCAGACCACCATCTTAATCCACAATTGTCAAGCAGCTCCAGAAATCAATCTTTTTCCAGATATACATCCAGCAACAACCTCTGAACTGTTCTATTTTATACTGTTGCTATTGAAAACATTTGGAATTGGCTCTTCAAACTGTACAAACCTGGAAGCTTCAAGAGCTGAATCCATAGAGAGATTCCATATTTCAGAGTGGCCATGAAACCTGTAAGGAAAAACTTTTGCCTTTCTGGTACCTCCAGTTCCTAAAGGCCCCTTGAAATAAGAGCTGCATTAACAGTAGAAAAATAATGAGAAAAAGGCCATGGATTCTTAAGAGCTTTCACAAAGACTCTATCCAATTATACAGTGATGAACTGAAGTTTATTCTTAATTGTCTGTACCAAGAAAAATTCTTTCTTGTCAGGCACAGAGTGGGAAGCATGCACGTGTGACCCTCCAGTCTCAGCTTCCATGGCTCAGACTGGCACTCGGTGTTTTTCTGGGTGAAGCCAGATCAAATGCTCCCTTGTTTTCCTGCCTCTGCCCTCCCACAGGTTAACTAAGTATCATTAGTGCCAATCTCAGGATGCTCTAGCTCAGGAGGAGGAGAGCAGCACGAGGACTGTCTCCTGCTCTGTCTGCATTCAGCCCAGCAGCCACAGTTCAAAGCAAGGTCTGGAGCTGCGTTGCCGCCTCATCTGTCTTTCCCATCACTGCCTTGCAACTAATTTGGCCCTTTGAAGCTACCTGACTGGCTTTGCTCTGCTTGTGGAAGAAGAGATTAACTACTTCTAAGAGTCACCAAGCAGCAAGTCTGAGATTGCTGTGATACCCTGGGGTCCTTGGCTGTGAAGACAAATCATGTTAATTAGGGACTACCAAGACACAAGACAGAATTAATCTTATTAGGAAGCTAGATGGGGATGCAGACCAATTAGAAGGTTTGCTACAGACCAAGGCAGCTGAAATGGAAGTGCAATAAAGTGTGCCAGCCTCCAAAATCACCCTAAAATCTTTTTAAGTTGTATAAGCATGTAAAACAAAATGACATAAATGTTCAGAGGTCTGCAGTGGTAAGTGTGAAGGACACTAATAAATAGACCCTTTTTTAACCCAGAAAACTCAGTGTGTACACTTTATGAGCCAAAGCATGTCAAGCAGGGCCCTAAAGGGGACGTTAAACAGAGTTGCACTCCATAATCCAGAGGTGAGTTGTGCCACCCAGGAGTCTGGAATATGACTGGGGAGACCAGGACTCAGTCCTGGCTTTATAGCTGCTCACTAAATAATTCCAAAGCTGTAACTTTGCTCTTGCAGTGCTGGAGTGATATTTGTTAGGGTGATAACAGCACTACTTCCAAGTGTCTTCCCAGGACAAGGACTACCTCTATAGGCATTTTCCATCTTGCGTGCACCTAACAGGACGGGGCTATGTCCCTGTCCTGTGCAGTGCCACTGTAAGTCAGAGTGACCAGGCTGTGCTTTTACAGGACAGTAAAAGCACTATTCTTTCTTAAATTAAATATAAAGCACTTTAAAACAGCAACTTTGCACTGGCTTTAGTAGTTACTCATGTGCAATATACCTGAAGTATTTAGGAGATGATGCTTTACACATTATGTTTGGCTGTGGTACCTTCAGGTGATTCAGATGGATAAGAAACAAAAAAACCCCCTCATTTCATGAGAGTTTACCTAATGGAGATTATAAAACTGTCTTATCCTATGGCATCTCTCTTTATACAGAGTGGTGAGGTGCTGGAATAGGCTGCCCAGAGAGGTGGCGGATGCCCCGTCCCTGGAGGTGTTCAAGGCCAGGTTGGATGGGGCCCTGGGCACCCTTGTGTAGATCCAGGCCTGGAGGTTGGTGGCCCTGCCTGTGGCAGGGGGGTTGGAGCTCTATGATCCTTGGGGTCCCTTCCAACCCAGGCCATTCTATGAAAACTATAGGGAATATTCACTTGCATCCATTGTGAGTGAGATTTCCTACACTAACATCCCTGAACAGCAGATTTGAACATGACCACTTCTGTGGAAGAGCAGTGTGGGATGAGGAGGACCAGGATCCACACGGAGTTGGGTTGCACTGAACCCACACACTCTTTGATGGGGAGGGCAGGTGCTGTAATTGTAGAGGTGAAGCATGTAGCCAGAGTTTTTTTGCTCCCTGTGGAAAGGCCCCAGGCAGACCAAGAAAAGCAAATCTCTGTTGGCAGTGAGAAATGGGCTGTGGTACCTTATGCCTGACATCAGCCTGGTGTAGGTTCCATAAACAGTAGGCTGGAGTGGCCCATGGCTTTATAGATCCTGTGCATCTGAGCACCAGCCGAGGCAAGTGACTCTAGTCCAGAAAACGTACTTTTTCTGAAAAGATTTCTTACTAAGGGTGGATAAAGTGTGGTGGTTACAGAGGCTGTTGTCGTGTGTGTTGCAGGTATCCTGTGATGTTGTGGGTAAGGACCTGAGCAACCTGGTCTAGTGTAACTCACTTGGTGGAAGGACTATATGACCTCCAGAAGTCTCTTCCAACCTCAGCTAGTCTATAGTATTTCAGTAACTTTACCTACCTTCTGCAAAGCTTAAGTGATCTCTGTTTCTTTCCCCAGAGCCATGTCCTCTTGCTACAACACACCTGACAGCTCTTGAACATAGAGCACTCTGATTTGTTTTTTTTCCAATTTGTTTTTGAAGAGTTGTTCTAGTTCTGTCTGAAACATCAGGTGTAATTGTTCTCATAGCAGTTGGTACCCCAGAGCAGAAAGCCTGCTGGTGTGGACCTGGTTGTACTGAAACAGCTGAGCTTGAAGTGAACAGACCACCCCGCTCTTAATGTTGACTCACTGGGTGCAAGCAGGCTCATACCAAACAGCTCAGCCAGGCTCTGAGGGCAGATGCCTTTGTACTAAGGGGAAATAGCACCTTATATTATAGTCTTGTTTTAAAGGAAATACTGATGTGGACAAGCTCATAATTTCTGCAGGGTTTATTCCTCTTTTGTCTGAAAGCAAAGCTAAAGGAAACACCACAGCTTAGTCAAGAGACATAGATAAATACTGGATCCTGTTCAGGAGCTGGTTTATCCACAGTTAGTCACTTAGGCAGCCAGGATGTGTCCTGGGCCTCTGCTCAGCCATGGGCTTGGGGGATTTTACGTGTATCTCTCCAGCTGAATGCCCATGTCCAGCTCTGTCTCTAGGAATTCATGCATTCCCAGTTTGCAGGAAAAGGCATCCAATTTACTCTTATTTGGTAATGGGAAAGTCTGTCTTGTAATGAAAATAACTTCCAGTATCTGGCATCTAACCAGCATTAGATAAAAATGCATATGCATTTGTTTGTAGATCTAACAAAAAACAAGTTCTCAACATCATAATACAGCTTGTAACTATTGGAAGTGAAATATGAAAAGTAATACCTTTATTATACAATGACTCTTCTTCAGAGGTTAGAGATTTAATGTGGAATGAGGTGTACCAGAGAACACGTTACACAAAGAGAAACTGGAAACTACTGTAGTTTCCTCCTGCCTGTTGCTCTTTATAATTCTCATGTTGAATAGGGTACAATAAGGTTAGGGACAACAATAAAATGGTTCAGGTCTCCCATGTGAGATTGCTGGAAGCAGGACATATCTGCAGGCTGGGATTCAGCCTTTTAAATGTCCTTTCCTGGCCTACTGAGAGGCCATCACAAGGAGGGCAGGGGACCAGCACTGATGTTGCAACGTAAGACCTCACAACCTGAACAAAGACAGTATTTCCCTGCTTCTTTATGTCCTCCAGTCTGGCAAACTGGAAGTCACTGGGATCAGTTTTCACTCAGTTTTTTTGTGGTTTTTTTTTTTTTTTTTTTAAGCAGGACTGACTTTTGCAGGTGTAGCTGCCCTGCAGAGGAAAGGGAATTCATAGTTGCTACTTGCATACCAGCTAGGACCTCCTTGTAGGCAATGTATAAACCCCGAAAGATTATCCTTGTCCCAAAAGGCTTGTACTGCAGTTCTTGGATACCCACAAAACTACACTGTATCTTCTTGGGAACTGGTGTGTCTCAAGAGCCTGTGGATTTCTGGAGCAGCCCAGAAAGCTCCACAAGCTCCAACCCACCAAGGACTACCATTTACACCTTACGTGGTGTGGTGGAGCCCTGAGCTCAGGGCTCCAGAGCAAGCGATGGGGAAAGCAGAGGTATGCATCTCCTTGGGAAGGAGTGGGCACAGAAGGAACATGCTCCTTGAAAGGGCAGGCTCAGCTGAGGGGTCATCCATCTAACCCTTATTCATTCCTCCATTGTTTTTTTCCTTCTGCCAAAAAATACATCTATATTGGGCCCAGATTCACCTCTGACATAAATCCATTGACTGCCACAGTTACCCCGGGGATTAATTTGGCTCCTCAGATCTAACTTGATCTTGGCAGCGATTCAGAACTGCAAACAGCAGAAAAGACTGTTCTTTTAAATAACAGTAACAGGCTATAGCAAACATTGTATGCCCTCTGCTCTGTGTGAGGCTAATGGATCAAATCCAAATACTGCAGAATATGGATCTGATCTCTGCATTCACCTTCCCAACTTTCCAGAAAGGCTGTTAGGCTGTATGAGGAGCAGGCTGTGCTCCATACAGCAGCAGGGGTTGCTCTCCCTGCTCCCTAGCTGAGCCAGGCCATGGTCCTGCCTGGCTCTCCAGGCTCACGGTGTTTCCAGCACCTGTACAACTGGGAGATTGTCTTGTCACCCTGAAGCTGCAGTGTCTGGTTGTGGCTTAAGCTCCTTTCTGGCCTGGATTCACTATGCGAGCATTCATGCCATGATGTGGATTCAATTTATGGGACTGCACAGCTGAAATGAAGGTGTGAGCGACACAACGGCCTCTTGCAAGCCTCCTGTCTTACTGGAGTTGTGTCAGTTGTGCAGCTCTACCCATCTCTCCAGCTAAGCTAACTGCCTCCCTCCCTCTGCCCTGTAAATGTTGCAATGTTATGTCTGTTTTCTAATCTTTTACAGAGGAGGATTCTATCCCCTCTGCTGAAACCATTCTCAGAAAGGTCTGTGGAGTCTGGGTGAGCGGCAGACCCCCTGCTCCACCTGCAGTATTTCAGTCTCCTAGCTGCTCTGGAGACCCTTACTGGCTCTCTGATACAGAATCACAGAATCACAAGGTTGGAAGAGACCTTTGAAGATCGAGTCCAACCATTCCCATCCTATGCTAAACCATATCCCTAAGTACCTCGTCAACCCTTTTTTTGAACACATCCAGGGATGGTGACTCAACCCCCTCCCTGGGCAGCCTGTTCCAGGCCCTGACAACTCTATATAATATTTCTAATATCCAACCTAAACCTGCCCTGGCACAGCTTCATGCCATTTCCCTTTGTTCTGTCTTCTGTCACCTGGCTAAAGAGACCGTCACCCACCTCTCTACAACCTCCCTTCAGGTAGTTGTAAGTGGTGATAAGGTCTCCCCTCAGCCTCCTCTTCTCAAGGCTAAACAGCCCCAGCTCCCTCAGCCGTTCCTCATATGATTTGCCCTCCAGCCCCTTCACCAGCCTGGTTGCCCTTCTCTGCACTTGCTCAAGGACCTCGATGTCCTTTATATGGTGGGGAGACCAGAACTGCACACAGTACTCAAGGTGTGGCCTCACCAATGCTGAGTACAGGGGCACAATCACTTCCCTAGACCTACTGGCCACACTGTTTTTGATACAGGCCAGGATGCCATTGGCCTTCTTGGCCACCTGGGCACACTGCTGGCTCATATTCAGCCTGCAGTCAACCAACACCCCCAGGTCCTTCCCTGCCTGACAGCTCTCCAGCCAGTCTCCCCCAAGCCTGTAGTGCTGCATGGGGTTGTGCAACACTCTACGTTTGGCCATGTTAAACTTCATCCCGTTGGTCTCAGCCCATCAGTCCAGTCTGTTCATGTCTCTTTGAAGAGCCTCCCTACCCTCAGGCAGATCAACACTTCCTCCCAGCTTAGTGTCATCTGCAAACTTACTGAGGGAGCATTCAATCCCTTCATCGAGGTCATTGATAAAGATGTTGAACAAGACTGGACCCAGGACTGAGCCCTGGGGGTTGCCACTTGTGACCGGCCTCCAGCTGGATTTTGTTCCATTCACCACCACCCTTTGGGCCTGTCCATCCAGCCAGTTTTTAACTCAGTTGTGGGTCCACCTGTCAAGGCCACTGGCAGCCAGTTTCTCAGAATGCTGCAATGCAGTCAGAATGCTTGCAATCTGCCTTTTTTTTCCTCTCTCCTAGCGTGTCTTCAACATCTCTCACTGTACCGTTTTTTCCATCTCTTCCTTTCTATTTAACAGAGGCACAGACTGAGCCTCTGCAACTCCCTTCCCCATTTTATGTTCCCTTGACACCATGCCTTCTTCAAACTTCACCTGCATGCAAGCCTCTGTGTGCCCTTTCCATCTCTGTGCCAGTGACTCAAACACCTCTACCTCTTTCGGATGCTTTTCCCGTGTCCTCTCCAGTCTTTCTGGTATCTCTGCTTGAACACCCTCTTGTCTTAACTCAAAGACAGCGAAGTCAAACTCCCTTTCCTTGCACAGTGACTGTTTCTCGCTGATGACACCACCAACCACCACCATTCCATCAATCAGGCTCATAAGTGAAAAGGAATGGAATTTTATGCATTTAATTCCTCCCTCTCCTTTTCCCATGTGTGCAGGTCACCCCAAATGCTATTCCTTTTTTTTTTTTACCTCTGGCCTCAACAAGCATAATGCTTCTCTTTACTTCTGCTCACTTCAACTGCTATAGCTCACTCTGTACCCACAGTTCTCCTCCACAAGCCATACAAAAAGCTTTCTTCTATAAGACTTTACTTTTGGAGCTGATAATCATCTATTGCTGTTGTTATTTATGTGCCCTGCAACACAAAACCCCAACCCTTGAATTGAGGATCTGTTGTATGTCCCATGGGACATATGATAACTTGTTGCAACAATTTATTTCTGTAATTAACAAGGGTCTCCATCAGTATTAGGAATCTACGTAGGCTAAATCAGTCCAGTAACTGTTGTGTGATGATTTATTTTTGTTAAGACTGATGAATAGGTCAGATAATTTTCTTACACATGTAGATACCTGCAGTGATAACCACCAAAATAACTGACAGCTATGGTTTCTCCTGCCCAAAGTCAATGAATAGTGGCAGAAAGCAAGCTGTTCACTAACAGGCTGTGGTGGTGAGTCCATGTTTCCCCCTGCCCCCCTAAAAGCACACGCTACTGTGCACTCCCTGCAAGAAATGGACCACTGATGTATTTCTATACACCATGATGTTCTTTCTACTTAGGAATTCCTTACCCTTCTGTGCTAATCCCTACAGATGCCTAAAGTGTATTTCTACAGACATTAGAGCTTCCTACACTTAAGCATTAAATAATCCCCAATTTCTAGCTAAAATAACTCATTTTTTCTTCCATTTTAGTAATAACGTAGCATTTTCCCTTCCCTCACATTTTCAAGATGTCTAGTACAGTATCATACAAAGCAGCACTGACACATTAAAGCTACTCTGCCATCTTTTATTGTGTCTGCAATGGGGGGGGGGGAGGACATATTTTTAGCTGACTCTGCTATACAGAACAATCTGATAGCTGAAGCCTGTTATTGTCATTCAAAGGAACATTTGTTTAACCAGATGCATCATGAAAAATTACCTTAAATTTTACAATTAGTATTTTTGGGAGGAAAAGTCTGCATGCAAAATCCGAAGATGTTAATGCATTAGGACCACATCACAAAGCAGCTGCATCTTATTAAGTTTTCCTTGGAGACAGATTAGAACAGGACCACCAATGCTCTGGGACATCAGAGCCATCTGCAGCAAACCATGTCTGTCTCCGATAGCAGGGCAATTAGGAAGGGCTCTCTGTGGGATCTCAAGTCTGCAATGATGACACTGTGCTCTACAAATGAAGCCACTGTCCTGTGACAGCTCCCTGCAGGGAAAGGCAATAGCAAGTTGGCACACAGGACAGCACAGAAGGTAAATTCAGGTTCAAGATCCATGGATTGAACCACCTGAATGAGAAGTTTCTAGACCTTGCACGTGCTGCTGTAGTTCTTGCCCAGAAAGTACTCCTTGTGCAGAAAAGGGATCTCTGTATGCAGTACAACACCCTGGGGACTGCTGTCTGGGCTGAGCAAAATCAGAATCATGGGTGGGCCTGGGGTGTAAGTGGAGCAAACTAGCCTAAATGCATGATTCGTGTAGGATCCCTGAACAGAGCCAGCTCAAGGCTGGGGAGCTCCATGGCAGTCCGTACTGTATTCCCCCGCAAGAAACTAGGGGGAGCCCAGGACTCTTTAGAGATCTTTGTATTTGCCTTTGCAGCTTGCTCTGTGGTCTTCTCAACTGTTGAAGAAGACCCAAGTGTTTTGTGCTGAAAATTACACCGAGATCACCTTGCCCTTGCCAGAAAAAGCCTCAAAGCCAAGCTGTTCCTGCGGAGGTAGAACAAATAGTACTACTTAAGCTCCCCAGTAACTCTGTGTCTGCTTTTGGAGGGAACCAGGCAAACATGAGCTGCCATCAAGATTGTGTTTGGCTTTTTGGAAGCATAAATCCCACCATGCCTTACCTGAGAGATGGCAAGGCTGGCAGCAGGGTGTTTCAAGCCAATTCATGTGGCCATAGCTATGGGTCACGTGAAACTAGTGCTTCTTTTTGCTCAGTTGACGGAAAGCAAGACCAGGTTTGGGGTGGGATGAGATTGGGAAGGGGATTGGACAGAGTAAAACAGTGGGACCAACTCCCCTTGCTGCTAATTGAACTAATACTGATTGAAATACATCTAGAAGAAAGGTCAGTCAAAGGCTACTACAACACAAGGCTGCAATTACAACTTGTGATTTAGGTACTTCCTAGCCCACAGAATGCCTGAAGGCAGACAGGAGTATCAGAAGGTGCCAGCACACTTGCTGATGTGTTGGCTGGCTGCACAGAGCAAACGCTGTCTGGAGCTGTGGGAAAGCTCAGTCTCATCACTGCTAACTCAGTGGCAACTCATACTGTACCTCGTAGGTCCCTGTGAGATGTCACACTTCGAGATCTGGGATTAAGGCAATATGTGTCTGTTGGAAAGATGCTTTTTATTTACCAGGCAGTGAAGATTAACAGCTAAGCCAACCTGCTCAGAAGGGAGAGAATGGGATCATAGTTGTTATCCTTCTTAAACATCCAGTCCTAAACTAACGATAATCCTTTGATACTTCTTAATATACATGGCTCTTTGCACATGTCTTTCTACTTATTCTGTTTTGAATAAACTGTCACTTCTCTCCTTCTGTCCATACTGGCCAACAGCAGCACTTCATCTAGTTCCATCTCAGCCTTTCAGAAGTAGCAATGATACCCAGTGCACATCTGTGTAATTACGTATGCCAGTGTTCTCTTCCTCCTGATGAAGAACAGGAGGGAAGCAGACTAGCTAAAGCATAGACTTTTGAAAACACATAGGCACCTAATTCCCAGTGAAATTACGGATTTTCAGGCTAAATCGTGCCTGAGGTCCCAGTGAAAGAGCTGTCAGATCATTCCATCAAATTCTGGCTTTCCTAGCTTAGCCTCACTATCCTCCAAGGCTTTTGGCTGCAATGGAACTGAAATGTACAGATTAGGAGTATGTGTCAGAAAGTCACACAGGGTGGTAATATTTGTCTGAAGTACCTTTCCTGTATTAGGAAAGAATTAATATTTCTTACAGGAAATAGCTAGTATTTCTTTATGTTTAAGCAGTGCTAATGATAGGTGCTGGGGTTTTATGACTTGAGGATAGTGGAACAAGTCCATTACTGTAAGATCAACTGCTTATGCTGTGCATCTATAGGATATACAGGCTGAAGAGGACCAAAAGCAATGCAATTAATCTCTATAGTCAACGTTGTATTGTGTAATCAATATTGTATAGTATCTCTTCTTAGTATAGGCTATAAGCCATCCACAGAAAGGCACATGCGCCACAACAGATTCAGTGCCAAGTCTTACCAAAGCTTTCACAGTTTTTTATCTTTGCAAAGCCATAGTTAAAGTAAGCTCTGAGATACTAACATGTTTTCACCTGCTGTCTCTTGATGAAACAAACACTGTACTTCAGCAGTAACAGCTTAAACTACAACAACCAAGTTGTGACTATCCCGGAAATCAGACGAAGGGTGAGAAGGGAAACCTTTTTTAGGTTAGTCATCACAACCAATTAGTACCAGGCATCATCCTGGTTGGCTGGGGTGAAGCAAGGAGAGTCACTAGCTGTTCCCCAAGATTCATCTGAGCTCATCTGTCAGCCCTATTAATAAATACAGTGCTCTCAATGCCACTGGTAGGGAGCATGGAAGGACCTCGTTCATACTTCTTGTATCACTGATAATGCGTAAAGAAAAGGACACTGAACACCCCACATGTTCTTCAGGGAAGGGAGGAAATATTACCATGAGTGGTGTAGTGATGTGTGCTCAAGGTGTTCCACAGTCAGCAAAGCTAACGAGATCTTGCACTGCTCTAGAGGAGGAATGGTATGGAAGAGGCTACAGCATCATTACAGGAATCAGTGGTGTGCTGTGATGGGTTGACCTTGGCTGGCTGCCAGACAACCACCCAGCTGCTCTCCCACTCCCCTCTACTAAGGAGAGGGAGAAAATAAGATGAAAAATGTTGTGGGTAAAGATGGTGGGATCACCTACCATCTGCAGTCAAAGGCAAAGCAGAGAAAACTTGGGAAAAATAAATCTATCTTCAATTTAAATACATTTGGACAGTGAGAAACAGACACGTTAAAACCACCCCTTATGTCCCCCCTGGCTCCAGGTTCAGTTTCACTCCTTCATTCCTGATTCTTTGACCTCTACCTTACTCTGGGCAGAGCAGGATGGATGAGGAACAGGGAGGGGGGGCTGTGGTCAATTCACAGCCATTCTTCTCAGCCACTTCTACTTCCTGATGCTTTTCTCCTGGTCTAGCACTGAACATTCCAGGGGCTGCGGTCCTGTAGGACAAATCTGCTCTAGCATGGGCTCTCCACAAGCTGCAGTTCCTGTCAGGCATACCTGTTCCAGGGTGTCTCTTTGGCTGCCCTCACAGAGGGGTGCCCCTCCCCTGCAGATCTCTGCCTTGTGACCAAGACCCAATACACACACACACACTCTGGAAAAGGGCTAGTGAAGAGCTGCACGGGAGGACAAGGACAGCAATTACAGCAATTAAAGGGGTTTATGGGAGAACTCACAGCAAAGGTTAGCAGAACCAAGCTTTGAAAAACATACAAATTACATGACATATGGTAGACGTATATGCATTAGGAAACAGGATGAAGGTCAGACCCACTTAGAAGTTCTTATAAGGACAAGATCCAGGAAGATGTGTGGGCAATGCATGAGGTAATTTGAAGCTATTAAAGCAAATGCTGTATTTTGCAAACCAGTTAATGGGTAGCTTCCATCTGACCTAACTTCAGATATCTGCAAGGGAGGTGTCTCAATCTGAGCTGGTTACCCTTCACAGCCAACAACAACAAAAAAAGAAAAATTAAAAAATAATAAATAAAAGATGGAGGCCCCCAGAGGGAGTGAATCACTTAGCCTGTTTTAGAGGAGAGATGAGTCACACGCTGGTGGTGCCTAATTCCTCCCCAGATTATAACAGCAACCAACTCAGAGGTACAGGTAGATGAATCCCATCCAATTAAAAAAAAAAAAAAAAAAGCCAAACATTTGCCATTAACCTACTTTGGCTAAAGAATAAAAATTATCTCCTGCTTTTATCAGCTGGGTAATCGACTCCTTCAGGAGGAGCTCTTGCTAGAGGTGGGTTATGGCACTCAGCCCTGTTTGTTACAGATCTTCCCCTAAAGCATCTAGCACTGGGTAGAGTATTGAGTACAACAGAGTGAGGACTGCGCTGTGCAGGACTCCTGCGCCCTCAGTGCGGGATGCAGCCATGTTGTTATGGATACCAAGGGAGGACAGGACCTAAGATATGGTTTATGGTGTCCCTGCAATACCACTGCACGTATTTTAAAATGTTATTTTTGTGGTTCTTCCCTGTTGAAAGAGAGGAGTAACGATGAGTTCTTTGTGCCTATCGTTACAATTTATCGAACTGACCTTGGTCATTGCTTGCAGGCTTTGCAATGCTGATGAAATGCTCCTGCAACAGCAGGAAGACATCTAAATTTGAGGTTTCTAGCTGCTTTCATAGTGCCTTTCTTCTTGAGGGTATCTTTTTCCAAACACGACAGTGTTTGCATGGCTCAGATGAGCCCTGTTGCTAAGAAACAAGTCCCAACTGTGTCTTTAATAAAAACTCTGCTTTTAAACATACAAGTCAAGAAAATATTTTTCTTTTCATTACACTGTATTGTGTGTTTTTTATTAAGAGTTCTTTTAACTTTGATCTGACTTGCGGGGTTACATTTCTATCACAACCTTTTGGGATGGGACCCATTCTTTTTCCATCATCTGTACAGGGCCATGGTCACCTACACAGTTGTATAAATAATATATTCTAAAATGGTACGTTTTAAGGTCACAGCAAGACCCTATTTTGCACACAACTGTGGTGTAAACAAGTATCTGTTAGTCCTAAACTACAAGGCACAGTACAAATCTCTGTCCCTGCAAATGGCAACCTGAGGGTGCATCTGTGCTGGTTGGGCTTTGGGTTTTTGCCATGTACTAACTAGAACATGCTGAAGTCCCTGTCGTGTGCACAAGATAGTGTGAGGCTTTCATGGGTGTAAAGCTGATCACAGGATCACAAGGGGAGTAACTAACACATCCAAGCTACTAACTCTCTTGCCCACCCTACCTATTTGTTGCACAGTACAGAAACCACCTTGCTTTCTGACAGACACAAACTCTGAGAGTAATGGAGGTAGTTCATTAAAAACAGTTTCCTTTCAAGTGATTAACGGAAACTGAAGCATGGCTGTGTGATTTGAGGCACTGAATTGTAAGAAGTCCACGTATAACCTCTTGCCAGTTGTGCCACCATCCTCCTAGGCAGTGTTCAGCAGTTTATTTCCTCTGACTTCTCCATTCAAACTACAAACAGTCCAAGAGTGTGATGTATCTTTCCCCTTCTGTAGCGTTACAGGAGTTTAGTATAGCCTGCACCTCACACTGCTACTGAAATAATAATGTGGTAAAACCTTGCTTGACTACCACCTACTCAGCACTTCTCGTACCAGGAAACAGCGGCCGTCTCAGGAAAGACTGAAGTCATGGCTACTTGAATAAGAGCTCGTGTCATTTATAATTTGTTTTAAAAAAATATACTAAAGAACACTTACTAGCATTTGATGAAGTGTCATAAATATTTAAAATATGTTTGTAAGGGAGAAAGCAGAGTAAGTGTTGTGATGGAACCGCTTCAGATTGTTAGCTTTGGTTGCTGGATAACTTGGGAAATGCAGTTCTCAACAGGTGTTCTGCTTAGTACTGTAACTTAAGAAGCCACTTCTCTGGTTTTAAGTGCAATGTAAGAGGTCTGTTCAGCGACTCTTCTTTATGGTGAGTAATACTTACTCATAGAAGCAATCTCAAGGTGCCAGCTCAGAGTTAGAAGTAGTAGTAAAAATGGTGAGCAGAGGTGAAGCAAACTAGTTCCAGAGACTTGTCACAACACTGTTCTGTTCTGGATTCTCAATTCTGAAAGGTGGGTTCAGTTTGAAATGGGAACATCTTGTACTTGCCTTGCTCTGGTTCAAATAACTGTTTGTTGCTCCAAACAATGTGACCTGGAGTCCACAGAGCAGCTAGAAAGGGGACATTCTCTCTGTCCAGTTCTGCCTTGGTATGTAGAGAGTAAATGAGCATTGAAAGAACATCTAATGGATTGAAAGTACTGATGTGAGAACAGAACATGGGCTATATTTTTCAACTGCCCCACATATACCATGTTTTAGCTGATACACAGAAGAAAAATCTTGCATTCCTTGTGTCAATAATGCTAAGGGTGGACCTATCCATGTATTCATCACAGCTTCTGTAAAAGAAGGATTCACTGTGTTAACTGCTCAGCAAGAATGGTTCCTGGGAACTAATGCTAGTCTAAATTCCATTCCTGGCACTCCACCACAAGATTTTTCTGAGTATCAGCTGCACAGAGCACAAGGAAACAAATCCTACTTTTAACTATGTTCCCTTGGATCCACCACAGAGGCTTAACCCTGATGGAAAGAGAATTTGTGTGTTGGCACCCTTGTGCATGGGGAGTTACTTGGATCAAGATGGGTTGGTGACCGAGAGTGGGTGGCAGCTGGACACAGAGTCCTCCCTATCCTTGTAGCCACACTTGTGGCTTGGTCAAGCTCTGCCTTGCACTTGTGCAGCCACCCCTGCCACTGCAGAGTGGCTACCCACTGCTGCTGCCTCTGCGGCGGGAAGTGATGCAAGGGGGAGGCTCTGAAGGCACAAACCCCAGGTGACTGTGTACATCTGACCAATGTAAAAAAGATTAAGTAAAGGTAGGTCACCTCAGGGAGTCAGTCTCAAAAGAGTACCAGGAGAATCCATTGCATTGCTGGTTTTGTGGGGGGTGTGCGGGAAGAGCTGAGGACTGAGTGAAATAAGCACTCAGGTGCAAGTCAATGTCTAAAATTACCTTCTGGCTTTTAAAAGAGAAAACAAGGGAGCATTTTTGTACTCACAGCTGCCAATGATAGTAGTTCCTGCACTCTGTTCTCTTTTACATGAGACAAGGAACCATCCCACCAGCTCCCTGTAGCCACAATGAAATCTCAGTATGAGGAAAGAAAATGCTGTGATGTTGAGTCTAAAATATTGCTCTTTAAAAAAAAAAAAAAGTTAAATAAATAGTATTTGTTTTCTAAAATCCTTACTAAGCCTTCTCTGGTATTGATCAGTTTGTCAGGTGCAGAGCTGAAGAGTAGATACATGCAACAAAAACCTGTCTTCCTTGCAAGAGAGACAGGAAGATTTGGCAAGGCTTTCACAATTAAATAGATCAAGAGAGATAAGTTAACAGCCCAATCCAGAAAATCTGTGCTAACTAAATTGTCTAACCTACTCTTTCAGTGGATTACTCCAAAACTACACTGGTGCAAATGAGTTTGGAAACAGATCTGATTTGTTGCAATCACTTCACCAAGAAGGTTTGGGGAACCATGCTGATCCCACAGCTAGAAAGAGATTTTCTACTGGCTACACCTCACAAACATCTCAATCTCTGACCAGTCCTATCTCACAATGCTCCTGTTAGGGCAGAAGCCCCAGAGTGGAGTGGGCTGCAGGGCAGTGAGAGTCGTACATCCTTACAGCTGCTTTGTGTATGTAGGCCCAGAAGATCCAGCTGTACTTCTAGCTAGAATTTGGTCTTCACATTCTTGGAACTAATTCTCAGTGGAAAGGAAACTTAAAGCTTCCTGACTCCAAAACAGTGTTTGCAAGAAGACACAAAAAAACCCCAACCCAAACGTTTCTAGGGAATAGATATACATAAACCTTGATCCAAGAGCTTATTCCAATTACTATAAAGAACCTAGTCCCTTCCACTGTCAGTGAGAGAGGTCTGCCTATCTAGGCCTATCTGCTTAGTGATTCCTATGGTGTCAAGTTGCCATTGCCTTTCCCCAACACAGCATAGCAAATACAATGTTGGATATTCACACACAAAATCATGTTTATGGAAATCAAATCGTCATGGCAACAGAAGAGGTCTTGCAAGTATTTTAAAAATAGCAAATTAACAAAACCCATTTATGAAATCTAAGATTCTTTTTTGTTTGTGAATGCATTTAAACAGATAAAACAAATGGTTTTCTACCTACATAAGGAAGAAATAATTCAAACTCAAGATCTCACGTCACCATGTTGACACATGTAATAGATATATGCATATAAATAAATACATATTTTGAACTTGAACCAGCAAAACTCTTTCACTTGGATAGTGTTATGTGATTATTTGGCTTTTATTTCAGGTATTTTCATATAAATGTTATGATTAATATTTCATAAAATGGCTCAACTTGTTAACATAGTAAGCTTGTAACAATGGCTCATTATAATTCAGTTTATTAATCTCTATGAAAATCTCAGTTCTTCAAGGACTTGTAACGCTGAGCTAAAACTGTACACTTTTTAAAAACAACATTCTTATTTGGTTCAATTGAAATTTTTTCCAACACAATCTCGAGATTCATTTGACCATTTGCCCTTTGCATTCCTTACAAACTTGCTTGTGTTATAACTGAAACTAAACTATTATCACAAACTCAAATCACGTGTAAGTTTGTGTGGATAGTCATCAGCGTTTGTGGCAAGCTGGGAGCTCAAACTAGATACATGACAAGCTGGTGAGATGCTGGATAATTATCTGTGTTATCTTTAATTTCATATTCCCGAAGATGGCAGCCTTATTCCCCTACATAGCTTCTGGTGTAAGCATTAATATGGGAATTAGAAATGCAGCACAGGTCAAACCCTTGCAGCAAAAGCAATTAAGTTTTCAAGAGTTCTTCTATTGATCCTATTCACTCTCTCCTCTAGCAGGATTTGACCATAATCCACTCTGGGCACATCCTTTGGGTATGCTTACACTGGAATTTTTAATTTAAGGTTGTGTATTACCAATCAGCTTTCATCAACTATCTTACATTTACTGGTCAGGATAATTCATGATGATAGGCTGAAAAACATGGATGCCCATGGTTTTGTCCAGTCTGGCAGAGCTGTGAATTAGCTAGCAATATACCTACTTTTTTATTTAAAAGCTCAGTATAATATAGCCACCCTTCAGTATTGAAAACTGGTATTTAAAAACAAACTACCATAATTCATTCTTTCTCTTTCCCCACCCCTTTCCACCATTTTTTTTTTTGGAGACAAGGTCATATCTTCAAATCCTGCTCCAAAGCCATGGGAGGTACTACTTTTTTCCTATTTTTTTTTTCTTGAAAGTAGAGATTCTCATCTAATCAAGAACCTCAGGGGATAGGGATTGAAGGAATCACCAAATATTGTGAGAGTCAGGACTGCATTGCTAGATCTTACAAGGGGCTATCAAGTAGTTAGAAATTATTTGGTCTGTAATTCCTCCGGAATGGAAAAATGGAGTTTTGAACTGCCTTTATAGTAAGGACTACACTGCTGGAGGAAGGAGGTTGAGGAAGTTTAAAGCAGTAAGATGGAGAGAAAACAATCTGTGAAAACGAGTATTTTAAATCAAATATTCAAGTTCCATCTACTTATCTTTTCCTTTACATGGAATGAAACCTTAGGAAACTTCTAACATCAGAAATCAACAAGTGAAATAGAACTGGGTAGAATGGCATGTGGTTTTTCTCAAGCTCTTAAAATATTTTCATTTTGGGGCTCCTAGTTAACATAACAACTCACAAACATAGGCAAGAGGAAGAAGGATTAGCTCCTTCCCGTAATAAAAACGCTCGCAGTCTTCAGCAGAACCAGGGAAACTCACACTTTCACATTCCTGGGATCTCTAGAGCAAGCCTGGCCAACACAAACTTCCCCCTCTCACCTGAGGCTGGGTCTGTGCTGAAGTCATGCCCTTGGTCTGATGTGTATTCCGTGATGTCTAAGGTTGCTGTGTGATGCTGGCTCCAGGTCTCTGCTAAGGAATACTGCTGCCACATGAGCTTCCTTGTCTGCTCCAGTTCAGACCAGCACCTGACAGGCAATGAACTCTAGCTGCAGATTCAAGTAAGATCTTGGCTGTGGAGTAGCTGCAGCAGAGGTGGGCATTCCCTTTTGTTTTCCTTGCTTCCAGCAGAAGTTGTGTAAGGCACAGATAACGTTTTTACTTGCCAGGAAGGTTTGCCTGATGTCAGAACCTTTCTATTAGCACAATCCCAGCTACTGGACATGGGTACTACCCTCTAAACTGGTTTACCTTTTTACCAGATACAGGCTGGAAGGCATGTCCTGCAAGGAGTGGCTGGGGACTCTGGGTCTGTCTCGTTTGGAGGAAGCTGAGGGGCGACCTTATTGCTCTCTGCAGCTTCCTGAGAAGTTCAGTGGAGAAGTTGGTGCTGAGCTGGTGGGTATTCAGCTACAGGACCTGGGGGACTGGTTCAAAGCTGCACCAGGAGAGGTTCAGGCTGGACATTAGGAAGCATTTCTTTACCAAGAGGGTGATCAAACACTGGAACAGGCTTCCTAGAGAGGTGCTTGACGCCCCAAGCCTGTCAGTGTTTAAAAGGCACCTGGACAATGCCCTTCAAGATATGCTTTAGCTCTTGGTCAGCCATGAATTGGTCAGGCAGCTGGACTAGAGGATTGTTGTACGCCCCTTCCAACTGAAATACTCTGTCCTATCTGTACTGACCAGTGTCTTTGCACACTGCTACAACGAAGTCCATATACATCCACTGTAGTGCTGCAACCACGTAACTTTAACGTTGTAAAGCTTTTAAATGAAGTCCAGAGACAGAAGAAAAAGTGTACGTCAGATTGACTTTATATCTCACAGAAACTAAGAAGAAAGCTCTTCTCCTTTTCTCCTTCCCAGGTTACCTCTGAATGAAAGTTCTCGTAAATCCATGGCCAACTCCAGGCCCTTTTACAGAGTCTGAATCCCTTTGCCATGCAGCCACTTGTTTCTCCACAAAACGCAGAGATGCTAAAATCCCCCTTCCCTGCGTCACGCCAGCTGCTGCCACCTACAGACGCGTGGTTGTGCCGGGTGCCACACGCAATTCCACGGGCTGGAAGGAGCCTCGGGAGCCAGGTCTCTGCTCCCCGAACAGCTCCACGAGCTCCTTTCGCAGCGGCACAGAGACACGCTGGCTGTGAGCTGCTGCAGGCAGCGCTGCTTTCCTGGAGTTTGTAAATCTGATGCCCGCAGGAGAACAAGTCAGCTCCGGCCTGCAAGCCAGACCAGCCAGCATTCACCCATCTAAAGCACTCTCTGCAGCCAAGTTACTTCCATCCTCAAATTCTTCCACTCCTTTTCTTTCCCACAGCAAGTTCCAGTTCTGTGGCCTTCTCACCCAAACTCTGTGAGTGTACTCCTCTCCTTCTGGGCTTGATCCTCTCTCCACGTAACACGCTCTGTTGGGAACAGCTTTCAGACTCCTCAAAATTCAGTTGGTTTACGTGGCCATTTAGCAGCTCTTCTCTGCTGCCTGCTCCCACCTTCACTCTTAATCTTCCACTACATCTGTCCACACTGCATTAAATGACAAACAAGACTGCGGGAAGCTGAGCAAACCCTGCCTTCTTATGTGTTCCTTAAGTAAGGAATACCTCCAGAGAACTGCTCCAGCACAGCAGAGAGCAAACCCCACATCTCTTTTGTCTCCTATTTTGATGGAAACAGAAGGCATGAGGGAAGGAAGGGAAACTTGTTTGCATTTAAGTTGGTCTGGCAGTGACAGCAATTCGAAAGCAGCAAGAACTAGGTGAGTGCACAGCCTGACAGTGAAATGAACCAAGAAGTTGTTGTAAAGGCAAGCAGAGCTCCACAGCTGGCTTCTACCAACTACAAGGAGTGAGGAGCAAAAAGGACATAAACAGTACTAAATATTTGGACTGTGAGAGAGAGACCGTAGTCAAGAGCAAGGCACTGCTGTGCTTCTGCTGTGTATACCCATAACCATGTTTGTAAAGCAAGGGCCATGGGAGGATGATGAGTAAGACATCGTGTGCGTATGTGACATCATACAAGTACATATGGGCTAAGTGGATGAATTTAAGAAAGGGATCCAGTGTAAAACATGGGAAAAGGAGGAAGAATATATTACATATTCAGGCAAGTATGGGCTAATAAAATACATCTGAAAGCAGCTTTCTTCATTACAGCAGGGCCTGCCATCGGACAATGAATTAAGACTGAAGGGCTGCGCCAGATCCCATGGCAGAGATAAAACCCTGGTTTATTACTGATCAGATACGTAGGCTGGAGTTGTCTCAACCAGGCAGCTATGAACTTGAAATAATTTGGCATTTATTCTGATCACAAATTATCTGCAAATCAGTTTTGTTTTCTCCAGGCTTGTTTGTCATTCTAGATGGTCCAGTCACTTGATGGCATGAAAATATTCCAGACTACCTTGTGCTGGCAAGATTGCTGAGTGACTGTTCAATATGATCAGCCAAGTAAGTTATATAAGACATTTCTATTTTTCACTTGAATCTGTTTTGTTTGGTTTTTGTTGTTGGTTGTTTTTTTTTAAAGGATGGAATCAATGGCCTTCTGCACACTGACTGGAACAGGAGCTGCAAGAGTAGTAACCTGCAGATTCGGTTGTTCTTGGTGCCCAACTTTACCTCACCATGAAGAGGACCTACAGCACAGCTGATACCACTGCTGTCAGCAATGGAGCAGTAAGATGGACACACACAGGTCTCCCTTCCCACTCTGCACAAGCAGGTGAAGAAATTACTATAGAGAAGTTCTTGATCTTTTCAGTGGAAAACACGAAAACCAATAGTGAAGTTGAGTGAAAAGGGGTTTCCTTTGTAATTATGGTTTCCTGAACAAATAGCTTGTTTCTGCAGACTACTACTGGTCTATCCATCACAGACTGAAAGACAGTGTTAGCTGAAGTCCAACAGTACAGTTCATAGATTCATGCAAATGCTTAAAAAAACCCTTTGTTTTCCACAAATGAGCTTGTAAATCAATAGATTTATTGATTTGCATGTCCACAGGAAAAAAAAATAGGAAAATTCATAAATTCCAAAGCTTGAGATTAATGCACAGATGTTTGAAAGCCCTGTTTTCTTTGCCACAATATTTGTCCTACTGTACACAATGATGTGCTTTTCCTTGAAATTCTCTGTTTTGATAATGAAAGTGATGGATGTTGGCTTGAGGCATCTATTTAACAATCCAACAGCAGAAATAAAATGGGTATTGGTAA
Organism: Gallinula chloropus; assembly: GCF_964237585.1. Lineage (NCBI taxonomy): Eukaryota > Metazoa > Chordata > Aves > Gruiformes > Rallidae > Gallinula > Gallinula chloropus. Next base: position 71,734,190 of record NC_140087.1, read on the forward strand.
CTTTATGCAGATCTCATCCCTGCGACCTCCCTGTTACGTTCTGTGCTTCTATTCAGCAGAATGAGCTCTCCAAAGAGCTGAAGAGAGTCATGGCTTCTAATGAGAGCCTTCTGCAGATGCTCGACTTCTATAAATCAAGCACTAAAGCCGTACTTACATCGCTGCAGGTCTAGCCCTTGCACTCTATCGTGACTGAAGCAGAATAAACATATGGCAGAAGACTCATGATACGGAGCTGACACACCCAGGAACAGGAGAGCCGTGTGCTGCAGAAGGGAGAAATTCAGCAGGCTGGGAATCATCCCTTCTTTCTCTACCTGTCTGTGAGAGGTCGTCACTCATGATCTCCACCATGGGCTATTTTGTGGCTCCTGTCTTGCACTAAGATAATTTTCTGCTACATATTTCAATTACTCCCTGCGTAAAAATAGCATACACGTATAATTCAGGCAGCAATCCAAAAGCCCACCCCCTTTCAGACAGGAGGGGATTAATCTTGGAGAATACCTCATACTTTCAGATAATTCTACTCACTTCTCACATTTCCCTCAAGTTCTCCCCCTTTGTTTCCCCCCCTCCCACACATGTGATGTCGAGGGAAGGAAAAACGGGTAGGAAGGAGGGCAAGATTCCCATGTATCAGCTCAGGGAATGACAGGGAGCCAGATCATCTCCCACGCTGACTGGCACACGGCAGCTCCAAGAGAACACAGTCTGCCAGCTAAAGGGCATGGCCAGCCCCTTCTCTCAGCTGCCATCTGCAGCATGTACCGGCTGGAGGTGCACGTTGCTCAATCCTGCAGGAACTGGGGGGTGGGGGAAGAAAAAAGAGGATTTGCCACCATTTGTATCTGTGGGCATCATCATCTTCCATTCTCCAGAGCTTGTCTCAGCATGATTTGGCCTCAAGGCTTCAGAGCCTGCTCCAGAAGCTCTACACCTAACTAGAGGCTACAGTGCCTGTGGCAGAGCTGGAGTGCTGGTAGCCAACAGCATGATGGCTTCTGCTGCAGCACTCACTGAGAACACCAGCTCCTTCTCCCCTTCATGCTACCTCCTCCTCTTACAAACCTGAGGGAAGGACACCTTTGTTAAAGCTCTGCAGCCCTACCGCATGCAAATGAGGAAGACCCCATGGACCATGGAAAATTCTGATCGAGGACATCTCCAAGTGGTTATGTCTATCACAATGAATGGCAGCAGTGTGTAATTTCAAGGCTGTTCTGCAAATCAGATTACAAGCAGACGGGCTAATTGAGTTTTTTTAGGTTGCATTTGGTCTGAATTTCAGGATTTGGCAAGGCAAAACTTAACATATCCCCTGGGTATGAAAAATTTCCTATGAGCCTTTTGTAATATATATGCCAAGTGTAACTAATACCCAGTTTACAATGCATATTAAAACCTGCAGTTCTGAGTTACTACATAAATCCCTGAAAAATAACCAACACAAAAAAATAAACTGACTGTAAACAAAGATAAAGTGTTACTTCTCCTGTCCAAACAGAGTACTACTGCAAAACATAAACAGTCTGAGAAAAAAATAAACCTGGTGTTTAAAATTCTCAGATTTGACCCTCATAGATGACTTGCAAAACATAGGAAAGACAATGTAACTAAAAAAAGTAGAGGCTTTCAGATGCTGAGAGAGTGCTTGAGTATTTGGCGGCCTGCATCGGAGCTCAAGTTCTATTTGGGTACCATCGGTTTTAGGGGGCACTCATGAGCATTTCAGATACACCGGTCTCCAAGCAGGGAACACTTGGTTTACGCAGTGCTGCCCATTTCCTGTCTGTCCCCGTGGCTTACGGCTCTTTACTACCATTGCACCGCAGCTTCTACACGTGAATGACAACTACATGCAAAACAGGTGAGGAATGAATTCAGGGACTGAGACACAGAGAACTTCCATTACCACGTAATCACAGTCACGCTCTCCACCTCAGCAAAGCACACAGCAAGCGTGAGAAATGCCATTTGAGCATGTTACAAACTTGGACTGCCAGAACTGATGGTAACTTCACCATTTCCTTCCCTGGGAATAGGCTCACATCCCAGATGTGAACGCTTCACACCACCCCAAGTATTACTTATTTTGCAAGTGTTGCTCAGTTCACCGAGACGGCTGAAGGGCAATGCTGACACGAGATCTCTTCTTACCCTGACTGTTCCTGCCAGTAGATCTGTGTTCCTCCTGTTTCCCTGTGTGTGGGGGCTATGTGATACATGACAGGCTATGGCTGAGATTGTAAATAGCTATGTTTCACTTGGATATATCACCTCAGAGTAAATTCATTAAAAGAAGCATGCATTTATGTACGGACTAAGTGCTGTGCTCTGCATACAGAGTTTGGGATGCATCTCTGAAACAATGCTTTTTGCCAGGCCCTGAGAATGCCACGCAGAAGGATTTATTCCAATTTGCAGTTTGTTTGGTTTGCTACTTTTGCAACAGAAGATCAGGAGGAGCAGTGGTATAGACAGAAAGTACCTCTGAATTCAGCACACCAAATGGAAAACAAGGGTTTGGGGATTTTTTTTTAAAATAGAATTAAAATAATTTTGGGCTGGCCCAGCCAGTTGGTAATAACACAATCGACGTGCAAGGTTCAGACTCAACTCTCAAGCTTTCAAGCCAGCATGTTCTGGGATCCCTATACACCTGCCTTTAGGAAGGAAGCACTACCTGCTGCCAATCCCTTCCACACAAGGGGAGGGACAACACTGGCTGGCCACCTCCTGCAACAGCCAAAGCGCTCCAGGCAGATAGCTGCATGGCATGGGGATGACTCACGGGGCTCTACCCTCCTCCTCTAGGAGAACTGTGAGGGTCTCCCTGCATGCTGTGAAAAACAGCACACTATGAAGAATAGCATCATTCAAACAAGGAAAAGGGTATGGAAGTCAGGGTCTTTTCTTCTATGTCTACAGAGAAGATAGAGTGTCCTCAACACCAGTGGAAAACTACATTCACTTTGAAAGCTCTGGCTTTGGACACCTCTCTCTGAAGAGGGTGGGAAATTAAGTGCTACGTAGCAATAACCTAAGACCCCATGAAAGCACTCAAATGGAAAGTTTCTGTTTGATTCACCACCCTGGGTTCTTCAGCTGGCTGCACACAATGGCTGTGAAAACACCACACCTGAGCTCACTGCATTACATCTGGAGGCACACAGACCAATGCTGGTCTTTCCACAGGAAAACTGAGGTATTTCAAAAGGTGGAAGTTTTCCCCTGGGATACATCTGTAGTTTGAGAGCATATACACTGGGATAGCAAAGGCTAGTTCATGTTGCACACCATATACCACTCACACTTCAGTAATACTTTTTAATCAGAAGAACTTTAAGAATTTCAGGTTCATTAAAGAATCAAGCCACCTGAAACACATGAAGCAGGTGAGGGCAGGGAGGGGATCTTTAAAAGCAGGGCAAGCTAGGAGATGCTCCTACGCCACAAGGAAGGCTTTGGCACGGCAGTGGTAGCAGAGGTGGTGGCTGGAAATGGACTGTGAGACTCAAGGTACGGGCTGATGGGCTTTGTTTTGGTTTTTAAGTGTGATTGATTTGCTTGCAGCTAGAATGCTTGTACCTAGCCAGGGATTCCAGGGGCTGCTGTAGTGTCCAAGCTCTAGGCTTCGGCTGCACCAAGTATTTCCTAATTAATGTCAGGAAGGTGAAACACAACTGGAGTCACGGTTCAGGGATGCGTTACCCAAGCCGCTCGCTAGGGGCTTCATACCCACACACCGCGGATCTGGGCATCAGTTCCCTGGCGCAGCGGTACAGGACCAACGCTGCCCGGGAGCCGTCTTGCCAAACTCGGGCAGAGGAGCGCAGAGAGCCCGTCCCTGCCGGCGGGTGCGGCGGTCACTCTGCGTCACGGCCGTCTGACCGAAACCGAAGCTCCCAAGAGCCCTCTTCCCCCTCAAACCACGCGATCCCCAGCGTGGGGCCGCGCCCCACCTAAAGAGAACGGGAGGGTCGGGGAGGAGGCGAGCGGGTGCCCGGCCCCTGCGGCCGGAGAGCGGCCTCGCTGAGTCACACAGCGAAGCCCCGCAGCGCGGCTGCCCCGGGCACCGGTCCCTGCGGGCTGCCCGGGGAAACATGCCGTGCCGTGCCGTCCCGCCGCGCCCCCGGCTCGCTGGCTTCTCCCAACAAACGCGACGGCCACGGCGTACTCCTCACAGCCCGCCCCCTCGACGGTGCCCGGACGCTTCCCTAGGGAAGGGGCGGCCGTTGGCCCGGCGGCTCTCCGTCAGGCTGCTCCCCGGGAGACCCCCGCAGCGCCGAGGCGCTGTCCCGGACCCCACGGGCGGCGACCGTTTCCCCGCTCCCGCAGCAAAACTTTCCGCCGGGGCGGAGAGGCAGGCAGGCAGGCTCCCTTCCCTCCCTGACCCTCCTCGGGCGTCGTCGGGGAAAGTTGCCGCCGCGGCGGGGTCCGGCGCGCCGCGCTGCCCCGGGGCAGCAGCAGGAGCAGCAGCAGGTGGGGTCAGCCCGCCCCGCTGCCGGCAGCCGCTCGCCCCGCAGCACCGCGCGGAACCCTCGTCCCGGCTGCGCGGCGGCGGTCGTTCTCCCGCCGCGCCCGGGGCTTTGGAGCTCCTTACCCAGCCCCGGTACGAAGGTGTTGAGGAAGAGGCAGATGACAGCCACGGGGAACGGCATGTAGGGGATGGCGGCACGCAGGGGGCCCTTCTTCTCCCGGACCTGCACCACCACCCCGCTGGAAGGGGCGGCGCCCCGGCTGGGCTCCCCGGCCGCCGCGCTCTCGCCGTCTTTGGGGAAGGGATCCATGGCCGGCGCGCCCGAGGGTAGCCGTGCCCCAGCGGACTCCTACCCGCCGCCGCCGCCTTGCGCGCGTTCCCGCCGCCGCGCGGCCCCGCCTGCGCGCGCGCCCGGGTGCCCCCCGCGCGGACCCCTCCCTTCCCCCCGCCCCTTGCAGGCTCCCGCCCCGGCGACCGCGCTCCTGTCAGCCGGCGCCGCTGTCTCCGCGTCCGTTCCCCCCCCCCCCTCCACCGCCGCCTCCCGCTCTTCTCGGGCTCCCGGCCACCCGGGTCGGGCTTCCCCGCCTCGCCTTAGCAGCGGCGTCGGTCAGGAATGCCCCGCCGCGCCTAGGGCGGTTTGAGCCGACGTTCCCTCCACACCCCTTCCCCGCCTCGCACCCCTTCGGTCAGGACAGCCGGCGGTACCCGGCCCCTCAGCCCCCCCTCTCCATCCCGCATACGCGCCGACACCGCATTCGGCCGAGTCGCCCGAAGCGGCGGCGAAAGCCGACCGGGCTGCGTCCCGGCGGACCGCTTCCCGGGAACGCCGGGCTGTTGCTCCCCCTGAACCCAGGGGGAAGTGAGGAGAGGGCGAGGAGCTGTTCGGCTTGGCCTTTGGGAAGGCGGGGGGGAGAGCCGCTTCAATACGAGGAAGCAGAGAAGCGGCGAAAAACGCTGCCCCGCACGTTGTGGTTTTTAAATAGCTGCGCCCTGCAGGTGTAAGAGAAGGTGTAAGTTAAACCCACGCTCGCTTATCACTCGGAACCCCTGCTGGAAGGGCGGAGAGGGGGGAAAGGAGCGAGGCCACGGGGATTAGAAGGAAGGGAAAAGAAAAATAACCACCCCAAAAAAGCGAATTGCGGTTTGGGACAGTCCAGAAACTCTGTCTTGGTTCCTGTGGGTGCCGCTGGATGAACCATCCCTTTCCTAGGGCTGGTGGTTATTGTTTGGTATGCAGTTTAATGGATGAAATGGTAATAGAACTTGAATGCATCCGCAGCTAAAAAATGATGATGAGCCTGGCCATTGCATGGAGGGCTCTGCAGAGAAAACGGGGGAAAGTATTAAAGTCATTAATCCTAATATGAAATGTAAGTGTGACATGCATGAAGGATTTTTGCATAAGGGCAGAGAGCAGCCCGTGTCTCATTGTGTGTTCTGAAGCTATGTTTTCACTGAGGAATTCCTGCTGGGAATTCAGACCCCAGTGGAAAAGCCTGAAGTAGTTTGTATGTGCCACACTGGAGAGCCACCTGACATACATGGTTAAACAGTTTAATTGATTTCGGGACAAATTAGTGCAATGAAGTTAGTGCAATGTAGAAGTTAGGTAAAGTAAATGACACAAATGTAGAATCCTGTTCCTTGATTATTTTTTTAATATATTTTTCTAATATCTGGGGGTTTGAACCATAAAAACAGATATTCAAGGTAAAATGTCTTGTTTTTAACAACAGGTTTTCTTTGCTTATCTTCTGAGTGCCTTTCATCCAAAAAAAATCTTCTTGATTTCTTTTTATTAAACACACAACCTGGCTTGGCTATTTTTTTTTTTTATATAGTGACATTTATTTCTATCAAAATAGTTCATGACAGTCCATTATATCCCCTAGACACAAAGCCTCTGGAGGGCTGCAGCTTTCTCTTGGAAAGATTTGATGTAACTGACGTGGATTCTGTCTTCCTCTGCTGGGTGAGCAAGCTACAGAGAGATGAGAGAGATCTATGGTACATATATTGACTAATTAGAGCCCGTACAAAGCAGAATCTGCAGTTGGAACGCTATCAATAACTTGCAGTGATATAATTCTCTGTAGACTCAACCAGATGATGAACTGATAAAGATTCTGGAAGCTGTACGTGGGTGAGCCCACATTACCTACTCTACAAGCACGCAAAAGGCCATTGTGAGAATAGCCCAAACAGGAAATCAAAGACTGAAATTAATTAAACCAATATTTTGTCAGAAATACTTAATAACAGGTTGTGCTTTTATGGAAGGTTTCCTTGGAAGGCCTCGGAGAGCTTGACAAATGTGAGTTAATTCATTTACTTCTTTCAGATTAGTTGGCAACACGTAGGGCTTCCTCCACCAGCTATTAAAACAGAGCCACTTCAAGGCTGAACCGCATCATTAATTCCGGGCTGCCAGCCCTCGTGGAAGTTCTCGGGCGCCTCAGGCAAAAGTTATGACTGACTCAGAGGATATTAGAGATACCATCGTGTAACAAGTTGCGACACTTCCAAGCTTCTCTAAACAAGCGGGTTGGTGGCAACATTACTCCGCGGCGATTGCTCCGCGCTCCTCGAGTGGTGCGTGACCACACAAACCAGCCCATGCCGAGCACCATCCGTATGCTGCCTGCTTTACCCTCACTCGGGAGGCAGCATTCCATGCACCCAAGAGCTTAAGTGAGGGAAGAGGGTTGTTAGGGGAAAAAATACGCGGAGACCTGGGTAAAAAAAAATGTGACCCAGGGCTGGGGTTTTTGCTTGTTTGTGTGGGGTTTTTTGGGGGGTGGAGAATGAGGTTGTCACTTATGAATGGGGTAATATTTGCAAGTATTAAGCACACGAATGTTTCGAAGATCAAATCTGAAGAAATCTTAATTTCACTTCGCAGCATGAAACCAGCTCACAGAAATGACATACATAACATTATTTGTCTGCAGCTGAAACAAAAGATGGGGTTAGCAAACAAAATAACCCCAACCAAATTCCAGGGGGTGTTTCAGGCTACGGAACTCCACCTGACAGACCACTGTAGCACCAGGAATGGCAGTGTCCCCTCCCAAGCCTTCTCCAGGCTTCTGCAGGAGGCAAGCACTTTAAAACTGAAGCCTGTTTGTGAAGTGGCCTTGGCTTGGTGTTGTCAGGACTTAAGCTGGACCTTTGGATTGGCAGAAGCTTGTGGTCTCTTTATGAAGCCTTTGTGGTTAGATACACTGCTGGTAGATGTTGCTGTGGGACATATATGCTGGAGCTTTGATCAGTATCCCGCAGCTTTTATGTGCATCAGGCCTGGAGTCCAACATGTGGCTCATGGCCACCAAATTCCTCATCAGAGGAGGCTAATCTAGCTGAGAGCAGGAGAAGGCATTTATGTTACAGTCACTATGTGACTTTCAAGGAGCTATGATGTGAGGTTCTACAATGGGAGGTTTTCCTTTTGATGGGTTTCCACAGTGGATGAAGAACTGTATCCTGCACGTTTCTCAGGTATGGGTGGTTTTACTTGTATCCTAAAGGGTAAGTGATGTGCTGCCAGGCCAAAGGGAACATCAGGATCAGCTGGTAGTATGAGTTATAAAATAACTGTTATGAAATGCTGTTACAAAACAACTTTTTCTTCTTTCCCTGCTTGTACTAGTATTTAAGTTCTTCTTATGCAATCAATGGAGGATTATAAATCCTGAGAAATGAAAGGATGGTGCTTCTGTGTTTCCAGTGCTCTACGGACCAGGTACACTGCAGTCTGCCTCTGGTTTCAGAAAGGGAGAAAACCTGCAAACTGAATACCAGTGACATATGTACAGTAATCAGGGGTCCATCTCTTTGGAACGCACCCCACTCCAGATCATAGAATGCTTTGGGTTGGAAGGGAACTCAAAGATCATCTAGTTTCACATCCCTGACATGGGCAAGGACATCTTCACTAGACCAGGCTGCCCAAAGCCTCATCCACCCTGGCCTTAAACACCGCAAGGCATAGGCCTTCCACAGGCTCTCTGGGCAGCCTGTGCCAGGGCCTCCCCACCCTCATAGTAAAGAATTTCTTCCTAATGTCTAATCTAATTCCTCTTTCGGCTTGAAGCCATTCCCTCTTGTCCTATCACTACGCTCCCTGATGAACAGTCCCTCATTTTAAGTACCATCCAAGCATGCCAAGGAAGGTACGAAAATAGACCCGAACACAAATCGAATTAGAAGCGTTATTAAACGACAGTAAGGAGCCAAGCAGAGCTGCTGCTCACTAACAATCCCCATGGGGCAGGAAGAGCCCTGCAGCCTGCGCTCCAGCACACCATGGTAAATCCAGCATTGTTCCACGTGTTGTGACTGAAGGCAGGGTTTGGTTCAAGGAGTCTGACTTTCTCCTAACAGGAAAGATCAGCTCCATTCACACGTGCGAGACTAGAAGTATTGCATCATTCTCTACTCTGCCCTCGTGAGGCCCCATCTGGAGGACTGTGTCCAGGTCTGGGCCCCCCAATACAAGAAAGATGTGGAACTGTTGGAGAGGGTTCAGAGGAGGGCCACAAAGATGATTAGAGGGCTGGAACACCTCCACTACAATGAGAGGCTGAGGGAGCTGGGCTTGTTCAGCCTGGAGAAGAGAAGGCTGTAGGGGGGGGGGAACCTTACTGCAGCCTTCCAGTACTTGAAGGGAACATACAAACAGGAGGGGAATCAACTTTTTAGAAGGGTAGACAATGGCAGGACAAGGGGGAATGGATTAAAACTAAAGGAAAGAAGGTTTAGATTAGATACTAGGGGCAAGTTATTTTACAAAGAGAGTGGTAAGGTGCTGGAACAGGCTGCCCAGAGAGGTGGTGGATGCCCCGTGCCTGGTGGTGTTCAAGGCCAGGTTGGATGGGGCCCTGGACATCCTTGTGTAGATCCAGGCCTGGAGGTTGGTGGCCCTGCCAGTGGCAGGGGGTTGGAGCTCTATGATCCTTGGGGTCCCTTCCAACCCAGACCATTCTATGATTCTGTGGTCACAGATGTGACTGTGTCCTTACAAAATTCATTGTATCAGCTGACATTTGGGCTGGGAAGCCATGTTTCTTCATGGAGACAAATGTACCCCTGAGCAGAGGTATGGTTCATTCATTAGGTACCACTTGTGGCTCACGTACACTGTATGGCACTGAGACCTCAAAATCTGCTTGCATCTGACAGATGTCAGAAGTGCCACGTGAGGCTGGGTTTGATGCAGTGGACCATTCCCGGTGCAAATGGGGGTTGCTGACATTGTACATGAGTATATCCTGCACACAGAAGGCTCCAATTTAGTTTTGTTACAGACTTAAAGGGGATATTAAAAAAAAAAAAATAGCTGAAGTGCCCAGTCAGGTTGATTCCAGGGGGAGCAATTGTAGCCTCATATTTATTAATTCATCTTCTGTTTGTCAAATGAGTTTGTCAAAATAACAGGAAATCTTATTTTTTCCAGAAATTTCTGTTAGCCTAAGACTTTTAATGGTGGCTTTTGCAGCTGTGTCCTGCTGTGTCTTGAAAGCCTTCTAGCAGAGTGTTAAATGTTGGTCACTTTGGAGTTTGAGAAGAAAGGTGACCTTAAGCTAGAGGGTTTGTACTTTAAATTCTCTAGTCTCAGTTTCCCCACATTCCAGGTTTTCCAAGAAATCTAAGATATGAATAGAAGTCTGGAGCTCAATCCCTTGATTGAGCTCATCCCAGCTTGAGGTTTGGTCTGTCTCCAGTTCAGTTGCATCTTGCTATCATACATTAGTGTGGTTTAGGCTTATTGTCAGTCTGCACCTAAGTGAATTGGCAGCACCTTTAGTGTGATCTCTGAAGGTTCAGTGATTCGTTCATTCTAGAATATTCCTGTGACTGCTACAGGTTAACAAAGATATTAACCAGCCACAAAACCTGCAATGGTGTCAGATGGTTGCATCTCATAAGAAAAAGAAGCCTGACCAAAATCAATTTCTGCCCTACTTGCCCACTAGCACCAACTGCTTGTCCTTCACTCCGAGCCACATCCTGCTGATAACGCTGTGCCACGAAACTAACGTTCTTTGTTATGGAATTATCTGGTGGGACTGGACTTACCTGGTGGAATTGAGACAGATCTTAATTCACCTCCAAAATCAGAGTGACTTGGCTTGGTCCTTGATCTGTTAGTTCCATGTTATGTGTATTTTTTTTTTCTCCTCAGTGAAACAAACGTCTCCACAGAGGAGCACTAATGAGCAGCAACAGGCAACTAAAACTATGTAATAAGGAAATCTTCTGCCAGTAGTGAATCATCTCTGAATTTATGTGCCTGTAAGACTAAGTGATCCTGAAAGTTAAGCAGGAATAGATTACTTTTTGGATCTCAGTGGGTTTAGAGTATCTGAGTTATAATTTAAAGCAGTGTTTGGACAGACCAGGTTCCTTTATTTATACACTTGGATTGACACCCCTCAAGGTCATTATTCTTGGACATGTTTTCTAGTATTGTTGTGAGATGAGACAGGAGCCTTTTGTGTATACAGACTGTTTCTCTCAGATTATGTCCGAGGGAGTGACTCGAGAACAACATCAGTTTATTAGGTAAACCACTTCAAAGCCATCATGTTCTGCCTTTAAATTAAATTAGTCCTCAGATCAGATTTCTTGCCACTTATGTATTACTTCTTGCTTCTCAAGAAAAAAAGCTGGTTCAGACAGGATTAAATGTTATGTATTGTAAAACAGCCTTTTCAGAAAGCTGTGAAATAGAAAAACATATGCTGCTCCCCTTTCCCGAGATTTGCTTGAATCGTGATGCTGCAGAGACTGATTTGCCAGCGTACATAGATTCTGATCCTGAAGGAAGGTACCCATTTATCTGACAGCTGGAAGGATATTAAATTAGGAATATTAAATTAGGAATTAAAAAAGTAATTAAATCCTCTGTTTACCAACATAAGAACAGTGGAACCACGTGCTTTTCTCATACTGTTCTACCTCTTCTCTCTTCTACCTCTTGTTCTACCTCTTATCCTTAGAAGTCCAAAGAGTATGAGCTGTTCCTTCCTTGTTTCCCTGCTATTGTTGCTTTGTAACTTCGGTTAGATAGAAACCAACGGCTGCTGTGATGTGTCACACCTGAAGAAGTGGGAACATGAACACTGCTGGTTAGCACAGGGCTTTCTGGTGGGATGGGGAGTTTTATGTGTGGAGTTTAAGAAGTTTTTTGGTCTCTTAAACATGGTTGCCTGGGCTCTGGTCCACGTTAAAGGCTTTCTGTCCAGCTCTCTGTGAGACAGAGATAGGTCTGCTTAACAGTTTCAACTAGACTTGCTGAGAACAGATGAAGGGTTTTGCCTGAGGAACGGTTTCTCCAGATCACAGGTGGGCTGTGAAATTTCAAGATTACAGGTTTCTTTTTTTGTTTTTATACCATATGATCCAGTGGATTTTGAACTTTCCATTGGGATGGGACTTGGGGAGCAGCCATCCTGTGAGCTATGGGGACATCCCTTTTTGGTGCATAACAACCTGTGTCTTCCACTGTCTGTCAAGACTGCACAAATGCAGATCTTTCTCTGTGTTGGAGAGGGTGAAGTTTTACCTGTGCACTGTCAAGTTTCTGTTGCAATACAAACTCTCTCTGATGCTGCCAAATCTTTCTCTCTCTTATGAGCAAGTAGGAGGCTTAATTTTCTGAGACTGTTCTCGCTCGTTTCGGAAATCCTACGCTGACACGCAGCGGAGGGCTACAAATTGTAGCCAAGTTCCATGGCTATTAGGAATTAAAATAGGAGGAAAATGGTAATTTTTAAGATTGTTCAGCAGAAGAAGAAATTGCAAAGCTTCCCTTGAAGATAATGCACCCAACTAATGCTGGCAGAAATTGGGAATGTAAAAGTGAGGATTATCATCATCAAGAAGACAGACGATAATGACAGCAGCTGTCTCAGGCAATGGGATCTGATGCTAATGGCCTGCGGAGGGACTGAATGTCCTGTCATAAGTGGACTCAAGGAAGGCCAACCACATCCTGGGCTGCCTCATGAGAAGTGTGGCCAGCAGATTGAGAGAGGTGATTCTGCCTCTCTGCTCTGCTCTGGTGACACCTCACCTGGCGTAACGCATCCAGCTCTGGAGCCCTCAACATAAGGACATAGACCTGTTGGAGTGTGTCCAGAGGAGAGACACAAAAATGACCAGAGGGCTGGAACACCTCTCCCCTATGAAGATAAGCTGAGACAGTTGGGGTTGTTCAGCCTGGAGAAGAGAAGGCTCCAAAAGGACCTTGTAGCAGCCTTCCAGTATCTGAAAGGTGCCTGTACGAAAGCTGGGGGAGAACTGCTCACGAGGGCACGTAGCAACAGGACAAGGGGTAATGGTTTTAAACTAGAAAAGGGGAGATGGAGGCCACATCCCTGGAGATATTCAAGGTCAGGCTTGATGGGGCTCTGAGCAACCTCATCTAGTGAAGATGCCCCTGCTTACTGCAGGGGAGTTGGACTAGATGACCTCTAAAGGTCCCTTACAACCTTACACATTCTGTGATTGTGATGTGTGGGGAGGGAAGCTGCACAACCGGTCTAAGCCAGTGCTTGTTTTCTTCCTGAGATCTGTCTGCTTCTCTCCTACCTCCTCTCCTGGAGCTGGAGGATTACCTTGTTTCTTGGCATAGAAAAACACCTGCTTAAATTCCTTTTAATCTGGAATGGGAATAATGTAGCATTTGCTGATCTCCTTGTGAGTTATTCTCACCCACGGGAAGGGTGTACCTGGTACATTAATTTAGAAAGATCTGTGAAGTGCCATTGGGACTAGGCAGGAAGTATTCTCCAAGCCCTGAAAGAGGTGTGTTGAGTAGAAATTATTACATTCCTGAATTTCCCATGCAAAAAGTGGTAGCAGGTATATAGTTTCTGGGTAGAGGACTATGACGAGCTCAGGGGAATAAAACAGCATAGCTGCTTTTGGTTTTCAAGGGCTGAGGGAGAGAGGACAGCCTGCAGTTTTCCACCCTTGAATAAAACAGCCTAATTTTGTCTGAACTTGTTTTTCAGAGAGATTGTAGCTGTCAATGGCTCTCTCTGTCCCAAGGCAATTTTCTGTGCCAAAGGAAGCCTAGGGGTCAACACTGAAGACACACAAACTGGGCTCTATGTCACAAACAACTGGCAAAAATTTCACTCCAGGGGTCTACAGGAATACTCCAGGCTGAGCCAGCTGGCCAGTCATGTCACCAGAGACTGGGAGATTCAATCCCATGATGTGTCCCCAAGAATCCTATTACTTTATCTGCAACAGCAGTACACATCCAAAATTTTCTGTTCTCTTTTATGAAACTAGTTACTTTGCCCCCATGTGCTTACGTGTTGAACAGACTTCTATATTAGATTTTACTGCATTTAAAAGAGCATTTCTAATGTCCAATTAAACTGGAAAATCCATGCTCAACAGATTTGTTAAGTATGATTCTCCATCTAGTCATAATCATTAATGAAGTCATAACTTCCTGAATGGTTCTTGTGTGTCCTTAATTAGTGCCTCCGTTCTGTATCCACCCCCTCAGTGTGGAAGTCAAGCTGTGGGTTTCTTGCTGGTTCTTGGATCCCTCATAAACTTCCTGTGGGCTCTCTGGCAGATTTTTAACGTTCTTGTCCCAGAAGCAGTGCCTACATCCCTTTAACAGAACGTGCTAGAGAGAGTGATGCTCCCCAGAGGGATGCGCTGCCTTTTGAGACAGCCACCTTGCACGTAGAGCATTTAAATGGCTGCAACTGTGTGAAGTTTCTCCCTGTGAGATGCTGGATCCTTCTGATCGTTACCTTCCTGTTGCACATTCAGCATGGCTTTTTACTGAGGCTGAGCAGGGCTTATTTCATTCAGTTGCCCATGTGAAACTGGAAGAGTGAAGCATGATGGACCTCCCTCCTTTGGTTCATATGCTGCTGTATTATTATTGTATGTTTTTTTAGTTAATTGCTTGATTTTTCTGAGACAGATCCCATCTGGCCCTGATGTTTTGTCAGCCTTGTGACATTCTAAAAAATTTTATAACTATTTTTGGCACCATCTCAACTTCTGACAGTATTTCTGCTTTCTTCCCTAGAAAATGTATGGCTGTTCTTGGCATCTTCTCCACATTCCGCGTTCCTTATAAACATCACACAGAAAATATTTTATCAGTGTCTGCTGCTCCTCTACATAACTTACCCTGCTGCCCTCAGACATGCCCTCTTCTCCGGCTATCTGCAATTCTTCTTTGTCAGAGGAGGCATTTGTGTAATAATGCTGTCAGTCTCTACTTTGCTGGTCTCTACTTGTTGCTTTGCTCGCAAGCTTCCCGTGCGCTTGTGATTTCTTTGTCTCTCATCATAGGTGTTTACTCCCCTCAGGTAGTCTGCCTGGGATCTTAATCCCAAATTGTCTTCTAGTGCTTGGAAGGGGAGTACTTGCAATTGTAAACTGCAGTAGGTTGCAGATGCCATGTCGTATTCCAGCTGAAACACAATGGATGTCCTTTATCTTTCCAAGACAGAAGGGTCTAATCCTAAAAATCTTTAAAATCACTTTCAAGTTATCTAAGAGTAGAAAACAGGCCTTTATGGGGAGGTCAACAGAAGATCTGTTCAGTTTATATAGGTATTTATGCAAAGAGATGTGATCTGAGTGTCCGTAAGGCTTTTCAGCCTTGCTAAAGGCTAGTGTGCTACCTAGTTGTGCCTTTCTTAAGGTGACCTATTTGATGTGTTGCTCATGAGCAGAAAGTTAAGACAGAAATTCTGGGCTCTGACTGGCAGGTCCCAAATCTCATTGCTCTCTTTTGTTAATTAACAAAATTCTCAAGGGTACTTCTAAGGTTGTTTGCTGCTACACTCCAGGCACCGCTCACTCTATAAAACAAATTCATAGTCCCGGACTTCTTTGCTGGTCAGTTTCTAACCTTTAATCTTTTTTGAGGTATTGAGATAGTCTTCTCTCTCTCCATAATCTTTTGTCCATATGCCTTCTGTTCAGTGGGAAAGTTTTCCAACTAGCCGTTTCTGTGCACACACGAAGGTATCATGACATAACCCACTCACATGGTTCTGGTATGATGGTTGAACTCTCTCTGAGCAAATTAATCACTGACCCAAACTTAATGTAGAACTAAAATCTAGCAAGTTGCAGGCTGTGTGCCTGAAAGATACAGGGAGCAAGCAGGCTTCAGGATTGTGAGCTATTATGATTCTGCAAAAGTCTGTCACTACTGTCAGGGACAGACGTGATTTGATAACTGTCAGCCTAGCAACATGACAAAACTTCAGGAGAGTTTTAAAAACTTCCCCCATATTTTCCCATGTCAATAGATTCGCTATCATTTGGAGCTTGCTATCCTTTATATTGGCATGAGAGAGACTTCTGCTATAAATACTGTCAGAGTAAACTCCCCTGCTTTCTGAACAGAAGAGGTAAGTAATCTGAACATGGATATAAGATCGTAATTATTAAGATTCAGGAGGACTTCCTTCGGTAGAACAGTCCAATCCAGCACTCTGCCAGTTGCTGGGATCTCTAACGGGACCTCTTGGCTTTCCAAGAATATTTTTGTGAACCTTACTCTTGGTCTACGTGTGCTTTCTAGTCTGTGGTAAGATCTTCTACCTGTTCTGGCCTTAGTGGTGTCTCACAAAAGAGTAGTTTGCATCTGCAGTGAATTACCATCAGTGGTAATTCCCTAACGACACATCATCTGCTGTAGTGCTTTCTGTACTTCAGAACTTTCTAGGTAGTGCTGGTCAGGGCAAGAAAACATCTCATAACAATCCTACAGATCTGTTGATACCAAGGTTGCATCAACCATGTCTCAGTAGGAATGGAGAGTAGCAATAAGAGGAATATTGGGATCTGTAGGGGAAATTGTGTGGGCAGGGTCTCTCTCCCTGTCTTCACTTAGTCTCTTAGCAACAGCAGGCCCAACGGGTATGGCACTGCTTGCTGGGTGTGTGCAGTCCCCTTTGTCAGACGAAGAAGAGCAGAAAAGATTTAGTACAGAGACGGGGAAGTGAGAGGACAAAGAATCATTAAGAGCATGAACTGGGAAAGAAATTATGAAAAATCGCTTACTTGGTACACAGCCATCCAGGAATACATTATTTTCTTAGTAGCAATGGAATGCCAGTGAGAAAAAGATATTTTGGGCTTTCAGACAGCATATGTGTAACCTTGGGAGTTATTCATATCCCTTCCTGTTAATGATCCCCACAAGGGCTTTTGGCATGGCCAGATACCATTAATTAATATCTGAGTCAGGCAGCTCACCCGCTCTCCTTATATGACCCCAGAAATGTTGTCCGGCTCACCTGTGCCTTGTCTGCAGAGCAGCAGCGTAAGCCCCAAGACCTCTTCTTCACACTATCCTGTTGCTGTGTTGCAGTGCAGTGGGAGACGGTTTCTGTAAGTCCAGTGGCAGATGCTGAGCTCCATTGCATCAGCCGCTCAGATGCCTCAGCCCCTCAGTCTTTCCTCTGCATTGCAAACTTTTGTTCAGCTTCTGAGGGTCTCCCCCCATATAGTTTTTGGTTCTGGGGAGTTTAGTATGCAGCAAAGTATCTAGAAGCTGCGTGTTGCACCCCAGATCCTCTGTGCTAACTATGTCTCTTGTAGCAGTGACCTTGGTAATGCCAGCATGTATGTTAGAATGAGAGTAAATCACACATGTTAAGTTATTCCCCACTCTGTTGCTTTTCTGGAATATGGTTTGTGTTTGATACCTAGCTGTTGGGCTGTGGGATTTTTTCTTTAATGTAAAATGGTGGGTGGGAAAGGAGAGGAGAAAGGAAATTTGAAGAAAGGAACATGTGTTTAAATGTTCTGCTTAACCTTCTTTCTACTGAAAAAAATAGTGCGTTCTTTCCTCTGGAACTGTGACATTTGCTTCTTTATACCTGGAGAGGCTTTGTGTTAAAGCCATTATGAAACATTATAGGTGGTGATGGCATGGAAGCAGCATAACTGTAGCTTCCAAAGAGCCTCTTTTTTGTAGCTGCCAGCTTGGTGCTGAATTGAAGTGCCTTCAGAATGGAACCATTATTTCTTCCTTACCTCCATAGCTTGCATTTTCTTGTAATGCCACATTAGCACATAAAACAGAAAAGAAATAAGACAGCTTAGCTTGGTGGCTGGTAATGCTGTTGGGAATGATGACATGCAAAGAACTCCATAAAGCAAAACTAGACACTGAAGTCAGAGCTGTAGTTCCAGACTGGCTGTCTGGGCACCGGCTGGTCTTGCTGGACCCCAGCTTCTCCGCAAACACGGACCTTGAATTCTTTTCCAAAACTAATCCAGATATAGCTATGAGTACTTCAGCTTACCTCACTCCCCTGGTTTTTGGCTGGGAAAGAGCTAATTTTCACAAGAAGCTGAAAGGGGACACAGCCAGGACAGCTGACCCAAACAAGCCAAAGGGGTGTTCCGTGCTATATGATGTCATGCTCTAGTTATAAGGGGGAAGCTGGCTGGGGAGGAGGAGTTGCTGCTCTGGGTTCTGGGCAGTGAGCAAATTGCAGTGTGTGTCGCCTGCTTTGTGTATTCTTTTATTAGTATTGTTGTTGTTGATTTCCTCTCCCTTTGCTGTCCCTGTAAACTGACTCTTAGCTTTTTCTCCTGATTCTTCTCCCCATCCCATGGCTGGGGGACATGGGAGGGAAAGGAGTGAATGAGCAGCCATGTGGTGCTCAGCTTCTGGCTGGGGCTAACCCATGACAGTCCTTCTTGGCTCCCAACGTGGGGCATGAAGGGTTCAGGTAAGAATAGACCTGACCTGTGTGTTAAACCAAATTTGTTATATACATGTATTATGTTAGCTAAATAGTTAGCGGTAACAATGGTGTTTTGTTTGTTCACATGTTATGTAAATCCTTACTCCCTGTGTATTCCCTGCAGTGCTGTTTATCCCCTCTGGGAGGGCGATCAGGGTTCTTATTTTGCAGTGCTGTGTAATACTGACTTTTGATATGATAACATCGCTGGTCATGAGCTTAAGCTGGTATTCCTATGTATCGTTGGTGTCATGCCTGTACCTTAGATGACATCTCCTGGAATTTATTAATAATCACAGCCAATCTATGGGGATGACAAGGAGGATACTTTTTTCCACTCTTTCATGTCCTCTTTTTCCTTCAAGCTAGTAGCTCAAAATTCTCAGAAGCCTTTGTGTCCTTTGGGATGTTCAAGCCAGTGTGCTCTTATTGCTCTGTCTCCTCAGTGTGTTTCGGGTCTCATTTAGGCTTAGAAGCATTTTTTGAGAGACCTGCCCCAAGCTCGGATAGACACAGGTGGCATAGCATATGGGAGAACTGGGCAGTTATCTAGAGAATTTCTCACCTCCAGTGCTTTGAAACTTCAGAAAACAGAGCAACAGGAACCGTGGCTACTCCAACCCCAGTGACAGGCACTGAAGTCAAACAAATAAACCTCAACCTGTGCCAGTATAAGTTTCCCTTATACAGAATGCCCTGGCTTTATCTGTGTGACATGGGGAAATGGGATGGCAAACTCACCTCAGTCCCATAGGCATGAGCATGTGGGTTGCAAGGAAAAATAATCCTTGAAAAATGCCACTCCAGTTTCTGGCAGGTAGTTTCCCAGACCATGTGGAAGGCCAGATCATACTTATGATCCTCTTGAAAGGACTTTTAAGTCATCATTGAAAGAAGTGAGTAACAAATATGATGAGCAGTATTACAGGGGGCCTGCCTCCAGCCAGGTGGAGAAGAGGGACAACTGGATTTATTGGACTGTGTGAATCTGATGGCCTGGCATATATTTATAGAGTGCAAGGCTCTAGTGGCACTGGTGCACAGTGCACCCTAATACCATCCAGCTATGAAGGGGTGGGACCCATCTGTATTCCTGGAGTGACAGGGGGGTACCAACAGTTGACTCTACTAGAGGCTGAAGTGAGTCTAACTGGGAATGACTGGGAAAAGTGCCTTACTGTGACTGGCTCAGAGGCTCTGATCCTCCAGAGGGGGTATTTCAGGGACCTAAAGGAGTACCAATGGGCTTTTGGTATGGCTGCCTTAGAGGTGGAGGAAACTGAACAGTTGTCTACTTTGCCTAGTCTCTCAGAGGATCCTTCTGTTGTGGAATTGCTCAGGGTCAAAGGACAACAGGTGCCAATTGCTACCACAACAGTGGTGCAATATCACACCAAGCAAGAGCCCCTGATTCCCATCCATAAGCTGAACCATCAACTGGAGAGTCAAGGAGTGATCAGCAGAACCTGCTCACCCTTTAACAGTCCCATATGGCCGATGCAGAACTCCAACAGAGAGCGGAGGCCGGCAGTAGATTATTGTGGCCTGAATGAAGTCAGACTGACCCTGAGTGCTTCCCTGCCAGACGTGATGAAACTTCATTGTGAACTGGAGTCAAAAGCAGCGAAGTGGTACACCACAACTGACATTGCAAATGCTTTCTTCTCAACCCCTTTGGCAGGCCATGGTTTGCTTTTACTTGGAGGGGCATCCAGTACTCATGGAATCGTCTGCCCCAAGAGTGGAAACATAGGCCTGTCGTTTGACGTGGACTCATCCAGAGCACCTGCAATACACTGATGACATCATTACTTGGGACAACACAGTGGAAGAAGCCTCTGAGAAAGGGAAGAAAATAGTACAAATCCTCCTGAAAACCAGTTTCACCATAAAATGAAACAATGTCAAGGGACCTGCACAGGAGATTCATTTCTTAATGAATAAAAGAGCAAGATGTGCCTTGTCAGGTCCCAAAGGATATGATCAACAAAAAAGCAGCTATGTGTCCACCAACTAGCAAAGTGAAAACACGAGGGGTTTTAGGTGGAGTGCCTTTCTGAAGAATGCATGTTCCAAATTACAGTTGGATTGTAAGCCCTCTCTGTCAGGTGACCTGAAAGAAGAACAATTTTCAGTTCAGCCCTGAGCAATGACAAACTTTTGAACAGATCAAACAGGAGACAGTCCCTGCAGAAGACCTTGGACCAGTCCAGGCAGGACTAGACGTAAAGAATGTGCTCTACACCACAGCCAGGGAGAAGGGCCCTACCTGGGCTCTCTGGCAGAAAGTACCAGGGAAGACTCAAGGTCAACCCCTGGGGTTTTGGTGTTAGGGCTACAGAAGGTCTGAGGCCTGAAAAAGAGATACATTATAAAGGAGATTGATCTGTTTTGGAAGTGGTTGGCACTGAAGCCCAGCTCCTTCTGGCACCCTGACTGCCAGTGCTGGACTGGATGTTCAAAGGGAGTCCCCTCTACACTCCATGCCCCTGATGCTACATGGAGTAAGTGGGTCACACAGTGGGCTCAAATAGGAAATCCGGATTGTCCAGGAGTTCTGGAAGTGATCATGGACTGGACGGAAGGCAAAGATTTTTGAACGTCACCAGGGGAGGAAGTGGCATGTGCCAAAGAAGCCCCACCACAAAATTAGCTGTGAGAAAATGAGAAGCAATGTGATCTATTTGCTGATGGGCCCTGTTGCATTGTGAGAATCTATTGGTGGTGCTACATGACAAGCTGCAGAACCTACTAAAGGAGAATGTGAACTGAGCCATTTTGCAGAGGTGAAAGCCATCCAGCTGGCTTTAGACATTGCTGACTGAGAAAAGTGGCTAACACTCTACCTTCGTGTCACATGAATGGTGGCCAATGCCCTGTAAGGTGGTTATAGCAATGGAAATAGAGCAACTGGCAGCACAGAGGCAAACCCAGCTGGGCTACCCCTCAGTGGCAAGACATTGCTGCCCAGCTAGAGAAGCTGGTTTTAAAAGTATGCCACATAGATGCCCATGTACCCAAGGGTTGGGCTACTGAGCAACATCAAAGCAACCAGTGGGTGAATCGGGCTGCTAAGACTGAAATAGCTCAGGACTGAAATGGCCAGGTTAGGTTGGCAACACAAGGGTGAATTATTTATAGCTCAGTGGGCCCATGATACCTCAGACCATGAAGGAAGAGATGCAAGGAACAGATGGGCTTGTGATCGAGGAGCGGACTTAACCATGGATGCTATTTCACAGGTTATTCATGAATGTGAAATGTGGTGCAATCAAGTAAGCCAAGCGGTTAAAGCCTCTCTGATATGGAAGATGATGGTTGAAATATAAATAAGGGGAGGCCTGGCAGATTGATTGCATCACACTCCTACAAAACTGCCAAGGCAGGCTCCATGCATTTAAAATGGTTCCATGTCACTGCCCAGAACACCATCCTGGGCCTTGAAAAGCAAGTCTTTTTGCAGCATGGCACCCCAGAAAGAAGATACAAGGGGGGAGCTGGCCAGGGTGAATGGCCACTGCTTGGGTGTTACAATCCACAACCAGATACACTAATTTGGCAGAGATAAAACCCCCTCATGTTCCAACAGACCTCAGATTGTTCTGGGTGGTTGGGGGTGGCTGGGCTTAACTCCTGATGTCTAATTAGGTGTTTTATTGTGACCAGGTCTTCATAATTCTCAGGAAAAAAATTTAAGAGTCAAAATGGAGTCAAGTGTCAAGTCACTTTATTTGGCCCACAACAAGCGTGCAAGAGAAAGGAGGGAGAAACAGAAGAGTGGAAAAAAGAGAAAGAGAGAGAGCAATAGCTGCTGCCACGGGTTTGTGGCATCCCATTAGTCCAAAGTTTTCAGGTCTGGTGGGGGAACACTTCTTCTTGTATTGCAATAGCTCTTCAGGTCTGGTGGAGGTTTGTTCTTCTTTACAGTGTTGTCTGATTGCATAGTCAATAAGTCCTTGGCACAGCCACACCTTCCACCTGGTGGTGGGGTGCATGCCTGTTGCTGTCTCCAGAGGGTCCCAAACAGTTTGAGAGGGTCTGAGCCCCCCATACTTTGTCTTTCAGTTGACTCTGGGCCTGGGTGTGTAGCAGAGGACTTGGGCTACATTCTTTGAGATATTGTCCATCTGTGCATGAAGAGTGGAATTCACTTTGTCGCTGGTGATGAGGTTCAGCAGTTGTTAGGGTGATTGAGAGAGCAGTACAGTGATTGAGAGAGAAGAAAGAGGGGGGTACAATTCCGTTGGCAATTGTTAAGGTATCTCTCTATTCCCTTACACTGGGGACAGACTGGGCATCTGGTTCCAGGTAGTGAGAAATTGCACCGTGTATCACCTGCTTTGTATGTTCTCTGATAAGTATTGTTGTTCCCTTCCTCTCCCCGTGCTGTCCCAGCAAACTGTCCTTATCCCAACCCACAAGTTCTACCTTTCTGTTTTCTGATTCTCCTCCCCATCCCACCAGGGATGCTTAGTGCTGCGTGGTGCTTAGTTGCCAGCTGGGGTCAAACCATGGCATGCACACCACAGATTTCCCATTCAACATGTTAACACTTACTTAGAACTACAGAAGGTGTATCTGACCCCACTCCCCTTCCACAGCATGCCTGAAATAGATACTTTTAAGACAATTGGCAAAGTACTGTAAGGGAAAATTCTGCAGTGTTTGTGGCGAGGGTGACAGCAGATGATCTGCTAGACTGTCTCCCATATCTGATTTTTCTTGGTGGAGAATACTATATTGGAAAAGCATATTTTCAACTACCACTGATTCTAGACGTAACAGAGGGTATGCTAAAAAGTGATGATGCCTGATTCTTGGTGCCTTGTAGAGCATCCCTAGTAAATGCACTGCTGTCTTCATGGTGTGTTCCTACATATGTATTAGGCTGCTTAATAGCTACAGGTGATAAGTCTTCTATAGCTCTCCCTATGGTGTGAGCCACTGTAATATCTATTCCAATATTGGATTTAGATTGTCTTGTGCTCAGTTATTGCCATGTCTGACTCTGCTGTGAATAAGACAGTGAGAGCTAGCAAGCACAGAGCAGGTACCACCGGCCCATCAGGTGGTAAGAGGAGAAATTAAGGAAAATTACTGAAAAGGACAGAAAGAATATGTTTGCATAAACGTTCAGAAGAAGAGCTTTGGGAGATAGCTCTTGATCTCTGTTAGCAGTGGTGACCTGGGCTAAGAAGCCGAGGTGTCACAGGAGGTATTGGAAAGAGCTGTTAAAGGGGAGCAAAAGTCAAACTGCATTTGTCAAAAAAAATCTTGAAAGCATGTAGTTAATTGGCAGACCTAGTAGGACCTACTTTACTAAAATCAATAATTACTTTTAAAAAGCAGCCGGTTTGATCCCTGCGCTGAAAGGTGCTAGGTGTGATCCTGAGGGCCCTACACTGAGCTGGCTTTTCCTCCAGAAAACAGGAAAGTTGTTTTAAATGTTAACTAAAAATAACTCTGTAAGAAAATTCAAAGAAAATAAGATAGGGGAAAATCGGCTCATCTCTTAAAAAGAGATTTATGTGCTGTAATTTTATATAAATTGATGCTGTTTTAAACTACGTTAGTGAAAAAATTGGCTCCCTAGTCTTGACATTTGTCTTTTAACCTTGAAAAACTGAGGGCTAAATCTGAAAGACACGAAGTAGATGGAGTATGGAAGCTCACCCTGATGTCTGAGGCATGACAATGCCATGGTGCTCACTCTGAAATCACTGAGTTGGTATTACAGCAGAGAACCTGACCCACAGGCTCAGCCCCATCCAGAGAAACATGTTCTGTCTCTCGCATCACACAAGCAAGAGAAAACCTGCAAATGGTGTTGAGCTGACAGTTCTACCGGTGGTGCCAGGGACAGGACAGAATCCAGCTCATTCTTCCGTGCTTGCTGTTTTGTTATTAAAGATAAGATTTACAAAAACACATAGAACAGATACACTGTGTAAGAATCCCTTCTGTAAACTTGGGTTTCTTTTTAAGGTGTTCCCAGCAGACCCTGTTTTCAAAGAGTTCAGAGTAGATGCTGTCAAAACAGCCCATGTTTATTGTATTGCTTAGGCGGTGCCGAGAAGGCAAGGTCAGCATTTTCCAGAGCATTATCACAAGCAAGGAGGAGTCGCAGCATTATATCTGAGGGAAAGAAAGAATCCTTTCGTTTATGTTCAGCATTTGTAAGGTCCAGCTCTGGAATCCACAGAAATCCATTTTCAGACAGAAATACCTGGACAGTGAAAAGGAGATTCCTTGAAAGGACCACAGAAGTCTTGTTGCAGACTTCCTTGTCTTGACCCACTCCAGACTGAGCAAAGCTGCATTGTGTCTGGGTTTTGGGTTGGTTTTGTTTCTTTGCATTTGAAAGCCCTGAAACAATTCAAGGCCTTTGTCTGGTGTTGTGCTAAATTAGGTCAGAGTTGGAATCAGAACTCTGCATCATGACTACGATTGCCTGAAAGCTGAATCCAAATTTTTCATCCAATCTAGGGCAGTTTAATTAATCTAATGCTACAAGTGTCACGATTTAAGGGTGTATTTTTTCAACAGCACTGCAAATGTTCTTCACCTTGGCCTTATGTCCAGCTTAGAAAAACCTTGGGAGCCAACAGCTCTCATGTGATGTGATTGAGAAGCGTGAGCAGTTCTCCACGCGTCAAGCAACATCGTCTCTTGGTACGCATCAGTGCACAAGCGCACTGCCACACTCTGCAGTTTTATTTGCTGGTATAACCTTAATTGTCTCTAAAAGGAGGTTTTTTAAGTTTTGCCTTTTCTAAATGACCAACAGAAGCATTTGAATTTCATCCTCTTTCAAATACAACACCATCACTTGACCCTTTAAAGTACAGACGCTGAAGCGGTGTTTAATCTAAATGCCATTGCTAAGCAAACACCCACAGAGTTATTAGGCATTTGCTCAACACGGTACATCCAACTTACATTAAAAGGACCAAGCTGAGACCCATCTGCTTTTTAAACATTATTTGGCTCGGTCCCCAAACCCAAGAGCAATAATAAAATTTTTTTAAAACGCTGGTTTGTGAATGTCTGTTAAGAGATTTTTAGAAGATAATGTTAATTTATCTCTCTAGCAGTGCTTGGCATGACCCAAAACTGTTCTTGACACGAGTGCCTCACAAGCAGAATGCGTTTTTGTAAGTACTTTAAAATACAGTTTGTAGTAATGTGGGGAGGGTTAGGTTGACTTCTGTGGAATCAGTATTTTCCTCCTAATAGAAGGGAAAGCTCTCCTCAAAACTTCATCTGGGTGGACTTGGAAATGATGTAGCTTTTAGAGGGTGGGGACAACCTTGCACACAAGCTGAATAAAAATTAAGAATTATCAGTGTTTTTAAAGCAAAGAACTGCTTCAAAAGTAAAACAGCCTTGTAACATTTTCATGTTATCCAAAATGGTTTTGAAAATATCTCTGTGGCAATAGCCCACTTTTTAACATTAGTAACTTGGTTTTCATTTTAAAATGTTCACTGTTGGCTGTATTTTTGGGGTAGAAACCCAAAAGCCGTTATCAAAAATATCTTTACAAAAAGCCCCCCAAAACTCCAACCCCGTTTGAAGCTTTATATTTTGCTTTTCACCTGGAAAGCCATAAACTCTACTGAATAGTCCTGAGGAAAAATGCTTGAGCAGTATCTATGTCTAGGTGAAAAGAGTAGAGCTGAATTCAAGTAATTTAGTAGCCATTTCTTTGCTAATAAAACTGGGCTACCACAGAACAATACATTTTCCTTGTGCAAGGAAATGCTATTCCCTTTGGAGGTAATGATGGGTTTTGTTTTTATGGCAGCAGGTCCAGTATTTCATCTATGTTCTTTATTACCCCCTGTGACAGGAACGTGCAGCAACTTTTCGGAAGCGACAGGTCTGTTAATTTGGAGTAAATGTATTTTTCTTTAACGTCTTTCCATTTGGGATGAATCATAGAATAATAGAATAGCCCAAACCTTCAAAACTATTTCAAACTCAGCCAACACAGGCAAGATTGGCCCATATTACTGAAAAGTGTCCAAGTTAGAAGACATCAAAAATAAAGAGACAACTTAATTGCAAGCCACGCAAACAGTTCTACTTAAAGTATCTACGTACAGAACCACATACAAATTGGCACTTATCCGTCAGAGAAGGTGTTCTCTGAGCAATCCCAGCACCCAGCTCCAGCAGCTTACTCAGTAAGCTCAAGTGTGGATTTCTCAGCCAGATGATACGAGGCCAAGGGAACAGCAGCTATTGAATCATTTGCTGTGAAAAACGTGAGTCATTGTGCACTTTCAACTGAAAGGACACAGAAATGGGTACAGTGGGTGGACCTGAGCCTCAGCCCCAAGATTTCGATACTCAATTCCTGCTGTAAATTTGAAATCAAGCTTCCTTCCCTCCACACCCTTGAGGTAAACACAAGATGGTTCATTTGTTCTCACTGACGTGCAGCAGGGTCCGTGACTTGCAGCCTTTGTGTTTGCTTGTATGAAGTGTGCTTCTACTTAAGTTTCTACTTAAGTCTTAGTACTTAATTTATAACAACGTTAATCCACTTGTTTATGAAATTAATGAACCCAGAGATGAGAAAGTGTATTCTAAGTATTCCTTGAGGTGGGGGGTCTGCTGTTAATCTTGTATTGTTTTGTGCCATGAACTGTCACTCTTCAAAGCAGACAATTTTTAGACTTTTCTTGACTTGAGTAGCTGTCCTTGTCAGGTACCTGCCATTAGTTACTTCCTTTCAATGAACAATAAGGATGTAATTTTGTATGTTTTGCCCCCCAAAATCACCTAAAATTCCACTAAACTCTTTGAAAAAGATGTCATGCAGATTAAAGATCTCAGTCTTCAACTGGCAGCTTTTAATTAAGCAGTTAAGATTTAGTTGCACAGAATAAAATTCTGTACCAATAATCTTTAACAGATTGTCTATCAAGGGCTTCAGTACACTGTGAGAATCAACCTTCATTTCCTTACTAACAACAAGATTGTGTTGACAACATTGCATAGGCCAAATTCCTCACTCAGTCAGAATCACACTATTGGCTTTTTGTGCCCTGTCACATCGTTTCTGGCTCAGCCTGTTTTCTTTGAGACAGTTTACCCTTACTTGTCCTTTCAAATCAGCATTCCCCTTTCACGCTGCTGTCAGTCAGGTTAACGTAGCAAATGCCTTTCCATTTGGCTGCTACAAGGTTTTTCACTCAAAGAGTAAAGTGTGCTCTATGAATATGAACTAATTAAACCTGAAAGCACCCAGATGAAGTCAGTGAAGAGCACATAGAGATTGCTTTACTCTGGACATTGGTTTAATTGATTATAGCAGTGCTACGTGCTGCTTTATGATAGGTAGTAAAGAGATGGTGGGCTCGCTTCAAGCTGCGTGGGGATTGCACTGCAGGCATTTGTGAAAGGAGTCTTGACAGAGAGGTGAAGCAGCAGCCAGCCAGGCTATTCCCCAGCCAGGTGCTGTGTGCAACCACGATGGTAAATACCCATGCCTGTGGTTTCGTATCCCCGTGGAGTGCTCAGAGGAAGATGAGCTGTGATCCCAATAAGCCTGTATAAATTCAAGCAGTTCCAAGCTGCTCTGCAAACTCCTCACAGAAGGTTGATAGGGATCGCTCTGCCAGAGACTCCTTGCTGCAAAACCAGCTACACACCTTTTCTTGGGCTTTTAATCTGGAAAACCAAGAGAAGTAGAAAATGTAGACGTGTTGTGGCTGATGGAGGCAGTAAATAGCATGCTTCTGAGACTTTTGGCTTTTAATGAGTATTGTTCTCATTGCAGAAGCAGAAGTATGTATCAGGAATGTTATGGATTGATATAACGGATTTCAAACTGACGTTTTTGTTAGCAGCAAATTAAAATGTTCTGCTGCTTTTTGCAACTGCCTGTTTGTCATACTTTATGCAAGAACATCAGAAAGGCCATACTTGCTCAGAGTAAAGGTCCATCTGGCTCAGCATCCTGTCCCTGGGCAGTGGCCAAGAAAGGATGCCTAGGGGTAAGTGTAAGAATGAGGAAAATCAATAGTGAGTCTTCCTCAGAATACATCTCCAGTCTTCAGTCATTGGAGACTGCAGAACTTCCAGCCTTATTGTCTCAGTGTGTTTTCAGAGTTGAACAGAGTCCTGTTTCGAATCTGAGGGGAAGAAAAGTGTATTTGGCACAGGTTGCTTTGTAGATCCTGAGAGGTATTTGTTGTTAGTGGTCACAAGAATCACAAGGTTGGAAGAGACCTTTGAAGATCATCGAGTCCAACCGTTCCCATCCTATGCTAAACCATATCCCTAAGTATCTCATCTACCCTTTTTTTGAACACATCCAGGGATGGTGACTCAACCCCCTCACTGGGCAGCCTGTTCCAGGCCCTGACAACTCTTTCAGTAAAAAATTTGTTTCTAATATCCAATCTAAACCTGCCCTGGCACAGCTTCATGCCTTTTCCCCTTGTTCTGTCTTCTGTCACCTGGCTGAAGAGACCATCACCCACCTCTCTACAAGCTCCCTTCGGGTAGTTGTAGGTGGTGATGAGGTCTCCCCTCAGCCTCCTCTTCTCCAGGCTAAACATCCCCAGCTCCCTCAGCCACTCCCCATACGATTTGCCCTCCAGCCCCTTCACCAGCCTGGTTGCCCTTCTCTGCACTTGCTCAAGGACCCCAATGTCCTTTTTATGGTGGGGAGCCCAGAACTGCACACAGTACTACACACAGTAGTGGTGCCCAAGGAGAGTGCAAGGGTGAAACGCTGTTTGGGTTCCCCAGATAGTCTGTGTAACTCAAGGACAGCAGCTTTCAATTCTCCACCTGGTCACTTTCTATAGGTTTTTGAGGTCATAAAGTCAAGCTTTTTCCTGGTCAGATGTGAGCTGCTCCTCTCTTCAGTACAGAATACACTACAAATTTTCTCCCACTCTTCCCTTACCAGCCCTTGGCTCTACTCTGTGTCTTACTCTCTCATCAGGCAAAGACAGCTCACTTCTCCTATGCTGCACACACCTCTAGGCCCACTGCAATGTGCACCAAGGGAGCACAAAGCCAGCTGCCCTCACAGTATTGCCAGCAAGAAGAGGAGCATGTCCCCCAGGAGCTCCTCTGCAGAACTGCTGACCTCCCCAAGGCTGGAAGACCAAAGCTGGGACTCTCAACTGCCTGTGAAGTTAGCCCAAGGAAAAGCATCTGCATGTCTATGAGTAGACCTCCCAGTACTGAGCTTGTTATAAAGCCCTTGACCTGCATAAGGTCTGTGCAGGAGGTCTGAGATAGCTTGATCAAGGCCACTACGTCCAGCACGCATGGAGGCAATGGAAACCTTGTAGTGAAGGTGAGAAAAGCAAACACCCAATCAAATATGAAGTAACACATCTGGAAGGCATATATCCTGTTGTGTATTAACAGCCACATTTCTGTTTCCAGAGAAACGCTGAGGTGACTGAACAGGCTGCTGTCCAGCCAGTGGCCTGGTGAAGCTCTGAGTACAGGCCACTGAATGAACTGAGACTTGGAGGTGTGCTGTCACTTGGCTTTTTAGAAGTGAACCTGGAAAGCTGGTACAGCTTATGTACAGAGCAACAGAACATGTAGCTGGGGTGGGAGAGTGCATCCAGTAGAAAAATCCTCAGCTGTGATGTTAACAGGTCATTGCAAGAAGAATAATTCATGACAGAGCTTTCCCTGTTAGGGCCTTGTCACGGGATGTAAAGCACATCAGTAGGGGCCCTAGAACAACCTGCTACGGGGCTCGTGTTTGATCCAAATTCCTGCGACTCTCCATTGTGTCAGCAGGACATGGGCATACAGGTACCTTGAAAAGGGGGTTGCCGCTCCAAGGAGGGGCACGCAGATGTGCGTGTGCGCCAACAAGGTGCCGGCAGTCCCTGTGGCCTTGCCTTCTCCACACAGCTGACTGCACACGAGTGAGTACACCCATCATGGCTGTGGATAGACATCTGCTAAGAACTGGACTGAGATCCTCCAGCCTTTTTTCATCAGTCACTGAACAGATGGTGAGCCATCATCGTTGTTATTCCATGTTCCAGACTCATGGAGAGGGGCTGCGAGCTGGCAATTTCTTTTTCTCAGCTTGGGACCAACAGATCTTTGAAAGTCATAACATTATTAGTATTCTAATAATCTCTAGGGACCCACTAAGCTTGGGGTGCTTTGTACCAAGTACATACCCAGTACAGAGGTTAATAAGAATTCCTTGTCCCAAAGACTCTGAGTGCAG
Organism: Gallinula chloropus; assembly: GCF_964237585.1. Lineage (NCBI taxonomy): Eukaryota > Metazoa > Chordata > Aves > Gruiformes > Rallidae > Gallinula > Gallinula chloropus. Next base: position 71,764,668 of record NC_140087.1, read on the forward strand.
ACCTGATACTGGCACAAAACTGACTTCCTTCGTGCCAGCCCCAATGCCTCATTTTGCTGAAAGTGGTGACATTGGGGTGGCATCAGGTGGATGGAAAGCTACTGTTCCTGCTCCCACCCTCTTCTAGCAAGAACTGTTCATCATACACTCCTAATTTCTGTAGTGACTAACTGAGGATGACTTACCTGTACTCTTTTTACGTCATGCTGGAACAGAGGATTGTGTGTGCAAGCAGCTGATGACTGTGTGTGTTGTGATGCTACAGGGATCTCTGGTTCAAGTGTGGTAACTTTTTAAGCTGTTTTAGTGTGATATCAAGCATTCATCTGATGACACCATCCATCCCAGAGGAATACAAAAGGCGATAAAAAATCCTCAGTGAACATTTTGTAGTGCCAAAGCTGAGCTGAGAAGATGTAACCACAAGCACTGCCTCTGTTAGACAGCAAGGTAACAGAAGCTGCAAGAAAACCATTCTTATATAATGAAGCAATTATGTTTTCTCAGTCTCACAAGTTTTAGAAAACAGAGCTTTCTCAGGCTTTCCACTGATGACACTTCGAGGCTCTTCAGGGAAAGTATGATAAATAAGCAGTCACTCTTGCAATCGTGGTTTTGACCACCGATTTTTCCTGCAGAAATATCTTACATTTTATGTCTATGCTGATACTCTCTCACACCTGAAATACGTCAAGCAGCAGTCACTGGAGGGACATAGCAAGTCACTGAGGGAAGATCCCTGATAGAAGCAGAAACAAACCAGAAAAAACCCCATTGTGCCTATGGGGGAAGTGAGAAGCCTGGGTTAACTTTCACGGTTCAACAGAACTAAGTAATGAACCTGTCATAGAGTTTCTCCAAACCATTTTTTATTCTAATCTTCCTGAAATATTAGAGCCACAGTAGCAGGCTCCCCAGACAAAATTGTGTCATACATACAAATTAAAGATAAATTATAAATGGTCCTGTGCAGGAAAAATTTAATTCTTCTCATCAAATTATTGAATGAACTGAGGAGAACATGTCTCTTATGGCTTAAGAGACACTTAAGGACACTTAAGATGAGAAGTCTACATTTGTCTTTCTGAAGCAGTAACAAGTAATATTTGTGGCCAAATTAGACATTCATCTTTGCAAAACAAGAAAGGCAACCAGGACTCTTTAAACTAGTAATGTGGAAAAACAAAGATGATCCTTAAATCCAAATTCCAGGTGCAAATGGGTGCTGCCTGGAGGATTTGAGATGCAGACATGAAAGTGCTCATGGTGAAATTTGGCAGCTCAAGCCCACCTCTGTGATAATAGAAGGGGGCTAAAGGACTCAGCCCACTCCGAGAGCATACCCACCCCAATTCCTTATTCACTGAACAGACCACCCATCAAATCCGGATGTCTCCAACTCAAAGCGAAGGATGTTGTGGGGGACCATGTCAAAGGCCTTGAAGAAGTCCAGATAGATGACATCCATAGCTCTTCCCTTGTCTACTGATGTAGTTACTCCATTGTAGAAAGCCATTAGGTTGGTCAGGCAGGACCTGCCCCTAGTAAAGCCATGCTGACTGTCTCAAACCACCTCTCTGTCCTCCATGTGCCTCAGCATAGCTTCCCTAGAAGCTTCTCCTAAGGATCTGTTCCATGATTTTCCCAGGCAGAGAAGCAAGGCTGAAATGCCAGGACCATGCACAGAGTGCCAAGTGCTGCACTGGCACCCATCTAGGTGCGTAAGCACGTGTTTCTGAGAGCACGTTCTCCTGACCTTAATGTGCTCAGATGGAGGAGAAGGTGCTCAGGGTGTTATGTGAAGAGTGCTCAGCTGTGTCCAAGGCTCAAAATCTTTTGGGGTCAAATTCAGAGGTATGTCAAGCACCCACAGCTCCCCTGGAAACATTCTCTAGAAACTTTGGGAGTCTGCTGGGTGGTCAGCAGTTCGTCCTCTCGTAACAGTGATTATTCACAAGTGTCTGGGAGAAATTGAATCTGTAGCAGTTTGTCATTGTTCCAGGCAGACAAAAGGACAAAAATACTGAATCCAAATTAAATTGCTGGCAGGATTTCTTAAGATAAAGCAGAGCCCACTGCCTGGGCAAAATACCTATGTACATATTTTTGTACTCATGGGGTAATAATTCTGGGGTCTTTAATGACCACAGATGGTAGGGACTCCCTCTGAATATACTCTGAGTTGTAGTAACTGTAGTAACTAGAATCACTCTTGGCAAAGAAGCTCAAACACCTATCTGAACTCCTGCTATAGAAATGACTCAGGGATAAGAGGGATGATTCAGGTGGTGAAATATTACTTCACAGAGCACGTGGGTGTTCTTATAAAGTTTCCATTCAAGGATCGACCTTGCTTAGTTTATGAGATCTGACAATATTGCAGCCCTCGCTTGCAGACTGTAATACAAAGCACTGCACTAATTCATAGGTGTCAAATCTGCCTCCTCAGATAAAATACGGTGGTAATACTCACATTTCTTATGGAGCCCTCAGCCTTTTCAGTGGGTACAATTTAAATAGGCAAAAGGAGAATAAATCCAAGTTACATATGCTGAAAACAGCCTAGGAAAAATGTCAGTAAATAGCAGTACTAGTACTATGTGACAGCCTAGTAAAGTAACAAGACTTACACATATATCACGCCTTGTCTCAAAGCACCCCTTAAACATTAGTTAATCTCAATAATCAGAATTCCTGTGGTACAGAAGGGCAGCATCTCTGTTTTATAGAGCTACACCGGACTTCAAAGGAAGAGATCATACATTTAGAAAACAGCAGAGGAGAGGCTGAGACCCTGGAGTCTTGGTGACCTTTGGGCATCTGGAAGAGGTTGGGACTACTTCATTGCTTGTGTTCCCAAAGCAGGGAAAATAGAAAAGTCTCCTAGGAGAGCAGCGCTGCAGCAAGACTCAGGCTGCACTCACGCAGCCCTTGGACACCCCAACAATGTCCCGTGATCACCTCAGAGACTCTGCGCACACAGACATTGCTGGGAAATCCACCTTCCCTGAGAAGAGAAGGAGCCAGGCAGCTCTGACATCCCATTTGCACATTACTGCAGACCCCAGCTACATGCCCACTATAGCATAACCTCCCTGGTGGGCTGTAGGTTTTCTCTGCCTGTGAACATGCTCCTAAAATAAGTGACATATCTCTGGTGGCTGGATGAGGAATCTGGCAGGTAGATGGGGTGGGTTGGGTACTCCTGCCACAGAGCTTGCCCTGGAGCCCCCCCATCATTTCTTTCAGACACTAGAAGCTGGCTGTCATCATACTAGAGAATATCCATGCATAAGTATAACAAAATGTTGAGGGTTAAAAGGGACCTCAAAAGATCATCTAGTCCACCCCAGCCAGAGCAGGATCACTCAGATTAGGAACACTGGAACATGTCCAAGTGGGTTTTGAACATCTCCAGTCCAAGTGGGTTTTTAATGTCTCCAGAGAAGGAGACTCCACAACCCCTCTGGGCAGTCTGTTCCAGTGCTCTGTCACCCTCACAGTAAAGTTGTTATTCCTTTTGTTTACATGGAACTTCCTATGCTCCAGCTTGCACCCATGGCCCCTTGTCCTATCATTGGACATCACTGAGAAGAGCCTGGCTCCATCTTCCTGACACTCACCCTTTATATATTTATAAACATTAATGAGGTCACCCCTCAGTCTCCTCCAAGATAAAGAATCCCAGCTCCCTCAGCCTTTCCTCATAAGGAAGATGTTCCACTCCCTTAATCATCTTGGTGGCCCTGCTCTGGATTCTTTTTCAAGTAGTTCCCTGTCCTTCTTGAACTGAGGGACACAGAACTGGATACAATATTCCAGCGGCGGTCTCACCAGGGCAGAGTAGAGGGGGAGAAGGACCTCACTTGACCTACTAACCACACCCCCTTCTAATACACCCCAGACTGCCATCAACCTTCTTGGCCATGAGGGAACACTGCTGGCTCATGGTCATCCTGCTGCCCACCAGGACCCCCAGGTCCCTTTCCCCTGTGCTGCTCTCCAATAGGTTGGTTCACATTTACTGGTACCTGGGGTGGTTCTTCCCCAGATGCAAGACCCTACATTCATTAAATTTCTCCCTGCCCACCTCTCCAGCCTGTCCAGGTCTCTCTGGATGGCAGCTCAGCCTCTGGTGTGTCAGCCACCCCTCCCAGTTTTGTGTCATCAGCAAACTTGCTGCCAGTGCTCTCAGTTCCCTCATCCAGGTTGTTGATGAAAATATTGAATAGTACTGGTCCCAGAGCCAACCCCTGAGGGACTCCACAAGATACAGGCCTCCAGCTAAACCCATTGACCACAGCTCTCTGACTTCTTTCCTTCAACCAGTTCACAATCTGCCTCACTACCATCCAGACCACACTACCTCAGTTTAGCTGCAAGGATGCTGTGGGAGATGGTGACAGATGCTTTACTGAAATCAAGATAAACCACATGCACTGCCCTACCTAACTGCCTCCCTACGTGCTCTAACAACAGTCTTATATTCCTCCCAAGTGGCCATTCCCTCCTTCCATGACCTATAGACTCTCTTCTTCCACTTGAGTTTGCCCAGCAGTCTCCTGTTTAACCATGTGGGACTTCTTGTTCCCTTTCTTGATTTCTACCCATTAGGATGCTCTGATCTTGAGCTTGGAAGAAGTGGTCCTTGAATATAAATCAACTGTTTTGAGTCCCTTTTCCTTCTGGTGCTCTGTCCCATGGGATAGCCTCTTAATCTTACCAAAGTAAGTAGTTCCTTAATCTTACCAAAACCAACGAACCAAACAAAAAGTTTCCATCAGGTACAAGGGCATAATATCATTATTAGGGCTGTACAAATAAGGTACTTAGGGAGATGGACTTAAAAGAATATCATTAAAGACCTGTATAAGCAGCTTGCTTTTTCAGCTTGGACAGAGCTTAGAGTCAGCTGAGTCCAATTTCTGGCTAAGGTATTTGAGTAGGGCCCTGCCTGAGGAGGAGGAGGTGTGGGAGTGTGTGAATGGTGTTTCAGGGTCTTGTCAGATGTTGATTTAACAGCTGCTAGCTAGGGAAGAGGGTATTCTTCCCCTGGATCTTGTGAGGTCCTATGGCTTTAGTTATACCAGCTCTGGCAATTTTCTGGCTACAGGGAAATTCAGGTAGGAAAGCTGACAGAGACCCCCAGCTTGCTCCACAGAAGAGGAGGAACATGTTTTCACCGGCTCAGATTTGGGATCTGGTTCACAGTGGCAACAGGCAAGTGAAAGGTCAGAACTGGGAGAGGAATGGAGCAGGTCTGGCTCTGAGCTGTGGCTGATATGTGACTTCAGGTCCCAGCTGTGCTAAATCCTGGGATTTTGTTGGTTGGTTTTGGTTTATTTCTTTATTTATTTTCCATTTGGAATTTTTTCTTAATTCCTTTCTCTAATCAAAAAATACTTTATTTGACTCCAATTTACAAATGCTTTGATCTAACAGAAAGGATTGTTAGGTCTTGTGAGTAACTGCTGCCTTATCTGCAAAGGTCTTTTACTTCCCCTAGAAACCCTCAGGTTAAGGAGACCTGTGCTGGGAATATGCTCTGGAAATCCATTTTCAGGAGATTAGAGCCTTTAGTAACCTACAGCTTTTAAATGAATGTCCTTTTGTTACGCTGAGATTGCCTACAGAAATGCCTACAGAAATGCTAGCAGAAAGTCTTCAACTGTGTTTGTAGGGTAGGAACAACTTAATTGCAATAATAACAAGGTGATTCTCAAAGAATAAATCATCTCTGCAGCAAGCTATGCCTTAAATATAGGTCATTGTTGCAGTGACATCTCCAAATAATTATTTACCACAGGAGAAGTCAGTTAGCATGGGCTATGGAGCTCAGTGACCCAGGAGCTGGAACATACTGGGAATAGTTTTTTTTTTATATTTCCTACCCTGACTTTTCCTGGGGTTGGGGGAAAAATGGTGCTGTCAACACTGAGATAGTGTGTGGTTACCATGAGCAAAACAGCCTTTTCTGAATGACCTGGGTATTTCTCAGGGAAAGAGGAGAGCTTAATTAGCTAACCTTCATGCATGACCAGGAATGGGACTGGAGTTACCTTGCTGATAGACCGCCAGCTTGAAGCAGCAGTGAGTGCAGCTCTTTGTCTTCTGAGACCTGCGGGGTGGCTTTGGCAAAGGGAGCCTGAGCCTCTTGACTGAGTGTGATGACAAGCTGGGGAAAGGAAAAGGAGCCCTCGCAGCATCTAAGTATGGAAATGTTCACCCACCTGAGGTGCTCTGTGGGCAAGTGAAATGAGGCATTCATTTACTCTTCTGTGGTGTCTGGTGGGGTTTTTTAATTGGATATGCTACTAAAATTTTAAAAATAAACTAATCTGTACTTGAATGCAATCGTAACATACGTTTACAGAAAGAGTTATTAACTTCTAGAAAGTATAAGTGAAAGCTGTGTAAATCAGGAAAGACTTCAGCATGTAGTTTGGTGTAGTTGTACAGCTAGTGTCTTATTAAGGCAAATCTTGTCTTCTTCATAAGCCTACCACTTTTTTCTTGTCTACTGTGGAAATAGTTCTGATACGAATTACATTGTTAATAAGCTGACTGCTCGGTTTAAAATGACTCTAACTGGCAATTCTTGCTTTCTTTTCTACCAACTGAGTAAGTAATCGTCTTGAGGAAAATCATGGAAGAACTAGAGAATGACTTTATATTTTGCTTTAACTTTGGGGTTTGTGTGACTGGTCTTCTAGTACAACTCTTGACCTCTGGGTGTTTTGTCAGCTCTCTAAACGTTGGAGGGAGTGGAGTTGATGGGACATGGATATCCTGGGGTAATTCTGTTCCATTTTGCTTGATGGTGGAATTTAGGTATTTGTCCTGGCTCTGGTCTCTCTTGGATGAGTTAATTTAAAATGTATTGTGATTCTACAAACACCCACCAAGAATTTCATGTTTTAGGACACGGATAAGTGGATGGAAAATGAATGAAGCCAAACTAATTCATATCCTCATTCAAGCAGATACCTAGGTAATATATTTGAGCAAATGACTTACCACTGAACTAAGCATATAGCTAGGGACTAATAACCATAGATTTTCCTCTTAGCCTGCATAGTGCACACAGCACTATATGTTCCCTGCATTACCCAAAGGGACACATATTACTTGTACTAAAATAAAATAGTTGTGTGATCATGCTGCTTCTATCAGCTGCTGCAGCAGCAGCTTATTTACATAAAGGGAGGAAACGTTTTGAAGCTTTTTCCTTTCCTACTGGCACCAAGAGGACCAATGCTTCCTAAAACACTGAAACAGATCAGCCAGCTCAAAGGATCTGAAGCAGGCTTGAAATCCTGTATTTTGAGTCACATCTGGCCCTGACCTCAGGCCTGTCTTGATTAAGTAAGCCAGTGTCCATTTGTAGACTTACCCTGACTTGGAGAGGAGCAGAGTTGAGCACTGAACTCTTCCAGGAGAATGGATCTTGGTGTTTTCTTTCCTAACAGTGATGAGCAGACTGTTTTCGTGGTTGTTCCGAGTACTAGTTTGCCGTAACTTTAACCCAGTGGGGATCAGAGAGCAACAAGCAAAGAGCAAGCTAACCAGGCCTTTGCAAGAGGCCTTGCCTTGCCCTTGGGAGACCAGCGTTCAGGTCCCTGCTCTGCCACTGACTCACCATGTCCCACTGAGCCAGGACACTTGGGTCTATGGCCACACAAGGGACTTAGGCAACCAGGATCTCACTGCAGAGGGATGGGGCGCGCAGCCCAGCTGCTGCAGTGCAGAGCCCTCGGTCTCCCTGCGCTGTTGTTCCTTGGGGGACAAGGTGTCTTGGAATGGGGACAGCAACACTGTCTGTCCTCACAAAGAAGTTGTGGGGATAAGGGAATTAAAGGTCAAAAGAGTGCATGGATTAAGTTAATCAGTGATAGGCAGTTGCCTGAGATGTCAAAATATACCTTACCTTTCTCTTTTGCCCTTATTACACAAAGCAGTTGAAAGACCTCTGATATTTTCTATATATACAGTAGAATTTAACCTGTGGTGTTTATCAGTAGAAAGGAACAGAAAAGCCACCACAGCAACAGGCTGCTGAAGGAAAGAGATTTTTTCATAACATTAAGGCTCGCATTATTTTACAAGAAATACAAAGGCTCTCTCTCACTTGTTCCTGATTCCCTTCTATGTCAAATTCAATGCTGCTCTGCTCAGCAAGCTGAGACACTTCAGCTAAACAGGCCAGAAAGATCTCAGGTTAACTTAACTGTCCTAAAAATATCCACCCTCATGGACCATGATGCTGATACACATGCTAAAGCAAAGATGGAGTCTGCTGCTGTGCAGCAGGGACTTCAGCCTCCACAGTCTTTTGGAAGATGAGACATCTAAAACTCGAACTCAAAAATAAAGACAATCAGGTAGTGAATGATTGCCCCCTACCAAAAAGATGAGCTACAGCTGTGCAGTCAAGCTGCTGCTTCACACACATGTGCTACAACTGTAAGACCATAACTAAGCTTCTGTTGGTGTTGGGGTTAGCTCAAAAAAGTCTTCAGAGTAATAGCAACCCTTATTTTTAAACATTTATTTTGCGACAGCAAAGTCCAGTAAGTCAAAGCCCATTGTCTGAGGCATTGCACGAGGTGGCTAAGTCAGAGGTGGGTGGGAGAGACACAGCAATATAACATTGGCAGCAATTAATGTTGTGGCTGTACTCAAAGTGATGCTCTTTGCTCTTTCACCCTGTAAGAAATGCTGGAGCTGAGTGGCCTCTTCTTCCTCAGACTCCTCTCTCTGCAGTCACTTGAAGCAAAAAAAAACAGTTGATAAATATTAATCTTGTCAAATAAGCTCAGCAACAAACCGTGTAAAGGATGTGCAAAGTTCTGCCTAAAGGACCACAATGTTAGCACACTGTGTGCATTGTGATACCTCAGGAGGAACAACTGATCTCTGAGAAGGGAGTGATAAAGAGGAAGTGGGAGTGGTGAAGAACAGGAGGATGCCTCAAGGCTGCAGAACCAGCTCCATGGCTTTGTTAGCAAGGCTAAATCTTACCCAAAGTACCTGTAATGAAGAGAAGAGAATGAAGTAAACCACCACCCAGTGTCTTTGAAGCCCAGCAAGAGATTATAATGTGTATGCGAGAGTGGGTGATAATGAGTTCTCAGAATGGAAAACTAATCATTCCTTGGAAACCCTATGAATATGCATATATTAATAATATGCATATATGTCTTGTATAAAAGCTGTGTAGCTGACCCTGTATGGCACCCACGTTAGGAGGAGCGATCCTCTGTGCAGCCAGTGCTGCAAGAAAGAATCACAGAATTGTAGGGGTTGGAAGGGACCTCAAGAGATCAGAGTCCAACCCCCTGCCAAAGCAGGTTCCTTCAGACAGAATACCTGCTGAATAGTCACCAAGACTATTGAGTCTTGATTTCAGCTTTTCATGGGAACATAATGGCCCAGATTCATTGCCATTTATTTCATCAGGAGCGTGCCTGCTAACTGAACCTGAGTCCTACTTTACCTACTGCATTTCCTCCTGCCTTTTTTCTTCCTATGCACACCCTTCCAACCTCTCACTTTCTCTGCATCTCTTCACTTCTAATTAATTTCTCAGTTTCACAGTGTGACAGAAAGACACTCGACTGCAGGGTTTTTTTAAAAATTTACTTAAACACCACGTGCATATTCAACACATCACTATTGGAGGTTTTAGGGATGCAATGGAGAAATGCACTACTACAGTTTAGAAGTAAGACTACACTTCTTACAGCCACAAGAGATTCACAAAATATGCTACTGCAACCAGAACAGGGTTGTGAAATGCAGTGTTATGACGTGTGTTAGTCAATCACCTGTGACTATAATCCTAAAGCATATCAGATATTCACTTATCCCTCTCCAGGTAAGGGTTCTCCACAGATTACCTTAGTCAGCATCCTGGCCAAGGAGGAAAGGTCTCCTCACAGAGTTGGAGAAGCAACTCCCAATTCTCAGCCGAAAGCTGATGGGTTTTCTTTCCTTAAGCTACATGACAGTGGGCAGGACTGTGCCTGAGTGGACAGTACCACCTTCCATGTTTGTTATTAGCAGTGTTCTGCCTTAATTTACTCATGGTGAGGCTTACTTCTGTATGCCTTATCTTTTGCATGTCTTCATGTTGTCTGGGCCCACTGAAGCCAAATGGGAACCCTTGGCTTGTCTGTATCTTACTTCTAGGCAGCTGAACAGTGGTTTGATTGGGGCATGTGGTTTCTTGAAGGAATTCAAGGCTCAACCCAGGTTTCAGCTGGTTGAATTATGCAGCACTGCCCTGCTTAATCTCAGTCTACAGGACAAGTCCAGTTTGAGCTGTCTGTCTACACAGCTCCCCATGAGTTGTGTCTGCAGGGATGGGGCCTCAAGGCAACCCAAGGCTGAGTCGCTTTTACAACCCCCCCCATGAGTAACCTGGTGTGCTGGACATTACCCAAACCTGTTTGCTGAACTCAGAGCCAGAGCTTACTCACAGCCACTCCTGGCATAGACCCTGTGACCCAACAGCAGTTACATGATTTGGGACTAAAGCAGGTGTATTGTCACACCTGCATTGGTGAGGTGCCACTAAAACCACTAAACTAGATCCAGACTGAAAGAACTGACAGTGGGAAGATTTTTAGTAGTTGCTGTAAGATTCCAAGACTGACTCAGGTTGGCTGAACACCTAAAATTCAACACAGAGGTTATCTGTGCAGCCCTCGGCCTGCATGCCAGCCTCCCCAAGGGGAGATGTGTCAGCCCTTTGCAGAGCATGAGGCTTCTTTAGTCCTTCCAAACAGCACAGAAGTGACACCTGGTCTCTTCCACAGAAACAAGGGAGTTGGAATGAGCTCTCAGACTTAATCTGAGCCAGCAGCTTTAATGGAAATCAATGCTAATTAAAGAAAACTCATTCCTGTTTAGGATGAAGCAAAGGCAAGATTAATCATTCCAGGGGCAGACTGGCATTTCCTATTCTCTCTTGCTCATGGGTAGAAACCACCTACATGTTTATAACTTCCAGCTCCCTCCTGCTGTGTTATGGCACGAAGGTGCCGATTTGTCAGTCTCCAGGGACCAACCATATGAAACTGTTTTCCTTGCTCAGTCCCTCGCAGAGGGTGTAGGGAGCAGAGCAGCATCACTGACTTGTGCCTGGGAAAGCCAGCTGGTATTGTGATGGCCGCTTTGACAACTGCAAAAGGGTGTTATTGCTGCTGGCTCTTGGGAATGATTTTAACTGCAGAAAGTCATATGGGCTCTTCCTTATGAGATTCAGATGGATTACCTGAGCAGAGCCAAGGCAGTGAATAGGCAGGCACTTGAATAGAGCAAGTGACTATGATCGTGATGCTGTGAGTGGATGCTGCATTCATACTAGTCTTTAAGGCGGTCTTCAGGGACCCTGGTGGTTGTTTACTTCACTCATCTTCATCACTGTGGTTTTGCTATGAACTGTATGGCATATACTTTGCACGGCCTTAAGCCTTATTTTTCCAACATCAGATAGTTTGCCACAGAAGCAGTGAGGGCTCATGGCCTATCCTTAGCCTCTTATCAAGAAGAGGTTGATTGCTGGAGGAGTGGTGGTGAGCCTTGGGCATCTGAGACCACACATTTGGCTTCATGTCAACTTTCGGCCAGTTCTAATCAGAATCTGATCTAAGGTGTAAGATTGTATTTTTAAGCTGTTTCTGGTATCTCTTGAATTGTCGTTTGGGGGGGTGGGTTTCCAACCTTTAGGTGGCATTTTCCAAGGAATGTATTTCTTTGACATTTTTTCTGCCAGCCTAAACAAAAGAATTTGCATCCTAGGCCAAAGTGTCAAGTTTGGTTTTAGATGCTTCTCTTACAGCTTTCTTTGTCTTATAGCAAAGGCAACTTTTCCTTTCATTCTACCTATAAGAGATGGCTAAGTTAGACCTGCTTTTGCCCATTCGCTGGCAGCTGTACCGAGGCTGCAAGATCTCATATGCTTGGTATTAACTAGATTATCAACCCAGCTTTCTGTGTAGCATAAACTGATATGCAAAGGAAAGGTGTACCTAGTAGTCAAGCATTTTCTAGATTATTCTTCCATTTACTAAAAGCTATTGTTAAAATTAAAAAAGTATTTCGCCTTGCTGTACAAGATGTGCATTCCACCAGCTGCAGGTTTCTGAGAAGGCTATGTGGAGTTATTTAGCAAAAGTGCAGGTAAAATCTGGGCCATGAGAATTTCTTGGTGGATTTTCAGTGTCCATTAATATCAGCTTAATTGCTTGTGTGGGGGGGAGCAGGCAAGATGGGGGCTGAGCTTTGCTGCACTGTGGTGGCCAGGAGATGAGCTGGCAAGACCACAGCACCAGTAGGTGACACAAAGCCCTGAGCAGCTGCTGGAGAGGGACAGTGTTTCATCATAGGCATTTCTGTGCCAGTAGCAGCCTGTGGGGATAAGGGGGCTGTGGCCTGTGTCCAGCCCCAGGGTGATAGTGGGGAGCTGCCCCAGCAGCCACTGTCTTGCCTAGGATTGCTGGCTCTTTGCTGCCCTGGCTTCTTGTTCCAGCTTAGCATGGTCTGAGAGGCTTGTCTGCATAGTTTTGTGTTTGCTCTGCTGCTTCTGAGAGAAACAGGGCACTTGGACCTTTACTTCTCTCACTACCTCCAGCATATGGGGTGACTGATTTACCTGTGCCAGGATCCAGCAGCATGTTGCTGCTTAGGACAGCTGCTGCATGGTCCTTAGGAGAGGTTTCCTGGCCTGTCAACAACAGAGAGATGTGTCTGGGAATGGGGTGGACACAAACTCCCCTGTATCCCCATGTCTCTGCCCAACAAAATGTGCTAGGGCCAGCCCACCAACTTGCATCACCCACTCCCTCCAGCTCTGGCCTGGTGCTTGCCTGCTGCTCCCATGCCAGGAGCCCTGACACAGAGCCCTGGAGTCTGTGCTTCATGCTCGCACCAGTGTTTGTGTTGGCAGAGGAACCTGGGAAGACTTTTTGATGCCAGAGTGCGTGCATGCACTCTGGATGCCACTCCAGACCCTCCTTGGCTGATTAATTTTCTCTCCCAGGGAGTCAGGAAGCCTCTGCTCTGCAGTGTGCAGGGCTGAAGCCTACATGCCTGCATTTGATCCCTCACCATTCCCCCTTTGTTATGCACTGTTGGCAGGGGCTAGGAGGATGTTTTCCTAATTTTGCAGCACCAAAGTGTTAGGAGCAGATGGGCTAAGCCTGTGGCTGAGTTTGCTTCCTTCCCTTGCAGCATATTTGGCACAGGGGATGGGGTGATAGCAGCTCGGGCTCTTGCTGGGCTTCTGCTGGGGGCAGCCCCTGGCACTGGATAGGTGCTTGCTTCAGATCCACAGATGAGTTTGCAGGGTGGGTTCAGCCCCATGGCTGTGGTGTGAGAGTGGGCAGAGTTAGGCAGATCTGGCTCCTGGGGATGTGGGCAGGGCTGTTGTACCTTCAGTGCTGTCCATAGGCTTGGCTCACTGGTTAGCAATGAAGATTTTGTGTGTCCCTCGAGGTGAGGCTGCTGTGCCCCAAGGGAGGAGTGGGGTGAGAGGCTGAGCAGGAGCAGCTCTGTCACAGCACACCAGGATGGCCCAGTCAGTGCCACCGGCGGAATGGCACTGAATCTACGTTTATCCCATGCTTTTCTCCTTCATGTGCAGCCCGTGAAAGGGCCTCCCTTGCTGTTGTTTGCTCCCATACTGCAGATAATGATTTTCCACCAAAATAGCATTGCCCCTGAACAAAAATTCCCAAACCTTGAATATTTATGAAGTAACAGAAATCAGCAGTAAAGATTCACTTCCACACAGCAAACTTTCTCCCTTGCTTGACTGACATTAGCATAAAGCAGGAGTAAATCAGTAAAATTCTACAGTGTAGCTATCTAACCCCACTCTGGCTACTTTTTTCTTAACCAGAGAAAGCTGTAGGAAAAACTGGCAAAAGCTTGAGTTTGTTAGGGTGAGATCCTCCCTTTCTCACCCACGCTGCTTCCCAGAGAAGATGCCGGCATAAACCAGCCACGCTACAGCAGCTCAGGTGAGTGAGCAGAACCACAAGGCTCCCTGAGATGATCTCACATGGACAAAGTTGCTCTTGAGGGTAGGCTGAGCCTTTCTACCTATAAGATGAGGACCCTTGTGGTATTAGTCTTCACCGTAAATACCTCAGTTGAATGCCATAGATGAGGCAAAGCCATGTGGAGGATCTTTCACCAAGCATGTCTTCCAAAGTATCTTTCCCCAGCAGTCTTTTCCATGGTGGGTACTGGACCACCCTTCAAGCACTTGGCTCACCCTCCCCACAGCCATTCTTCTTCATAGCACCTGACCCTGCAGCATTGACTCCACCTGATGCTTAGGGACCGTGTCTTCTAGTTTGTCCAAGCCCTCTGCAGACCCTGTACCAGCATTCCTGGTAGGCCAGCATGTATTCATTTTACCTCCAGAGCTGTTATTCACTGAACAACTAGACATGTCAGAGCTGAAGTGCACCTGCTGAAGCTTGTAGGGGACAGGTTTCATAGAGAAATCACGTGCACCTCTCTAAGCAGCGGGGAGTGAACTTCTGCAGATTTATAGCCTGTAGCATCTCTCAGCCAGTAGCAGCACATCCTTGAGGACTAAGCAGGGAGTAGGCTGCAGAAAGTGGCCAGGCTCAAGTGATCTGGGACAGGATGGAGGGTCTGTATACCAGTTAGCATATTTCTCTTATTCTTATGGTTATTCAGTGAGCAGGAGAAATAAAGCACTTTTTTTCTGGTTCATCAGCTAGTCTAGATGGTATTATATTTGATGACTGTCAGATTCAGGCAGTTTGTTTAAAATCGGAGATGAGAGATTTATGTCCTAGAAGGGACTACTACAGCATGGAACAGATCAGACTTCCCTCTCTCATTTTGGCCTTTGTTTGCCTTCTTCTATGCTAACAGTTTTCTCCTCTCTAGGGATGAGACCTTCAGGCACAACCCTAACATAAGCAGAGATGAACAGTGACCCAAAGGCTACCGCTTTGTGCCAGACTTGGTGTCCTGGTTCTGGCCAGGACAGAGTTAACTCCCCCAACCAGCCAGCACAGGTGAGTTGAGCTGGCCCAGGCTTTTTCTAACCCACCTGACATCACACCCCTGTGAAAGGGGCTGGTCAGGGAGGGGTGGGTCCAGACAGGTCCAGGACAGTCTGAGTGCAGTTGGGTGTTGGGTGGGTTGCGTTGGCGTAGTGCTCTGTGTTATCACCTTGTGGGGTGAGTAAAGTGCTCAGTGTTATCACCGTGTGTGTGTGTGTGTGTGTTCTGTCCTGGGCTCTGTTTTATTCCCCTTTCGTGGTGCTGTGTCAGCACCTGTCCTTATCCCAACCCATGGGGCTCTGTCTGTTTCTCCTCCTGGGGAAGGAGTAAGCAAGCAGCTCATCAGGATCGATGGGTAGCTGCAAATTGTCAGCATCATAGTAAACCATCTCTTGCATGGCTAGCTCCCTCTAGTACAGGATACCTTGCTCCTTGGTGGTCCACTTGCCTGGCCAACACACAATGTCTCCACTGAGTGGGTACCTTTCCCTTACACTTGATAGAAGTAATCTCCAGAGGCTGAGGACTTGCAACTTTCTTCCAATTGCCTTGTCAATGCCTCCTTCTCTAGTCCGGGATCCCAGCTGCTTGGCCTCCCTGCCTTCTAATTCCAGGCTGCTGGTCCCATTATTCCAGCATCAGAGCAGCCAGGTAATGATGTGCTCACCTGGAAGGTGCTGAAATCTTCATATCTCTCAGCTCACCCAAGGACAGGGATTGGGTGATGACCTCTGGAACTGCTGCTTCTTCAGGTTCTGATGATGGTACCAGTTCACCATCGTCTTTCACAATACGGACTGATTTCTTTGTATATTTCTTCTTCTGCATGGGGCAACTGATATTGGTACTGGTTGGCTTTCTGACTTAGCTACAGGGTTGGTTTCTGAGGTTTGAGTGGCCACAGTGCCTGTTATGGGGGTTGGAGGAACTGCAGTGCCTATGGATCTGTTTTTGTTCTCTAGATGCTCGTACTCTCCCACACGCTATGCCACCCCTGACCCTTCAGCCCCAAGGAAGATCACTTGATGATATTCTTGAAACATTTTTTTGTCACACACAAGACTTGAAAAACATTCAGGAGAATGAGCAACAGGAATATACTGGCCTGAACATCCCAGGGGTAGTCAGAGTTCTCAAAGGCTGTTGTAACAAGCCTGAAGGGAAAAGGGGAGGAGAAAGCATTCCATGTCTTCCCCATAAATTGAGTGTGATTATTAAACAATGCTGAGAGATGTTGCCCAATATATGGACCTGACAGAAATGCCATGTACAAACACCAGCTGAGGCTCGTGAACACAGATGATACCTTGTCATAGGTTGATATCCCACAATACAACAGAAAGAGAATCCTGACAACCCTTCCTGAGGTGATAAACAACAGAGCAGAGATTATATAAAACAGGTGAGTTCACATACCAGAGCCCAGTGACCAAAAAGCCATCATTGTTACCAGCACCTCCTCAAATAGCATCATAACATTTATCACAGGGGTTTTTTTAACATGATTGGGTCAGATGTACTGGTATCCCAACTCTTTGAGCCCCACATTGGGCACCAAAAAGGCCTGCCACGGTTCAGCCTCAGGCAGAGGCTAAGCACCACACACCACTCACTCACTCTTGCCCCAGGAGGAGAAATAGAGAGGTTGGGATAAGGACAGGTACTGATACAGCACCGTGAAAAGGAAACAACAACAGAGCCCAGGACACGCACCACGCACACGGTGACAAGGCTGAGTGCTTTACAGACATGGTGATGACACAGGGCACTGCACCAATGTGACCCAGTGCTCTGTGTTATCACCGTGACTGACCTGATGCCCAACTGTACTCAGACTGTCCCAGAGCTGTATGGGACCCACTCCTCCCCAACCAGCCCCTTTTTAGGAGGTGTGGAAAACAGCCTTGGCCAGCTCAGTTCATCTGTGCTGGCTGCTTGAGAAAGTTACCTCTGGCCTGGCCAGAATCAGAACACTTGGCCACCACTGCTGTGAGGACAGTAGCCCCAGGGTGCTGTTCCCTTTGTCCTTTGATGCTTCTGGCCCAGACAGCTGCCTCAGCACCTTCTCTTCTCTCCATGTCTGTGGGATAGAACAGGAAAACAAATATTCGAGGGTTTGAGAGGAAAATGAGGACAGGGACCGAGATCTTCGCTGCTGTTCTAAAGATGATCTGACTCACAACTTTGACTTCTAGCACCAAGGATTTTCCAAGAGTGCCAAATCAGGATCACAGCATAATTCCTCTAGTCTATTTCTTAACATGCTTTCATCCTTCTTGAACAGAATTTGGTTTTCCTTGCCTCCCCTGCCAAAACACCTATCTTGTATCTCATCTCCCATTGCCACAGCCCTTTCCCACAATTCTCTGCTCTACTTCACATTCATTTGAGCCACTTTTTAACTGCAGTCCTAGTACTTGAAACAGTTTTTGTCCAGTGGGGTGAAATGAAGCATCAGGTGGTGGCTATGGTATCTTCTGGGATGTCTGAAGCACACATGTCATGTACAGGTAGCTCCTTTGCAGGTTACACAGCCCCTAATTGCTGTGTGTCTACTTCTTTCAAAGCAATGTTTCCACCATAATTCTATGGGGTAAGAAACTGATTAAAATGTACCAAGCTATATCATCTTTAGTGCTTTGAAAGATCCCTGCAGTTGGTGGGTGGCTGTGGGGGAGGGAGTGATTGATGCAAAATGTCCCCTCTCCCCAGGAGATCTTTCTCCCCCACACCCGTAATCCTACTACCTCGTACTTACATAACGTTGTCATCTCTGTAGCGCATATGCCATTGATCTGTCGCTAGAAGGGAGCTCAGCCAGAAGTTGGAGCAAGGGACTGAGAGTTTGGGGGGGGGTGGGGAGGTGTCCTGACCTTTGCCGCTGGCATACAGTGGGCTCTTGGCTTCAGTTTTCCTCTCTGCAGGAGAAATCCTACTGATCTTTGCCTTTCCCACAGAGAGGATGTGAAATGAAGTTTATGTTGAGGGAGGTGCTTTGAGATCCCTTTGAGATGGAACACGTTAATTTGTTAATGGAATCTTATCTAATAATCAAATTTCTTACAATTAACTAATGAAACTCCCTTGCAAGGATGCAGTATGTCATTTGGCAAGCAAAATAAAAGCCCTGACCCCCCAGGCAGCTCTCCTAGGTGTGCAGAGAGAGGCAGTGCTGGAATTGGAAAGGGTGGCAGGACCTGAGGTGCTCTGGCTCTTTTGGGGAGAAAAAATTGGGCAATAGGCACAAAAAGGTCCCAGCTGAAGGGAAACACTGGGTGATGCTTAAGGTGTGTCTGTGCCTGTTCTTTCAGGTGGACAAGAAAGCCTCCCTCAACTTACCATAAAAGGTGTGACAGCACTGGGATGCTGATCTTGGGCTCCATCAGCAGCCTTGTGCAGCGCAGGGAGCCACAGCCCCAGGCTGAACTGTGGAGAGTTTTAGTCAGCCCCAAAACACCACAGATGTTTCTGTAAGCTTGGCTCGAGGGGCCTCAGGGAGCCGGCCAGCCCACGCACATGTATCAGAAGTTTTGCATCTGTGTAGCACCAATGGGACTGTTAAATTAGCGGCACTGGTGCCACACGGCTGGGACATGACCAGCTAAGGAGAGGCTGTTATCCTGCCAGTGTGTGGACAGGGCAGCAGAGGGGGGTGTTTGTAGTCGCTGTGCGACAAGCCGGGACCAGGAAGGCAGAATTTGGTTTTGCCTGTTGCACAGTTCCAGCCTAACACCATTCATGGTTTGAGCTTCAGCGTTTAGCTCTTTGTATTTCTGTATGTTAAGTCTGGAGAAGCAGTTCTTGAGGCAGAGCAAGGGCTGGTTGTGCTCCTGCAGCGCTCAGGTTGGGTAGCTGTGCTATATTTAACTAACTTCAGATGGAACTGGTGATCAATATGTCACTTCAACTAACACCAGAAAGTTTACCAGATGAGAGGGTATTGCATTTGCTGGGATAAAACACAGGAAATGGAAATATTTTGGAGCCCTTAAAATGAGCAGCTGCTGCTGCTGGGCAAGACTTACCTTCACAGTGTGGAAGAGGGATGTGCCTATGATACTCAAGCTCAGCCCCAATGCACATGCAGATGAGAGTCTTTGGTTTCTGGCTCCCAAAGCCCCTTCTGCTACTGCTCAGCAAATCTGCTTGCTTGCTTTCTAACTTCCTTCTTGAATTGTTAGGGTTTCTTACTGTGAAATCAATGTTCCTCACTTGTCCTATTAAGGTGAGTCCATCGCTGTGAGAAACATGTTGTCTATACACATTTAGCCTGCTTTCTAACAGAAATTCCTCTCCAGCAATGCTCCCTGTGTTTTTGGAACCATCCCTCCTCCCAGTCCTGCAGGTGAGGTGTGTGCTGCCCGTGGCTCTCATGGCAGAGCTCTGGGAGGGCAGCAGCAGTGGCAATGTGCCTGCTGGCACATCCTTTACTCCAAAAGCTCTGACATGGATTTCAACACATGACTGTGTAGCAAGGGTGCTGCAGCATCATATTCAGTATGAGCTTCAGTGTGTCTGGTTTATTTCTGGCTTTAGACTCATGAACAGCACCCTTTTTTGTTTTATTCTTCCCCTCCATCCCCTACAGAACCTTGGATCACATCTTTACCTAAAGGACAGCATCCCTTCAAATTTCAGGGGCTTTTGTTCCATAAAATATGGGTGCTCAGAAGGAATTTGCACTGGATAGAACATGGGGGATTTGTTTCTTGGTTAATGCTGCATATGTGTCTTGTAAATCCTTTTTCTCTAGTTAGATGTTGGGTTGCGATGATATCCAATTTACAGGTACCCCTGGCAGAAGCCGTGAAGGCAGGAAAACTTCATATTAGGAGTAAAAGGAAAAAAGTTGGATTAAAAAAAAGGAAGGTGTATAGTTCAGTTGTGAAGGCCACGCTGTTCCTTTGGGTCACTGGGTTATATTGGGCTGAGCGTGACTTTTGCTCTTTGCTAGGTCTTGCTAAGCACTTTCCATGTGCCCTTGGGAGCCAGCACAAACTGGAGGAAACAAATTCCAGCCCTTGCTTCACAGGGAGAATCCAGAGTTGGTTATGCCTTTCTGGGCGCTCTCCTGTACTGCCAAAAGGCAGCCAAACAAAAATAGGTTTAATTAAGCAGGTCAGAATATAGCCTCTGGGGCTGGTACATTTTGATTAGTGTGTCTCTGGCTGGCACATCTGAGCAGCCATGGTGAACAGACGTGCTTCCACTGACAGCTCCTTGGGTTGGGCTCACAGGACCCGCTCTCCAGGGACAGCTCTGGCACCTGGGTCGCCTGTGGTGCTGGACCAACTTTCTTGTTCTTTGGAGCACAGCAAAAAGCTTGTATTTCTGTCACAGCATCAGCTGATGCAAAGAGAAGTCAAAAAACCTTGAGATACAGTTTTAGGTTAGCAAAAGGCTATCTAAGCATCGTGCACAAAGTGCTGGTAATGTTGTTCCTTCAGGGACGTAATGTGCCTGCACTCTTGTGCAGTGGGTGTGCTGTGTGGACACGTTCACACCTCTTATGTCTCCAGCCCTGTTCCAGCTGAACTTAAATACTGTGTGAGCTATGCATTCTTCTGCCTTCCAGAGCCAGAAATTGAAAGTTCAGTTGGCTACCATGTCATGTGTGAGTTAAGAGTAACTTCAGAAACGGAGTTCAGTACCGAAATGCAGCTACACTGTGGGTTTGGATTTCAAAGCACAGCACTCGTACTCATTGCGAGAGCTCCGTCATCCTGAGTAGCAGAATCCAGCTGTTCTCACGAGCTTCCTACTAATGTTGAGTAAAAATCACATCCCCCTGACACTTCACTTGTGCTTTTAGGTAGAAATGTTTGGTCTTTTGATTTTCGGATAAGAAATGGAGGCATTATTTAGAAAATCTGAGAGTAAGAAGTACTTAATTCACTCCCACCTAACCATCCGTAAATTGGACTCAAAATACCCTGGAGCTGGGAAGAAGGAACCACGGGCACGGGGTACTCGGTTGCTACCGCAGTCACGTTTTTAGGCCTTGCAGGTTACCTCCTCCCGAGCCGTGGGACTCGCGAGCCGTGTCACATGGTGGAGGAAATCCCACCCAGGGACGAGGCAGTCCCTGCTCGCTCCTGCGGCACGCGCAGGTGGCAGCTCTCTGCTGAAGTCATGCTGAAGCAGTATTTTTAACACGACTCGAAAGAGCTGCCAGCTCCTCTGCTGCTGAAAATGGGGCTATTTTTAGCAATTTGCTGTATTCAAATGTTCCTCTCATGAGTTGCACAGGCAGCAAATGGTTCAGTAGAGTACCAGAAAGGATCAGATATTATTCCCCCCGGATAAAAGCGGTGCTTCCCATGTTTAACACAGATGGGTATTTTCATGCTTCACAGTACAAACAGGCCTTGAGGCAGGGTTGGGGGGGGATGTAACCTTACGGTGTCCTCTCAGCATTTGCTTGCCCCCACTCTGAGAAGAATTCAACTATTCATGTGTCTTGCCTGTCTCATGACAGTGCTTCGCATTACCAGAGCTTCTTTCAGCTCACAATCTCAGACCTTCCCTGTTCTGCTCCCTTCTGACAAACTCCTACTGCTGAACATAATCCTCCACAAAGTCCTTCTGAGTTTCCTGGCATGTGTCAGTCCATGCCTTCCCTCAAACAACAAGGTGTCCTTAATAATAACCAATTAATAGTCCCAGGATTCACAAAAATACAGCAGAGGGAAGTTCCAAGGGAGGCATAGCGCTGCAGTACTGCCTCTAGTCTCGGGTAAACATGGCAAAGGTTGACATAAGGCTTGGTGCTGTGGTGGCAGCCAGAACTGGCTTTCTATCTGCAATAGCCAAAGCCTTCTCCTGTTCCCATAGGCAAAAGACATAGGAAGGGGATGTTGATAAGTATCTGGCAGTTTTCAGGTTGGGCTGTTATCTCATTGGCCTTTCCAGAAGGCGCAAGTGTCCGTCTGTCTGCAGCAGAGCCTGCCATAGGCTGTGCTGCAGGTGCTTTAGGGGCTGGGGGAGCATCTACTGCTGTGAGGGATGTGAAACATGGTAAGTCACTTAGCAGTTGGAGGCCAACGTAACTGTGAAGGGGGTATCCTTTGCTGTGGCGCTGGGTGCGCAGGGGATCGCTCCTGCCACAGCGAACCAAGCGGGAAGCGCAGCGTGTTTATATAAACGCATTGTATACATATTCAGCAAATTCCTGGGAAATCTAGTACATATCCACAGCTGTTCCCGGAACTGAGGGTTCCACCTTCTTTCTTCCTTTTATGGCATTTCTGCTTCTCAACTATTTTGAGTTGAGGGGTGCTCTTCTCATCCTTGTCTCCCTCAAAGGTCGCAGCTTCATCCCATCACACTCTTCAGTTCACGAAGGTTCATGGCTGGTCCAATCTCAGCATGTGCATCCGTTCTTGCTTGCACAGCAAGAAGTCCACTTCTACTTGCCTACAAGGTTTTCTCCTTAAAGCCCTGCTTATCTATAAAGTTTGCCTTTAAGGCCTTTCTTTTGCAAAACTAAATGTCCTTACCCATAGTTTTCTTGTTAGTAAGCTAACCTGATGAAATCATGCAATCAATTCAAGCCAGATCTTTCTCAAGGATGTTCTGCTTACTCAGGGCTCTTGTTACATTCTAGCTCCATTTGGTTTCACAAAGGTCTTTTCTAAATCCTTTGCATCCCTTCAGTGGGGGCAGAAATCAGGGCCAGGGTGGCTGGCAGGCTCTTTCTGAATACACTCAGAGCTCAGTGTGGTGTATTATATATGGCACTTCACAGGAATGTAACACCGGTTTCTTCAGTGGGTCTGGCATCTTGTTAAATGGCAGGAGATGGCTGTGATCTGCAGTAAGTTTGCAGATGACACTAAACTGGGAGTAAGTGTTGATCTGCTTGAGGGTAGGGAGGCTCTTCAAAGAGACCTGAACAGGCTGGATTGATGGGCTGAGACCAATGGGATGAGGTTCAGCAAGGCCAAGTGCAGGGTCCTAAACATCAGTCGTGTGCAATTGGTGGGTGTTCCCAGCTGCTGGATGGGAACAAGCCCTGGGTCTGCCAGCTCCAGCATTTCACTGAAGGGAGCATGCAGGTGCTGGCAGCAGCGGGTGCTGGTGGCAGCTCTCCCATCGCTCGCAGCCCTTCAGGAAGGACTGGGTGGGAGAACCTCCCTTCAGATGTAAAATCACCCGTGCAATCACACTGCATGGAGACAAATCCTAGAGGTGCCAGGGGAGAGGGGCACAGCCTGTTTTTCCTTTCACTTGACAAGTGTCTCCGAGTGGAGATTTCCTCCACAAGCCAATGCAGAAACTTTAATGCCTGACATTAAATATTCCTTTTCTAAGCTGTACTCAACTGAAAAAAAAAGTCAATTAGAGCCTCTTGCAAAGGAAAGTGGGGAAAAAAAAGTGTATGAGCTAAAGCAGTGACATTTCCTTTTGATAGAAAGCTGGTGTTTCCAAGAGTCTGAGATAAAAGCTAATAGGCAGTAATCAAAGAACACAGGAACCAGTCCTTATGCAATACCTCTCCCGTCTGTTCAGCAGAAATCCATGTGATCTTCAGCATTAAGCAATGGAATTTAGCCTCATTCAAAAAAAACCCCACAACCCAAAAAACCAAGCAAAACCCTGCCTCCACCACCTCTTAGTGTACATGAGAAGAATTTTGTCCAGGCCACAAGTTTTTTGTCTGGGTTTGCAGGCACATTTCCCTGCAGCCAAGCTTCATTCAGCTGTAGAGTTTGTTCTGCCCTACTGTAAAACCAGTCCCCAACCATGAATGTAGATCTTGGAGCTCGAGGAGGTAATACAGCCTGAGCCCCAAGCTCAAATTTGTCTCCCAAGATGTGGGGAAAGTGCCACTCTGCAGCCCAGCTCTGGATCGTATGTTGTTCCTCATACTTCTCTCTCTTTTCTCAGTGTTCCTATTCTGTTCCTTTTTATCCTTCTCCAAGTTCTCTCGTATGGGCAGATTTATATTTTTTTTCTGCCATATCTTATTCTGTTGCTATTTTACATTGCCAGTACTAAACCACGTTTCTGAAAATCAAAGGCAACAATTTCTCAAACCCAAGAAGCATTGCATCTAACACAGGAGGAATGTGCTATTAGAACCAAGGTTGCCTGGCCAAGACTGACAAGACACAAAAGTAGAATCTCCTGTTTTGGTGGTAGCAGCAAAATTTTTACTACATTTCTTATGTGCAAACAGATCAAGTGCAGAGCACAGTTTCCATAGGTGGTGTGTCGCAGGCAGGAGTATCAAGGTCACAAAGCAAAGCCACTTCTGAAATGGGCTCCTTTGTCTGCATGGGTGCAGAGAAATATTCGCACTGTAGGTCTGTGTCCCAGCTTGGGGGGGTGGGAACTCTGGCTCCAGCTGCCTCTCCCATCTCACAGGCAGCCAGCAGAGACCTAAAGATGGAGGGCTAATCACTGGCTTACCTTCAGCCCTCCAAGCCTGGAAGCCACCTCTTTTTCAGTCGCTGGCAGGATGTTGGCACTTGTCTTTTCCAGTCAGAACTGCGTGGATGCCCATGAAATTGGGCCTTGGAAAATGGGTTGGTTGAGGACGGCAGCCTGTGCAAAACAGCAGCTTCTCCCAGGGCTGTGACGTGTTATGGAGCTTGTGTGTGCATCTTCTTCACTTGGTGTACGTAAAGGGGGAAGCAGGCTTTACAGCTGTGGAAGGCCAAAATGCAGAGATGGTAAAGTCCTGTAACTACACCCACCAGGCACTGTGACTTGACTGGGGGCGTTGGTGAAGCCAAACTTTTGGTGAGAAAGGATAAGAATAAAGATCTAACAACCTCCACCATACCTACCCCCGAGGTAGAAACCACAGAGCGCCATTCATCCACGCCCAGCAGAGAAGTCAGACTGGCAACTGTGAGGGACCAGAGAGGAATGCCCTGCCAGGGTCCTTCCTTAGCAACATGTCTGCTGTCCTTGTGCAGGGCCCAGGGGATGACTGGCTGCCGACCCTCACAGCATCACTTCTGCTCGGACCTCTCTGCCTGTGCTGCAAGTGCTGGGGCAGGGGAGGACAATACACGTAGGCTGACAGCTGCTTTGAATAAGCAAACTCCAGCAAGTTTATTCCTTTGGCTGCTTTGCTCATCCCAGTGCACCTCAGGCAGAGCCTCCTGTGCAGTAATAGTCTGTGTTACAAGGTATTTCCAGCCTTAGTCTACATCATGAAATTGATGGAGCCAGCAAGACACACTAGGGTCCTGAGAGGAGCACTGTGGGTTTTTCCCCTTGCTGAGCAGGTGCAGAGGCCTGGGCCTAGAGAAGGCAGGAGGCAGGCCATGGCTCAGAACTGCTTCTCTGTGCTGCCAACTGGTGACCCCGTGGTTTTTGAGGTTGCCTGATAAGGGACAGCCTCTGGCACATGAGTCTCAGGAGCAGGATGGTGCATGTCCTGGGGTTAAATTCCTGACCTCAGCTGCAACAGCAATTCCTGAGCCTCATATGGTTGCTTATCCTACTTCGAAGGCCAGAAGAGCTCACAAGCACAGAAACACTTTCTCTGAGTATGGTGATTTTTGGGGGTTTTGTGGGGTTTTTTGGTTGGTTGGTTATTGAGTGTTTGGGGGGGTTTTATGGTAGATTATCAAAAGCAGAAAAAGCAGAGACTTCTGCTACCTGTAAAGCAAGCTAAAGAAACTGCCTTCAATGGGCTTTCCTCCTCACCCACCACAGAGATGTCCAAAAAAACATCCGGAAACCTCTGGAGTGACCTAAGCAGTGCTGTTCCTTAAGGCAATGCTACTCTGCTTGTGAGTTCAGGCAATTTCTGTTGTGGGTGACAGAGCCCTGGGACAGGCTGTCCAGAGAGGTTGTGGAGTCTCCTTCTCTGGAGACATTGAAACCCGCCTGGATGTGTTCCTGTGCAATTTAGTCTGGGTGATCCTGCTCTGGCAGGGGGGGTCAACTAGGTGGTCTCTTGAGATCCCTTCCAACCCCTAATGTTCTGTGAGTCTGTGAACACCCAGTGGAATTTCATTTTTTTTTTTCTTATGTTCTTCAGAGGAAACACTAATTAGCCTCAATCAAGAGTAAAGAATCTAATCATCCTCTGGCACTCCATGTTCCTTGATTGAAAACAGACAATCTGGTGTTCGTGTCTTTCCTTTGGGAAGAAGAAAAGCCCAAGCAGGGTTTGCAACCCAGTATGAAAACTGGTTTTGCTGAGAAAGTCACTGGAAGTCAGAAAGTCGTTCAGAACAGCTGAGACCACCAGGGAACGAACTGAAGGGAAATGGTTGTGAGTTCAGCCTCCCTTCAGAAAGCAGCCACGATGGCACCTTTCTGGTTGTGCTTTCTGGTTTTAGCTGTTAAAAAAAGATGGGGTGACAGCACAAATCTTTATCAGACTCTACTGCAATGTGTATTCTGATCTCAAACTTTATGCTTGTGTTCACTGAACTTGCTGGATATTTTGCCAGGTGCTTTAGTGTGGAAAGGGCCATATGCTGACTCCCTCTCTTAAAATCTGATCTTACAAAACAATAGAGAGCCTCAGATTCCATTAAGCTCAACGCATGTGTTCAGCTACTGGCAGGATTTGGTCCCTAGGCTTGTATGTAGTTTATGACTCTGTTTTTTTTCTCCTTGGTGCCATGTTAAATGCTGTATTACCCCATTGGTTCTTCACCAAGAACACAAAATTGCTGCTCACTTAAGACAATGTGGAAATTAGGATTTTTCCCCCCCTCCCCCCCTGCTAACAGGCTTCATAAGTGTCACAGATTTGGGTGAGTGGAAAGGGACCACTGCTGGCCTCCGCTCAAATCAAGTCATAACAGCAGGTTGCTCCAGGGGCTCATCTAGTTGATTTTTTAATATCTCCAAGGATGGAGTTTCCATAGCCTCCCTGGGCACTTATTCCTGTGCTTCATCACACTCATGCCAATCCTTCCCCTCTCCCCACCCTCCCCCCAATCAAAATCATAATTTCTTGTGTTTCACATTGTCTCTATTGCCTTTCATCCTTCTGCTGCACATCTCTCTGAAGGGTCTGGCTCAGTCTTCTCTAAACACTCCCAATTAACAGAATTTGGGTCACGTAAGAAGAAAAGATGGGCATAGGTGTCCATAGTTGCAAAATTTGTGTCCAGGCTGAGACTTCTGATATTAGAGAACTCCAGGGGAATAGGTCTGACCTACAGGTTCAGATGCCCTTTAAATGAGGCACTTTCAGTGATGAACAAAAATCATGTTTGATCTGGGGTCAAACATAGCACACATCAAGAAATTCAGACCAGATCTGTCACTAAGAAGAGTCAAAGCAAAATTTCTCTCCCAAAAAGTTTCCAAATAAATTGTCCACTTTTCTTTTGAAAAAGCCCACAAGTGCCCCAGCACTTTGTGGGAGATGGCCCTTTGTCCTTCCAGGTGATAAATGTTAAGTGCTGATCCCCTCAGTAAAGCAAATCCCCTCATAACCAGTCTGTGTTGGGTCAAAGACAAAGATCAAGTAAAAGGCTGTGAGTCTGCCAAAGTGTTTGGACTTCAAGGTCAGCTCTGCATTTGGGTCATTGCCTTGGTCAGCTGGTGGCAATGGCAGCAGTGTGGGTTCATAAGAGTGACATACCTGAAAGAGGAAACCTTAAAGAATTGTAAGAGGCCTCTTGGCGACTGTATTATGTTATACTCCCAAGTATTTGAAGGGCTATAGTAAGTCTCTTGTGAAGCTCACACTTTTGGGTGCTAGCATCACCTCGACAGATGACTGTGTAATACGAAGTTAAGAAGAAAACACATGTTGAATATTACTTAAGAATCCAACAAGACACTGAGTGCGTGTTTAAATCTAGACCTGTGTGTAAGACCCATGCACACGACTGAGTGCAAAAACTTTGCTGAATCGGGACCAGGGAGCGCAGCAAGCTTTGCCAGCTCCTCTTTTTTTAAACCAGTGGCATTTGAAAATGAGAGGATGCAACAGCCTAAAAGTCTTAATTTTCCCTTACAGCAGCTAAAATTGTACATGCCACTGACACAGGCACTGGAGAAAAATTCAGTGCCTGTTTCAGCAGCAGGGCTACAGTTCACCGTCCGATTTCATTAATGACACCACAGCAGCACCAGCGTGGCCAGGAGAGCTGCCAATACATAAAAATGGCAGTGGCTGCTTCACCGTGGCATCTCCATCACCCGCCCTCGCACAGCTTCCCTCCCCGCCCCGTGTGCCAGGCGCTGCAGACTGGCTGTGCCCAGCACAACCAACAACCGCGAGCGGCTCCAGGCTGGGTTTGCTTATCCAGATCCGGTAGGTAGGAGTGAACATGCCGGGCGGCTTCACACCAGGATCCTCCCTGCCTGGGGTGCTCTGACCCCTGGGGTGTCAGACAGACAGAACAGAGACTGCAGTACAAAAGTTGTGCCACATGAAAGCTGGTGTAAACCCAAGTGCTGCTATACATTTGTGTAATATATATTATATGTATTTGAACTTTGTCCTGAGAAGCATACACTGGCCTTTTTTCATTCCTGTGGATGAGAATAGAAATACAATGCATAACTTATTAACACTAGTTCATAGAATTGTAGAATCATATAATGTATTAGGTTGGAGAGGACCTTTAGAGGTCATCTAGTACAACCCCCCCTGCAGTAAGCAGGGACATCTTCACTAGACCAGGTCGCTCAGAGCCCCATCAAGTCTGACCTTGAATGTCTCCAGGGACGGGGCCTCCACTACCTCCCTGGGCAACCTGTGCCAGTGATCTGCCATCCTCATATAGAAAAATTTCTACCTAATATCCAACCTAAATCTCCCCTCTTCTAGTTTAAAAACATTACCCCTTGTCCTGTTGCTACATGCCCTCATGAACAGTTCTTCTCCAGCTTTCTTACAGGCACCTTTCAGGTACTGGAAGGCTGCTACAAGATCCTTTTGGAGCCTTCTCTTCTCCAAGCTGAATAACCCCAACTGTCTCAGCCTGTCTTCATACGGGAGGTGCTCCAACCCTCTGATCATTTTTGTATCTCTCCTCTGGACACACTCCAACAGGTCTATATCCTTCTTTTGTTGAGGGCTCCAGAGCTGGATGCATTACTCCAGGTGAGGTGTCACCAGAGCAGAGAGGCAGAATCACCTCTCTCGATCTGCTGGCCACGCTTCTTGTGATGCACCCCAGGATGCAGTTAGCCTTCTGGGCTGCAAGATGCACATTGGTGGCAGATAGCTGCAGAACAATTAAACTAACCAGTATTTTCCTTTGGGAGAATCATGAGCATTCCATGCCCTAGATAATTGATTTCCATAGGCTTTCCCTTGGCTAGGAAATGCAAGTTCCTTGCTACATGGTCCCCGCTGGCTTTGGTCACTGAATTCTTGATGATAGAGGAGGAGATAATGAAAGTTATCACATTCCATTTCCTTCTACAGACTCTTGGAGTGGGGTGGGGTGTGGATCTGAACATTTCTTCCCATCAGCAGTGATGATAATGGGTCTCACTTAATGAGCAGCCACTGAGATAAGCACATATGTAACAACAAATCAGCAACTACACATGCAATCCTGGAAAGGGGAAACCCATAGGAATCCAGGATCTCTCACAGAGGTCATTGATTTCTCAGTCATTTTTCGTTAGCGAAACAGATGATTACTCATTACCAGTGCCTGCAGCTAACTGATTCCGTTAAGGAAATGCTGTGAGGGAGGACGATGCTTTCCAAAAGCATTTTGTGAAACACAACTGTAGACCGTGGGATCAGGCTGACAGAGCAGAGGGAACGGGGCCCGAGGAGGCTGAGACCAGGGCAGGCAGGATACCTCCCTTATTCCAAGACAGCAAAAGCAGGGAGAAGGCTGACAATGGATATCTGTAAAAAGACCCCCTGAGCAAAGTCAGAGTCTTCCACTTTGGGAAATGTCAGGTTCTTCACAGCAGCAGGAGCTGCTGCTGGTGCATCAAGGCAGGCGAGAGCAACTTGTCCTCTGCATCACCCTCCATGGCACTGGACAGTAGCCAGCAGTGTTGCAGGAAGTCAAGGCTGTATACATGGCCACAGGTAATTAGAAGTTGATTGTATCCAAAATTAGCTGCCAGCAGCTGAACATGTTTTGAGCCTCATGAAGTGGGCACCTGGTCTTGGCTCACTCGCGGAAGGGACATGTTGGTGCTTCGCAGCACCAACGGCACAGCCAGTTCTGGCTGCCTGTGGCCCCAGCAGAGGTGGATGGGTTTCCCTGCCAACCCTACCAAGAGGTTGCTGTGCTCAGGAACAAGAGGTATTGGTGGCAAAACTGGCCTTTTGCTGTCCCTGTACAGTTTTTTTCTGGGCGAAGAGAAGACTTCAGTTCCCAAGGCTGCTAACCCCCTGTGAAGTTCATTCAGTAGCTGGAGACCTTGCTGCAGCTTTCCTGAAAACTCATATATTCTGCTGAAGCATGGTGCAATAAATACTGATGCCTTTGCAATAAATGCTGGTGGATTTATCAAGCAGTCACCTTTATCGTTGCTTTCTTTAATGTATGCTGTATATTATCACTGTCCTGCATGCTTTGGCTCTCTGGTGTGTTTTATGTGTAGTTTGGCTACAAAGTTAATCGGATTGTTCCCACTCTGCTCTGCTCATGCTGAAGCATGGCTACTCAGAGTTCTGTTCACACAGATGAGGACAGCAGCCATCAAAACACCCCACGTCTGCTTCCAGCCTTCCCTCTCTGTGCCGTGGCTGCAGAGTAAATTGTGTAAATGAGATTTCTAGAGGTAGAGCCCTGAATAAACACAAGGCACCTCAGTTAGCAGCTGAATGTCTTGCAGATATCTGTGTGTATCAAATACCCTTTAAAGGAAAGCTTTTTTTAATTATTATTAAGACAAATAAACCAATTAACCTTTAAGCAGTCTCCTAATAGTTGTTAGGTGTAAAAGAAGACTAAGATTCCTGTCCTGGTTCTGGCCAGGCCACAGCAACCTCCCTGAGCAGCCAGTACAGGTGGGCTGGATCAGCCCAGGCTGTTTCCCACCACCTGGCATCACTCCCCCATAAAAAGGGCTGGTTGGGGAGGGGTGCTCCTGGGTGTCTCCAGGGCAGTTTGATGCTGAGGCATCAGGCAGGTCCTTGTCTTGGGTGTGAGTGAAATTTACTGTGGGCTGTTATTGTTCACCTTTTCTTGGTGCTTTTGTCAGTAAACTCTCCTCTAGCTCTTCTTTTTTCACTTTATTTATTTTCAGGAACCCAAGCTAGGAGCTGTATTCAGCCTCTCCAGTGGTTTTCTCATGCTGCACGTGTACTTCAGCAGCTGTGCTTGGCCAAAGGATCCCCATGCTGGTGTCGGAGGTAGGGCAGGCATCTGCCGCCCCAAAGGCATGGGCACCTGCTGTGGGTTCAGGCTAGTGTGGTAGTGCTCTAGTCAGGAGTCAGAGCTTAGTTTCAAGCCTGTGTAGAGACAAGATCTATTTGAGAACAAAGTTTTAGCTGGGGAAACTGACAGCCTTAGTGAAACTCCTTCTCCATAATGCTACAGCTTGGGACTGACATGTACAGATCTCAGAGCATGAACTTCCCAACTCTCTTGGTCCCTGCTCTTGAATGCTTCCAGTGTTGCAGTTGGTGCTTCATTCCTTTGGCAGCAAAAGTTTTTATGAGTGACACCCACGTAGGCAGGAGGTTTAACAGCTACACTGCACCACATGGGGGAAGGGTAGTGCTTGGGAATTTGGGTGGGGAAATGAGTTTATGGGCAGCATCCACACAAAATGGTAGCAAGGTAGTGAAGGAGGGAGTTTGCCATGCATCCCTGTGAACTCTGCCCAAGGCTGGCCAAAGGACTGTGGAATAAGCTCAGAATTTTGGAGACCTGAGATCTGCTTTTTGCTCAGATGGGATTTTCTTATTCTTGTTGGCAGGTAGCAGAAAGCAAGACTGGGCTGCAGCCACCCATTCAACGGGTCCTTCTCTAGCTCACTGGACTGAGTGTTTCCAGGGAAAGCCTCACAGGGAGATGAAGGATCATCTCTTCCCCATGTTATGTCTCCTTGTGACAATTGTTAATTAGGTTGGGCTTAATCTCCAAAGCTCAATGTTTTACATAACTTTTAATAGTTGCAGTTAGGAGAACTCTAAATAATTTCTCTGGCATCACTTTGCCACAACCTCTGCCTTTGGCTGTAGACTCTGGTTGAATTAACCTGCCATGAGAACAAATTTCCCTTTACCCCCTTTTTTTTTTTTTAATTTCCCACTCTCTAATTAAATCAAATAGTAATTTGTGTCTCAGTTGCCACATGGGGACCCTAAAACAGGGCTAACAGCACAGTTCTCCCTGTGTGAGGATAATGTCAGAGCAAATAACCTCAGAGCCTGGGAAGCGCTTGGACAATAACTACAGTGAGCACTGCAGCTGCGCTCAGCTCCCTGCCACTGACTTCAGACTCTGATCTTCCCCAGACTCAGGATGTGTAAGCCAGGCCACTGTTGTGTTACCGCTGAATTTACTGAGAGAAGGCTGCCCAGTTAAGCTCCCTGTCAGTCTGAAATGCTGCTTCTCCTCCATCACCCCCTCCTTCCTTGCTTCTTCCCACATCTATTTTCCCAGGCAGCTGGAAAGCTGAAAAAAAACCCAGGTTTATTTAAGGAAGTTTTCTTTAGAAAGGAGGAACCATCAGAGCCGCTTCCCAGAGAGCTCTGTGCTGGTCTGTAGTGTGAAATTACTAAGGAGGGCTCAGAAGGAAGTCAGCTCTGGGCACCAAAACTTTACCTCTGCCCTGCCAGAACACCCTAAATTCAGTTTAAGAGATTGTATATGTTTATCATCCAGGAGAGAGGCACCATCAGAAGTTAACAAGGTGATTCAAAGCATTTTTAGACCCGCTAGGCTGGACAATGAGCCCTCTGATTTATCCAGTGGAAAGAACTGACACTATGATGCTCTTGTCAGATGTGGGGTGCAGGATCCTGCATCCCTTTCCCACTGGAGTAGCCCCAGTGATGTTGATGGGATGATTGCTTGTATGAGCACAGCTGAGCCAGAGCATTTGCTGCCTGTGGCCTAAATGCAAACAAGGTCATATGGGCCGTACTGACTGCGTGCAGCGGCATGAAAGAAGTGGATCATCGATACAGATGGGATAACCTTGCACTGAGCGGGCTTTTGTTACAAAACTCTTGAGCTGTCCACTATCAAGGGCCAGATAATATAAGGTCTACCCCAGCAACAAATCCAGGCTTGAGCAGGAACGGCTCTGACTCCCGTACAGGCTACAAGCAATAATGTTCCCGGTGCACAGCCAACATTTTCTCACCCTCTATGAGATGTTTAGCAGGGTGGAAATCTTGTAGGAAGGCATCTCAAGCACGTGCCAGAAACAGAGCCCAAAGCCGTGCAGTCTTGAAGATTTAGCTCTCGGGGTACTGTGAGCACCATGTGAGGGGAAGCATTTGGTCCTGTGACCCTGAAGAGACATCTTAAGGCTTCCTGGAGTTTGACCTGTTTCTTTCTGGCTTTCAGAGGAATCTAATGCAAAACAGCCCAGAAAGCAAAAGACAATGTGGTGCCCTGGAGGCACAAGCCAGGCTCCCCAACACTTGCAATTGAGTTTTACACCCTGAGATACTCAAAACTGTCATAGCTGGGGTTTCCTGGCTTGCTTTTTAATTCTTTGCTGGGTTTTTGGTTTTTTGGGGGTGTTGTCTCTGGAGATCAGAAATTGCTGGGGGCATCCCAAAGGTAAGTGAGATTCCTATATAGTCCCACAACAGCAGAAAAAGACATTTCCATAAAAACACCGAATACGCTGATGTGGATGATGAAGCCTGCAAATCAGACCCTATGACTGGATCCCCTCCCTCACCCACGCTCCTGTCCGCAGGGCAGTGAGCTACAGCAGCCCGTGGCTGGGTTTTTCCTGGCAAGCGTCGCGTTGTAAGCACCAGCAGTCAGTTTGGCATCTCAGAGTTAGTATTTGGAGATAAACAAAAATTATCTCTAAGGATTTTAGTTCTGTAATCTGTGGTTTCTACTCTGGTAATGGGGTGGGGGGTGAGGGGGGTGGGGGGGGGAGAGGGGGAACCCAAACACTGGTCTTGCATGTCTGTGCAGCATTTCTCAGCGGGATCCCAAAAGTCAGCAGTTCACTGTTAGAAAGGGATGTAGGCAGCCTGCATGGGAACATAAAAACCTTTCCTTCTTTAACCACCCTTGCTGCAGTCTCTGGTAAAACCTGGCAGCCAAATAACTGGGGCTCTTGAGATACCAGATTTACTTAGAGGGATGTCTTTGTCGTCCACCCCCAAAACTGTTCTTGCAGGCGCTGCTTCTCAGGGCTCCCAACAGAGCATTCTCTGTTGTGTAACAAAACTTAGCATCCTTGGCACTGATTGTGTTCCTGGGGACCCTGCATGAGCACTAACTCTCCGGTTCCCCACTACCCTGGGAGAGAGGAAGGGATGTCTTGTGATCCAAGTGTTGCGCTTGGGCAAGAAAGACACAGAGTGAGGCAGGTCTGGTGGGACTGACAGCAGGGATTAATGTGATTTGGCACCTTTAACACCACAAATCAGGTTGATAGTTTGCCTACAGAGGAAACTGCATTGCAATAAAAAGAATTTTAACAGTGGAATTCTTTTCGTGGAGACACTTCTGTTCCAAAGCCGGTCTTGACACCAGTTATAACCATACAAACTCCTGTACGTGCTCTCAAAGGAAGGTTAGAAAGGTAAGGCAGGCAGGGCTTTCAGCTTGATCCTTCCAACCAGAGTGCTTGAGATCCATCGCACAAAAGAACCTCCTACACCTTTTTGAAAGAGGAAATCCGCTAAGCCCCAGTTGGTGTAGTATTAATGCAGCGGTTTACATCTGCGGGGGGGGGGGGGGGGGGGGGGACGACAGGAAGGGGGTGGGGAGGAATATTGGGTTAAACTTCAAACAGCCGTTTTGCTACTGTCACTTTCTCGGCTCGTTTTCACGCTTGCCTGCCTGTGAATGCCGGCGTATAGCAGAGACTGCTTCGTGACATCTTACAGATCCCCGGCTGCCCTCCAGGCTGTGGAGCAGTGCTTTTTGGTATTTAGACAGAGGTGCCTTTCCTTAGAAGTGAAAATGGCCCCAGCCAGAGGAAACACTAACAAGAAGCAGTTTCTCTTTTGTTCCAACCCTATAAATAAGCACCATATAAACAAAGGAGGAACCGGACAAATTCTTGGAAGAAAAATTCCCCCTCAGGGTAACGGCACGCAGGAAATCCCTGAGCTACAAATCTCAGGAGGCTGGGAAATATTTGGGAGAGCAAGCGCTGCTTGCTTGGCCTTTCTCATGTCAGCTCCTGTCAGAAAACTGCTGGGAGAGGCAGGATCAGAGTGAAACGGATCATTGACTTGACTCAGGACAACTCCCACGAGTCAGCCTTTATTTGTGTGCAATTTGCTTCTCTTTTGGAAAACCTCGGATGGAGCAGGGCAGCAGTAGGGTTGATGAAACGGGTGAAAGCAGCTCCACGCTTTGCTGCCAGTCGCTTGCAAACTGGGCAAAACTCCTGGCAGGCATGATGGGCGGGGTGGGGAGCAGCCACCTCTGCATCCTGGCCAGATCGTGGCTGATGGGGTCTTTGGGGTCTCCTGGGTCCGCTGTGAAATAAAATGCCCTGTTCTGCCTCTAAACCACCCGAGTCAGGTTCAAGAACTTTGTAAGAAGTAAATGGTGAAGACTGCTGTCCAGAACATCTCTGTCTGACTGTGCATGCAGCACCATCTAGTGCTTTACTGAGATTTTTCTAATTTTTTTCTTTTCCTCCCCCAAATCTGTAGCGATGCATTCAGAGCACACCCTTTCATCTTCACCCAGCCCTCCCCGCACAGTGCTTGGGCGGCAGGAAGGCACGCTGCGAAGGCAAAGCGTTGTGGGTGTTCACAGCAGACAGGGGACTGTCCCGGATGGAAAGTACACGACCAGCGAGGTGCGGTAACATCTCGGGCCATAGGGACTTGCTGAGGTGCCAGGGTGCAACTCCGACTGATGCCTGCAAGGTGTCCCAAGCCTAGCTGGGACGGAACATCCTGCTGCAGCTGAACCCTGATTCCAGAGCTGCAATAGAAGTAATGAAAAATACCTGCCAAGGGTTCGGGATACCTTCAGCGCTCTGCCCTTCTCCAGTGAAGCTACAGGACAAATGCCCTCTGCTGATACCAGGGGATTACCTCCTCCAAAAGAGTAAAGCCCGAGGTTTGACTAACCAAAGAGCTCTGACTTGCTTTCTTCGGTGCCCGTGCTGTTATCCCTGCAGCCTGGAGGTGACTCCCGCCTGGGAGCGAAATCACCTGGCCAGCGTTTAGCTGGCGGACAGCTGCTCAGCACTGGTTCTCCCGAGACCTGGGGACCCTGCCCCGGCGGCAGTCCCCGCGTACGCGTCACGGCACCGGCGCGCCCAGGCTCAAACCGCCGCGCGTCCCGTCACCTCCCCGGGGCTCCCCAGCAGGACCCGGGCAGGATGTTTCCTCCACGCAGGCTCACCCGCATCTCCCCCAGCGTGCCGGGGAGAAGCCTGGGCGCACCAGGGCTCCTTAGAGGGGCGATTGAGGCTGGGAGAAAGCGGCCGGTCAAGTCAGCCTGGCCGAGCCCGGGGCGGTTTTGCTCCGGGGGTTTAATTATTCAATGTAATTCAAGGCCCTTTTCTCGGCTCCCGGAGCTCGCGGCCGTCCCTGCAGCTGTACAAGGCAAAGCGCCAGGCCGGGAGCGCTGCGGCCGAGGGGACGGGTGCTGGGGCAGAGGGAGAGGCAGCGGGAGAAGCCGGTCGCCGTTCTGCGCCCCGGTCTTGCCGCGGCGTTGGCTCCTCGCGGGGCGTTCAGGGGCGGGGACATCCTTTCCCCCGCGCAGGCCGGGGGACCGGCCGCCCCCTCCCCGCGCGGCCACCCCGGGCGGCCCTGGCCGCGGGAACGGGAGATGGGGGGAGCTCGGCGGGGCTGGGGAGGCCGAGCGCTGGCGTTTCCCCCACCGCGCCCGCGCAGCCCCGGCGGCGACGCGACCCCCGCCGCGCCGCACAGCCCCGGCGACACGTGACCCACCGCCCCCCACCCCCATTGATACACTGTAGCAAACCGGATCGTTCCGGGCGTCGCCAGACGCGGTAAATCGATGCCCGAGAGGCCGATCTGGCCGGCCGCTTAGGCGGGGATGTGCGCTCGGCGCTCGGCTAGCTGTTCCGCGGGCGGAGGGGGGGGGGCGGGCGGGGGAAGCGCGGCGGGTGCGCGGCGCGGCGTGTCGTGTCTCCGCGGCGGCGGCAGCGGCGACAGCGATGGCGGAGCCGGCGGAGAAACTGTACCGGGCGGAGTACGCCAAGAGCGGCCGCGCCTCCTGCAAGAAATGTGGCGAGAGCATCGCGAAGGACTCGCTGCGCCTGGCCCTCATGGTGCAGGTACCGCGTGGCGGGGCCCGGGCCGGCGCGGGGGCGTGCTGACCGCTCCGTTCCGCACCGGCGGGGGGCTCGGCCGGTGACGGGGCCCGACCGGGCTACGATTCGCTTCGCCTTCCTGAGCCCGCCGGAGCTGCTCGACCGAGCCTCTTCCTCCCCCGCCGCGCAGGCGAGCGCAGCCTATTTTTAGCAGCGCCGCCTTCGCTCGCTGCGGCCCCCGCAGCAGCGCCGGGCCCCGGCCCGCCCCCGGGCTGGCGGGCGCGGGGGAGCTGCTCCCCGTGGGGTCGGTGCGGCTGTGGACAGCCGGGGCTGGGAAGCCGCGTGGAGGCGAAGCCGTGCCAAAGTTCACCGTTAAGCGCCTTAGCGGAGGGTAGCGGAGGATGGCGGGGTCGGCCCGGGGGCGCGCACAGAGGCTCTTTGTTGTCGTCTGGCAAGCACGGGGCGGGGGGGGACGGGAGGAGGCGAGCGCGGCGGCTCGGCTCTTGTGTGCCCGGGGAGGCGCCTGCCCCTCGGGGCGTTCTGGGGGAGTCTCCGTTTCGCGCGGGCTTTGCCGGCGGCACAGGAAAGCCCAGCCCCGAAACGCGTTCGAGA
The DNA here is from genome assembly GCF_964237585.1 of Gallinula chloropus. Classification (NCBI taxonomy): domain Eukaryota; kingdom Metazoa; phylum Chordata; class Aves; order Gruiformes; family Rallidae; genus Gallinula; species Gallinula chloropus. Next base: position 71,802,647 of record NC_140087.1, read on the forward strand.
TCCCGAGCGCTCCAGTGCTTTCCCCTCCGTTTCCCCTTGGAGCGGGAAGAGCCGTCTGCTTAGCGGTCAGGCTTGTGCTGCCAGCGGTGGCCATCACAGCCGCGCAGCGACCAGCCAGCTGAACGCCGAGGCATGCCTCGCTGCCCCCTGGCCCCCGGTCGCCTGCCTCTTGGAGAAGAGGCTTGCTCCGCCTCCTTTCGAAACGAAGGGGAAGGCCCCGGCGGCTGCTGGAGGCGCTGGGATGTGTGCGCGGACCGTGGCCGATCCGGACGGCCTGCAGTCGCACCCGGGGTTGAGGGGTGGGGGTGATGGGGGGATTCGGCCCCTCTCCCGGGGGGTGTGGGAAGAGCTGCCATCCCCGGCTGCGAGCCTCGGCCCGCCTCTGGCGCAGGAGTCGGCGACAAGGCCCCTCCGGCGCGGCGGCGGCCGGGCCGCGGGCTGAATCTGATGCGCGCCTGGCGAGAGATAAGCGGGGGCGCCTGTCTCTATGGAAGGCTTGCGAGGACGAGGGGTGCCAGCGCTGGAGCCGAGCCCTGTGGATGGGTGCCGCGGGTCCCAGCTCCCGGAGGGCGTACCGCGCTCTGCGGCCGGGAGTCGCTTGTGCCCCCCTGGGAGAGCCCGCGATCAGAGATGGGCGAGGAAGGGCCCCGTCGCCCCCTTGCCCCGGCGGTGGGGGCTCGGCCCCCGGGGCAGTGCTGGCAGGTCCGCCCAGGTTGGAGGCGGGAGCTGGTTCCCCGGAGGGGAAATACCTGCCTCTGCTTTTGTTCCCCGGAGGCTCCGTCCCCTGGGGAGGACGTTTCGCCGCGCCGTGCCAGCTGCAGCGTTTGCTCCACGTGTTCCGGCTGCCTTTTGTTTCCCCGGCTGCCCCCCTCGCTCGCAGGAGGGGTCTGCTCCGGCTCCGGCTGCTGTGTCTGCCCACCCCCTCAGGCTTGTTCTCCCTTACCCCCTTCCCCGGGGGTCTGGGCTCATGCGAGGCGGTTGGTTTTCCTCGGCACCGGGGCCTGTGGGACCACAACGTGCCTTCAGGGGGTGGGTTTGGGTTTGGTTTTGTAGGGTTAGACTTATAGAGAGATCTCCTGAGGGCAGGTAGAAGAGGACAGCTGGGACCATGGCATCCCTCAAAACGCTGCTGCCATCTCCCCGGAAATTCAGGGCTTACACCAGACCCTTGTAGTGTTTGGGTCTGTTTTTTGTTTGTTTCTTTCTTTCTTCCCACATGACCTCTTGAATTTGCTTAGTCCATTCTGCAAAGGGCTCCCACTGCCAGTTTTTGTGCTAGCAGAGCAGTTTCTGTTCCTGCTGCTGAGCACCCCCCCCCCCCAAAAGGGCCCAGATGTCACCAGGGAACCCCTGCCCTTGTTTCTCTTTGGGGAAATCCCCCACGGTGCAGCCTCTGTGCTGTTGCTTTCAGTGCACCGAGGTCTTTTGCAGACTGTGCAGCAGAAATGAATGGGAGGCCTGGACCATGCCAGTAGCTGGGTGCCATTTCTGCTAACCCCCCCTTTTGGTTTGGTTTGTCAAGTGAAGAGCTCCGTATGATGGTGGGATGCTCAGTGTTTGGCATGGGGCAGGCGCCCAGACCCTGCATGGCCTCAACTTTTGGTTCCAACTGGAACTGAGTGGTTTGTGTTATCTGCATGTGCAATGTGAAAGTGAATCAGTCTCTTCTTTTTCCATCATTTGTTTAGGAAACTATGGCCTAGAGATAGGTGAGCCAGGAGAAGTTGTGTAAACAAAGTCTAGATTGCCTGGAGGTCCCACTTCCCACATGGAGTATTGTGCTCAGCTCCATGTGATGGAGGAGACCTACTTGCTCCTTGCATGGGTGTTCTAAGGACTGAGCTGGCTCTGCCCCCTTCCGCATGCCCCCAGTGCCTTTTGCCCTTAAAGCCACTGTCTTAGGGACAGAGCTGTGAGGAGACCTCCAGGAAAAGTCCAAGCATGAGCCAAGAGCTCAGGGCTGACCACTTTTCAGTGCTGGTAGTGTGTGTGTGTGACTTCCAGACAAGTTGAGAGCAGCCCCTGGGTGACAGCTGTGTGGCTGCGGTGCGGCGAGGGTCATTGGGTGATCTGGTTGGCTTAGTGGTAAAGAGTGGTAAACAGTTGTGGTTGATGGTTAGCTGTTGGCTCCAAGCTTTCCAAGTCCCACACTGTATTCCTCAAAGCCCTTTTCTCCTCCTTCCTGCTCGTGCACAAAGCTCTCTGTTGTTGTTTTCAGTTGGAGACTTACCTCCCATTGGTGATAGGTAGAACGCTTTCCTGGATTAATTATTATTATTGATGATACAGAATTAACATAGGACACTGAGCATTATCAGTATGGCAGCTGTTTGTGTGCGTTACTTGGAGCCAAAACACTATATGGTTATTTTATCTGATGGTAACTGGAGTGATGCCAGGTTGGCATTTAACATGCCTGAGTCATAAAGAAGCAGAGCACTCCCACGATGAGGTTGGTGTGAAGCGGGGCATGGGGAGGACTTGGGTGATGCTTCTGTCCTGGTGCAGAACTTCACTGGGCTCTGGTGTTTCCCTTAAATTTTGCCTCTGCCTCCTGCAGCCCCATCAAGAATTTCTTCAGGCTGTGGGATCTTGGAGCTGTTCCTGTGCCTTGTGCTGGGTGATGGGCTCTCCAGGGCACGGGCAGTTTTCTTGAGCTAACCACCACCTCTTATTTTGCTTTCCTCATAATCTGTGGATGGTCTGATTCTTGTAGAGATGAAACCTTTCCTTGTCTGCTCAGGGTTGATACAGTTGCGCTGAGACTATGACCTTTTTAGTTTGAGTAGGGCAGATGGGCTGAGCATCAATAGGGTGATAAGCTGGTTAAGCTAGGTTAACGCTCCTCCCATGTCTGGCCCCTTCAGGACCTCTGTCCCCCAGTTTCTCTGTTACATTATATTTTCATCTTAGACTTTGTCATAAATAGTGTCCATCTCTTAAATTAAAAAAACACAAACAAACAAAACCCCCACAACCCTTGTGTTTTCTCAGATTCTCCTTTTTATCTCCTTTTTTTGTCTTGATTCTGTCCAAGTTGCTGCTTCATGGCCTAATGTCCTCTCTTCCTAGTCGCCTATGTTTGATGGCAAAGTCCCTCACTGGCACCACTACAGCTGCTTCTGGAAGCGCGCTCGAATCGTGTCCCACGCGGACATCGATGGCTTCACTGAGCTCCGCTGGGAAGATCAGGAGAAAATCAAGAAAGCCATTGAAACTGGAGGCCCTGGAGGAGGTAAGCAGAGGTCTCCTGGTGTCTGGGGGTTCTGCTGAAACTGGCGCTCTCTTCTCGAGCTGTTGTTGCTGTGATTATTTGATTGCTGTGTCTCTTCAGCACATGACGCCAGAAGAATTGCGCTGTCCCTGGAAGTTGTATGATCCAGTGTGTTAAATCAATGAGCGAAAAAGCCAAGTCAGTTGGCAGGTGTATTGCCAAATACTCCTTATTACTGTGCCTGGTACATCTTGTTTTCAGCTCTTCAGTATTAACAAATGCTGTTGCAGTGTGTTGTTTTAATGGTACGCTGCAGTGAAGGTACCATTATGGTGGTTCTTGGAAATTTCTGGACACCTAATCTAGTGAGCCAGGGGAGCGAGTGAGAAGAGTCTCAAGCACAGACCAAAGTCGTCCTGTCGCTCTGTGAGTCAAGGCTGCTGGGCAGTTTTATATTGATATTTACCTGCTGTAGTAATACATAATGTATTAATTAAAAAAATCAAGAGAAACTGGCACTTTGGGAAGAGGAGTTCTGCTTCAAAGCAGAGCTGTTTGTGCCTCCTGTTGCAATCGGTTCATCAGTAAGATCTCATTTTTACACTGCTTTCAGAAAACAAGTAAAAAGAGTCAGTTTTGTGCACTAAACAAGCAAGCCTGTCCAATTGCTACTTGGCTGCTTAAAGAATTCTTCCTATTTTAAAAGCGCTTTTGAGCATGGACTGCTTATCTTGCTCTGTGTTATGATTCTTGGCAGATAGGTTGCTGGAATGGAGAGGTTTATTAATCCAAACTGCTAACAACTTGAGGCAGAGAATGAGAAAACAAAAGAATGCCTTTTAAGACCAAACTTTGTGTTTGCTTTGTTCTCCAGGAAAAGGAGGGGAACAGGAAGGAGGTGGCAAGGCTGAGAAGAGCCTAAATGACTTTGCTGCAGAATATGCCAAGTCTAACAGAAGTACTTGCAAAGGCTGTGAGCAGAAAATAGAAAAGGTAAAAGGTCTTTTTCTTAGCTCTTCATCCCTTGACTTTTCTCCCACCACTTCCAAGTCAAACAGTGACTTTAATAATCGCTTCCTGCCTGTCCTGCATATGGAAAGCACTTGCAGAGCTGCATTTCTGTGTCTGAGGAGCAGCTGCGTCCTGGAAAACTGACAGTAAAGGCATCCCTCAGGCGTTGTAGCCTGGGCTTCCAAACTGCTGATGCTTCATTTTACTTGGGTCTTAGAGCAGGCTTGTGCACTGCTCGCCAGCACTCCTGCAGCAAGAGAGCCACCACTGTACCTTTTCCTGCTTGTTGCAGAACTGCTGAGGCCTCTTCCTCCTCCTTGGCAAGAGCAGCTCTGCTGTGTGTGCTGTATCCATACATCATGAAAGCTGACACAAAGAGCAGTGCAGCTGATGAACGGTGCAGCCCTGTAGTTGGATACGTCTCGGTGCACTGCTTTTAAAGGCGTTTGGCAAAAGGATGCTGTGAGCCTCTGATAGATGTGAATAGACCTACCAGTTGGGTAAAGTGGGGCAAGGGCCAAAGACCAATGCTGGTACACACGTACCTGCAGGATCACTTGTGACTGCTGTGTAGACATTTCCTTGTTAGACCATGAAGTATTGTGGTTTGAAAGTACATAAATCAGATACTTGTTGGGTATCTGAAAAGTAATTTGATGTAAGATGGGGTGAGATCCCATTAGCACTGATGCTTAGGTGGTAAGGACATAAAGCTCATCTTTAGAGTTGCTTGCATGGGGTTTGGTCGTGTGAGTTGGGACTCCATTGGGAGTTGGCATAAAGACTACAGGATTACCCATTTCAAGTGTTCGGGGCTTTTTTTAAGAGAAAGCTACCTAAAAAGCAAGGGTTTCTTCCAACCTAGAAAGAGTATTGAAGGGAGCAGAGGAACTGCAGCGACAGGGCTTGAACAAGGGTTCCGTGGGCTTTGATAGAGGAACTGTTGCTATTTTACAGGTGTTTAGGAAGCATCATGTTGGTAACAGCTTTCCAGAACAGCCTGATGATTGCTCTTGTGTTACTTAAATCTGCCTCAGGGCCAGATCCGGATTTCCAAGAAGATGGTGCATCCTGAAAAGCCTCAGCTGGGAATGATAGATAACTGGTACCACCCGGACTGCTTTGTGAGCCGCCGAGCAGAGCTGGGCTTCCTCCCAGCCTACGGGGCCACCCAGCTCCTGGGCTTCAGCATCCTGAAAGCTGAAGATAAAGAAACCCTGAAGAAGCAGCTCCCGGCTACCAAGAGTGAAGGGTATGTAGGGAACATAACAAACTGCCCTGTCTAGAGGAGTCATTGCTTGCCTTCAAATGCATCCGTGATAAATGGTTTGTGACATTGTTGTCTCTCTTAAAAGAATATTGGTTGCAGGAGGATTTGGTCCCTCCTATGACCTTAGGCAGATGACAACTGTGACATGTTCCCCGACCCTGGGAGCGTGTAGTGCACTTGCCCCCCATGACTGCCTTGAGAAATGCAGAGACCAGCAGCTGTGACTTGGAGGGCTGATGTGGGGCTTCCAGCCATAAAATAGTGCATGCTTAATATAAATGGATACGGGGCTCTGTGCCTCATTGTGCAATGCTGTTATCAGCGAGGGCTTCTCTGCTCTAGCCACTTGTTATAGAATTGACTTGACATCTCTTATCTATGAGCTGCTGATCTCTGACAGGCACTGAGTCTCATAACAGAGTTGACTCTGTAGAGCTTACACTTGGGCGCTTTTGTTTGCTAAATCTTTTATGGTACACCTGAAATTTCATTTGCCTTGCATTGAAATTTTTAGTGGAGGCGCTTGATGGAACTCGCACTGACAGAGAAGTGCTTTCTGGTGACTTGCTAGCTTTTTTAAATGAAGGCTTCTGTTACTTGGTTTTGAAGTGACTTTGCCTAGGGTCATGCTTCATGACAAGCCAGTGTTGTGTTGTCCCCATGGAGGAAGGAATGTAACGTGGCTTTGTGTCTTACAAATATGAGAGATCTTGTCATTGTAAACCATTGGGTTTCTTAGTGTACCTTCTACACTGAATTCAGGTTTGTGTTTTGAAATGATTTGCCATGAAACTATCCAGTGAGACTGATGCTGGGTTCTGAGAAGCTGCAGCAGCATCAAATCTCTGCAGTCTTTGTCAATATTGGTCCTGCAGATAGGTGGTGGGTGGGCATGGCATACTGTTCATAGCCAGGCATATCTTCCTCGGCCATAGGTAACAGAGCAGACCATGCATACCCTGATCTAGGTGTTAAGAGGCTGCCACTCAACTTCCATGTTTTATTGTTGGCTGGCAAGCAGCTGCCCTGGAAGCATTCATCCATGGTGCAGATGCTGTGGGGAGCAGCAGCAGTGCCACAAGAGCAGGTGATTCTGCTGGAGACCCACCAGGTTCTGCAGTCTCCACTTCACTCAGCTGAGATGAGGTGTTGGCATCTCCCTGGCAGCCTGCCATCTTTCCAGGCAGGCATTTTACCTCTGCACATGTTGCATGATGTATTTTAATAATGCACTTGCAGCATTTCAAGCAGTCCTTTGCTTTCTGTGCCAAGGTGCACGTTCTGCTTTGTCCTAGAACAGTGTGTGAGTTTAATAGGGTTATTCCTAGTTTCCTCCCATGTCTTCAGCAAAGCTCTAGAGATTTGACTGTGTTTCTCATGCCTGCCCTGACTGTGTTTCTGGGCCACTTCGGCGATGATGTGCAAAATGTGAAAGCTTTGGAAAGACAGGCCTCAGAGCAGTTTGCCAAGTCACTGTGTAAGTAAAAGCCCAGACTTGCAGTGGAAATAAGCTTAGACTGGTCATGCAGTGTAATGTGAACCAGAAGCTCACACCAGAAAAGCAGCAGGATGTCTCATCTTTCCTGCTTTCTAGGCACCCCATGAACAAGCCCCTCAACCATGAAGATGCTGGCTGGCTGTTACGCTCCACTACCTTTCCTCTGCTGTTTGGGCCGTGGGCTTTAGCCAAGGATGTAAAGGGTCAACTGGAAAAATAGTTTGACAAACAAACCGAATGAGTGAGAATGTAAATAAAGAGGAATGGAGGGGGGTTGTCTGCTCCCTACCTGGTGATTTTCTGCCAAGAAAGTGGAAAAAGTTCTGGAGAAGCCAAAAGAAAAATGCCCCGGAAGCTTGAATGAGATGCAATTACCTCTGATAACTCATCTGGTGTGTTCAATCAGATAACAGCAATTACAGCATTTACAGTGTAACAGCATCTGCTGTGGGTGAGATTGTCAAAATGTTCTCTAACGATATTTCTAATTGTGCTGCATCCAAATTACATCATGACTCTGATGTCTCTGAAATTCAGGTGTGACACACAAATTCATGTGTTGCTGCTGCATGCCTAGCCTGTGCTCTGAGGAGAGGCTCAGGCTTTGGGATTGCCCCATCAGCCCTCAGTGTGGGCAGCAGTGTGACGTGCCTACTGCGTGCAAGAGAGGCAAGGCACTGAGCACGGCTACCAAGAGTAGGTTAGAAAAGGTTTCCTGTGAGGATCCTGGCTCCTTTCCTTGGTCAGCTCTGGGTGAGACATGCCATCTTTCCCCTGGGCTGCGGGCTGTCGTGCCTGAGTGCCAACACCTTGCAAGCGTGAGGAAGGAGGATCTTGTGTCCTTGCCAGAAGCTTCTCTGTGTGAAGAGTGCTTGTGTACTGATGCAGTAGTAGCTTGCAAGCTCCCTTTAACAGTGCTTCAGTGGCATGTCTCTTGCCCTCCTCTCCCAAGCTGTCAGACTCGCTTGTATTTGCTGTCTTGCTTGTTTGGGTAGAATTGTTGCCCAGGACAGGAACAAAGTGTCATTCTGGAGATGTCATGCAGCACCAGATTAACTGCAGAGGTTGCCTGAGGCAGAGGGTAAGTACTCAGGTCAGGAACTGGCTTTCCATGATTTACAGGGAAGAGGGGAAAAGGGAAGTTCTTGTTCCTCCCTGCATCAGCTGCTTGTTTTAGTCAAGGTTGCCATGACTGCCCTTTTCTACCTTCATTTTCATTAGTAGGGTGGGGAACGTGATAAAATAGAGGGTAGATGGTGAGGAAGGGCCAGGCGAGAGTGGGACAGTTCACCTCCCTCTTCATCTTTGCAAAAGTTGGGCTAGATCTTATAGCTGTGTGTCCTCCATGAAGGTGAGAACTAATGGTTTGTGTGGGCTGGGGAAGTACCAGTCATCCTAAGCAAGCTGCTGGGCAATGCCCATTGATCCCGTCCCCAGGAGGAGAAAAGGTGTACACAGCAGCATCCAGCTGCCGTCAGTAACACACAGTGTTTGGTCCCAAGGATGGAAGATGAAATTAATGTGTGTGTCAGTGAATTTCTGTTCTAATATTTGCTGGTTTGGGAAGATTAATTTGTCTTCACTATTTCCTTTTCCAGGCTGTAACAAAGTGATGGATAGTGTTGGCTTTAAGCTTTGTGCATAGCCAGGGACAAAAGAGAAGGTGGTGGCTGACAGATTTATGCCTGTCTGCCCTACAGTTTGTTCAGGTGGCTGGAGCAGGTATGGTAATTGCTGCATCTGGGAGAGCAACCTGTTCTCCCCTTGACTGCGGGGAGAAGCTGAGTCCCTGCTGGAATTTGGGTGCTGTTCCTGGGTCATGGGGCCTCTTGCAGGGAGATCTTCCAGTGGTTGGTGTGCTGACTGTCCTCCTTTTAAACACTGAGAGACAAGTTAAGACATAGGAGTGAGTGCCTGGGACTGAGCACTGGCTTGCTGGAGGCATCCTGCTGAGGGAGAGGTGCTGCAGATGCACCGTGTTTGAGCACCCATCCTAAACACTTCCACCGTTAAGCCCTCTGGCTTGGGGAGACGCAGCAGAGCGCTTTGCACATAAGCTGATATGTGCTTCCCAGATTACGTTGTCTACCCATGACTCTGTTAAGAGAAGACATTATCCTCGTGGCAGGGGTCAGTGGATGTTCTGGCCTTGCCCCTTGCAGGGGCTGCAGCTGGGGAGGGGACTTGCTTGTCCTGGGGACTTTGGAAGGCATGGCTGTGTGTACACACTGTATCCAGTCCTGCCATGCAGGATTGCACTTGCCTGATCTTGAAAACTATGGAATTTATTTTTTTCAAAAAATGCCAGCAATTGCTGGTAGCACAGTGGGGCTGTTGTCCCCCCAAGGCAGGGTGCCTTACAGTTCAGCCACAGCTTGACTGATGATGGGACCTGGCAGGAGGATGGCTGAAAGGTGGGCTCTGCTGTAAAACCAGCCCCTTAAAGACTTGCAGAGTGGTCTGAATCACAGAATCACAGACTGGCTTCCGTTGGAAGGCACCTCAAAGCCCATCTAGTTACACACACACACCCCCTACCATGCGTAGGGACACCCTCCACTAGCTCAGGTTGCCCGAAGTCCCATCCAACCTGGCCTTGAACACTGCCAGGGAGGGGGCAACCACAGCTTCTTTGGGCAGCCCGTGCCAGGGCCTCACCACCCTCATAATGCAGAATTGTATTTAATCTAAATCTACCCTTTTTCAGTTAAAGCTACTACCCCTCATCCTAACACTGCCTGCCCTTGCAAGCAGTCCCTCTCCAGCCCTTACAAGCAGCCCCTCTCCAGCTATCTTGTAGCCCCTTTAGATGCTGAAAGGCTGCAATGATGCCTCCCTGGAGCCCTCTCTTCTCCAGGCTGAATCATTGTTTCATCAGAGATGCTAATAATTGGTCAGTGATGGTCACGGCAAATAAAACGGACACTTAGCCTGATTTTAGGGCCAGGACAGTTACTAGAAGGTAGTTTTATTTCACCATGAGTCTTTGGGAGAAGAGTGCTTTTTAACATCCTCTTATAGCTTTACAGCTAATAAGTGGTCATGCACAGTTAGTCTTAATGGTAGCAAAGTATTGTAAAGTGAGGTGTTTCAAATCCTAAGTAGGAGAGCAGGCGGAAATGTCAACTCTATGGGATAACCACCCACCACTGCTTATGAAGTTAACACAGATGCTTCCTAAAAAGAAACCTGGCTAATGCTTCAAAATGGTAGCAGGTCTGTCAAAATGCAAGATCCAAGCTGTGCTCGTGCTCTGCTTCAAGTTGCAGGCCCATCCTGCCTCAAATGGGGCAAAACTTCCCTTTTATTTCCTCGCAAGGAGAGCACATACTGATCTGATTTATTGATATTGATGTATTTTGAAGCCAAACAGACTAAGGGGATGACATGCCTCTGGAAGATTAAATGATCTTCCTCTGAGGTCTCTTGTAAGTCTGAAGTCTGCCAAAATCTCCTGGTTTTCATTTGGCTTCCTCTTTCTTCAGTCTTTCTCAAGCAGACTCCTCTGTAATGTCTCCCTGCACAGCTCTAAGGCCCCAGCTAATAACCATAAATTTCCTCATACACAACTGCACAGTAGCACATCACCAAACTGCTGTCAGCCTGGGAGCACTTTGCAGTAGAAAATGTTCTCCTGTATGATTTCAGAGACCTGACTTCATTCCAGCCTGAAGAGAGAGAAGCTCGATGAGAAATCCTTAGCTTCCTGGTGTGTTTAGCTGCTTAAAGTTATCCTGTTGTTTGTCCTTTACTTCAATGCAGACTGCCTAGGCTGGAAAATGGACATGTCGATTCAGCTGAAGTATAACTAGTGTCTTTTAAGCAGCATTTTTGCCCCTTCTCAGATTTGGGGAAGTATGCTTATCTTCAGTGATTTCTAGGTATGCCTTGGGTGTAATTAATGCAGGTGTAGATGATGTGCCTCAAAATGTTGCAGCATTTCGTGTGCTCTTCGGTCAGACTGTACGGTTACGCTGTGGAAAAGCTCATGGTGTACCTGACCTGATTGAGGTGGCCTGCGTTGCAGAGCCAAATACACGTCTACAATCTAGTGCTGAGGAATTTGAGAAATGGGTTTGCCTGCCAAAACTGAGGCTGTTCAAGCCTCTGCAGATACTGGCAGTCAGTAACCCGAGCTCTGGTAACTGCCAGGCAGGTGTTTGAGTAACTTCCTCTCATGTGTGTGTGTTTTGTTTTGGTTTTCTCTATTAGAAAGAGAAAAGGAGAAGAGGTAGATGGAACTGTGACTGCGAAAAAGAAACAGAAAAAAGAAAAAGAGAAAGAATCAAAGCAGGAAAAACAGCTGAAGGTGAGTTTTAGCTGATTCCATCCTAGAAACTGCTGGCTTAGGAGAGTACAGCGTCAGACACTAACTGAAGAGCACCTGGAGAGGAGCTGTGCCTTGTGTCCAGGCAAAGTAGAGTTGCAGCACAGCCAGTCCTCGCATCCTGGCGCAGGAGATGGCCCATCACTAAGGCTTTGCTAAAAGCAATCTGCCCTGCCACATTCTCCTGAAAGATAGGAAGGATGTTCTTAGGAGTTATACTTACTGGATTTGGATAGGTTAAATGCCACCTCTGTCATGGAAGTTCGTCCTGTGGTCCTTCCTGCATCACCTGGTCGTGGCAGCTGAAGCCCTGAGTCTGAACGTTGTTGCAGAAGAGCTTTGAAATCAATAAATAGCTCATTGTAAAAATTACACAGAGGTAATGTGCAGAGCTCAATTAATGAGGCATCATACCTTTTTCACCCTCTGGGGAGCTGTGCTCGGTTCTTGGGTACAAAGTGTGATAGATGGCAGCTCTACCTTTCTAGAATACCGTGGGAAGAACTCCCGGTAGAGCATCAGGAGTTTTTTATTTATTGAAAATTCAGCATAGGTACTTTCCAAGGAGAGAATTAACAAGCAGTTTTTGCTGCAATTGGAGTCTTAATGGAGCTGCCAAAAATTGGTATGTCTGCTTTCAAACAAAAGTTTTCTTCTGTGTTGTGTGGCAACACCCAACCAAGCTGAGACGTTATGAAGGATTTGTTGCTGCAGTGCTGATGTGTAGGACAGGTCGAGGCAATTTGTGGATTGGGATTAACTTTGGATTCACTAATAATTTTTATTTTATAACAGCATTTCATCAAGTCATTTAACAGTCAAATGGTCCTTTGAGCATAGATGCATTTTTGAGTGTAGCCAGTGAATAACGTTGAGAAATGTTTTGAGAGATTTTAGGATGCTTCCTTGCTGCCCAACCCTTCCACCTTTTTTAGGAAGCCCCAAAAGAATGTGCAGGCTTCTCCGCACTGCTGTAGGTGAACTGATTTGGTAGAAGTTCCTCTTACATGTAGGTGGTTTAAAAGAACAGTGCTGATCAGCATTTCTCATTTTTGTTCTAATGCAAGGCTCGAGTGCAGCCACGTCCCCACTGTTGTCAGTGCCAGCTAGTTAGGTGATATTTGCACAGGCTGTTGAGAGCTTGCTATGGGTAGCAGTGTGATAGAAACACGGGTTCCACTCTACCTGAGTTACCTGTCTTGTTAGTGTCACTGGTACCTGGTGTGGGATAGTGCTGTGATGGTTACTTGGTGGCCTTTCTTCCTGTCTACATGATGGAGAAGCCTTGGTTTATACAGAATCCCATTGTGAGGTCCTTCCACATGTAATCTTGAGAAGAGAGGGCATTTGCTGAAGCTGTAATGTGTTCGTGCATGCATACTGAAATCTGAAGCATGTTTTAGAATTTTGGGTAAAACTTGTGACTCTCTTGGTAAACTGTTGGTTCTTGGTGCTCAGTCTGGATTTAAGGGGCATACCATGGGCTTGTTAAAGCCTTGTCCACATATTGCAGTTTCAGGGGTGTTCTTGGAAAGCAATTTATTGCAAGAAGCTAAGATGTTGGGGTTTGTCAACAGGAGCAGACAGAGCTGATCTGGGGCATCAAGGATGAGCTGAGGAAGGTCTGCTCCACTAACGACCTGAAAGAGCTGCTGATCGCCAACAAGCAGGAAGTTCCTTCAGGGGAGAACGCTGTGAGTTGATCTGTAGTCGCTTTGCATGTGCACTGGGTCTTCGAAGAAGAACCAAACCAATATTACTGCAAGGTCTGGAATTCTGAAGCATGTTCCTAACATAACACTTCAGAAAGAAGTTCAGTGCAAAGCCCAGGCCTTTTGTCTTCAGGCTCTGATGATACTGCTGTTATGCTCGCCGGTGGAGGGCTGCGTGGTGGTGCGTGATGCTGGATTTTAACGCCTTAGTCTCAGTGATGTGCTTTGCTTCTGCTGTGTTCAGACTGGTTGATGCTTGTTTTGTTGCTGGCTCTTCAAGAGCAGGCTAGTTATGCTGCTTTCACGTTGACTCCCTCAGCTGTCACATGATGCAAAAACTGTAAATTTTTTCCTGGTATCTTTTCCAAAGCCAGTCACTTTTCAGTCTGTGTGACTTATGGAAGTCTCCTCTCTTTTGGAGCCACACATCACTTTATTTGTATTTATTCAGACTCTATGTAAGGAGTGTGGGCTGGGATGTGGGAAGTGTCTATACTCAAAGTAGTTAAGAAACACTTTCTAGGCAGGAAGCCTGGGACTTGTCTGAGCCTCCATTCCCACCTACCTACTCCTGTGCTCTGACACAGTAGCTTGTCTCTTCCTTGGCTGTTCTGGCATGGCTGCATGGTAGCTATGCCCTCCTGAAAGCTGAGTCTGAATAGGAGAGCCACACATGTGAGCAGGGAACTGCTGTGTCATGTCTTTAAGGCATCCTGCATCAGTGAGTGCCGGTAAGAGTCTTATGTGCAGCATGTGTATGACGAGCTCTGGGAACTGCTGTGTTGGGGTTGCAGGAGCCTGACAGGGTTTTCCTTGCGTGGCCCAGCATAATGCAGCACACGGGCTCCCAGCTTCTCCCTGCCATGACCTGTGTTGTATTCTTTGTTGCTTTAGATTTTGGACCGAGTGGCGGATGGGATGGCATTTGGAGCTCTGCTTCCCTGTGAGGAGTGCAAGGGGCAGTTTGTGTTCAAGAGCGATGCGTATTACTGCTCAGGAGACATCACTGCCTGGACTAAGTGTGTTGCTAAAACTCAGACTCCCAACAGGAAGGACTGGGTAATCCCAAAGGTGGGTGTTCACTGCAAATTTTATGATCTGAAGCATGTTTCTTAACTGATGTTACCTCTTGAAGGGAGACTGAGCAAGCAGCAGTTTGTGTTGGGTGCCAGAGAGCAGAGCATGCTGCAGTACTGAGCAGCTGTGGTGTGAGGAGGTCTGTCACAGCTCTGTCCTTCCAGGGGCAGGCTGCTAACACATAACAAAATCATACTTTTTTCCCAGTAATGCTTAGTTGAAAGAGATGTTGCTGGTTTGATTTTAAACCCTCTTCTAGCTTTGTTTTCCCAGTCAGTAAGGTGGGTATTTGCCTACCTTAATATGAATGTCTGGGAAATCATTTCCACGATCTGCAGCAAATGCCAACATCTGGTCAGCCTTTACCTTTTCTAATGGTATTTCTTGTTTTTAAACTCTGCTTATGCTTCCATCCCACAGGAGTTTCGGGAAATTCCTTACCTAAAGAAATTTAAGTGTAAGAAGCAGGACAGGGTGTTCCCTCCAGATGCTGCACCTGCAAACTCTGTGCCTCCTCACTCTGCCTCTGTTCCTTTGACAGAGACTGTGTCAGCACCCAGAGGTAGGCAGTGGGCTGGGCATGGGTTGGTGGGGTTCAGGGTGGTATGTAATGCTATTCCCCATCGAGACAAACCCATCAGCCCGAACGGGCATGCTGTTCTCCTGGCCCCAAGCAGGAGGAGCTCTCCTGGTGTAAAAAAACAAAACAACAAAACCCCAAAACAACAGAACATAGTAGCATCTCATGTGCTCCATCTTCCTAGGACAAGTTGATCCTGGTGTGGTGACTAGCCTGGAAACAGGGACTCAGGATCCCAGTCACGTTCTAACAAATTGCTTGGGGGTTTTTTTGATGGTGGGGAAATTATGTGTTTGCAGTGAATTAGAACAATGTAAAAGCTGGTGTTGCAAAACGTGTCCCATGGGGGACCTCCTGTGAAATCTGAGAACCACAGAATGGGTTGTGTGGGAAGAGACCTCAAAGCCCATCTAGTTCCACACCGCCCACTCCTCCTGCCATGGGCAGGGACATCTTTCACTAGACCAGGTTACCTAAAGCCTCATCCAACATGAGCTTGAATGCTGCCAGGGAGGGGGCAGCCACAGCTTCTCTGGGCAACCTGTGCCACGGCCTCACCACTCTTGCAGTGGAGAATTTCTTCTTTGTAATCTAAACCTCCCTTCCTTCAGCTGAAGGCCATTACCCCTTGTCCTGTCCAGCTTTTCTGTAGTCCTGTTCAGTCAGGTACTAGAAGGCCGCTATAAGGTTTCCCTGGAGCCTTCTCTTTCCAGGCTGAACAATCCCAACTCTCTCAGCCTGTCCTCACAGGAGAGGTGCTCCAGCCCCATGATCAGCTTCATGGCCTCCTCTGGACTCACTCCAACAGGTCCATGTCTTTATTGTCCTGGGGCCCTCAGAGCTGGATGCAGCACTCCAGGTGGGATCTCACCACAGCAGAGCAGAGGGGCAGAATCATGTCTTTGCAGCCCAGTATACAGTTGGCTTTCTGGGCTGCAGGAGCACATTGCTGGCTCATGTTGAGCTTTACATCATTCAACACCCTGAGTCCCCCTCTTCAGGACTGCTCTCAATCCATTCTCTACCCAGCCCTAGCCCATGCCTTCTTGCTTGGTTTCTTGGGGAGCATCCAGGGACCCCCATAATGTCAGATACACCACACTGTTAAGCTTTAAGGGAAGAGGGGTTTTTTGTTTGTTTTGGGGGTTTTTTTGTTTTTTTTTTTTAAATTCTCCACTGGGGCTTGGCTTTAGCAATCACTGATTCCCTTATGCAAAATAGATGTGCTGTCTCCAGCCCACAAACTGGCAAAAGGTTGGACTCCTGGAGTTGCCTGCAGGCTGTTGGAATGAATTGAATGCTTCCATGATACACCCGGTCTGCTAAGAGCTCTGCTGACTTCTTTCTTTTTCAGCTGCCTTAGCCCTGACCAAAGTTTTGGGAGCAGGGGTTTTCTGTTGCGTGGCAAAAAGGGCAGTAATAATTCTGCACAGCTGATTTTAGCCAGATTGTATTATTTTAGCAATGAAGACCCTGGTCTTGGTTCTGATTGGCAAGCTGGTTCCAGCTCCAGTGTGCCTGGAAAGTAAACTCAAAGCATTGATCAGAATTAAAGCCAGGTTTCTTTGCTAGCAACATAACTAGTTTGAGCTGGGAGGGGAAGAGGAAACAAACTCTGTCAACCAGGGTTAATAGCATTTCTCTGTAGCAGTGTTGATACGCTGTTAAAACACCTGCCATGTCCTGGACCCACCTGCATTGCAAAGTATTAATGTAATGAGCCTCAGATCATAGAATCACAGACAGGTTTGGGTTGGTAAGGACCCCAAAGCCCATCTAGTCCCACTCCCCTGACATGGGCAGGGACAGCCTCCAACAGACCAGGCTGCCCAAAGCCCCTTCCAACCTGAACTTGAATCCTTCCAGGGATGGGGCTTCCACAGCCTCTCTGGGCAACCCGTGCCAGGGCCTCCTCACCCTCACAGGGAAGAATGTTTTCCTTGTATCTAATTCAGTTAAAAGCCATTTAAAGCCTTTTAGTTCAAATCCATTACCACTTGTCCCGTTACTATGTGCTCTAGTAAACAGGTCATTACCAGTTTGCTCCTGACTTGTACAGGGTTTACATGATACAACCTTGTACTGTCTATAATATCAGGACTTGAAGGCACTGTAGTGCAAGAACACTATTGCTTGAGAAACAATTCCCTTTCTTCAGCCCCTCAAAAATGTATTTCCTTTTGAAGAGGCAGGAGCTTTCATGGTATTGTGAATTTCTCTCATCTGTCTAAGCATCAGAAGGAGGAAGTTTACAAAGCACAGTATCCAGTAGTACTAGTCTGCTGAAGCATTACAAAGAAGCAAACAAATAATGTGCCTGCATATCTATATTCCCCACATTACATTCCTTCTGTTTGTTGGCATGTGCTGAGTTTTGTTGCCTTTCCTAGGTGAAGGGGAGGTTCCTCCCACTTTTTTAGCAGAGGTCGGAACTGCTTGGGCCCTTGTCTCCCTGCCAGCTGAGCTGATCACACTGAGTGTGGGGGATGATCTCCCTTCATACTAGTTGGGGTGGGAATACCAGGGGATGGTGACACCACAGGATGGGGACACAGGACTCTGTGCCTATTGCTAACATGCTGTGTTATTTCTGAACCCCTAGACAAACCGCTGACCAACATGAAGATCCTGGTTGTGGGAAAGCTGTCAAAGAACAAGGAGGAGGTGAAGAGCATTGTGGAGGACCTGGGAGGGAAGATGACGACGACAGCTAACAAGGCCACACTGTGCATCAGTACACAGAGTGAGCAGCCATGCCTTGGTTACTGGTAACAGCTGGATGGGCTACAGAGGACATGCGCCCTCGGAGCTGTTTGGGGATCAGTGTTTGGATTAGGAGGAGTATTTTTGCGTGTCCATGTGGCATTAGTGTGCTTGGAAGAGACAGGTGTGTGCTGGCTGAGTTGCACTTACCCAGCGTATTAACCCCGCAGGTTGTGCCAGGGGGCTCTGCTGGGTTTGCAGCACCTGCAGCTTGAGTCTGTGTGCGACCGTGGTGGGGGTGGGCAGCCCACCCTTGTTGGGATGTCAGGGGCTGCGCCCATGCCTGCCTCAGAGAAGCTGTGGAGCTGACTCTGCGTGCCTGAGGGCAGCTGTTTTCTCTGCTGGCAACTGAGGGTCTGCTATTGCTCTTTGTTGGGGTTAAGGTGCAAACTGGCTACTAAGGTAGCTCTGCTCCTGCCTGCCAGGGGGGCCAAGAGGAACTGTACAGCCCCAGCTTGGCGCTGGGAGGGAGAGAGTTGGACCAGTTGGTTAAAGTAGAAGTGTTCCTGCTCTAGCCCAAGCTGCAGCTTTTAGCTGGTGGAGATTTTGCCTTCCAAAGAACACAGTAAATCCAAAATTAGGTGAAATTGTGCTTCCACTGTGTTACAGAGCTCTGAGTCATGGACAGAGGGAAGGGCTAAATCTGAAACATCACTGATGCTTTTTTTTCTTTCCCCTCCTGTTTCCCACTCTGCCTCTGCAGAGGATGTGGAGAAAATGAGCAAGAAGATGGAAGAAGTGAAGGAGGCTAAAGTCCGTGTGGTCTCAGAGGAGTTTCTTCAGGATGTGAAATCCTCCAGCAAGGACTTCCAGGAGCTTGTGTCTCTCCACGCGCTTTCACCGTGGGGTGCGGAGGTGAAAATGGAGCACGAGGAAATGGCTGTGGATGGGAAGTGTAGCAAGCCACCAAGTATGAAGAGTGCTCTGAAGGTCAAAGAAGAACAAGGTGAAGAACAAACCAGTTGTTTCTCCACGGGCCTGTTCAGTGCTGTGCATGCACAAAACAAACCTGGGTATAGTCTATCCTTGCCCTTTCCTTGAGTTCTCTGCCCTTTTTCTCATCATAAAATTAGACAATGAGACCTGGGGGCAACACTGGCTTTAAGTAAGCACGAAGCTGGCCCTTGTTTCCCCTAGTTCAGTCTTGCTTCAGATATCTTCTGTCTTGTATGTGCCTAGGCTCCCTGACATGAGTCCAGTCTCTTCCTTGTGTCAGCTTCTCTGCCAGTATAGGTCAGTCTTTCAGCTCCAAGGAGATGCTGGAGCACCAAGATGTGACAGACACTACCATCACCCCCAAGGGGTATTAGCAATTGGAAGAATACTGGGCCCAAAGCAGTGGTCTGTGTTCTGCTTGGGGTTTTTAATGGAGGAAGAATACCCAACGCCAGTGGTATTCCTCACCAGTGCTGTAGAGAGCTGCAGTATTAATGCTGGGCAGTAAATGAAACCATTGGATCTGCTCACCTGTCTTTGCAACCCATTCTTCCCTGTATCTTCAAGCTTAGGTTTCTGCCGTACGGTATGTTATTGCCAGGCTCCCACAGCATTTCCAGGGGACCAGAACACACACCACCCCCACCAATGCCCTGTGAAGTGTTCAAGTCACATTTGTGGTTCTGCTTAAGTGGGATTTACCTGCTCTGCAGGTGAAATAATTCTATGGCCTCCCTTTGTGGCCAGAAGGAAGGAGACAGAATCCAGGGAGATCTTTTTTTCTTATTTTTTGCTTAATTGGTGAGGCAGGAGCTGTGAATTGGCTGTTGAAGCCAGGTTGAAAAAAAAAGCCATTGAAACCACTGTGCTCATACACTGTAGTCTTGACTTGAAGTCTTAGGGTGATAATTATGCAGATTGAGAATTTGAATGTTGTTAAGTCAGGCTGTGTTGTCTGCTTAAGAAGAAAATTAAATCTTTTTCACTGCAGGACCTAGCAAGTCTGAAAAGAAAATGAAGCTAACGGTTAAGGGTGGAGCTGCAGTAGATCCTGATTCTGGTGAGTGATAACCATGGCTGCTCCTGGCGGTCTTCAGGATACGTGATGGCTTGCAGAATGTTTTTTGTGAAAGGATAAGGGCTCTGCAAAAGGAACATGAATTTTAGACCTTTTTTTTCTTGCTATCAATGGAAAGGGTATTGGTTAATATCCAAAACTGGCTATTCCAGGATTTTTCTAGTGCAGTTTTCAGAAGAACCACTTAAACTAAGGCATGGTCAACTTCAGGAGCATCTGTCAGTGTGGTCAATAAAGGCCCAGCCAGCAGAGGCCACGGGTCTGGCATGAGCACATGCCCCTGGACCCGTTGAGGTACAGTTGATGCTACTCCCTAAACCTGTGGTGCAAGGATGATGTTGTTCTGAGCATTCATACTGCATCCAAGGAAACCCTTTGTTTTTTTCGTCCATTTGCTAACATAACTGCAGAGCTGCAGTGCTCTCAGTAATTCTTCTGCCAGTCACACCGTGTAAAATAGTAAATTTTCACGGTCCTTTATCAAAAGTTACGTTTTTTTCCTCTAGTTAGAGACTCAGAAGTGAGTATCAATCCTAAAGGTGGATGCTCACAATTTACTGAAAAGAGAACATGGTTGGTATGGTGTGGAATGAACAGCTGGTCACTGTTCTTGCAGTATGTTTGTTAAGACTCGTACTGCTTTGTGGAACATTTGAGTGAGTGCAAATACAGGAAGCAGACCTGGAACAGTAACCTCCTTTGTGTCTGAACTTGTTTCTTCCCTGAAGGCTTGGAGGATTCTGCTCATGTCTTTGAAAAAGGTGGAAAGATTTTCAGTGCAACCCTGGGCCTAGTAGATATTGTGAAAGGAACAAATTCCTATTATAAACTGCAACTGCTAGAGGATGACAGAGAGAACAGGTGAGTTGAGTTCTCTCTAGAAATATTTTTGTTTGGTTTTTTCCATTAAATATTGGATTTTAGGCATCTACAAAAGCTAAGTATGAGTAAAATGTCTTTGTCATGAGAGACTGGGAAACAAAAAACCCCACCACACTAATAAGTTTCCCAAACCCACAAAAAAAAATACAAACTAGCCCAATAGCCAACCACCCACAGAGAGAAGTCTCTGTTCTGTATGAAGACATTGCTTTGTGCTGCTGACAAAAAGTTGGGAGGTGAGTAAATTTGTGGAATGGCAGCTGGTGGTGTTTGCCTCTGCATCCTGGGATAAGCAAGGCATGTGCAGTTCCATGTCTTTAGGACTGGGTTGCCTAACAGGAGGGCTGCAGTGCTCTGGGACTGATGGCTGAAAATAGAGAAGCAGAATTTGGCGGAGCTTCCTCCGTTCTAACATCAAGACCCCACGCTTACAGTCAGCAGTGTTGGGACTCTTTCCCATATTCACTGGTTCATACTTGTCTTCCAATTGCAGAGCTGTAACCCTGGGAAACAAAACTAGACCCTGGCTATTCTGCCACAACGTGGTCCTGAATTGTATGCCCTGAAGCTTGGCAAAGTGCGCTGAAATGGTCAGGGTAGGATCCTGTCTTTAGCTTATAGGCACATGGCAGAGCTGTCCAGTGGTTCTATTACTGAGTGGATAAAGGGACTGAGAATTTTCTTTAAAATGAGACTGCCTCCTCCAAGCACATAAGGGATGCACAGAAATCTGGGGGGGGAGGGGGAGGGGGGGGGCGGGTAGTAGCTGTCAGCAAGGACCCTGGTTCAGCTCTGGTTTTACTGCACTTTACCAGGTTCATAATAAGCTTTTGCTGCTGGGTCATGTCACGTAATTGGGGTTTGGTTCTGGGTCTGTGATTTGGTACACGGAGGGATCTTGGTGCCTGTGGTTTGTTCCTGGTATACTGTGATTGACTGATTGCATACGGAACCTCACCCAAGGTGGTGTCAGGAATACAAACAAAAAACTTCAGTTACTTCTGGTTTCTCTAAAAATCTGAGCTCTAGGACTTGAGGCTCAAAGATGCATTGAGTCTATTGGTCAAATATATGGCCCCAGTGGCATGAACACCTGTATTTGCAAAACATTAAGACAGAAGAGATGTTAGCCTCTCTTTTTCTGCTGTGCACACATTTATCCTCAGGGCTGTAGGTCTGGCATGTTAACACTGGGCATTTCATCACACCAGTTCTTAGACTTGATGATCTCTGTGGTGGCTCTTGCATTGCTCTCCCGCAGTCACCGATAGAGAATGTCTTCGGTAAAGTTAATGGCACACAAGTGGCTGATGGCCTGCAGTATGATTCTTGCAGAGACGGTTTCATACGGACTGAGATCTAGAGCCAGAGTGTCTTATGTCCATTCTTTTCTCACATTTTACCTCTCCAGATACTGGGTGTTTAGATCTTGGGGTCGCGTGGGCACTGTAATCGGGAGTAACAAGCTGGAGCGGATGCCATCAAAAGAAGATGCTGTTGAACACTTCCTGAATTTGTATGAGGAGAAAACTGGCAACTCCTGGCATTCAAAGAACTTCACTAAATATCCCAAAAAATTCTACCCACTGGAAATAGATTATGGACAGGTAACTCCCAGATGTTCTTGTACCAGGTAGAGTGTTGCTCAGCTGCTTTCCTCTGTGGTTATGTCCAGCACTTGCCTTTTACAGCAGCTTAAACCTGACGAATGAGGTGCTGGAGCAACTGTTGCATCTTCTCTGCGCAGCAGAGAGCGAGCTGTAGGTGTCGTGAGTTAAAATAGTTGCTTTGGGAAACCTAAGTAGCTTTTTCATTGTCAAGTCTGAAGTCCTGTTAGTGCTTGTTTCTGTCTGCTCTGTAATTTAAAGGATGTTAATTTGAACTTAATTCAGCAGTTGTTTCACATGCTTCCTGTCTTAAAAACACCATTTAATTTAAAATAGATACTTCTCATCCATCTTCTGCATCTAAAATCCTCCCAAATGGTGAAGCAGCTCCTATGCAGTCTTCTACTTAGTGCGTGTGTTGCGCAGGCTGAGGAAGAGAAATAATTCATTGCCAGGAAGATTGTGTCTGTGTGTGTGTCTGTGTTTGTGTGTGTGTGTCTATGTCTGTGTTTGTTGTGTATTTATTTCAAGGCCCACCCATAACTTCAACTATTCAATCTTGAGATAGACTAACACTGTTACTAGCTACAAAAACACCAGAGAACACAAGCCTTTGCATTTCTCTGTGGCCAGATTACCAGCATTGCCTTTCAGTGAGAGGTGCCCGATGCTTAGCTTTATTTCTGGGAATGTGAGTGTTGCAGCTGCAGAGTGTCTGTTACGCTGTAACACACAGCGATGCTCGGAAGCACCTGACAGATGCTGTATTGGTGCAACACTCTACCTGTGAAAGGATCTAGGTGCTACTGTGGCTAATTGATGATCCCGGTACTCATCTGTAACAGGTTTTGTTACACTTATTGAAACTATTTATTGTATCTATTTTGTCATAAAAGCAACAAAGTAAAGTTACTTTTTTCATGTCAAGGTGTCCATGCAGCTGGATGCTTGCAGAAGTAGTAATGCTGTTGCTCGAGGTGAAGCAGAAATGCACACAGAGTTCACGTTCCCTTAAATCTACTTCTATTTTACAGTCCCACCTCTGGAAATAATGTCTGCCAAATTACTGAATAGGTGGATTTTTAAACCCTCTTTGTTCCAAAATGTCAGAGCAAATGTCCCACGCTCCCTGTAAACTTGAGGCTAGTTATAGTATGCATACACTAAATTGGTGTGGAGTTGTTACCATGGCAGCCAGCCTGTTTCTTTTTATCCTCCCTTTGTGAGTTTGCTAATTCTGATGCTATTTTTACCTCCCAGGATGAAGAAGCTGTCAGGAAACTGACAGTAGGTGCCGGGACCAAGTCAAAACTTGCAAAGCCAATCCAGGAACTCATTAAGATGATCTTTGATGTGGAAAGCATGAAGAAAGCGATGGTGGAATTTGAGGTGACCACACACATTTCTGTTTCTTGCTTCCAATCTTCCTTTCTGTCTTTATGTCATACTTACACAACCAGAAGCAAGTTCTTCACAGTCCGGTGTGTATCATATTTTCCAACCTTAAAATAAGAGCATGAGTCTGAGCAGAATTTGTCAGGCACAAAAAGTACTAACTTAGTTATGATGCAGTTTTTAAACCATGGGTATGTTCTTTGTTCTTTAGTGGCAAATGTCTCTATCACCATCTTCAGCTTAACGAGCCAATGAGCAACTCATCTGCAGCTCCTGGAACCTGTAATCATTGGGGATTTTTTTCATTTTCCAGTCAGATGCATCGTGACCACAGTTTGCTGAATGCTCTTGAAATATTAATGCAGATGGCCAAGTTTGCTGGTGATGCAGGAGGCACTTTTTTGAGTGGTGAACCACATTTTTGGGGAGGAGCACCACCACTAATGTAGGTAGCAAATGAGCACGATGCTTAGAATTGAGAAATGGTGCCAGTTGGTACATGAATTGATGAAGTGCCTTGACAGAATCCAGGTCTTCTTCTGAACAGGTCCAAACTCAAAAATCTTTTTGGCTGTATTTCTCATTTGTTCTATTGCTACCCTATTTTAATCCTTCTTCTTTACTCCATGCTTCATGATCCGTGCACCTGACAAGCTGTCAGAGAGTGGTCTGGTAGTGTCATCTGTTTCCTTGCACAGTAACAGTTTCACTGACATTAAGGGATCCTACAGCTTGTTTTATAATGTAGCCATCCGGACTGGGTTAATTCCAAGTAGCAAAGCGCAATTTTCTTTAGCCAGTTTAGTTCTCCTCTAAGACTTCATCTTTAAGCAGCTCTATCAGTATTTTGTGTCTCTGCTTTTTAGAACAGGCTTTGTGCTGTTGCGTGCAGCCTTTCTGAAAGGTTTCAGATGGCTTGACCAACATTTTGTAGTACCTTGGGTTGTGCTGTCCTGAATCTTCGGTTCTTTACATCAAAGTCTTCTAAAATGTTATTAATTTTTTTTTTTTTAGCTGGAACTGTCTAAAGACTGAACTGGTCATTATCTGATGTCTTCTGGTTTTGTAGAACTTCGTTGAAACTATGTTAATTCACACCAGCTGCAGATGTATAGGACACCTGGGAGTCCAGATTGGCCAGTCTTCCAATAAGACTTATCTTCTGTGCTGTTGCTGCCAAACAGCTGTTTTCCATTACAGGGAATAATGTTGTTCCTAGTTAGAGATTTTGGCACATCCTCTGAAAACAGCTGCTCGGTTCCTTTTAATCATCCTTAGTCTTTCCATTACACAACAATAGATTTATCTGATGCATTTCTCTTCCTCCTTCCAATTTAGCTTTCAGGAGTTTTACAGGGGTTTATTACAACTACCTATACCGTTGCCTCACACAGAAAGGCCTAGTTAAAGAGCTGAGTCTGCTTCAGTGCCTAGGTGACTTCTCTCACTTAGGTGGAAGGCAAACATCTCCCTTGCCTCTCGCCACAACCTTGGTGCACACACTTTGTGATGTGGAGCTCATTCTTCTCCTCATCCTCTGTGCATCTGGCAGTAATCAGAGGGCTGGTTTAGATCCAGCCCCTTGGCTGCTGTGTTCTTGTGATGCGTCTGATGATAAAGCTTTGGATGCAATTTAGCTTTATCTTGAAAGTTAGTTCTGCAGGGCTCCTTTCATCTCCCCTGAGGCATAGAAGGTGCACACTCCAGCCCTTTGAATGTCTAGGGTCTCTGCAGAGGTACTCCTAAATCCCATTACTGGAGAGAGGTGTTAGTTTACAGGCATCATTGTTTACATGTTAGTACTTATATGGGTTAATCTGTAGGTTTATGTAACTGATAGTATAGGTGTCTGAAGCTGCTGCACACATCAAAATGAAATGGCCTGTTTTACATGTCCTTTGTGCCTTTTCATCTGGTAATAAGATATGGACGGTACTCAACAAGAACATATTGGCCCAAAAAGTTTGGGAGCTCCTGGAAATTGATTTTTATTAGGTAATCAGTCTTGGCTTTGTGCCTTTTGTGTCCCCAAGACACGATCAGATTTGAAGCCTGTCTTCTCTCCCGTGGTCCATCTTGGTTTTTCTTAGTATCCGTGCATATGCTTAGCTGCAGGTAAAGGTGAAAGTTCTCCTAAGCTCAGTACAGGGTAGAAATCTACATGCAGAATCACTTTGGGGCTTTCACAACACCCTGTGTAGCTTGGAAGAGTTCAGCTTGCAGAGAAGACTTGCATACAGCTGGTTTCCTAGCTCCATAGTGAAAAAATGATACAGAACATACCCAGGTGGTACATAATACACATGGCTCCATAGGATCTTGAGTACATCAGCTGACTCTTAAACCCATCAAGGTAAGCAAAAGCTAGTTTGACTTCCAGGGTGTATGGGGTCAGGATTCCAAAGTGTATATTGATGATCTTTGTAAAAGACTCCATTGGACATGACTTTTGTCAAACGCTTTTGCATTCAGATAGTCCTGAACTGTGCAAGGATTTAATGCAGATCTGAAACTCTACACAGACTCACAGATACACAAACAAAAGCAACTTAGAGGTTAAATGAGCGGATAAGTGCAGGCAACCAAGGTAACACTGTTGACTTAGTTG
Source organism: Gallinula chloropus (assembly GCF_964237585.1). Taxonomy (NCBI): domain Eukaryota; kingdom Metazoa; phylum Chordata; class Aves; order Gruiformes; family Rallidae; genus Gallinula; species Gallinula chloropus. Next base: position 71,828,605 of record NC_140087.1, read on the forward strand.
CTTTTTTGTTGTTAGTTTTTCATTAATGGAGATGAAGCCTCTGATCTTTGCGTGTGACCCTGCGTAATTGCAGGGTAAATAGGAAGAGGTGGCTAGGTTGTATCTAGAGACACAGGTGACCATACGGACAGTTTTGTGTCTTTGCCAGCCTGAAACATTTTGTTACTGAAGTGAATAAGGAATGCATCTGACACCAGATGCTTCATACCCTGTTTTTGTGTTGCCCTAGAGTGCACACTTGGTTTTCTATTGCAGTATCCTTTCGTTTATAGAACATCGTGTCAGTAGCATGCACTCTCCTTCTGACATAATTGCTCTGAAGATTAATTACAGAGATTAATACCACCTCTGTAACGCTTCCATTCTTTGTGTCGTCGATCCTACCAGAATGGAGAGACTTGTTCCCTAGAAACCAGGGAGGGAATGCTGCAGTGGTTTCAGTGTAATGAAATCCCGTTTTAATCCTTTAAATCTTCATCAGATTGACCTGCAGAAGATGCCACTGGGAAAACTGAGCAAGCGGCAGATCCAGAGTGCATACTCCATCCTTAATGAGGTTCAGCAGGTGAGCATGAAAGAGATGTTAGACCAAGAAGGGAATTCAGCAGTTGTACTGGGCTTGGAGTGGGGTGAATGCTGAGCTGTATGTGTTAAAAACTGTGTTCTCTCTTGCTGGAAAAGAGGATGTGCCTTCCATGGTTAATTCTACCAAGAGAACTTGTTAGTACTCTTCACTGTTGTACCAGTTTGGGCAGTAGTTGCATCTTTCATGCTTCTATAGCAGAAACTTCAGGCCAAGCCAGACATAAATGGCAGTTGAGCAAACGAAGCTGGTGTCTTGATCTTGTAGGAAGCTGGTGTTTCCACCCCAGAGGAGCCTGTTTGAGGGTGAGAATAAAGGTTGACGGAGAAAGGGGTCTGTCTTGATGACATTACTGTTTTAACACATCACGATCTGGACCATTTCGAAAATTGCTGTGCAGTATCGCCCTAACAGCTTGCAAAAGTGTACCAGCATATCCCAATTTTTGTCATGGGCTCCTTGGCAAAGCGTAGATGTGGGAAGTTTTAATTTAGTTAGAGTGGACCAGAACCTTTCCCAAGGACGCGTGTCCCATCCATGTCCTGGTGGCTTTATTTTGCCTTTCAGCAACATAAGCCCCACGAGATTTTACCCACACCAGAAATTTTGTGTATTTCTGTGCAAGTGCTGGGACTGACTTCAGCAAAACAGTTGAATAGAATTGCCCTTTCAGTCCTGCGGGAATTTGAGCATTGACACTATTTGTATTGCTGCTCCTGTGTGTTAGTCCTTGAGTATCCTGTGTGTGCGTATTGCTATGGAGGCTTACTCAGTAATGGTCTTTGGTATGTGGTGTCTTGTCCAGGCAGTTTCTGACAGTGGTTCAGAATCCCAGATCTTGGACCTCTCCAACCGCTTCTATACTCTGATTCCTCATGACTTTGGGATGAAGAAACCACCTCTCCTAAACAACTTGGAATACATTCAGGTACTGACAGGAAACAGTATGTGGTTTGCAGGCAACAGGTATCGGGCATCTAACACAGAGAATTCAGACTTACTTGAGCCTTGTACTTTCATGAGATTAAGCTTGGGTTTCTTCAGGATATCTTTTTTGTTTGCTTGTATGCATACGTGTATATATATACAAGTAAAATATATGTACACACACAGTATCAGAAGGTATATATGTCTAATTATGTATACGTGTGTTTATAAATGTATTTTAATATATTTAGGGTGGTGTGGTTTGTTGTTTGGTGTTCTCTTTTAAAGGCAGTGGTGTTGTGGTGTTAGATGTCAACGTGTCAGTATTTAATTTAGGGTACTCTAGAGTCATTTTGAACATGTCAAAAGCATAAGTAAATTAACCTCTTTACATTCTTCAGGCTAAAGTGCAGATGTTGGACAACTTGCTTGATATTGAGGTGGCTTACAGCCTGCTCAGAGGTGGAAATGATGATGGAGATAAAGACCCAATTGACATCAACTATGAAAAACTTCGAACTGACATTAAGGTAAAATAACTGAGTGACTGTGAATATGAGCTGATGTCCTGTTAGTTTTTGGAGTATAGCTAATCACCTAAACTGTAAGCAGGAAATTGTATTTAAACAAAAGACAAAGCTTTTGATGTTGATGGTGTTTGGTTTGGGTTTGGTTATTTGTTTACTGTCAGGGTGGCCAAACACTGGTAAAGGCTGCCCAGGGAGGCTGTGGAGGCTCCATTCTTGGAGATGGTGGAAGCCTGACTGGACTCAGCTCTTAGCAACCTTCTTCCAGCTGATCCTGCTTTGAGCAGGGGAGTTGGAAATCATCTCAATTTCCAGCAGTGCCTCCCTGTTTTAAGATCTTCATGGTTTGCTGCCTGTAGACCTACACCTTTTCAGGCTGGAGATAAATTTCCCCCTAAATGATAAAGGAGGCTTAAAAGGGGGAGTTGCAAGCATATGGTGGATGTCACGTTAGCTTACAGAGTGGCAAGCTTCTTCTAAAGAAACTTCTCATTTGCTTCTTTGCAGGTTGTTGATAAAGATTCAGAAGAAGCCAAGATTATTAAACAATATGTGAAAAATACTCATGCTGCTACTCACAACGCATATGATCTCAAAGTCGTGGATGTAAGCTGGGCAAGGCAGGGGTTGATGTTTGTGAAGATGAACTCTCTGGAGTTGACTTAGTTGTTCAATTTCCTTTTATTTTGGAGTAGCTTATGTAGCTTCCTTCATTGAAGAGATGGTTTGATAGACTGCTGTTCAATAGAAGAGCAAAAGTTGAGGCAGAGATGAGCTTAAACTTACTCAGGTGTCTTTAGTGTGTTTTCATTTTAATTGGCTTCAAAAAGGAGGTGGAGGAGTAGTCATCATCTGAAATTGAGCCTTAGTTCATTAAATGACTTTTCTAAAGACTATGGCTTTGTGAAACTGCAAAGGGAAGGTGGAGAAGTAATGCAATAGCAAGTACTAAGTGATCAATGCTGTCTCTTTTTTTGCAATTTGTTATGTCATGGTAGCAAATACTAAAAACCCATCCAGATCAGTTTTCCCAGCAGATCAGTCTATATTCCAGACTGCATGATTGTTACTTTTTTCATCTGATGAGTTGCACGAAGGTAATGGATTGTTTACTTAGTTCTTTTTCTCCTGTCCCCTTTTGAACTGAAGATCTTCAGGATTGAGCGTGAAGGGGAGAGTCAGCGCTACAAGCCGTTTAAGCAGCTGCACAATCGCCAGCTGCTGTGGCACGGTTCCCGCACCACCAACTTCGCTGGTATCCTGTCGCAGGGTCTCCGAATAGCTCCCCCTGAAGCTCCTGTGGTACGTTAAACAGAGAGCACTGCTCTGCCTGTGCCCAGAGATGGCCACAGTTGGAGAAAACCTAAAATAGGAGAATTTCTGTGTGGGGAGGGCTCTGTGTTATCTCTCAGCACACAGGCAGCTCAGCGTGTGTGTCCAGAGCTCGTTGCTGACTTGTGTTCACAAGGCTTGAGCTGCAGCTTTGCTCCCCTCAGAGCCCAGCCAGGTGGATTCAATTCAATGCTGCCTTTGTGTTACTGTACAATCTTTCTTCTTTTTTTTCTTTCTTTTTTTTTTTTTCTTCTGCTTGCAGACTGGCTACATGTTTGGGAAGGGCATCTATTTTGCAGACATGGTATCCAAGAGTGCCAACTACTGTCACACATCTCAAACTGATCCTATAGGCTTAATACTACTGGGAGAAGTTGCCCTTGGAAATATGTACGTAACTTACAAAGAGTATTTGCCAAATGTACTTAATATATTGTGGTAAAAGGTGATGCTAAAATTGCAAGCCTTTTCTTCAGTGTGAAGAAAGAGCACTTGGTATTTTGTTAGAAACAAGATTTCTTTTTTTCTTAAAATGAGAGCTATTTGGTGGGGCAAAAACTCAGGGTGGCAGGTCTAGAATCTTATACTAAATGCTAATATCATTAAAATTAGCAACTGAGACAAAGAAGGAGGAAGGCAACTGACTTCCAGAAGAGTAAAATCTAAATTAACTTTATATTAACTGGCTGTAAAGTGATGCCTGGGAAAAAAAAAAACAAAACAAACAACCAAAAAATCCCAACTTTCACCATGATAGTTTAAGATGAATGTAAAATGCTTTTGTGTCATCTTTGTGCTGTCCAGGTATGAGCTAAAGAATGCTTCTCACATAACAAAGTTGCCCAAGGGAAAACACAGTGTGAAAGGTAAGCATTAACAGTTGTTACTTGACAGCAGACTTGCTTTGTGGCTGGCTGCTTAGCCAAGAGAACTAGAGCTGTTTCACAGTTGTACTTCCTGTAGTGTTTGCGAAATGTTGCCCTGCAGTTGCATCTGCATGTGTGTGTGTGGTATTTTGAAAGGGGAGTTAGTACACCTGGAATGTTAAGACTGAAGTTAATTGCATTGTCTCAAGTTCAGGAGGAAACTTTTCATTTGATATTTACACAGGAGAAAACATAAGGCGTGTTCTCCAACATCTTGCTTGCTTTCATCATAGCAATGCTGAGTATTTTAGAAGAAAGATGAGAGGCTTGATAGATCAGGAGAATAATTAGGGAGAAGGGAATATCTAAGAGTAAAAGTTCAGACGGAGCAGCTGTTCTCATTACACTTCTGCCTGCAAGAAGTATCGGTGTATTGTGCTGAAAAAGAAGGTGAGAGAAAAGAATTCTCTAATTCAGGCAAAAGAAATCGTAGCCGTGACTACCTTCTGTACCAAGATGGGAAAGCAGGGAACAGGAACATTCAGTAATGAGTGGCTTTTCTTAAACTATTTGTCTTGAGAGGCTTAAAAATGTCAGTTGCCAAAAATAAAATCAAATGTGATTTAGCATCTTTTTCGATGCACACTACTTCCACTCTTACGGCTGTCAAATCAGATTTGTGTTGAAAAATTTAAGGAGAATGAGGATTGGTTTGTTACACTCCTGTGAAAATGCTGCATTTTCATTGACGTGTATTTTCAGTGACTGCCCTAGGAGAGGAGAGCTTTAAGTCTCGTCCATTTTAGCTTTGATCATCAGACAACAGCCGGAGGTCTAAAATCCTCACTTGTAATGTAGCAGAGTACAGCATCTCTGTATAGTACCTGAATGAAACAAATAGACTATGTCCTCTGTGCTCTTCTGTAAATGCTTTAGCACTTGGTCAGCATATGAAAATGTCGGTGAAGTCATGCTTGGCTGGCTGAGAGATTTTCTTCACATGCAAAGTCTGTGTTTGCCTTCTAGGTTTGTAACTCAGGTTTCTTCCCTTTCTAGGCTTGGGCAAAACTGCACCTGATCCCACAGCCACTACCACCCTTGGTGGTGTAGAGGTCCCCTTAGGCAATGGGATCTCAACAGGAATCAATGATACCTGTCTTCTGTATAATGAGTATCCTTTGCTGTTATGGTGGGGGCACGCTGTGTTTGGATGTAACCGAGTTCAGCAGGACCTTGCTAATGTCCATCAGGAGTTCCAGCACACTGTGTTTTGTTCCTTTTAGATCTGCTCTGAAGTACTCACAACTTAAGAATCTCTCCTTCAAATGAGATGATTTTACAGTTGTCACACTTAAGTTGTCATTCTACAAAAAAGGGAGACGATACACATAGCAGATACCTGTTGTCCCAACAGGATGCGATACCTGAAGGCATTGGTGGGGCCAGGCATCACTGACGAGTAATCTCTTGACCAGAGGCATGCCAGAACAAGGGATGGGGAGTGCAGCCTGTAGTTTCATATCACTTTGGTGTCTTCCTTGTGGTGCTGTGGCTGGCCAGCTTGGCCTGGGGGGAGATGGGGGCAGTTCTGTGACTTAATGGAGTTTCACATCACACAGCTTCTATGGTGTTGCCTGGAGCCTTTGCAACTCTTGAGGTGAAGTTCAGATGTAGCCATTAAGCCTCTTTCTAGGCAGAAGTGCCTCCAAATGAATGTGTGCACAGAATTCACAAGAGGTCATAAGAGTAAGTGATGTCTAAGGTCCAAACCAATCTCTTTGCTGCCAGTGAAGCAAGTAACCCGTTCATACCACCACTGGGTTGTGTAGAAACTGTCTTCTCTCTTGGTAAGCCGTTTACCTCTTAAAGGTAGTCTTGGCAACAGAATTCATGGCAATACTGGTTTTATCTTTAGTTTTGTTAAATATAGCGTCTGTCTTGTCAGATGGTAAAATAGAATGCAGTTAATAATAGTTGATTGAGGTAACATGATGTGAATTCGTTTTGGTTTATACTGTGTTTAATGGGGATGCTTCTCATCTAAAATGTGAGGTAAGTCTGGGGCCTGAAGCATTGAGAAACAAAGAGACGAGCTGGGACCATCTTCTGCAAAAATATAATAGTGTGGTCATAGAATGTGCAAGCACTGTCAACTGTTGTCAAGCTCATCTGTGGTTCCAGCTTGTCCTTTTCTAGTAGAAAATTAAGAGGTCATTAATGACTTTATGCTGGAAGGCAGCAATAGAGCTACAGTCATAGGTACACAGTTACACGTCTGTAACGGCAGTTGCCATGTAGGCTCCGTTGCTCCACCACTTTGATAGCAAGACATGTTGTGTGGTACAGCTCTGGCTGACTAAAAATAATGTTCAAGAGCTACAGCGCTGTGTACAAGTCAGTTCACCTGCCTGTCACATAGGATTCCTGCTGCACCACCGTTAATTCTCCTTGTGATTGTTAGTTGCTTGTTTCTGACTATTGTATAAAACATTTTCAGGTTCAAAGAAAAGTCAAATTGAATTATTTGTGGCTTGAGCTGTTAGAACTGCTTATGCACACAGGCACCTGCGTGTAACGTAAGCTCAGAGATGAAGTTTGACTCTTGAGGTTTTTCTGCATTATTAATACCAACAACTGTAAGTAATTCCTTAACATTCTTCCCAGATATATTGTGTATGATGTTGCTCAGGTAAATCTGAAGTATCTGCTGAAACTGAAATTCAACTATAAGACATCGCTCTGGTGAAGAGTATTTAGAAGCCCTGGTAGAGTTATACTGTAGCTACACTATAGCGTTGACTTCTGACATGCTTACACATTGACTTCTCTTACCAAGATACCAAGCGCTAAACTGCAGAAGAGGTTACTAAATCCTATTTAGTACACACTTAGTGAAAGTTTTATATAAATGTGTGGCAACACATGGACCTGAATTCTGATAAGAACGAATACCTGGTTTTGTTTTATACCACTTCTAATTTGGGGGCCTTCAAGTGTTTCTTTTAATTGACCAAACTGACCAAAAAAAAACCCAAACCCAAACCTAAAATCAAGTTTGTGGTTTTTAGGCAGAGTTGGGCAGTAGCCAGCTAAGGAACCTGGGGATTTCTGCGGTATTTGCTCCGTTAAGGTTCCCTCTTGTTTGAGACCCACTTTCGCTTGAATAAATGAGAAATGTGCATTTATTTTGAGGTAAAAAAAATAAAAGCTAATTTCATACTAACAGCTTTATGTTTCAAAACTTCCAAATTGTTTTGGTTCTGAGTCATGATTTACATGTATTCAGTAGAATGTGCTTAAACATGGTATCTCTCTCTGAAGATCAAATGCCAAATATTGGAATCTGTAGTCACGTTTCAGGAAGTCATGGTGAAACGAACATTGGGACTTTCCACTGAGACTTCGTCTATCAACAGTTGGTATGGTAAACATGGAACATTAACTTGTGGCTGTTTGGATTTAGTATTAGCCCCAATAAACCTCCTTTAAATATCTATCTTCAACGTGATGTAAGTTGGTTGTTGTAGACTCAGGTCCTGACAAATCTGTGAGTTCGGGTTCAAGCTTCACTCGTTTTGACCTGGAGCGCCGCTCTGGGTGGAGTCTTGAATTCCCTGTCTTGAAACATCAATTTAAAGTAATAGTGTCCATGTATCTCCTCCACTATGACAATTCCCTTTCCCTAGAAGGGATGGTTCAAGCTAATTCTGATGGTTGCAGCTTCAGTCTTTGGTAACTTGCACGGAAACGGTGGGGTCTTTTTCCTAAAGCATTGGCACGTCCCTGTGCCTTTTGAAAAGATTTGGAATCCAAAGTGTTTGATTAGGGTGCAGCTGTTTCCAGGCATCCAGGAGGGGGGGTGTGGAATGGTAGATAGAAAACAAAGCTGGGATTGGGGAGGGAAGGAAGCATGGAAGGATTGGGTGAGTTGGATTGCTTGAGTCTTAAGTTGAACACAAGAGGACTTGTGGATTTTGAGAAGGGAAACCAGTGGCCCTTGTTTTCTGGTTCTTCAGTAACTCAACCAGTAGCTAATTGTTGTTTTGCTTCCAAGAGAAATGTTCCATCAGTCACTTTTCCAGAGATCAGCACGGTTATACTTCAAAGAACATGAGAACTGCTTCAGTTTTGTTGAGAGGTGATTTCACCCTGCCAAAAAACCCCACGAACACACACCTCACCCAAACACATAGCTCCAGTTTGGCATCAGGAATTAAAAATAGATGCTTTTGATGTTCCCTGTGTCACCAGTACCAGAGGTGGCTCAAAGTTCCCTTTGCTCCAGCCCAATCAGTGCTGGGGGTGCTTTATGGAGGGGTAGGGGGGTGTGTGTTACTTCCTTCTGCTGCAATTCTGAGTATATCCCAAGCTGTCTCTACAACCACTTAGTAAATCATACAGTGGGACAGGACTTTCTGAAGAGGCAGCAAGGGCTCTCTGGGACAAGAGCTTTGGTGTGACACCTAATGTGAATTGAGGCGCTGCTTCTGCTGCCAGCTTGTCTGAGCAAAAGTGGACCTGCAGACCTCCTTCTCCTGTGACCCAGCATCCCAGCAGCCTGTCTCCAGGGCCAGGCTGTGAAGACCAGCACGGTGACAACCACTGAAGGCATTACTTCTGAGGTATGTGCACGCAGTGGAGCTGGGAGAAGAGGTAGTCCCATTTCTGTCAAAACGGCTTGAAAGGAACGAGCTGTCAAGACATCAGGTCCCATGACACCCTCTGCTTTTTTCAGAGCAGGGAGGTGGAGGAATGACTTCTGATCTAAATGTTAAACTGAAAAGCAGCACTATGTAAATATTTAACCATTCTATCTTTATTTAGCGTGGCTGAAGGCTGTTGTACAGCGCTCACAAATACTGAGATAGCGATGCAATTTCTATGAATTGGGTAGGCTGAAGGAAGTCAGCCTAGGCTTTAAGGATTGCCGGAGTAAATTGTTTGTGACTTGCCTGAATTCAGGCAGGAAAGAAGTAGCTGAGGAAAAAAACCACTGTTCAGGTCACCCAACCTGGTACTCAAGTCATAAACCAATCTTCCAATCAGTTGGTACAGCCTTTATTGAAACACACATACACCCTTCTGGCTTTACTTGGAGGAAGGCGGGGGGTGGTGATTGGAGAGATATATGAAAGAAGAATTCTGAGCACATACAGCTCTCCATACCATAAAGGGTTGTACTCATGCTCTTGAATGAGTGTTTGTAAACTACTGAGGTCTGCTTCAGCTTGCTTTGTGGAAGGCTGTCCAGATCTCCATGAGTTCTGGGGACTCATTTTCTGCTGAAGTGGTTTTGTGGCCATTTTATGTATGTGGTAAGGCCTCTGACTTAGTCCATTGTACTTTCATTCTTTCTGTTATGCCCATGAAAAAAATCAGTTTCCACTGTTCGTGCATCTGACCAAGAGCTTGTCGGTCCCTTTACATTCAAATATGTGCCAGGCTGCTTCTCCAGAAATGATTTGTTTTGGCAATGCAGTGGCATCTACAAAGAGAAATGCAGGTATAGATCCCAGCCACGATGACTTGGTGGTTTCCATTTGTTCCAGCATGCAGGCCAGCGTGCAGCATGAGGTGCCTTCACAAAAAGTGATATATGCAAGTACAGTCAGGGCAAGGAAGAGGAATGGCTTCCCAACAACTTCCCAACACTTCTTGCCCTGCCCCCTCATTATAGATTTGAGTTTCATAAGGTGACTAATGCAGCAGGACTTAGAGTCCACAAGAACAAGCTTCAGTGAGTGGCTGAAGAACGTGCTCTTCTGCCAGCTCTCTGTGCTTCTCTCTCTACTACCAGTAGCATCTGCCTGGGGAAGGTGAGAAAATTACACCCTTGCCGTGTCTCATCCTTGGGCTGTAGCTTGACCTGCCCTGCTCTGACAGAACTCCGAATGCCTTCATTAGTAGGTGGTGTAAGTCGTGTCTTAATATCCGCAGTAATTAAGAAGTGGAAGTGCTTTCTGCAGCATTTTGGCACGCACCATCAAGAGCAGTTGTCTGACCTGACCCCCTGGGAAGCCAAACAGCTGAAAGACACCCCTCCATGTACAGGAGGCCGGTGACTCAGCAGTACCCAACAGCAGCAGCCACCAAGCCATGTCTGTCAGCTGGTGTCATTGCCACCTCACCCAAGTGCAAATGGCAAGTTTGCCAGAGGGGTAAAAAAGGAGACGCTGAGAACGGCGTATTTGCCTGTGTGCTGGCTCAGCTCTGTCACACAGGTGTGTTCGTGTCAAACGGCCTGCAGGGGCGGAAGAAGACCCAGAATACAGATTCTGCAGCATTCAGAAAAGGCCAAGGTGTAAAAGGCCTCTTGGACCAGGAATCCTCATCCCACAGCCTTGTTGCCCTTTCAGCATTGTGAACAGTAATAGCTTCTGCCGAAGATTTTTCCAAAGACAGCTGCTGGAATGGAATGAAGTGAAGGAATAACCAGCACTGTGCTGCTGAGAGCTGAAGTCTACCTTCTGGCCTGTAATTTTTAAGATGATTGGGCAGAAGTGTTTAGGGCAGGAGGAAATTCCTCCTCCCTTTTCCATCTGTTTTCTAGTTTGATCACAAGGTACAATGAAGCCCTGAAAGGCACTGGGGTTTTTTTTTGGTTTCTTTTTTCCATTTTCCCTTCTAGCAATTCAGACTCGGAGGACTGTTGCAAAATGTGATTTATGTTGTAGAAAACTTTTCTTCCCTTCCCTGAAAAGCCCTTGTCTCAGTGAAAGATTGGGGTTGGTGATGGGCAACTGCTGCTTTTCAGCACAGAGAGACCTGACGTGATGACAAGGTTTACAAAGCACCACAGTACACATCTCCCTGGCCATCAGTGTCTTCTGTCAGCTGTGGAAGTCTCAGTGCCACTGCTCTTAGCTGAGCATTAACACACAGCTCATGGAAGGGAAGAGTAGCTGAAATACATACAGAATAAGTATTAGTGGTGTTAACACATCACTGTTTACCTGAGCCTGGAAGGTCTGGTCCACCTCGGGCCTTTTGGGTGCTGGTGGTGTTTTATTGAGGCAGAAGATGGCACAGGGTTTGATGTTGTGTAACCTTTGAAACAGCAGTGATTACTGTCGTATCGGGTTCGGTTGTTGCTTCGTGCTGTGCCTGTGCTGCTCTGCATCCCTCTACAGCAGCTGCTTTTTCAGTGCTGTGTCGTGGGGGGAGCTCTCGCTGAAGTGTCTCAGGCCCTTTGGGGGCTGAGGGGAAGGCAGGCTGCTCTAACAGCCTTGCTAAATGACCTGAAAAACGGGGTGGAAATGCACGCTAGGCTTTGTCTCTAAAAAAACCTGCTACCATGTATATAGAAAGCCCCTGGGGGATTTTATTCAATTTGTTTCTTTACTCAATTTGTTTCTTCTCTTAGAAGCTCGCTTTTTCTCTTCTTAGCATCATAGAATAGTTTCAGTCAGAAAAGACCTTCATGAGCAAGTCCAGCCATCTCTCCAGCCCCACTAGCTCTAACACTAGCCAATTTCACCAAGCACAGCATCTACTCTTTTAAATGTAACTCCAGGCCCTTTCTCTTTGTCCTGTCACTAGCTACCAGGAAGATGAGACCAACCCCCACTTCACTACAACCACCTTTTAGGTAGCTGTAGAGAGTGATGAGGTCTCCCCTCAGCCTCCTTTTCTCCAGACTAAACAATCCCAGCTCCCTCAGCTGCTCCTAAACCCATGCCGACTGGGCCTGATCACCTGGTTGTCCTGCATATACTAGATGATGGCATTTACAATGATTGCTCCATAATCTTCCCTGGCACCAAGGTCAGACTGACAGGTCTGTAGTTCCCCGGGTTCTCCTTCTGCCTCTTCTTGTGGATGGGCATCATGTTCATGAGCCTCTAGTTGACTGGGACCTCCCCAGTTAGCCAGGATTGCTGATAAAACGATGAAAAGTAGCTTGATGAGCACTTCCGCCAGCTCCCTCGGCACCCTTGGGTGGATCCCATCTGTCCCCACAGACTTGTGTATATCTAGGTTGTGTAGCAGATCCCTAACCACAACTCCTCATGGATTATATGAGCTTCATTGTGCTTCCCATCCCTGTCCCCGCTCAGGGGACTGTGTACCCAGAGTATACTGGGTTTGTTACTAAGACTGAGGTGAAGGAGGCAACCTCAGCCTTTTCCTCATCCCTGGTCGCTATGTTTCCCCTTGTATCCAATAAAGGATTTAGATTGTACTTGATCCTTTTGCTACTAATGTGTCTATACAAACATTTTTTGTTATCTTTAACAGCACTAGCCAGATTGAGGTTCTAGCTGTGCTTTGGCCCTTCTAGGTTTTTCCCTGCACAGCCCCACGGCAAACTTGTATTCCTCCTGAGTTGCCTGACCCTTCTTCCAAAGACCATAAACTTTTTTTTTTTTGAGCTCCAGCTCTTAAGCACGAGGGCAGCGTTTTGTTTTAATTGTTTAATAATGTGACCTATATCCTGCCTCTTTCAACCTGCTGGAGTTCTCAGTCATCTGAGCTCACTAACAAATTAAGAACCCAATTTCAAAACTGTATTCTGTGTCCAAAAGCACACATCTCTCTATTCTGCTCCATATTTCTGGTGGGACACTGACTTAGCCCTTACTAAAAAGTAACTTTGGTTGGCGTAAGTAGCAGCAGCTGCTGTTGTCAAAGGCCAAAACACGTCAGGTCTGGTCTGTAAGTGTTTAAGGTGCTTGTGCTTTATGGTAACGTCTCCATGCTCGGCCTATCTTCTGCTTGATGCGGAAGCTTTAACATTCACTGTAGTGCAGAGCCGTGAGGGAGCTGCACGAGGAAACCATCCACGCAGCCTGCCGAAAGCTTTCCGCCACGGTGCCTGGGGACTGCATCAGCAGAACAAGGCAAGGAGCTTGTCAGGCAACAACCACCCACGGTCGTGCCAACAGCACGCTCGTTGGCACGTTCTCCAGTGCTGAACAAGTGAGACCTTGACCTTCAGGCCTCGGCCTCTGAGGTGTTTAATTCAGCTCTTCGGGAGGGCCGTGGACAATGAGCGCCAGGGCCAGGGTGGGTTATGCTGGGGTTTTGTTACCGCTTTCTCCTCCCTTAGTCCTACCCCTGCCATCACCTTCTCTGAGCACAGTGGTGAAAAGCGCTGATGAGGAAGGGTGTCACCCTCGAGAAGAGCACCCCGCCGCCTCACGAAGGCGGCTGCAACACGGGCGGTGCGCTCGAAGCCCCTGAGCCAGCGCGGCTACCCGGGGTGGCCCTGTCAGCGACGGGCCGCCGCCCGCGGGCTGCCCGCCACCCATTCCCCCTCACCCCGCTGGCCCTGCTGAAGGGGAAGCGCGCCGTTTCCCTCACAGGCGCCGCCGCTCCCCCCCCCCCCCCCTTCCCCCCCGCACCGAGGCGAAGCCGCTCTCTCTCCTCCGCGGGCGTCCCGCCGCCCTCGCCCCTTACCCGGCGGCTCGCCCCGGGGCGGCCGGCGTCCCTCGCGCCTCCCCCGCCCCCCCGCCCGCGCACGCGCCGGCCGCGCGCCGGGGCCCCACGAGCGCCGTCCGTCCCCGCGCGGCAGCGCCGCCTCGCGCAAGGCCCCGTCTCCTCCCCCAGAATGCACTGCGCCAGGCAGCCTTTGAAAAAGCGGCGCGGCTCGTTCAAGATGGCGGAGTTCGATCAGCTGCCTGACGAGAGTGAGTAGCGACCCGTACCCCCGCCGCCGCTGCCCGCCTGCTGCCGTCGCCGCCTCCCCCCCGCTTCCCTCCCCTGGCGGGACACCCGCGCTGCTCCCCGCCGCCGGGCCGCCCCTCCTCGGTCTCGTCGTGGGCGCTGTGCGGGGCCGGAGCCCGAGCCTCCTCCCTGGCAACCGGGCCGGCCCGCTTCCCCCCCCACGCCCGCCGCCGTCGCCCCGTCGCAGCCGCCCCTCCCGGGGGAGGCCCCGGCCTAGCCGGTGGTGCGGGGAGGGCGGCAGGCGAGGAGCTTCCTGCCGCGGGCGCGACCCCCGCTGCCCTCGGGGGTGCCGGGGCTGGGCCCCCCTCCCCGCCCGGGCGCGGCGGCGGGGCTGGCCGGGCGTCACCTGCTGGGTGGGGTGCGAGGCGGGGGCGCGGGAACCTGGACCTGGTCGGGGAGGGATGAGTAGGGCGTGAGTGTGCAGGGCACGCCTGACGGGCTTCCCTGTCTGCGGGGGTGAGGGCAGTGCGGGGGGAAGGAGAACCCTGTCCCGGGGAAGGGGTGAGTTCCCTAGTGCTCCTGTCCGTTGTGTCGTCTTAGCGGAGAGGGAGGGGTTTTGTATTCATAGCATGTGCTGTGTACAGTGTTGGCACCTCTGAAGGGCTTGGGAGGGCTGGGGCATGCATATTGCATCTAGGGGGCACTGATAAATATAGAGGAAAAGCTCAAAAGACCCTGCATTGTGTGTCAGTAGGTAAAAGCTAGTCATATATAGGAGTAGAGTATGAAAACATATCCTCACAAACATGCAGACCTATATGTCTGCTTAGGTTTTGTGTGAGTTTGGTTTTCAGTGCACATAAGGATTAGGTAAAAGCTTAGGCATTGGTAAGAAAGGTGCACGTGTTGCTCTATATATTAATGCATAAGGTGCTTGTGTGTTATAGAAGATGGCATTCCATGTAAAATGCATCTACATGCTGCCTCAATATGTTGTCTTACAAAAAATGCAATAGGATGTGGGAATACCGAGTTTTACAAGTGAATAATTGAAGGTACCACTATACCAGAAAGAGAAGATGTGATGGGTAATAAGGGCACGTAAAGATAAAATTGGTTGTGTTCTTATCTATTTTCCATGCTTTGTGCTCTTCTGCAGCGTTGGAAGTAAACAATGGGACAGCTTATGTGTGCTGTGGATTCTAGATTAATTGTGACCATGTACAAGAAGGCCCTTGAGCTGCTTGCTGAAAGAAAAAAGCGAGGGTTCTTTGATACTCAACAGAGCTCTAAGCTGAGTTGGACTGAACATTAAAAAATAAGCTAAAACCAAACCAATAAAATCCCCCCCCACCCAAGACAAAGCCAAAAAAACCCTCACTACCACAAAAAAAATAAAACCCTAATGATTCAACCCTTTATGCTGGCTTTTACCCTGTTACCCTTTTGCTTCTAGTGATGCTCTAAGCATGAGTAGTGATCCTCAATCTGAGAAACCACAGGGTGCAAAATAGTGTGAAATCAACGACTGGTATCTATCCTATGCTCTCACTGTCAATGCTGTATTTTATGTTCTGGCACCTACCCCTGAAGACAGCACCTAAGTAAAGGAGATCCAGAGGCTGACAGAGGAAAGGATGGGGTTTTTGTCATGCAATTTGGAAGGCTGAGGTGGTTTGTCTCACAGAGATGATGTTGCAGGTGGGAATAATGAATAAGAGAGAAAGAATTGAGCAAGCATGGAGCATTGCTTAGATAAAACACGTGCACAACTGTGTGCAGGCAGAAGTAGTGCATTAGGCTACTTCCAGATGCTGTTTACATACAAATACTTACAGAAATGTGTACTCCAGATGAGTACTTCCAAGTTTTTACAAGGTGCATGACATTACTGTTAGTGACTTCTGTGTGCAGGACAGCATTGCCAGCTCTAAAAATTGTGCATCTCTATAGTGTTCACTTGCACGCTCGCTCCTGGGGCGCTTGTGTAGCGTCTTTGCAGACTTACGCGTGATATTCATCACTTACACACAGGAGGCTTTGCGTACAAGTTACCCGCTGTGGTGGGTGCGTCTAACAGTGCTCTGCGCATCTGCGCTCAGTTGCGCGCACGGAGCGCAGCCCCGTGTGCGGGTCGTGAAAGCTCAACCAGTGTGTGCTGCAAGTCAGAGGGGCATCGTTACTGCCTGGCAGGTGGCTGCTGCTGATACCAAGCGGTGGCCATCGTGAGCGCGATGGGTTCTGAGAGCTCACTGCGGTTTAGAGACCAGGAACAGGTAACGTGTATATTCACAAGAAATCTGTATATTCACAGGAGCTCTTTGGAGAGAAACGCCTCTTGTTGGAACTGGCTTGTGGAATAGGGTAACGTCTCATAGAGAAAAGCCCCTCTGTGTTTTATGGGCTGTGTTCTTCTGAGGGGAAAAATAACCTGACTCTTTATCCATGAAGATTTTGTTGTATTGATCCACGTGTGGAATCTGTCATTCAATTGATCAAAATGCAGAGGATATTTAAGTTTACTGTGGAAGGGTTTCTCTTCAGTGGCTTCACCCTTCAGCCTTGTAGATTATATTGACAGTAGTCATCAAGTTGAGTTGAGTTTTGATAATGGGTTTCAGTTTAATGGTTTAAAGTCCTTACAAAAATTACTCTAACGAAATTATTCAGCTATTTAGGAAAATATATAGACTAATAACCATTTCATTGTAGGAGTTATTTTGACTGTTGCTTTCAAAAAATGCTTTTAGAACATCCAAGAAATTTTAGACTTCTTTCAGAGGCTGTCACTATCTGTTGTTGTTCCATATACAGCTCTAGCAGAACTGGGCTTACATAAAGCATTGTAAAGCTTTAGATGAAACTGTAAATATGTGCCAAGCTAAAACTAGGGCATTTGGTAGTTTCAGTAAACTTACATGCAACAGGGTAGACGTATTTTCGGTGGCACTGGTTTGTGTATCACCATGCAAGTTCATGAGCATAACTATTTCTGTAGCAGAAGATTCTCAGAGAGAGGTGACTCTGAGTTGAAATCTGCATTCTGGCTATTCTGTGTGGGCCTCTGTTAGTATTCCAACAGCAGTCAAGAGGAAAAACAGTTAATGTTCCTACATCACCAGAGTCTTTGTTTTAACTGAACAGCATTATGAAGGATCATCATAAATTAAGGATAGAACTGACATTCTCAGTTTAATACAGCTCAGTCATGTATGCTGTACTAAATTAGAACCTGATTAATACAAGTCATGGACCAACTGAGACAACTCTAATTAATAATTAGCAGTGTTTTATTGCTTATTGGATTTATTTTTCACTAGAATGGACAGTTTAAGTTACTGTTCTTCCTTTTGCCGTGTCCATCTTCCAGAGAAGGCACTGTTTCAAGAAGGTGACGTAAATTATGAAAAATATTTTTTTGCCTCTGCCACCTTTATATCCTTGCCTATGATTGCACCAGGGAGACCTGACAGATTTGTTGCTTCACCTGTAACAGGTACCAGAGCGTGCAACTTGCCTTCACTCAGGATTGCGCTCTGTTGCAGACCCTTGCCAGCACTGTCATTGGTAAGGTTCTGCTCTGGAGGTGAAGCATGTGGGGTGTGTATTTGTGGAGATAATAGGCTTCTGCTGTCCTGACCTTGCCCCCAAGGTTTGTATTTATGCAAGTTTGGTGCAAGTAGGGGATGTTTGGGTTTGGTTTTTTTTAATCAGATAAAGAGGGGACTTTGTGTTTTGGTGAACTGCTAGAAATGTGAAAGTTTTGCTTGTGCTTCCATTCCTATTCTTTCTAATTTTGGTGAACTGATTGTTTTTAAAATACACTGTAATTATTGTACACATAGTTCTTTCATTGCCAGTCCTATACTTAAAATGAAGATACAAACTCAGTCCTGACTGCTTTAACATTGACTTCATATGGCTTTCAGTCTGCAACTTAATTTATGAGGGATGATAACAGTAAGCATTGCAAAATTGGTTTTGGGATCTTCCATAGGGGTATAAAAGTATGTTCCTAAAGGAGAGTAGTTCAGAGATGTGCTTACTTCAGGGAAGTTGGACTAGAAGACCTTTAAAGATCCCTTCCAACCTAACGCATTCTATGACTAACAGACTTTCAGATTTATATATAGTCCCTGTGAATTTTCTCTAGCATACTGTACTTATAACTTTTTTAACGTGAAAATTTAGTTATGGTCTACTACTTTATAGTAAACACAGCATACTCCATGACAAGAAAACTGAATTTTTGCAGTGTGGAAATAACTGTGCAGTTTCACTTTCAAATTGGAAATCTGATTAAGTGGAATTTGTCCCAGAGTAGTGTGATAGCACCTACTTGCCCTCTGGCAAGTTCTGTAGCACAACTGGGCAGTGAATGTTCCTTAACCCAGCAGGGAGATAAATACAATGCATGTAGTTGTCTCTCGTAATATGTGCTTACTTTATCTGCTAAAGTTGCTATTGTTCCATTCTTCTCTAAAGCTGACATTCTGTCTTTCTGAAATGGATAAGGCTTCATGAACAACCTAAAAAATTAAGAAGGTGGCAATGCCAAAGTTTTGAGGCCTTTTCTTACTGGTGCTTCCAGGTAGAGGGATATGATACAGTACCTTGGGATTGAGCAAAGTCCTGTGAAGAAAGAACAATTTTGTGGCACATCCTCTAGCAGAGAAATTCTGGAATATTAAAAGGTTCCAATTGCAGAAGTACTTTAAATGGTGATTTATTTTTAAATTTATATAAATATATTTTTATATGGATTTATATTTTGGAGACAAAATTAGTTTCTGCAGACTGTTGGATTGGTGCCTGATAAGTGACTAATTTTAGTCAGTGCATTTTCCCCCTGCCCCTTCTCTCCTGGTAGTTTTTAGTGGAGGTAAGTGTTGGGCGATTTTACTGCTGCAATCCATATGCCTATTTGTCTTAGAAGAGGGGAAAAAAACAGTTGATGGTGTTGGAGTGTTCATAATGCTGCCCTTTCTCTGGCAATCTTATTTGTGGATTATTTGGTTATAGAATATGTGCAGCAAAGCCAAGGTGAGACTGGGATAAGACAGGCCTCGTACTGATGTGACTAGAAGACTGTCCTAGTCCTGGCAGGGGCTGAGCTCTGCAGACAGCCGAACAGGCAAAGCAACATCCTGATACATTGTTTTGTACAAGTGAGTTTGAATGAGGAGCACGCCTGGCATCAGCTCTGTGAAACTGAGAGTGGGATGCAGGTTTTGGTAGAAGTGAAAGCATGCTTAGCAAGCTAAATGATCATCAGCCCAGGGCCTCTGCCAGGAGTGAACCCCTGAACTACTGAGGCATGCAGTGTTTCTGTCTTGCGTGTCGGCCTACACCAACAAGTGCCAGGTGAACTGGAGAAAGAAGCCAAACTCTAGTGGTGACGAGCATCAAAGTGTTAACCTTTTATAGTACAAGTACTGAAAACAATATATTGCCAAGTATCCTATACTGGTAGACATTGTTGGTACTATTTCTAGGGGCTTGTGTTTTAGGACAGGTAAAAGAAAGGAAGGGGGACAAGGATCTTTCTGCGTGACCTCTTATCCCATGGATGGAGGCTGCAGCCTAAGGGCAGCACTTTGTGCAGAAGTTGTCTTTACCCTCAGCGCAGCCTTATGTTGTTGCTTGCAGGCACTCTGCCCCTGTGTAGCCAGTTGCTGTGTTCTGACGTTTTCCTGGATAGCTGGAGAAGGGATATGGCACACCTCTTTTGCCACTCCTGTTCTCCAGTCCTGAGAGCACCACTGTGCTCTGGACATTTGAGGCAAAAAATCAGCAAAACTGTGATAGAAAAGCATTTGGGAGATGCTTGAGATTAGTTTTCTGTCTGCTAACCAGCATGCACAACTAATAATTTTGAGATCATATGTGCTGCGTACCTTTAAAATTGTATGTTACCATGGTATCAGTGTATTGTCTGTCGTGAGAATGTAGCATTTCAAAAAGAGGGCTTTGGTATTGTAGTTATCACTTGCACGTGTCCTGTATTCACTTGGCTTGAAAGTGTTACTTATATCCAGTATTTCTTTGTGTATTTCCAAATCCTAATATGTCAGTTTACTAGTGGGCTCATAACACCAGGGAAATACTGATTCATGCTTGAAAGAAAGTTACTGTTGTATTTATTTACTGCTTCAACAAGCCCAAAGTTTTGGGGGAGCTTAGAAGCTACTCAAAGGCAGTTTTTCCTCACATGTGCTTTTTACTTCATAAGCTTTCCTGAATAAGCCATCCTTTTAGTGGCCAATTGTTTGAAATGCTTCCTCTGCTAAAACTACTTGTGCCATGCCTGTGCATGTGAACGATCTCTCAAAGGATTAATAACTTAATCTATAAAAAAAGCTCATGGCTTTTTTCCTTCTTCCCCATGAGTTTCCTCTGTCACAACACTTTAGTGCCAACAATGTAATTTAATTACAAAGGTTTTTAAGGTAGTCATGCAACCAATGTTAAAATAACTGTTTACCTGTACAGGATTTAGACAAAATAGTGTAATGATCTGGGGAGGAAGAGTTTTACATTATGTAACTGCATATCTAAATCCTAGAATTTTCTATATTGGTACAGATGTGTCCTTTTGCACCCACACATTAGCAAAATCAATAGCTATGGAACATCCCTGTGGTTACTTGTAACCTTTATTTTCAAAATTGTAATCAGCTGGTATAATTTAATTATAAAAATGTCTGAAAATACTTTCGTAAATGTGCTTGACTGTTCCTTTTTAAATTTTCAGACCAGCTGTTGAAGCTATATTTGAACTGCTTTGCCCCATGTTAGTACTGAAAAATATATACTGGCATCCGTGACAGCCCATACTGCAGTCATACTCCACCTCTTGTTTTTTATGTAGCTACAGCCTTTTCAAATAAGGGGAGGTAAGATATGCTTGGTTTTAAACTTAAACCAGGCTTTAAATTTTGACAAGGAAAAAAGCTCATGCACTTTTCCCCCATGCCTCAAAGTGTATTTCCATATCAGAAATGCTTTTTAGAGAGCAGACTATTAATGTTACCTTTTATAAGTCTGTTCATATGTCTTGCAGAGCAGTTAGGGAAGGATTTTTAGGTTCTCTTCATGGTAATCCTCTGTATGTGTTCCCTTGTGCTGGAAGCAGGAGTTTGGGGCTAGAAGATTGATTCTTAGTGGCGGTGCTGATGCAGGGTTTGTGGTAGTTCAGGACTCGGGGAGCTGTCCATCCACCAGGCCCAGTACTAGCAGCTGCTGAAGCCAATCAGGTTTCTAGCTAGCCTAGCATGAAAACATCAGGGTCCTTATGCTAGACTTGGTGGGCTTGAGGTTATTTTAAAGTTGATTTTTTTAAATTGGTTTTACAATGGGCTTCCTGAAAATCACTTCTTATAAGTGTTATAAAACACATAAGTACACTTGCTCCTAACTCATTTATGAGTAAGCTCCCTGTCACCACATTATTAAATGCCTTATAATCTGGCACACGGTTCTTTTTACTGCACATCTGTGGTGAACATACTTTACAGATGAACTTTTATTTTTTAAGGACAGAAAAGGCTGTTGTAATAGCCTTACAAGCTTCACTAAGCGTGCAAAGATACTTGGGTTTGAAACTTCTCTGCACTGATTCCATGTTTCCTTTTTGTCTAGTAATCTCTTTAAAAAAGATGTAAACTTGGTTTAAAGATACTGAATGATCCAGCACTCAACATGCCCTTTCATAGTGTAGTCATACAAAATCTGTTGAACTTTGCATTCGTTGCTAGCCTGAATGTATCCAATGCCATCTTCCATCTGATAGGTCTTGTTATGCCTTTCCTTGTGAAAAAGGGTGCAGAGCTATTTACTGTCTTAATTATCTTCCTTTGTAGATACTTGTGATCAGTGCAGATCTTGACCTTCTTTGAGAAGAACAAGATTGGAGTGTCTTGACTTTCTCGTAATAAGGCATGTTTTTAGATCTTCAAATCTTTCTACTAGCTCTGTTCTGAATCCTTTCCTAATTTTTTCAAGCTTAGTCAAGTGTGAACGCTGTGTTCAAGTAATTAATTTACTAACAATATACACAAAGCAGTACCCAATAGAATATTAGGACAAGACTAAGCTGGTCATACAGTTTTTGCTGGAAGAGTGTGCTAATGTAGGCTACTGAAAGCAGGCCTCCTAATTCCTCAGCTGCTGCTGTGGTGAGCTGGCTGTACTTCCTCCCTAGGATGAGGGGTTTTTTTTTTTACTCTTGGTATTAAGAAAAGTCACCTCCAAGGTGCTCTGAAACTGGAGAAGCTGGAAGTAGATTTTGGTTGTAATACCCTAAATGATGCATAGGCCTTATTTCTTCCTTTGTTCCAGCAGTGTGTTTAAGCATTTGATGTTTGTAGAAATGAAATCTGTGTCAGTCATAATAGGTATTTACATTGAAGCATGTGTGTAGATGCAGCTTTAATCTCTATAATTGAAATGCTGGTTAAAAATACTGCTTATAATGATACAGCTGTTATTCAGAACAGAAGTCTGCAAAGTTACTGGCATTTAATGATGCTACAGCTCTAATAATTATTTTAACTAAAATTTTGAGTAATTTTAATAAACTTAATCTATCCTGAATCACTTTGTAATTTTTATTGTTTCTGAAATGTTTTTATCAGTATTAAATATGGTTGGTTTTCATTGTAACACCTAACTGCTTGAAAGATCATCCTAGTTTCTGGTTTTATGGCCCTGGCAGTATGTACAGTACTGCCAAGCTAAATGGAAAAATACAGGGAGATGTACTGTATTCCTTGACACTTGGTGGTACTGCACGTAGCCCCAAAAATAAATATATAGAAGAACTTGACAAGAAACCCCATGTATCATGTTGTTACCTTTAAGGTAAAATTAAGCTTATGGACATCTCTTGTCTTTTTTATATCCTACATGTATTCTAATGCTTTAAGCTACTGCAGTGTTGGTGGTGTTAATTTTCTGTAACTCGTTAGGCTAAAAGTTAAACTATTTTAAACTTGCCTAGATCAGGACTTTCTTATTTGGACGCTTGTATTCCTAAATAAAGATGTCTTTTTCCAGTTATGGTACTTTAATTGCAGGTTAAGTGAAAACAAATGAGCAGCCTTATTCTAGCCCGCATCTGTTGAAGATTAACTATCCCATGTGGAAGAGACCTTAGCAACTAATGCTGTTTCAAGTGGTAATCTTATAAAGCTCAAAGGTAGTGCAGTAACATTCTGGTGTTCATCACTTACTTATCTCTGATGCCTGCCCTGCTCTGCTGACCCACTGTCAGTCTCTCAGGTGAAGCATCAGAGTTTGATGGTTAGTAAAGGAGATTGACATCAACCCCCACATAAAGCTTTGCTGCCTCTTGCCAAGTAGTTTTATTCTCATTGTTAACATACTCACCTTTGACTGAATTGATTGCACTCAGTTCACATGAGCAAGATGATCAGAAAAAGAGGAAAATAATTTTATGTCTGGTCTTCCAGATGAAGTTTCCAGGATATTTCAGAGTAGTGATCATTTCTGAAAAGTCCTTCATTTGACAATCCTGATGACCCTGCCTCTCCATCCCCAATAACATGTACTTTCCCCATGTTCTTAAACTGAGTGTACTACTTAATGCCTGCACGCATTTCCCGTGATCCCTTTTGTGAACAGGGCAGGGAGAGGGATGCCTGTTCTTCAGTGTTCTTCCTGTTACTGTTCAGGGCTGCACTTTTGCTTGGTTGCGGGGTACTCATGTGTTTATGCAAGCACGGTGTATTAGTAGTTATTAGTATGAAAATTCTATGAAATATTTGTTAGTATGAAATATTTTTTTAAAAGGCTGCGATACAGCCTTTTACAGATGGGTTTCATCCACGTGTGCTGAGGGAGCTGGCGGAGGTGATTGCTGAGCTGCTCTCTATCATCTTCAACAGGTCTTGGAGGACAGGAGAAGTGCCTGAAGACTGGAGGATAGCCAATGTCCCTGCAGTCTTTAAAAAGGGCAAGAAGGAGGAACCTAGTAACTATAGGCCAGTCAGCCTCACTTCTGTCCCTGGAAAGGTGATGGAACAGCTTGTTCTGGACGCCATCTCCAAGCAGTTGGAAGAGAAGAAGGTCATGAGGAGTAGTCAGCATGGATTCACCAAGGGGAGATCGTGCTCGACCAGTCTCATAGCCTTCTGTGATCTCATGACAGGCTGGGTAGATGGAGGGAGAGCAGTGGATGTCATCTACCTTGACTTCAGCAAGGCTTTTGATGCTGTCTCCCATGACATCCTGATAACAAAGCTGAGAGAGCATGGGATAGATGAGTGGACGG
Organism: Gallinula chloropus; assembly: GCF_964237585.1. Classification (NCBI taxonomy): domain Eukaryota; kingdom Metazoa; phylum Chordata; class Aves; order Gruiformes; family Rallidae; genus Gallinula; species Gallinula chloropus. Next base: position 71,852,740 of record NC_140087.1, read on the forward strand.
TGAAGTGGGTTGAGAATTGGCTGTCGGACCGAGCCCAGAGGGTTGTGATTTGAGGAACAGAATCTGACTGGAGGCCTGTTACTAGCCGTGTTCCCCAGGGCTCAGTGTTGGGTCCAGTCCTGTTTAATATCTTCATTGACGACCTTGATGAGGGAATAGCATCCACCCTCAGCAAGTACGATGATACAAAGCTGGGAGGAGTGGCTGACACGCAGGAACACTGCGCTGCCATCCAGAGAGACCTGGACAGGCTGGAGAGCTGGGCAGGGAGAAACCAGATGAGGTTCAACAAAAGCAAGTGTGGAGTCTTGCACCTGGGAAGGAACAACCATTTGTATCAGTACAGGCTGGGGGATGACCTGCTGGAGAAGAGCTCAGTGGAGAAGGACCTGGGGGTCCTGGTTGATGACAGGTTGACAATGAGCCAGCAGTGTGCCCTGGTGGCTAAGAGAGCCAATGGGATCCTGGGGTGCATCAGGAGGAGTGTAGCCAGCAGGTCAAAGGAGGTGATCCTCTCCCTCTACTCTGCCCTGGTCAGGCCCCACCTGGAGTATTGTGTCCAGTTCTGGGCTCCCTGGTATAAAAAAAGACAGGGATCTCCTGGAGAGAGTCCAGAGAAGGGCTACAAAGATGATTAAGGGCTTGGAGTATCTCCCCTATGAGGAAAGGCTGAGTGAGCTGGGACTGTTCAGCCTTGAGAAGAGAAGACTAACGGGGGACCTAATTAAAGTCTATAATTATCTGAAGCAGGGGATGCAGGGGGAATCAACCAGCCCCTTTTCAGTGGTCTGTGGGGACAGGACAAGGGGCAGTGACTGCAAGTTGGAACATAGGAAGTTCTGCACCAACATGCGGAAGAACTTTTTCACAGTGAAGGTGACAGAGCCCTGGGACAGGCTGCTCAGGGGGGTTGTGGAGTCTCCTTCACTGGAGATATTCAAGACCCCTCTGGACGCCTATCTGAGTGATGTGTCCTAGGGAGCTGCTTTGGCAGGGGGATTGGACCCGATGATCTCTCGAGGTCCCTTCAATTCTTTGATACCTTTATCATACAGCTCAGTTACAAGAGCTGATTTCACTGTGAGTCATTGTAGAAGCCTATTCCTGTGGGGACTCCAACCCAGCAAAGTTGGTACATCTGAAATGTGTGAGAAGGGCATCAGTATAGTGCAAGTTTTCGCCTTCTGTTTGATGCTTAATCTGTATGTGTTACCTGTTGTAGATTTGAACGGTTTGGGAGATGTGGGTGGAGGTCCTCTAAACCACCAGTGAGTTAAGACTAGTTCCATTTCATATCTTAAATGTTTTTACAAATTGCTTTAAAGAATAGAAACATTTTTTAATTGAGCTTTCTTAATATGTGGTGTAAGATGGGAGCGAACAATATGCTTAAATAAGGGATGTAGGGTTTTTCTTTTCTGTTGCTGCACCTGTATTCTCTTTGACAGTCTGCATCTAACCAAAATGCTTTGTTCTCCTGGACAGTACTTTATTTTTTGGCTCTACAATATTCCCTGGAACATATCCTCTAAGAGGCAAGAATCTCTGGCACTGGTTGTGGTGTTAGGACCTAGGTGCAGGGCAGACACAAGAAAAGGAATTTCCAGACCTTTGGAGTTGAGAAATGTTTTCAGAACAGCTGTTCCAAAGAAAAGTTGACTAAGATAGCAGGGAATGTGAGGGGGAGAAGAGGATGCAGTGCAAAAGGATTGGTTGCAACACTGGAACATAACTGTTCATTTGAGAGAAAAGCATGCATCTGTGGAAGCATGGTCATGTGGAAGTACCCTTTCCCCTGTAACATAGTTGTTTCAAACAGCTAATCCTTAGAGATACAATTGAAACTACCGGAGTGTGAAGGCCCAGTTTTGTCCTTCCTGGCCCAGAAGTATTGCAGAGGCCCTACGTGTGCTGCAGAAGAGGAACGTTGAACTTGTGATGGATATGTTATGCAGCTTGAACAGTTCAAGCAAGCTAAGGAACCCATCTGCATTTATAATAGCCAAATCTGCTGTTCTGAAAAAGAAGGTTCTACCACAGGTCAACTAACTGTCCATGTCCTGACTTGTGAACTAAGCTTAGAGACCATAACTCCTTGACATTTTCCTTTTTGGCTGTATAATATATTTGCAACTGCATCAAGCAAGCAGCCACATGGAAGTATGTAGTTTGCACATAAAGCTTGTTCAGAATTTGCTGTGATAAACAAAAGTGCTCAGCATCTGAAGCTGTTTGGTAGATAGAAGGGAAAAGAAAGAAACATCAATATGCTTTCAAGATTTATTGGGTAATAAACATATAATGCTGTACTTAGTGGCGTGGAGTGCATAACAGGTTTACTCATTCAGCTGTGAAAGACTTAATATTAAACTCCACTTTCTGTTGAAGAATAAATTAAGAATGAGTAGACTCTGCATAGGTTGTATGGTTTGAAATAACTTATGATTTATGTAGACTTTTTGATATATTGCAGGTTCTTCAGCAAAAGCACTTGTGAGCTTGAAAGGTAAGAAATTAATGTGTTGCTTGCTTGTACCCAATCTAACTTTCAGATGAACTTAGTTTCCAGCTTGAAAAAGTTAGAGAAGACAACATTGAAGAAGGTTTTTTGATGAAATGAATGGGTTTATTATGGTTATTTGTTAATTCTGTAGATTAATAATCCTTGGTGGTTGAAACTATATGAGTTGTGGTGTATTTAGCCACTGTTCTTCTGAGTGAAATTCACAAAATGTGTTTCTATTTCTGAAGTACTGCTTAGGTGTCAGGTTTTGGAAGATTGAGGTAATCTTTCCCTTGAGGATAAGATAGGAGGACTCTTAGTGAGACCTGTATATGTGACAAAATTTACAGTAGGAAGGAATTTCACAAAGTCGTTGCGTTTTCTGTCAGTAAACTGCGGGCCAAATCAAAGATCTGTTTCTTATATCTTTTTTCTTTGTAATTGTCTTTATGAACATCCATAGAGAATCTGAGTGCTTATAACCTGTCCAGCAATAGACCTTTCTTTATATATTACAAGGCATCTGTCACACAAGGAGAAAGACATGGTCTGTTGAATATGTTGTAACTAATACAGGTTTGTTTCAGTAAAGTTTGATTTGTTTGTTGGTGTGTACCCACTTAATCCTTTTTCAGAACGAGGAGGAGGCCAGGTCCTGTAGAGATTTACCTTCTCCACTTGCAGCCACAAGGTGTGTGTCAACCTGTCAGTGCAAGTAACTGATTCCAGCAAAGGAGATGTGAAGAAACCCAAATGTCAGGAGTAAAAAACATTTAGTTCATGCTTCTCCTTGTACTGAAAATATCTGACAATCTTTTTTAATTAGTGTTGAGAAAAGTTTGATAAAAATATATTGCAGTCTAAAATCCATTTGTAGTTGAATCCAAATAAGGGGTCACCAGTAACAAGTATATTAGTATATGATGCTATACTAGTTTTTAGATAGTAGTTATGTTAAAGCAGACATATGGGTATGTTAATGACATAATTTCTTCACAACAGAGGGAAGCTTATCCAGTTCGTGGAATGAAAAGTATAATTCTCTGCAGAAAACACCCATCTGGAAAAGCAAGAATGCTGGTTCTGCTGTGGAAATGGTAAGAAGGATAGGTAAAATACCATGAAGTTAATAAAATTTAAGGATCAAGAAACTTGCTTGATATTTATAGCTTCAAATTTTCAAATGCTAAATTACATCCTTCACAAGCAGTCTGTACTGTTTGAATATGAGATGAAAACATGTTTTATAAATGAATAATCAAATTAAATTGTTGATGTTCAGGATAGCTTGAAATAATTTTCTCTTTTTTTTGTAAAGCAAGTGCTGTGTGAGATGTTTGTACTGGATCTACCACCTTGAATTTAGGGATCATCATTTCTGATCAACCGTTTGTTTTATCTCATGGAATATCTCACTTCTAATTATGGCTGAGAACTGATGCATAAAGAAAAGGAAGGGAAAATGTCACATGCATTCCCATCATTATGCCTTCTGGGGAGCAGATTAGAATAAAAATAATGTCCTGTAGTATTCTGATAGGTCTCATAGGTGACCTTACGTTAAAGAACAACCTTGGGGTTGGGGAGTGAAAGGCAATGATCCTGTAGCCTCCAAGGGTAAGGGGTCTGGTGTTTGGATCAATGGTTTCCCCCTCTCTTTTTTAAATTCCACATTGGTGGCTTTTTTCCTCTTACAGCTTATTAAAACATTTCTTGATGATTCTTAACCTCCTCTACCTTGCTGAATTAGTGATTTTTTGGTTTGGTTTTGCCACCAGCTGTATTGCACCCAGTGCCTTGTTTGCCTACATCTGGAATACTGTGTGGTCTTTTTACTGTGCCCTGGAGAACAAATGAAATACCGTCTCAACTACTAGGCAGATCTTTCTCCTACAATCTTCTGGTACCACCAGAAGTTGCGACTAACTTACCAGTTATAACCTGTTTTTTACTAAAATCATTACTTTTTGTGAACTGTTTGTTTATTGGAAGGGTAACATCATGTTGGGAAACTGTCACACTTGCCTTCTGTGCACATAAAGTATATGCACAGCTTCCAGTAGAGTACAAGCAACATGACTAACATCTGTCATATGTAGGTTGTTGTGTGATCTCCCTAAGGGGAGAAACTTACTCACAGAAGGTATTTATTTTGGTAGGATTCACCAAACCTGTGTGAATCCTGCCAAAATAATTACCTTCTCTGTGTAAGATTAAATATACATATACACACACGCACACATGTTGCTCTGTATTTATGCTAGAGAACATAAGGCCTATGAAATGCAGCTCCAGACAGGGACCAGAACTTTGTGATAGCCCTTAGTTACTCCAGGAGTTCATGTCTTAATTTTTGAGGTGTTCCCTCGGAATGCTTATCTTCTCACAGAAACAAGCCTTACTGGTAACTTAGAAGATTGCGTGTGCTAAAGACATGAGCCACTAGCTATAATATTTTTACAAAAACATTTTCAGTCTTTAGGTATGCTGGCTGCAGGTATTAAAGTAGTCAAACTTTGAACATAGCTTTCTGTAGAAAGCTGAGAGAAAGGTCAGAGGATAGTCTGATGTGCTAGCAGTAGCCCATGTTGCTGAGATGTTATATAGTCCTCTGTACTAGCCTGAGTTCCCTCAACACTGGAAGTTTTGCAGGTATGTTGTACTGTTGACTGAGAAGTCTTTCCAAAAATGTCTGACCTATTTAGCTAATGTGGATGATACCTCTTTGTGATGCTTGTTATTTTATTCTCATGTGAGGCACTGGCAATCCAGACTGATGAAACACTCTTACAATTTTGGATGGTTACTTGGAATAGAATTTGGCAGCTTCTGTTGAAGGTTGCAAAACGGTTCTCTTGATCTGAGTCACAGTCTCAGCAAGGTTGAAGGAACTCTTCAGTTTTGTTTAGATGGTTTTGATATTTGTGTTCCCATGTCAGCACACAGTTTTCATCTGGTATGGCCTCAAATAATCAAGAACCATTATATAGACACTTGGGAGAAAAGTACTGTTCTAGAACCAGTGTTTCCAATGTCGAAACTAAAATATGATTGCAAATATTTACTCAGAGCCAGGCTTTTCATCCCGTGGGCGGAATGTTGGGATTATAAAGTCCTGGAGTTCTGTGATGTAAGAGGTTTTATTGTTGAAACAGGATTGTGGATTTGTTTTCTTGTTCAAAAATTAATAGCTTTGACCTTTCTTGGGTTTATAGTTTGTCAAGGACAGCAGAGATGTTATAAAAGAACATAAAATATTATTGAAATTTAAGAATGTTCTTTAGGTTTAGTGAATTGGAAGATGTGAAGAAAAGAAGTTGATATATCTAGGTGAGGTAAAGAGAGAAAAATAACATCCATAGCAAGTAATGATAAACTAATTACTATGTTGTTATGATGTGAGCATTGTTTGGTTACCTTGCCAATATATAGCTCCTCTGTTCAGCGCGTGTCACTTGGTTTGTAACATCCACAAGGAATGGGTGTTTCCATTCATGTGCTGAGTGTGTTTAAGTGTCTAGCACATACAGACACTACTGTTGCTTGAATACACTTGTGTAGTTATATTTATAAAGTGTATTTAACTTGGAGTAAGCAAGGCACCTATCCCTGGGAAAGCTCCGGCTTTTCTCATGGCATAGGACAGATTTTTTTGCTATCGCTCATTAATCAATAACATATTTTTTCAAGCAGAAACTTTAATCAGTCACAAACTTAGTAAATGTCTTTAAGTGTAAATGCTTACTAGTGAAGTTTTATTTCACTTTGTTGATTTAGTTTTGCTTCTGATTCCTATTAAGGGCTTATCTTTGTCATCATTATTCTTTACATTGTGGGTGTTACAGATTTTCATACCCATACCATTTCATAGTACTTTCACCATCTGTACTGAAAGAAGCCAAATCTGCATTTGTTCTGCCTTTACTCATCACCTTTGTGAATAGTTTGAAGTACAAGGAGTGCTGAAAGATGCAGTCATGGAGTTCTGTGAAGGACACATGTTTCAGTTGTGGCTGACTCCGTGCTTGGCCACAAAGTCTTCACGGAAGGGAAACCTGCTTGTTCTCAACACTGACAGCCAGTCGTAGGTCACTCTTTTTGTCCTCGCTGAAAGCATAAGGTTTTTTTGTCATAGGGTAAAACATTGAGGAATAACTAGATGGAAGTATTTTTTCATGATGCATATCAGCAATATGGTTTCTTGTTTTCAGTCAGCCTTCTAATTCTTTCAGCTATAACATCTTTGCACACAAGTAAATTTTAGTTAGCACAAGTTCTAAATTCTCTTTTCTGATATTTCTGCACAACTTAGCCAAGCTTTAGTTTCTTCAGACTTCCTAGCGTTTTGCAGTGTAGGCATTTTCAATTAGTTAAAAAAAAAAACAACAACAAACCCACAGCACTTTATTAGACTATGAGAAATCCTCAAAAAAACTTACTTAAAAAAATGCTTTTACTGAAAACATGCTAAAACAAATACACTGTTTGAATAAATTTTTTTAACCCAAAACTCAGAACAAACTGATTAACAGATGTGCTTATAACCAAAACAAGGACTATTTTAAGCTTAGATACACAAGTGTTTAGACACCTAACTCCTCTGGAAACAAGTGGGAGTTAAGTTCTAAATACTTCTGTGGAACTAGGCCAGCAGTATAGTAATGGGTTATAGTTAGCATTGGAAAGCCTGGAATCTTAAATTCCTTCTCTCAGCCCTTAGATCTCCAACTGCTGGGAGGCACTGTTTATTGTGTTCTCTGTGCCTTGAAACTAACAGCTAACAAGAGAAAAGGCATTCCACTTCTCTTACTGTGAATTCTGTGCATGAACAGAGAAACTGGAAAATTTTTTTCTTGTAATTCATTCTTAATTTTGATACATGCAGCCCTTCAGAAATTCAAAACGGAGTCGACTCTTCTGTGAAGATGACGACAGACAAATAAACACAAGGTCACCCAAAAGAAATCAGAAGGTTGCGATGGTTCCACAGGTACCTACGTGTATACAGATATTTTGACCAAAAAGGGGAACAAGCCTGTGTTAGCTGAAAATTGGAATACATTTGCTTTACAAGTTGTATTATCAGTTTATGAATACACTTGTGAGGAAAGCTGTAGCTAGGAGTTGACCACAGTTCAAAACATTTCTATTTTTCTTCCTCAGTTTGTTTATGTGAGTTCCTGTCCTTTTTCATCCTGGACGTAAGCATACAGAGCTAGAAAGGATTCCAGACTAATTTACCATCTTGCTCCCACAAACAATCCTATCTTGTAGTCTACATAAATTTAGTCAGCTTCAGTTAAAAACTGACTAGGATCCTTGCACTGACTACATCATTTACAAGGCTGCTGTAGAATTTAGTATATACCAACCGTTAGGAGCTTGCTTTAGATTTGTAGCCTAAATGTATTCATGGCCATCTATGCTTTCTTGATCCTGTAATGACAATAAAAACAACTTGTTTTTCTACTCCTCCACTTGACCGTCTGTAGTCCTTGACACAGCACAAAAGAGCAGTTGTAATTTCTTTCTGCCTTTATTTGCTATGTTACATCTCTTAGTCTCAAAGATGTTTCAAGGGAAACATCTCTTAGTCTCAAAGAACTGGCTCTCTAGTACTTTTGTCATCCAAATCACTTCTCTGTACCATCACCTTAGGAGCCTGAATTTGTCACCCTGAAAGAGTACTATTTGAATACTGGTCTTGTTTGCTTTCTGAACTGTACAGTGTAGTGTCAAAGGGGGGAAACTTAACTGTTGCCATTTTGCTAGGTCAATTTTTGTCAGAGATCAGGTCCATGATGTTTCTGTCTGTTCACTACCATGATTTCATAACAATAGGATGGCCTGCGTAATGTTCTAAGCCCAGTTGGTGTGTATTTAAGTATCCAGTTTGGGAGGTCCCAGTGATTGCTAGATAATCACTTGTGAGGGATTGCAGCTGCCATAGCTCACAGATCTTGTTGGCCTGCTAGGCTTTGTTTCCTGGAGTCCAGAGGGCGAAAAGGGACCTGTATCCAGAAGGTAGTGGTTAAGTGCAGCAGGAGCCAGCAAGGCACCTACCTTCTGCTTTATCCTATTATTACTGCTACTAAAGGTCAAAATACTTTTGAGTGTTTGGGGAAGGATAACAACTGATAACAGCACGGAGACTCAGTTAAGCTAATGTTCTCAAAAGACTGCCCTTTTTTTCAGATAAGTTTTTCTTTCTGTAAGTTCCATCCCCCGAACAAAATTACAGAGTTGTTTTTCTACAGTGTTGTTTAAATTCAGGTCTCCGTGTTATACATGTAATCTAAGTGTCTCTTCTGCAATTTACAAAATGGCTTTCAAATGTAGTCAAAACATGATTGCTTATGTCCATACTAGTTACTCTTGCAGCTTTCTAAGAAGCAGATGCTCTGCTCAAAGCTTTGGATGTATTACATTCCTGTGCTAGCTCATCCTCAGTTTGAGTTAGCAAGAGTAGAAGCACTAATGTAAATTAGGTAATTGATGTTGCTGGCATTTGAGCCACAACACCATGTATGCTCACTTGAGACAGTGTTCAGTGCCTCAAACTTCTTTAGTGTGCTTTAGCGCCAGGCTGTTGTTACTGATGCCGTAGCTTCAGTGTTGGAAAATCTTTCTGTTAGAAGAGCTATGTGTAGACATAACTTGTTGTATTGATCCTACTGAAGTTTGTCTTCTATTATGCTTGATTGCATTGCTGATACAATGCAGTAAGGATTATTAGAGATTTACAACAAAAAACTTGTCATGAAACAGTATGTGGTATTAACATGTAACAGTTATTAATGTGCAAGCTTTTATCAAGGAAATCTAGTTTAATTATTTGAATACTCAAAAGATTAGACTGTTTAACAATATCCTTTATTTTCTTATGTAGAAGTTTAATACGACAATGCCAACACCAGACAAGAAAGCATCACAGAAGATTGGTTTACGGCTTCGTAACCTGCTCAAACTTCCCAAAGCCCACAAGTGGTGCATATATGAATGGTTCTATTCAAATATAGATAAGTATGTTTGCTTTGTGTAACTCTCTCTTATTTCTATAGAAACAAGTCATATCCTGAAATTGAGCTGTGAATTTCTGTATATTAATTAGATACTCCAAAGCTTATTCTTAAGTTACTAGTTATTGAAAAATATTTTGTTTGGGGGGTTGGGGCTTTTTGTTTTTTATGAGCAACATAATTGGGTAGTTCCTTGGGTAGCCTTCTGTAGAAAGCCTTCCTTCATAGAAATTATCTTCTTTCTATCATCTCTTTCTCTACTGGACAGAAGATTTTATTCATAATTTTTTTAGTACCCTATGCATCAACTTAGCAGGACACTTAAACTTTTTTTGAACCCTTGTTTCAGTATTACAGGGGATGGGAAGGAGACGGCTTCATAAGATGTTGCTTACCCAAAAACTGTGAATGTTGATTTTGGGTATTTCTTCTCCATTTTCCTGTTTTTATTGTGATTGCTAACATAGCTCTTGGTTGTGACTCTAGCTGTTGTCTAGACACCAGTATCCTCCTTGAACCTCCTAATCTACCTCCTAGACTGTTTCTGCAATTTGTGCCTCTGTCTTTGATGCTTGTTCTCTTACCACCAATGGCAAGGGGGTGTGAGTTGTTTAAAAGAGCCACTTTATTTTAGTCCCCATCATGAAAAACTACAAAATTCTAAAATGTAAAAATCGTTATTGATGAATGGAACCTTAAAATCTGCACTAGTTGACTTGTTGATGAAACGCTAGTATTTAACAAGCGTTCTTTCCCAGAATGTATTCAGAATAAAATAATTACTGTTTTTCCTTCCTATTTTAATCACAATTGCTGTGGCTGCTTTTCTTAACTGGGAAGGCAGTCATAGCAACAGCAAAACATTTTAGTCTATGTTCATCTCAAGTAGAAAAACTATGTGTCCATTTTAGTTTTAAATTCATCATCTGTAGGACTGAATTCCTTTGAAAGAAGTGGTCTTTACTGCCTGCCTCTTTCTCCTTTTCTTTAAAAAAAAAAATCCAAACAAGGAATCCAAACCTTACTTACTCCTGATAATAATTTTAATGTGGCACTTAACAATTGTGATTTTTTTTTTTAACAGCCCAAGAACGTTTAGTTTATTCTCAAACAATTGTCTGTGGGACTTCAGGTTCATCATTAGACTAGAACTGAAGTTTAGCAGGTCATTCTGAAATATGCTTGTAATGCTAGTAAGATATAATCATGTTAAGATGATATAACATGATTTAATAAGAAATTACATATCTTTGAAAGACAAACTTTGTATGATGAGTGATATGATCTAGACCTAAACAGAGGCTTAAAGCATAGAGTAACTGTCAACTGACAAAATATGGCTCACTATACAAATCTCAAAATACTTTAATTGAATTGTCTCATCCAAAATTAAAATAATAAATTTTAGTGCCATGTCTACTATAAGTTTTGAAATATTTTCATCTCTACAATTATCTGTGGTTATGAGATTATTGAAGCTGTTTCAGATGGATTCTCTCTCTGTTGCTGCAGAGGGCTGTTTTTAATAAAATCCCATTGACTTCTGACACAGGGAGATTTCTGAAGAGCTTCTTAATGCTACAGTGATCATAAGCCCTCAGAACCAGATGCAGCTGTAGCTTTCTTGCACTGTTTCCTAGAGCTTCGGATCTTGTGGATGCTGTGGGTTTACAGTTTGCCTGCTTAGGTGTGACAGTAACAACAATCAAATACAGGCTATCTTTGTGAAAAAAAATCCAACAAATCTGTTGTTCTTTCCACAGTTATATTACACTAGCAACAGTAAACCTGGATAAAATTATAATAAAACTTCTACACACTTCCTTGTCTCTTTCCTGACCCTCATTGATCATTCTTTCAGGTTTTCTTTTCATTTCATGCCACAGCTGCAGATCCTTGTACTGCAAAAGTATTCTCTTCTGTTCTTGCCCCTTATCTCCATGCACCTTTCGTCTGTCTTACCACTCCAGACACCCACTTGAAAGAGGTGCTGCTTCCAAGATCCTCTTTGTTCTGCTTTTGAGGGTATTCCCCTCTAAACCCCAGAACCCTGCAGAGAGTGGAGGAAGGTGGATTTATCTAGGATGCAGTTATTCTTTTGTTCTCACGGGGTGAGATCTATTCCAGTTGCACAGAGCCTTTAATGATTAACCTGCTATTAGACGGGCATTTCCATTGCTACTCCCGTGTCTCCTGGGCCCAAGAAGGATGTGGTACTACAAAGTAAAAGGCAGTCGTTAAACATAGATACAGACAGGCTATAGCATCAAAGAGAAATTCCTAAGTTGTGGAGGTAGGTTCTCTGAACTGTCACTTCTATGAGATGGATCCTCAGCATCATCATGGAATCATCGTATGACCCAGTAAAAGTCATACCTGAATAGCTGTACAGAATGACAGGTTGGCTCAATTGCCTGTATTTTGGAACCCTCTGTTGAGAATCTGGATTGTAATTGAACTAATTTATGAAAGTGTGGTGGTGTGACCCTGGCTGGAGGCTAGACACCCACCAAGGTCGCTCTATCACTCCCCTTCTCTGCTGGGCAAGAGAGAAATTATATATTGAGAGGCTTAGGAGTGGAGATAAGGACAGGGAGAGATCATTCCACAGTTAGTGTCACAGGCAAAACAGATTCAACACAGAATAAAAAAACACCTAATTTATTACACGACACACAGAAACCAGAGCTGGATAATGAGAAGTACAACCCCCCCCTCCCCCCATCCCTCCCTTCTTTGCAGACTTTATTTGTGACTTCTCTCTATTTTTCCCTCTGTCCAGGGTGGCACAGGGAGGGAATGGGGGGTCTTGGTCAGTTCTTCATGAGTTGTTTTCCTCCTTAGCCACAGGGCAGGGAGAGCGTTCCTAACACTTTTTTCCCCTGCTCCAGTGTGGGGTCCCACCCACGGCAGAGTCCTCCATGAACCTCTCCAACATGAGTCCTTTCCCACAGGGCTTCAGCTCCACACAACTTCAGCATGGGTCCCTTCCATGGGGTGCCAACCTTCAGGCCCAGACTGCTTCAGCCTGGTCCCCCATGGAGTCACAAGTCCCCCCAGCAAGCCTGCTTCCGTATGGGTTGGTCTCTCCACAGGCTGCAGGTCTTACCAGCAGGCTTCCCACAGGGTCACAGCATCCTTCATGTGTCTCCACCTAATCTGGCATGGGGTCTGTGCTCCCCATTGTCATCGATGCAGTGGGACAATCCGCTCCAATATGATCTTCTCCATGGGCTGCAGGGGAATCTTTCTCTCTGGCACCTGGGGTGCCTCCACCCTCCGCCTTCTTCACTGACCTTGGTGTCTGCATAGTTTCTTACATCTTCTCACTCCTTTCTCTAGTGGCAAAAAGTGTCAGCTTGTTGTTTTTTCTCTCCTATATGTGATCCCCAGAGGCGCTGTGACCGTCACTGATGGGCTTGGCCTTGGTCAGCGATAGATCTGGCCTTGAGCCCAGCTGGTGTTTACTCTGTTGGGCATAGGGGAAGCTTCTAGCAGCTTTTTGCAGAAGTCACCCCTGCAGCACCCCCCTCCTCCACCAGAACCCTGCCACACAAAACCACAACAAAAAGGCACTGCCTTTCTCTTTTTCAGTGTCACATTGCCCTTCCCTTCCTTCTCAGTACCTTGCCATATATTTATGGTCTCCTTCAGCATGTGGCAGTACCCTCATGAACTGCATTGGTTTTGCCAAGGTTTTGTTTGGTGCCTTTGTATATATTGCAAAGTGGGTCAATACCTGTGTTTCCCAGTAGTAATGAGAGGGGGGGAATGTTTTTAAACATCAGTAATACTAAGGCTGAAACAGAACAACAGTAATGAAAACTTTCTGGGTTTGTTTTCAGCTGTATTTTTTTCAGGTTGAATTTATCCTTTGAATAGGAATGTCTTGTTCATATGACTAATTAATACTTTTCAGTGTATTTCCTATTATTTTTTGGAATTTTGTGACAGAAGTTTACTAAGTATAGTTAACAGAGGACCAATTATGTTTCAACAGGCCACTCTTTGAAGGAGATAATGACTTCTGTGTATGCCTGAAAGAATCTTTTCCAAATTTGAAAACCAGAAAATTGACAAGAGTAGAATGGGGAAAAATCAGACGACTAATGGGAAAACCACGGAGGTAATTTTTTTTCCTCTTCATTCATTTCAAGTAATAACTACATGTAGTTTTGATTTTACTGGAATTGTTTATCCTAAAGTAATTTTACATGCAGGTAGTAAAGCAAAATTTTACCTGAGTAGAAAAACCTTTCATTGGAAAGGTGATATCTAAGCACCCACCCAGCTCCCACCATCATCCTGTTCCTTGCATGTGTGTGTCCAGTCCTTGTTGCTCTCATGAACCTGTACTTGGAATGTTCTCTCCCCACTCAAGATAACTGAGTGTCCAAGGTAGGACATTCTTGCTGCAGTGATTCCTGGCATGGAAGACAGGCAATTTTTTTCACTGTTGGTTTGCTGGTTTTTGGGGTTTTTTTCCTGGATATAACTAACTCACCATGGGGAAAAGAAGTACACATTTTCAACTCATTTATTTTAGAATTTTTAAATCACTTTATAGATCCTCAATTTTTCCTGGCTTGGCTGCCAAAACAGAGAGGAGAGAGTCACCCATAAAGTACTGTACACTATATAGCGGAAGCCAGAATTTAATGAAGGGCAAGTCTTTTTTCCTCTAAATTAGAGTTCTTAACTTTTTAAACTCACTGATGCAGTTGAGCCTTTTCACAGAACTGTGTATAAATATATGAAGGGGGGGCATAGAGAAGAGAAGATCATACTTTTTTCAGTGTTGTTTAGAGGCAGGGTAAGAGGCAACAGGTGGGCATAAACTGAAACACCTGAGGCTCAGTTTTAACATAAGGAAAATTTTACTGTGAAGGTGACTGAGCACTGGCACATGTTACCTGGAGAGGTGATAGAATTTCGGTCCTTAGAGATGCTCAGAAACTGTCTAGATGTGGCTCTGGGCAGCCTCCTGTAGGTGGCTGTGCTGGAGAGGTTGGAACAGATGACCTCCAGAGGTCCCCTCCAAACTCAACCATCCTGTTGCATAAGATCAAAAGAAAAAGGTGTTAGTGGTGTTTCAGAAATAAGACCAGTTTATTTCCCAAAATGCAAGTAGTAAAGCACTGAATCAATTTTATAGATCACTGTACCAAGTCAGATTATATTTTGACTGTTGGAGGCTGTTTCATCTCCTGAACCTATAAACAACTTTACTGAACTCAAAATTGTCAGTCAAAGGAAGCAGCAGAGCCAGCTTAAAAATAGTTCCTTTTGGAAAAAGTGCTGATGTCATTTGAGCTTAACTGGGGTACTTCTCAGGGTTTTTTGTGATGCTTCCTACTGAGGGAAATGGCATTTTTTTGTAGGTTAAATCATCACTTACTCATTTGACTTTGGCAAAAAGTGGGCACCATCATGGAAGATCAGTTTGCTTCATGTCAGACCATTGATAAACCTTCCTGCTTTTTTTTTTTTTTGAGTGGTTGGGGGAGTGTAGTTGGATTTGGGTTTTTTTTTTAAGCTATCACATAGGTAATTTGTTTTTAAAGAGAGACTCATGGAGAGGCTAAGGAACCATAGGTCTAAATGGACAGTAAGTTATTTAATCTGAATTCTAAAGAACAGGTATTTGACTGGATATAGTCTTGTTTGTTAACCAAAACTTTGAGTTCTTGCTTTTGACCAACATAAAATAATCATTCCTGTTTGCTTTTTGCTTTTTACTGTTGGGCTTTTTGGTTTTTAATTATTAATTGATAGCCTTTTTCAAGATGACCAGAATGGACTTTGGCCTTAGTTCTAAAAGATTTTTAATTCTAAGTCATTTAAATACTTTTCCAAGATCGTTTCCATCTACTTCTAAAGCAAAGAGTTTGTTGCTGTTCTGTTACAAATTTCTTATTTCTGCCCTCATCAAGTGCAAGTGAGCTGAATACTATGTGAGTACTGATACCTCCCCATGAGGGAAGGGGACAATAAGACACTTTGTATCCACAGTGTTGATGGTAGAGGATAATAGTATCTCTGTGTGGTAGCTTTGCATGTGCTTGTCGTCTTTTGTCTTCTGCTACTTTAAATGTCCTATCATACCATCAACAGTGTGGTTGATTGACACAACAGTATTCTCCATGGGAGCCTGCAAATCTTGTAAGGTTCCAGTAGACTGTGGGAAAAGATGTGCTTCAAGAAAAGGAAGAGGTAATAGTCTCGTGTACTTTGTGTGAACTTAATTGGTGTTGTGAAATGGCAGTGGATACAAATTAAGCTCAGATATGTTTGTGTTACCACTGTGTGATGGTGATGATGAAGATAAGGTTGCAATCTGATCTGTACCATAGTTTTAATCTCCAATTTTCATGGGCATGGCACAACTTTGGGATAGCCTTTATTAAATACATTTGGGGGTCACAGGGTTGGAGACTTCATTTAACAGAAGCCACACAAGTTGCTTATCCATGACCTACAGCATTCAGAATAGAAACAAGAACATCTGAGCTAGCCATAAAATGGTAATTACTGTTGTAGAGACCTCAAAGATCATTGATCAGTATATCAGCATTTGTATTTCTAAGAGCATGGATGGTATCTAATGCTCCTGATGCAAGACCCTGGACATGTTTAGAAGGACTAATACTAGTCACATGGCTCTCAATTTTTTTCCTTTTCTCTTTTTTTGTTGTCTTGCTGTGATCAGTCACTCTGTTCTCCTCAATAGAATTGAAAAAGTTCTGACCTGAATTTTGTACTTCATATTCACAGCCCATGGCAAACATTACTTCACACTTGTTCCTCCCCAGTAGTAAATATGAAGCAAATTGTATCTTTAAATAAGAATACCCAAATAAGCTTTGTGTAAGTCTCCAAACCACCATTACTCTCTGCCATATCCCTTTCAGGATGTTTTGAATTCCTAATGAGGACCATTAGAAAATACACAACTCCAGGTAAACACATTCTGCACTTCACTGGTAAACTGGTGAGTGGAACACACCTACAGTGGTTCAATCTACTGTAGCATTTCTAGACTATACAAAAACGAGTGATAAGTTTTGCAGGGTAGTGACTGGAAAGCCTCGTAAAGGAACACTCAGTGCAGTGCATCACTGCATGTACTTGACAGAAATGCATCACAGCTTCAATTCTTTCATTTTCGTTTTCTATTTTGTGTCTTAATTAGGACTGAGATCTCATTTTGTTCACACTATACACATCAGACAAAACAGATTGTCTGTGCCCCGTATAACATAGAAATCATGTATAAGATAAAAGGCAAATGATCTATGCATAGAGATAAGTATGAAACTGCTGGTTAGTTTGAAAGAAAATGGCCTCAGCATCCCAGCAGCTTAGATCTTACAACTTTCTCATACAGATTACACAGAAGAGGAATTTTGGAGAATAGTTAAATGGCTTTGTGGAAGTCTGAGCAGTATACAGAAGAAAGTATGAGAATGTTTATTTTGGCTTATAATAAGAGAGTAGTAGAAGAGTTGGAAATAGGAACTGACTGCTCAGTATTGAGAGAGAAACAGCGAGTAAGATGTTGAAGGGATTTCAAAGAAGATGTAATTTGCAATGTGGAAGGGGGAACTACTGGAGGAGTTATCAGTGTCTTGTAAAATAGGACTTTTTATACATCAGTACTCAATACTTAACTGCATGAGTTTCCCAGAAAATGTTTAAATTGTATTTGACTGCAGCAAAACAATTAACAAAGGTAGATAATTACTTCATAAATAACTGCTTCTGCAATTAAGCAGATGTACAGTAGCATCCATACTCCTATATTAAATTCTTTCTTTCATTAACACAAGAATGATTTTTTTTTTTAATAAGGAATGAGAGATAGGATTCAGTCTTTAATGGTTTTGTACTTTGAGTATCTCTTGTGCATCATGCCTATTCAGTAGGGTAAAAGTGAAAACACATAAAACCAAGTAAGGACCTTGGGAGCAAGTCTTCCATCTTTAGGGAACATTTTAAGACACAGACCCCCAGAAATGGGGGAGAAGACTAGTCTGCTAGAGATTACTTATTTACACAATAGCCCAAGTGCAAACAAATGTGTACTTTGACTGCAATCAATCTCAGAATAATTCATCTGCATAATAGATTTTGTGGCTGAATTGTACTCTGCACAGATAGAAAGAAACGGGATAGAGAAGTGCCCTTTTGTGTTCTGAGTCTGGTGTCCTTTTGTACTGTTAGCTTAGCTGAGATAATGAGCACATGTGAGAGGGATCTACTATGCATTGGTAAATGATGGCAGCCAGGGGTGCCAGCAAGTCCTCCTTACGGGCACTGAACTGGCATGCAGAGTAGACTGTATGTGGGACCTGCTTTAGCTTTGTTGTAACACCAGGTGGATCCCTATAAGCAGAAAAAGTCCTGAAAAGCTGTACTCTTCTGATATACTTATGCAGCACCTAGCATTCCTGGGTGTTATTTTAAAATAAACTGTTGTTTTTAGGAGTGGTAATGCTGGGGAGCAAGACTAATTCCATTCAATGAAATCCTTTTCGCTTGAACACTTCGCTCCAAGCTCTTTCATTTTCCTTCACTGATTTGTAAACTCCGTATTTGATGCATCTTTGCATACACAAGTTTTCAGTGCTTTACTTAAGTACAATTTTACCTAACTGTGTTTATAGGTGTTCCTCTGCATTTTTTGAGGAAGAGAGATCAGCATTAAAACAGAAACGGCAGAAAATAAGACTCTTGCAGCAGCGGAAAGTTGCAGATATTTCTCAGTTCAAAGATCTCCCAGAAGAAATTCCATTACCACTTGTAATAGGAACAAAAGTTACAGGTAATTTCTTAAAAACAAATCAGCAGCCAAATGTTTTGCCAAGATTTTAGTAAACCGTAATATACTTGGTGCATATAATTAAAATAAATTTAAACCATCAAATATTGTATGTTTTTGTTAGCTCACTGGGAAGGTGCCTATGTGCCTATGTATTGTGGGTTTGAGGTACAAATTTAGTATTGTTCATTATTTCTGCTGCTCAAATTGTAGAAATGTTTTTTGTGTAGTATATCTAACAAATCTTAGAGTGATAAGCTTAAATGTGAAGAGCTGACTGCTGTCTGAAAGTGTCAAATCTAACCTAATATAAAACTTGAGCTTTATTTTTCCATAGATACAAAAATATCTGTTTTGTAACAGATACACAATTGATCTGCAGTGTAGATGGACATATGTACTAAACAAGACATTAACTGAGAACACTTGATGCCTAACTGAGAAAGGAATATTGTTTTAAAACGTTTCACAAACTTTGTTCAGTTATTTTATAAAACCTTGAAATCCTTCATCCTGTCTGTCTGATCCAGATGCTTTTCACTGAAGGGTGGTATCTCCCATCCAGGACAGTGCTGCTCATTGCTCCTTGTGTTCTTTGTCAGCACTGCCCTTAATTCTTGCTGAGGAGCAGGCATGCTGCACCACGATGCCTCTCCTGACTCTCCCAGAGCTGCATCCTTGAGCTGCATTCCTCAGTGGTGTTTGCTAAGTATGCTATCATCACTGGAAATTATCAAAGGGAAATTATATGCAAAATATCTGAAAATGTTTTTTTTTTTGCCTGCAAAATCTGTCTGTCAGAAAGTATTGGGTATTAAATACTGGTTTATTTAGACATAAGTGTAGCACTAAGCATTAGATTTGGGACATACCGGCCTTGCAAAGATAAATGCGACAGGTTTGGGTAGTGTTTCAGTTGCATACAATTATCTTTCTGGCTTTACTTTTTTCCACTTAAACTGCAGGCGTCAAATAGACATACAAAGGGTAACTAGCAAAAGATGCATCGAGTCTCTCTCTTCAGTAGTATCAGAACACTCCAACTGGTTTGCTCATTGTTGGTTTCTTTTCAGCACGCCTGCGAGGTGTCCATGATGGACTCTTCACTGGACAAATAGAAGCCGTAGACACGCTCAACGCTACATACAGAGTGACTTTTGACAGGGCAGGTCTTGGAACGCACACAGTCCCTGATTATGAAGTTCTTGTAAGTATGAATGACACGTTCTTAAAAGAACTACAGTAAAGCATACAGTTGTAGATTATTTTTTTAAATTAAAAAGGAAGAAATTAAAAATATTGCATCCAGGTGGTATTGTCATAAAGTAGAAACAAGCATAATGGATGCATGGGAAATTCCAGGGGAATGAGCTGCTTCTGTCTATGGTTTTATAGAACAGGAGAACATGTGATAAAAATATAATGGTTCAAGGCAGAATAATTACAACAGTTGGTTTGGGAAGATTATAATAAATAGCCCGAATTTAATGTGAAGAACTAAAATGTGTAGTGTAAGATCCCAAAAAAATGTTCAAGAAAACCTGGTGGTTTGTAACTTGCCAAAGCCTGGGAAGACCTGTGGTAGCTGCAAGCAAGTATTATGAGTTGATTGAACCTCGTTTTGAAACTTCTTATGATAATGAAGCTACCAGTGGGGATGTTGCTTTGAAACAATCCAGGCTTATTTCCTCGCCCGCAGGCTTTTGTTCCAATTTCATGAACTCCAGGAATTTTTCCTACTAGGCAGTCTGACCTAGACTGCGGCTTTTCAGAGGAACTCATGTTCTTTTGTGTCGTGTGTAGTGCTGAATCTACTAAGGACTCATAATTTGTGTAGTTTCTGTTGTGATCTGTGTTCAGAGCCACCGCTGAACCCCTTTTCAGTCATGATTTGTCTGCACCTTGCCAATAAAATTTTTAGAAATATTCTTGTAGGTTTTATTTGAAGTGGTGCCATAACACTTTGAAAACTCCAGCAAGGGAATATGATTTTGAAGCTCTGGCAAGCCTTAAAAGCAAGACACTAATCTCTTAATGTTGTTGGGTTGGGGCATGGATGGACATGACAAGTCCTGATTCCAAAAATAAATTATGTATTCCTAAAGGTGTGTAAACAATTAATCTGCAGCTGAAGTGTACATCCTCCTTTTTCCTGTCTTGCAGAGTAACGAGCCTCATGAAACCATGCCAATTGCTGCCTTTGGACAGAAACAACGGCCTTCAAGGTTCTTTATGACCCCTCCCCGATTGCATTACACACCCTCACTCCAGTCTCCAATTACAGTAAGCTACTGTTTTCATATAACATTAATTCTAGAGTTTTTTCAGATACATGTTGACACTGTTCAACACTTTTCATATTAGTTTTCTGAGGGTTTTGGACAAGATGATAAAATGGAGCTTGTTTTGAGAGGGATTTGCTGTTACATGCTTTTTCTTCTACAGGACAGTGATCCTTTATTAGGACAGTCTTCGTGGAAAAGCAAAATTTCAGGCACAGACAGTGAAACACTAGGAGGCTTTCCAGTAGAATTCCTCATCCAAGTGGTAAGTGTTAACTACAACTCGTAATCTTGTTGTGTATTGTCCTTCTGTGTTTATTCTGCCAATTCTTCTGCAGCTATATGACCTTCTGTTGATTTGTGACAGATACGGTGATAGCCAAGTTAACTTTTAAAAATATGTTAATAAATATTTCTGTCTTGCTCCCTCCTCTCTTCCTAATTTTCTCACTTGTTCATAAGCTTTGAAATCCGCTGCTCTTCAAGCCGCAAGAAGGTCTTATGTCTCCAAAAGCGTGTCTGCCCCTTGGTCTGAAAAAATATATCACTTCTACTTGCAAACTTTTGTGCAGTGTAAAGACATTTTTATTACTTAAAACATACTTGTGTTATGCAAAGAACACTTGTCCATGTGTATGATCACATTGTATAATACTGTACTTTGTTATTTGGTGTCCTGCACTCTTGGAGAAGAAAGGCATTTATTTCTGAAAGCAAACATTTGTGTTATAGATAAGAAAGCTATATTTTGTCTTCATCTTTTATGAAATAATACCTCAGTGGAGTTCAGAGGAGCCCAGGCAAACATTGTTAGGAAACTGAGCTTCATGAAATATCAAAACTCATTGAAGCAAGCTACTCTTCAGGATGATGGAAGAATGCAATTGCTCATGTCAGCATAGCTTGTGATCTGTGAATGCCTTAACAGTTAAAGCTGTTTTGAATGTGTTAAAGGAGATTGTTTAAAATATTAAGAACTGAGAAATAATGTTGCTAGGTGCTTCTCAAATTTTAAACTGCCTGGGATTGGTGAAAAGAATCCAGTTGTGTCTGTAGTGTTCATGAGACACTAGTATATTGGCCATTCTGCATAATGAATTTTATTTAACAGAATATGCAGGGGTTTAGGGGAAACTTCCTGTATGAAGCTCATTTGGAGAATGATGGCTTGGCATCTAGCTTAGCTAAGAAAATTGAGAATAGATGTAGTTGCTAGAACATTAATGATGTTAAAAATTGAAATGTGGAAAAGACACGGTCTTTGTTTATGCTGCTGTGCTATCTGCAGCTACCGTACTGGAGTTGCTGAGCACGATCAATGAAACTGGGTCACTAAGGTGTATTGAACTTCTCAAGTATTTAGTGTGTCAAACTGATCTGTTTGATATTGCTTCTGTACTTTGGATCTGAAAAAAAGTGTAACTTTAATCACACTTAGTGGTACATTATTATTGGTGAGGAAATCTGAGTTCAAACCCCTAAAACTCTTACTACAAATGGCGTTTTGCAAAGATACTGCATTAATGTGGTTTTTTTGCTTGAAGGTTTTGTTCAAAAGTCTTGACAATCAAGCCACAGGCTTTTGGCATTTGCTGTGTGATCAGTTCAATACTTTATCTAGGGTTTTTTTATAAGGAATTCTGAGGCTTAAAAGAATTTATTGAAAGACTGTGCATTATTTTCATGCCTAGCATTTTAAACATCTACTTTTATTAGAAGTTTAAGGAAGGCAATGACATTTCATGTTCTGAAATACATAAGACCAGTGAATACTGATTATTGGTTTCGCTGCATTCGCCAGTTCAGATGTATTTGTATGTTAATGGTGACTGTTCTGGCCTTCCCTATACGCTGGTGCGATAATTAATATCAGCTCGTTCTGATTTAATGGTGATTCAGAAAATGTCTGAATCAAAGAAGGTTTTCGGGAGAGCTGTTGCCAGGCAGTTCCTTATGACAGGATGAATAAACAGCTTCATGAGAAAACTTTATTTTGGACAAAACAGGAAAAGTAGCACACTGGGAATAAAGTTTCAATTCAGCCCCATAGCTTCAAATTAACTATCATGTGTGGATGCTGACAAATAAATGCTAGGATTATTCTCTTTATAACTTGCAATTGTAAGCAAACATTGGACTTGTAACAACTATTTTAATTATAGCTTTACACTGGCAACTTCGTTTTTCTAAATCTTTATACTAAAAATTTCTCCATGTTTATATTTTGGCATCAGAGTGCTATTCTTTTTGGAGTTTTACTATGGACAAACACATATTAAGAGAAGAATGGCTTGAAAAGTAGCATTACAATATTAAGAATGAAGTCAACAATAAACAAGTAATAAACTTTAAAACCCTGTAGATAACATTGTAGACAGTATTGAACTGAGCAGTCCTAGGACAAACGAGATTGTTTGTTTGCAGGGCTGCTGCATGTCCGGTAGAGGGAACTATGTTGATGCAGCACGTTCAGAAAAGCGATCTGGGTCTGCTGCAGAAAGAGGAGTGATCTGAAATTAAATGCAGGAGGAAAAAACATCTGAAAATCGATATTGGGTTTTTTACTTTGCTGCTTATGAAAATTTTGAAAACTTATTCTGTAGTAAATTATTGCTTTGAAATGCTTGTGTTCTCATAAATATTCTTTTCACTTAAATCTGAAGTACAAATCTAAATATATTGGTTGGGTTGTGACTTAGTCTCTTATAATGTGGAAATAAAAACTCATGTCCTGTTTAATTAAAACAGTGAACAGGATGAGTTATGTTGAAAATAGAGCTATTAGGCAAGACATTCTCGAGGAAAATAGGGTTGAACTGAGCTAAAGAATTCAGTGATGATACTGGCAAATGAATATGGAAGGCTATTTAATAGAATGCACCAATGAGAGAAAGTTGGTAGGCGTCATAGGTAAAGTGAAAGGTCAGGATTTACTGTGGAAAGAATCAGATTATCTTGGTTACCACTGGAGTATATCTGGGAATAGGATGAACAAGTTCATGATCTAAAGAATTAGGGTCCTGCATCCTCAAATATAAAGTAGAAGTAAATCAAAGAAGAAAATCAAAGTAGAAGTGAAGCATCAAATACCTTGCAAGTTTTGGGGACAGATAATAAGTTCTGCATTCAGCTGGGGACTCACCAGGTTCATGAAGTAGAAGGGCTTAGACGTGTTAGGCAGTTGCCGGATGGTGACGACAGCAGAGCTTGATGAGTAATTTTTGGCTGCAGTGGCAGATGGCAGACAAGTGTTTTCCCTCCTCCCAGGTGTTTTTTTTGCCAACGTGAGTATGCATGTGGTATGTTAGAAACTAGATCAGAGAGATAATCCAGCTCACAAGTAACATCTTAAAACTTTTCTCTCTTCTTCCAAATGTATTGTTTCATCATGATCAGTTCCCTGACCGGGTGGTTCATGTAGCTGCAAAAGTGCAAGTGCTGGCTTAGCATGGGCACTGGGGACAGCACAAGGCCAGAAAGGAGCAGTTAGAATTAGAAGAATGATAACCTGTGCAGTAGTGCCACTACATGTCTGACCATGGCTTGGCATCTATTCATAAGAGGCATCTGGCAAAGCATTTGTGGTATAAAGAGAGAAGTACTGATGCTGGTTTACGGATCTGCCCTTTGGAATACTGGTGCAGGCTTCTTGTTCCTCACATTCAGGGAAGATGGCAGGGAATGGAGAAAAGCTACAGAAAGGGCCACAGAAATTGAAGAGATTGAGATTGTTGTTGGAGAGGAGAGTGGAAAGGCTTGGGTTGTGATTAGTCTAGTTATTGAACCATGGAGAAGAGATGCTCCTACAGTCTCTGAATAAGCAGGGGTAAATACAAGGAAGGAGAACCTATATTTAGCAGAGAAACAGAACAAATTTCGATGAAGTGAGCAAGAATCTTTTTAACATGGAATAATTAGCTAGAAGAGGTCCTGAAACAATTTTCCATTAGAACTTTTAAGAGCAAGAAACCTGGCTATGTTAAGACAGAACTTGAAAATTAACAAAGGGAACTATATGCAAGCACGGATGTATCTTGGAGTTCCCATTTCTCCCAGTCCTGTGTTCCACTGCTAGGATGCTGTTAGACCCTTTGAGATTTATAACACTTGAATTCTTTGCTCTATTTATATCAGTAATAAAATTGTTGCTGGTTGTAGTGGAGCTAGGATTTCTCTGGAGGGCCCTAGAGAGCATGGATACTCTTAGGAATGATAGGTGTGTGTTGAGGATACCCAGAGACTTCCACTTCAGCCTGCTAGGTCCCAAGGGCAGCAGAAACAGGGTATTCCCATTATGACAGAGGGAAATGGACAGTGCAGAGTTGTTCTCTATAAAATAGATCTAGTCTCCCTACCAGGTTTTACTGCAGGAATGTACACAAAGGGCTAGTGCTCGGTGAAGAGTGCAGCTGAGAACTGTGTGAGAAAAGATATGTAAGGTGAGTGATATTAATTGTAGTGCATGATAACACCCTTTGCTCTCCTTCAGGCTGCAAAAAGGGAGTGTCTTGATTCTTCAGCCTCTAACTGAACAGAAATTATGTTAATCTTCACGTAGGGAATTTCAGCTGATGGACTTTAGCATTCTTTACTCTAGGGTACTTGAAAACACTTTAAAAATCTCTGGAAAATCTATAATATGACTTGAATTTTTTTTCTGTATCTTTACTTGATGAGCTAAGAAATCATGAAAGAAACACAGATTTTATTACCTTGAATTTCTATGGCATTTTAAAACTGCTTAAGGACCTATTAATTCTAAAAATAGTTCCTTTCTTTTAGACCAGGTTATCGAAAATCCTTATGATCAAGAAGGAACACATCAAACAATTGAGAGATATGAATACAGAAGCAGAAAAGCTGGTGAGAATGCTCTTTTTTCAATTCTTAATGCAGGACATGCTTTAACAGCTAATGCAGATAGGTACAGTTAAAGCTAGAGTATAAATAAAAGCTGAGTATTATTGCTTTCCATAATGTGAAATTTTTTTAATTATTTTTTTAAGGTCAAGTTAGAGAGGTCATTTGTTTCAAATACCATTCTCCTTTGAAAGCAGGATGATTTGGAATCCGATTAATGTTAACATTGGAATAGTCTGTGTCAGTTGACACAAAGTAAGGAAATACTATGCTCTGAGAATCTTGGGTGCAAGTTATATGGCAAGACATTCATCACAATTTTGTTTTGTAGATGGTAGGTACTTATTTAGCTTTCTGGCTAAAACAATGACTCAGTTCAGAGTTTTTCTGTAAAAAGCTCTGAGTACCCTTGACCGCCATTTAAAATTATGACACCAGAGCAGCTACAGCATAATTAGCAGCAGCAGAATAGTTTTTCTTGCTAGGCCTTATCTAATCATCAGTTAGGAAATCAGAATGATAAGAATGCCTCTTCTATCAGTCATGGCTATCAATCAACTTGACAGTAGAAAGCTATCAGTCTCAACCTTCTGCTAGCATCCATTCAGGCAGTTGTCTTACAGTGTAAAAAGGAAAGGATAAAGGTTTGTGGGGAGAAAGAAGAATCCCTTTTATTTCTTGAAACGAAAAGGCTGATTTTTTTTGTGTGTTTAAAATATTTGAATGTTGAAGAATTTGATTTATTGTGGTAAGATTTCTTTGTCCCTTCAGTGATCATGTGCATGTTCTGTTCTGCTTCCTACTGCCCCATCCCTGTGTCTCTGTATTTTTGTTACTTTGTGTTGTGACACTGCTCTTCAAAACCACCTTATTGTTTCAGTTGCCACATTATTTTTTCCTGTGCATCAAATGTTTGGTCTTTAATTTTTTCATATTAATAATTACAATAGATGCAGAAAGCTGCAAAATTAAAACATACCACTGCAACCTGTAACTCTGATACTGACAAATTACTAATTCTTCTTAAGGCAAAGGTTTTTTTAGTTTGTTTTTACTGAGATTAGTACTTCTGCATAGATAAAGAAATCCACAAGAATGACATAGCCTTCCTCTGACAAGAAGCCAGATTTTAATGTGTCACTCAGCTAAGTCTGAAGTTAACTGTATTGTTAATTTCCTTTATTGTTCCACAAAATTGAAAGAGGAAAAAAGCAACAGGGAAGAAGAGGATATATAAATAAGCATTAAATTTTATATGGTTTAGCTCAGTTGTAGCCTAGATAAGAACTTTGAGATACTTCTGAAATTCATCCCTTGCGCTGCTTCCTTTGTAAACCAGTAATCATAAAGCAACCTCTGTTACTATTCCAGGCTGTCCTGATAAAAATAGATACCTTTCTATTGGGCCATATTCTTAGCCTGTCTTCTAATCTTCTTTGTCCCCTGGCAATCCC
This sequence comes from Gallinula chloropus, assembly GCF_964237585.1. NCBI lineage: Eukaryota > Metazoa > Chordata > Aves > Gruiformes > Rallidae > Gallinula > Gallinula chloropus. The sequence continues at coordinate 71,879,679 of NC_140087.1, forward strand.
AACTGTGTGTATGTCGCTGAGTATATGTTGTTTCTCCTTTAAAAGATATTTTCTTCGAACAAGAATCTTCTGATACCAGTCCACTCAAACATCTAATAATAATACATGAACACAAATAAAATAGAATTCTTTGGTTTCATTCAAATATGGTTTAAATGTCAGGCTTCCATAATAATTCACACAACTGTAATGTAATAATTGCTAGAGTAACACCTCTGGTTCACAGCAATCCCTTAACAGGGACGTTTTTTAAATGATGGATCACATATATATAGAAATAAACAGAAGTGACCAAAATCAGAACTGGTGCTGAATGCAGGACATTTTTAGCTGGCAATAATAATAACAAAGTTACATGAGGCCTGGGATGCCTTCAGAGAAGAACCCATTAATGCATGTAACTGCACTTTTCCTATTTCTTTAATAGTTAGCATCTTGACATCACTATACTTGTCTTGGTTGCAGGCTGTAAACAAGTTACTGTGTACATAAACCAGTAAACACTTTTCTGATAGCCATTTGGATAAGCAAATCAAAAAAGGATGGCAAGTTAATTTTTTCACTTGACCTGCAGTAAACTTGAGGTAAAGTCATTCTAGAGAAGCATGTTATATGCTCAGTGACAGTGTTGTGGTTTTACCCCGGCTGAGAGCCGAGATCCACACAGCTGCCTGCTCTTTAAAGGAAAAGAGCCGGGAGAGGGGGCGGGGGGGTGAGGCAAGGGAAGGGAAAAGAGGCAAATAACAACCCCAAAACCAAGAAACCAAAAGGCCTGTGGGTTGGGGTAAGGATAGTTTACTAAGATAGCAGAAAGATAAAATACAACAATGCTAACAGGACTTTAGAGCAAAGAATATATGAAACTGTTGATACACAATGCAGTTTCTCACCGAACCCACAACTCAGGCCGTGCCACCCAGAGCCGTCCCGGAACCTGACTGTCCCCCAAAAACCGTGGGTCCTGGAGCCGCCCCCTCCTCCTCCCATCAGCCCCCTGTTAAACTGAGCAGGACGTAATTGGCATGGAATACTCTCTTTGGTCCGTTTGGGTCACCTGACCTGGCTTCGCCCCTCCTTTCTCATGAATAGAGAAATACAAAGAGCTGAGAAAGTCCTTGACTGTCTGACAGCAACTAAAACCATCAGGGTGTTATCAGCACTGCTTTCATTTGAACTCTCAAACACAGCATTCCATCTGCTGCTACAAAAGAAGTTAACTCCATCCTGACAAAAACCAGGACACAGAGATGGTATCTGCTCCCATCCACTGAAAGCCATTCGTCTTTTGTCTGCTAGTTCAGCTGTTTGTCAGCATTTCCAGATCTTGGGTTGCTTCTGGATCAGAAGTAGTGCTGGTGCTGGGAAGTCTTTCTCTTGTCACTTGCATAGAGTTCCCTTAGCCTTTCCTCTCATGAGGAATTCACAATCGTCTGCATTGGTCACTGAGGAAGGTCTGAAAGTTCCCAATTTTTTCTGTAGGTTCCAGAGCTACCAGAAGTATGTCAAACTTTAGGCTGGTTTCCCATTTGCTCATAGGTGAATTCTGAAGTTACGATGTTAGTTTAAAGCCTATTTGGTGTTTGGGCTTGTAAATCCTTGGAGATCATTTCAGTGATAAAGTTTAATGAGGAACTTTGAACTGATAACTGAAGCCTTAATTTTGAGGGTTTTGACCTGGATCCTCCTGATGAAGGCTCTTGACTTTAAAATTTGCTTTATCTCCTGGGGGAAAATCTTATAGTGTTGTGGTTTAACCCACTGGCAGCTGGAACAATCACACAGCTGTTTGCTTGCTTCTTCCAACTCCTGCCCCTAGTGGGATCGGAGAGAATTGAAAGGGGGGGGAGGATGTGGGGAACTGTAAGACTAGTGGGTTGAGATAAAGGCAGTTTAATAGGACAGAAAAGGAAAATAAAAGTAATATACAAAACAAGTGTGCTGCACAGCACAATTTCTCACAACCTGAAGCCAATGCTCAGCTAGTTCCCAAGCTGCTCCACCTCTGGAATCACCCCCCGCTTATATACAGAGGATGATGTCAGATGGTGTGGACTAGCCCTTTGGCAGTTTGGGTCAGCTGTCCTGGATGTTCCCCTACCCACCCCCAGCTTCTTCCGCACCCCCTGCCTTCTCATTGGCAGGACAGTGTGAGAAACTGAAAAGTTCTTGACTGCTTGGCAACAACTAAAATATTAGTGTGTTACCAACCTGATTCTCCTCCTGAATCCAGAACACAGCACTTTGCCAGCTGCTGGGAAGAAAATTAACTCTAGTCTAACTGAAACCAGGACATACAGCTACGGATTTGACTGTATGAGGTACCTGTATCTCAGACCTTGTGGATGAGAAGTGGTGGAAGACATCCAGCTTATCTCCCAAGAAGCCATTTGTGGAGGAAATTTTATAATATATTCTATGTTTTCAGTTTTGTAGGTATCACCCACTTTTGAGACACGTTCTGAAAACAGTCTAAGAAAAAAGTACTGTATTCTGGGTGGGTGGGGTTTTTTTAAAGTGTACTTGCCCAAAATACTTATGTTACCAAATAGCAGCTCTAGTAACTTGTTTTTGGCAGAACTGTTACCTGTAACAGAAAGTATGTAGCACTGAGTCATTCTCAAGTGACTGCTAATTTGCTAGGCAGCTGTGCATCCCATCCTGCTGCAGAGGTGATCATGGCCATATTTTCCTGTACTGTTCTCCTACTGACAGGATAGTTTTCTGCTCATAGAGTAGAGAGAAGCTGTACCCAGCTACAGGAGAAAGCAGCAGGTCAGACCACAGTTCCCTTCTGTAGCACTTACCACCACAGGTTATCGTGGTGCTTTATGAAGAGAGTAAAAGCATGGTAGTTACTACACAGTTGTCACTTGGAGTTTTAAATTGTGATACCACATTTTTAATGGTTTGTATCATAATATTTTTGTATTATGCATGGGTATTTCAAATATTTAAACATTGTTTTCAGGTGGAAATTCCTTTTTGATGAATGTGCATTAACTTCACTGTGCATTGTCTCTTCCCCAGAAATCCTATTCTATGCCAATAGGCATCGAGTTTCAGAGGAGATACGCAACCATTGTGTTAGATCTAGAACAGCTAAACAAAGACTTAAATAAAGTTCTGCATAAAGTTCAGCAGTATTGTTATGAGGTAAGATGTTGCTGGAACCTGTGTGTACTCGTTGGCTTTGCATAACCTAAGCTAAAGAAAATAATAATTAGAATTTCTTGGGACTGGAGCACAGATGGAGGTGACTGACATGAAACTAGTATTAGATGTATTGGATTCCTTCTCTGTCTCTGCCTTTGTCTGTGTGCCTCTGGCTCTTTTGCCAGAATGCAGACACTTTTGCTGATACCAGTGGCCAGTTTTGAAATAGACCTACTTGTATGTAAATAAAGCAAAAAACACTGTGTACTATATATACTACATGTGTACTCTCTCTGAAAGCATTTGTCACTTCACACATAGACCAAATGCCAAGGATATCTTTACTCTTGACTTCTCTTCCTTATTACCTACACAGCTTGCTCCTGACCAAGGCCTCCAGCCTGCTGACCAGCCAACAGATCTGAGGCGTAGGTGTGAAGAGGAAGCTCAGGAGATCGTGAGGCAAGCAAATTCTTCGACAACAGGACAGCTTTGTGTTGAGAGTGAAAACTTAACCGATCTTATCTCTAGGCTTACAGCAATATTACTGCAAATTAAGGTAAAATGTTTGCCAAGAAATAGTTTCTTCCATGAAATAGTATTAATGCTCTGCTGGTTTCTTTGCGCCCAACTATGAGAAGGCTTTTTGTTTTCTTCTACAGTGTCTAGCAGAAGGAGGTGACCTGAATTCCTTTGAATTTAAATCACTAACAGATTCATTAAATGACATTAAGAACTCAATAGACTCCTCAAATATCAGGTATTACTTTTTAAATATTTAATTCTTAATTATGCATTTTGTGCCAGTAAGCAATTCTTACTGTGTTTTAGAGGTGAACATTGGTTGTAATTAAGGGATTTAATCTGGTAACTTTACTTACAGGAATGGCCCCATTTAAAAGAGGACTTCTTATAGGGAGTGTGAAGCTAGCAATTTTCTGTTTGAAACTAGCAATTTTCTGTTTCACCTATCAGTGAAGGGACCTGAGACTCAAAATTTCTTTTAAAAAGTGCTAAATTGATGCAGCGACAACTAGACTTTCTTGCTTTTCAGTCATTTATGACAACTAATACCTGATTTTTAGAAGGCTTTCAGACTATGAAATCCCCCCAGTAAATACATTGTAAGTTCTTTAAACTACAGAACAGTACAATTTCAGTATTCTTTTTGCATAGCTACTCTGTCTCTTGTCTGAATTTCAAAAGCTGGCACGAGATGATTATGGCTTCCATTAGCAATATTTTAAACCAGGAACCAGAAGAGCAGCCACATTGTGCCAGATCAAAGGCACATCTAGTCTAGATGGGCCATTTTTTCAATAGTTGTCACAGGTAGGTGCCCAAGGAAGCATTATAAATAAATATAAAAAGCAGGAATGTAGTAATACTTGCTTGGCATACACTGCAATTTGTGGCCAGGTTGTTTTTTTGTTTAGATTGGTTATTTTAATTACAATACTGCTAAATTACATAATCTAGAACGTGTATCTAAATATGAAGTATTTCCTTATACTCATATTACTACAGAATAATAGGAGGCTGCACGTTTTTTCCCAAAAGATATTAGGATGGCCTTTTGATTTAAAAATGTTACACTGTTTTATAGCACACAGATTCAGCTAAGGGGATGTATACAGAACGTGATGTTTTCATTTCACTGTACTTCTCTGGCGTATTTTAGCATCTCTTCATAGTATTTTAATTTCATTAACTCTGGTGGTGTTAAAGCCTTCTCTAAAGCAGCTGAGTCAGCAACTCTCGGTTTCATGCAGCTGTTATGTGAAAATAGCCCTTGTACAGTGTCTGTCAAGTGTAGTTGCATTAGTATGTACTACCCTGATTCATAGAATCCTTGTACTGGCTATGTTTGTACCTTAGCTTTCACTGCAGAAATACTCAGGCACAACTTTTAAATGTGGGGTTTAACACTTTTTTTTTTCCTTCTTTCTGTAGTTGTTTTCAGAATAATGTTGAGATCCATGTTGCACATATTCAGAGTGGCCTGAGCCAGATGGGAAATTTACATGCTTTTGCAGCTAATAACACCAACAGAGACTGAAAAAACCTTGTCAAGTGTACAGCAAGTAGTTTTGGAAAATCCTCTTCCTTTATATAGGCTTCACCAAATACCCTAACTACCAGAAGATAAGGGAAAAGAAAACCTCTCCTTTTATTGTATTGTATCTGCTTCTTCAGAAAACCAGCATTACTGGCCAGCGTTATGCTAGATTTCTCCAATTGTTATTCACATACGGTAGTTTTGCTAACTGGTAATCTCTTAGTAATTGCATTTATTATAATAAACTTAAAGACATACTTTCATATAACTTGAACTTAAGTTTTTAGAAGTTCAGATGAATTCTGCACACCTCCTGCTGTTGGGCTCTCCTGGTATGTTAGAAGTGACGAAGAGGAAATGGCTCAAATCAGTAGCCCGGCCGCGGGTCTTTGTTATGTAGAGCCGTGCTTCTGCGGAGATACCTGGAGCTGCCCTTTCAGCCCTCAGGTAGCCTGGTGACAAGGCAGGCCGAGTGTTCCCAGCTGCAGCAGCAGGACACGGACAGCAAACAGAAGCTGGAAGCCTGAGGATGTCGAGCAGGTCTATCGATCAGTCAAGTCTCTCCTTGGAATTTTTAATTTATCATAACTTATAGAAGGAGTCTAATGAAGGAATAGAAAAATGTAACTGGTAACTTTTTAGAAAGAGATTGGTTATGGCTTTTTCCCTTCATGCAGGGCAGAAGTGCTTTAGTTGGTATTTTATATAAATGAATGGTTAAACATATTGTTTTTCCAAATTTTTGTTGGTTTTGCACAACTTTTTAAATTGGATGACTGGTTATCCAATGATACCCAACGTATATAAATATGAAGATTTTTATAACTAATGATAACCAGTGAGGTAAAGTGAAAAGTAAGAAGTGACAACCTGCCTATGAGTATCTTTTGCAATGTTAATCTTGTAAAAAGTGTGTATTGGTTTGTTTTAAAGAGTCTTGTAAAGCTTCTGTGTAATGAATTGTTTCCAGATACAAATTTTCAGAGATAGCTGTAGAGATGGGTTTGATTCTTGTAGATGTCTCATTAAATGAGGCTTTTTATATGTTAATGTATAAAGAATATGTAAACAGGATTATTTTCAATTTTAAAATTTTGTATAGTTTAAAGATGCTTCTGTATTCTGTGTTGGTATTGTGCCACTGCAAAAGTTTAGTGCAGAGTTTATATTTAGCTAAACTTGTTCTGTTAATTAAGATAAATGCATAAATCTTTTATTCTCGATGAAATTTGTAACTCTGAATAAATTGACCTATGAGAGTCGATATATTTCACAAAAACGCAAACTCTTTTGCAGCTGGTCTCAGGTAATCTTTTGTGGGGTTGGTAGTTTAAATGCTGTAGATGAATGGCTCTGACAAGGGGAGTACCTCCTTTAAAAGGTATTTATGAACTTTGTAAGGGCTATTTTAAAAATAAGCAAAAGCTGCCATAGCCGAACTGAAGGGCCGGAGGCTTAGTCAGATGGTGCCTAACGTGAGCTGCAACCAATTTGGGGACAAGAAACTGTCCCTTTGCTGTTTACTTACACCAAATAGTGTGTTGTTTCTGGCAGCTGGGCTGCTGAAGAGGAGCTCACCTTTCCTGTGAGTTTTCCCTGTGTAGCAAACCAGACTTGCTTGCTGCCAGGTGAGCTGGGCACTGGTGCTGGCATTTCCTTGCTGGCTTACTGCATGAGCCTGTGGACTTGGCTCGTGTACTTACTGTTTATGCTTTTATTGCATGGGACTTCCCAGTAGGAAACATGGCAATCAGGGAAGCTAGCTTGGCCCTGTTGATAGCGAGCACCCCAAACTGGAAGGAGAAAGTTGTAGATGCTGGTAGGTGTCTATACCAAGCCTGCTGTCTGGCAAAGAGGATTTGTGAACCTGCTTTTCATGACTGCACTGTAATAACCCTTGTGCTCTGTTCTTAACTCTGATTCCATAGGTATCTGCATGCTTAAATGCACTCTTTCCAACACAAAAGATGTTGAAGTGGGTTATTTAATCATTGTGAGGTAACGTAGCATACTGGGAAGTCACATACTTTGCAGCAAGAGTACACCACATATTGTCATGTTTGGCCAACATGCAGGCAATGTAATACCCACTGCTCCTCTTCAAGAGGCTGTGTTGCCCCTCAATTACCAGTATGTTGGGTCAGAGTGAATGGTGCAGAGTTCTGGTGAAATACAGTAGCAAATATGACTTTCTGCTGACTGCAGCCCAAGTGTAGTAAGCATGTCAAGAACTCACTACAACTGTTGTAATTTAGCCTGTGGGAGTGGAACAAGTTAGGCTTTGTTTCTTACAGTTAACAAGCTTGAATTCACCCTGCATCCCTAAGAAATCAGTCTCATTTTCTGTTTCCATGTGTAAATACTTCTGGGGTCTTAGGCACCCAAGTCTGACTTTGGTTGGGTTTTGCTTTGGGGATTGGTTGGTTGGTTTCTTGTTTCCCAGGACAGCTCTGTTTTTAGGAGAATATTAGTTGGCAATCCTGCTATGCCACTTAGCCTTAGAAGCTTGCAGTCCAACAGTTTGGCTGTCCCAGGTCTTGCAAGCACAGGTATGTTATGGGGTGACAGGGAGGGGTTTTGCACACTGGGATGCTTACTCTGTGGGGCATAATTCCTGACACAGGGTGTTTCTGCCACCAGTACTGTGCTTCCAACCCATCAGAACCCTATGGCATCCAGGTGCTCTTCTGTGATTGGAGTCTTACAGGTTACTCTGGAATGCTGTCAAGTACAGCTCTGTTGGCAAGAGGAATTGCCCTTACCCCCAAACTGCATATCTATGTATACTATACCCTTTCAGTAATAAACTGAAGGACAGAGGAGGCTTCTGTCACTGCTCATTTTGGTGTTTGCAGTGCAGAGCCACTCAGCACCTTACAGACCACGGACACAGCTCCTGCTAGTCCCCAGTGTTCAAATTCACAGCTAAAACGTCTTTACAATGCTCACAAAATGCTTCTGCTCTTCTCTACTTTGCCACTTCAGCTGTGGTTCAGCTGAGTTGAGACACCCACAATGATGTGGGGGCTTTGGGTTTCCATCAAGCCACAAATTGCATCTATCCCCTTCAGAGAGGGGGGGTGGCTGTTAAGAGTAGATCAAGAGCAAATGCTGTCAGGGAGGGTCTAAGGCAGTTTTTGTAACCTGTGTCCTTCAGGTCCCTGAGGTCTCTTACACCTGAGTAGCAGAGGTGGCCCTCTAGGACCTGGGAAGAGAAACCCACAGCTGGATTTCTACCAACTCTGTCCTGTACTCCACGTCAGCCAAGGTAAGAACCCCTGTCCCACACACAAGTAGAGCAAAAATGTAAACTTTTATTTGTCTTTTTTTTCTCTGTCAAAAAGTCCTGACAGACCATCCCACTCTCATACGTTTCTAAGACCACCACCCATGCCCAAAACACAGTGGATTTGGTTAGCTTTTCGGCTGAATAAGGGTAAAAAAGGGAGACAAAACGTGCTCCTGGCAATCTTTAAATGCAGTGTAGAAAGGTGCCATCAGCCGATGGCGCCGACCCGTATCTCTCTTAAATAAATAGGTTACATCAGGTACTCCCGCATAAAGTGCAACAGTCGCGGAGCCAGGGCTGAGGTAGCGCGGTACGTGGCTGCTCCCCGCCTCAGAGGGTGCGGAAGGCGCCCAGGGCGTTTTCCTCCCACTCCGAGCCCGACTCCGAGTAGCCGCTCGTGTCCTCCGCGTCCGACACTGGCGAATACTGCCCGCAGAAGGCGCGGCCCGGCGGGTAGGGCACGGCCGCCGGCGGCCCCACGAAGGAGGCGGCCTCGGCTCCAGCCCCGCCCGGCCGGCTGGGCGGGAAGCCCTCGAAGCCGGGACCGGGAGGGAAAGCGGCGGCTGGCGGCCAGTCGTAGGGGCTGGAGTCCTCCTCCTTCATGGGGACGATCTGGGCCGCCCCGGAGAGGGCGTAGCGGGGCCGCTCCGGGGCGCGCAGGGCGGCGAAGCGGGGTGGCTGCGGGTAGCCCGGCGGCGCGGGCAGCTCGGCGGGGCTGGGGCGGGGCGGTCCCCGCTGGCGGCGGGACTTGGCGCGCCGGTTCTGGAACCAGACCTGGGGAGAGAGGGCGGCGGTCAGGGCGGCCGGGGCCGGCCCCGGCGCGTTGCGGCACGACCCGACCGGCGACCCTCACCTGGATGCGGGACTCGGGGATCTGCGTGGCGTCGGCCAGCTTCTCCCGCAGGTAGATGTCGGGGTACATGGTGTCCTGGAAGACCAGCTCCAGCGTTTCCAGCTGCGCCGCCGTGAAGCTGGTCCGCTTCCGACGCTGTGAGGCCGCCGGCAACCCCTCCGACGGCTCCGCCGCGCCCCCCGCCCGGCCCGCTGGCGGCCGGTCCCGCTCTGCCGGAGGAAGCGCCCTGACGGCGGGCGAGGGCAGGCCGGGCCCGCCGCCCCCCGCCCATCTGCCTGTGGGGAAGGCGGCCGGTTCCGCCGGGGCCGCCCCGAAGCGCATCGCAGCCATAGCGGTGGGCGAGGAGGGGGCTTGGGCTGTCCTGCCGCCCTTTATAGCCGGGGAGGGGGCTCGGCGGGGGCGGGGGTACGAAGGGGGCCGGCACGGCCTCGTGGGGAAGGTGAGCGCGGAGGTCCGGGCACCCCACTGAGCCGCCCAGCCCCACACCCCAGGCTTGCCCGTGGCGCGCCCCCTTGTTCCCCCCGAGCTCCCCGACCTCGCTCAGCCCGGAGGCTTCGGCACCGGCCGAGGCACCGCAGCCCCATCCGTGCCCGGCGGCGTGGGTGATGGCCGGCGGCCCGCGACCCTTTGCACGGAACAAGGGGTAAAGGGGAGAGAGGAGCGGGGTTTGCATCTGCTTTATGTGGGCAAAACAGCTTGGTGCTGAGTGGTTGTCACCCCGAGCAGGGCCTGGTCCTGACGCTGGGCTGTTTCCAGCATGGCCCCTGGGCCAATACAGTTGGGGTTTGCTTTCCCCCGGCCGCCTGCGCGGCGGTGGCTGCTCCAGCAGCTGTCTGCTTTGCTGAGTGGGGGTTCTCCGTGGTGCGAGACTCAAAGCAAACAAAAGTCATCCCTTCCTCTGCCCCACGGCTGCTCTCTGCTGCGAGCTGTGCGCGGCCTCCCGCTGTGCCCGCTGCAAAAACATCTCTTTCTTCTTGAGATGCTAGTTAAGTGCCCCTGGAGAGCCCCCGCAGCTCACCCGGGTGTCACCGTCACCTTTTCCACCCACTTGTTAATGCCTCTGCGCTCGGGGCCCCGGCGTTTCTGAGGGAAGGGTCTCGCACCGAAACGTTGGCCACGTGTTCCAACAGGCCGTGCCCGACCGCCACCCGGTGCTGTAGGCAAGGGGTTTGCTCTCCTTTTGCTTTACGGGATTATCTCCTACAAAAAGTGACTTCGTGCAAAAGAACGATGTTTTGGTTATCAACAGCCATTTTTGTAAGGGCTTTTTGTAAAGGGTTTGTACCTTTCGTGGTTCTGTGCCCACTGTGGGCTGCACATGTTCATTAATAACATTTCTAGGTTGGCTGTTCCTGGAATTGTGGCTTTCAGTCTGCAAGCAGCAGTCAGAAACACCAGACTTGTACAGCATCCTTTGTTAGCAGTGTAATGGGCACAGTGGTGAGAGGAGTTACGCCGAGTGGTCATCCCAAAAGCATCGACAGATGGATTTTCGCGTTCTCTGCAGACACTGAGCAGATTTAGAAGATGCCATAGGTGGCACCTAAAGGCAATTGCTCTGTATTACATTTATGTCATTAATATTGTCCTCTGTTTTATACAAAACAATGCTTGTTGAGAAGCACTAAACAGAGATTCATTTCCTGTATAATGCAGAATAGAGAGGCGGCATCCTTTGGGTTCCTGAAGGTTATAACCTTGCTTTGAATTGCACCTTTAGTTTCTAGGATTTGGTTATGGTGGATTTTTTCATTCTTGCATGTGTGTTTCTCCCTCAGCAGCAGCAGCTCAGGCTCAAGTAGCTGCTGGGATCACAGGCTGCCACAATTCACCCCATCCTGCTGCTTTCCCTTTAGGTGAGTGGGTTGCTACGCTGTGCGTGAGTCCAAGCAGTGTGACCAGGAAACTAATCCCAGGTAAATTAACTGTGCGGTAACAGCAGTTGTCTGGATTTTTGGGGGTTTTTTTTACTGTCTGTGGGTCTCCAGCAGCGCCTGGGACAGCTGTACAAGCCTGGGGCAGCCGTACAAGCGAGAGGGCACTGCCAAGCAGAGCCGGAGGGAAGTGAGGGGAGTGCATCTGAGAGTGCTTCTAGGACTGCAGACACCTGCACCTGGTGCTGAGTTAGAAGAGGACAAATCTGTGATGGACTGCCCAGGAGCATGGTGGTTTTCAGTGTCAGACTTCCCACCAAAGCAACTACATTGGCTATGTATATCGAATACATTCTTCGGGAAGAGCAGACACTGGGAGCTAATAGACCTATTCCCAACTCATAAATCTGGAAATGGGCTGGCTCTTTGATCTCTGACTGCTGTGACATCCTTGGGGCCAAAGGCCTTCTCCGTCCCCTTGCACTTGGCTGCATCGGAGGTGTTTTGGTAATTACCACGTCCGAGCACATATTCTTCCCCTGATGGGGAAATGACTGGGGATACTTCCTGGGCCTGAAAGCTTTTAGCAGGGCAAGTAGATCTCACGTTAGTAAAAGCTGACTTTGTTATCGTGGAAGAAAGAGAACTTCTACATCCTAAACTTTGTTTGCAGCAGGTCTCGTACGCCGAGTGGTGTTGGCGCACTGGTTCCGCCGCGCGCAGTGGGTACGCTGTGTTTTGCAGCTGTACGTAACAGGGCAGGTACCCCTGTGCTACTGCGGCTCAGTCGGGTGGGAAGAACAGCGAGTGCTCTTACTGCAGCCCTGAACTGTACCCCCAGGGTGTACAGTTGTACATCCAGGGTGGGCAGCTCGGACACCGAGCTGCTGCGGGCAGGCGGTTGGAGTTTCTAGCAGATCAGAGCCAGGGCGGCTGAGGCAGCTGCAGGCAGGCCTGGCTGCACCGCTCTCCATTGCACACCTTCGGCCCCGACCTCCCTTTACTTCCACTCTCCTTGCCTCAGTTTCCCCCACCCCGCCCACTCCCCCCCAGTACTGGCTTGGTTTGAAAAAATCTAAGAATGAAGAAAAGCAAGGGTGATGGTAAACTCAAAAGAGTGTGGAGTTAGGTACACATCAGAGTAGAAGGCTTTTGCTGATTCCTAGGCAAGCAGGATGGCATGAAAGACTGCTCTTTGCTTTCTTCTGTCAGTTCTCTCCCCTCCCAACACTTGTATGCCTCTCCACAGCACTGAGTGTCATCCCACCAGTGTGCTAAAAGCAGTGCTGGTGAAGTACTGCAGCGTGCCTCCTGCAGCAAGAAAAAGCACCCTGTCTGCGTTCGGTGGAGATCACTTTCCCCAACCAGAAGTTTTGCATCCTGCTGTGCCCCTCGAAGTCTGAGGAGGAGGTTTCCAATGCCTTGTAAGTGCCAGCATCTGCATGGACCTGTGCCTAGGTAAGAGTTGTAAGTATTTAGGAGGACATAGAGGCTTCCGTCCTCTCCCATTCTGCACGCTTGCTTTTGTTTGTGTAAGCACAAAGTGGGGGTTCTACCACTTCCCTCAAGGTGTGGAAGCTATTACCTACCTCCAGAAGTAGCTTGCTTTTTGAAATTAAGATGGCTGGAGTTCAGATAATAAGGGAAGAGCAGGTGTGGGGTTTTGCTACCTTGTCTCAAGAACTGAGCTTACAGCCTGCTTCGTCCTTGCTGTATCTTCAAGATGTCCGTGCTGGTCATGCCTCTGCCCTGAGATGCCTGTGCTGAGGGGGCTCTCACAACGAAAAATGCACCTGTGCCTGCAATGAAAACACAGTTTTAAGCTTCAGGTGGAGAACATGTCGCTGAGTCTCTGTTGCCAGCTCCAAGCATCCAGTGAGGGTAAGATAGGCCTTGGAGCGCTGAGATTTTGGAGAAGGAGGGGCAGATGGGCCCCACACAGGGTTTGCTGGCTTACTGGCTTTTCAGCCTTTTGCATGCCAGGCTGGGGATGTTAAATCAGGCTGTTGAGGGCCACAAAGTCATCTTTTAAACGTGCAGGTTAAGATCCTGCCTTATGTGATTTGGGGAGCTGGGGCTTGGAAGCATCCCAGAACACGTGATGGCAGCACGATGTTCAGTCGCACCTTTGCTGCCGGGACCAACACACCCCTTTAGACAGCTGACGCACACGAGCGGCTCTGGAGGGGCTGAGGCACGGTGGGTTTGGCCATGCAGTGGTTTGCAACCACAAGTTCAAATTCCTGACATCACAGGAACACCCTGAACAACCTAGAAGGGCTCATCACATCCCTTCCATCCTTCCTTCTAGGACTCTGCAGGGAGATGGCTCTTGTGACAGTTTTTCCTTCCAGCAAAGCTGATTTTTTATTTGTTTATTTTTTCCAATGCAAATTCTCTGGTGTGTAAACCTGGGGTGGAACATTTTAGTAGTGCAAATGTAGGGATGCCTTGTCTACCTGACTACAGTGGCAAAGACTCGGTATCTTGGAGATCTCTTTTTCTACATCAGTTTTAACTGAAAACTGACCCACAGGTTCAAAAGCTGATCTTAGGGGACTGACCAAAAAAGGACCGGTGGTCGCACAAGCCTGATTTCACAGTGTTAGAGAAAGCCTAAGAAAAAACAAGCCTACATTTTTACTGTGAAAACACAGCTTAAATTTAAGCTATTTTGAAGAAGCAATGCCTGTATAATTACCTCTCAAATCAAATTAATTGTAAACCAAGGGGGGTTTTATGGCCACATACGTAACTGCATTTGCTCCAGAGCTTCTGCTGGCATGAAAATGCCAGATAATTTCCAGCTTCTCTAGCAGGGCCCCAACAGCAAGAATCATTAATGCACACTAGGCTTAGGTTTTGAGGGGCTTTTCTTTCTGCCTAAGAGGAAATCTTTAGATGAATGCTTAATTTCCTTCTGATTGCTTCTAGTCGCTGTGACAAAGCCCTTTGCGACCTCCGAATGCTTTTAGAGGTTTATTGGGTATTCCCAACATACATACATCAAGATCTATATATTGAGGCACATTCAGGCTTTTAGGTGGAGTTCTGAGATCTGTGATGTCGTCTTCATGATTTATTTGAAGTTGTCATTTTGTAGTGTTTGTGTTTCTAGCCCTCATGGCTACAAGAAGGAAGAGCCCGGGAAGGTGGGGTGCACACAGTCCTCACTGTGGCACAGTGTGCAGGCGTCTTGAAGAGATTCAAGAGAGATCTGAGCTCATGGATGTTCAGCGATGTCCCCAAGAACTCATCTTTGCCAGGGCCCCAGGGGGATGCTGAGGGGGACTCTGCTTCACTGGAGCTCTTCCCAGGACCCTCTGCTCATAGAGGAGTCCCAGAACAGATCCCAGACTCCTTGATGACAGGGAACCAGCAGTCTATGGAGAAGAGGGCCTTTCCTAGTCAGCCCATGAAGCATTATTGCTGTAGAGGCTCCTTCTGTGTCTCAGAAGGGTGGATGATGGCACCCTCATGCTTAAGGCTGAACCCTTTTCAGGGCTCCGTACCTAGAGTAAGAAGCGTGTGATGGAGCCCATCACATTGGAGAACCAGAATGATGTCAGAGCCTGGTGGCATCAATCCCCAGTGCAGGACACAGCTCAGCCCAGCTGCCGTGCCACTGGTTATTCCAGATGGCAAAGTGAAGGGCCAGTGCTGCCCAGCAGCTGTGTATGCACACCTCTTCCACGGGGTCAAAACAAACCCTGTGTCACAAGAAGCTGTGTCTGGCTGCCTTGCTTGGCTGGGCTCTGATCACAGGTATACAGACACACAGACACACACACACACACGGCCTATTTTCCTTTGAAAACTAAAGTACCGCCGTGTCTCTCTCTGGTTTTGGCAGCAAGGAACTAATAGTGTCTTGTGACTTTAGCCCTGTGCTTAGGAGGGGGATGTGACTTGGTGGGGTAAGCCATTTCCTGAGAGGTGTGAGACGGGACTTCAAGACCCGGTGGTGCCATTCGTGTATTCTGTTCTGAGGAGTTGATAAGAGCTTCAGACACGCAGAAAGCCTTGAAGACAGCAGCGGTGGGGGAGGCGTAAGGACCTAGCAAATGCATATGAAAAGATCAAGGGGCTGCATTTGCTAAATCCCGACAGGAACAGATTTTGGGTGAGATGCTCAGGTTCAGAGGAGGACCCAGCCGTCCCTCGCAAAGGGGCAAGAGCAGAGCCTGTCTGATGGCTGGCAGCTGGCTCTCTACCTTGGGAGGGAGAAGATCAAGGATTTGGGAATGGGAGCGAGATAAGAGCAAATGGTGGGGGTGGGAAGAGGGGAAGGAAAGGGCAATCCGGGAGGAAGCTGTCTCAGAGACAGGAGAGGCTGAGAGGCTGGTTAAAGGGCAGAGGATATTCAGGGTTGAATTTACAGACACTTAAACCTCAGCCTAGCTTTGAGATACCTCGAGAATGGCGGGATGTGTGTACCTGACTCTCACTGTTGCTTCCGCAGTGAGTGGGCAGTCCCACACCACTTGCTGTGGCAGCAAGCCCGAGGCTTGAGCAGTTCCTCCTTGGAATTGATCTCTGCGCCTTCTCTGATTTTGTACCACGTGATGCTCTGGGAGAACCTAAAGCCCCTATTTAATAGAGCTCATTGTGTTACTCATACCCCATTCTGAGGGATATTTTCCTTAGTGAAGAATTTTATACCAGCTGTTGGTTCAGGTGGTTGTGGATACATAAAATTTCTGGGTGATCTCAGCTCCAGGTGATGTTTAATTAATTCCCTGTACAAGCAAAGGGGAAAAATATCTCTGCAGATGAACAAAAACCCTAAAAGAGAACAAAACCAACCAAAAAAAAAAAAAAAACCAACACTGCAAAGGAGAAGAAAAGAACAAAAGAAGCTAAGGAAAAAGAAATGATCCTTTCATGCAGTGCCTACTTAGGAGAAGCAGCTTTCCAGGGTGCAGCTAGAAGACAGACACACAGCAGGGCTGGCAGGGGAAGGCAGGGGGATATATAGCAGAGAAGCCACATCTTCTTTTAATAGCACCAAGTAGCAGTAAGGAAAGCTCCTAACAGTCCCCCCTCTTTCTTTTTCAGGCTCCTTGGGCTCAGCACGCAGCGTTAAGGCATCTTTTTGTACCTCTTCTTGGCAGACTCCTGAACTGTTATCGTCATCGTCTGCATGGGATGAGGGGTTCCTCCTACCTCAGCTTGGCGTGTGACAGTCCTCAGATTCTCTGTGCCTGTCTTGCAGTGGTTGGTATCAGTCTGAGTGTGTGAGTTGCTGAAATGCATGGATTTTGTGAGAATTTCACGTTCCTATTCTTTTGTGTGCGTGTGTTACAGCTCCTGCCTCATTGGGTCTTGAGAAAAGGCTCTAAATGAGAAGCAAATTTTGCTGCTGTGGTTCGAACCCATAAGACAATACATAGAATCAGAACTTTCTTGGTCAGCTTGGCTGCTTGTTACAATACCAACACAGATCCACTGTCTCTCTGCTCTTATGCTATTAAACCCCACAAAGTCTTCCCTCCCTGAGAGGTACTGACTGGAGGTTTCTTCAGTTGGCTTCCCTGCACTTCCCTGCTGCTGCTCAGGCACATGCCGAGGCTGGTCCTCTGGTTTCAGTTGTATTGTTCATTCTAAATGTTCCCCATCTTCTTTTCTAGTTAGTTTGGAGTCAAGAGACTGTTGGTTTCTTGTGTATCACAGTATTTGCAAAAAAAAAACAACAACCAACATTTTGTGTTGCTCCAGCATTTTTTTCCTGCAGTTTTTCCTTTCATTTCAAAGCCCTTCAGGCCCCTGTACAGTCTGGAAGATTTTCAGCTTTAACGTTGCAATGGGAGGTGGGAAGTTCCACCCGAATTGGGGATTTGCAACCGGTCATTAAATCAGCAGTTTGGGGTGATGGTAGCTGGGAAGTGCTGCAGTTACTGTGCCATTTGATGAAGTAATTATTTCCCCTGCACGAATTGACTCATATTTCTTTGCTATTTAAAATCCCACTGCAGAACAGAAAGCAAGCACCGTGCAGTGAGCCCAGCAGACACTATTTCTGGGGGTTACCTGGATTTGTTTTAAACCCACGACACAATTTTCTGGCGTCTGACTCATGAGGAAGCTCCACACATTTGCATAGAAAACTATCTCCTCCTTTGTCCCCCACTATCCCGCCCTCCTGCCTGGACCATACCAGATAAGTTGTCTGATACCATCCTGTGTATTGCCTCACTCCTCTCAGCAAACACGCTCTTCAGGGCTTGTCCCTGCCCTCCATCTGCGACCAGTGTCCCCCCCATCCCCCCCCAGAGCTGCCCTGTTCAGACATCTCTTCCCCCAGACCTTCAAAATGCCTTTTGTTCCCTCGCCCCCATTTTATGAGACACCTGTTTTCCTTCCCCTGTTATTCAGGCTCAGCTCCTCTGCTTTTATTTCTGCCAGGGTTATTTCTCTATTTGACTTTGGCCCCATTTGTCAAGGGCGCACCCTTGTCACCTCCTTCGTCTAATCCCCTCCTTTGTTGTCTAAAGGTCTTCCTCCCTTTCCTTTTATTGGTACCTTTATCTCTTTCTCCATTATCTTTTAGTCCCCACCATTCTTTCCCTCTCTTTTGCATGGCCAAGCTCATCTTACACATATTGCTTGGAGGATTTAAGACTTTTCTTCCTGACAGCATTTCCTCCTCCCTCCCCCACCCCACCCTGAGAAGTTTCTCCAGGCGCTGCTAGACACGTGCCAACGAGCAAACATGTTTATTACTCCAAATGAGACAACTGCAATACAAGATCAAGAGTGACTCCAGGCAGCAGCAGTGGCAGCAGCTCTCTGCTGCCATCGTAACCCTCCCCCATATCTTTACCAGACCGCCAGACCTTTTTTGCTGTCACTTCTGGGAGGCTTTGAGGTATGAGAAGGTATAAAGGAGTGGTGAGAGTTCACTGCTAGGCTGAGTGATCAAGGAAGAGTGTGGCAGCCTCATAGGGAAGGTTTCTATGTGCAGTTCCACCTCTATCTTTTTGTCACCACCCTCGGGCTCACTGTCGATGCCTGAAGCATGACTGTAGACAAAGTCTTTATGATGGTAGCTGGAAATTGCAAAACTGGGCACAGTGTCACACCAATCACAGTGTCACCTGGGTGTTGTACCTCATGCGTGTCTTGGTCAGTGCCAGCCTAGCACCTTTCATGGCTTTCTGGCATTTTGGAGAGGCTGTGTTTCTCTCAGACCTTGCCAGGGTAGAAATAATTGGGGTCTTCAGAGAGCAGAAGTGAGAAGATGAGTAGCTTCCTTTGATTAATCTCTCTTGGTTGAGCTGTCTTTCCTCCATGTTTTGTATTTCTTATCAGATAAGGCAGCAGGAGTCCTGGCATATGCAGAGAGGTCCAGGAGAAACAGGGAACCTGCCGCTGCTGAAAATCCTGATGGACCGAAAGCTGGTCCTCCCTGCCCAAAAAGCTTGGGTTTGCATCTCTTCAGACAAAACGTGGTCTTTCTGCTGGCTGTGTGGAGCAGGCTCCTGCTTGCAGGCCAGCATAATTTCTAGCTCTGTCCTCATCCTAACAAAGCATCCAGAATATGTGTGAGCAACAACCTCCTTCACCTCAAGCAGGCCTTTGCATTGCAGGAGATCACAGCAGCGAGTTGCCATTAACAGTGTGTAGCCAAGCCTGGGCTGTCCCAGCATATACACCCACCACCACTGTGACTCGGCTGTGGCCCAGATGGGAAGGTTCCTGGCAGACACACATGCTGGGCTCTTCCTAGAAGCTCCCCGTTCCAGAGCAGAACCAGAGCTTGCCTCCCACTCTCCAGGCCTTTATCTAATCTTGCAGCAATGCAGCTTCACCAGATTCCTTTGTCTAATCAAAGTGGAAAAGCTAGTTTCAGGTGGGAATTTTACTCAGGACCATGTAAAATGTGTATGCAGAGAGCTGCAGAAGACTGGGTCGCTGCAGGTCTGCCTGACCTCTTTTCTCTGTCCACGTTTCCCAGGGTCAGTTCTCAAACTCTTGCCAGTGTTTACAGCAGATGCAGAAACCATGGACCTCATCACACACTAGGAGGGACTTACTCGTCTTCTTATTCGCAACAAAAGCAGAGCCACTTCCCTGAGTCCTCTCTGTATGGATGGGGCCGGGTAGCTGGTTCTTGCTGTGTAGGCACGTAGAAATCGTGAAAAAAGGAGTCATGAAGGGCTCTTTGGAGCACTTGGAGAACAGCCATCATTTAGATAATTGCTTGCTTTTTATTTTTTTCTTCCTGGATGAATCATAGGATGCTTTGGGTCGGAAGGGACCTCAAAGAACATCCACATCTAACCCCCCTGCCGTGGGCGGGAACATTCTCACTAGACCAGGTTGCCCAAAGCCCCATCCAACCTGGGCTTGAACAGTGCCAGGGAGGGGGCAGCCACAGCCTCTCTGGGCAACCTGTGCCAGGGCCTCCCCACCCTCATAGTAAAAAATTTCCTCCTAACATCTAACCTAAACCTACCCCTTCTCAACTTAAAACCATTACCCCTTGTCTTATCACTGCACTGTCTGATGAACAGTTCCTCTCCCACTTTTCTGTAGGACCCCTTTAAGTATCATAGGCTGCAAATAGGTGTCCCCAGAGCCTTCTCCAAGCTGATCAAGCTCAACCTTCTCAGCCTGTTCTCGTAGGAGAGGTGCTTCTGCCCCTTGATCATCTTCATGGCCCTCATGAAGTTTGGGCCATTTGGGCATTGACCGTTGAGCTTGGTATCAATAGGACAGGGAAAACTTCAGTGAAAAGTAGCTAGAAGTGCCCCTGCTAGAAACAAGCAGTGGATGTACCTGCTTTGGCTGGCTCTTTTTTTGGTGCAGAAATGCCTCTGTTAGACTTGTTTATGGGTTGACTTCATAGGCAGAACACTCCTGGTGTCCCTGTTGCTCTATAGCAAAGTGTTATTTTCCACCTCCTCCTAAATAAGCAGTGCTTGTTAAAGGAGAGGTTTTGCTCTCAGAGGTTCTATTAAAGCGCTGAAGAGCGGAGGGCAGCACTGGTACAGGTGTGGGGATGCTGTAGGGCACCTCTCTCAGTTGCCCTGCATGAAGCACATGGGCTACATGTGCCTGGGCAAGGAGGTGGCATGACACTCTCCACTGGTCCCCTCATGCAGTGCCAGGGGGGAGCACAGCATGAAGAGGGCGGCAACAACCTGGAGAGGTTGGAGAAGACTTCTGTGGTTGCTGATGTTCCATGTTTAAGCAGAAATTCATTTGATGTTTTGGAAGGGGAAAGGCAGTGCTGATCATCCCTGGCTGCCACGCTGCACACGTGCCAATGCACTTGGCCGCAATGATGACGTGTTTTCCAGCACAGAGGAGGCTTGTTGTGTCTGTGCAGTTTTAATGTCAAATTGTGCCCTCACACCCTTCAGACAGTGGCAGATTGTGGAAGGGGCTGTGCCAGGAACTCTTACCCATGACGCTTTTGGCTCGCCATCTCACCCACGCCCGGGGAAGGCGCTCAGACTGAGGTGATGCACCGTCTCCTCACGTCTCACAGCCTTCCCTGGCCAAGGTAGGCCAGGCATCCCTGGCTTTTCAGTGGACTTCTTGCCAGGACAGTGAGTCCCTGCAAGGCAAAACAGAGCGGGTCAGGGAAGGAGTGAGACATTGACATTTTCCCATGAGGTCTACCTCATCTACCCATCTTTTAAACACATCCGGAGAATGTGACTCAACCCCCTCCCTGGGCAGCCTGTGCCAGGCCCTGACAGCTCTTCCAGTGAAAATTTTTTCCTCACATCTAATCTGACCCTGCCCTGGCACATCTTTGTGCCATTTTCTCTTGTCCCATCTCCTGTCACCTGGCTGAAGAGACCATCGCCCACCTCTCTGCAACCTCCCTTCAGGTAGTTGTAGGTGGCTATAAGGTCTCCCCTCAGCCTCCTCTTCTCCAGACTAAACATCCCCAACTCCCTCAGCAACTCCTCATAGGATTTGCCCTCCAGCCCCTTCCCCAGCCTGGTTGCCCTTCTCTGGACTCACTCAAGGACCCCAATGTCCTTCTTATGGTGAGGAGCCCAGAACTGGACACAGCACTCAAGGTGCAGCCTCATCATTGCCAAGTACAAGGGCACAATCATGTCCCTAGACCTACTGGCCACACTATTTTTGACACAAGCCAAGATGTCACTGGCTTTCCTGGCCACCTGGGCACACTGCTGACTCATATTCAGTCAGCAGTCAACCAAGAACCCCAGGTCCTTCTCTGCCTGACAGCTCTCCAGATAGTCTCCCTCAAGCCTGTAGCGCTGCAGGGGGTTGTTATGTCCCAGGTGCAGGAATCTGCACTTGGCCTTGTTAAACCTCATCCTGTTGGTCTCAGCCCATCGGTCCAGTCTGTTCAGGTCTGAACCACAGGTGTCTTCTGAACATCCCACATGTAGGAGAACCAGTCACATAGAGCAGTCACAGGGGCTGCTCCTATTCTCATGCCATCGTGTCTGTTGTCAGGCAACAGATGTAATGATGGAAAGAGAAAAGGGGGCCTGGAAGGAAGATGGGTGACAATTTGGGTACTCTGAGGAAAGATACTTGGTTAGCATGTCGTAGGCTGGCATCACTGCTAGCTGGACAGAAATGCCAGGCAGGCACAGGGAAGAATCACATCCTGTATCTCTAGCAGGCGGGGGAAAGAAGTGCCTTTTTACATGCAATAGTAGGTCAGGTGAGTTCATGGAGCATCGCAGTGCAGGGGCCTGCCCTAGCCCAAACTCTTTCCTCAGTCCCTAATTCCTTTGCATTAAGAGATTGCAGTACAGTAGGAGATGCTTGGGATCAGTGTGATGAGTCCCCATCTTCAACATTATGGGACTCATTCCCCAACTGTTCTCCCCTGTGCTCCTGCAGGAGGTCCTTGGGGCAGTCATGTGCCATGCTGCAGGGATTTAAAGCAATGCAGAGGTTTTGTTCAGGAGGTCTGTGCTGCAGCAGGTGTCATCCTCAGCACTGTTATCCTCAATGCCCTCAATTATGGATAAGTTCCACCCAAACTTTCTTCATAGTGAGCATGGCACAAGGCACTCTTGCACAAGCTCTGAAAGCAGCTGGTCTTGTCCATAAAGGGTCTTGGGTGCCTGATGCTCCTCACTAATGGTTGAGCTGCTTTTACCCAGCTTCCAGCAGCATCAGGGTGGCACCAGTGGTAACAAGGTGAGAGCCCTTAGCATCTTTTGGTCTGGACAGGCATCTCTGAGGCACTGAGTGAACTCCCTACTCGCTAGGACGCAGCTGTAGGTCACTGCTGGCCAGGTTTGAATGCTGGGTCCTGAGATGAGAGGTTTCACCTTGTTGTTCTCCAGAGGCTGCTGCTCTTCCTGAATAAGTCTTTGGAGAAAATGTCTAATGGGTGCATTTCTAATGGGAAAGAGAAGAAAACACATAGCCAGGCTTTTACTTCTGTGCTGTCATTGCATTGCTTCCTGTGGCTCTCTCTCCTCCCAGCAATGCATGGCTTGAAGGTTGCACAGGCTGGGTGGAATAGATTTTAGAGCGAGACTCTATTTAGCCGTGATGTCAACTGCAGCCAACTATAAAAAGCTCAGTAATGCTCTCTGAAAGTGTAACAGCTGCTGCTCTGGAGTCTCTGGTGTATTACCGGTCTGCCCTGCTTCGTGTGCACATAACCAAAATAAAACATTAGAGCAATCATCCTACTATTTAGTTCAAGGAATTTGGGACATAAACTCCCCAGAAAGCACAGAGACTTCAAGGTTAGACAAACTGGGTGATTTTACACTGTTTGTTAACAGAAAGGTAATGTTGCCTGGCGTTGCAATGTAGCCTTTTACCTGCCCCTGGATATGTGCTCTCAGCATCCCTATACAGAAGGGCAAGAACAGCAAGCCTTCCCTCAGGGCAGTTTTGCTGGATGTTGGTCGCAAACAGTTGGATACTCAGCTCTTGCATGGGGCGAGCCTGGCAATGTATTATCCACCATATGAAACCTGGTTCTGGCCTTAACTGGACTTGGCCACCTGTGTATTTTGAAGCACACTGACCAGGCCCAAATGTCCCTTGAAAGCAGGACAGTTTGAAACAGTGTGATTTACTAACCTGGAGCGAACGGAGAGGGGTGACCAACTGTGTAACTGTGCTGGTGCTGCACGCTGCCCCAGTACCGGAGATGGGGTCACTGTTAATCCCAGCCCTGAACCCAGGCACGCTGTAGAAAAGCCAATTCTTTTCTAAAACCTCATCAATGAACATTATAGTGCAATCCCCACAATCCACTCTGAGGACTTCCTTCTCCTGAGGGCCTCGATACATGTTCCAGGGGGGGTGTGTGTCTGTTTTACTGAAACAGGGGAAGGTTAAGCAACCTGCCCGCAGTTAGGCGAAAGCAGGAAGGGGAGCCTGGCTGCCCTGGCTTTGCTTTTCCCTCCCCCACCCCATCCCTTCAGTCACTGGGCTGGCTGGCTGGTGAGATGACATCACCAGTGGTCCATCCAATTCCATTTTCTGCAACCAAACAAGACAGCTCAAACAACAGGGGTTCAGGAAGTAACAGCTATGTGAAAAGGAAAAGTTGGGGGGGTGGGTTGTGGAATAAAATCTCATGAGTGCCCATTTTGCTGTGGTGGTTGCTTGAAGTCCCACTGGGGTGAGCCCTGGCTCGGCAGGGTCCATCATGAGGACCAGCCAGGCTGAGGAACAGCAGCCTCCAGCCTCACAGAGCATATTGGCCTGAGCTCCAGGTCCCTTCTGCATCCTGAACAAGACTGAAGGGTGCAAAGTGGCTGCAGCATTGTAGGCAGGTTGATTCTGTTTGGTCTGTAGAGCAGATAGGGCTTTTGCAACGTGGGTGAAGAACAGCCTGTTCCTAAGTGATGTGCAAACTTCTCTGGCGCAGGTTTGCAGCAGCAGTGAACTCACCGGTCTGCGAGGAAACCGTCAGCCACTGAACATGGCTGTTACCAAAGGTGGAAGGACAGTTGGACGATGTGAGCAGCAATTTGGCACCAGGCAAAGGTGCTGGGATGGCAACGTGTGCATTGCAGGAAGGGCGTCTCCCAACCATCGCCTCACCCAGCTCCCGAGCAGGGACCTTTCCTGCGTGAGGAAATCAGAGGCACCCAGAAATGAAAGCAAGCATCCTCCAGTCACGTGGGAAGCTTGGGAGGGAGCCAGGGAGCAGCGTAGGTGCCCAGGCACCGTGCTGCAGATGCCAGCCCTTCCTTCCCTGCCAGAAAACCCTCCGGGTCCCTTGCTGTGCCAGGGCACCCAGCTGTTTGCTGTGCTGTGGGTGCTGATGCAGGATGAGGAGCTGGCTGGGGAAGTCGGTTTCTTCTCTATACAAATACATGTGTAAACACACACCGTGTGTGTGTTTAAATGAAGTGATGCTGAGGAAGGGTGACTTGTGTCAACAGACAGAGATGAATTTGCATGTTGCAGTGCGTAGTGATACGCTGTCAGGTAAGACCTGGCACGTTTTATGTGTCCAGACACGGATACATAATGGTATCACGGGGAGAGCTGAGTTGCTGGGGAATTAAAGGTTGTGGGGGTTTTTAATGGCACCTTGGAAACTGGAGACTGGATATCCTCGAACAGTCAGTAACTTCCCAGCCAGAGCCTTTATTTAACCTCTAATAATCTGCAGATCATTTAAGACCTCACTGTCTCCCTTGATAACTGAGAGCTCAGTTCTTTAGGTATTGAGCAGCCGCCGGTCAAAATAGGGACGGCTGAGACTTTCTGAAAAGCTTTTTTCTACCTTTGTCTGAGGCTTTGTGACAACTGAGTGGCTTCCACACTTCTAGAAGTGGGACTGGTAAATCCCTGGCCATGAGCCCATTTGTTCAAAGAAGAAAAGAAAATAGTACTGCAGTCCTCCATGGGTGACAAGATGAAGCTGTTTGTCTCGTACAATAGCCATAGAAACCTCAGGCTCCTGGTGTTCTGACTCCCTGGCTATGATTTTTCCATAGTGACTGAGACATTTATTTAATCCTTTCACCACCTCTTTGTAGAGTCTTGGAACTGTAGGGTGTCAGAAGGAATCATCTAACTCACTCCTGCAAGGCGCTAAAAGGCAAGACCTTGCAATGCGTCACTGGGGGAAAAAAAACACCCCACAATAGAACTTTTCTTTTAAAGCAGATGTTTTCCCTCCAACTTACTTTATGAGCTGAGGAAAACAAGCTCTTTCAAAAAAAAAGAAAACGTTGAAAACTTGTATCCTTTTGCAGTGCTAAAGCTGACATTTGTTTCTTTCACCTGTGCTTAGAAAAATGTTCTTCTTCAGACCTTCATGACTTCCCTGTGCTCCTGAAGGATTTCTCTTCTGACTCCTAGGTCACTGTTAAAAAGATCAAAATTATTAGATGGTTTGTGGTGCCCTAAATTACCTGCCTCTAAATTATTTTCATCAAACCAGTCATGTTGGATGCTCTTAGATAGCTTTTTGGGATTCAGGAGTCCTACTCAGGACCACCCCCTTCCTAACATGACCACTTGACCCGTGAGCCTGGGTACTGGATTATTCTAACAGTGATCATCGGTGACATAATTACATATTGCACACAAAATGTAGTAAAGGGGCAGGAACAAAACCCCCCAGACCTGGGCGTGATATTTCACACCACAGCAGTAAGGTTTAAGCACTAAGGTTGCTACTGCCCTCTTTTTGAGTAGAGAGGATTAGCAAGAGCCGCCTGCCTGTCATGGATAACGAGTTACTAGGAGGTGCTGGGCATACTACTAGTGAGGTTTGGGGCTCCATCTGGCAAGGATTTTCCTTCCCCAGGTCTTCTTTCCAGATCTGGAAGGAAATGTCGGTTGCTATTGAAAATATCAGAGCCCATCCTCTAGCTGGCACGTGCTTTGCTGTCATGGAGAGTCTACCCAACGATGACAAGGCTGGGCATTCTTCGGAGGCCTGCAGTAAAAGCAGTACACAGAAGGAGATGCTGTACCTGCATTTTTTGAGCTCAAGGGCTTGCCTGGAGAAGATATTTCTTATTTTTTGTTTGCTGTATCTCTGTGAGGTTAAAGACAAGCTCTCTCTGCCAGGTCAGAATAGCTACATCTAAAGGACGGCTTTTATTAGGCTCATGTAATTGCACTGATGAGGCTCCTGAAGTGGAGGCCAGCTCATACAGGTTCTGCAGGCACCAGGGAGCAAGAGAATCGGTTCTTTCATTATGATAGCATTTTATCTTGGGATGGGGATGGGGGTGGGGGGTTAGTGCTGATATTTCCAGTGGTTTTAACCTCTCTTATTTTAGGACTGGTGTGTAAGGAGCGCATCACCACTGAACCATAGAATCATAGAATGGTCTGGGTTGGAAGGGACCCCAAGGATCATGGAGTTCCAACCCCCCTGCCACAGGCAGGGCCACCAACCTCCAGGCCTGGATCTACACAAGGATGCCCAGGGCCCCATCCAACCTGGCCTTGAACACCTCCAGGGATGGGGCATCCACCACCTCCCTGGGCAGCCTGTTCCAGCACCTCACCACTCTCTCTGTAAAGAACTTCCCCCTAATATCTAATCTAAACCTTCCCTCCTTTAGCTTTAGTCCATTCCCCCTTGTCCTGCCATTGTCTATCCTTTCAAAAAGTTGATTCCCCTCCTGTTTCTCTGCTCCCTTCAGGTACTGGAAGGCTGCAATGAGGTCCCTCTGCAGCCTTCTCTTCTCCAGGCTGAACAAGCCCAGCTCCCCCAGCCTCTCTTCATAGGGGAGGTGTTCCAGCCCTCTGATCGTCTTCATGGCCTCCTCTGAACCCTCTCCAACAGTTCCACATCTTTCTTTTATTGGGGTCCCCAGATCTGGACACAGAACTCCAGATGGGGCCTCACGAGGGCAGAGTAGAGAGGGACAATCACCTCCCTGTCCCTGCTGGGGCACCCCTCTTCTGATGGAAGAATCAGGCATTGAGATACTTCTCTCATGGGAATACAGTTCAGAAATCTGGCTGGTAAGGTGGAATCACCTTGGTTAAGCTTTTCCTTTGAGAACTCTTGCCCTGGTTTTCTCTGATGAAAGTCCCTCACATGCCAGTCATCCCAAAACCTGTTGGCTTTTTTTTAGTCATGAGACACATGACAAGGTCCCCAGTGGATGACACCATCACTACTTTAAATTATACATCAATATGTTGTTGCCTTCCTCATTCAAAAGTTTCATGATCTTGCAGCAAAGCACGTGAAAGGATGAAGATTCACATCTCCCAGTATTTCAGAGGAAAAACACATGACCTGGTCAGCAGCAATTCCTCTCAGGCATCAGTGAGGTATGAACCAGAAGTTGTGTCAATGAACTGTAGACATCTTAAGCTGAGGGCGCCAGGTCAGATTATGGACACTACATGTGCCAGTCTTGAACTTTGGCTGGATGGAAACAGAGGAGGGTTTGGCAGTTTAAGGAGATGCTGCCTGCAGCTCCCTTTGCCATCTCCCCCATGCGCATTCCTCTCCTTGCAGCCCTTCACCCTGACAACTACACTGACTCAGTGGGGCTGGGCTGTGAACCACAACTGGGAACAAAGCCAGTTTCAAAAGGGAGAGAGGGCAGGATAAAGGGAAGGAGGCTGCACTTCCTTACGAGCCAGTCTTGCCACTGAGCCCCCATGGTACCAAAACAGCCTTCTGTGATAATGGGGAGCCTCTCCGAGAGGAACATCTGCAGGCCAAGAACAAGGCACAGTGACCAGTGCAGCTCACTGCAAGCTGAGATTTGTGATTCTCCCTTCTGACAAAGGCTCTGGTGTTACTTTTGTGACAGGGGATGTTCCTGCACACCTCCTGTGAGGACAGCCTGCTCACAGATAGAGAATGGGACTCAACAATTTGTCCTGTGCTGCCCGTCAGGACACCTTAGCCAGGTGACAGGAGACAGGACAAGGGGAAGTGGCACAAAGCTGGCCCAGGGCAGGTTGAAGTTAGATGTTAGGAAAAAATTTTCATTGAAAGAGTTGTTGGGGCCTGGAACAGGCTGCCCAGGGAGGGGGTTGAGTCACTGACCCTGGATGTGTTTAAAAAAAGGGTAGATGAGGTACTTAGAGATATGGTTTAGCATAGGATAGGAATGGTCGGACTTGATGATCTTAAAGGTCTTTTCCAACCTTGTGATTCTGTGATTCTGTGCAACCAGAGTGAGGAGGTTTTAGCTCACAGTTTCCCTCTCTGTTACCAGCCTCACAGGCCATAATCTACTCTGATTTTATCATCCTTGATGAGAAAGGAAAGAAATCCGAGATTAGAAAACAATGTCAAAGCACTATCTCCAGTCCGATGGGACTCGGTGTTTCTGCTGCACAGGAGATTTCATTCTCCACTTGTTGCCTCTGGGAACAACTTCTGAAGTCCACAAAAGTCGGAGTGGAATGGAAATCAGAGGATTCAGCCTCCTGTGCAGGGTCTGACTCTCCCCTAGCAGTGGAGAAGAGGTTGGAATTGCCCGCTGGAGCTTAATTCTGCTCGCACAGAATAAGGGAGATGAAAATACCCTTCCTGCGCTGAAAACACATTTGTTAGAGCAGAAGAGCACCAGTGTGGAAGCAAACTACCCGGTGAGCTGACTATTTCAGTCACAGCAGGGCGGCTGGATTGGTGTAGCTACCTCTCAGGGCGCGGGTTGGTGTTACTGCTCAGCGGATCAACGCGCCGGTTGCTGCCCATGTTTCCTCTTCTCATCGCTTCCCTTGTATTGCATCTAGTGGGTGTGTGGCCAGGGGGTGAATTCGGTCATCTGGCCGATCACAGCAGCACACTAACTGTGCCGTAAAAATGCGTCCTTGTCAGCCAGGTCAGCCAGCTGTATCAACTCACCCTGAAGCCACTCCATGGCTGGGTTCAGTGCAAGGGAAAAGGGCAGGAGAACGCAGACGGAAGCTGCGGTGGAATGCAACCACCACTATTCAGCATCAGCTCATGGCTCTAACTGTCCCTGAGAGGACAGCCTGCTGCCATCCTCCCCTCCCTGCTCCCAGCAGCACATTCCTTCTGCCACCCATGCTTTCCTGAGCCCTCAGTGAACCAGACCAGCTCTCCAAGACAGTAGAGAATTAACCCAGCACCTAAGGAGCAAACAGTTTTCTGCCTGGTTGGTAAAGTGAAGGGGATTGCTGGTAGGTCCGAGTATAAGAGCTGGAGTGCATGAGGTGTGTCTGGAAGCAGACCACTGCCTACAATTACCTGATAGGAGGTTGTAAAGAGGTGGGCAATGGTCTCTTCAGCCAGGTGACAGGAGATAGGACATGGGGAAATGGCACAAAGCTGTGCCAGGGCAGGGTCAGATTAGATGTGAGGAAAAAATTCTTTACTGAAAGAGTTGTTGGCGCCTGGCACAGGCTGCCCAGGGAGGGGGTTGAGTCACCTTCCCTGGATGTGTTTAAAAAAAGGGTAGATGAGGTACTTACGGATATGGTTTAGCATAGAATGGGAATGGTTGGACTTTATGTTCTTAAAGGTCTTTTCCAACTTTGTGATTCTGTGATTCAGGGTGGCTCCTTCTGACAACAGCCATTTCATGAAACCTCATCTCAGTTTAACCTAAAGCAGGAAAAAAAAACCCCAAACAGCAACATAAAAAAGTGAGCCACAGCTCAGCAGGTGGGAACCAGCTGCATGCTCTCCATCAGAAAGAGTGCACCTGATCATTAGATGAAGGGGGGCTGCTTTAACACATGTTATCCTTCTCTTTGCTGAATGGAAGGAGTACACAAGCTGTGCCACATATCACTCACAGAGTCTAGCTCTTCCCAAGAGACAGGCAGGAGGGTCAGCGAGCGGTTTTGCAAATAAATTCCCCGTGCTGTTGGGCAACTTGATGGCTTGAAGGTAGATACAGGTCATTTGCACACAAAGCCCAAAGGGAAGGATCCAGGAGGAAAGAAGCTGGTATGTAGGACGACGCAGAACATCAGAGCGCAGGGGCTCAATCTGCCACCTCTGTCCCTTTTGGGAACACGTGCTAGTTGGAGTCAGACCCTTACCCAGAAGTATCACTCCCTTCTGGTGGTGTTTTAAAAGAGCATCCATAGAACCACAGAATCACAGAATTGTAGGGGTTGGAAGGGACCTCGAGAGATCATTGGGTCCAACCCCCAGGTTGGTGCTCTGAATTTACATGGCTGGAAATCATTCATTTGGCTGTTGATTCACAGTTTTTTTCTGGGCACATAGCCAAAAATGCAGTTGCTAATGGCATCAATTTCCATGTTCTCTCTTCCGTAAAATCACTTTATTAGAGGAGCTGGTTAAATTCGGGAAATACTCAAATTCCTGGCCATATCTCATTTAGCAAAGAGTTCTTGATAACAGTGCTGTACTACTTCTGCCAGCTCCTGTGCCTGGAAAAGGTGTGATTATTTACACAGTTACACTGCTGCAGATGTAATCGTATCGGCGTAAGATAGCTAAACGGCTATCGCTTCTTTTATTAGACCGAACTGTTCTTTTATCATCACCTGTAGCTGGTCTAACTGCGCCCAACCTGTGGGATATTTGCTGACAAAGCGAGGATGGACTTTATCCCACGTGTGATTCCCCAGGAGTCGCTCCAGCCCTCTGTCAATACCCCTGATTTCAGCCGTGTTTGCTGCCAGGGCTGAAAAGGCCTTGCCAGGCCTTGCATCCCATTAACTGGTACGCGGCGCCTCGTGTGACGATGTAGAAAAGTCGGTGTGAATGTCACCATAAATTACGACACAGTAGGCTGGTGAGTGGTGTTCGCTTCAAGGCAGAGCCAGCTGTCAGCCGCCCTGCTGCAGGGAGGTCCCCGAGGGGGGCTGCACGCCATTTGCAGAACTGCCACTGCACCTCTGTCTTTCCCAGCAAGAAGTGAAGCACACGGCAGTGTTTGCCAGGTTGGTGCCAGGTGGGATTAGGCCTTGCTTTAAAGGAGACCTCTGAGAGGAAAAAGAACATGGGATCGTGGCCATTTTGCAGGCACCGACCCAAGCTGTGCACAGGTTTCTGCTTGGAAAATTACCTTTCTCTCTTTTTTTTCTGTCTCTGTTTTTGGAGGTTTTGTTAGTTCTGAGAGAAACTAGAACCATTCAGTCTGGAGGAGACCATGGGAAGAGCTGCCAAAGCAGATTCAAAGCTCTCTTGCTTAACTGAAAAGTCAAACCCTTTAAATCTTGAATCGGCTTATTGTTCTCCACAGACATTTGGATAAACAAGTAGTAATGGGACAGGGCAGGTTTAAATAGGTCAAAGAGCATTTTCTCTCAATGAATCCTGTGGCACTATTATGTGCTTTGTTGTTCCAGATCTGCCAATCCAGTAGGTCCAAGCCCAATTTGCTGTGCCTGCACAAACAGTTGGAGTGTGATCCTTGAGTTCAGTGTGTCCTGTGCACCCAGAGAGTTACTGAGAAGATCCGCTGCCTGTCACCTGTGCAGTAGGGTCACCTTGGGCTCATAAACTTCAGGAGAAACAATAAACAGCCACAAAAGCACCTTGGTGGTAGATGAGGTTAAATGGTGATGTGGTTTTTTTGTGGCAAGGTTCTGGTGGAGAAGGGGGGCTGCAGGGGTGGCTTCTGCAAGAAGCAGCTAGAAGCTTCCCCCAGGTCCAGCAGAGTAAACACCAGCTGGGCTCAAGGCCAGACCCACCACTGACCAAGGCCAAGCCCATCAGTGACAGTCACAGCAACTCTGGGGATCACTTAGAAGAAAAAAAAAGTGAGTAGCTGCATTTTGCCACCAGAGAAGGGAGTGAGAAGATGCCTAAGCTGGGGGACAGGGGTGGCAGGGGGACCAGAGTGGGGTGAGAAAGAGACTGCACCCCATAGCAGTGACCCATGCTGGGGCAGCTGGGGAACAGCTGAAGCCCTGTGGGAAAGGACTCACCTTGGAGAAGTTCATGAAGGACTGTCTCCCGTGGGTGGGACCCCACACTGGAGCAGGACAAGAGTGTGAGGAATGTCTCCCCAGCTAAGAAGGAAAACAACTTGTGAGGAACAGGGTGTGTGTATCTGCGTGTAATAAATTAGATGTTTGGGTCTTTTTATTCCATGTTGAGCGTGTTTTGCCCATGACGCTAATTGTGGAATGATCTCTCCCTGTCCTTAACTCCTAAGCCTCTCAATATATATTTTCTCCCCTGTCCAGATGAAAAGGGGAGTGATAGAGCAGCTTTGGTGGGCATCTGACCTCCAGCTAGGGGCAAACCACCTCAAATGATCATCAAAATGGACAACACTGGCAGATTCACTGTAGTTCCTGGGACAAAGACATTTTCCAGCAGGCTTTAAAAAAAACCCTCAAGCAAACACCAAAAACCTAATTTCTATAGGATGACTGTGTTGAAGAGGTTTATAAGGAGAAAACAAAAATATGTACAGATACTCTTTAGTCTAGATTCTATCCACAAGAGCAATGCAGAGATGGAGTTGGGAGCCCACTACATCATAATGGTGCCACCATGGGTGGTTTTACAATGTAAGACCAGCTCCTAACAAAACAGCTTGCATCAGTCCTGTCAGGAAAGGCAAAGAGAAAGCATGTAATTTAAAGTAAAAGAACTTGAATGCCATCTTCCTTCTGGTCCTGGTCTGTTCCTGCCAGTACAGCTCTCATGAATGCAAAATGAAGACAGTAAAAAGAGGAATGGAACTGTCATCTTCTGCAAAAAGGTAAATCCTGTAACTCCTCACAAATGCAATTCAATTGCCAAACCTTGGGGAATTTAATTCTTCCATTAATCTGGTTACCCTCCCAGAGATATATGTAGCATTTCCCGGAGCTCTGGGCTGGTAAGAGAGCACTAGGGCTGCTAGTGATGTTCACACATGGTTCATTAACATAGCCATTCCTGAGAAGCTGGTAACAGTATTTTCATAGCAACTGATTTGCATTTTTGGTCCCCTAGCACAGTGCTATGGAGACCTTAATTTGAGATAATCAAATATTCAGCAGCCATTGCTCTAGAACATCTAGAACATTAGGCCACATCTTACAAAGCAGGGCTTCTTCCTCCAGCAGCCAAAGTGGAAGTTCTCCAAAGGACAGCCCCTGCCACAGGAAGCACATGGGTTTCCCCCCAGGAGCCTGGGAGGACAGGCTGTTGCTCAGGTACCTGTGAACACCATGAAGTGTAGAGCTCTATCTGCCTGAGTGAGCCCAGTGCTCTGTGATTGTTTTAATGATTCACTCTGTGATTGCAACGAGTAAATGGCTATTTTTAACTGTTAAACATTCACTAGCTTGAATTAAACAATCCATCTATGCTATATAAAGTTTCTAGGTCTGTGTTTCTTAGAGGAGGGCACTGCTGCTCGGCTAGACTGCCTCTCTGGGACCAGGATTTCTTCTGCGTTTCTTTTTCCCACACAGAACCAGCTGTTACGAGAAACAAAGTCATAATTTACTGGCTGAATGTAGCATTTTCATCTTATCTGTGAATTAAGCTAAGGGTTTTCTCAAGTACATAAACACTTGGAAACTCTGTGTCGTACTCATTTGGGAAATACTTTGTTTACAGGGTTCATGAGCAATTCACTGCAGGTGTTAGAAGGCATGCTGGCTGCATGCGCCCGAGGGACAGGGAGCCACGGGGGCTGGGATTGCGAGCCAGTGGGTTGGAGTGCAGGTGAGGATCAGAGGGACAAGAACAAGAGCCAAGGCAGGGGCCAAGGACAAGAGCCTCAGCTGAAGCAACTCCTGAGGGTCAGAGCTTGGTGCCAGTGGTGGCCTCCCTGCCATGCTGCCCCACAGTGCTCCCCATGGCCACGAGCAGGCCCAGAGCCCCAGCATCCGTCCCCCCAGCAGTGGGAAGGATGTGAGCTCAGTCAGCCCTGTGGCTGCCAGGATCTGCAGCTCTGGGTAAATCTCTGGTTTACATCAAGCAAGCCAATTTCCATACTGTAGCACAAATAGCCATCTCTGCAAATCCACGATTTTCTTCTGGAATGGCATCTGTCATTTGTTGTTATTCCATGATCCAAGGCCGGGACTTACGACTCCTTTCAAAATTTGAGCCTCCGTTTTTTTCCCTAATATATCACGTCCCAGCTGTTCCCCTTTCCCACACCTGATCACACGCTCAGCTTGTCCCCCAGCCACCACTTAGGGCAGCTCAGCGCTGCCTGGCAGCTCTCCAAACGGAGGCAAACCAGGCTGCAGCATCCTGGGCCGTGCCTCAGTTGGACACAGCGCTTACCAGAGACATCTGGCTTGGACTGTCCAGCTGGGACCTCTCCAAGGGGCTAGGCTGCACTTCATGGGGAAACCTGCTCTGCTGGTGCCAGCTTGCACGCATGTTGCGTGGTATAACAAAGCTGGCACAAGTAGAGGAGGATTCTCATCTTTTTCTAAACACACCAAACATTTGCTTCAGGGGAGAACCTGTCAGGAGACAAATCAGTGTTCTGTAATTATTCCCCAAATCAGCTTGTCAAGCAAGATGCCTGTGGAGTGCCTTGGATTTAGCTTGGCCTCCAAACATACAGGCCCGGTAAGGGCTGCCTGGTTTCAAGACAGTCTCCTGCCATGATGCAGAAAAACACTCTGGTATTGTGCCCAGATCTGGGCTCCTTACCATAAGAAGGACATTGGGGTCCTCAAGCGAGTCCAGAGGAGTTCAGCCAGGCTGGGGAAGGGGCTGGAGGGTAAATCCTATGAGGAGTGGCTGAGGGAGCTGGGGGTGTTTAGCCTGGAGAAGGAGGCTGAGGGGAGACCTTACTGTCACCTACAACTACCTGAAAGGAGGTTGTAGAGAGGTGGGCGATGGTCTCTTCAGCCAGGTGACAGGAGATGGGACAAGGGAAATGGCCTGAAGCTGTGCCAGGGCAGGGGCAGGTTAGATGTGAGGAAAAAATTCTTTACTGAAAGAGTTGTCAGGGCCTGGCACAGGCTGCCCAGGGAGGGTCTGAGTCACCTTCCCTGGATGTGTTTGAAAAAAGGGTAGATGAGGTACTTAGGGGTATGGTTTAGCTTAGTATGGGAACAGTTGGACTTGATGTTCTTAAAGGTCTTTTCCAACCTTGCGATTCTGGGATTGCTGGTACATAAGCAGAGGTAAATATTTCCCTCCATTTGGGTGAAGCATACAAATCCAGTAGGGCTCAGCCAGATTTTCAGTTTCTTTTACCTTGTTTTAGGATAAGGAATCCAGAGTTCCTTCAAGCAGAAGCTTTGGAATGAATCTCTATAGATTAAACCGTGGAATTGATGTCATAAGAAAATACTTATGAAGCACAAACGCTGTGAGCCACACAGGCAATGAATGTGTCAGATCAAAACTCTGAAAATAGACATTTTAATAGAAATGATTTTTTATAAATGAACTAACAAATCTTGAAGTGAAGCTGGATCCAATGCTGAAACGTGGGCTTGTATGAGGAGATAAAATAATCTGTTCTGCTGGTAGTCTGGTCCATGGGACAGTACCAAACAGTGAGTACAGGGAACTGTGTGCCCTGGAGAGCTCCAACGGTCAAAAGAGGACAACAGTACACCCTTGTTCTTTAGTTTCTGGCAGGAAAAGTAAACAGTGTAGTGTTATGTTTGATCCTCAATCAAAATAAAACCCCAAGCAAACCCAACAAAGCTAATTAAGAAGCTACAAAAGATTTTGAATCGCTTGTAAAATTCCTTTTGAAGCTCAGGTGAATAATCAGCAAACCAACTCTGGCTCCTTTGTAGCACACACTGCCCGCCCTGTGTGGCATTCACTCACACAAGAAATACTACCTAGAAACAAGGTACTCAAATTTAAGCTTTGTGTTTATTCTCTCTTTCACCCAAAGGCTTCAAAGCACTTTATAAGTGTGACTTAGTATCTTCTGCAGTCCCCAGATCAACAGATCTAAACAGTGTCTAAACCTGCCTGGAGTGACAGAGAAACTCCTAGGTGGTGTGAGTGACTCCAGGGAACAACCCCAGAAACGGGAGGCAGGCTTCAGAAAGCACACAGGGACCGGGGGGCTTCCACACGCACCCCTGGAGCGTCAGGAGGCTGCAGAGCTGCGCGGGTCTCTTCCTTTGCATCGGCTTCACGGAACACCAGGCGCAGGCACCCCGCTCCCCGGGCGTGCTGCGCGCCTCTGGCCTCGGCTGCAGCGCTGCTCGCCGGGGTCAGGCCTCCTCAGCCCCGCACCGGAGCAACTCTCTCCCCTCGCACAGCAGGCGGCAATGGCGTTGCTGTGGGTGGTGTGTCACGGTCACAGGGGAGTGAGCTAACCGCAGACACGGCCTCTGGAGAAATAATTGCCTTGTGCTCTTTTTTTTTCCTTCCTCTGGGCCGTCTCTTGCCTGTTGGGCGTGAGGCCCGGAGCGTGCTGCCTTAGCCAGGCCAGCAGCAGGCTCCCCACTGCCCGCCCGCCGCAGCAGGCGGCTTCCCCCGCCCCGTGACACAGAGCTGCTGGGGAACCCTTATCCCCTGCTACAAGGCACCCAAAAAGCAGCACACCGAGCGCCGGGCAGCGGCTCTCCTACACACCCGTGCGACCTCCTGGGATGCGGGGCTGCGGCTTCCCTACCTCCCCCCCGGTGGAGGAAGGGGGCGAGCTGATTTTCAGCCCGATGCCCGAGGGGCTTAGCTACCGCAGCCGCCGGTAACCTGTGCCCCGGGAGGATGGCGAGGCGAGGCGGCTGCGAGGCACCGCGCGGGCTCCGGCCGTCGCCAGGCGGGCACAGCCTTCGGCTCCCAGGAACGCCCGGCTGGGTCAGGGCGCCCCGACCTCCTGCCTGCCGGGGGCAGAAGCACCCTCAGGGCCGCCGCCGCCGCCCCGAGGCGAAGGCCGGGTCTCCGTGACGCCAGCCAAGGGCCACCGGCAAGGGGGCGAGGCCGTGGCGGCGTGAGGGGAGGGGGGCGGGCGGGGCGGCCATGGGGAGCCGGAAGTTCCGGGTCGGAGGGAACAGGAAGTCGGGACGTGGCCGCCCCAGCGGAGCAGGAGGCGGAGGGCGGGCGGGAGGGAGGTGGCGGAGTAGGAGGAGGAGGATGGCGGCGGCGGTGCTGAGCTCGGACCGGCTCGAGGTCTCGGTGGACGGGCTGACGCTGAGCCCCAACGCTGAGGCGCCGCACTGCGAAGCGCGGCCGGGGCAGGGAGAAGCCGCGGCGGGGCGGAGCCGAGCGGGCCCCGGCTCCTCGGGCCAGGCGGAGGCCGGTGGCGAGGCGGCGGAGGAGGCGGCGCTGAGCCCGGAGCGGCGCTGGGGCTTCGCGCTGGAGGAGCTGTACGGTCTGGCGCTGCGCTTCTTCAAAGGTGAGGCCTGCCGGCCACGCGGCCCACGCGACTCCGGCCGGGGCTGGGGCGGCGAGGCGGGAGCCATCGCGTTGCGGGGAGCCCCGGGCGGTGGCATCGCTCGCCTCCCCGCCGCGCTGGGCTCCGGGGTGCAGGCGGGGCCCCGGATCCCAGGAGAGCCGAGGGGGGCGGTGTCGGGGCAGGCGGCAGGGCCGGCACCGCCTGCGGCCCCCGGAGGTCGGGGCGCCGGCGAGTCGGGGCGAGCATCGTGTCACCAGGAGATGATCCTTTCCTGGTGCCAGGGGCGAGCCGGGGCTGGGAGAAGAGGTGGAAGGCTGCCCCAGGCTACTGCCCGCTCCCTGGGGCCGGGAGGGCATTCCCGGGGGTTCCCACCGCCAGACCTAAAATCGCAGTAAAGGAAAACAATTTAAAAGCAAATACATCCTCGCTTGCGGTGTGCGCAGAAGGACCTCGCTCACGTAGGCGAAGAGCTCTGTGACTGTTGCCGAGCCTGCTGACAGCTCGGGCGCTGGCGGGAGATGCCCTGTGGTCTCCCCAGGATGCGAACTTCAGGTCTGGGCTTTGCCGCTTCGTGTGCCGTCGTGACCGGCAGCTGGAGCCGTGCGATGCGCGGCGTGCAGGCCGGGAGCGTTCCCCTTAGCCCCTGTCGCCAGGTTTGCTTCTGCAGGAAGCTGGGGGTACCTTGCCACGCTTGCTTTCCTCAAGAGGAGGCAATGGGCTCTGTGGCTTTTAAGGAAAAAAACTGCGTTTGCTGGAGC
This sequence comes from Gallinula chloropus, assembly GCF_964237585.1. NCBI lineage: Eukaryota > Metazoa > Chordata > Aves > Gruiformes > Rallidae > Gallinula > Gallinula chloropus. The sequence continues at coordinate 71,917,821 of NC_140087.1, forward strand.
GTTACGTTGCGTTAGGGCCTTCAGGCACCTCGCAGCAATGTGCTGCTTCGCTGGCTTTCAGGCAGCTGCTGTTTAATGTGGGGCACAGAACCCGGTGATGCCTCTGACAGGGAAAGATCAGTCCTGTGGCAGCCTGTCGTTAGGTGACCCCCCCCAAGGAAAGCTGTCTCTTCTGAGGGCAAGCACACTGGCAGGTGGAAATTGTGCTAGAAGGGCAAAGCTCTTTTGATTATTTTCCTCCACCGTGTCTGATTTGCACCCCGGTAGTTGTTAGCATGTAAAGCTCTAAGCAGTTTTCTTGAGCCCTGGTTCTTTGATCCTGTTCTGATGCCCTGCCACAGAGAAACTTTTTGTTAGCGTGCATACAGAGATTTTTTTGGGGGGGGTGTTAAGCTGTGGGACCCATAAGGATCTTTAACCACTCCTGTGGCAGAAGCTGCCCTTTCTTTCTGTGAAACAACCTGCTTGAAAGGGTTCTGGTTTGGTTTGTTCTTAAAACACGATGCAGAAAGAAAGATATCTGTAGCAGCAAACCCCTTGTCTCAGTCAGCCATGGTCTTATTTTGTATTTGGCTTAATATTCTGCTGGAACCAGTATTAACAGTATAAAAGTTACACACTCTGAGTTAGTTTATCTACATTTTTTATAACCTTATCTGTATTACATCTCATGTTTTAATGAAATCTATGCTCTACATTCATCCCCTCTTGGATGGTGAAGTCAGTGGGGTGTTACTTATGTCTAGGTTCCAGTTCATTGTGTTGTGTCGTCTCAACAGTGGGTTGGGTTGTTGTTGCCCTCCTTTTAATAAAAGCTTGATTTCCACGTGTCTCTCTGTATTGCTGCTCTTAACCTTCTGCAGTTTCTTGTAACATGTGGTTCTGCTCCGAAAAGGAAAACTTTCCACGTTGCATGGAGTTGTCAGACTTTCCAGATTAAATCCTTATTCCTCCAGCCTTACGATGGGAATAAAAGTCCCATGAAGAGTCATTGCCCTTATTTTCACGTGTAGTTTTTTCCTGAAAGTGATACAGCACGAGGGGTTTTATTTATAGATGTAGTGGTGAGTTACAGGAGCTTGTAATACTTGGATTGCTGATTCTGCCAGCTTGCTCCATATCTGCGTGGCTCTGAAAATAATTGGTCTTGTTTCCAAATGATTTTCATGCATCCACTGTCAAAACAAATGTGGGAGTGGGCATGCTTGTTGTAGATGCCAAGGAACAAACACAGATTCCTCCGTTACTTCAAGGAGCAGCATACAAGGGCTCTGAAGGTTGACCCATGTTAATAGGTCAATGCTGGCATCTCGTTTCTAATGATTTTTCCTAAACCACACTGATCTGGGGGGAAGGGGGGGACTGTCTTTGAAAAATTTTGTCTGTCTTAAAGCTAACTGATAACCATGCCACAGTGTGTATTAGCTACTTGCACAGCTGCTGTAGAACGAGCAAGTGATTTGGGGGGGCACTATTGGGATTAACTGTCATTATTGGGGTGGAAGGAGCTGCGGTCAGGATGCTAGAGGAGTCCCTGGGCAAGGTCAGAGGGTAAGCAGTGATCACTGGTTAAGCAGCTTCTCTTCTGCTTCAGTGTGCAGACCGAGTTGTCTGGTTGTAACTTGGGGTGTATTTTCTTCTTAAAAAGTTGAATCTGATCAAAATGCTTTGAATTTGCTGATTGCAGTGACCACTAACAGTTGTCTGTGGTGGCATGTTGCATGTAACAGGACTGCTCAAAGACAAGACAGGCTGAGAGTTAATATAACCAATGTGAGAATAGCTACCGAAACTAGGCTAGGATATTAAAGAGATTCTAAAGCTGCTTTATTCTGTTTCTGATAAAGACAGAAGCAGATCTAAAATGCTGGATCTGGGGTCACTTCAACTGCCAGGCCGTAGGCTGTGCTGGAGATGCATGCTAGCTTTTTTTAGCCTCCATAATGGCTTGTGAAGAAGGCTTTTCAAAACAAGAGGGATAGAAAATAGATGGGTAATAGTGTTGCAGTCCATTTTTCTGTGAGAAATAAGAGCCTTCCTTAAAATGCATACTCTTTCCCTTACTGCTCTGTCAAGCAGAGTTCAGGTTGACCAGCGCTTTTGGCTGCCAATAAGAAGCTGCTTTGCTCTGCTGGATCCAGCATGTAGTGGAGAACACCAGTCATGTTACTGAAATGGCCAAGTTCCTTCATTTCTTGGTGCCTGTCATTGTGTCCCTCGGGGCAGCTGGCAGAGTAGAAGTGTCTCTGACAGCTGACTTAGCTGCTACGAGCTGTGCCAGTGAAGGTAACCTGGTTAAGGTGTATGCTGTGTCCTGCAGTGGAATGGGGCAGCTTGCATAGCTCTGCCAGCACCTCTTTTCCAATATCAGCCTGTTTTTGTGTTTTTCCACATCCTGTCACTGAAATACCATTGCACCTGTCTTAAATGACAGTCCCTGAAGTGTTCACACACTGTCTGAAGTCATTTGCAGTGTAGCACATCCGAGTAGGCAGTATACAAACCATGTAATTTTGCTACCTAAAGCTCTCCTGGTATGTAAAGTACTCTAATTCTGTTTGACTGCTTCAAGTTATTTCCTCTTATCCTAAAAAGATTGCATCTTCAACCTCACCAATACGTCATTCTAAATTAATTGACCACATCCTTTTTTTTTTTGATGGCATGATTGTCATTTGTAAGGTAAGTAGGCTCTTGTTTCCAAGAATATGAGAACCCCTATAATGTATCTATGTTTGATGTGAAGTTTAATTGGAAGGGCTGGTTGGTAAGTCTTCTGTTGATGCAGAACATCTTCAGAGAATTGCTAATGTAAGAGCACACTGGGATCTGCAGGCAGCGATTTGGTTCTTGTGCTTCTCAGTTTTGGTCTTGCTTGTTAGAACGTTGACAGTGAATAGCATTAACATATGTGACTTCTGCTGTTAAAAGCTATGAGGTGAATAATCACACTTCATAAACTGTTCTGTATCTTCTCCATGACTCAACCAAATGCAATCCCATGGGAATTAGGCCTTTGGAATGAGTGCAGTAGGTGAAGTTGGAGTGGAAGCTGCAGCATGTTGTGCTGTATTTCTTACAGGACAAAAAGTCATCTGAAGTTACGTGGGAGTAAAGGTGTCTTGCATGATACAATCTCTTAAGTATTTGCAGTTTTAAACCAATCCTTGTCAGTGGTACAGTGCTATGTAGTGACATAGGTCTTCCCTTTATGCTTTCAGTTATCAGTCATAGCTTCACCTGTCTGTTGTGTTTGCATGCTGGCACAAAGGGTGGTCTTCAAGCATGTGGTTTATTACCTGTAGTGCAAGGAAGGTCATTGGTGTTCTAAGTATTGGCGTTCTGGGGTATTATGCCTTGAAGTATTGTCAGGAAAGAAGTTTCATGATCTTCTGTAAGAAAGCTGAGCCTTATGCTGGCCCTGTTGGGTCAGGCACAGGGAGAGTTATATAGTCACTGTGCTACCGCTGTGCACGTCCTTTGGATTTCTGAGTGTTTTCCCTAGAGCTCTTTGATGTTCTTAAGCTTCCTGACTTCTGTATTAGATGTGTGTGTAATATCTACTTAAATGGGGCGTTCACAGATGCTCGAATAAATCTGGCACTTCTGCTTGTCTGGACTCAGTAATGCTGCTCTTTGGCATATTTGAGTGTAGGTGACTGCTGGCCCTCTGGTTCGGCTTAACAGCAACAATTCCAAATCCTTGGGATAATTATACAGTGTGGTTCGTGCTGAAGAATTCAGCTGAAAACCTGCTAGCACACAGCTTTGCTCTTGACTGGCTCCAAATACTTTCCAGAGAGTTTGCTTCTAATCTGCATTATCTACAAGTCACTGGTTGCCTGTCTCATTTCTCTCATCTGCCTGTGTTCCTCTCTTATGTAGCTTGTTCTTCTTCCCTTGAGTCACCACTCTTCCTGAGCGCAGATTTGGGCTTCTCAGTAGTTAGGACTCGAGGTCGGGTGTCTCTGCTCTGTGAAAACACACGCCTGCTGTGTGCAGCATGAGAAGTGATGGGTTTTTTTCCCCCCCCAACCCTCTTCAGAAGTGAGTTCAAATCCTGCTGATGTTAGCTGGCTCAGGCAGCAGGCTAGTGCAGCAAATAGCTATTGTTTTTGGCAGCCACCTGTAGGTATGCAGGTTGTGCAAGGTAAGCTATGCCATAGGGACCCCCTTTGAGAAGCCGCCTTTGCTCAGGAGCCTGGCAGCATTTCAGAGTAGTGCCTCTTATCAGCTGGCTCGCTCTTGAGTGCACTGCCCCAGCATATTAAATATGCTTTCAAAGCACATGCCTTCTATTGAGGCTAAATACCTGCCTGCTACCCAGTAAGATTCTGAGCTACATCAGGGTTGCAAAGAATTGAGGAGAAGCCAAAGGAAAAGGGCTCTTTGGGTGGCCTGAGAGCAGAAGTCCTGAGACCCAGGGAAAGTGCTTACAGGACCTGGATTTCTTAAGGATCACAGACTTGTTGAGGTGGGAAAGGGGCCCCTGGGGATTGTCACGTTCAGCCCCACCCATTCAGAGCAGGCTCCTTGGAGATACTCAAAACCCAAGTGGACACAGTCCCAAAGAGGGAGACTTCAAAACATCTCTGGGCAACCTGCCTGATTACACTTAAACATAAGAGGTGACTTGTTTTTCTACTGCAGGAGGAATCTCCTGAATTTCAGTTGGTGTCTGCTTCCTCTTGTCCTTTCACTGGATATTACTGCGTAGACTCTGGTTCAGTCTTTGCACCCCTCATCATCTCTACTCTGCCAGGTATTTAGGTATTTTTGGAAATAAATATTTTTTGTGGGTGAAGGCTGCTGTGTTTTGAGAGATTTGCTGTAAGGTGGTGTGACACTAGGAGAAGAATAAATATATGAGATTCTGGAATAGTGAAGTGGACCTCTAGGAGTGGACACTAAGTGATTAAATGTTTACCTTTCTAATTCTTTGATTCTGGCTTCAAAATTAGTGGTATGTGAGTAAAGGTTTCTTTTGATATCTTAACTGAGTAAGTCCAGTAATGTGCTGAACTTTCTCTATGAGGGGTATAGCTTCTTTCTCTTCCGAGAGTTGCTGCTTTTCCTGTTACTAAGTCAGTTTACAAGCATCAGCTGAGCAATTGTGCAAGATGTAAATGTCAGCCCTAAAACTTGAGCGTGAATTGGACTGTTCAGTTTGGGGCTGTAAACAACTTACTCCAAAGCAGCCTTTACTCTAAAAGGAGAGCTGGGAACTGGTGGCAGCTCTGCCTGTGGTTCCCGACCTACATGGAGAGCCATTTAGTAGTACATTCATGTGAAACGTCTTGTTTACAGCCAATAAAAAGCAGGTGATGTCTACTTTATTTGTTTTCCTGTTTAACAGAAAAGCCTCTTCCTAATGAGCAGTGTAATTACATATAGTAATGCCTGTTTCTTTCATTTGTTTGGGCAGTTTAAATGTGCTAAGGCCTAGCTGAGTAATTCATGTATAACTTTAAATCAGTGCAAATCTTTTCTTCCCGGTGAATGGGTGGTGGGGTGATGACCAGGACTGCTTCAGCAGGTGTTGGTGTGGAGCCATTGGAATTCTGATTACCTCCAGGCTTATGCTGGCTGCATCTTACAGCCAGAGCTCTCACGTGTTGCTGCTGATGGGGTCATCTCTAAAGCTTTTCACTGTGAGGGTTTTTTTCTGCTGCCGTAGCAAAGTGCAGCAATCAAATTGCCTCAAGGAAAACTTTCCCTTAATTCTAGTTTTTACTCCGTGGCTTTCCTTGCCTTAGACCTTGCTTGCTCGGCTTTAATCAGTGTGAAGATGGTGAAAGGAGAGCAATCTATAAAAGTTAACATCGTGTCTTTGTGGAAAATCCTTCCTATCCACGCTACAATAGACTTGGCAGACGCCTTTGAAGTCAAGTTAAGGTTTTTAAATATTTCAGAGATATAGATCCATATGGTATGATGCTCAACTAATTAGCATAAATATTTATACGATAACTTAGTAGCTGAGATTCACTCTAGATGGTACGATGAGAAACACTTCATAATTGAGTTTCAGCAGCAATGTTTCTTCTTCTCTTGAGGTCCCTTCCAGCCCCTACAATTCTGTGATTCAGGACAGATCATTATTGATCTTTATTTTATTTAAATAGACCTGGCTTAATTTGTCTAACCTTTTGTGCCTTACCTGTTCTTGTTTCTTTTTTTCATGGTGGAATCGTGATAGTGGTTATACAAAATGCTCTTTCCTGTTCTGTGCTTAATTGATTAATCACAACAGTGGGGCGTTTTTTCTTTTTTCTTCCACAGAAAAAGATGGCAAAGCCTTTCATCCAACATATGAAGAAAAACTTAAACTTGTGGCGCTGCACAAGCAGGTTCTACTGGGACCTTACAACCCTGACACTTGCCCTGAAGTGGGATTCTTTGATGTGCTGGGGAACGATAGAAGGTAAAAGGGCTGGTGCTCTTGTTAGTCTTAGCTCTGCTTTACCTGCCTGGAGAAAACATCATCCAGTTTCTGCAATGAGAGGAAAAGTATGTGGGTGTGTGTGTGGTAGTAGAAAGCATGTGGCTTCCTCAAATACACCTTAGAAATCTGAGTCACAGTTCAGTAAAGGAGCTAACAGAAGATTGTTGGGTTTTTAAAACCACATTAGGAAAAGCTGCTGTGCCTGGAGTCCAGTGTCTCGTAGCAGTTTAAGACTTGATTAGCTCTGCATTGATGTGCAGGCCTACCTCCCTCTCTTGCAGCAGGCCAAGCCTTTTGTTAATAGTAATGGCATTCACCATAGCTTTTGTTAGTGCTGAGAAGAGCTTCTGAAATCAGATACCTGATGCAGCCAAACTCAGCCCAAGCTGCTTTGAGATCTGGGCAGTCTCAGGCATGTCTCTTGCATTGCTTGCCATGCAAGTGGCTGTTCTCTTGTTCGTTGTTGCTGTTTCTAGAAGGCAATGTGCAATACAGTGCTGGCCTCTTGGGTCTGGGCTCAAATGGATGTAGCCTTCATTTAAGAAGAATGTTGCATTCAGCTAGCCAAAGCGCTCTAACTGATGGTTCTTACCATGTTTGTGCATCCAGGAAAAGGTATGCATATTTTTACCCACAAACTAGAATGGAAGAAAGGTTAAAAAAAATTCCAGGTTCATTTGTAGCTGGGAAGTTTTGAGACACAGTTCAGAATTCAAAGTAGGGTCAGTGGCGTGTATGACAGTTCGTATACACAGTCTGTTATGACTGGTGGGGGCAGAAGAGAGGACTGAGGCCAACAGGTTTAAGGCCTGTATTTGGAGAGAAAGTTGTCTGTTCTCTGAAACAGCATGTGATCAAGTTTGGTTCCTGGTCTCTCAACTCTTCTTTTTCTTTCCTGGGTTCTCAAAATTCACTACTGACTTGAAAAGACTTGAGTCTTCTGTCATTTCAGCTGATTTTTCTCTCTCAGGAAGGAATGGGCTGCCCTTGGAAACATGTCCAAGCAAAAAGCAATGACGGAATTTGTTAAGCTCCTGAATAGATGTTGCCACTTGTTTTCAACATATGTCACTTCCCACAAGATAGAGAAAGAAGAACAAGAAAAGAAAAGGTAATGTTTGAGTCCTTTGGTGTTGAAGTATATTGAATGTGTAACTCTTGACCTGTGGATGGTGTCACAGCTAGCTTAGGTTGAGGTCATCTTGGGAAGAGAAATGCTTGAACTTCAGGTGACTGTGGTACCATTTGATTTCTTTAACACTTTTTACTTTGCCAGTAATGAATGGTTGTTTCTGAGGTGGACAGTTAGAATGTAAGGAGTTTTTTAAAATTATGCTGATACTGTCAGATGTTGAAGATACATATACTTCACAAAAATGTCTGCCCTGATATGTCTACGGAGTGAACATATACAGAACATGACATTATCAGGTGCTTTAAACTCCTCTGCTAGTATGTGTTAGCAGCTTGACAATGACAACTTGGCTATCTTCTATCTTCTACGTATCATGTGATTATTAAACTATAGTATTGATGTGATTAATGGTCATATGTTAAAGCTTGGAAGATATCTTTAATGTTTCCAGGCAATTTATTCTATTGCTGTCTGCCACAAATAGTGTAGTAACAGGTTAGAATGAATATCCAATTCCAGTGCAGAGTTGAACACTTGTCACACTGCACAGTGCAGCAAAACTAAACAGTAATGCGTTTTCTTCTTGGGTCAAATAAGACACCTCAGCAAACTGCGTTGGGAAGAGATGGTACCAAACAAAGGCCTTGTTAGGCAGGCAACAGGCAGGTTACAGCATGTGGAAAATAACTCGTGGCAGGGTTGTAGGAGTGCTGAGAGAGCTTATTGGGTGGATCTTGCAGAAGAGAAGAGGAGGAACGGAGGCGGCGTGAGGAGGAGGAGCGCGAGCGCTTACAAAAGGAAGAAGAAAAACGTAGGCGAGAAGAGGAGGAAAGACTGAGGAGGGAGGAAGAGGAGAGGAGGAGAATAGAGGAGGAACGGCTGCGGATGGAACAGCAGAAGTGAGTAGCTGAAACAAACAACGCTTTAAAGGAAAGAACTGTCTTGAACTTGAAACACTCATATTTAAATTTTTTTAGAAGTGATGGTAAAACTGAATACCTGTAGTTCAGAGCCCCCAGGTCTGGCAGTGACATGTGCATCCTTCAAGGGGGGACACGCTTGGCAGAGAATAGTTGCCCTAATGTGTTACTGTATCCAGCCTTCTCCCATGAAAGTGCCAGAGATGCTTTATTTAAAGAGAAGCTCTGGGGTTTTTTGGGTTCAAGGGCTGCACCTCCAAAACTTGTCATTTGCTTCGTGTATGATTAATGCTGTGCTCAACTGAGCTAAGTGTCCAGCTGGAAGGGTTTTTTGAACTGAGACTTGCAAGTTTCAGTCCTTTCGCAGGAGGTGGAGCCTTGAAAAAGGGTAACTACAATTCAGTGGGGTGTTTTGAATGTGTGGCTGAAATTATCTAACTTGGAAGCCTAACACTACCTGATTAAAGGTACTCCATGGGAAGTGTCTGCAGATCTCACTTGTACACTGCCAGTCACTGGATTTCAGAACCTTTTTGAAAGGAGTACAAAATTTATGTTCAAATGCACTTAATCTCTGTTTGTAGCCCAAATTAAGTTGTTTGCTTAGAATATACAGCTGTGGTTATATTTTGCTGTTCCCATCACATCCAGATGCTGAAAACATGGATCTAGCTTTGCACACATAACACTTAAGATAATAGTAAACCATCTAAACTGTTCCGCATCAGTCAGCAAACATTTTTTATAATAAAAATATCTTTACAGGGAATGTTTCTGAAGTAGACCCTGCACTTGCTGTGTAGTGGCTTTGAGAAGGGAGCAAATGAACAGTAAAACTTGTGGATTAACCCTGTGAGAGCCTGAGTAGTGTAAAATACAGACAGAAATGAATCATGGAATTGTCTGTATTGGAGTGGACCCTTTAGGTCGGCTAGTCCAACTATCATCCTAACCTGCCATTCACCACTAAACCACGTGCATCTTTTAAATACCTCCAGGGACTGAGGCTCCACCACCTCCCTGGGCAGCCTGAGAATACAATAGGAAAATGTTGCACAGTGCTAAGTCACAAGGCGTGTAGTGTGCCTTGAAGTTAAGGCCTTACTGTTGTTTTACATGAATGGCAGCTGCATGTTAAGTGGTTCTAACAGGTTACAGAGACAGTTAGACAGAAAAGGAATATGGGTACATACATACAGGTAAAGTGTATCTAAAATCACAGTTTTGTTAAAATAGTACATCTTGCCCTTCAGAGGGTAAAAACCAGTCTAATACTGGTGCTTTTGGAGGATGGTTTTTGAGGAAGGAAGAAGGACAGAGAGTGAAGAATGGCTCCTGCATTTGTTTGATACTTCTTTCTTTCTCTCAAGCATCTCTGGCTGGTTACTGATGGATACATGTGAGGCAAAACAAACTGGATCTAATTGTTTATTGGGGGGGGGGGGGTGGTGGTGTTTATTTCTTTTTTACTATGTAGCTTCCTTTAGCCCCCTGGAGAGAGGAGGAGGAAAGCTGAGCTTGTCCATAAGTAACCTGAGTGTTCCTCCTAAGCTTGAGCAGCTGAGTGTGGAGACACAGATGCCCTACTTGGCGGCATTTTTTTCATTCCTGAATTAGGCCACAGTCGTGCTTTTCATATGTTTGCATACTGCCCTGGGAAATTAAGATAGCAATGTAATCTGTTCTTACATTTACCAGAAACCATTGCTGTACCACAGCAGGTCTGTTACCAGTGGCTTTTAGAAGGGCTGCCAGAAGTATAGTTTCTGCATGTTTTCTGGAGGAGCCAGATGCAGGGTTTTTTACCTTGCTTGCTTGAGAAGTTTAGTCCTGTGTTCTTCTAGCACTCCCTCCTTATCAGATTACAGATTGAGAATTATGTAAGAGCTCTAGTTGTTTTTTTTTTTAAACACTTGATGTTTTCAAACATCGGGTGGAAGTTGTTGCTCCCTTCTGTACCTTCTCAGCATATTTTTAGGCAGAATTCACATTTACATTACCTCTGGGCTCTGCTCTGTTATGTAGATTTGTTTTAATTGGTTTTCGAAGGAATCGAATTAACTGTCTTTGAGGCCACTTAAGCACAGGGATTTCCCCAGCTCCTTGTAATCCTCCTGATCTCCTCCCACCAATCTAGGCAACAGATAATGGCAGCCCTGAACTCCCAGACTGCCATTCAGTTCCAGCAGTATGCAGCCCAGCAGTATCCGGGCAACTATGAACAGCAACAAATCCTAATTCGGCAGCTCCAGGAACAGCATTACCAACAGTATATGCAGCAGCTGTATCAAGTCCAGCTTGCACAGCAACAGGTATGGCTGAGAAACTCGCATTTTTTGTGTGTGTCCTAGGCTGTCTCTGGGGGATGTTAACTTGTATGCCCTTATCCCCTTGAAAAGCTGCTTGCCACGAGGAGAGGGAGTTTCCTAGTAACTACTGGCACTTCAGACTCAAACACCAAAGCCCTTTTATTTGATCTTTTTGGGTAGTTTTCTGAAGCAGATGTTAAAAAAAAATTCTAGCAGCCTTTACTAATTACTTGGTATAATATTAATCTTGCAGACCAGATGTGAAGTGCATCAATTTTGTGTGTAATTTAATGGAGGTGCAGGCTAGTGCATCTGAGCATGACAAACCTACTCAAGGTTCTCCATGTGGGTATCACACCTGAGGATCTGTGCAGAGCAGCAGGCTTCCCTCAGCCATGCATTCCCAGTTGAACCTGCACGCAGCACTGTCACATCCCTGGGTTTAAGGTTACTCTTCCCTGTCAGCTTGAGCACTACTGACTTCTCTCTCCTTTTGCATCTACTGTCTGACATCAGTATCTAATTAAGGTGCTTGCCTGCAACAGACTGCTCGTGGTTTGGGTGGGAGAACAGGCATCCTGGTAGCAATCAGTGCAGTATGTCATTACTTCTTTGCATGAGTTTTTTGCCTGGGCTGCTTGAAAGGTGGCTGCTGCTGTGCTTGGGGGACACTCGTGTCTCTGGGAGATGTGTGTCTCAAGCTAGTCCAAGGATGTCCACCTGTAACAGTCTTAAACAGGTGTCAGCCAGACTCTAGTACGACTGACCTGTCTGGGCAGGAGCTGAATCTTAAATAACCTGTAACTGTCAGCCCAAGGTCTGTTGGTCTTGAGCTCAAGACTAAACAGGAAATTAGTTACTGACTTTTAAGTCACTTGTATTTTGACAAGGCTGATACCCTCAGCAAAGAACTGACCAAGGAAAGCAGCTGTATGAACCTCATGAAGCTCAGCAAGGCCTAGTGCAAGGTCCTGCACCTGGGTCAGGGTAGTCTCCAGTATCAGTACAGACTGGGGGATGAATGGATTGGGTGCACCCTGCAGAGATGGACTTGGGGGTATTGGTGGGTGAATAATGGGATATGAACTGGTGTGGTGGTGTGACCCTGGCTGGAGGCCAGACACCCATCTAAGTCACTCTATCCCTCCCCTTTTCAGCTGGACAGGGGGGAGAATATATACTCAGAGATTTAGGAGTCAAGATAAGGACAGGGAGAGATCATTCCACAGTTAGTATCACAGGCAAAACAGATTCAACACAGAAGAAAGAAACCTCTCTCACTTATTATGCTACACTGCACACCCAGTGACACCAGAGTTGGGTGGGTAATGAGAAATGTCACCGGATCTTAAAGCACCTTCCCCCACCCCTCCCTTCTTAGCAGACTTCACTTTAGTCATGATTTCGCTCCCTTTTTCTCCCCATTGTGGCACAGGGAGGGGCAGGGAATAGGAGAATGGGGTTTTCAGTCAGCTCCTCATGAGGTGTTCTTCTCCTTAGTTGGGGGGGCACGCGTTCCTCACACCCTTCCCCTGCTCCAGTGTGAAGTCTCACCCACAGGAGACAGTCTGTCATGAACTTCTCCAACGTGAGTCCTTTCCCACAGGGCTTTAGCTCTTCACCAGCTGCCCTGGCGTGGGTCACTGCTAGAGCGGGCAGGTATAAATCACAGTGTCTCTCAGTCCCAGTCCTCCACGGGGTCACAAGCCTCCCCCCAGCAAACCTGTTGTGGCACACATCTCTCCCCTGCTCATCTTTGTGTCTCTGTCTTACTCCATGGGCTTCAAGTGCTGGCAGGGGCTTGCTCGAGCGTGGGTCACAGCATCTCCTGTATGTCTCCACCTGCTCCATTGTGGGGCCTCTCCACGGGCTGCAGGTGGGGTCTCGGCCCTTTCCGTGGGCTGCAGGGGGACACCCGTTCCACCATGGGTTTCTCCACGGGCTGCTGGGGCATCATTCTCTCTGGCACTTGGGGCACCTCCTCCCAGCCCCCTCCCTGGCCTTGCTGTCTGCACAGCTCCTTCCTTCCTTCTCGCTCCCTTCGCTGGGGGCAAAACGCAGCTGCCTGCAGGTTTTTTTCCTCCTAAATGTGACTCCCAGAGGCGCTGTGACCATCACCGACTGGCTCGGCCTTAGTCAGCACCAACTCTGGCCTTGAGCCAGCTGTTGTTGGCTCTCTCGGGCATGCAGGGAGTTTCCAGCTGCTTCTTGCAGAAGCCGCCCCTGCTTCCCCCCCTTCCCCACCAGAATCCAGCAACGCAAAACTATGACAACTGGTAATGGGCTCTTGCAGCCTAGAAAGCCAACCATATCCTGGGCTGCATAAAAAACGTGGCCTGGTTAAAGGAAGATGTTTCTGTTCTTTGAAGACCCCATCCGGAGTCCTGTATCTGGCTCTGGGGTGCCCAGCACAAGGAAAGGCATGGACCTGTTGGAGTGGGTCCAGAGGAGGCCATGGAGCTGATTAGGGAGCTGGAGCACCTCTTCTGTGAAGACAGGCTGAGAGCTGGAACTGTTCAGCCTGGAGAAGAGAAAGCTTTGGGGAGACAATATTGCAGCCTTCCAGTACTTAAGGGGGGCTTTTTACCAGGGCCTGTAGTCACAAGGGGCCATAGTTTTAATGTGGGTGTAGGTTTAGCTTTGAGATAAGGAAGAAATTAATTTTTTTTTACAGTAAGTGTGGTGAGGCCCTGGCACAGGCTGCCCTGAGAAGCCGTGAGCACTCCCTGGCAGTGCTCAAGGCCAGGTTGGATGGGGCTTTGGACAGTGTGGGCTAGAGGAGGGGGTTTGCATGTAGGCAGCATCTGTTCAATTGCTCAAACCTGAAATCTAATTACTGTTTGACTCTTATTTTCTTCATGCTCCCTCAGGATACCTCTATCACATTCCTTTATTAAATCCATGTGCTTATTAGGTGATTCTTTAAAGAATGATACTGTCAGTTATGCCTTTTTCCTGTCCCAACAAAGAAGCATATGTAATCTCTGCACTGATAACTAGTAGCAGGGGAATATGCCTTGAAATTAAAGGGATAATGCATCCTGCTGAAATCCAAAAGGATGGCTGTTACCTTGTTTAATCTTGTTTTAGGTGCGCTTGATCCTCCGCACGAGGACAGCACGATAAATTCATCTGAAGGGTCCCAGCCTACATAAGTCATGTTCTAAAAGTGGGCCCTCTGAGCTTTAATAACTCCTTTCCCAGACCACTTGTAGTCCTTGTGACTCTTAAGCTTCCTGCTTTCATATTCAGTAACTGCCTTTGGGCGTTGTGGATTTGATAGAGAGCTCTGTTGAGCAAATTAACTCACAAATTGGCATGCACTTAGTAGACCTCCAGCTCTTTGTAGACCTGGATGAGCTCAGGCCCTTTCAGCCAACTGGTAAGAACCAACAGACAAGTCATGACCTTGAGTTTTGAAAGAAGTAAGTTACTGAAGTGCAGAACTTCCATAGTCATGTGCAAGATTTTGTGTGTGTCCTAATTAACTTAAAAGTGGAATCTTTTTGTTCAGGGTGCATCACTAGCCTAGAACAAAGCGACTTCGCTTCCTCTGACACCAAGTACATGACATTCTCACTGGTTCATGTGTGTTGCTTTTGGTCTTTCCTGCCAAGCCTCCTTGCAGACTTGGGGGTACATTTATATATAGACTCTTGGGAGCCTTTGGGTTCGCTTAACTTAATTTCTGTCATTTTAGGCAGCCTTACAAAAACAGCAGGAGGCAGTTGTGGCAACAGGGACACCCCTGACTACAGCATCGAAGGTGAATGCGCCTGCCCCAGGGGACACCCCATCTATTAATGGGCAGGCCAGTGCACATGCAGACAGCCCTGAAAAAGACCTGGATCCTGAGGCTTTGGAAGAAGCACTAGAGAATGGACCAAAAGGTAGGAGTAGCTAGATTTCTCAACTAAAAATAAATAGCAAAATCTTTTTCTTAGGATTCAGGTGTCTTCAGCCACTCCTTGCTTGGCTTCACTGGGCCATGTAAGAGTTAGGTTTGATTCTTGGGTTCACCTTCTCAAAGGGGAACTATACCAAAGAGGGAAAACTTAGCTTTCAGGGGGGAGAAAGGGGAAGAAGCAAAAACATGTCAGGCAAAGTGGATGGGATACAGCACCTTCTTTCACTCTTGACTTGAAGGAAAGGAGCATAAAAGTTCTAGCTGAAAGCTGTTCTGTGCAGAAATATGTTCAGTCTTATTTGAACTCAGATCAAAATTGGAATGATTTTACCTTGCAGATGAAAATTAAGCCAGATCCTTCTTACTCTCTGATTCCTTCCCTACCTGTGGCTTAGCCCTATACTATGTGCAGTCCAGACTGCTGTCTCCTCACATTTCCCACCTTCCTCAGACAGTTTCTAGGAATATGTGGAAGTGGAGTGGAAAAGTAGCCTCCCAGCAGCTCTGACATCACTGGTATTTCTACTTTGATCCACAGTCAGTAGTCCTTAAAAGACTTGTTTGTATCCCAGTATGGAACCAATAACCAAGCTGTCCTTTCTGCATAATAAGGTGTTCAGTTATTTTAGTCAGTATTTCACAGAACCATAGAATGCTAGGGGTTAGAAGACACCTCAAAAGATTACCTAGTCCAACCCTCCTGCCAGAGCAGGATCACTCAGATTAAGTCACACAGGAACGCATCCAGATGGGTTCTCAATGTCTCCAGAGAAGGAGACTCCATAACCTCTCTAAGCAGCCCTCAGGTGCTCTGTCACCCTCACAGTGATAAAGTTTTTGCTTATGTTCACGTGCTCCAGCTTGCACCCACTGCCCCATGTTTCTATCACTGGACATCACTGAGAAGAGCCTGGCTCCATCCTCCTGTTACATATTTATAAACATTAATGAGGTCACCCCTCAGTCTCCTCCAAGATAAAGAATCCCAGCTCCCTCAGTCTTTCCCTATAAGGAAGATGTTCCACTGCCTTAATCATCTTGGTGGCCCTGCTCTGGACTCTTTTTCAAGTAATTCCCTGTCCTCCTTGAACTGAGTGACACAGAACTGGATACAATATTCCAGAGGTGGTCTTACCAGGACAGAGTAGAGGAGGAGAAGGACCTCTCTTGACCTACTAACCACACCCCTTCTAATACACCCCAGAATGCCATTGGCCTTCTTGGCTTTGATGGCACATTGCTGGTTCATGGTCATCCTGCTGCCCACCAGGACCCCCAGGTCCCTTTCCCCTATGCTGCTGTCCCAACAGGTTGGTTCACAACATTTACTGGTACCTGGGGTGGTTCTTCTCCAGATGCAAGACCCTACATTCATTAAATTTCTCCCTGACCACCTCTCCAGCCTGTCCAGGTCTCTCTGGGTGGCAGCACAGCCTCTGGTGTGTCAGCCACCCCTCCCAGTTTTGTGTCATCAGCAAACTTGCTGGCGGTGCTCTCAGTTCGCTCATCCAGGCTGTTGATGAACATACTGAATAGTACTGGTGCCAGAGCCAACCCCTGAGGGACTCCACAAGATACAGGCCTCCAGCTAGACCCATTGACCACAGCTCTCTGACCTCTTTCCAGAAATGTGTCAATTTCTGGAAAACCCTAGAACTTCTGGTTCTGCCACTTTAAAGATCCTTTCAGTGAAGGGTTCTGTGCAACATAACCCCATCACCTGTGGCTGTATGTCTGCCTTCCAAGTCTTTTCTGCCTAGGTGTGGTGGCTGGGTGAGCTGGTAGCAGGTGCAGTTTCAGACCTAAGCTTGCACTGGATTTCATGCACATGTCAACTCTGGAGATGTTTCTTCAGTAAAACCCCCAAAATTACATGGAGGCAGCTCTGCTGCATGCTGTCCTTGGGTGCCCCTAAGGTGGACTTGGGCTTCTTTCAGTTGTTTATGCCACATACTGAACTGGGGTGTTTCTCCCCCCTCTCTCCAGATTCTGTCCCAGTGATAGCTGCCCCATCGATGTGGACACGACCCCAGATAAAAGACTTCAAGGAGAAAATCCGGCAGGATGCAGACTCTGTGATCACAGTGGGCCGAGGAGAAGTGGTTACAGTGAGAGTACCAACTCATGAAGAGGGGTCTTACCTCTTTTGGGAGTTTGCTACAGACAATTATGACATTGGTTTTGGGGTGTATTTTGAATGGACAGACTCCCCTAATACTGCAGTCAGTGTGCATGTCAGTGAATCCAGTGATGAGGAGGATGAAGAAGAAGGTAAGCGTGCTTATTCATATAAACTGCCAGTCCTGCAGAGCCTGCTATGGGGGGAAAACCCAACAGATTGCCTTGTGTAACCTCATAGTTACCCCAACTTCTGTCTAGCTGGAATCTTTTCTTTGATTTTTGAATCACATATGCCAAGTCTGAAGGTAACTTCAGTGGCCTGGTTTGGTCCCAGATAGGTTAAAGCAGTTGGGGTGGGGAAACTCTCTTCCTGCGTTTCACTTGTTTTGCTCCAACTGAGCTAGAGTGAAACCCCTGCCCTAGTGAACACAGCGGATCTGCACGCTAAAAACCCGAAGAAAAATCCTTCTCTGCTGTTCGTGAACTTTTTTTTTGGGGGGTGTGTGTGGGGTGGTAGTTTCCTCACAGCTTCAGCAAAGCACCTTAAAAGAGCAGTTCCTGATAAAGGCTGTGCCCTGTGTCCTGGCTGCTATCTTCAGTCTAGCATACTGCCAGGAAAGAGTGGTTTGAGGTGAGCACGGGATGTGCTGAGAAGGAAATGCTCTGGCATAGGAAGCAGGGGCCTTCTGGATGTTACTACCAAGTAACTAGCAGTGTATGTTAGACCAGGAGCGGTCAGTTAATGCGGGGTAACGTCCTGCTGACAGCTAGAGCTTGGCATCCCTGTGACCTGACCCAGCTGGGCTGGGGAGGTGGTGTGGTGGGTTCTAATATCAAACTGTAAAATTCACGATGGAGTGAGTGTGCTCACTGTGCCTTCTGCTTCGGGGTGCGTCAGCCACAGCCCTGGTCTGAACCCCACTGCGCTTCTGGAGTCTGATCTAACAAAGAGTGCCTTGTCCACTCACATCAGTCTAACTCTCTCTTGGAAAGCATCCACCCGTGTTAACCAATGTTCTTTTTCCTTGCAGAAAATACTAGCAGTGAAGAAAAAGCCAAAAAGAATGCCAACAAGCCTCAGCTAGATGAAATAGTGCCTGTGTACAGACGAGACTGTCACGAAGAAGTGTATGCTGGCAGCCACCAGTACCCAGGGAGAGGAGTTTATCTCCTGAAATTTGACAACTCCTACTCTCTATGGAGGTCAAAAACAGTTTACTACAGAGTTTATTATACTAGATAAAGGTGTGTCTGAGGCTGGGCTGTGCAGAAGATGTCATTTTATTTGGGATTTTCTTCAAGCATAATGGATCCTTTTGACTCTGTGTTTTATCCTGTCTGTATCTGTATGGTTTGTGTGAACTTTAACAAGTAGACACTGGGATCTTCCTGCTCCGTGACACTAATGCATATTGCATTGGGCTTAACACAGGATCTTCCTAACCCTTTTGGCTATTGGAGTTAACCAATGGGAAGTCATTGGCTCCAGTGCTAAGGTCACATCAGTTACATTTGTTAAAGCCTCATGAAAAAGGGGGAGGGAGTTGCTCGCTCACTGTCTGGGTGATCTGATGTTTCCAGGTCTGGATGCTTTGAATACCTTGTTAACGGTTAATTTAAAGGTCCCATCAGTAACTGGTAGATTTGGATACAGTTTGCTGTGTAGCAAGTTTCTCTTAACTGTAACTGAATGTCAGATTTTTACACCATTAAAACTTGAAACTTTAAGTTGATGCAGTTTAGAAACAAGTTGTCTCACTTCTGTCCTTATTGAAGAAGAAACATTCAGTTCCTTGAACCAGCGGAGTAGCTAAGACAAGGATGAACAGCATCCTCAAAGTACAGCAAGTAAACCTCTTCTGAAGATGTCAGCTGAATGACAATTTAAAGTGTAGGTAACAAGACCAACCTTAACATCACTGCCCTGCTGCGAACCCTAGAATTAAAAACAAGTCGTTTCCTGAGGCAATGTACTTTGAACCAGGGCACAAACTATATTTCTAAGCTTTTTGGGTTTTTAATGGGGTAGGAGTAAAAAAAAACTGTATAAACCAGAAACTTTCTGCACAACATCCCAGTTTGCTGTTGTAAAACCCAGCTAAGCCCGTTGTGCACCTGAAGATCAGGAGGTCAGGTAGATAAACTATAGGAGTTAATGTTGCACTAATTATGGAAACTGCTGCCAGTCCACTTTAGGCTGAACTGGTGTTACCTGGGCGCAAGCTTTCTGTCCCTGCCCACAGAAAGCCAGAGTGTGCACACAGACACTTCATAACGCAGCTTTAGCCTCCGTTCCATGGGGTTTGCTTGGGGCATCAGGTATTTTGTGTCGCTGGAGAAGTGCAGGTGGCTCCACAGCGGCTGTAGGAATCGTCTGGCTGCGGTAGGAATCCCCTCTCGCTGGAGCCCTGCGCCCCAGGGGGCACATGTTGCCACAGCGACTCGCCCAAGTGCTCTGAGTGAGGGTAATGCACTTTGTTACTGAAAGAGAACGGTTACTTTGGGTCTCTGGGATCAGTCCTTGCAGTCAGACTTCCATTGATTAGCTGCAGCAAGTACAGTTCCGTTGGCGGGGTTTGTTTGCATAATCAGTTTGTACATACATGATACTTTACTTTTCTCATACCAACCCTGGAGATACTTCTCCTAGAGTGCTTAACTTGTTGTCTTGTGTTTGGTTCAGCAACACCGTACCAGCTGATAGCTAGTTAGTGCTGCTTTATCAAAAAACACTGTACAATGTTCTGCTCTTGTGTATATACAGTATATAAACCATGAATTTAGAAAAGTACCTTGCTTTTAAAGAAAACTGTATTTAATGTATAAAAAAAAACTTTTAAAAAGGCAGGCACTAATATATTTCTTCTGGTCTTCAATTTAGGGGTTTCTTTTTTTGTCCATACAAAAATGTTATGACTTTTCCTTGAAGAATATCTGTTCCTGGGAGCGGTGTTTGTCGCTTTAACTGGCAGCACTTACTGTCATGTGTTGGATGTTAGAACTTTTACGTTTTCAGACTTTTTTTATTGCCTCTGGCTGTTGATTAGTACAGTACAAGTGCAATTTCAAGATACTTTGAGATAGTATTTAATCCTGATTAAAATACATTTATCTGTAATGCTGTTGGCTTTTTATTAATTTGGGAACCTTGGCATTGCTGTGTATGGCTGTTCAGCTAAAGATGAGCTTGTCACCTTCCCTCTTGTTTTTAAAAGCTCAGTACTGTGCTAACACTGTGGTTTTAGCAGCCAAACCACTTGGGCTGAAGGTTCTGTATTAGAAGTGTTCTGAGCTCGCTGGATGAGGCCATCTACCACTACCAGAAGAGCCCAGCCTGAACAGCATAATCACTTTGGGTTTTGAAAGTGATCTTCTGCAGCAGGAAGGGTTGGAGGTGGGCAGCCAGAAGTTAAAGCCACCTTCTGCCTAGGAGAAAGGTGTGTTTGTGAGCCCAGCCCCAGGGGCTGGAGGGGCTGGCTTGTGCTGTCCTGAAAAACCCTTGGCCTGGAGGGCAAGAGACAGGCAGGACCAGGCAGGGCTTAGACTGAACAAGAAGAAAAGCATGAGCCTAGGTGGAACAGGGCAAGTCATGCTAAGGTTTCTGTTGGCCAGAATTGCCTGTTGCCACTCACCTGCTACTCCAGCATTGCTTACCTGGAGCTGAGGCCTGAAGCAGGTTCTGCATCGGTTTGATCTGTTGTCCGGGTCCCACCTGCCCCCACAGACAGGTGTTTCCAGCTCTCCTTAGGAAGCAGAAGTCTTCAGTGAGAAGAAAACAAGTGCTGTGCTGTTAGAAGCAAGGGGCCGAGAAGTTCCACGTACTGTGAAGTCTGGGAATGCTGCAAGTGAGTTTCCATGGAATGTGCAAGTCCACTGAAGCCCCAGTGATCACAGCAGCGAGCCTCCCCCAGCTGCACCTGTGTGACCTGGCTCATGCATGTATAAATTCCCCTTTCTCCAATTAAAAGTACAACCCTGTGCTCCTCATGGCTGACTTAAGGCAGCTTTGTTCCACCAGAGAGTTGTTGTAAACACTTTCTGAGATGAGCTGAGTCGCTGGCAATAAATCCAGGTGATGCAACATAAACAGGCTGACAGCTCAGCTCCAGGTCCCCCAGTCCTTTGAGAAAAGCTAAATGATCTGGAGGACAAAGGGTGGTTAGAAATGTGGTGTGTGCAGAAGCACCATCACTGTCGGTGCAGCCTCATCTCTGAGGTGTGGGAGACACGGAGGCAAGGTCTTGGTTGACTGCAGTCCCTGGGGGGGCCTGTGGGGTAAGCAGTGCAATTGAAACAGCTTGCTAATTAAGCCCTAAAGTGCTGGTGCTGTTATCCTTGCTATCCTCTCTGCTGTACTTCCTCACCCCTCGGCTTTCAGTGCTTTCTGCTTTGTGCTTTGTGCTGTAAGGCACAGATTAACTGCTGTGTGGTTTAGAACAGCTGGATGCAACCTTTGTGGTAACTGTGATGGTCATAAAATTAGTAGTCTGGGGTCAGGAGAGGTCTAAGGGATAGTTCAGCTATTGAACCTCCTCCTGTTTATGCACTTGCTCTAGAAATTGCAAGGGGGGGCTGCACAGACCTGTTGAAGCACAGAGACGTGACGTAGCCATCCTTCACCCAAGCACTGTCTGCTTCTCCAGACTGAGTAACAGCTCAGGGCAGTGCTTAGCCTTACTCATCTCAAGGAGCAAGGTGAGGGCTTCTGACAGCTCAGTGTTGTCATCTGTCTAGCAGCAGGTCCTGCACAGCCCATCCTTTTCTTTCCACCCCCCTGCTATTTTTGCAGTGAAAAGACTGCAAGGGGAAGATGCTGAAAACCATCTTGAGACCTGTAAACCTCCCCAGCCTGTTTGACTTCTGCTCCTAGCCTCTGCGTTCAGGTCCTGTAGTGCCTGCTCTTTCTCCTCTGCCGTGTTCGACTATCACATCCCCACGCTCTGGGGACTGAGCCGCCACCTTCCATGCACCCAGCACTGCTTGAAGGTGCCCACAGAGTGCAGGAGCCAAGCTAAAATCGCAGAATCCACCCAGAATTTGTGGGAATTAGTTTCCCTCTGACAAGCTCGTATTTCCTAGCTATTTCTGCTCTGACCCCCCCCATTCCACCTCCCTCCAAAAACACAGTTCAAATTATATAAGACCCTAGCTCCTGCTGTGTGGTGGTGTGACCCTGGCTGGAGGCCAGTTGCCCCTGAGTGACTCCATCACTCCCCTTTTCAGCTGAGCAGGGGAGGAAATACATGTTGAGAGGCTCAGGAGTCGAGATAAGGACAGGGAGAGATCATTCAGCAATTAGTGTCATGGGCAAAACAGACTCAACATGGAATAACCCCCCCCCCCCCATCAATTGCACACACAGAAACCAGAGTCAGATAACAAGAAATGCGACCAGATCTTAAAGCATCTTCCCCCCACCCCTCCCTTCACTGTAGTCATGATTTTGCTCCCTTCTTCTCCACCCCCCCAGCATTGTGGCACAGGGAGGGGCACGGGCTGAGGGAATGGGGGTTTCGGTCACCTCAAGAGTTGTTTTCCTTCTTAGCTGAGAGAGACATTCCTCACACCCTTCCCTGCTCCAGCGTGGGGTCCCACCCACAGCAGACAGTCCTCCATGAACTTCTCCAGCCTGAGTCCTTTCCCATAGGGCTTCAGCTCTTTCACCAGCTGCCCTGGCATGGGTCACTGCTATGGGGTGCAGTTGTAAACCACAGAATGTCTCTCAGTCTCTCAAGCCCAGATTGCTCTAGCCTGGGCCTCCACAGAGTCGTAAGTCCCCTCCCCGGCAAACCTCCTCCAGTGTGGGTCTCTCTCTGTGTCTCTGTCTCTCTCCAAGGGCTGCAGGTCCTGCCAGAGACCTGTTCCAACGCAGGTCACAGCACCTTCCATATGTCTCCACCTGCTCCAGTGTGGGGTCTCTTCACAGGCTGCAGGTGGGGTCTCTGCTCCTCATCGTCTTCCATGGGCTGCAGGGGGACAACCTGCTCCACCGCGGGTTTCTCCACGGGCTGCAGGGAAATCTCTCTCTCTGGCACCTGCAGCACCTCCTCCCTCCCTTCTTAACTGACCTTGGTTTCCGCATAGTTTCTTACATCTTCTCACTCCCTTCTCTGGTGGAGAAGGCTGCTTGTGGATTTTTTTTCTCTCCTAAATATGATTCCCAGAGGCGCTATGAACATCCCTGATGTCCTTGGCCTTGGTCAACAGCAACTCCAGCCTTGAGCCAGCTGGTGTTTGCTCTGTTGGGGCTCTGGAAAGCTTCTAGCTGCTTCCTGCAGCAGCCCCCCCTGCAACCTCCCTTTCTCCACCAGAACCTTGCCATGTAAAACCACAACATGATGTCAGTTCATCTATGGACCAAGCTCAGGTGCAAGAGCTTTCAGCTTCCACTGCCAGCCTGTCTGTGCTTTCATTCCTG
Organism: Gallinula chloropus; assembly: GCF_964237585.1. NCBI lineage: Eukaryota > Metazoa > Chordata > Aves > Gruiformes > Rallidae > Gallinula > Gallinula chloropus. The sequence continues at coordinate 71,941,076 of NC_140087.1, forward strand.
TTCACTGTACAGGGAAGCGGCGTAGGGGTTGTGTCTCTGCCTTCCAAATAGGGAAGCTTTTGGGGTTGGGTCTACTGCTTTCTATAAAGTGGAGCGAGACTTCTTGTAGAGGTGTGCAAGGCTCTGCAGCAGCGTTGGTCTGATGCTCTGCAACAGCAGTTTGCGTCATTTTAGATCCATTGCTTAATAAATAAAACTGCCCTCATACCGCAGCACCGCTGACGGGGAGATTAAGCAAAGCATGAAATGCTGTCCCAAATCTTCCCCCAGATGCCACTCGGCTGAGACCTGCCAGTTGCATGCCAAAGGCCTTTCAAAGGTGCAGGTTTAGGTGGCACAATGGTTTAAAGAAGGATGTGAATATTTGGATGAGTACTGCTGCAGGCACCGCGATGCAGTATGGCTACTGTGCATCAAAGGTGTGACCTGATAGCTGAAAAATAAGAAGATAACATGGAATGATGAAAAATGAGGAGCCACCTGCTCTCTGTGCTGAGTTCTGCTCCTGGCCACTCTTTTCATCTTGTACCATCTTCATCACAGGGAGTCACGGTTAAGCTGGTGAGAAACCTGCTGCTGTTCGTTGGGATGCTCAACACTGGTGTGCTGAACTGGTGGCCAGATTCAGGGACATAATCCCTTAGTTCAGCCTCTGCTTCTCTTCAGTTCAGTCTTTTCCTTGGTGTTGGGCTCATGTGTTGCACCCCCCCGTGTTGTTTTAAAGGAGCAGCTGCTCGATGATGGTCACCAGTTTTGTCTGACCCAATGAGTGGTTGGTGTCATTTTGGGCCCAGGAGGAGGTTTGGTGTTACCCTCAGAAGGCACACATCAGCTGTACTCCCCTGAGGGGGTAGCTGGTCTGAATGCAAAGAGCCGACCTGCTCAGCTTACCAGTTCAGTGCTCCCATTTCCCATGGGCCTGACCTCAGCACCATGGGGCTCAGCACGCAGCTTGCTACACCCCCTGCTCCTGGCAGTGGGCAGTGAGGGCTCAGTCCCCCACCATATGCCCCTGCCTGGCAGGGCTGAACCCCTCTTGAGGGAGATAAACCCCCTAAATCTCATGGGAGACAAACCCCATCCCTTCTCATCACTGAGTTTTTGTATCAGGTGAAGCAAAACAACCTTATGTCTCGGTCAGCGCTCTGTGGGTGCTCAGAGCCAAAGGGCAGCTGCACTCTGAGGAAGGAAAAGGGGTCTCCAGGCTACTGTAGACTCACACAATGCTTTGGGTTGGCAGGAACCCCAAAACCCATCTAGTTCTGCTCCCCCTGCCACCATGGGCAGGGGCAACCTCCACCAGACCAGGCTGCCCAAAGTCCCATCCAGCCTGGTCTTGAACCCTGCCAGGGAGGGTGCAGCTACAGCTCCTCTGGGCAGCCTGTGCCAGGGCCTCACCACCCTCCCAGGGAGGAATTTTTTCCTAAGCATGCACCACACAAGGTCTTCTGCTCTTAGCAGTGCAGTCATAAAGCACATCACAGGGCTTCAACAGTCACTTATAGACCTGACTCCAATTTCTCTGGCTCTTTTCTTCAACATGTGCTGTAAAACTGCAAAGTTATTTGCAGCCCACACGCAGGTAGTCAAGCAAGATTGCAGAGCGACCAGCAGAGCTTTACTTGTACATTTGGGTTCTGGTTGGCAGAGAACAGAGGGTTTTCCTGTTTAGAAAAATAGAAGTCATTAAGCCTTGACTTGCTTCATCTGCTTGAGGAAGTGACTTCAGAGCAGGCCCTGTGATGGAGAGAACAAGGTGGGAAATGTCTTCAGGTGGATTTCAGTTGTTCCCATTGCCAACACCAGCTGCCCCCTGCCAGTGCCCTGGGAGCTGGTCCTTGCCCCCACACAGCACAGCACTGGGAGCACCTCCAGCACCCTGTCACAAAAACCACACACCGCTACCTTATTGCCTGTGACCTCATTAATGTTTATAAATATGTAAAGGGTGAGAGTCAGGAGGATGGAGCCAGGCTCTTCTCAGTGATGGACAGCGATAGGACAAGGGGCAGTGGGTGCAAACTGGAGCACAGGAAGTTCTATGTGAGTGTAAGGAGAAACTCTTTCACTGTGAGGGTGGCAGAGCCCTGGGACAGGCTGCCCAGAGAGGTTGTGGAGTCTCCTTCTCTGGAGACATTCAAAACCTGCCTGGATGTGTTCCTGTGTGATTTAGTCTGGGTGATCCTGCTCTGGCAGGGGAGGTTGGACTAGATGATCTTTCAAGGTCCCTTCCAACTCCTAATGTTCTGTGATACACCCCACAAATGCCCCACTTTGGTCTGGGACATCCCTCGGTGTGGAATGGCGACTCTTGAGCCTGCACCAAGCCGAGGCAGCACAAGCTGGGTGGCATGGGGTAACACCAAGGAAAAGCACTGTCCTTTTGCAGGACCTCGCTGCTGATAGGGAGACAAAGCTGCACCAAATAAATCCACGTAGGTTGCTCAACCTGGCTGGGCTATTTCCCCCCAGATGAGTAACACTTTTCCTAGAGTCTCCCGACAATATTTTTCCTTGGCACAGACTCTCTCTGGGATGCTCCTGCCAAAGCTGATTTTTCCAGGTTGGCTTTTGTAGCCAGCCTGCCAGTGCTGGCTAAATAGGGGGCTGGGGTGGCAAGCTCCCCCTCCCAGCAGAAGGGACCCCACAAAGAGCTGCCTTCTGCTCCCCCAAGCCCTCTGGGCTGTGTGCTGGGTTTCCTCACCAGCAGCGCTTGCAGCAGCCACGAAGCAAATGGAAACCATAGGGAAGCGTGGCCGGGGCTTGGCTGGTTTGGTGGGTGCCAGCCCTACAGGCTGAGTCAGAGCAGGCTGGTCAGGCCCCTGCTGGAGGAGGAGACCCTTCCCCAGCACCAAAGGAAGGGTAAGGACCAAAAAAAGTGGAAAAAGATTAGAAATGGCAAAAAACTCTGGAGGTTGGCGTGCCATGTGGCTGTGCCTTTGCGGCTCAGTGCGAAACTCAGAGCTGGGGGTGGGCTGTGGGTGCAACGAGGCTCATTCTCATCGTGGTGCACAGTCTGGAGCCAAAGGGCCAATGTCCTATCAGGCCCAATGATGCTGCTTCCCTCCCTGTGCCTGTGTGTCCCCCGGAGCTCTCCAAGACCCCCAACACCACCATCCTCATTCAGACTCAGCTGGTGTCTGAGGGTCTCAGAGACTGCATGACATGGGACGTCAGGGCACCACCTTATGCATGGAGAAAAGCTGGGGGGAAAGGAGAAATCCACCACAACTGGAAGCTGGGTAGAAAGCCCCCTCTTGCTAGGTGGAACTTCTTTGTTCCCTCAGTGGGAAAAAGTGGCTGCTTTTTGCCACTAGAGAAGGGAGGGAGAAGATGCCTGACCCTCTCAATATGTATATTTTTTTCGCTGTCCAGCTGACATGGGGAGTGACTTAGGTGGGTGTCTGGCCTCCAGCCAGGGTCAAACCACCACACCACCCCTGCAGTCCCCCTTCACCTGCTACCAAAACCTTTTCACACAAACCCGAAACACCCTCCTAACGTGGAACTGTCCTCCAAAGCCAGCGGCAACACTGGCCATAGACTCAGGAGAGTCCCTGCCAGCACCCTCATAGCCAGCACCAGTACCACCCCCTCCACCCCCCCCATCCCTGCCAGCAGAAGGAGGGAGAAGGATGCTTCAGCCAGCAGGACATAAAGATGCAGGACCTCATCCTCCAGCCAGCAGCCGGACCAAACGCCACCACTCTCATGGCCTTTCATAACTCAACCCTAGCTTGAGCTTAAATTCAGTTGAAATCACTGCCAGGTGAACTTTCTGTTTCCCATTAGGCCATCAGCATGTAGCTGTGTGTGCCTACAGGGACTCAGTCCAGGTGCAGGTATGATGGGTTTGCTGCCCCTTTTCCTTGAGGGGAAGAGCTGGGAGGCAGCAGAGTCCCCCCTGGGCTGCATCCCAGCCCTCCATGGCTCTGCCTGGGGCACAGGCAGCACTTTTGCCCTTGGGGGTGGGGGCAGGGGGCGGGGAACAGAATGGCATGTCCCATGTGCTGCTGCTGGCATGCATGTGCTCTTCTGCACGCAGGCAGGGGACCCTCCAGACAAGGGATGGCACCCTGCACCTTCCCCATGGCCTGTGCCGGAGCACTGGTGGCATCAAGCTACTCGTACCTTCAGCTCTGCACAGCTGTGCTACAGGCGCCCTTCAGAAGACATGCTGGATACCAGCCTGGGTGCAGCAGAGGACCTTGGAGGAGCTTTCAGGAGAACATAAATCCCACTGCTCCCACCAGCTTCATGTGCCAGCTCCTGAGTGTCCTACCTGGCACTGCACATCAGGCAGTGGGAGCCAGAGCTAAACATGCCTCATTGAGGTGGCCACGGGTGTTATTGCTTTTTTAGGCCAGTAAAAAGGGAGTGATGAGGGGAAAATCCCATGCTGGGGCTGGAAGGAGCAGGCTGGTGCATGGCCAGAGCTGCTGGTGCATCCAAGCGTGGTGGCAGTGGCATCCCCTGCCACTGCTGTATCCTCAGGCAGAAACATTTAGGCACGCTGGATTTGGCCCTGGAGCACTGCTGGCATTGCTGCATTGGAGAAACCCCAGCATCAACCTGAGCACCAATGTTGTACAGGGAACGGCTGGGATCATACCATTAGATGGGGCTATAGTTAAAGAATTAGAAAATTATATTAGAAATTACATTTCAGACCCTGGATGGGACTCGTCCAGGGCAGCAGGTAAGTATTGGCCACCCCTGCCTCCATCTACCCATCTGTCACGGGGCTGGTGAAAGCTTGTGGGACGTGGAGGCATGGCAGAAGAGACAGGAGTCTCACAGAGCCTGTGGAAAGCTCTAGGCAGGACAAGTTGCCAAACTGCCCATGTCATCTCTTGTAGCAAATTTTAGCCATCCCAATTCCCCTGTAATACTCCCTATTTTTCCTCTGGTGCAATAACATAGAGCATAGAAAAGGGAAAGAGCCCTGGCACAGGCAGGTGCCTGGTGCTCATCTGCCCATGGGCTCCTTCTGGCTTATGGAAAGACTCACCTGCATCAATTACTGACCTAAACCAGGTTGAACAATCTCGGGGGCCACTGCCCTTGCACCCTTGCAGCTGGTGCTGCAGCTCATGGACACAAACCTCCCCTTTCCCCAGGGATCTTGCATTTAAAAAAAAAATAATAATCCCAACCCTCAAACCAGACTGTTGAGAAGGAAACAGGGAGCAGCCTCAGCTCTCAACGGGGTGAGGGGTGTGCAGAGACCTTGACTTGCACCTAGGACGTACAGCCCAGCAAGTGCCCAGAGGTTTGACAAGTTGGTTTGAGACAAAGTGGCATCTTAGATTTCAAGAACTGATTGATTGATTGATTGATTGGTTTATTTATTAGCATAGTGCTTGCCATGCAAGGCAGGCCAAAGAGGGCAGGCTACTGCCAAAGATTGGTCATGGGAGGAGAATATCTGCCACAGCCGTTTGTGTTTCTGGACTTGCCACACACCCCTAAGGCATCAGGGGTGTTTCTAAAGCACCACCTAGTCCAAAAAGTTATTTTATTCTATTTATGTATTTATTTATTTATTTAAAATAATTGACCCTTTAATCCCAAACAAAGGAAGCCAGAGGAAAAGCCACAATGCTGTCAGAAAGAGACAGGATTTTGGCAGAGCTCACAGCATGCTGCCTCCCGTTATTTGTGGGAATAAAGCCGTTTAGCCACATAGGAGAAGGAGTCAGGCCCTCAGCCTGTACCCAGACCCATCCCACACCCCTGCCACCCAAAGGGGAGGACATTTTCAGAGCAAGGGACGCTCTGGTCTCTGGGGATGACAAAGCAGACCAGTGGAAAGGCACTGTGCTTCGCCAGGGACAGCCGAGCCAGCAGTGCATGTGCCTGGCTTGGGGGGGCGGGGGGGGGAGGGCGAGCAGGAAAAGAAATAGGAAGTGGAGACAAAGAATTTCCGCAGCAGCCACTGAAACAGCTTCCTGCACGTGGGGAGCCAGAAAAACGTTTATGGGAGAGATGCCCAGCCGGGGCTGAGCAGGCCTGGGGCCCCAGACAGCCTCTGAGGGAATAGGTTAAAGCCTGGGGACATGGATGGAAGGTCACAGCCCACATCCACAATAAAAATCCCACCGGTTGTGTCAGGAGTCCTGGATTTGGGGATGACAAGCTCATACAGGTTACACCCTGTAAGACAGTTGGACCAAACTCTCCAGGATAGATCTCTACATCCCACCCTCCAGCAAAACTCTTTCCAACAACAGTCCAATGAGGCGTCAGCCACCAGCAACGCTACCCATCCTCTCTGAGCCTGTGGGGACTCTCATTTCAACACATGCCCCCCTCCCCCGCCTTCCTCCAGGAGAGGCAGGTTACATGTGGGTTAAGCAATACAGTGAATGGATAAATAACTCAGTCTCAGCCCAAGAGGCAGAAAGTCTGGAGCCCCAGGAGATGCTTTGTAATTGCTTGCAGCAAGCTGGGGGGAGGTGGTGGCCACCCAGCGGGGCACCAACAAGACCAGGTGACATCTCACACGCCACAAAAGCACAACTGACCGATGACAATGTTTCAGGCAAGTCATAGGTAGTGGGGTTTTTTTTCTGCTTCCATGGAAATTTTTGGATTTACCCATGCTGACAGGAAGCAGCACTGCCTGGCACATGGGTTTCCTGGCCCTGCAGACCCCGGATGCAGGCCCAGCGGCTGGCAAGGCCCGCTGCAGAGGCAGGGCCTGGCATTATAAATATATTTCCCTTGCATATTGAAAAGTTGTGTTGTCAGGGCACCATTTTGAAAGCCTCTGCAACTATGAAATACCATGATGACTCATCTTATATTTCTCCTCATTTTATGGGCTACTCATTTTGGGTTTCTTCTGTCTTGTGCGGCTGGCGACCCCCTGCTCAAGGCTGTTACACAAGCCTCCTTCTATCTGAATCTATGATTTTCATTTAGTTTTAAGGTTTAGTTTATTCCTGTTATTCACCAACTTCCGACTAATGGGAACCTTACCAGGTTGGCTTTACTTGGGACCCTTCCAGCTCGCTGGTGGTTGAATACATCCAACACTGATGTGATGTTGGGCCCACCTCTCCTATGAGGGAGTGGCTCCAGCTGCTGTCACAAAAGGCAGCAGGGGACAGTGCAAGAATTTGGCATGGCATTATGCCTTTTTGGGGGAGGGGCTCTTTCCCTGATCTGTTCGACAGTGGATGGTTAATATGTGTAGGAGAAGGCGCTTCATCAGGCAGCTCATTCGTGGAGTGTGTTTGTACGTGTGATTTCTCCTGTCCCCATACATGTGACAAGGGAATCCAATGAATCTATGGGAATTCCTTAAATCAACCACATCCCACACCAAAGGCTTAAAGATCCTGACAGGCAAAGAAGCATTAATACCTACAACTTCTGCACGTTATTCCAGTGTCACCACTGTACACCAAATTATTGATAAGCCCTAGAGCAATAATGGTTCATGTTTTAGCTAGTTTTGCTGTGTTAACAAGGTTGTGGGAGAGGAGGCTAAGCATTAATTTGGCAGCAAGATGACAAGATTCTATGCACTGTGGGGAAAGCGAGTTTGTTAAAGCTGCTGCCATGCAAACCCTTGGCCAGACTGTGCTGTCAGAGCATAAAGCCAAGGGGCTGCTCTCCACGGCAGCTCGCTGCGGCACTGCAGCGGGAGGGCCACAGCTTAGCTGGGAGGGAAGGAACGTGTGTTAAGAGGGAGGGATCTTCTGTAAAATAATCCGTGCTTGAGTGAGAAAGCTGACTTTGCACGATGTACCAGGCCAGGACGTGCCAGCCGTGAGCTGGCAAGGTCTGCTGGCTTTTATTAAGTTTCCCTTTTCCTTCACACAACGAATGGCAAAGAGGATCGATGCATTTATGCTCCGTTTCTAAGGAGAAAAGTGCGTTTGCCTTCTGATGTATAAAGCCTCACTGGCATATTGCCCTGACAGGTTACCCCGAAGGCACCTGGCCAGGCATACAAGTGAGACAAGAGGAGATGAGCCACAACTGAAAGCCCCCCTCAAGGCTTTATCCAGTGACCAAAGGATACCTCAAAGTTTCAGCTGTAAAAGTAACTTCTAAGGGTATTTAATGCCCTGACACTGGGCTTGCACGGATTTGCAGTGGCAAGGTTGCACTCTGCTTGCACGCTGTGCACCCACGGCATGCATCTATATTTGAAGCAGGGCACCACATCTTAAGCACCCAGCAAAAGGCCTCCAAGGTCCTCAGGGTAAGGAAATCCAGAAATGTGAACTTTCCAGGTGCAGTTTACTCTGCTTCGTTCCCTTTGCACATGTGCAAGGAAAAGGAGCATCCCGACACAGCAGAGATGTGAAGACCCGGGAGGTGACACAGTTTTGATGCCTATCATGCAGTGAGGACTTTGCTACTGGTTCCAGAGGTACTGGATGGGAGGAAACTTGGTGCAGATGAGCACTTTCTTGTCTGGTCCCTTGAGAGGGTAGTCTGGCATTTGCAGTTTTTAAATAAAACTGAAAGTCACCATTTCCACTCCACTTCTGAGCAGTCAGTGCAAAGAGCCGGGTCCCTCTTGTTCTCCACAAGCACGCTGGGGCTGGGATGTGGAGGAGATGGCTACCCCAGCACCAGCTGGGTGCCCTTTCTGCTCTGTCACTCCATGAGCTCCACATGTCCCAGCCTCCCATCTCCTCGCATACCATCCTCACCAGATCCCTCTGTTCCCATCCATCTGCCCAAGGGTGGCAGCTGCTGCTGGGCTGCAGGGTGCTGGGACGTGGGGTGCTGGGCTGCTGAACTAGCTGTTTTTGCTGAGAACTATGCAGTACCCAGGAGGAAAAAAGAGGGGGGAGGCCTGGAGCCTTGGTGACAAATAGGATGATGGCAAAGTGCTATAGCCACAACACCTAGTTATTAAGGAGCGGCGGGGAGAGGTAACATCTTTTACAGGACCAATTTATATTACTGGGAAAACAGCCTTACGGGCGCAGGCACCCTCACGACAGAGAATGTATGTGCTTCCTCTTGAGTAACATCCATTAAAGGGATGTATTTGGATGGGAAGGTGAGGAACAGCAGCACAAAATCCTAAAATAGACACGACAATGCTTCTTTCTGTCTGGCTCAGCTCAAGCAGGAATTTCTGCTGCTCCTCTAGCAGCTTGCCCAAGGATACATGTTTTCCTCCAGGCTCATACCCATCTCCACCCCAAAGCTGGCACAGCATGGTGGACTCAGGATGCAAAGCTGTTGCTGCCATCCAGCTCGGTGCTCTCTTGTCATCTCCCCTTGTTATCCTTTGCATTGTGTGTGTAAAGCCAAGCAATGTCTGAAGTTGGAAATTTCAGAGTCCAAGGAAAACGCCCAGGGAAAACACAAATCTCAAGGCAAGGAAATTATGGGAGCTAGGAGGAGGTGATAGGTGCTAAAGTCAGGCAGACAGCTGAGTGATTGAAAACAGATGGAAGTAAATGAAAGACCATTTTCATCTGTCTCCAAAATCCTGTCCTTTCACATAGCCAACTTCTGCCACAGGAGGGAAAGGGCTGGAAAGGCAGGAAATTAGCCACACAGTACAACCGGAGGTCCCCTTAAGGACTTCAGACCCCTGGGCTGACGTTCAGGTTCCCTTCCCCAATCCTGTCTCATTAAGCTCAGGGAGTTTATTCCATGGGGTGTTTTTTAAACTCCAGTCCAATACCTGTGCCTGCTGGGCCTGAGCGTGCTGTTGCCATTAGCCCTGGCCCATCAGCACCCTCAACGCAGCGTGCAGCACCAGCTCAGTCACACTCCCACATGAAAGATTTGGCATGCTCCCTGCCAGGCTCAGGCAAGCCAAATCGTTCCTTTGATTTGCTTCAGACATACCCACCATAAACCTCTGCCTCCGGCCTCTTCTTCTGGGCTGTCAGAAAGGAAGGGATCCAGCTTTTGTGGTGCTGAGAAAACACTCTTGGTTTCTTCCCCCACTACCTGAAATCACCTCCTAATCCCTTCACTTCCTCTTTTTTGTCCCTGGATGCCAGTTTCTCTTGGCAAGTGATGAGTGCTGAGAGCTCCAGTAAAGCTGCACTGGCTTTGCCATCACTCAGTGCGCAGCATCACAGCAGCCAGAGCCCAGACAGGTGGGTGCTGGGATGGCTGCTGCCCTCAGCCACACGTCCGATGCCCTCCGAGCCCCTCCCCAGGCTTGAGGTATTCCACACTTTTGGAAATCACAGAATCACAGAATCATAGGGGTTGGAAGGGACCTCAAGAGATCATCGAGTCCAACCCCCCTGCCAAAGCAGGTTCCCTAGGACAGGTCCTACAGGGAGGCATCAAGATGGGTCTTGAATATCTCCAGAGATGGAAACTCCACACCCCCCTGGGCAGCCTGTCCCAGGGCTCTGTCACCCTCACTATGAAAAAGTTCTTCTGCATGTTGGTGCGGAACTTCCTGTGCTCCAACTTGCAGCCATTGCCCCTTGTCCTGTCCCCACAGACCACTGAAAAGAATCCTGCCATTTCCCCCTTGTCCCACACTTGAGATGTTTATAAACAGTAATAAGATTCGCTCTTAATCTTCTTTTCTCCAGGCAAACAGTCCCAGCTCACTCAGCCTTTCCTCACAGGGGAGATGTTCTAGGCCCTTAATCATCTTCGTAGCCCTTCTCTGGACTCTCTCCAGGACATCCCCGTCTTTTCTACACCAGGGAGCCCAGAACTGGACACAATACTCCAGGTGGGGCCTGACCAGGGCAGAGTAGAGGGGAAGGATCACCTCCTTTGACCTGCTGGCTACACTCCTCCTGATGCACCCCAGGATCCCATTGGCTCTCTTAGCCACCAGGGCACACTGCTGGCTCACGGTCAACCTGTCATCTACCAGGACCCCCAGGTCCTTCTCCACTGAGCTCTTCTCCAGCAGGTCATCCCCCAGCCTGTACTGATACAAATGGTTGTTCCTTCCCAGGTGCAAGACTCTACACTTGCTCTTGTTGAATTTCATCTGGTTTCCCCCTGCCCAGCTCTCCAGCCTGTCCAGGTCTCTCTGGATGGCAGCGCAGTGTTCCTGCGTGTCAGCCACTCCTCCCAGCTCTGTATCATTGTACTTGCTGAGGGTGGATGCTATTCCCTCATCAAGGTCGTCAATGAAGATATTAAACAGGACTGGACCCAACACCGAGCCCTGGGGAACACCGCTAGTCACAGGTCTGCAGTCAGACTCTGTTCCACCGATCACCACCCTCTGAGCTCGGCCTGACAGCCCGTCCTCAGCCTACCTCACTGTCCACTCATCTATCCCATACTTTCTCAGCTTTTCTATCAGGATGTCATGGGAGACAGCATCAAAAACCTTGCTGAAGAAACACAGCCCTGTGTTCTGTTAAATCGCTGTTTTACCTGAGTGCAGCCACTCCATCCCCTTTCTGAATAGACTCCGAGCCCTGGGCAGCTTTCCTCCCCTTCACCCCCAGTTCTCTTTGTCTCATTGTTAAAAGAACAGAAAACTGCCAAAAACACTACCCATGCACCCAAAATAGTCCTTGGTCTCCTTGTGCTCAGAATCCATGCACAGCAGTCAGGACAAATTTTCAAGTACTTTAACAAAGTAATAGATCAAAGAAACTCTTTGTTTTCTTCTTTTTTTTTTTTTTTTCCCCTCTCAACTTGTAAAATGTTTGCTCTTTCCTGCAGCACAGAGATGGAGGAATGGGTTGAAGCTGAGAGCACCCTTGCCTCCTCCTTTGATGGGGTCTGAATTCAGGACCCTTACACCCTGTGAAGCTGCACAGCCCCATTGGCTGGATCTGGCAGCACTCTTCCACGTGAGCATGGGACTAAGGAGAAACCTTAGCCTAGGAGAAACCTTAGCCTAGGAGAAACCTTTTAGCACGATGGGAAGTTGAAGCATTTACCCAAAACAGCTTCCACCATTGTCACCACAACTGATGCTCGTTAATTTTCGCAGTGGCCCAGTGCAGGAAACTGACCTGGCCGTTGCTCCCCCAGCATCCCATGGAATGCAGGCTCCGGCTGGCACAGCCCCGAGATGGCTTCTGCTCGGAACATCCCTCTGCGGTGCCCACTGTGCTGCTGCCCAAAGGCACGTTTTCCTTGTGAAACATACGGGTTAAAGTGGTTCTGCTCAGCGATGGATTCATTCTGGAACAGCTTGAAAAGGACACCGCTGCCCTTCCATTTTCTTCCAGGACATACTCAGTACCTAACAGCCTGCTGCAAGGATGTTCTGCTCTCCAAACAGCCATCAGCTGCCTTTCTTGTACCCACAAAGAAATCATTTGTGCAGCTAAAACCTTTTAAGGTACATAGGAACATGAGGGGTTAACAACTGTGGGTAGATGAAGGTGGGAAGGGGAGGATTAACCTAGGTAAGGGGAAGGCTACAGCACAGGGCTGAGAACTTCCTGCTCTGCTCCTCAGCCCTCAGACAAAATGGAGACAGCCACCCCATCTGAACCGTGTCCAGCCCAGGTAGAGTGGTATTTGTAGCCTCCACAATTAACTAGAGCACATGGACATATTCATTACCTCTTGCTTTGTCCCCAGAAATCCCAGTTACATTAATAATCCTTATTAAATCCCTCTGTCACTGGGACATTTCCCCACTGCTGATGCCTGCACATGAGGGCAGAGGTGCCTGGATGGATGCGAAAATGGGACCAACAGCCAAGGTGCATCAGTTCATTCTTAGGGCTGTATTTCTACCCCAGAGATACTGTGAAACCTTGGAGAATAATAAAACCCAACAGATTATAAGAAGCTTATCACACAGGGAAGTTATGAAAATTTGAGCTGTGTCTGTAAGAAATACAAGAGAGTAGCTCAACGGAGGGCTAAAGCTTCAGCTCGGGGGTCACACAGCCTGGTAACACTCAAGATTCCAGCATATTCTTCCAGCATTTCTTCGGTGGCTCTAAAGCATCCTTGTAGCCTTTTCCCTCCCTGCAGCTGGAGCCAGCTCACACACACACATCCCCCCACCACCACCCTGGGAGGCAGCATCCCTGTAATCCAGCCGGCAGCTCAAGAGCAGCTGCTACTGCTGAACTTGCAGTCTGGCATCGCAAGCACAGAAGGTTTGCAAGGGCACTGTTGGCTGCTAGGGAGGAGAGGAAAAATCCTCCTCCTCTTCCTTCTCTTTCCTGACTGCCTGAAAATGAGGTCTAGAGACTAAACATCTGCTTAATGGACCAGTCAAGCAGGGACATGCTCTCCTCCTTGTTTATTGCAGAGCCGCGGCTGCAGAAAGCCTTGTTTTGATGTATAGCCTGGAGACACGCACATGGCTCTGGCTTCCCAGATGGACCCACAGTAGGGCAGAAAACGTACGAAAAGTGGGGATGCAGGGCAGGGCACAGCATCCACGGAACAACTGAAACCACCCAGCAGTGCTTGTCCTCCCGTGGCACCCGCTGCCCGCCCCAGCTGGGGTTAGCCTCTGTCTTCTGAAAGCAAAGCCTGGCATCGTGGAGGTGCGAAGAGGCTCATCCATCACGGTGGAGATGCAGCAGCGCTGAGCTCCTTCAGCAAAGCGCATCTGATAAATACAGAGCAAACGGCCCATTGCACGCTAATTGCCCAGGAGAATCAATTAACTGCACTTAAAAATATATATATATTTCAATGTCATCATCTTCAACCGCCGCTGGCTGGTTGCAGCCATAACACAGAGCCAAAAACCCTCAGCCAGAGATGTTGGTTCCTCAGCAAGAAAAAACATTTCAGTGACAGAGGTGTGGGGCAGCCCTGTACCCAACAGAGACACGGGAACCTTCATGGGTGACACTGAGGAGAGGTCCAGAAGAGCATTCTGACATTCTATTAAATCAAATACGCCTATTTAGCTGCCTTTAAATAAGGTGTGTGCATTTCCTGCTGTTTGAACCTGTTCAGCCAGCTAATAATATCACTGTTCACATCTAGGCCAGCATTTAAAGCAGCAGAGAGTTCAGTGATGTTACTAACAGCTCCTCTCTGGGCTGCCGGGGAGAGAGCCACCCCTATGGCCTCACCTGAATTCCTGCTCTGCCAACCGGAAGGTACATCTCAGGGGAGTCTTAAACCCCTCATCTCCAGGGTAAATTTCATCTAGCAGTGGGTGGCTCTTCGGAGCATGTTGCAACCAAGAACAGGCCTCCCAGCACCACTGTGAAGGCATAAAAGCAGCAACCTCATTTTCAGGAGAGAAAAGAGAAGTCCCAAGGTGATGTAACTTGCCCAAAGCTGTTGAGAAAGTCATTCTCGGGGCAAGACCAGAGAAGGGAAAGTCTGCTTCAGGGGTTATGGGGTGAGTTTGTGTCTCTATCTCCCCATTGCTGACTGCATCTCAGGGCAGCTCTTCATATTTTGCTTGTTTGCATCTCTGCCGGACTTCTGCTCCGCCCTGTGGTTTATTGTACTTAGTTCTGGGTTTATCTGATACAGAAATGTTTCTAACATGCTCTTCCTCAGCCCATAGAGCACTAGTCACAACTGTGGCATTGTGTAAGTACCAATGGGTAGAGGCTTGTTTAATTTTATTGTGGTGGTTTGACCCCGGCTGGAGGCCAGATACCCACCAAAGCCGCTCTATCACTCCCTTTTCAAGCTGGACAGGGGGGAGAATATATATTGGGAGGCTCAGGAGTCAAGATAAGAACAGGAAGAGATCATTCTGCAATCAGTGTCACAGGCAAAACTGACTCAGCATGGAATAAGAAAACCCCCTATCAATTGCACACACACCAAGTGAAACCAGAGTTGGGTAACGAGAAACGTGACCAGATCTTAAAACACCTTCTCCCACCCCTCCCTTCTTAGCAGACTTCACTTTAGTCATGATTTTTCTCCCTTTTCCCCCCATGGGTGGCATGGCACGGTGGGGACAGAATAGGGGTTTCAGTCAGTTCCTCAAGAGTTGTTTTCCTTAGCTGGGAGGGACATTCCTCACACCCTTCCCCTGCTGCACCAGTCCTCCATGAACTTCTCCAACCTGAGTCCTTTCCCACAGGGCTTCAGCTGTTCCCCAGCTGCCCTGGCGTGGGTCACTGCTATGGAGGGCAGACATAAATCACAGAATGTCTCTCAGGCCCAGACTGCTCCAGCCTGGGCCTCTATGGAGTCATAAGCCCCAACCCAGCAAACCTGTTCCAGTGTGGCTCTCTCTATCTCTCCAAGGGCTGCAGGTCCTCCCAGGGGTTGTTCCAACACAGGTCACAGCACCTTCCATATGCCCCCACCTGCTCCAGTGTGGGGTCTCTTCACAGGCTGCAGATGGAGTCTCTGCTCATCACCTTCCATGGGCTGCAGGGGGACAACCTGCTCCAACATGATCTTCTCCATGGGCTGCAGGGGAATCTTTCTATCCAGCATCTGGCATACCTCCTCCCTCTCCTTCTTCACTGACCTTGGTGTCTGCAGAGTTTCTCACATCTTCTCACTCCCTTCTCTGGTGGCAAAAAACGACAGCTTGTGGGTTTTTTTTCTCCTATATGTGATTCCCAGAGACGCTATGACTGTCACTGATGGGCTTGGCCTTGGTCAGCAGTAGGTCCATCCTTGAGGCCAGCTGGTGTTTATTCTGTTGGGCATAAGGGAAGCTTCTGCCTGCTTCTTGCAGAAGCTACCCCTGCAGCCCCCTTTCTCCACCAGAACCCCACCACACAAGACTGCATCATTTATTTTGTCTGTCTCTACAGCTCAGCATCTTGCTAAATTTAATTCAGAGGATGAGATTTGGCACCTTGGCTCAGCAGCTCCCAGCATTCATGGGGTGTAGCAACAGGTACCATGTGAATCTTGGCATTACTGCAGCATCTCAGGACCAACATATCATAATTAAAGCAACCAAAGAAGCAATTAGTGCCAGGCTACATCCTGAGGATGACAGTACCATCATGGTGCTAAATAAAGGCAGCTCTATGTGGTGCCAAATGGCTTACTATGGGCCTTGTCTTCTCCCTGTTTACCTTGCTTAAAAGCAGCCTCCAGACAGTGTCCAATATTTCTTCTTCCTGCCTAAGCTGTTCTTGGGAGGAAGAGCAGTACAGATGTGATGGGGAGAGTGATATAAAGAAAAATGAGTGGAGGAACACTGATGGAGTGGAGAAACATGGTGTCAGAGCTCAGGAATCAAAACTATCCCATACCATACCCCCCACTATTTACCATTACCCAGCAGGTGAGGTTTTTATACCGTGCAAGCTGCAGGTGGGCTTGCCTTGGTCACCTGTGGTTGTTGCAGACCTCCATGAGTCATTCCCTTGGCCATCACCTAGCTGCTTGGTGAGAGGATGCTGGGGTGGGCACTGTGGGGGGTTAGGGGAACAGTTTGCTGTCACCCTGGAGCCCCAGGGCACAGCTGACTTGCAGGCATGCTTCTCAGCAAGGCAGGAATGGGGGCAGGATCACGTTCAGGTGGACTTCACAGCCAACACACTCATCTCATATCAAGGGGGACCTCTAGGTTTTACTGGTACTACCTCAGCCATCTGGCTGGGAACCAGGCTCTTCTGCTGGTCAAGTATTGAGAAGGTTGTTTCAGCTTGGCAGTGTATTTTTATGGAAGCCAAAGCTTTCCCTACTATTTTTATTGGTGGCAAAGACCCTTTGTGAAGGTTCAACAACTTAAACTAAGGGCACTGCCTTCCCCTCACCTGTACTGAGCAGGGATATGGACTCAGAGGGAGAAATGACATCTACTTGCTCAAGCTCCAGCCTGGGGATGGATATGCATATTCCTCATGCTCAGGAAAGCACGGGGGTCTCCTGGTACCCAACTGGAACCATCTTCATCCAACTGGCAGGAAAAAACCCACGAGCACCCAGCAAAACCTTTGCTGGCATGAGGAGAAACTGCATCTTTGTGTGAGGCCATATCAACCCAGGAGCTAGCTGAACCTGGATGCTTGCTCTGTCAGCGGCTTTATGGTACCCCATTCCTCACCCACCCCTGGAAGCTGGAACCCAAGGCACACCCCTTGAGCTGCTCTGCAGAGTGCAGCCATTAGAGAAATGAAATGAGTCTTCCAGCAGCTAATAAAAGATACTTCAGAAAGAGGTCATCATTAGGACTGTGCTGCCTCTACATCAAACCTGCAAAGGCAGCTCTCAGAGGAGACAAGGAGAGAGGGAGAGAAATCACAGTTCTTGGGGTTGCAGCACATCCCACAGAAAGTGGCTGGGCAGGGCAGTGGTGGCTGCAGCCTGGGTAAGAGCCATGAGCTCCATGGTTTTGTTAGTGCCAGTTCAATAGCTCTACGCCTGTAAAAACGTCTCCTCTCTCTGAAGAACCTATTTAACTTTTACTGCTTCTTAAAAAACCCTAACCAACCAACCAACAACCACAAACCTCACAGAAAAAGCAACACTGACAAGTAAACCCAAGGCAAACTACCTTCACCAGCCCTCCAGAAAACAAACCCACCCTCAAACGAAGCCCCCTATATCTATACAGATAGAAAAAGGTAGCAGCAGTCTTCTGTCATAGAACTCGAGTCCTCTCACATTGTGACTTTGGTATGAGGTGGAGGAGCAGCTTTTTAGTATGCTTAAATAGATATTCATAATAAATACTATATTATTATTTAAGCATAGTGTTTATTTAAGAATTATAGTATAAATATATAGCACATATAACATCATAGTATACGTAGTATTGTAATATATGTAATATATGCTCTATTATAGATAGTATCTAATACCATATATATTGAGTACTGTATAATATACAGTAAATAGTATAATATAAACACTGTAAGTATAGTGTTTATAATAAAGACTATATTATTAAGCCTATAAAAAGCATCTTCAACCTCATGCTTAAATAATAGCTATAATTTCTAATTTTGCATGCATGCACATATAAGTATAAAACAATAATATATTATTTATACTAACATTTATGATAAATATATGCTTAAATAATATAGTACTTATAGAATATATACAAACAGCAATTATAATGTAATAAATCATGTATGTTATTATTATTTAAGCATATAAGAAAGCATCTGCCCAACATCATAGCAAAGTCAAAGGGTGAGGGGGGGTCGAGTACTGGGAGGGAAGGGTGCTGCTGGCTTTAACAGACATGGCTATAGCAGGGCAGCAGCCATGGCACCTGCAGAAACAAGGTGTCTCTTCCCTGGTGCAGGAAAGGCCAGACACTGGGAGGATGTGGTGGCAGGAGGGGTAGGCAGGGGACTCACTACATGAGGAGAGAGGCGCCCGCTGCTCCTTTTGGGGTATGCAGCAGCATCTCTGGTTTACAGCAGGGTGGCTACAGATGCAGCAGGGTAACGTAGTAAGAAGGAAGGGAAGAAAGCTTAGAGCAAGAATGCAATTACACCTTTCTTATTTGTGGAAAGAGCACATGGGTCATATGGACACAAAGCCTAGGGCAGGATTTGAGTGACCCAGGTTTCCCCATATCTGGGCACACAAGCTCACTGCTTTCCATGCTGGAAGCACGTGCCCTGACCGCACAACAGCTGGGCAGGAGAAAGGTCACATCATCTTCAGAAACAAGGTGTGGAGGTCAAAAGTCCTCCCAGCATAAGCACTGTATTTTACAGGATGCCTGGTCGCACAGGTAACTAAGAACGGGGGGATGAATTCAGTGCCAGCTGGCAGTGGAAGCAGAGCAGCCCCTTGTCAGTGTGGCAGGAGCAGATGTGCTGCTACAGAGCCGTTCTGCCCTGGCTCTATGGTGCTCCTGGGCACAGTATAACCACTATTTGCACCCATAGCCACAGCTTTTATGTTATGGTGAGCGGCTGCCATGTGCTGTTCTTCACTAGCAACAGCCACGCTGGCTTAAAGAAGCGATTACTCTACTGTTGTGAACTTGAATACTACCCTACCAGTGCTTATTTTATTAATTTATTGAATAAACACTAATGAGGTTAGATACACTGTGGCTTTGGCTGCTTTTTTTTCCACAGCATTCAAAGCAATTACTTTCATGAAAGGAAATGGTCCGTTTAGTTGGAGAATCTATCAGGCAGAAGCGAGATCAAATTCCTGAACAGATGTGCCCTTCTCTAAAGGGATTCAGCATCTGCGAGGCTTCAAGCTGACACCAGACAGAAAGCATCTACTAACTTCACTACGTCTGAGCTCCACAGCGTAGCTGGCGGTCGTATCAAAGAACCAGCTCTGTAACTTCAAAACAAGGGCAATTTGGTGAGCAGGGAATGCTAGGGAGGAAGGATGCCTTTGTCCTGGGGATGGGGTGGCTCCACCAAAAAGCCCTACCCCCAATTCACTGAAAAGGAAACGAGTTGTTCTTCCTTGGCAACTCATGCACAGAAAAATTATACATGGTTTGGTTTGTTTGTTAGTTTGGTTTTTGTTTTTTTACACGTGTAGACCCAACAAGGGGAGGATGGAGGGAGCCAACAACAGCTACTGCAGGTCCACACACCGTGTAACACTTCCCCTTGGTTGGTGCTACATGTCATGGGGAACACCTGTGCTCCCCACCCGGGCCAGTCCCAGATCAAGTCAGCAGCAAGGCACAACTCCCTGGTGCCAGTTCCATGAATACAGCGAGTTAGCACTGCCAACCACAGCTCCAATCACTCCCTGAGAACATGGTAAAGCCCTGCTCACACAACCAGCCTCAACTATGCCAGTTATGGCAAGACAGGGCACGCACGCAGTCATGGCAGCATCTCTCAAGCCAACAGCCCAGACCTCCCCCATCCCTCGTGCCTGGCTGGTGAACTCCCAGCTTTTACCCTCTCCTTCTGGGAGAGTATCACAGGGATGGGTTTGGCGACCCTGGTGCTTTGTATACCTGCCCATGTGCCCAGGCCAGCCTGGGTGTAGAGGTCCCCCCTCCTCTGTGCATCTTCTCTGGCCTGTGCTCACAGACGAAAGGAGGCACAGAGAAAAAGCCATCATCCACTCGCCCGTGGAGCCAGCCCCTACAGGAAAAGCACGCTGGCAAGCCTGCACACAGAAGCTTGTGTCGCTGCTGCCAATTCCCCACCCGCTCTGTGGCTAAGCCCGAGCCCCAGGACCCAGGGTTACGCATGCCTCAGGCTGGCAGCTCTCCCATGCCCCAAATTAGCAGGCACAGAGACCATTTGAAGTCACTCCAGCCTTTAGATGTAGGGACACACAGCTCCTCAGCAGTAACAGGTCCTGGGGATACATCCAGCTGGGATGCCAACCCTGCCATCCGCAATCCGTACGCACGCTCCTGGCGGCTGGCATCCGTGGCCATGTGTTCACCTGGCAGCCTTCCCACCCACAGGCTGCTTCACGGGGGCTCAGCTGCCAGGCAGGGATGCATTTCAAAAGGAGGCCTGAGAAGAACTGTAAATAGATTTTTTTTCGGCCTTCTGCCCCTCCAGTACAGTAGAAAGAACGGAGTTGTGTCACCCAATGGCTGCTACATCACCTCAGCCTGTCCTCCCCTCAAAGCAGTCTGTCCTCAAGGTAAAAGCAGAAGGGGTAATTGCACCCCACACCCACTTCAAGAGATACTAAGGAAAACTCAGAAGTAGTCAAACTTGCAAATCCTCTCGCAAATTTAGACTGGCAGGAGAGAGGATGAGCTAGCCTAAGGGTGGCATGGACAAAACACAGGGCTAACATTTAGCCCCAAAACATAGGGAATCAGCTCACGGTGGCGGCAGGATGCACACACAATAGATGTTTCCCATTTGGGTTTTCCTCAGGACACCTCCACCAAACAGTATCTTCAGCAACACAACCGCCGTGCAGCACGGCGGTAAGGACAGGCTCTTCTCGAGTAGGGGGGGGAAGGAGCAGAGTCCTAATGCCAGCAGGAGTCACAGGGGGTTGGCAGAGCCATAGCGATGCTTCATGGGCAGGGGGGTTGGTGTTGGGGTTTTTCCTTTTTTAGACTTTTTTTTTTTCCCCCTTCTCTCTCAAATCTTTGACTTCACAGGGGCTTTGAGTAACATAAAGCACTCCTGCTGTGAGAGGTCCTGCTGCGTGTGATAGCATGCCTGCCTGAGATGAGGGGGATGCTGTTGGCAGGGGACAATACAGCAGAGAATACATGCACACATCTCAAAGCACAAGTCACATACAAGACTACAACCATGTCCCCAAGAGAGATGGGCTGAAATCCAGGCTTATTTCCTCCTCAAGAGACTCAACACCAACTTGGAGACCACACACCCTCCACCTACCTTTGACCCCAACCTCATCTTTTCTGAGATTTTACCCAACTGTGTGGCTCTTCAGTGTTACCGTTGCAAAGGGACAGTAAGCACTGCAATCAAGGAAAAAGCAAAGAGCTTCTGTCTGGACACACTGCAACTGAGAGCAGTCCTTAGCCTCAGCATGTTGCAGCCCTCTCCTCATAATTAGACAACACTCTTCATTTTGAAGAAGTTGTTTCCTGTGTGCTTATTTATTTAGTTGTGACCATCTAACAGGTAATATTGCCAGGGATGACAAGCGGGAAGCAGCCAAAAACACACCCTCAGACTTAACAGCTGCAATTCATGCCATCCTTCCCTGTTTATTCAGAAGTATCCCATCCCTGCCAGTCATACGCAGGTACCACCTTCTCTGTACCTGAGAGATTTCCACCTCCTACAAGGATCTATTTTTTTTTTGTGGTGGTGGGTTATTGGTGGCGTTTACGTGGTGTGGCTGTGGAGGTTGTGGGTTTGATTGGGGGTTTTTTTCCCCCCAAATTAAAATCCCCATGCAAGGATCAGGAGCAAGCGAAGGGGTGATATGAAAAGAGAACAACCACAAAACAAACCAAAAGCCAGGTCTAACAGCTCCCTCTGGGACAACACCCTATGTCTGTGCAGAAAGTCATGAGATAGTTCACAATGTCTGTCCGATGAGAAGTAAGAGCATCAGCTACAGGGGCAAGAGAAGATGACACATCCTTACCTGTATATCCCTCTTCAACCTGCTTCTCCATTTGTAGCCCCCAAAATGCCACCAACCTCTCTAACCTGGAGTTAGAGATGGCCATACACCACAGCTGTCCTGGCCCAACTTATTTCTCACCTGGGTAGCAGGGGAATGGCATCTTTTGAGCAACCAGTATCCAACATTATGAGACAAGGCAGTATGGGAGGGTCTGCTGCCCCAACTAGGCAACTACTGCTTGAAATATAACCCTCAAAAGAGGCCTCATGCTATGCCAAGGGCACCCTTCCAAAAGATGGGTAAAATGTAATACATTCTTAGTTTGTGATGTTTTCCAAGAGCTATTTCTTGCCTTAATCAACTGTGTGACAGTAGCTCTCCTGAACAGAACCCCCTTTGCACTCCTTGGTGGCATTTTTTGGTGCACACACTGTCTTTTATAGCAAGCTTTAGCCTCTGATACATGCACTGCTAAGCATCACACGCTTCACATCCAAATATGAACTGGATTAGGTACCACCTGATGAAATTCAGCAGCTTACAGTAAGCATATCAGCCTATGCAGCCACAACAGTCCCTCTTTAATTCTGCTGTTGACAGAGGTAGTGTTTTTCACACCCTGAGCTGGGGGGGGGGGAGGGGGTTGACATTGTATTATCCAGGCCAGAAGATAACAAAGCTTCCTCAACTTTAAAAACTCAAATAAATACATAAACAGTGGCTTTTTGTTCAGCACAACACTTGTCTGTCTGTAGGCAACCCTGCAACATCTACTTTTGCCCTGGCTTAACCCAGCTGGCTGCTAAAGCCACCATTCCACCACGTGCTCCCTCGTCCCTCAGCAGGAGGAGGGAGAGAATCAAAAGGAGAAAGGTAAAACTCGTGTGTCGACACACAGACAGTTTAATAGGCCAGGAAAGGATAATGGTGATTAATAATAGAATATACAAAACAAGTGATGCACAGCACAATTGCTCACCACCCAGAACTGATGCTCAGATCGCTCCCGAGCTGTGCTGCCTCCTGGCCAACTGTCCCAGTTCTATGCTGAGCATGACATCATATGGTATGGACTATCCCTTTGGCAGTTTGGGTCACTTGTCCTGGCTGTGTCCGCTCCCAGCTTCTTTGACATCCCCTGCCTTCTCACTGGCAGGACAGTGTGTGAAGCTGAGAAGTCCTTGTCTGCTTGGCAACAGCTAAAACATCAGTGTGTTGTCAACATGATTCTCATCCTAAATCCCAAACATGGCACTATGCCAGCTCCTGGGAAGAAAATTAACTCCAGCCCTGCCAAAACCAGGACACAGTGCCAAAAAAAAAAAAAAATCTCATCACTGAGGATGACTTATAGATGGTGATGGGAATAACACACACATAAGAGCTGAACAAACAGCCCCCCAGTATGAAACAGGGTGTTCTGGACCAGAGGAAAAAAATTTCCTGATACTAGAATTCCTCCTCTGAATTCAAGCCCTTGAAGCCAAGTTATTTAAGAAGTGGTTTTGATTCCTTATTCACTGTGCCCACAAAGAAAAGCTGAATGCGTGTTTGCTACAGTAAGAAATAAAATGGGAGTAAACAATCCAATTGACATCTTTCATCTGAACAGCACCTGTACTTCATTAGACCTTGAATTTAAACTTTAGCTCCAGAAGATAAACTGAAGCACCCCATCATGGTCACTCAAGAGAGGCAAGCTGGCATTAGACTGGCAGTACAGGCCTAAGCTTGGACCAAGTGTATTGTGAAACTGAACCTAAACTCTATACTGCTAGGCAAAGGGACAGCCCTATGCTCCTGCCTGCTCTATTGCTCCAGATCAAGCAGATTTTGGCTAATTGACCAAAAATGGTGGCAAAGGATGTACATGTGAGAGACACACTGGGTTCGGTCACATCAAAAAGTGGATTAATCATGAGGTGGTCATAAAACCCCATGAAAGTCAGAGGGCAAGAATGCATGTGCTGGGCAGTAACCCCCAATTACAAACCACCACCACCCCAGAATAAAAAATGCATCCCAAAAATTCACCAATGTAAGAAACTGTTAGTGAGCACAAATAGCTGCAGGTACTTTCCTTCTTGAAGAAGATGGCATTGCTCACTTCAAGTAAGTGCTACAACCTGTTGTAAAGCAGGAACTAATGAACCCAGGCTCTGGGAAGTGGCATCACCTAATAGCTACTGCCAGATGGGATAAAGGGCTGGATAAACCCAGCTCAGTGATTTATCTCTTCAACCTAGGTACACTAATAGCAGCTACTTTATTTCCAGCAAGTTACTTTTCCTAAATCAAGTTTGAAATGTTGAGTTTAAGCTCCATGTTTATCAAGCCCTCCAGAACTACCAGTTGAATTTGATACAGCCACGCAAACAAGACTGAGATCAAGTTTGAGGTTATTGCCCAGTACATGTAATTTTCAGCTCTGGTAAGCAAACTTGCTTTGTGGTGCTGTAATACAAAGCATCCAGTTTAAGAAAACTAAGGGTTTATAGCTACTCTTGCAAAAATGTCTAGTAAATACAGCTGTTAACATACAACTCTAAACCAAAGACCTAAAACACACCTTACATGTTGTAAAGGCCTTCCCATAGATCAGAAACTGAAGTGTGGACATACAGGCAGTAACATGTCTTAAACAGATGTCCCAACTTTGAATATGGCTGTTACTGACCAGTTAGGAGCCACGGCATGTCCAGTTAAACACCTCCCCAGGAGGATGTCCACACGACCACAACTTGTTTCTAGTATGCAAAATCTCATCTGCAACTGAATTGCCCGGGAAATAGCAAAATTGCTGGCAGGGGGAAGAGGTCAACTATTTCAGGAACTAAAATTCAAGATGTTTTGTTGGGTTTTTTTTAAAATGTGAAAGACCCAAAGCCACTTCTTCCACAGAGTGAGAACACTTTCCATCAGTATCAAATCCCATCTGCAGGTAAACTGGAATGATTTTTTTGTTCCACAGATACCACAGCACGTGTCACTTAGCAGATTTCTCCTTCTGTCACTATGAAATTAGCCCGTGTTCAATTTTGATGACATTCCCTTTCCCCACAACTCCCAGACACCACAAATGAGTAAGACATTGGAGTGTTTTAAAATGTAAATTCTTCAACACACAGCAACTGGAGATACTGAGAATCTTGGAAGACTTTAAATGGCCTAGGAAAAGCTTGCTCCTCTGAAAAACACCATCCCGAAACCCTTACGTTCCTTTATATCTCTTAATACTTGCTTGCCAACAGTTTAAAAATCATCTCACCCAACAAGCAGGGGCGTGTTTCCAAGAGGACCACCCCTTGATTGATCAAAAAACTCATTTTGGAGACCCAAGAGCAGTCACGTGTTTTGAGGGATTATCATGCCACAGGTCAGCCAACTCCCCACACAACTCACTTCCTACCTGTCAGCTCCAGAGGAAGCAGCCCGGACAATGCAGAGCAAGGCAAGCTCCTCACTACAAGACTTTGAGGGCCTTGAGTGAGTCCAGAGAAGAGCAACCAGGCTGGTGAAGGGGCTGGAGAGCAAACCTTACAAGCAGTGGCTGAGGGAGCTGGGGATGTTCAGCCTGGAGGAGGCTGAGGGGAGACCTTATCACCACTACCTGAAAGGAGGTTGTAGAGAGATGGGTGTTGGTCTCTTCGCCCAAGTGACAGGTGACAGGACGAGGGGGAATGGCCTCAAGCTGTGCCAGGGCAGGGTCAGGTTAGACATTAGGAAAAAGTTCTTCACCAAAAGGGATATCGGGCCCTGGAACAGGCTGCCCAGGGAGGGGGTTGAGTCACTGACCCTGAATGTATTTAAAAGACAGGAGCTCAGGAAAATGGTTTAGTAGAGGATGGGTATTGTTGGATTCAGTAATCTCAAAGGTCTTGTCCAACCTCATCATTCTGTGTAATAACCACCACTTTTAGCGATGCCCAAACCTGCATACGCAGGCAGCCAACAAGGCCACCAGCAGCTATCGTATGCTCCAAACAGCACGAGCGACACGGGGCAGCACGTCAAATGGGAAAATTGCATTGATCCAAACAACGTTCTCCAGCTATTTTTAAGCCATGACACTGCACATAACTGGATCAGAGCCATTTTGTCCACTCCTCTTCTTCACCCCAGACAGCAGGAACCTGCAACCTCCAAGTGACTGAGGGAAAGGAACACCAGTATCACAGCAGCTTAAGTCTAAGGAACACACTATATCTTACCTTTTCTAACGATCCACACCTGCCCTTAACTGTGAATGCTGTATAGTCCTCCCACCCATCCACCACTTCCCAAGGATGTCTTTGTAGGAATGTTACTATGCAGGGAAGACAGTTGATTGTACAGGAACTGTAGATGGTCTTGCTCCTCCTCCTCAGTTCTTTTATTAACACCAGTCCCCATGGTTCTGTTCTGCTCTTTCTGTGCTGCAGTGTCTTTGAGTTTCCCAGGTGCAAGTGAGCCATCAGCTCTGCATGAGTTATGCTAACAATACTGAGCTTCTGATGGAAAAGTGTAACCCTAAATGATTAAGCTCTCAGCATTAACACTTTCCCACCAAAAACCACCCCAAAAAACCCAAGCAGCAACGTTTTGTATGCTCCTTCCTCCATCAAGTTAATCATCATCAACAAGGAGATCCATCCAAAATTGGACTGACACCTGACCACTCCGGCAGAGTATTAACGTAAGGAAAAGCAATTCTTGCTGAAAATAGCCAATTTTAATTCTTTTTATTTACATGCTGCTGCACAGTAAAGACAAAAAATGCAGCATGCTCGAGGCAGGGGGCGAGAAAGCCAGAATTAAGTAATTTGTTCAGCAACACAGTGTAAGTAGCTCTGTTAACGAAAACCCATTGCACTTGAGAACACGAATGAAGAGCAGAGAGGTGGTGCCTCAAGATTCCTCAGGGACAAAACCAAGATGGCACACTACACTGACACAGCAGCTAATCACTCATTTGATTCACTGGTTTGTGTCTGCCAGGACCACATCATAACCAGCCCTCTCAAAGAGGCAAAAGTTTATCTGGGAGCTGTAGGTGTAGCCCTGCACACTTAAATGTTGCCAAGTGCACAGGCTCACAAGCCCTTCATCTCCCTTTATGAATTTTTTTGCCTTGAACAGTTATGGGGCACTGCTATTACATGCTATTCCCTGCTCCCATTTGCTCTTTTAAGACAAAAAAACTTGGTATTGCATTCAAGTACCAAAAATCACTAAGGAAAAAATTAATTTCCTTTATCAATATTTCAGTTCCAGGTTATTTAAAAACAGCAAGCAAAAAAACCCACCCCAGCCTAATTACCTTCTTGCATAGGTGGCTGCAGCATTGTTGGCTGATGCATGAAGCAGAATTCTGAAGCACAAGGATAAAACAGGGAGTTAATTACATCCTTATGCATTTATAGCAAGTTTAACAAGGCTGTTATCAAATAGACAGAAGTGACATCTCAAATCAAGCCGCTCTGAGTTGCTCACCTTTTGTATTTCTGTTGTTCTGGACGCTCCAAGACAAGTCTTCCTTAATTTTTAGTCGATAGCTAGGAACTGCCTGGTATCAAGAGGACGTGATCACATTTTGTCGAGCATTAGTTTTCTCTGTGACAAGCTACTCCATTTAAATAGACTTTATTCTGCACACCCCTGGCAGACAGCATTTACTGCCAGAGCCAAGCAAGTCATGCATAATGCGATTTATTCTGTAACTTTTGGCTCTCTGTTCAAGATACCGAGGCAGATAATACATCTCTATTAATCCTCTTTGGAAGTCTTCAGACAAATTCACTCGTGTTTACAGCTCACTTGGTACCTCTCTTAGGAAGTTTGCAGCAAACAACATGTCGGGGTCTTCGCACAGAGGTGAAATCTCATCACTGCCTGTGTGCTTCCTTCTCTGTAACTCATTCCAGGATCTGCAAGAGTTATCAAGCAGCACACCACACAACTCATTCCCAGACCCGTCCACCGGAATCCTTAACCAAGTTTCAGGTGAAAAATTAAAGTTTTTATAGAATACAATTTCAGCAGTAAATTTCTTCACAGGAACTTTCATCAACAATTGGCAGGGGGTGAGAGAGGGAGGGAGTATAAAGTGTTTCAGACTTGTGCTCCTGGGCAAGTACTGCTTCCATCAAGTACTGTAACTAACACAAATGGTACAAAAGCGTCTTTTTGAATGAACTGAAACTAATCACTGGTGGGCTAAGGTCTCATACATACCAGAGGTGTTGCTGAAACAGAGAGGTAGTCAACCAAAAAGTGAACACCTACAAACTGACAAATCAGCTAAGTGTGCAGGAGAGCTTAAAAAGGAAAAAAACACTAAACCCCAAAACCACACCACCCCTCCACTTATGCTGTCCTAACAAACCAAGGAAATCAAAAATGTTTCCAAGTTCAGTGTTAAGTCACAGAATTGTAGGGGTTGGAAGGGACCTCCGGAGATCATCAGGTCCAAACCCCCTGCCAAAGCGGGTTCCCTAGGACAGGTCACACAGGGAGGCATCCAGACAGGTCTTGAATATCTCTGGAGAAGGAGACCCCACAACCCCCCTTGGCAGCCTGTTCCAGGGCTCTGTCACCTTCACTGTGAAAAACTTATTCCACAGTTTAGGAAGAAAGAAACCTACAGCACTACAGCTTAGTCAGAGCTCAGTCCAGCTTCAGACTCTACCCAAGTAATATACTCACCAAACTTGCTCTCACATGAAGTGGACATATATTTTAGACTTTTAAATAAGCCCCCCACGTATACACTACTTCAGCCAAGGTAGTATCCCCCATGTTTGTTTTCTAGCTCTGCTACTCTAAGTATTTAGATGACATATTGAAGAGAAAAAGGGAAGACTTAGGATTTTTTAATCAAACATAACCCACATGTAGTATTAAAAAAAAAAAAAATCAAGACTAAAAGCAGGCATCATTTAATGTATTTTAATAGCAAACTTACAGGAACAGCACAGAAGACAGACAACATTAAAAACATGTACTTGCATGTAGGACAACTCAGTTAGAAAAGTATAGTGAATGGATGGAATCTACTGTATGATAAAAACGCTACAAACACCATTTAGTTGCCATTGATAAGAAATTTACTTGTTTAAAAAAATCCAAATGCTGGCATTGTCCAGAAAAATTTGACAGGTTTATTTGTATTTTTTTTTTATAAAGTTGAATTGTTGAAACTTGTTCACTGAAACATTTTATTTTTTGTTTTTTTTTGACCACATTGATGGTTTATGCCCCCTCGTTTATATTAAAAATCCACACACAAATGAAAATGGGAAAAAAGCTTGCCAATACCCCATTCTGTCCCCTATTTTTCCATTTGCAACCATATACTTAGGTACCTGTTAACCCCATGGAAAAAATATCTAACGTTCATTACTACCAATAACAGGAAGAAGGTTTTGCTTCGAGAATGACAAACTCATCTTAGTGAGGTTTAGGCACGCTCTCCACGTATGCGGCGCGCTAGCTGGATATCTTTTGGCATGATTGTGACACGTTTGGCATGGATAGCACACAGGTTGGTATCTTCAAACAGGCCAACCAGGTAGGCTTCACTTGCCTCCTAGTGAAGAAGAAAAGAGTTAAGAGCACTTTCAGTCTCTGAGCACTAGGGGGGGAAAAAACAGAGAAGAATTCAAAGTACAACGTCACCGGCAGGAAAGCCACCCGGTGAAGACATCCTCCAGGGCACAACCAAACAAACCAAAGCTCTGACAGAAATCCCACAAGGTAAGGAGTTATTTTATCAAAAGATTAGTTTGTTTAGGAAGTTCTCTTTTTAAAGACTGGGTTGTCTCTTCCAGAGTAAGAGCTATAGAACATCAGGTGAAATTGGTGGTGCTAGGGAAAAGAAGAGCAGGTATTCCTCCCCAACACCTGCAGTTTGGGCACGCAGCTCCTTCCCACAGGATACTGAAGAGGCAGCTTAACTGAGATGCATTAGCAGAAAATAACCATACTGAGAATTATTAGGTGTAAGACACACCACTTTTGACTCAGGAACTCCCTGAATTGTCAAAAATGGGGCAGCAATCGGAGAATCACCATCACACACATGTGCTTTTCCTGTACATTCCTCCTGCCTAAGCACCCCAGTCCATTTGGGGAACACAATGTAGTCCCCCACTAGCACAGAAGGTTCTCATCTCACACCTGTGAGGATCACAGAGTCAGCACATGGGACAGCAAAGGACAAGCCCTATCCTGGGAGAACTATGACCCTGATCACAGTGTTTTCTGTTCCTGAACCAGAACACGCAGGATTCTGGGTCAGTTAAGACACCTCATTAGACTCAATTATGCTTCTAGCTCATGTTAAGTTAGCTGCTATTGAGCCTGGCACAGCATTTTTGGGTTGGTAGAGAATTCTAACACCTAGCAATCTCCTAGGAAGCATCTCAGCATGCCAGCCATCAGACCAGCACGTGGACCAGGGCACAGCCCACAGCTGGGGTGAGAAAGACGGGGCTCACTTACAGGAAGGAGGTTGAGGTTCACCTTTCTAGAATACACGCAAGACAACAGCTTGTGTGAACCGTTCCGTTACCAGGAACCACAAAGTCAACTGACTAAGTTCAAAGTTCCTGTTTAAAGACACAGAGCATTAAATAGAATGAAACAAACCCATTTACTACAGCACAGGAGGACTGTAGCATTAGTAAGTCATTTCATATCCAGTAGGATACGGCTACCCTAAGTTCCCCTAACACAGCTTTGCTAAACCACCCCATGAAGGGCTAAGTCACCTCACCAAATGAGCCACACTGGCACAAACAACGTGGTACTAACAGGATTAAAAGGGTTTTTTTGTAAATACACCAGCAGGAAGCAGTGGGAACAGTACATCAACAAGTTCTTTACCAACAACTCCCTAATGCAAAAACCAGCCTTCTGAAAACACATTAACTCAATTTTAATAAGCAGTCCCCTGATAAAAAGACACTAGGTTAACCTCAGGATTTCAGCAGTGGAAACAGAACAACTAAAAGCAAAAGCAACTTTGCAAATGCCTGCGGCTACCTTTTGAAGCTAAGCACGTGCTCAAGTTTATAGCACCTCACAGCATATCTTTTAGCCCTTATCAAGTGGAAGCCATTAACAAAAATAAAAGACAATTTTCGCTGGATATCAGATATTCTACACTTGCAGATGCCAGAACACACATTACATGACAATGCTTTCCTCTCAAACTGCACAGCTTTCAAAAGCAAAACCTCTAACAAAGCTCGACAGAGGAAACGGATTTACATTAAGCGTCTACTAAGACACAATGTTCTGTCAAGCACAACTGCCTGTGGGGTGGGGACCACTAAAAAAAAAAAATAATTAAACAACTCCACAACATAAAAAAACCCTCCAGAAACAAAACCAAACCCCGATCCCAACTCCTTCCCCTGCCCCTCCCTGGTTTATAGCCTTTGTAAGGAGCTCCTGACCTGTCGCACTGCAGTATTTTACCCTTAGTACCTGTACAGCATCATCAGGTGCACGCTGAGCAAGGGAAGGCTGAGGGGTGCAATCCCCCATCCCAGCCCCCTCCCAGGAAGGGCCACCCCACTGCAACAGCCCACCGATCAGGCAGGGCTAGGTAGGGCTAACTCTAGAAACATCTTGGCCAATGGGAGGTGGGGTTCTCCCTTACCCCCAAGTGTCTCCAGGTTTTTGGGGGGCATTGACAGCACTGTGACCCCTGCCCCCAAGACTGCCACCCAGAGGCAGCAACGCTCACCTGCAAAGCACCGATGGCAGCGCTCTGGAAGCGCAGATCTGTTTTGAAGTCCTGAGCAATTTCACGCACCAGACGCTGGAAGGGAAGTTTGCGGATCAGAAGCTCGGTAGACTTTTGATAGCGCCTGATCTCACGGAGAGCCACGGTACCCGGCCTTTGAACAGTAAATAATGACAACCATAAAAAAAAAAAGTTAGTATCTGAAATATATTCTACATCACATCATATTAAGGTCCACCATGTAATCTAAACAAAGCACCGCACACGTGCCCTTTTCACTAGAAGGGTTCCAATGTCTCTGGCACAAAATTGGTTTAACTGGCAAAGGGTCACTGCTTCCTCACCCACCGACCTGAGGCAAACCTCCACTGGCCTCATCAAGCATGAGGAACGCACATGAGGCTCTAACTTCGCTAAGAGGCTGACAGCACAGACTGGCCACCTGACACTAAGAAGCCTTGGTGCAGACATGATAAACTCCAATGCTGCCACGAGTTAGCTGGTTCCCTCCAAGTGATGACGCCTGAAGAGCGAGCTCAATTTGAAGGGGAACCTGGTTCTTCTTCCCTACCAGCATAAGATGCTTAAAATCCAGAGAGCTGAGAGAACTGACATCGGGTATTACGAGATCAGCACAGACCACCCAGCCTATTTCCTTGCGCTGGTGTCAGAATTACAAATTCAGATTATCAACGTGCTTGTGAAATTAATACCACGCTTACTCCTGAGGAAACTCTGTATTATCCAGCTCCAGCCTTTCTACCGCTCTCACGGACTATTAACTCCGCCTCACACCTACAGCAATTGGCTTTCAGATCAAGTTTACAATTTCAAACCTGCTTCTGCTTTCCAACCCATTCCCCAACCCCCCCAAAAAAGGGACACACAACACCCAAGATCATCCTCCAAGCTGAACCCCGGCTGTTACCATTCCGGACCGGGCAAAACAACTTTCTCCGGGTGGGAAAAAAACCCCCAAACCCCATCAAACCCCCTTATGAGAGGGCTCTCAGGAGAGATGCAGGGCTCACCCGAGCCCCAGACGCCTGCGCCGGGGCCAGCGCGGCCCCGCGCATCCGCGGGCGCGCCGCGCCCTCTCGCGGCAGGCCGCCTCCCCGGCGCGGCCACCGGAACCGAAACGGGGCGCGGGGGACGGATCAAACCCCGCAAGTCTGTCGGGATCCGCCCGCAGCAATAAACTTCGCCGGGCACGGCCGTGCCGCGGCCTTTCGCGTAGCAAGCAGGCAGGAAGTGAAATGAACTAACACAACCGCGTAGCATCGCGTTCGCCCGCAGGGGGTGCTGATTTGGGGGTGTTTTGGGGTTTTTTTTTTTTAAGGATTCCGCACCAAAACCCCCCGGGAAGGGGCTGATGGTGAATACCCGGTCGGTGCCCGCGCCGGGGATTTCTCGGTGTGGATGCGGGGTGGGACGCGACGGGACATTAACACCCGCGTCCCGCCGCCGAGGAGCGCGGAGGGAGCGCGGCGGTGAGCGCCCGCCCCGCCCCCTTGTCCCACGGGGTGAGGGAGGAGGGAGTTGGGGGGGGGGGGAGTGGGGGGGGCGTCCGTCGAGGGGTGCGCGCTCCCGCTGCCGCCTCTGCGCGGCGCTGCGTACCGGTAACGGTGCGGCTTCTTCACCCCGCCAGTAGAGGGCGCGCTCTTGCGGGCGGCTTTGGTGGCCAGCTGCTTGCGGGGCGCCTTGCCGCCGGTGGACTTGCGGGCGGTCTGCTTGGTACGGGCCATGCTCCTGCCGACGTCGCTGCCTTACACCTGCCGGAGGGAAGGAAGGAAGGAGGGGAGGGAGAAGTGGGGGGGGGGAGAGGCCGCCCCGCTCAGCGCACGCCCCGCCGGCACTCGCCCCCCACGCAGCGAGTGGGTGCCGGGTCGGCCGTGCCACCCCCGCCCTGCGCCAGGCGTCCCGCTGAACGGCGGGGCGAGCCGTTTAGCCTGGGAGCCCGCGGCCGGTTAAGGCTTCCGACCGCCACAGCATTTAAAAAGGGAAAAAATAAGAAAAAAATTAAGCGCTTGCCGATCGCGAAATATTAGAATACAGGTTTTCTGCCCATAAATTCAATCGCGAGGCCGCGGCGGCTGAAGCAGAGCAAGCCGCCCGCCAGCCGGCGCAGAGAGGCAGCCGTCGCCTGCCCCCACCGGCCGCCCGTCACCTGCGAAGTGTTGGCAAATCCGGCCCGGCCAACATCGGGGAGCCGGCGCCCGACCCTCCGCTCCCACCCGGCGAAAACCCTCCTCCGAAACCGCGGGTCGGGTGGAAGCGGTGAGGCAGCCCCGGCCGGGCAGCCCCGGCCCTCGCCGCCCGCGCTCCCCGCCCGCCCGCCGGCAGCGGGCAAACCGGCGTGTGCCGTAAGGGAAAAGGGTCCGGATAGAGTGCGAGAAAGCAACAAACTTTTTTTTTTTTTAAATTTTTTTTGGGGGGGTGGGGGGGTGCGGGTGGGTTTTCGGGTGCCGTCTTTTCTCTCGGTGTGTAACTGCTTCCCCAAAGCCGCCTCGCTCCCAAGCGCCTCTCACAGGCAAACTCATCTCCCAGCCCCAGAACAAAATGGAAACAATCACGAAATGCAGCCCTAGTCCTTTAGCAAAGGAGGAGAAAATAAACTGCGAAAAATAACGCCAAAAAAATCGCCAGGAACTCCAAACCGTGCGGGCGCAGACCAAGGGGAAGGCAGCGGAAAAGTTTGCGCTCGACAACAAAAAAAAATGCGTCGGGTTTGGGTCGTTCCTTCGGCGAATTTCTTTCCCTTTTTATTGTTTTTTATGCAATAGGAAAAAAAATATGGTCGGTGACCAGAGAAAAGAGACAAGATGGTGAAGCTGAGCAACAACTGTGGGGAGCAGGGGAAGGAAGGCAGGAGAGTTACCCTGGGCTGGCGAGCGGCTCCTCTTTGCGGCCGCTTCCCAGCCCCTATCCGGGGAATGTCGGGCTGAGGAGGCAGCTAAGGGGCTGAGGAGGCTGCTGGTGGGGGTTTGGAGCGGGGGCGAGGGGAGCAGAGGGGGGCAACGACCGCGCGAAGCGGGGCCGGGGGTGCCCGCGGAGGGAGCCTCTCCGGCTGCGCCGGCAAGGCGGCGTGGGGAAGGGGACCCGAGCCGCCGCCGACTCCCGAGACCCCCCAAAAGTTTGTGAGGAGGGTCGGGGGAGGGCGACGGGGCGCCGCCGAGGGGCGGCGGGGCGCTGGGGGCGGCGGGCGCGGCGCCAGACTTACCCCGTCCGCTGGGCGAGCGCGGCTGCCGTGCGGGAGGGAGCGAGGGAGGGAGGGCGGGCGAGCGGGCGGGCTGAGGAGGAGCCGGAGCTGCAACTGCTGCTGCTGACGGCAGCGGCGGCTCGAAGCACAATTGAAAGATGGCTGACTCGGGAGGGCCGGCCCCTCGTTCGGCCCCGCCCCCGCCCGCCGCGCCCCGCCCCGGCCCCGCCCGCCCGCCAATGGAGCACAATGGAGGGAAGGCGCGGCCCCGCCCCGGGCCCCGCCCCCTCCCTCGGCGCCGTGTGTACAAACACAAAAGACATGCCGCGCGCGAGAGAGGGATTCCCTCCCCCGGCCTCCCCCCGCGGGCCGGGGGCGCGCGAGGCCACGGCGGGACCAACGGCCGCCCAACGGCCGCTCCACGCCCGCGGGCAGGGAGCGGAGCCGGGCCGGCGGCCCCCACCGCCACTGGGCCCGGCAGCCGTTGCCCTCCTGCCCCGCCGGCAGCCCCGCAGCCCCTAGCGCCCGGTCCCCCCGCCAGCCGCAGCGCCGGGAGGTCGGCAGGCGTAGCGAGCAGCGACGCGGAAAGCGAGCCCCACGGCAGCGGGCAAGAGGCTGCCAGCAGTTGGTTGGGAGGTGGGCCGGAGAGCTACGCCCAGCTCTTACCCCCGCCAAAGTACAAGGCAACCGTGGCATCCCCCAGAGTCCATCTTGCTGGGGTTGGGTGGGGTCTTGTTGGGTTTTACATTAGATAAGTGCTACCAGAATTCTTGCTGTGAACGGGCCGTCAGAGCTAACCCAGCAAGGGTTACAACGTGGCGGTGTCGTGTTCCACGTTCTGCAAAATAATCAATGAGAGGCAGAGGGGGTGGGTACTGCCAGAGGTGGGGGTCGCTTCTGACTCAGAAACAAACTGCAGACACATTGGTTTGGGAGGAAAATCTGAGGTTTGGGAAGGAAGAGGAGTCTCATTCCCTGTACCCATGCTGTCAACACCCATGGATCCCATCCAGTTGTACCCACTGTTATGTTCTTTAATGAGAAAATTCACTCTTGGTTTTCTGTTAATGTCAGAAACGAAACACCCAATGGGAAAGTAAGGCCTAATGTGACTGCCCAGTCACCTGCAGTTTTCTTAACTGCATTTCAACTACAGTCAAATTCTGTACTCGTACGCGCTGGTGCCACCATCTTGCCTGATCATTTAGGCATAAGAAGGAGCTTCATTTGATTTGCAAAGTCTTTATTATGGATGATGACACGATGCAGTCCGGTGCAGACACAGCCAAGCCACCTCCAGCAGCAGCAGCAGCTTAGCCATGTGAGCAGAGAAGTTTGCTTGGGGCTAATCAAACCTGACAAGGAAAGAGTGTTATCGTGGGCAGAACACCCTGCCAAAATAGATACAGGCTGCTTTGGTACTTGAGTAAATGCAATGGGCTGCACGACGTGGACTGGCGTAGACATACCAGACATACACCTCTGATGCTACAGCGAGTTTACAAGAGGTGACTGTCACGAAAGAGAAACTACAAAGGACGTCAGCTATACTTACAGCAGAATGAGAGGAGGAATTTATCCATTGATAGTATTTTATGAGAGAACAGCACCTTCCTGGGCAGCTGTAAGGGAGAACTCAGAGCCGTACAGTATTATACAGTGGAGTATTTGCAAATACTGCCTAAACTCTGAACGCCGGGCACCGACACTGGCACCAGCGTCACCGCTCACCCCGTAAGGCGCGGCGGGGAAAGCTGAACGGCGCCAGCACCAGCTCCTACCTGCAAGGAGCTGCCCGGAGATTAATAATTCATAGCCTATCCCAGTTACCTTTGCCTCTGAACGCGCTCGGACGCGAGGAGGAAGTAGCCGCGCTTCCACCACTGCTCTCGCAGCGCTCCCCGGCTGCCGCCCTCCCCGGCGGGACCGAGCCCTGACGTTACCTGCGGCGCAGCGGAGGAGCGCAGCGCTCTGCCTGCCCGCCCCTTGGCTCTCCTGCCCCCCTCCCCCCCCCCGCCTCGGGGCTGACGCTGACACACGCGAATGTCACCCAAACGTGCCCGGCTCGAGCGCCCGGTTCGCTGGCGCGGCGCCGCCATTGGCGGAAGCGCCCTGGAATTCCATTACGTAGCGGCGGGGGCGGGGCTCGGGGGCTGTCCCGGCCCCGGTGCTGCCGCTCGGCCCCAGCCCCCGCGGAGCGCCCAGCTCGGACGCGGAGCCCGGGGCGGCCGGCAGCGTTTCCCCTCCCGGTGAAGAGCGGCCCGAACAAGCCTTTCTCTCTCCCGAGGGCCTCCGCAGCCGCGGCCCGCCTTCCCGCTAGTGGTGGTGCCTGCCCTGACCCACAGCCCTGAGGCGCCCTGTCTGTCTGTCTGTCTGTCTGTCAGCTGCCCGCACCGACAGCGATTGGACATTCCCGCATTTTCAGCTTTGACACCCTGGTTCCATCCTTGCTGATTAATGTGACGAACAACTTGCTTCTCTGGGGCTACGGGAGCGGGTCTGACTCCAGGGCAGCCCTTGGCGCTATCTGGTGCCAACAGGAAACTGTAGAAGGAGCTGGCCCAACGCCGGGCCCAATGCCAAAAAGACTCCAGATGTTCTGATGCTCTTTCACCGGCAGTGCTGATAAGCTTTTGCTCCTCCTTTCCGAACGTCTTTATCTCTGCAGACCACAGGGATCTTTCACCCTTCATCGTCTTTAAGCGGCCATGAAAAAAATGTAACCTCATGAGATTCCATCGGTTTAACCAACAATAACATGCCAAGGATGACTGCAGTACTGCATCCTCACCCACCTGTTGTGGGTCTCAGTGGAAAGGATGGAGGGGGGCTGCAACGGTGGCTTCTGCAAGAAGCAGCTAGAAGCTTCCCCTAGGTCCAACAGAGTAAATACCAGCCAGGCTGAAGGACAGACCAAGGCTGAGCACCTCTGACCAGTGATGGTCACAGCATCTCAGTGAAGAAGGTCACTGAAGAAGCAGGAGGAGGGGGCACTCCAGGTGCTGGAGGAGAGATTCCCCTGCAGCCCATGGACAAGACCATGGTGAGGCAGGTTGTCCCCCTGCAGCCCATGGAAGATGATGGGGAGCAGAGACCCCACCTGCAGCCCATGGAGAGGCCCCATGCTGGAACAGCTGGAGACATATGAAGGATGCTGTGACCTGGTGGGAAGCCCATGCTAGACCAGGCTCCTGGCAAGGCCTGTGGACCCATAGAGAGAAAAGCCCACAATGGAGGAGGTTTGCTGGGGGCACTTGTGACCCCATGGGAGACTGTGCTGGAGCAGTGTGGTCCTGAAGGTCTGCACCCCATGGAAGCCACGTTGGGGCAATTCGTGAAGAACTGAAGCCCTGTAGGAAAGGACTCACATTGGAGAAGTTCATGGAAAACTGTCTCCTGTGAGTGAGACCCCACGTTGGAGCAAAGGGAGAGTGTGAGGAGTCCTCCCCCTAAGAAGAAAAGAAGAGACAACTCATGATGAACTGACCAAAACCCCCATTCCCCATTTCCCTCTGTGCCGCTTGGGGGGACAAGGTAGAGAAACCATGAATAAAGTTGAGCCCAGGAATAAGGGAGGGGTGGGGGGGGGAGGTGTTTTAAGATTGAGTTTAATTTCTCATTATCCTACTCTGTTTTCACTGGGTAATAAATCAGGTGCATTTTATTCCACGTTGAGTTGGTTTTGCCCGTGACACTAACTGTGGAATAATCTTTCCCTGTCCTTATCTCCACTCCTGAGCCTCTTAATATATAATTTCTCTCCTGCCCAGTTGAGAAGGGGAGTGATAGAACAGCTTTGGTGGGCATCTGACACCCAGCTAGGGTCAAGCCATCACATCACCACTGCTGCAAATGTGTCCAGATTGCTACAGGAAACAAGGTTAGGATGGAAAACTGCTGGTCCAGATTGGAGCCAAATGAGACTCAAGTGATGCTGGATAGAAAAGAGGAGCATTCAAATCAGAAATTGTCCAAAATATTTTCACATTTGAGAAAGATTTTTCACTGCAAGGGACATACACACTTTATCACCAGACTCCAAATGGTCTCTGATCAAAGAAGAAATACTTCTTTCCTACTCCAGCCCCGCTGCCTAAAAGCACAAACTAAAAATCCAAATTACTTAGTCTAGTTCCAACTCAACAAATAGAGAAAGGTCACCTCCTATTACCTAGCGGAAGTTGTGGTTGTTATTCACTTCTATGCAGAAAGCTACTCAGATATTTCAGTGATGGAAGGAGTGCAAATGACTTTATTTATCTACAACATACACTTGACTCCTACTTCCACATATCTCCCTGGCCTGATTCTCTCTACCTTGGATCCTTCAGATACATCTCTCTTCTTTCACTCATCAAACCTTCAACCACCCTTTGCACTCAAGCTCTGTGTCCTCTCCTCCTATTCCCTGTCCCAGCTCCCAGCCTGACAGCCATTTTATGATTTCATATTCCCTACACACCCTCCTTGATTCAATATATTTGCTCAGGCAGTTTCATTTTTCACCACCTTTCTCTCTGACCCTATTCCCATCTTTCATGCTCTTGCTTTCCACACCAAACCTTCCCCTAATCTTTCAGCCAGTCCCTAGCCAATTCCAATCTCCATCCTTAACAGTCCAATCCAGTGCTGCTTCATCCTCACTACAGTCCTGGCTGGCCCGTCACCCAGTTTCTGGCAGTTTCTATACAGTTACAACTTCTCCTGGAAATTAAAGTAAAATATCAGTATGAAATGCTGGTAAGTTTTCAAACTTGAGATGCAGGAAGAGCGGAATGAAAACATTTGTAACCCTAACTTTCTATTAATGATAAATTTTGGTGTGGATTTAAATGTATTCCTAAATAGTCTTCTACATAAAAGATGAAAATACACTATTTCTAGTGCTTCTACTAGGGAGTTACTAGGGGTAGGAATCACTGTCATTTATGAAGGAAAGCACAAGTAATTTAAAACCTCAAAATTATTCACAGTACTGTTGTCTGTGTAAACAGTCTTGTATTCTTATTTGTTCTGAAGTTCTCTCTGTCATGAATTTGTACAGCATAGACGTTATAACACTGTAATAGCAGCCATTGTAAAGCATAGTACTTTGATATGCTGGATTTGCTACTACACCACACAGCACACGTATCTATCATTTGTATTATTTATACTCTTTGCCAATATAGAGGCAAAAAATACACTGGCCCAAACTAGGAGCTGTCTGGGACGCTTATCTTCAGAGACTGGCACTTACTGCAAATACAGACAAGTTGTGTAATAGTAGTAGACATCACTTTTTCCTCCCTTTCATCTATTTTCACTGTGTCTTTTAATCACATATCTTGACTTTTGCAGTTCTCTGAAACACTTTGCATATATCAGATGTTATAGCCCTGCTGTTTAATGAAAGCTCTTACACACGTTTACTTTTAAAGCACCTCACAAGTTCCATTAACTTCAGTGGAAGATGCCTGCTCTGAAATTCACACGCATGCTACAGTGTCTCCCTGAAGACTGATCCCTGAAGGAAAGTCCCTCTTTATTCCTGTAATAAAGGAGTACATGTGCCACATGAAAAAATCCTTGGAATTCCTGAGTTCTTTACAGAAGCTGAAGAGAGATGGATAGTTTAACATGTGAAATTGTCAGTCCTGACAAATGTATTTCTTTTCACACTTTGAGCGTCACATATGTGCAAGGGATTCAGAACAATCTATTTTGGAGACAAGCTGCATTCTTCTAACTTCTCATAACCAAAGAGCAGCAAATCTGGTTTGTTTTGTGGGGTTTTTCCTCCAGCCTTTTTTTTTTCCTTTTTTAAAATTTACACTATTTTAATGCAAAGTTTCTCCTGAAAGGAATTTCAAGGACATAATTATAAGAGAGTGAAAATAAGCCTACAATGGTACAGAGAGTAAGATTCAGGACTCCTGGATTTTGCTTCTCTTTTTTGCATTATCACTATGAGTTTGACTCAGGCTCTACCTTTGCAGTTCCTTTCCTACTATGACTTACCCAACACTTGGTTTTATTGAGTACATTCCTGTCTTTACATAGGGACTCCTGGCTCTAACTCCCTCTGTATCATCCAGGATTCTCTTATCCTAATCTCATTTGTACTGCCTATTATTAACACACATGCACTGCTGGAACTCTTCTCTCATCCTTCTCATGAGGTCCTACAGAACATGAAAGAGTAAATAACATTACAGAAAAAGCCCCTAACTTTTTCTTTTCCATGGTCTAGTGAGTTTCTTCTGGTGTAGAGTGCCACACAACCAACCTCTAAAAGCACCACTTCTATTCCCATCTTGTTTGCTTATTTGTTTATTAAAGCCTTTTAAATGTACTTAATATTTCAATATCCTTTTTATTAAAAAAAAACCCAAACCACAAACAAACAATAAAGTCCAGTGCCTTTTAACGACTGCAAGTACCCTTAATTGCCTGATACACAGCTAAGAACAGTTCCAGCTATCTAAGATGCATTGCAGCTGTAATCATCATCTCCATTTTTTCTTATCAGCTTTGAAGGGCTGGTATACAATTCATTTCCTTAAGGTGGAAACAGAACTTGAAATATAACACCGAAACAGTAGTGTTCCTTTGATATCAACACTATAAAAATTCTAAACAAAAACATAGGTAGCCATACTGTATTTTATATCAAGTTTTCCTTTTGTATGACTCGTAGTTAATATTGGATAATTACTTGTTTTAATGTATGGGATTTGTTTCAATGTATATGGGATGACAGAGAACAATAACAATAAAAAGAAGTACTGCATATTCACAGTCACGCCCTGCCCCCCCACCCCCCCTTGTCAAGAGAACCTCAGCTTCTTGTTGACTTCTTTAAGCTTTTCTTCTTCCATTTCTCAGGGCAGCAGCACACTCTTTTTCTTAGGCAGCCAAAGTGCACTAAAGGGTTAACTGAAACAGAAACTGAGCCCTAGCACCAGATAGGGAATTGGGTACAACAGATAATTGTGAGGTTATTGTACGGCCTCCTCGCCAAAGACTGGAAATTATATGATACAGCAAAGAGTATCTGTGATTTTTAGATAAAATCTGATCAAATGTCACAAAGTAGAGAGATATACTGTGAAATCTAATTATTAAAATATGTCTGAGGTATTGGCTGAAAGGATGGGTGGAGTAAAAAGAAGTAAAAAGAAAAGGGAGTTTATATTCTGCAATGATACTACAAGGTTTTGAAATTTACCATACCTGCTTGAGTTAGTCTGCATGGACAGAC
Source organism: Gallinula chloropus (assembly GCF_964237585.1). Taxonomy (NCBI): domain Eukaryota; kingdom Metazoa; phylum Chordata; class Aves; order Gruiformes; family Rallidae; genus Gallinula; species Gallinula chloropus. Next base: position 71,983,076 of record NC_140087.1, read on the forward strand.
AGACACATCTCAAGTGGGCTTTTGTAAGGTTTTCTGCAGTATACAGAAGAGCAATCGTTCTGGGGAATATTTCTTCCTAAAGTTACAGTGTGATAAAATTATTAAACTCATTTTAGCTCTCCTGGTTCTTCACCTCTGACTAAGTTATTGTAACAACCTTTTTCATCTTTTTGAAGCATTGTATTGTACCCTGGAAGGAACTGGGTAGCCCATGGGCTTCATCCTAATGGAGACTACTGTAAAAGCTTTTATTTCCTAGTACTTCTGTGCCGACAGATTCATTAATGCTGCCAAGGAGAAACAACCAGCACAAGCTCTAATTGGTTCCCAAATAAGATCCCTACTACTTCAGTGATTTACTCAGAGCTCCTATGGTAGAAGAATTTCAGCAAGCTGATTTGCCCCAAGACTCAAAGATGCTGGAAAATAACCCCCTGCAGGCTTGCATTGGGGGGGGGGGGGGGAAAGGCTAACTGTTTTCCATCACCCATTAGGCTCACATTGGCCTCATTTTGCAGCACTGTTCTTCTAAAGAATGTCTTTTTATGCACTGATGCAGTATCCAGCCCATGCTGACACTGCCTCGAAAGGCTCTGTGAGCTACTATACTTGACAGAACTAAGAGAATTATATTATTTATTTCATTTCTTTGCTCATTGGGGTATTCTCATGAGATATGAATCTCTCTTTCATGAGAGCCCTGGGGACAGCAGTCAGAGTGAAGCTCAGTTGTACTTTAGTACAATGCAAACAGCACAGACCACAGTGCTCAGGCTCCAACAGCAAACAGCCGACCAAAATATCAGGTATGATGCCCAACATTGTAATTTATTTGGAACAATATTCCATAGACTGGTTCTGCTTCTGCCTTGTAAAAGCACAAGAGTAAGATTGTCTTGAAATGGCATTGATGCTTCACAAGCCTCATTTGTGAGAGTCAGCCAAAGAAGGGGCTTGGGAACGAAAATACTATTCCGAGGTCTGACCCTAACACAGTTGTGAAGTGTTCTGCCATATCCCATCTTTCTTAACAAGTACTCCCAAATCTCAAAACCCACTTTCTGGAGAACTAGCCTCCTGAGAGACAGCAGAAAAGGGAAAGGGAAGATGGAGTGGCAGACAGTATATTTTAAAGCGTCAGCAAAGAACATTAAGTTCTTTTCAGTCTTATGAGACTACAGAGTTGTTTTTTAAAGAAATGGAAGCTTTTTATTTTCCCAACATCCTTTGTAAGTCACACACTCTGTAGACTATACTTCACTGTACCACATTTTTAGATCGTATTCCTTCATTTCTCCTCCTCCTCTTCTCAAATTTGCATCTCATAAGGCATCCCAATGTGAAAACTGCAGTTGCTGCTCAGAAGAGTGCTTAATATTTGTGCTGCTCATTACTTTCCTGATGCTTAGAAGCTTACGTAACACAATTCACATTGAAGTGAAGCCTTCCAAAGAATAATTTGCCCTCCCTAGTTGTGGTTGAGTATCTACAATCCCAGCTGAGAACAAAAGGACTCGTGGGTATTTACCACTTCTGGAAACCAGTCTTAGTATGCCTTTGACTACATAGCCAAACATAGGCACCCCAGCTAGAGGCTATTTTTCAAAAATCCTTTAAAAATACACATATACCTGCTTTCATGTTACAAAGACGACGGTGTCAGAGCCAGAATTAGAAGTTCCTGGCTCCGAAACATGCTCTGACCACACATCTCTTGTGATAGAGAAGGGAGCCGGAAGCAAGGGTGCAAAGGATTGATGTGGCAATAGGCAGTTCCTTTTGATCGAACTGTGGCTGCTCTCTGCTTGGGTACTGCAAAGGGGCCCAGCTGCTTTAAAGGAGTCCAGTGATCCTCAGTGTATGGGGAAGAATTTGTCAGGCAGCACCAGTTCTTCACACACAACTTGTGTGTCTTAGTGGCTGGCAAAATTCCCTCTTCAGTTTTCCAGTGGGTTTGGGGAGTTAAAGCCCCAAATCCCTGCAGACAGGTGATAACATCAACATCTCATCTTGTTTTTTGAATTCTAAAGGAAGTGTCAGGCAGCTGTGCTCACAGAAACAAGCTTGATCCCCTAGCAGCTCAAAACCCACCAAAGCAAACAAGTAAGCAGCAGAAGGTAAATGAGGATGCACAAGTTTAGCACGTGCTAGCATTGCATAATTCTGGCAAATCTTATGTTCTGTGTGGACTTGCTATAATTTTTGCATGCTAAGTCCTGGTACAACTAACTTGAAGTGTACAAGTGATGTTAAAAGACAAACCACAACCTAGGCAACTAAAGTGGAGAACATCAGCTGGGTTTAACATGGGCTGCAGAGCACGGATCTCAAGACAGAGACAGAAAAGCAACACCACTTGAAAGCTCAGCAACGAAGAACTAGAGGAGAGGTTGCCAGCCTATTTCCCCAGGGCTACATGGATTTCAAGCACAGCTCCCATACTGGCACTCTGTCCCACATCCAACAGAGGGGCTGTGCCTATGTAGGATAAACCCCCACTGTGAGAGGGAGTAATTTATCAGATGCTACTGAAGTTGACATCACACACTTCCTTACATCTTGAAGTTTCACCCTTCAGCCTAGCTCTGACCCACAATTGAACAGCTAGCATTCCTGGGAGTCACTGTCACTTCCCACCTGCCAAAAGCACACAGCGCCCTTCTCCCTCAGCTCACTGAAGAATGAGGTGGCCGTTTGTCAGTCCTAATTTTGGTACGTGGCTCAGAGGGTCGGGAAGATTGGCCGCACCACATCTGCAATGCTTAAAAGATCCTTGGTTATCAGAACCACAGGATGACTTGTAGAGCCTTTGCAGGTAAAGAGCTGCTTGCTAAACCATGCCGTGAACACACAGAAGCATAAAGGCTGCTTCTTACAAACTGTTCCTGTAACTTTCTGCTACAAAAGGACAGGGAGGAAAAAACCCAAACAACTACCATCAACAAGATTTTTCCAACTGTGACTTTCACACATTAGCAAGACTTCTTCATAGCCCTGCTTTGAGAAAAAAAAAAAGCGATCTGATACATTCTGACACCGACATCACTTCTAGGCCAGAGCCCAAGTCAGACAGGATCACGAAGGAATAAGGGCACAGCTGTATCGCTGTCATGTTGCTAATATTCAAATATAACCATTGTGAGGACATGATTTTTCCAGGCCTCACATACTTATGACTGAAGAAAGATCCTCAAGGGGCATCGTGTGCTGCATTACAAATTCCTCATACATGACACATAATTACCTCTGTTTTGGAAAGGACTAGAAAAAACACTGGAAGGGAGTCCAAAATACAACAGCGATATTCCTTAAACACCATACCAACAATTCAATTTCAATAGCATGGGTGTGAAAAGATGTTGTATAAACAAAATGGCAAACCAGTGCAATATCCAGCCAACAAGAAGCTGCACGTGTGTTATGTCATCAAGTCAGTTTTCCCCAGCTTGAGTTTACCATATACAATCAAAAATCCCCATCCATTTTCCCTAAACGTGATTTCTACAGCTTCTTTTAGAGAAAAACAAATAAATCCCAGCATCCGTTATTATAAATTTGTAGGTCCTCTTTAAGCTAGCAGAATGTTCTCTATGCAAGGAGATATATTACTATTACAAGGACTTTGGCTGAATTAAGCGGGGCTTATAATAATCCCATCAAAAGGAAGCCACATCAAACTCAGCACCCAAAGAATGAGGCCTCTCTACAACACTGACTCGACCCTTCACTTCAGGCATTTCTCTCTCAAGTCAGTGGAACTTCCAAAATTTACATTAGCCAAGGATCTGATGAAGAACTTTTTATCAAGGGATGATCAAAACAGTGACATGATCTGCTTTAAAAAGGATTTACAAACACCCACAACATGCCACGGACTGCTAACCATGTGTTGTTCTCTCTGCTGTACACAACCCAAAATTAGGATTTGCCCACCTGAGGCACACTGCTTTAAATTTCTGTCCTTTTAGACCTGTTCTGTGTGCTCTCCCTTTTGTTGCTCCTTTTCTCCTTCAGTTTCTCTGTAGAATCTCCCCAGGTAAGCCGAAAGTAAGCAGATGTGGGTGGGGTAGTGTCATTTGGGCACTCCTCCCGATGACTGGAAATGCAACTCGAGTTTTCCAAACCTACCAGCAACTCGAGTGAAAAGCAAGAGGACACGTATTTGGGTTTTTTCCCCTTCAGATGATCATCTCAAGAACAGTGCAACTTACTTTGGTCTGGGAGCTTCAGACTGTTGCAAACAGTGTCACAATTGGGTGAAAAGCTCACGTTACAAAGGCATACTATGTTCACTCTCTGCTGTGACTGAAAAACTTGAAGGCATAGGGGTCTGACAATAGAGATCCATCACCTACAAAATACACATCTTGTACTGCATGCTCACTCTTAGCTTTAAATTTTTGAGAAGTTGCCAAACATTCAGATGCCAATTAGGAAACTAGAATGCAGTTCTTACACAGAGATTAAGTAATTCAGCACAGTGTCTCTGCAAGCTATAATTAAAGGCAGTTAGCCTCATTACAGGGAGAGCAAAAGTAGAGAGGCAGAGAACTATTTTTGGTATTGTTTTCCTATAAAATATACTGTACACTACAACTAACCCATTCACTTCTCTCTGGCTGTATTCAGTTAAAAATAATCAGAAGAGTGCAGGATATATCTGATGCTATTAGAGATGTACATGTGAAAGGAGATTATATCTAAGCACTAAGGCTAGCAAATCAAAGGAGACACAAGGTTAAGGAAATATTGGAATCTTAAGTATTAACTTCTACAGTAGTACCTGGTTGTCTAATTAGCCAATTAATCTCAAATTATTGCTGTCAAATTTTAAATTATTATTAACAGTAACAAAGCAGACGACACCGATGATACTTATGGCCAAAAAAAAAGGGGGGTGGGCTTTACTGTCTCAGGTCTAATACTTATGTACGCACAGAGCAGTACATGTTCCTTCCCTGAAAGGACTCCCAATTTAAACATCCTTGCATAGGATGTAGACGAAGATATCAAGCACCACAAAGGGACTAATGTGAGGGCAAAACCAGTTTTACAGCTATTTTTAAATGCTGATTATGTCTAAGCATCTGCATTATTGCCAACTGTGGGCTATAAGAACAATACAACAGAGTTAGTCACCAGAGACTTGTTAGGAGACTGATATTTAGACATTTACTGTGAGACAATAAGTATCTTTAACAGGAACTATTGTATTCATGTAAGGGTAATATGAGTAACGTAACATTGGGATTTCTCCTCCACCTGCTCCCAACCCAGTATCTTAACACACTGTCTCTACTCACTGCACTGATGACACAGAAACTGAAGTTGATGACTATTGATACTTGGCAGGAAGCTGCCCTTGCAAATATCAACTTCAGTTCATTATGGCTGATTACATTTTTGTCCAACAGTATGACGTCATAGCATCTGAAGTAAAAAAGTTCCCTCACGTCATACAGCATCTTAATTATTGTCCTGAGAATGTGCACCCAAAGGTTTCTTTTCATCCTATCCTGTGCAAAACTCATATGAAAACATGTAACACATTTAAGTCTTGCAAATCCATTACCTGCACCTTGCTCTTTGGGATACCATTAAAATGTAAAAGAAAAGACATGCAGGTGAGCCAGTCTCCACATATATGACAGTACATGACCAACTGTCTACCAGGTGGAAAAGCCACTCTTGAAAGAAGCATTTTCAAATTCCTGAAGTGGCTTCAGCAGACAAAGTTTACCTCTGTTAACATCTCTGTGCACATAGGATATTCTAAAAGGAACATACACATCTGTTTCATATTCTAAGTGCCATCTTTCATCCTTTCTCTCTCTTATGTCTAGGAACACTTTTAGTAGTGAGAAACATTGAATTCTTATCAGAGCAACTTTTGATCCATCCTTTGTTAATCTGGGTACCTTGGGAACAACTGGTTTTGTGTACTTTGCTCCCACAGGCATCTTTGTGTGCAGATTACAAGTCAGGGGTCAATGAGTACCTTACACCTTCTCTCAGCAGAGTCTAGCATAATGTGATCTCAGTCTTGACAGAGCGTCACTAAGCACTACAAAGCACTACTACTGCTATTAACGTGGAATATACTGGAGGAAACAAGAAGGATGAATGAACAAACGAACAAACGAATAGCAGCATGATTGTTATGCATCAGGTGGTTCCAGATAGAGATACCGTAAAAACCTTTCTCTGTGCTCAATCAAATGATAGATTTTAAGCAGAAAATAGCCTAGTCTGCCATGCTGCACATTGCAGGCCACAGAACCACACCTGGTAACTCAGACATCACACGCGCAGATATCAGAAAGGAGTAAGAAAAGGATGGGCAGCATCACCTCTTAAATTATGTCAAGATAGCAGGAAAACTTAAATTCCAGCCTTGGTCCTTCCACCGACTTGAGAAAGCAGTATAACCAGTTTGCCAGAGTGTCACTGTTTAAAAAGTCGGAGTAGTTGCTTATCCCACAAGGATACTGCCAGGTTTAATTAATTATGTCTGCAAAATCCTTTCTAAATGAAAAGTGGCAAGCATGATTTATTAATTAAGTCTAAAACACCACTGCAGAATCAGAGACTGATCACTGTTTTATCAAGAGAATAACATTTTAATAAAATACATTTCAAATGGGAAATGATAATAACAGCCTGTTTGACTCATTTAGACTTTTTTGTGAGGAGCAACGCAGTAGACTTTTGATGAGTTCTAGGAATAGAAGTGTAATCAAGAACAAGAGCTACAGGAACTCGCCCACTGACATTAACGTGGCACTAGCTAAATGGCACTGCATAAATCATGAGAATGGGGACTATATACCTAGCACTGCTTGTAGGACCAGACTGGAAGAAAACTATTCCTCTGCCTATTAGATGTCACACACCTATAGTCTGACTACACACAAGGAGCTGTGCAGGTTGCCTTGACACAGCCACCCAAAACCAAAGAGAACATGGCATAAACAGCCTGAAACTACCTGTAAGGTGGCAATGTATGATCAATCTACAAAGGGCCTGATTTATGTCAGTATGACTCCATTGCTGTTGGCTCTCCTGTGTACAGGTGGATGACAGCTCTAGCAGGCATCTGCAGAATCCAGGTGTTGGAGTTATGAATGACAGCTGTAATTGACACACAACTCCTTTTTGGGTGCAGTGGGCCCCTTTTAAGGTCCTCTTTTCCCTATGATGGCAGCTGTGTTAGCTAAGGTACTCCCCACTGGGAACCCACCATTCAGTCGATGGATGCTCACTAGGGCCAGGAATTCACTAGCACAGGTACAGGAGTAGTTCAAAGCATTCAGAAAAGAAGTGAATCGAATGAGCTGTGAATTACATTGATTCAGCACATCCACTGGACAGTCCCGTGGCCCAGCTACTTCCTGGATAACTCCACCTATTTGGCCTGTACCAGTGAGCTCCACACCCTCAGTGCCAATAGCCAGAGTTTCAGAGGAGGAAATGAATCATGCCCTTGGAATGCAACTGAAATTCCACAGATCTAAGAGAATACGTATTAATCTGCATATGTATATGTGCATACCTCATATATTGCCAATTACATTTCAAACAGATACTGCATATGAATGAAAATACCCCCAAATCTAGTGGAATTTAACATTAGGTGGCTTTCTAAAGATATATCACGTGATTACAAATGAAACATGCAGTACTGCATTTGGGCCTGATCCAGCACAGACATCACAGACATCAGGTTTGGATGGTCACACTATGGCATAATTCAGAAATATCAACTTGCTATAGAAAGCTGAGACAGCAAGGGATTGTCTAGACGGGGGTCAAAATGGGTTTTAGAAATATTTTAGCTAGAATTAATATAGTCTAAGAAAGCTGTGGATAAAGTTCAATTTGTGAGCTGTCCAAGACAAGCCCATGAGGAGATCCACTTAATTAAATTATTACTAATTTGTTTACATTTGTGTGTGAAGTTCCCACTGCTGGGTCACGTCACCTCTCTGTCCCTTTTTTTAATAGCTTCCTCCTTTTTACCACACAGATTTAAGACAGCCAGGCACAAGAGCTACCTATCCATGCTCAGACAGGCCCGGCCAAAGAGTGTGGCTCTCCCGCAAGCAGGAGGGGTGGGACAGCCACAGCACCAAACTTTCTGGAACAGCCAAGCAGCTCAGACACAAGCCTTGTCTTTTTAAAGCACTGTTGATGCTTAAGGCCTGAATTTAGCCACAGATTCTAACATAAGTGCCGATCTTGCTAACAGGGGATTTTCAGTGTGCCAGGTGCCCCCCTGCCAGAGGAGCTCCCCAGGGCAGGGACAGAGCTGAAGTGGGCAGACTATGCCATAAGCAACAGTCCTTGCCCATGCTGCTGCTGCTGCTGATGATGAAAAAGGTACTGTATGTAACGTCATTATTTGGAAATAAGGTGACAGGTATATTGTGACACAGGTCTTGGGGCAGCCCAACCACACCTTTGCTAGTGTTTGCAGCAGTTCCCACCAGAGACAGCTGGCAGCAACCTACCTTCAAATATCCTCTAGCTGGACTGTTATGATGAAGACATGGATGAGGTTTGAAGCCAACAATGAATGCAATAGTTAGGCTGCCTGATTGCCACCATACCTCTGTATACGTCCTCTCCTGGAGACGTAGAAGTTTGCATTTTCTTCTAATCATTTCTTCAGTCTCCTGCTTATGGCAAGTTCCTGCATATCAAGAAGCGCTGAGTGTGACCTCCTGCTCAATTTCCCTTCCACCCTGATTCAAAGCATTTTATGTGAATATGTAACCAGATCTAACCCAAATATAGGGGTCTGGGGCCTCTCCCCATCCATATGCTAAAATGTATGTAGCAGGACAAAGAAGCCATAGGGACTTACGTCATTCTGCAAGTCTTTACATAAGGTTTGCACTATATCTGATTGGACAATTAACGGCTGCACAGTTTCATTACAGTTCTTACACTTCCAGTGCTTCAGAATGGCAGCACAGCCCCCTCCCAGATGCCTGAGGCAGTATGGATGTTTATTTCCATTCTCATGCTGCTGCTGCCACCAGTACTATAACAGCAGAACAGACAAGCATGTTTGGAGCCATGGTCCATTTTGCCCGCTGTTAACATCCTCACAAAGTTGATGTGACAAGCTGTAAAAAGCCTTTACAACCTGGTAGGATGCACATAGCGGTCTGAATTAAAATGACAGGGCGCTCTGGTGTAGAAAAGGTAAAGCACAGAAAGTGCTTTCCAGGATGGCCTCTGGTAGATGAGAGGAGGATGTTTCTCTGAGCAGCACACCCCACATGCGTGAACAGTGATCAGCGCCATTGCCTGAAACAAGACAGAATCACAGAGTTGTAGGGGTTGGAAGGGACCTCCAGAGATCATCGGGTCCAACCCCCCTGCCAAAGCAGGTTCCCTAGGACAGGTCCCACAGGGAGGCATCCAGACGGGTCTTGAATATCTCCAGAGAAGGAAACTTCACCACCCCCCTGGGCAGCCTGTCCCAGGGCTCTGTCACCCTCACTATGAAAAAGTTCTTCCACATACTGGTGCAGAACTTCATAATTGAAGCCACTGCCCCTTGTCCTGTCTCCACAGACCATAGAAAAGAATCTGGCCATTTCCCCCTGTGTCCCACACTTCAGATATTTATAAACATTAATCAGATCCCCTCTCAGCCTTCTTTTCTCCAGGCTGAACAGCCCCAGCTCACTCAGCCTTCCCTCATAGGGGAGATGCTCCAGGCCCTTAATCATCTTCGCCGCCCTTCTCTGGACTCTCTCCAGAAGATCCCTGCCTTTTTTATACCAGGGAGCCCAGAACTGGACACAATACTCCAGGTGGGGCCTGACCAGGGCAGAGTAGAGGGGGAAGATTACCTCCTCTGACCTGCTGGCCACACTCCTTTTAATGCACCCCAAAAAGACAGACGGACTCCCGGTGTAAGTCTGTACAGCCTGGTCAGATCTAGTCCCTCACAGGCAAGGGTACCACACCCCAGTGTTTTCATTCCCAAAGACCGACTGCTAAAAACACCTGGGCTCTTATTTAACCTCACATGTGAAACTATGACAAACTGGGTGACCAAAACACCGGCTTGACTCCAAAACAGGTGAGCCACAGGCCGCCTGCAGCCAACTCTGGGCCTCTGGCATGTGCAAGAAAAACCCAAAGGGCATCGCAGCAGCCGGGAAACCTTCCAGAACTCCGGCTTACGGGGGAAAACGGCCAACAGCGCCCAACGGCCCCGCCAAGCCACCGAGGAGCGAGGCGGAACCGCCGCACGCACCATCACGCCTCAGGGAGCCGCGGAGAGCGGCCGAGAGCCCCAGGGCGGCGGGAAGGACGGGAGCGAGACCTCCCCCACAGGCTTCCCCCTCCCCCGCCGCACCCCGCCCCGGGGATCGGCCGCAATGGGCTTGCGTCACCCCTCTCCTCCCCCGCACTGCGTCACCTGACCACACGTCGCTGTCATCACAAGCGCAGGCGCGGCGGGCCGTTGGCGGCGCCAGAAGCGCAGGCGCTGTGGCCGTTGGCGGTGTTGGGGAGCCATGGCGCTGCTAGTGCGGGATCCCTTCGCTTCGCGGGCGCGGCTGGTGCCGCTGCCCCCCGGCGGCGGCTCGGTGCGCGGCCTCCTCCGCGATCGGGCTCGGGCGCTGGTGAGTAAAAGCGGGTGGGGGCGGCGGCGCGTCAGGCCTGGGACGGAGGGAGGGGTGGCCCCCATTGCTGGGCGGGCAGGCCGCATGTCCGCCCTCGCCTCTTCCCTGCTTGACCGTGAGGTCTCCGGCCTCGCCGGGGTGGCGGGCGGGCGCGCTGTGCGGGAGTCTCAGGGTTCCGTGGGTGTGTGTTTCTCCCCGCGCCCGCAAGCTGTCGGCCTGCCTTCCGCTCCGCACCCATCGAAAAGGGAAACACAAAGGCGGGGGTTGGTTGTTCTGGGTCTAACGCAGAGCGCTTGAACGCCTGGGGTGAAGTTTGCCATCGCCAGCAGATTTAGGGCGTGTTGAAATCCTTCAGGAAGCTGGAATCAAAACAAGGAATTGAAACAACCATGCTTTTGAGGTCCTCTGATTGTTTTGCTTCCCACTATTCCTGTAGGAAGGGAAGGAAGCGTTATCTCTTTGCCATTTGCTGTGCTTCAGTTTTCAATCCATCATACAACTCGGTTTTGCTCTTTCCAGAATATTCCCGAAGAAACCTTGTATGTGAAGTGTAACGGGCGGCTGGTTAACGATGGAGAGCTGCAGAATGGAGCTGTCTACAGCCTGGAGCCAAGACTTTGTGGTGGAAAAGGAGGTTTGTTTCTAAACCGCTTGTTATTGATTAGATTCTTAGGTTAAAAAACCTTTGGTGTACCATAGTCTATACCGATGGCAGCGGTCCTAATCTACTAGGAGCTCTCTGGTGAGAGGGATGACTGTAATGTAATAATCAGAGCTGAGAATTGACCAGGGAAGCTGGCATAGCTCCTCTCTTTTTTTGTTTTTTAATTTCCCATCCCTGGTCAGCTTAGCTCTCCTAGTAGACATCTGTAACATGTATCAAAGTGATATCAGAGTTGCAATTGTGCTTAAAAGCACCTGGCTGTTTTGGCTTCTAAGTTTCATTCATGGGCACTTTAAGGCAAATCTTCTAGGTACAAAAAGTCTGTGATTTGTTACATGACCTAATTAATTTTGTCTTTATATTAAAAAAAAAAAGAATAACGCCAAGATCTCAGTAGCCTAAGGGCTAAAGAATTCAAGCTAAACTAGACTCCTTTATATTGACAAAACGTTTTAACTGTATTATGGAAGATGTGCATTAATTATTTAAAATGATACAGCCCCTGGCAATGTGACCATTCCCTAAAATGGAATGTGATGGATGGAGGGATTTTAGCAGAGTGTTTGAGTGTAGTTGAAGTCAGTCTGTTTAATTTTTCAATCCAGTTTTCAGAACTTTCCAGCTGTTGAGGTAAAATGCTGAATAATTCTGCATCTTTGCATCAGACTGCAGCTTGGCTTACTTTGTCTTCTTCAGTTTTAGGTAGAACTGGAAATAAATGCTGTTTCTCTAGCTTATGAGGCATTATAGTTTCTTTAAGTGCCCTTAAATTGATATATATGGTGTAAGTTCGTGCTTCTTCCTCATCTGTTGTCTGGAGTATAGGATGCTTCTTCCTCACCTCTTGTCTGTCAGCTCCATTTATCCTGGGATGACACAGGATACATGTTCTGTGAACTACTCTGTTACTAATTATGCCACTGCTGTTCTTTAACGATTTTTGTCTGCTTTCTAAAGTGTTTTTTCATTTTGACTTTGTAACTTAAGAGCCTGACAAAAAAACAGGCAAACAAACACAGATCAGAACTACTGAGACTTACTGTATGATCTCAAGGGAATACAGAAGCCTTAGAAGAGAATGGAGTGTTTTATTGTCAGACCTAATTCAGAACCTACAGACTAGTGAATGCATTGCTGTTGACTCTTGGAAGCGTGACTGACTACATGTAGCACCTAGGTCCACATTCTTCAGAATATAAAATTCAATAGGGTGTGTCATGAGGTACAAAAATTCTCCTTGCCAATGGCAGCAATTGGCTTTATTAGCTGAGCATAATACTTTTTCTGCCTCGTGATGCAGTAGGTTCTCAGGACTGGTCACCGTTTGTAATTTTCCTTAAAGTTGCTTTTGGACACTGAAAAGTGTAGATTTGTTCAGCTTCTAGTAACTAAAACCAGTGCTTGGCACTTTCAAATTGCTTGAAGTATTACATTAATATTAATCCACATTGTGTCCAGCTGGAGAAAGCCACTTATTTAACTGCCTCAAAGAAACACAATGTAAGCTGAGACCAAGTGAGAGAAATTAGTGGTCTTGTTGAATTCTTGTAATTAGTGGCTGTGAAGCATGCAGAAATTTATTTTGAGGGGCTCTCCAGCGTAACAATGTACATTGTGATCATCTTGATGAAGCAGCTAAGACTATCTCCTTAAAAAAGTTGGTTTACTCTTTGTTAGATTTTTTAAAAGGAGGTTTAAGTTGGGGGCTAACAGGGATTAAGAGAGGGAGGTGTATCCTGTCTGAATTAGAAATAAGCCAAAATATTACCTTGAAACAAAAAGTTTTCAAACCTTTTTGCTGGGGGATCTAGAAATAGGCTTTCATATTAGAAGTGTGGCACAAGTTCTAGTAAATCTGGAGTCTGTGCAATATTTGGAGTACACAAATGAGTAGGAAACACTGGATACCTTTTTCCATTTAGTGCTTCAGCATTTCACCCGATGACAGTTCTCCAGCACGTTGCAAGTTTGAATTCACCCTCTATTTCCGTTGCATTGAGGGAGGGGGGAGTGCGGAATTCTCCAAATGAACTTTCCATAATTAATTAGTTAGTTGTGTGCTAGCTCATCTCCATTTATTTCTGTTCAGCTGATTCCTGATTGCTTCTGTCCCAGGTTTTGGATCTATGCTGCGGGCACTTGGTGCTCAGATTGAGAAGACCACGAACAGAGAGGCGTGCAGAGATCTCAGCGGGAGGAGGCTTCGAGATGTCAATCATGAAAAAGCGTGAGGCACTTTCTCACAAGCTATCTCAGAGTGACACACACTGACCGTCCGGTTCCTTGCGAAGGAGAGAGGTGGCATCACAGGCTGCTGCAGCAGTGATGTTTTATTTTGAGGACAAACCAGAGCAAAAGTCAGATCTTAAGCACAGACAGGCTGGTAGCGTACAGGATTCTTCTGACTCTAATTCTGTTACTGCAGAATAGGGGTGATTGTACAGCAGCCTGCTTCCAAGAGACTGTTCTGCACCTCCTGGTTTTCTCATCTGAATTCTCACAGTGCTTTTCTCCAGAGCTGCAAGACCATGATATTGCAGCCTTACTGCCGTTTCTAGCTTCCAAAATAAGCTTCATTCTCTTCTCCGTAGCAGAATATCTATATACTCTTTTAGTAATCCCCCTGGGTATTGTTAGGTGTCTTTTCCCATTGTCTCCTGTCCTAGCAGCTGGTAGAAGCATTCAGTAAGTGCAAAGCAACCAACTGATGTTAGATTAAATGTTGGAAATGCTCTCATTTTCATGGTCCTGTTGCCTGCAGGATGGCTGAATGGGTGAAGCAGCAAGCGGAACGGGAAGCGGAAAAAGAGCAAAGGCGCTTGGAAAGGCTGCAGCGGAAGCTGGCGGAGCCGAAGCACTCCTTCACAAACCTGGACTACCAGCAGCAGTGCCACGAAATGGCTGAGCGACTGGAGGATTCAGTCCTTAAAGGTATTGCTGTTCAGCCTTGCTTCCTCTCCTCGGAAAAGCAAGCAAACCAAAAGTCTCACTCCAGTATGAAAATTAAACCAAAAAAAAATTTGTGGGCAGTAACTCTCCGTTGAAAGAAATTTTAAATTTCCAGTAAAATTTGTTGGACTTCATTTTTCTTCTTTGGCTGCTGCTTCTCTTCAGTTGCATTGAAAAGTACAGATGTGATGCTTCATCTTGCTGTGTTACAGCGTCATCTCACAAGAAGAGCAAAATCCTGCTGTTGCTTCAGCTGTGAGAATTCCACAAACATTTTCAGGGAAATGATAAAATATAAATAAGTCTTACGTGAAGTCAAGAAATTGACTTCAACTACAGAATGCCTTGTTTCACTTATTGTTCTGTGTAGTTGTGTTATTTGTCCACAAATTGTTTCCTTGCTGGAAGCTTGATAGTGAAACTTGGGCTGAATGGGATGTAGAAGAGTTCAGTTCAGGAATTCAATTCTAATTGACTCTGTGCCTCAGTAAAGCTCTGTGCCAGAAAGCTTTTGCTGCTGCTAAGTTTATTTTGAAGTTTTAAGTCTACAGAAACGGGAAAGAGTAGTGATTTTGTTTTTCAGTTAGTGTTTTAAATTGCATCTGACAATAAAAATAGAATTTGCAACACAGATGAATTGTGTACTGATAGTCAACTTCTCTTTCAAAGGCTTGCAGGCTACCTCAAGCAGAATGGTGTCACCAGAAAGTAGAGACAGCCGGAAGCGCCCAGGTGAATCTTTGAAGAATCAAACAAAATCTCAAAAAAGAAAATGTTTTTGGTAAGCATTATGCCTTGTTTTAGTGCCAAGTATTAAGCCTTGAACAGGATGAAAGGTTAGGTACACACAAGTAAGCAACATCTTATCTGAGATGTAGACTTAATTAATTCAATTTTCTTATTCCTATTTAAGTCTGAGAAATGAAAGTAAATGTTGCTGTGTTTGTATAATTGTCCCAGCTGGAGCAGGCAAGCTTTATTTGCAAAAATAGGTGCCTCTTCCCCACCCTCCACCTTCTAATATGGTTATGTTCTGCTGCCTCCCATTGTCCTACCTAAAAAAAGGTAGGGTTGTCTTTTTTTTTCTGGTGTATTTCACCTAATGTTATTTAAGAGAAGTGTTTCTGATTCCAGTGGTGTTTGTAGCAGTCAGTACCACACGCTTCTCTGGGAATGCTGTAATAAGATACCTGTTCTCAGGGGATGTGGGGGGTCTGCCATTTACTCTAGCAGCTATTCAGAATAGTTTAGAAGTTCCCTGTGTGTCTCTGAAGTGAATTTTGGAAAGAGAAAAATGTGAATTAATGAAAAAGAAAAAAAAAAAAGGTGAAAATATATGAATATTCATTAATAATGTACTGATTCTGCCAGGCTGGGGTTGGAAGGATTGGATGATTGTGACAGCTCGGATTGTGAGGACGACAGTGAAGATGACACCCCTCAAGCAGCTGATGGAAGTTGTCCATCAGGCAGCGGATACTATGGAAGTGCTGGAACTTCAAACGAATGTTCAAGCAGCTCTGTGGGTTCAGTAGAGGACAGTCCAGCTACCAGTGCAGCTGAGAAGCCACTGGAGCAGCCAGGAGGTACAGAAAGAGATCAGCAAGGAGAGACACACTCAAGTGGGCAAATGGAGGTGCCAGCTGATGAAAGCAGGAACATGACAAAGCCCTTGAAGGAAGAGGTCCAGGAAAAGAATGAGGTAACCCAAGCTCCCAAAGAAGAGGAACAAGAAAACCTTTCTTCTAAGGCACAGGAAACAAACCAGTTACAGAGCACAGTGAGTATAAGACAGTACAAAACGTGACACATCTCTTTCTTCAACTGCTTTTACTGGATCGCTTTTCCTTTTGTGGATCACGGAAAAGGGGAAGGGATTCATAATGATTTGAATGCATTAGATGGAAGTGTTTGTGTTTACGATCCTAGTCTCCCTAACAAGCTACTAGATTCTCCAGAGTTTGTTTTGAAGAACTAAAAAATCCCAAAGTTAAAAGGAAGGAAAAGCAGCTTAACTGAAGATGCATCGTATGGCATAGGAAAATGCAATGTAGCAAGTCAATGGAAACTTCAGCCAAAGAAAGCTCTTGGTTGACAGGATCTCCGTGGAGAAAGTTGAATTCTAGTGTGGTAGCAGATGCAGTTGTCCTTGATTGTGTAGTATTGTCTCTCCTGAGACCCATGTTTCCCATTGGGGTTTTTTTGATTGGATTTTTTCCCCTATTTATGTAGAAAGAGATGCTTTATGCTTCCATAACTCTTTATTGAAGAGGGAAAAGGAAAATAAAACTGGTTTGTAGACTGAAAGACTCTTACCGGTACTTTTTGAGACTTAACAAAACGCAGTCCAATTTGACTAATTTATCTGTAACATAATTTGACCTTAACATTTATAATTGACATAATTTAAATTAGAAGATGTCCCAAGTAGACGTCACATAAACCAATCAGTCTTTCTCAGTTTCTGCTTATAAGAAGCCTTGAGCCTGGTTCCTAGAGAACACTAATGATCTGCTGCAAACTTGTGTTTGGCTTTGACCACTGGAAGTCTGAAACCAGCAGCTCCTTTGCTGGAGGGACAAGATCAGTATAAAGGATGGACTCCATCTGAACTGCAGAGGTTGGTGGAAGAGTGGTTTTAGAATGGACCATCTGGTGTATCTGTGGTAGGAGTAGGTCTGTACTGTTGCCAGAAGAGATACTGGTGTGGCTGTCTGGGTTGGTGTCACAGCACTTGGGTGGATTGAGATTAGTGCTGACTGTGAGGTCTCAGCTCTGGTTGTTGATGGGAGCATGGCTGGGATTCTTTTGCTGAAGAGGCTTTGGATCCACCTTTGAGTGAAGAGGGGAATATAGCTTTTCCCACTGAAATGAAAACCCAACTAATATTTGGCAGTAAAAAATGTCAGTACTTTTGCTACGTTGCCCCTTGCATAATACTGCTATTATTTATTCTTTTTATAATTACTATAGGCTTATTCTAGCAGTGAAACAAAAGGTGGGTTTTTTTCAGGATAGGGAGTTGTTTGGATTTTCTGCCTTGTTTCAGCTTGAGCAGAAAGCCCGCTGTCAGTTGCCACTGCTGGTGACTGAACTCTGGTAAGTGGAAGTTTAATAGAGTGAAATGGAAAGAAGACCCCGGATGTAAGCCCATAACTTAGAACTTTGTCATCTACTGTACTCTTAGAGCTGGTAAATCTTAAACAGGATGTTTACCATCCTTTGCTGTTTACCTTTCGCTCAGTATTTGTGAGACTGTCTATTCCTAGAACAGGAAACTCCACCAGTGCTGTGGCAGATTGTTATTGCAGGTGGAAATATTTTTTTATAGTAGTCCTTGATGGATTTTTATTTTTTTTAAGTAGGATGAGAATAATGAGGCAACCAGTCTTTTTTTGTATGCTTAGCAGGACAAAGGTTCTAATTCTGCTAGTGTTAATTATATTTGAGTTTGTAGTGGAGTGGTCTCATTCCTGCTGCTGGTATTAGGTGCTCTGAAGTCCTTTTGATAACTCCAGCAGGGTATGTAAGACTAATGCATCCTTCAAGTGTTGAACAAAATGGGCTTATGTCTTTGTGTCCATTTTTAGTGTTGGTATTTAGCATCTTAGTAAATTCCAGCATTTGAATTATCCAGTCTTTGTCCATTGTCTTTTGTGGACAAGACCCTGGGCTCGGACTAGACAATCTCCAGAGGTCCCTCAAATTCACCCTCAATTATTCTGCAAATATACTAATTTCCCTTTAACACAAAAATTTAATCCATTTTCTTGCAGCAGGATGAGATGTGAACTTCAGAACTTGCTCCCTTGTTAGTCGTACTAAAAAGAGGGGAGCTTTTATATGTATTGCTCTAATGACAGTGTAACGGCATTAGAAATAACTCCTTTCTGCTACTGCTGGATGCATATTGGTTATATTCTGCATTAAAATTGGGTCTGGAAGCCCAGGTTAAGCTCCTGAGCTGCTAGGTGAGATGGCAACCTGTTGTTTTTCATTCTCTGGGGATAAAAACAGCGTCAACTATTTTGTCTCCAGAGAAATAGGATTAAATGCTGCCACTTTTTAATTTTACTTTTTCAGCATTCCTGTATTGCAAGTATAATGTTTTAATTGTAGCAGAATAATCTTTAAAAGTTCAGCAGTGTTTATATGAGTTAAAATGACGAGTGCTGCTGTCTTGGGAGGCTGTGTACATTGCAAGCTTAAGCACATCTGCAGCTTATCTGGATTTGTTGGAGTGACCCTGTAGCTAGCAGAGGCACTGCAGGGAGTGGAGAGCAAATAGAAAACTCACCTGGGCTTTCACCCTTCTCTTGGGTGTGTTATCTCTGCCAGGATTTGCATGTTTTACGCTTAGGCTGCTGCCTGCCTTCAACCTGCTTGCACGTGGTGCGGGAATACTCTGCCCAGGCAGCTTGAGTGGTGCTGACAACGACACAGGCATTGCTCAAGTTTATTAAGTACTGGGAGTCTGAGATAGATAGTCCTAATTGAAGGTCTTCTGTAAAATGAAGCATTCTGACTACGCTTGTTCCCTCCCCCCTCGACCAATCAGGGAGAAAATAATAGTAATTGTCTGATGGGATGTTTTTCTCTTTGCAGGAGGCAGAACCGATAGACCTACTGGCATTCAACTCTGCTGCTGAAATGGAAGCCCTGGGCTTAGATAAACTGAAGATGGAATTGATGGCTCTAGGACTGAAATGTGGAGGCACTTTAAAGGAAAGAGCAACAAGGCTTTTTTCAGTGAGAGGTCTGTCTAGAGACCAGATCGATCCTGCCTTATTTGCAAAGCCAGCTAAAGGGAAAAAAAAGTGATTTTGTGCTCTTCAGTTTTTCTTGTTCTGTCATCATTCTGTACCACCACGTAGAATTCCTGGCCATCCCTGGGTAGTCATTTGTTTCTGTTCTTAAGGAAGTTCAATAAATACAACATGGAGTAAGTTGCTAGATAGCGAGTTGGTTATGTGTTCAATATTAAAGGAGTGAAACTGCTATATTTTGATAATATTTACAAATAGTTATAAGAATTCTTAATACACAAGGTAGAACAAACTGTATAGGGAAAGAAATAACCTGACTGCTTTCTGGTAAATGGTTGTCTGACACTGCCATCACCTATTTTAAGAAGAAGAGCAATCCTTCTTTGAGGGTTTTTTCCACCTTTAATGTACATTCCAGTTAGCACAGTTATAGCTGTCAAATGAGAAACATTGAACTTATGATCCAGGCTTAAGAGCTGAAGTTTATACAAAAAATAACATTTTTATATGGATGAGTTTGGTATAAATGAATATGCTGTTCTGTGAGTTTCTGTGGGGTGTGAGGTATCCGTGGGATAGAAATTATTACTGTTTGTAAGTATTTATTTTAGAGTAAACTAAGTATTTGTACTATTTTGCTCTGGAAAAGTATCTTCATGAGGAAAAAGAGAATCACATCCTTAAGAAATAAAGAATAAACTACACCTGCTGGCTGCTGAAAATTAGATACAGGGTGATCTTCTGAAGCTGAATGGGAAGTTTAGGATGGGCTTTAATTATTTTTATTTTTTTTAATGGTAAAAGCAGTGGAATTGTCTGCTGAGGACTGAATCTACCATTGATGCTGCTGTATCCTAGAGCAGCACCTGGGAGTTACCTGTGGGGTGGTACAGGCCCCTTGCTGGAAGGGCAGTGCGCTTGTGGGGCTGTGGGGGCAGCTGCCCCCTCTCTGGTTTGAGTGGCTTTTACAAAGCCCGTGCTAGGAAGTCAGTATCTATCTGTAGTATCTAATGTTTCTGACGTGAGCAGCTTGTATGTGAAATTTCTGTGTGTCCGTCTGTCCTGGCGCGGGTGCCGGCAGGTGTCGCTGCGGGTCTGGGCTGCGGGGCCCCGGACGGACACACGCACCCCCCTTCCCCGCCCCCGCACTTCTGGGAGGCGGTTCTGATGGTCGGCACAGATCCCGAGCCGTAGGAGACTGGCCAGGAGACTGGCCTTGAACCTGTTGAGGACAGGGGTGGGAATTGGGGAGTGCGGAATTGATTTGTAATGCAGCAGCTGCTGCTGCCTGGGCAATCAGCAGCACTGCCTGTACTATAGTTTTTCTACCTGTAAGTTGGAATTGAGACTGTTTACAAGCGGTTTTGCTGTGGTTAAATAAAGTCCTTACTGTCCTTTCAGCTGGGTGTCCCAAAGCTCTAAATTCACACCCAGGAGATGAAGCTTGGTAGGCATCCCAGGAGCTATGAAAAGGATGGGCAGGGCCTTACAGTGCTGGTAATTACGCTGTTGTGCATAAACCCAGCACTGGTGGTCGGTTTGGCACGTTGCTCTGAAGACACAAACCGTGGCGTTCGAGGGCTAAATCATTAAAGCACATTTAAACTGTTCTCTGCTTACCTACGTAGGGGATCCAAAAGTAATGCACTTGGTACCAAGGATGAACTGTGAACTGCTCTCTGGTTTATGTGATGAGCAGTGGCTCAAATGCAGCAAATCAGGCAGTAGGTAAGAAGATGTTTGATGACAGTAAAGCGCTTGGCTTGGCTGACATTTTCAGCTGTAAGGGAGAGCAGAGAGATGTTAAGCCTCTGCAAATCACATCTCGTGGGGCTTGTGACAGGACAAATGGACTCTGCCTGGAAAGAAGAGTTTTGTTTACTGAACATGTTTCATTAGGAAACAACGGGAGGGTGTCTGGGAGGTCACCTCAACCTAACAAAGCTTTGCTGGGGTCAGTGTGTCAGCTGTGCGTGATGCACACCAGCAGCAGTCCCCCTGGGGCGGCCAGCCCTGGGTGTGCTCGCTGCTGCTCTCGTGGTGGCACGCGTTATCGTTTGGGTCAGCACAGCCTTGAGCCACAGGAATAGCTCCTCTGTAGTATGGCAAGGGTAGTGTGGGCCAAGAGACAACAGGCCAGTTTGCTGACCTCCTTTGGCAACAACTCTTGCTGAAGTTACTTCCCCCCGTTACCTGCATCTGTTTCAGTTGCACCAGCACAACTGTTTCCAAGTCTGCCCTGTGTGTCCCCTGTTTGCCTTTTTTTGCTGTTGTGGATTCCTTGGTGAACCTGATGGGTTCCCTGTTGGGCACGTGATGTGGTTCTTCACACATTTGTGCCAGCAGGGTAGGCAATAAACATAGGGTGAAGGGAAATGAGTTTTTTAGACCAGCAGTAGTGTCAAACACTTCATGGGTCATCTGTGTCTTTATTAGTGCCAGAATTAAAAAGAAATACCTTAGGTCTGTGTTGGAGGACAGCAGCTGACATGTACCTTGAACCAGCTCTGCACTTCAGCACATTTATTTGGGAATTGTTCAGCTAAGCAGGAACAAGTGCTTGCCCTGGGATCTGTTTGCCTAAAGGGTTATCCTGGAGGAGTTCCATGGCTGGAGAGCTGTGGGCGCTCACTGTTGAGATGAGACTTCCACATGTTTGTAGGGCATCCTTCAGCAAAACAGCTGGGGAACAAACAGGACTCAGACTGATCCTTCAGCAGAGCAGAAACAAGCAGGTCATGCACTTGAAGCTTTCCCATGAATGTGGGCAGGAAAAGAAGTCAACAAAGACCAGTAAAGAAAAAAAAATCCAATCAGATTCCAGGGCAGCTTGGGCCATTCCCATAGGACAGAATGGCCTCTGAATAGCAGTGGTCTTTCTAGACCAGGGCTAGAGGATAATGCAGAAGTTGCAGTATCTGTAGCTTTCTTCTTCCCAAAGATGTTCTTCCCAAAAGTGTTTCTGGTTGTAAACCCACCAAAACTTGAACTTCTTTCCAGAGAAGAGGTTTATGGTCCCACATAAATTCCCCAACAAGCAAGTGACCTCTCTCACAGAATTCTTCGGAAATGTCATTTTAAACACACTTAATTTGAACACCTGGGAGATCTAGAGCACTGCTTTGTGTTTCTCTCACGTTGTGGAGTTACCAGCTGAAACAGAAAAGTAATTAGCAGAAACACCAGCATAAACCCAAGGGTGGGCTTTCCCTCACCTCAGATCCAGCTGTACCCTGGAAAGAAATACAAGCACATACAGCACACAGATCCAGCAGAGAACAGGAAAACCACTCAGGTTTGGTAAGAAACCGCTTCTGGCTGGCTCCTTCAGAATTGGTGCACAGCGTTCCCTTCAGTGCTGCTTTCTAGCAAGCCTTGGCTCTGCCGAATTCTCAGCGTGTCAGTGCCAAGAGCAGCACTGGGCAACCCAATGTTCCCAAAGAGGAGCATTCCCATCAGAACCTGAGTAATTCTTTTTCACTCACTTCTTTCTGTGAGACAAAAGGATCAGCAACCTGCTGCAGTTGAGGGAAAACCAGCATTTTTGACTAGGCCCAGAAGAAAAAATCTTTAGAGAACTCAAGTTTCAGAAGAACCCACCAGCCTTGGCTTGGTGGTGGTTTTGATTTCCACTAACGATTCCTTTCTTGGCATCTCCCAGCAGCATAGGAAGTACCAAAAAGTTCATGTTCTGGAGCGTGCTGCTTTCTAAACTGAGTTACAGAAAAATACCTGGGGGAAGGTTAGAAAAAGCATGACCAGCAAACGAGGCAAGAGTTACCAGCCTGCAACCGAAAGGCTCCCTCCCCCTTTTCCCTCAGCCATGCAGCCCTCTGCAACGCAGACACAGAACGGAGGTACTGACCTAAGCACAGCGCCTTGCTGGAGCGGGCGGGGATGTCTTCCTTTGGTTTTCCACGCTTGCTACTGTAGGTGGCACTGAGCTAACGGCAGAGACGCACCCTGTTTCAGGCAGCGCTGATGAAACCCTCGGCCCTTTGAACAAAATACCTGACCAAAGGCCCCGGCTCTGTCTTGTGGTTCACAGGCGTGTGGTGCTTCTGCAGAGCTGAGGATATTAGGTCACGGTTATGTCATTCTGCCTATTCCAGAAACAGCCAAAATCAATCATTTTGATACTCCTGAAATTCATTCTTAGCAGATTTTGTTCCCTGGAGAATGCCGATGTTTTAAAGGTTTGTTCAGAGCAATGCCTGTTCTTAGCAAGGTCCTGGCTTAAAAATCCTAAAGGTTCCCCCACAACACGTAACTGGAGATGTTAAAGGCTGTGGCCATGTCACAGCAGGCCTTGCTCCAAGGTACAGCTGAGCAATTGGGGTGGCTTTAGGGATTAACACACCGAGTACTACCTGAAGGTGGGGAGGTGACACATCCTCTGACCTCCTCCCGCTGTCAAGGAGGAGCTGGGCAGGCACTGCTAGGGGCTGCACAGCAGCTGCCTAATCCTGGACAGTTCCTCTGGACTTTTAGCATGCTGGCATGCTGTACGTGTGTGCTGTGTGTCCTGTTTCTCCCCACTGTGTTTGCAGTGAGTCTGAGCTGGCACAAGGGATTGGGAATTGCATAAAACTTGGGAGTGCACAAGTAAGTAAGTTTGCAGACTTGGTAAGTTGTCTCTTTTACTCCCCTCAGTAAGTCTGCAGATGACACTGAGCTGGGAGGAACTGTCAATCTGCTTGAGCGTAGGGAGGCTCTTCAGAGGGATCTGAACAGACTGGACCCATGGGCTGAGACCAACAGGATGAAGTTTAACATGGCCAAGTGTAGAGTGTTGCACATGGGACATAACAACCCCCTGCAGTGCTACAGGCTTGGGGAAGACTGTCTGGAGAGCTGTCAGGCAGAGAAGGACCTGGGGGTGTTGGTTGACTGCAGGCTGAATATGAGTCAGCAGTGTGCCCAGATGGCTAGGAAGCCCAACAGCATCCTGGCTTGTATCAGACATAGTGTGGCCAGTAGGTCTGGGGAGGTGATTGTGCCCCTGTATTCAGCCTTAGCAAGGCTGCATCTCGAGTGCTGTGTCCAGTTCTGGGCTCCTCACCATAAGAAGGACATTGAGGTCCTTGAGTGAGTCCACAGAAGGGCAACCAGGCTGGGGAAGAGGCTGGAGAGCAAACCTTACAAGGAGTGGCTGAAGGAACTGGGGTGGTTTAGCCTGGAGAAGAGGAGGCTGAGGGGAGACCTTATCACCACTTACAGTTACCTGAAAGGAGGTTGTAGAGAGGTGGGTGACGGTCTCTTCACCCAAGCGACAGGTGACAGGACGAGGGGGAATGGCCTCAAGCTGTGCCAGGGCAGGGTCAGATTAGACATCAGGAAAAAGTTCTTCACCAAAAGGGTTATCGGGCCCTGGAACAGGCTGTCTGGGGAGGGGGTTGAGTCACCAACCCTGGATGTATTTAAAAAACAGGTAGACAAAGTGCTCAGGGATAATGTTTAGTAGAGGACAGGTACAATTGGACTTGATCTCAAATCTTGTGAATCTGTGTTTCTGTGAAAGAGGAACAAGAAGCTCTTGAAAGACCCACCTGGGATGTACCGAAAGAACAGTGTGTTGTATCCGGCTTGAGGTAACTCGCTGCAGCCTCCCAAGGGTGACAGAGGGTCAGTGACCACTGGGCTGGAAGCTGGCGGTCACCTTCAGAGGTAGTGGTTGCAAGCCCTTTGCCCTCATTTTCAGCAAAAAACCCCCCTGCTTTTCCAGGGGATGCAGCCCCTTGGACTTTCAAAGGGGAATATTTGTAATATCTCTCACCAAGTTAGGAGGAGGAAACAATGTAACCAGAAAAATGCAAAAAACCATTCAGAATACCTTTAAAAAAAACCAAAACAAACCTGTGTACCTGTGGGAAAAAACAATAAACATCCCTGATCCAGCAGCTGCCAGAAGGATACTGAGCGCTCTGGACTGATGCTGGCTACTTCCAGATAGCTATTTCTTGCCATGGTTAAAAACTGTTTCTCAGGCATCCTGTTCCTGGTGGTTTGGCTGTGGGAAATCCCAGCACCTGCACAGCTCTGGAGTGCCCCTGTACCCCTGCACCATAGGCCAGATTAGGTTTTTATTCCGTTTTCTTCCAAAACACTCTACAACACTGTGTGCACTGCTCTCCTCCACCTGTTCTGTGAACAGAGAGAGGAGTGCATGCCCTGCCTGCAGCTCCACCGCTTCGTACAGGACCTCATTTTACATTAAATTAATGGCACAAACTAGGAGATGTTGAGACTGTCAAGAGGTTCCTCTAAAAAATACCAAAGCCCTGTGGGATCTCCACCTTCCCCCTTCTGTTTGCCCCAGATTCCCCTTTCCCAGACTCCAGCTGTTCCCAGCCAAAGCCGAGGAGCTCCCCCTATTATCACCTTTGCTGGGATGTGGATTGGGCATCTGACTTTCCAAATTGGAAGGCTGCCCTGAAAGGCAAAGTGTCAGACACTCTTGGTAGGAGTTTGTGAAATGCAAAGGCGGGGGTGGGGTGGGAAGAGGGAGAGGAAGTAAGGTCTCACCAGCAGTGTAAAGCTGTGACTTCTCATGGATTTGGAAAGAAAATGGGTGAACAGCCTTGATTCAAAGGAAACCGTGGGAAGATCAGGCAGGGCAATGTAGCACAGGCAGCAGTAGCCCTGAACATGGCTTGAGACTTCTGTTCTCTCTCCTAAAAAGCAGCGATAACAGAAAGTGCTCCTGTTCTGCCCAAGCCTCTCTCTGAGGAAAAGCTTTCAGGAGACCCAAGAGACTCCCCCATGTCCAGACCCACTGAACAGTGCAGGACCTCACCGGTCACTGTGAGTAGTGCGGTGAAGGCAGGTCAGAGCACAGGCTCGCGTTCAGCTTTAACCCAGACTCGCTGCCACTGCGGACGCTTAACTTTAAGCTGGGACTAGCAGGGCTGCTGAAGCCCTCCATGTGAACACCACACTTTCAGCAGCGCAGGGTGATGCCTGACATTTCAGTGCCGGTTTTGCCTTAAAGCACCTTTATGTTTTTTGCAATAATTGCTGCTCACACGCAGTTTGTTACACAGCTGCCCCTCCTTTGCCTTTTACAGCACAGCACCGATGTCCATGCTGAGCCAGGTAGGTGAGATGCTCCCTCTGCCTTCCCTCAGAGGCTGTGGCGCCGCTCAGACGGAAAGGATAACATGACAGCTTGGCAGCCTTTGTATGTGTTACGAGTTGTGCCAGTATAAAAGCCGTGAGGTAGCACACAGATGGTATCACAGCCTGGATTGAAGATGACACGCTGGGAGACACATTCCCGTAGCACGGCGGGCTGGTGTCTGGAAAAGCCCCAGGTGTGGCTGTATTTCATCTGCAGCCTTCTGCCTAGGAGTCTGCGCTGCACAAATCTCTGGAGCCTTCCCCACACCAGCCCAACACCCATGTCTGTTGCACTTTCACTGCAAAGTCTGCTGGAGTTTGAGGAGCAATGTCCTGTCTCCCCAAAAGCAGGGACTTCCAATCCAAATGTGGGTTAAAAACTAGCCACAGCATCCACCAGACCGAGACAATAGCACAAGTGGTTAATTTTTAATTAGGAAGCTCAATTTTTCAGCCCCTTTAGCAGATGAGGGTGAAGCCTCATCAGTGAGGGGAGGTTCTGGGCAATACTGGGAGTCTCTGGGAGGACACGTATGGGGCTGCTGGGAAGGAATGGGGACGCAGGCTGTGGGCTCAAATTGATGGGGGACGCCAGACACAAGTGTTAGCGATGTCCAGCCTGGTCTGTAGCCGCTGGGCCTGCCTCTGCTATAGCCTTCTATAAATGACTTCTTCCCCAGGCCTGCACCCTGTGCTCACCATCAGCCTCACGGCCCCGGAGGGCACCGCGCGCTGGGCTGGGGGGCTGTGAACATGGAGGGGTGGTGGGACTGAGGAGGGGGATGATGCCATGACATCTGCATGGCTTCCCTAGCCATAAATGAGACTCCATGCCTGCAGCAGGGCAGGCAGGGCTTGGTGGCCTGCTGACAAGTTTGTGCCCTGTTCTGGCACCACAATACCCACAGTAGCAGGGTCTCCTCGGCCACCGCTGCCCTCCTGCCCTTCTCCCTCAGCTGTCCCGCACCTGCGCAGACTCACGTCTCCCTGTTCCTTACCTTGTGTCCGTGAAGGGAGACAGATGCAAAGCCAGGGGAGCCGGACACGGTACAGGATCCCGGCAGAGGAAAGCAGAAGAGAGTTCAGCCCTCATCCATCCTGCTGGTGCCAGCCCCACATCCTTGCTGTCCTTGCTGGGATGGTCCGCTCCCCGCTTCTCACAGCAGCTTGGCCCCGACTGCACAGGATGGACAGGATTTCTCCCAAGCCTGGGGGATGATGTCTGGAGTCCAAGTCTGTTCTCAAGCGGTTCAAACACTTTCTTCCCCAGGGGATGGTGCGGATAAATGGTCGGCTTTGTTTTTCACCTGATAGCTGAGCTCATGGCCTTCAGGCTATGCCCTGCCCCAAGCCAGCTGGAGAGGCACTGGGGCTGAGTGCCAATGCTATTACATAGTCATGAGAAGGGAATGGCCAGAGATCCATCTCACTGATCTAATTCTGATTCCAGGAGCCCATGGTGCTGCAGCCCAGCACTGGTGACTGATGTATCTGTGCTTCTGACTTTTTTTCCCTCTCCTTAAAGCTCTTCTTTTGCCACAGGCATTTATACATGTGGAAGGCACTAGCCTATCCATGGGCTAAGGTGATGGCAGAGGTGGCTAGGGTAACCTCAGAACCAGGGTCCTGCTGGGCAGCAGGGACACCTGACATCTCAACCTTCCTGATGAATGACCCAAAGCCATCACAGAGTCCAATGGGTTCTTCTTTTCACCCAGTCCATTGCCCATGGGCACCCTGTCTCCCTGTCTAGTCCGACAAACTCATTTTGGAGTCCTCCCACCAGCAGCAGTTTCAGCCAGGGCCTCAGAGATCATGTCCCACAAAGATGGACAGTAGTGACCAGTTCATCCCCACAACCACCAGTATCTCAGCAGGTTATAAGCCAAGGAGAGGAATCTGACACAAAGTGGGGAAATCATTAACATTGGTGATACCCTGGTCAACAGTTCAGTATGAAAAGGGATTAAACCACATTATCTTTGCATTTGTTCAGGGGATATGTTGGGAGAAGGGGAAGGGAGAGGGTGGGAGGCAGCTCATCTTTTGGCACTACAGCTGATTGCCTGCAGGCTCTGGCACTGCACTGCTGCAGGCCTCACAGAGAGCATCACCTCTTGCCTCTCAGATGCCTTTCTTTCTAGGTTTTGTCTTTAAGCCTTGGCTTAAACCCCACAGCAGGTCTGGGGGAAGTGCTGGTGGTACTGGCTCTGCTTCACTTGCTGAGTCAGCCCAGCCCCAGGCTCTGCCTGAGCAGAAAAGCTTTACCAGAAGCAGGCAAAGGAGAGGAGCTGTTACCTTGCCTGTGTTTATAGGTGGTTTTATGACTGGAGTGCACTCAGAAACAGGACAGATCTTTTCCCTCCACTCTTTCCCCTAAGAATGAATACAAGCAAACACATGGCAACTTTAATAATGGTGGTTTATTGGTTCCTTGAGTTCGAAAGCACTCGAAACTTGGAAAATATTCCTACACTGAAACAACTGTAATACACAAGCAGGGAAAGACAGGCCTGACTCTACGACTGCTGCTCACATGGACAAACCTACATTCTAATCCTCCCATCGACCTCAGGACTCCAGTTTCTGCCTAGAACTGTGTGAGCAAACAGAATTCTCTGACTTCTTATGTGCATGTATATATATGTATATATATGTATATATGCATATGATGCATACACACACATATAGGTATATGTTCCTCTGAGCTCTAGGCAATATTTTATGTATACATATACATGCATGTAGGCAGTATGTGTATATCCCATACGTATCTAGACAATGCATATTCATATACTATACATATGTACATGTGTGTGTGTGTTTGTGTGTTTATACAACATATACAGGTAAGTGCTTCTGCTTTACAATTCACCATAAACATGACTTGGATGGACAAGAACCAAAAGGTATAAAATGCCCCGAGCCTGAGAAGGAAAAGCTGAACCCAGGCATTACTTCCTCACCTGGTGATGATCACACCACTCCTCCTTTGCCTGCAGCTGGCTGCAATACTTCTGAGGCGGGGACTAAAATTAATTGGACATGGCTCCATGAAATTCAGTGAAATTTGGCTAGCAACAAGGGGGCCTCAGGAAGCATTAGGCTCCAGAGGTAACCCTCACGTAGGTATGTGTGAAGACAGATGCTCCTCTGAGAATGGACAGTGCCTTTAAGTGCTCCCTCTCTGCAGGGTAGCGGGGCAGAAGGGAGAGCTGCAGCTCCAGCCACTGCTGACCCTTGCTGAAGGGTATCTGGAGGTCCCCCCCAGATCTTTATCACTGACCCCAGGGCTAGGGAGCAGGGCTGTTCTGGGCTGTAGTGCATCAGGGAACTGGGTGACATCCCACTCTCCTGTGAGAGCCTCAGGTCCCCAGCAGGGCACCCACGTCTCACACCAGTGACATGCTGTCCGTAATGCAGCTGCACTTCTCAACAACCATGCTGGGAAACTCGGCTGCTTCAATCTCAGTGCGGTTGCCCCTCTTGACGAGGTATATCATGGGGAGCGGGGAGCTCTCCACCACAGCGCAGGTGCGCTCCCCGTAGCCGAAGCGCTGCAGCAGGCTGGGGGGCTGCAGGCACCCCCCTACGCACCGGTAAGCCTGGTACCCTGCCGGCTCAATGATCCAGTACCGCGCCCAGGAGAGCTCACGGAAGTCGATGTAATGCTTCTGCCGGCAGCAGGTGGACTTGCCCATGACCGGCTCCTCCTTGCAGTCCCCGGGACCCCTGCACACCAAGGGAGAAACAAGAACTGTTGCTGTAACTAGAAACCAGGAGGGTGGAAGACATAACCCCTCACCCCATGATGGCACAGGTGGGCCCTGAGAGATGGAACTTAGCTCATGCCCAGATTTTCTTTGACTATTCAGGTAACAAATCTGGGAAGAGGAGAGGGGTGATTCTGCAGCAGGTTCCTAACTCTCACACTGGTCTGTCTGCCTGTGAGGGCCAGAGCTGCATGCCCTGAGCTGGCACACACGGTACAATAACTCAGGGACAAAGTTCCACCGCAGACAGCACGCGTTTACATGCCATACGTACCCATAGTCTTCCAAGTCGAGGGTGTAAAGCACCAGTTCAGGTTTGCCTAGGGCTTTGTCCTTGGGGTCCTGCGAGGTGAAACTCACGGCTTTGGCCATTTCTGAGGCATAACTGCCCATCCTTTCTCCTTCAATCCAGACCTCCAGGAACATTGGCTCCCGCCTCTTGTTTCGCAGCCAGCAATGCACCGCCTCAGTCACGTCAAAGTTCTTCCAGCCCGACTCGCGTATGGGAACCAGCCTGTGCGACAGGGGCTTGGTGTTAGAGACAAGCCCATCAGACAGAGCCCGGGCTCATCATGCTCCTTTTGCAGCAGAATAATTTGCTTCCTCTAGATTGTCACCTTCCGTGATGATGCAGTAATTCTTGCTGAGTGCTCTGTGCAATCACCCACGGCAATTAACTCACACCACAAAGAGAAGCATGCGGATCTAGCAGACACCTGAAAGGCTAAATAAAACCCTTTGTGCCTGCTCATGTCAAGATACTGATTCATGCCCGTGCATGGATTTGGCAGTGCAGGATTACATGCAGCCTCAGTATTCATGATGACAGCATGGCAAACACCACTACTCCCACCTGCTCCTGTCATAGCTGTATTAGGGCCATAAGTTTCTACCCACCCAGACAATTAGTTTGGTGACAAATTCTGCCTTTAAGGGTTGTAAAACTTCCACGGAGCTCAAGGCCACAGAATCAGATGCCTTTTCCACAGTTTACTTATTTAAACCAGCTAAGGAAATGGCCAACGGAAAGAAAACTAGCAGCCAGGTAAGTTAGTGAGAGAGAAGTGAACAGGCTTTTAGAGGACACACAGATTATTTCAACAAATCACCATAGACTGCAGCCTTAGCCTTGTACCTGCTCTTACAAACTGCTTCTGGATTTAGAGGCTACAGATGTAATGCAATCAGCCTGACTGGAGGCACAAACACATGACACCCAAACCTGTCCCAGAGGACTCATAGCCCATAACAGGAGTCCTGTCTTGAGGAGAGTTCCCTCTCTTACCGGGAGTCTATCAGGGAGGTCCTGTTGGTACCATCCTGCTGCCGTTGCACCCAGTACACGCTGACTCTGGCATTGGAAACAGGCCTGTGAGACTGCTTGGCAGGCAGGCTCGCTCTGTCCAGAGGCTTTTTGAAAAGCTTCAGCTCAGCCATTGTCACTTCGCTGTTTTTAGGTATCCTGCCCTCCAGGTCAAAGATGAGGTTCTGGCGGGTGGCGGTGTCAGAGTAGAAGACTTTTCCTGCCATGCCTGTGCACATCAGGAGCAAAAAAGGACAGCCTGTCATTGCTGGTGAGCAAAGCACTCACAGCTATCCACAATTATCATCACAACACACTCCTCCCATGCTCCCTAGATGAGCCCCCATGCCAGGGACAGCCACTAAACACACCTTTTCTAATGCATATCAATCAGTGTTTTGCAAATGCCCTCATTCTTCTTGCAGTCTCTGCAACCTGGCTGCAATGGAAAGAGATCTCTACAGCTTGCCCCCAAACTGGCCCATCCCTCCGTGCCAGCGCTGGGCACCAAAGCAGCACACTGCACCGCTTGCAACGAAGGACTCTTTTCATTTGCTGCCCAGGGTGTTATGCAGGTTTTTGAAAGTGAAACAAGCTTTAAGTGCCCTTGTACAGACCCCACCGTGTCTGTATCACTGATTTCCTCCTTGATACTTTTCCCAAAGATGACAAAAGAAAGGGAGAGTGAAGCATCCTTGAAAAGGTGGGGTTGCTATTAGAGGGCACACTGAAGTTCCAGCCAAAACACTGCAATGTCTACACTTTCTACCGACATTTACTTTTCACCTCACTTTTCCACCTGCCCAGAATGTCGCCTGGGTACCAAGGCTTTCCTCCTCTATCGCGCCCTTGGGAGGAGTGCAGGACCCCCTCTCTAGGTGCACGCAGTTACAAGCACATGTTAATTTTAAGATGCTGTTGCATGCCCCTCTCATACCCAGCTCCAGCTTGGAGCCAGACCCAAACCTCATTCTCCCCCCTGCCGTGTCCTGCGGCAGCACGGAGTTCCCGACAGTGACAGCGGCAGAAACGTTACCTGTGTTGCCAGGGATCCCCCTGAGGATGCCAGCCAGGCTCGGCGAAGCTCGGCGCTTCACCCGCTGGCGCTTCAGCATGGAGATGTACTTGTTCTTTACGTGGTCTGGGATAACCAGATCCACCAAGTCCCTCTTATGAAGTTTAGGGACCTCAGAGAGCCCCAGCTGCTTCAGCAACGCCTCCTTGAACCCTTCCTGGGTGAACGCTCTGACCGTGACGACCAGGAAGAGCGTGCAGAGCATCTGGGTGAACCTCACATCCATCCTCTCCTGTCAGCGAAGCAGTTGCCTGCCCAGCAGAGATGAAGGGGGGGGGGGGATCTCCCCGGGGCTGCTCTTGGCAGAGATACGATGGCAGGCTGCCTGAGTGGGATGGAGGTCCCCTGCACTGGGGATTTATAGCCAGCCTTGTCCCACTGGCACAACAAATTCCACAAGTGGGGATGAAGCAGAGGACTTAAAAGGATCACTCCCCTGTCAGTAGACACATGCCAGTTTAACACCTTCACCTACTGCAAAGTTAATAAAAGAAATTTTAGGGGAGCTTCCAGATTCCTTCACAGAGGAGAAGCTTCCATGCTTTTTTAATTCCCTGGAAACTTTTGCACAGAAAACCCCTGAGGGATCAGAGTCTCATATTCAGCCTAGGTCAAGGGGGAAACACATCTGCAGAGTACATTGCTTTAGGCACCGTACCATATGATTCTTAAAGGAAGTGTCAATCTTTACTGCAAGGGATTTGGTACCCAAAATATCCCAAATCAGTCAGGAGAATAGTGCTTTAGCTGGAAGTCCATCTTTATGGCAGGCATTAAAAAAAAATTTAAATACTGGTTTTTTTTGGGGCGGGGGGGAGGGCGTGTAGGTATCACTTTGATCTCTGAATATTTGTATCAAGCATATGAATCAGAGCAGTGAATCACAGCAGTGGAATGGTTTATGGCCTTTTATGCTGCTTCTGAATCACAGAAAGTAGAAGATTTACAGGCTTGACATTTTAGGAAAACGTCCCATCACTCTTTATGGATTCCTGTGAGTTTAATAATACTTGTGCTTAAAATAAGGCGGCTTTATATAAAGGCAAATCACCTTTCATGAACGTGAGAAACCACTCTTCCAAAACCTGGATGAACAATGTCAGTAGTCTGAACTCTATTAAAAAATCATGATAGAGAGTTGTCTCTCAAGAGCAAGCTGGCAGGGGGGGTAGTGGTGGTGGTTGTTTGTCTTGAAGTCAGCCTTTAAACTTGAAGCTCACATCCTTTGCTTCCCTGGCCTTTGCTGACATAAGATGCAGAAATCCATTTTTGAAACCAATCCTGAGAGACGTCATCTGAAAAAATAAAATGTGATCAATAAAGCGTGTGAAGGAGCATGGCACTCGAGGCAGATCCTCATCCTCTCCAGCAGTAACAAGAACAGAAAGGCCTGAGCATGTATATATGTGTGTATGTGTATATATATTTGTGTGTGTATATGTATACATGCAAATATCTTCAGCATCAAAAGATCTTTGGATTTTATCTGTTTGTGTGAATGAGTCAAAGCTGGTCTAGTTTCATCCATTGTCCAGGCTGAATGGCACACCCTGAGTAACATCTGGCTGGAGCAGTGACCTGAAGTAGTGACCTTGTACAAAAGCATCCCGTTGTGGCTCACCCTTCATTAAAGCAAGCATCAACTGAGAGGCAGTCTGGCCCATACGCAGAGGAAGGCAACAAACCTGTCTGAAAGAGTCTAACTAAAACACTGCTCACTTTGTCTTTATGACCTTTTAAGAAACTTGTCTCCTTAAACATGATAAAGCCTCCATCAGATGTTAAAGAGGTACCTCAATTGAATTTTAAGGCTAAATTGCAAACTAGCTGTTTGTGCATGGCTCAGGGCAGGACATTCTTTAATCTTTCCCTTTATGTAGCATCTTTCTCTGAACAAATCAATATTTTCAGTTATATTCATTCCAAGCCACAAATAGCAGTGAAAAATACCTACTTCATGTGACTGCCTCAACTTGTGTCAGAAACTCCTGCCCTTGCCAATAAGAGAAGGGAACTTTGGGGTTGTTTTCTCCACCTGAAATCTTTGTGACCCCCTCAGCCCCTTCAGAAGGCTCCGTGCAGCTGGTTATACCCACCAGCCTTCCTCCTTAGCTAGACGGCACATTTCGGATTCACGTGGGATGGATCAAATGCAGTTGCGTGACAAATGGTGGAGGCTTCAGTCACAGACTGAAACTAAGCAGTGTTCAGACCTGGTTTCCTTCATATATGCTCTATAAGTGTTGGCTAACTCAGTTCCAGCAGTGAATTTGTTACCTTTATATCGTTTTAGAGTCAGCTGGATAAAAGTGAAGTTCACACACTTGTAGCAGTCTCTCTTTAAACATGTCAGAAGATCTGATCCTGTGAACCTTCTCCCTCTGATCTATCTTCGTTCTGGAGAGTGGTCCTACTACATAGTGAGGGCTCTGCAAAAAACATGATCACATGAAATGAAAATGCCAGATTGTTCCAGCAGCACCCAGCTTTCCAGGATCCGGATACCTCTTCTCCTGAGGCTGATGTTTAATCTACCAGGACGCTTCACTGTCCAGTGTGTATTGGAAGGTGATTTATGGGCTTCGCACATAAATTAAAATTATTGACCAAGCACAGCCAAAGCTCAGTCAAAAAGAAAACAGAGGATGTGGATTGTAGGCTTTTCACAGGGCTGTGATTATCTGGTCCAATTGGAGGATTTGCCATTCCCCCTCTGTCGTGCAAACAAGAAAAAGTCAGGAATTTTATAACAGTTCTTTTTGTGTAATGTGTATTAGAACCTGCATGGCACATTCAAAATGTCAAGCAGAAGATGGAAAGGGGCTGCAGGGGATGTAGTACAAGCAACCTGCAGTTTCAATAAAAGCCAGCACTTAGAGATTCACTCTATTTAAGCTATTCATTTAGGTACAAACTGCTCTCTAGGAGCAGCATATCTATGCAATGATTTTTGGTAAATAAATCCAATGGTTTAAAAGAAAAAGTGTGAAAGGCTTAGCCTAATGATGTATGCTAATTTGATGTATTATCCCAGGAAACAAGAATATTTCAAATGCATTTGCAGTGTGTCAGTGAATACCCAAATATTTAATTTTGCGAGATTTGAATTTCCATGGAGATAATTATTTTGTATTACAATCTGTCCCATATTACAACAGCCTTTGCTTGAATGATGTGAGAGGCAACAACTTCTGTGGGCTCCAAGGAAAGCTCTGATTTGAGCAACAGGCTTATCATGTAGAGCTGGGAGCACGCCCCTATGTTGATTTTTGGTCTGTTTTCCCCCAAAGTCAGGGTCTTTTGAGTCTAGGAGTGTGGAAATAAACAATGGTTAAGATGCAAGTATAAACTTGTCAAGTGAAAGAAGAACCCAAGTAGAGGTTCTGTTTCTTCCTCTTCACCAGTTTTAAGCACATCATTTTATGTCGCCAGCAAAAACTCCACAGAATAGGCTGGTCATGTGAAGTGCTAGGCTAGGGGTTTCAAAAGTGTAAGCAAAGTGCAGGATGTGCTCGAAGGCGTGGCCTTCTTGCGCTGCCTCACACCCCAACAGCTGCAAGGCCAGCGCTTCAACGTTAACAGCCCAGCAGTATTTTAAACCCAGGCTATTTAACTGGGATTTCCTTGGCTTCCTTCTTGACCGGCACAGTCCATGCCAGTGGTGGGACCCCCATTCCTCTGCAGGGACCACCTCTGTGTCAAACAAGTCCAAAGAGTGAGTGCAGAGCACACCGAGCCCACTCCAGCGAGCCGTCCCATGGCAAGAGGCAGAGTTCGTTGGGCCGGTGGCTCGGCCTGCCCTCAGTGCAAGCATGGCAGGATGCTCGGTCCCCCACCAGAGAGGCAGCCCGGGCTTTTGACATTGCCTTTCCTGAAAACAGAGGAGCTGCTCATTGCAGGGTGTTGATCTGCACTAAATCCTTTCTGATGCTTCAGATTGGTTCAAAAAATTTGGGCATGTTAATTTTTGGGCCCAGAGGCCCTGTGCTCGGACAGCCGTTGCCTGACTTACCTGCCCTTACGTATGCATTTCCAGTGTCCCTCTGCTGCGGGCCTAAAATCATGAAACAGACTTGATGTCCCTATTGTGAACTCTGGCCAACATGACTCTGGGAGATAAAACTTTGTGTCTCTGGCCTGACCCGAATCCTATTTGTTCTGACCTGACAGCAGCCAACCTCACAACAACGACACTGCGTCCCTAACATTTGCTCTGCCTGCCAGCTAAGGAGCCAGTTTCAGGAGCAAGTTTTGTGGTGTGAAAAATCATCTGCTTGAGTTATACAGAAATTATCCAAGTCATTTAATCCAGGCAAGGACACGAGCTTGCTTCTCCTCCTCACCAGTCTAGGCTATCCCCAGAGGAAATATCTTACAGCTCAGTGTCCTGTTGGGTTCCTCTCACAAATGCTGGTGATGAAGCCCCAGGCAGCAACAGGGATACTGTTCCCTTATGCATTTATCCCACAGCCTATTCAGTATAGTAACCTGGTTTGATCTTGAGTTCAGGTCATGTAACTTTAAGTGCTTTGTATCTCAGATAGCATCGATTTAAGCAAGCCTTCCAGAGGCAGGCGGCTTTTACTCAGAGGCTTGTTTCGGTCCAAACCCCAGACAAAAGGCTGCCTGTTTAAGGAGAAATGGATAAAATGTCCAAAGTCCTACCATGTCCTCAGTCAGCTGATGTCAGCTGGTTTGCTCACAGGGTTTGTGTTGGCAACATTTGCAAAGTGCCAGTGTTCTGGCAGAAGAGAAATCTCACACACACACACACATATATATATATATATATATATAACAGAAAAGCAAACACAACTGTTTAAATACAGGTTTTTCTGTCCTCTCAGCAGTCTTCCCCCCCGCCCCCCCCCGCCACTGCCCTAGACTGTGCCTGGTGTGTCGCTGGGGAAGCACGATTTGTTACCATTCTGATGGCTACAGAAAAAGCTGCTAGCAAAAATGCTGACATTTAGCAAATGCTGCTGAATCACACAAGTAAGCATACAGATCTAAACCACTTGCTTTACACCATAGTACACTTCATAGAAGAATGTCTCCATTCCTCAGAAATAGCTGTATTTTGTAGGAGCACCGCTTAATAAAAGCCCATTTATCTTCCTAGTTGAAACACTACCTTTGTTTTCTTTTTTCTTTTCCTCTTTGCAGTTGTGTGTTTACACTGCAAAATTTTATCTGCTTTTATTATGAGTATGTTTTTCCTGCCTCAGTGACGCAAGTGAGAGCCCACCTGTGAGCCCAGCAGTGCTGGTGATGCTCTGAAAGGCTGCACAGGCTCTCCCTGCCCTTCGCCGTGCTTGCTGCTGAGTTGGGCTTTAAACCAACATGCTCCAGTGAACGTGGAGTTGGGGGGCTCAGTGTGCAATCCCCCTCGGCCACCTACCCCAGAGCACGTGCATCTGGCAGAAGGGGACCCGTGTGGGAGGGAAGCGCCTGCTGTGCTGGAGGGAAATGTGGCAGCTGGAGGGTTCATGGCACATGGTACTGTTAAGAGAGCTGGGCTCCCACGTCAACACAGCTTTTGGGGGCTGATTGGCTCTATAGTCTTCAGAAAGTTTGGAGCATGTCCTCTACCCCTTACAGACTCTGTGCCAAGTTTGTGTAGTGAGTGGGCTTCCAACACTTCAGAAGTGCCTTCATTTTCCTGTCATTCCTAATACACATGGAATACAAGTCATATTTCATCTGTGCAATGGAGTAGCCTGGCCTAATTATGGATTGGTATTTCCTCCAGCTAATTTTAACTCTAATAACTTTTGTTTCATTGAACAGACTCTTTTGCTAAGAAAAAGACAAAATTAATCACTTATTCCCAACTCAGAGGAAAAAATAATCCTCTATTCTAGCAGCTGTAATTTATTTCTGTTACCGAGAGAAGCTGCACAGGCAGAAAGATTACGAACTACGTGGTAAAGAAAGCTGAGTAATTTGCATTACTGGCTTTGCTGGAAGATGTTTGGTTGTTTGGGATTTTTTTTTGCAGGCCAAAAGATTAAAGTACAAGACGAGTGAGATCTAAAAGGAACCTTCTCTGCTAAGCACTGTAAGCAATCATGCAAAACAATTTGTTAGTTTAGTGCAAAAAAGGGCTGTTCCTTGCACAGAAAGTTACAAGAACCACTGCAAGGTTGGCTAAACGTGCACAGAGAGAACAGGATAGAATTGATAAATAGTTTAGGTTTCTCTAGTTTGATAAATCTGATAAGAGTGTGGAGTGACTGCCTAAAGTCTTCCATTAATCCTCACTCAGGTATTTAAAGGTAACTTAAGCGGTGCCTTAGCAAATATATCGATTTGAAAAAAGATGCCTGCAACAGCAGGAAAATTATCTCAACTGCTTATAATAGTTGTTTTCCATCTGTCACATCCACTGCTGAAGTGACTTTGGGGCTACTGTTTGTCAGTAGGTTTTACACCACGGGACCTAGATGCATTGTTCCAAAATCACTCCCTGCACGTGGCTTTCTTCCTTGGTGTTAACAACACAGTAGCACTGTGATGGAAGAAGGGATGATGAAGTGGATTTCTGAATGGGTCCAGCACCACCACCAGATCTGCCTGCTGGAGCTCTGGGTGAACTGTGTGGATACTGGGGCAGGAGGGCTGAGAGGCTTCTGGGAAGAAACCCAGGATATTGAAGAGGTACAAAACAATCTTCCTGGAAATGACAGTCTTGATCAGACTATAATCCCTCATCAGATGCTTAATGTTCATTTTTTAAAAAAAGAGCCAGGCCTAACTGGCTGTAAACTTTGCATCAGACTTGGCGGGCATCTTTTCATTGTCTTCAGAGTTCTGCCATCCCTTCTATAAGAATGGTCTTAAATGGCTACAGAGTATTTGAAATGCATTTTGAAAGATCCTAGGTCTGTTAATAAAATTCCAAATCATTAACTCACTTTTGAAAATCAAGTTGTTTACTATTTATGCTAATTTATTATTTCCCCTGTTCATTTCTTTCCCCTTCTGCCCAGACTAGGCACCTTGTTACACCTTTAAGAATTCTGTAATAACAAATATCAAAGTAGGCCCCTAGTTTTCTTTTGCCTTCAAAAAATGCTGCTATGTTCAGAAAGGTGAGTGTGTGGATAGACTGCTTCTACTACAGAGCTGTTTTCACGTAAATATTTGTATTGTCATTGTATTGCTCTCCTAACTTTTTTGGTACATGATTACTTTATGATGCAAAAGACTTCAGGGGGAAAGAACTGAAGGAAACACAGTTCCTTGCATATTTGTCTCCAAACCGGAACACAAAAGGGTATTTTACTTCATGGCACAGGTTAAATTATGTCATTTCCTGCCATGTACCCATATCTATGTAAACAAGGGGTAGAAAGTCTCGGATTTAACATGGTCCTTGTAAAGAGTGAAATAAAGCTGTGTGACCTGACTAGTTTTAATCCTTTTAGCATTCATCCTACAGGACCCTGGGAGATGCACCATGGCCATTTGATTTTAAAAGGGAATCTAGCCACACTTGGCCAAGTCATTTGAAGCGTGAAACACAAACTTCAGTTGGTTTTGGATTTTTTTTTCCTTTTCTTACCTAGCCATTTGCTTATTCAAAAGCAGTAATCCAGGAGCAACCAACATTTGCACACAGCAATCAAGCGTATTTCTGAACCTTAGTTTTGGATTCAACAGGAGATTCCACAGGAAATGCCATGTATTTGAAGAGAGCATTTCTCAGCTGTCCAGGCTAAATATCTATAGTAAAGACATGGTGACTGAAATTTGCTTTATTTATGCAGCATGGTCATTAGCATCAGCAGTTGCCAGCATGGACTTCAGGGTAATCATACACGTTGAGAAGATTTTCAAAGGCACAAAAAGGAATACAGTCTATTTTTCATTGATTTGAGCAAAACTTTGGTGTCCTCTTATTTGCTTTGATGCTAAGATAGAAGAGTATTTTACCTCTGTGACAGCAAAACTAGAAATGAATTACTATAATCAGAGCAGAGACATAGATGACCCAGGAATTAATTTGAGATACTTACTCAGTTTGACCAGATCTGTTACAGCACCTCAAAGGCAGAATCCAGAAAAATGGTGTTTTCAATGAAATTCAGACTCTGCAAATGCAGTGGAAGGGATCTGAAACATCCCCATGTGCATCAGACTTGGAAGACTGGCTCCTGTAACTCTTTGGAGGCTGCACCACTGGATTTGTTCTCAGTCCCTTGTGGTAGGAAAGCTTACCTCTGGACTTCACTATGTTCTTAGGCTGGTAAACTCTCGAAACACATGCTTTTCTAAAGAAGGAAAAACTCAGATTCCTAATAGGACATGAAATTATACTATTGCCTGGGCTTGCCTGGAAACTGATCCAGAAACCACAGCAACCACAGAACACAATTGTCTTGTTTCCTCAGGGACGTGGATGGGAACTGGTTTCTTAACATCATTTCACATCCTCTGAGAAATGCTCTCACAGTGGTAACTTGAATAATAAGTTCAAGGTTTATTGGTGTATGACTACTAAATTCATGGCACATTGACATCTGAAACCTTTCTAATCTTCACAGGAACTACGGTGCGAAGGTGCTACAATCAACCTGGCTCACTGTATCCCACAGCAGTTGGCAATCTGGGGCCTGAAACCTCAAGTCTGCTCATTCCAGGGCTCCGTGTACAGCAGTGCCAGCTTACACCTGCTCTCTCAGTTGTGCCAGTACAGCCTCAGGAACTGATCCAGACAGGGTGTAAAAGAAAAGGTGCACCACGTCATGAGGGCAGAGGCAGTTTGCCTAGGTGCTCCTTTCTTCTGCCCTGGGTCCATCTCACTCCAGGAACTCCCACAGAGTGTCTGTGCCACTTCACAGGACCTGCTTTTAACTCCTCTCAAATTAATCACTTACTTCATTATAATCTGGTATGTAATTGGGATATACCAACACCTTATTTACTGAAACCGCACAGAGTATCAATAGGAAGAGAGAGCTGAAAAGATTTAGGCTTTCTTCTCAGTTGTGCCCCTGAATCAGAATACTGACCTTGAGCAAATTGCCTTGGCCAAAATTTTCAAGTCTATATTTAGACACCAAAATAAATAACCTGATTTTCAAAGGCACCAGCCAATCACAGCTTCTACCAACAAACCCCTGATCGCCAACAGGCTGTAACGATTGCTGTACATAAAGTATCTTAGTAAAAAAAGAGATATCCCTCTTGCCATCAGTCACTGCTTGCTTACAGGGAAGGAAGTTCTCCATTGATCACCTATGAATTTAAGCTCAGCTTGCAGTGACTACAGTACTTTCCCTTTTTATGCAGATCAGGCCACACTCCTACTCCTGAGGCAATGTCAGATGTGCTGTCTTCAGCTGGAAGAGGTGCAAGCAAATTCCTTTATACCCTTTTGCATACATTTGAAAGGAGAAAGTAAGGGATTCAGAGAATATGAAATAATTATAGAAAGGGAATGTTAGAAAGGGTGAATGGGAGGGAGAAATAAAATACTACAGAAAGAGGAATGAAAGTGGGTAGGGAGGGATGTGAATGGGAAAGTCAGAAGATATGATGATAATAGATCCAACAGGTTGATCACATGCTAAGGAATGGCCAGTATTTGGGCAACTCTTCTGCTTCCCTGGAAGTGGAGGTGCCAGAAAGTGCCCAGCAAGGACCCAGATGCCCACAGCGCGCCTTGAGCAGCAGTCATGCACTTGGAAATGGTTGGATGCTGCTGTACCCCACCATTTCCAGTCATGCTCTAGTAAAGCCAGGCTCTGGATGCAGGATCTTCCTTGATGGCGAAAGCCACACTGCCTCTGCTCATGGCTGTCTGCCATGGCAAGAGCTCTTCACGGCTTCCTGCTTAAGCCATACTGCATCCTGTCATCAATTGACCCCAGACACTTGTGCCTCATGTACCTGGGACCAGAGCCCCTGCTTAGGCTCACCAGGATCATCCTGCTGTCATTAGCGGTCCCTGTGCTCGCCCGCTGCACCGTGTATCTTGCAAAGGGGCCAAGTGACTGCTGCAGTGGGAAATGTAACAGGGGCTTTCGTGGCTCTTTGCAAAGCAGAATCTGAATTTAACAGATTAAGCCTAATTTTAAAGTCTGAGATATATGAAACTAGAGAGGTAATTATTGGTTCAAGCTCCTAGGCAGAACACAGAAGTTCATGAAGCATCTTAATTCTGCTGCTTCTTGTTTGCTTTAAATTAATCTGACATTAAAAGAAAATCAAAGATATTTGAAATCTTCACAGTCTGTACTCTGACCTTTTTTCATCTGTAATTCCAGGAGTGGGAAGTGGGAATTCTTGCACAGGGAAAGAAAAAGATTGCTCACTTTAAAGTTCCTTTAAGTATTATTGAATCCATATTTCTATTGTAATATATTCTCATTTTTAAAATCATAGAATCATAGAATATCCTGAGTTGGAAGGGACCCATAAGGATCGAGTCCAACTCCTGGCTCCACACAGGGCCAGACAGGTCAGAGCATGGGACTGAGCGCATCATGTGGACACTTCTTGAACTCAGCCAAGCTGGGTGCTCTGACCACTTCCCTGGGGAGCCTGTTCCAGTGCCCAACCACCCTCTCAGTGCAGAACCTCTTCCTAATATCCAACCTAAACCTCCCCTGTCACAGCTTCATGCTGTTCCCTTGGGATCTATCACTGGTCACCAAAGAGAGGAGATCAGGGCCTGCCCCTTTGCTCCCCCTTGTCAGGAAGCCATAGGAAGCCACCCTCTGGGCCCAATCTTACAGGTAACTGCCCACCCAATGCATTGTGGCTTCATCCAGCTGTATGCTGGACATTTTGTCCAGCAAGATACCATGAGACACTATCAGAAACCTTACTGAAATCCAAACCAATAATGCCAACTGGTTTCCCTTGGTCAACCAGCTGGGTGTAAGATGAAATCAGATTGGATAGACAGGACCTTCTTCTCCTGAACCCATGTTGGCTGTGACCAGTGATTGTCCTTCAGATGTTTTTCAGTAACTCCCAGGATGATTTTCTCCATAATTTTACCAGGCACAGAGGGGAGACTGACAGGCCTGTAATTACCAGGGTCTTCTTCTTACCCTTCTTGAAAACTGGGACAATGTTTGCCTGCTTCCATTCAACCAGGACCTCTCCAGATTGCCAAGACTGTTGAAAAGTAATTGTCACAATGACATCTACCAGCTCCCTGAGTACCCTGGGACGAATCCCATTGGAGCCCATGGAGGCTGTTTTCCTCCTCTCAACAAAGATTTTAAATTCCACTACTACATAGTCACTACGGCCAAGACAGCCACCTACCACCACTTCTCCCATGAGACCTTCTCTGTTCACAAGCAAGAGATCTAGGAGGGTACCTTTCCTTGTTGGCTTTCTTAATACCCGAACAAGGAAGTTATCATCCAGTCCCTTTAGGATTCTCCTGGACCTGTCTGAATCCCCTGCATGGTGTTCCCAGTTAATGTCAGGCAAGTTGGAGGTCCCCATAATGACAAAGGCATTCAATCTAGAGGTGTCTCTTAGTTCCTTGAAGGACAATATGTCAGTGTTGCTGTTCTGGCCTGGCAATCTAGAGTAGACCCCCACAACAACATCCCCTTAATCCTTACCCAGAGACTCTCTACTATGTCATCCAGAACTGACAGCTCTGTGCAATCCAGCCCCCCCATTACATACAGAATCACACCCTCCACACACCTCTCCTGCCCCATTTGTCTCTTCTGAAATGATAACCACATATATTAAGGCTTTAGGTTTCGACACATTAAAAATATAATAAATTACATTTATAAATGTTCCCGCAGCGTGCTTGATGATGAGATTTTCAAGGGAAGTCAAGAGACTGAACCAGGAAAGGTCATCATCACA
Organism: Gallinula chloropus; assembly: GCF_964237585.1. Lineage (NCBI taxonomy): Eukaryota > Metazoa > Chordata > Aves > Gruiformes > Rallidae > Gallinula > Gallinula chloropus. Next base: position 72,027,224 of record NC_140087.1, read on the forward strand.
GCTTTGGAAATCAGTTCTTAAGTCTAAAATCTGGGGATGTCACTGGACTCTGCATATAGAGAGTGGATAAAGCAGACCAACCAATTCAATGACTAGTTTGTACAAAGTTGTCCAACTAAGTAGTAAGAAAAAAGAAAAAAGGAAAAAACTCACAAATCCCCCTAGGTTTCCTCTTCTGATACATTCTGATCAAAAATGGGATTGGAGAGGTTAGTTCAACAAAAGTTTGCTTTCAATCCAAGGTTCCAGCAAACCCTGCTGACTTGAGCTCCGATGGTTTATACTGCAAGATCTCCTAGCATGTTTTGTGGCGCCTGCACAAGCAATCACACAGCGTTCTGCTCCAGGGAAAGCTGACCCCAAAGCAAGGATGCTAACATCTGTCCAGGTCTCAGCCTAGTATTGTTGCAGCAAGAGTTACGATGTATGGTCAGGACAACTATGGATGGAGCACAGAAGCTCTTGATGACACTCAAGTTCTTTGCTAAAAACTAACGTATATTGTAGCCAAGAAAAGGAAAACATTACAGTCTGTAAGTGGTTTGATATTTTATGCTGGTGACAAATACAATTGCTTGCTGATTCACCAAAAGCCAGTGGGTCACGTGGGCAGGTGCTGTCTTCGGTGGCAGAGCCCAGATTGTGACAGATGGTTTCTCCATCTCCCTCTTTCTCTCATGGAGCTGCCTTAATTATAGTTAGTGCTACGCCACCTATGCATTAACTGCCTGCAGCTTATATACACCAGGGTTAATGCACAGATAGGCATTAAGATAATTCAGAAAACAATTAAGTCATCCATGTTTCAGGTTGCCTTGTCCTAGTTTTGTACCAAAGTATCTCACATCAACAGTGGTTGCATTTCAACAAGGTACTCATAAGCCTACAAATCCTACATGCCAGCAAGAGTCCCCACAGTTGCACCTATCCTTACAACAGAGGTTTAAAACCTCATGCTTCGCTCAGGTGAGTGGCGAGGATGTCCAGGCACTGCCCCCTGGTAAGGCACAGACCTCTCTTAGCCCAAGGTTGGCAGTTGCTGAGGCTGGGTTTGGCAGTGTTTATAGCTGGTGTCTTAGTACACGAGCCTAGGAGCACTCACAGGGTTGCCTCTTTAGACATAGCCAGCCTGATCCAAAGTAAGAACAGTAATTCACCATTTTATAAATCAAGTTTAAATGCAAAATATATTGCAACAAACTTACTTTTTTTCTCCTGTACATTTCTGCCATAGTTTTCAGTATTGCTCTTCTTGTGTTACTTGTGCATATTAATAAAACTCCAGTTTTCATCCAAATATATCTTGACAAAAACATTAAGAAAAATTAATCATTCTCAAGCATCAATACCAATATCCCATTCACCACTTCCTGTCTGACACAAAATGTAAAATAAAAGCAAGGCAAAAGTCTATCATATATCACTAGACAAAACTGGATAAGTATTTTGTATAATAGTAACTTCTCTTGATTAATATAAATACATTCGAGCTCTAATGCAATGTTATTTCTATCTTGAAAATCAACATATTATCTATGAATGAGAAGCAGCACCACAAAAATACTAATAAGTATAGAGAGAAACCAAGTGGAAATTGTTAATTTAAATCAACTCTTGCTACTTGCTTATTTGTATTATGATTAGAGTTAATTTAAATCAGTCTGTCTAGATTTTTCTATTTATTTGTTTTTATTACACACACATTAAAGCTCAGCCCTTTCAGAGCAAGACTCCATAATGCCCACACTAAGTCCTTGGGTACATTGAGGCTTGTAAACACATTGCTAGATGAAGGCAAAGATTAAAAGATAGCAAAGGGCTCCCAGCCTAGAAGCCTGAATTAAATCCATTAAGATATATTTGAATAGGCAGATAAGCAAGGAACAGCAAGCTGGGCTGATGAGTTTCTTCAGAGAAAAGAAGTGAGTGTGAGAGTTGCCATGCATGGTAAAGCACCAGGCCACCTGCTACTCACATCCAGAGACTATTGATGTCCTGTTGGGAGTTCACCCATCAAGGGAAGTCCTGCTGTGATAAATCAAACTGAAGTGACAGTGGAGTTCTTCAGCCATAAGGTCATTTAATAAAGGGAAGAGTCACACATATAAATGTAAATACGCCGCACACTTGTTCAACTTGGTGCTAAAGAGCTGTTGAAGTGGATATGGAGCATGCAAAACACAAGAAAGATGGAAGAATTTTAAATTCTGTTGACCTGCTCCCTAGGTCCAGAGGCTGGCTCTCCATCTGCCTCAGCAACATAATTAAATGTTTTCTAACTAATGACAGTGTGTGGCTTTTGTCACCAAAAGAACAGACAGTGGTAAACAAAACCCTGTTTACAAGAGGTAAGGAGGAGGGAAATGTGACTCTGCTGTTGAAATTAGAGATAAACAAAATCACACCACTCAGCTAAAGAGCCTGTCTAGACAGAGGAAGGGATAAAACCCCCACCAATGAATTACAAATACTTGATGTTATTCTTGTGAGAAAGAGAAGAAAAAATTATTTTGTAGCTGGGCAGAAGTCTTCGGAACAAAGAATGTCAAGACTGCAACATCAAGATCACTAAGCATCATCCATTTTGCACTACAGAATAAGATCCCCTAGCCAGAGCAAGGACTTAATTATGAAAAATAAGACAAGAATCCAAAGCACAAACGGCTTAGGAAATCAGTGAGAAAATCAAACAGATTTTGATTCTAGAATTACAAGAGCTGCAAGTATACACTGAGGCTTCACCTACATGGCAAGTCTGCTCTGCTGCAGCTACATCAGTAAAATTTGATTTGAATAGAGATTATAACAATTCCACTTCAAATTCTTGTTTTGAAGTAGACTGTCCATAGGACAGAAAAGCCAGGATGGAATAGCCATTCTACTGAACTCTTGCTACATAACTTTCCCACTAACATAGTGGGAAAGTTCCCAATAAAAGAGAATGCATTTTTAAAGCTAAAATCATTAATATCACTCAACAATAGCGGAATATATTCCAGCAATGAATCGAATTACTCTGCTTTGAGCTAAGAACTTCTATTTTAAATTTTAAATCCCAGATTATCTATAGTGCAACCACAAGATGAATTATGGAATTATATCCTGAAATATCTCTTGCTAATTGCAGATAACTGGGACTACACCCTCTTTGCAGGATGGAGTGGGGGTGCATAGAACATGTGTAGTCAAATGCTGCTCTCCACTAAGCAGGCATTCCTGAAAAGTGAGGCAAGGATTTGAAAGAGTGAAGCAATTCTGGATTAATAAATGGCAGGGAGCAGGATAGTATGTATCCCTGCAGGGCCTTAAGTAATACAGTTTGAATACACAGGGACGTAAGGAGTTGAAGATGGAAAGGCAGGACCAGGACTCCTGACTGGAGGAGAAGTTGGCTTCTTGGCAGCTGGGATGCTCATTTCTTATTACACAGAAAAGTCAACAGATGACAGAAGTTTTGATCAGTGTAACGTCAAATTGAACCTTGCACTGCCTTGAAGGTTTTGTTTTTTAGAGTGGGTCACTGTTCTGAAACATCAGTCCTGCTTCATCCATGAGACCAGAGGTAGGGTGCAAATCTTTGAAGGCAAGTGGTCTCCCTGCCTCCCCCGAACATTTACATTGTCATCGTTATCATAATGTTATTCTTCTTCAGATGTCTGCTGCTCATTGGGGTGAAACCATGCCAATCAGGGGCAAAAGATGAAGACATGGGAGGGGAAAGATGGCTGGCAATGATGGGTATCAAACACCTGTTGAAGGAACAGTAAAATAAAGGGTAGAGGTGGACAGCAGGGCCTGGCTGTACCCCATCTTGGGCCTGTTGGCTGGAAGCAGTAAGCCCTTGTGAAGGACAGGGTGTCATTGTGGATGGCTGGGAATCAGCCTCATCCCAGCTTCGTCACAGACACATTAAGCTAAACTCCTTAGGTCTCATTTTTCCCCCAGTTTACAACATATGCTCTTTATATAGGTATGCGGAGATGAGGAGCTTTGAATATTTCACAGAACATTCATATTACGTTCATATCACGTTCATATTACTACTGTTACTTAATTTATTTCAGGGTTATGTATCTTAGCCATATGGCCGACTCCGCTTGTACCTGCACATTTCCCCACTTTACCAGTTTGGGAATGGTGATTGATACCTCACATCCATCTCCCATGTAAAGCTCTTTTTGGATCTGTTTTGTTTTTTGGTTAATGGCTAATGTGAGTCATCGGGGCACAAAAGGGTTACCTCCAAACCACAGCAACGTAGTGCACACTAACTAACTTAAAATGGAGAAATCACCAGTCAGGAAATCCTTTGTGCTTCACCAGAGCTTGTCTTTGAGATCTAGCATACCATTTTTGCAAAAACAACTGCCGTAAACCATTTTAAGGCATAATTTCAACCGTATTACACAAAGGGAGCGCTCTATGTGCATTAAAGTTGGTTCTGGCATACACAGGCTGATTCAGAAGCTGCTGCTGACCCTGCTGTGAGGGGAAAAAAAAAGCTCCCAACACAGCTCCAAGTGCCTCCTGAGCTAAAACAACTCCCAGGCATCGACATCTCCCAATCGCTGTGTCCAGTCGCTGCCAGATGAAAAGAGACCACAGCGCAAGAAACATGACAGCAACATTCCCGCGCGCTGTTTTACCACAGGGTCCCTGCGCCGAGGGAAGCACTTCAGGGTTTGAAAAGAGAAGGCTACAGAGGCGAAGGGCAGCGGTATCCGGACGGCAAAAGCCAAACGCCTTTGGGGCTGCGCTACCTCGTGAGGGAGGGAAGGAGACAGGCGCCAATGGCAGCCGGCGCTGCCTCTCACCGCCGGCCCCGAGCACGCATGCGCGGAGCCCGGGACTTGTTGATGGGGCTTGTAACTTCGGGGCTGGGACGGTGTGTTGGCGTCGCGCCTCCCGTGCTGACGAGACGGGAGAGGCCGCGGCCGGTCCCGGTGCAGGTAAGGGAGCTGCCGGGGGCAGCTCGGCTCGGCGGCGCTGTGTGGGGACGGGCAGGGGCCGTGTGAGAGCAAGTGCGGCCGCGGGGAGGGTGGAGGGCGAGGTGAGCCCTGAGGGGCGGCCGCTGGGGCGCGGGCTCGTGCTGCTGGGTGGGGCCCGCCTGCTGGCCGGGGCCGGGCGCTTCCCGTTCCCCGCCGCCTCGCCGCCCCTCCTGAGGAAACAGCCGTTGCCTCTGGGCCTCTTCCCAGCTGTCCCGTCAGCAGTCGCAGCGGGATCCCGGCCCTCCGCGGGCTCGGGGAGGGGAGCGGGCAGCCTGGGCAGCCTTGCCGGCGTCCCTCTCCCTGGGCGGTCTTAGAAGCCCTAAGGTTACCCCATGTGCCGCCTGAGGAAACGGGCCCTGGCCAGCCCTGACTTCAGGGCCCTCCCCGGGTCGGGGCCATTCTTGGGGTCCCAGCCAAAATGCGGGAGGCGGTTTCTCCTTTCTAGACCCCGTACCGGTGCTCGTGTTCCTGGAAAGGTGGCAAAGTGCCACTCGTTGCGTGCTCCTTCGGTTGATTCAGCGCAGCTCCGCCCGTGGGAGGGCTGGCCGTGCTCTTTATCTTCCTGACAGCGGGATGGTTTTGGAAGGAATAGTTTTCAAGAACTGGAAACCGTGCCCGATATGATCCCGTGTGTTACTTCTTCAAGTTTAGTGTGCAGTCTACTACAGTTGTGGCGAAGGCTTCTGAAGTATGTTCTCTTTCCTGTCAGCACCAAATTTCAATCCTTAGAAAGCAAGGGCACCTCACGGCACACATTTTTTTTGGGAGGTGGGGGTGTTTGTATTAAATTTTCTTTCTCCCCCTGTGATGAAACATGTTGTTGTGACAAAATTCCTTCCCCACCCTGTCACAGAATCCAATATTTAGTAAGCGTTGTTTTGGGAGCAATATTCTCCACGTTGTTCCTCTGCTATTTAAAGGGGGAACTTGTTCTTCATTTGGTTTTGTTTTCAGCCTCCAGAGTAGTGCTGTTGTCAAAGATGTGTGCAGTCGTGGTGTCCCAGAAGTGGTGTCCCTGTCCTCGTGTGATGGCCTATAATATTTGCTTTCAAATGATAGAATGTTTAGTGGTATGTTTTCTCTATGAATTTGCCAGTCAGAAGTGTGTTCTGCATGAAGGATGCTTTTGTCCAGAGTACATGGTAATCATTGAGTCAATAAGAGCCAAGAAAAGAAATGTTTGAAGTAAGAAGCCTAAAAATAACTGAGCAATTGCCTGTACTGATAAAAAGACCTTTGTGTCAGTAGCTAAATCTTGTGCATTTTTTTACGTTACTGCATTATCTGAGCAAGTCAGTTGGCTATAAATGAGAAAGATGGCTGTTCTCTTAGAAAATCAGAAATACTACTTGTTCTTTCTTGTTCATGATATACTTTAAATACTGTGCTGTTCTTTCAGTTGACTTCTGTTAAAAAAGGAAAGTCACACAATATTCTAAGAACAGAGAGGAGCATGTGTGTTTGTGTGGTAGTTTTTTTGTTGAATTAGTGGCAAATCTGTTAATAATCACAAAGTCTGGACATTTGAATACAAAGTTCACAAGCCAATATATTCACCTGTGCTCATCAACTAGGAGCAGAAGCTTGCTGGTATATCTAATGCCCCATGTTACTTCTGGAATTAGAATCCAGGCTGGAATAAGTAGTTTGATCTTATAGATTAGAAGATAAAGAAGTTTGTTTTGTGTGGGTTTTTTGTAGTATTGAGCCTGTCAGTTATTGCAAAATATCTTACAGGGAAAGATTGTCAAATCACTTCCTGGTTGAATCTTCCTGCACTTTTTGTACTTGTACTGTTAGTACATCTCACAAATACTGGGCAGGCTTTTCACATGGTTGTTTAACCTTTTTCTCTTTATTTTTTTTTCCCTTCTGTTTTAAGGGAAAGACAAGATGAACCCTTTCTTTTTTCTGGGTTTTGGACGCTCTCATCTAGTCTACTTCGGGAACAGAAGTGTACCTTTCAACTCAACAAATGAGACGTACTGCTACAGCACTGCCCAGGGCAGCACAGTGCTCCAAGGAGTAACTTTTGGTGGGATCCCAACTGTCCTGCTGCTTGACGTAACCTTCTTTTTTGTAAGCCCAGTTTCTGTTTCTTACATTGAAAATCCTTCTGGCTGCCTCAAAAATTAGATTGTTCAGAATTCTCTTTATTTATCAAGTAGGGATTCATTTCTGTGAATCTTCAGAATAATAAATGTGTTAAAGCCATCCTGGGAACATGTATGTGCTTTTCAAGTATTGATAAGTGTCAGTCTGTGTTGGGTGTGTCGATGTAGAGAGAGTGCATTAGCATAGTGTCTGCATGTGGGGTCATGGTGGGCTTCCTAGTGGTAGCTCAAATTTCTATGTTTTGTCTTAACTGCAAGAACGTTTTTTCCTTACTCTGGGTTTAAGTATGGGGTACCTATTCGGGATGGGAACACCATTGCTAACTTTTTTGTTTTTCTAAAGGAAGTACAATATGGCAAATCTGTCATTTCACAAACTTCTAAAGCTAGATTTTGTGCATCTGTCGAGGGAGTAATACACTGGTCAGCTCAGTGTATTGTAGGAAGAATAGGATTAGTTGCTGGCCTCTCCTAGAGTCCCTAGAACTAAGACTTCAATAAAACTAGTGGTTTGGTGTAGGCTGTCTTAAGCCACGAGGACAAAAAAGAACTGTGGACCTGCAGATTGGCCTGATCAGTGAGGTTTGTGGTAGTAAAACGAGACTAAAAGGGTGACGTAGTTCCTGAGTTCTAGAGAGCCACTGTAGAGACTTAAAGCTACCTGTGTAAGATCTGAGCTGCTAGTTCTATAGGAACATAGAAGATAGTTCTGTAGGAACGTAGAGGATGTTTCTAAAAGTTATGTAGTGGCATTCTTTGCTATTGATTTTTTAGGATGTTACCACAAATTCATTTTCCGAGGATGCACAGTATTTACTGCACTGCATGACTGATGGCACCACATTTAATAAGATTTAGTTAGGAGTGTTTGGGGGGGAGCTTCTTTTTTTCTTTTCTTTCTTTTTTTTTTTTTTTTTAAAGCTGTGGTTGGATTTTAAGCTACAGAGCCCTCTGCTCTTGAGTTCCCTGCTGTTGAACTCTCCTCTCTTAAGTTGGATGTGATGTAGGAGGCTCTTCAAGTATAGAGTACTGCAATTTACTTAGCAGCAGCTGTATTCCTACACTGATAACATGTTTACTGCAGATCCTTCTAATAACTGTCATTTGCTGGGTTTTTGAATATTATTTCTAGGCTGGTTTCCTAAGTAAGAAGGGTTTATATATTGCATTGTCTTCCCACTTTGGTTTGGCAGTTCCTCCTTATAACAGTAGAATACATTAGCCAATTTCAACCAAAGTTGTCAGAGTGGAGAGAATGAGTTAGCTTGAAGTTCCTGCTTGAAGTTTAATGGCCAGATGAAGGATCAAGATCTAAATTATCATTTCCGCTGGCACTCTCTCATAAGGAGGCTTTACTCATTGTGAAATGCAGAAATTGGCTGTGTAATCTTGACACACAGATAATCTTGATGTGCATCCTGGCTGGCCAGTCGGTATTTGCATAGATCCAAGTAGGTTACATCACAAGCACGGCTTTCTAGCCAAACAGGTATGGGATGTAGGAGGGGCTAGGAGGCGAGGGCGTATGCTACATATGCATAGGAAACAGGCCTTGTTACTTCTGTTCATTGCTTTATACAGAGTCACTTCTTTCTTAAAAAAAAAAAAGCAGCATGTAGGAATTACATAGTGTGGGTGGGTGGTTTTTTGTATTTTCCTCTTTGTTTTCTTAGCATCTTTCAAAAAGTGAAAATACAGAGGGCAGATAAAAAACTTCTTTGCAGAGATCAAATATAAATTTCTGGGATTATGAGGAGAAAAATAATTCTCATACTTGAGAAAATAGTTGAGCCACCTACAGCCTGTCTACATCACTGCTTAAAAATAAAATAAAATTCTGTCACAGTCATTAAGTATTGAATAGTGATGAAGTTGTATTTATGAAAGTTCTGACTTTCTCTGAAGTACTGTTTGCTACTTTTTCTGTCACAAACCTCCATGTGCTTGGAGTTCAGAAGCATTTTTGCATGCAGTGCTCTTCCTGCATAGGTGAGAATGGGAAGACAGGTGTTCTAGGCCTTTGGTTCCAGACAGGTTGGTTTGTAGTAGGGTCACCACTGGCTTGGTTAATGTATGACAGCTGGTTTAGGAGGTAGCAGAGCTTTTTTTGACAGTTCCTATGCACCTAAGAATAATTATTACAAAGTGTAAAAATAAGCATTCAAAGATCTTTGTTTTTATTTTCTAGATTTTAATATTACTGTTTTCCGTTATAAGAAAGAGATTCTGGGACTACGGTCGTGTTGCTCTGGTTTCAGAAGCTGAAAGGTAAAAAAGATTTTGCCTTTACAACAAAGGTAAAAAAGGTAAAATCAGACTGATTTGGTGGAACTATTTGGGGAATGTGGAAGTAGGGACTTAAGTACATTTGTATCACTTAGATATGTTTGTAGTCATGTGCAGGTTTGTTAAAAATGGCCCCGTGCTGCTTTGTGTGAAATAACACCCCACTCACAGAATTGCTCTTCATGGCTTCAGTAATAAAGTTGTGTGTTTGGCACTGTCTTGAATTCTGTTCTGCAGTTGTGGATTAAGGAAGTGGAGATTAGAAAACAGACTGCTTGTCTGCTAACATACCTTGATGTTTGCAGTGTGTTTCTGTGATGGAAGGGCATTAGCTAGTTTGTTTATCTTGGCTCAAGCACAGTATCTTCCCAGAGCTCCCTATGCAGCCTGTGCCATAGTATTTCTGAAGGGTTTGAAAGTAAGAAATAAATGTATTGTAGACTTTTTAAAAATTCTTCACTGAATTTTAGTAATAGTGCAAATGAACTTTTGATTATTATTTTCAAAAGTATTCTACAGGATGGTGCCCTGGGATGTTTAAAAGATGCCTGTGTATTTAAGAAGTGGGTAACCATGAGCTTCTGACTGATACTAGTGGTCTAAGTTGCAGGAAATTCACTACTAAGCAACAGGAAAGGACTCAAAATGTGGTTTTGGGTGTAATCCATGTACAGCTGTGAAAAGTAGATGGCAAAAAAATAAAGATGTGACAGCTTTCATCTAGCTAGCACGGGCAGTGAGAATGAAGGTGCTCCAGTGTAGGCTTCCACATGGGCTGTAGAGGCCTGCCTGGGACAAACAGGTCCTTGAGTGGTCAGACACCTAGGAGCCTATGTTATTTTTCCTGCTGGGCTGTGGCCTGACCCAGCTAGGTCAAAATCATCATGGATACACCTATGGATACACTCCATTTTGACCTGTATTGTCCTGTAATTATAGGCACATCATCATTGCAACATTTCTTTTTAGCAACAAACTAAAACTGGGTACTCTGCTGGTTTTGAGGGCTACAGACTTTCTAAATGTCTCTAGCTTTGCTACAGGACTCCATTGGTGTGAGGAGGTGGCTCTGCAGCCAGCTATGGGATTTAGTTGTGTGGAGAAATTCTGAGCAGTGGCTGTAATAAGATGAAAGCTGAAAGCTGGAGGGGAAGAGGTGATGTCTTGTAAGGAGGACTAGCTGACCAGGAAGCTAGCTTGCAAATCTGATCCAAGTGCAAGGTCCTGCATATTGGTCGGTGCAGTCCCAAGTACAATTACAGGCTGGGCAGAGAATGGATTAAGAGCAGCCCTGAGGAGGACTTTGGGTTGTTGATCAATGACAAGCTCAAAAGGAGCCAGCAGCATGTGCTAGCAGCTCAGGCCAACCATGTCTTGGGCTGCATCAAGAACAGCATGGCCAGCAGGCTTGGGTGTGTGTGTGTGTGTGTGTGTGTTTGTGTGATTCTGACACTTCACTGCACTCTGGTGAGACCCCACCTGGAGTACTGCATCCAGCTCTGGGGTCTCCAGCACAGGAAAGACTCTTGGAGCAAGTCCAGACAAAGGCTGTGAAGATGATTGGGAGTCAGAGCACCTCTCCTATGAAGACAGGCTGAGAGAGTTGGGCTGTTCAGCCTGGGAAAGAGAAGGCTCCAGGGAGACCTGATTGTAGCCTACTGATACTTACAGGGGACGTACAGGAAAGTGGGAGAGGGACTGTTCATCAGGGAGTATAGTGATAGGACAAGGGGTAATGGCTTCAAGTTGAAAGGGGGTAGGTTTGGATTAGATGTTAGGAAGAAATTCTTTACTACAGGGGTGGTGAGGCACTGGAAGAGGTTGCCCAGAGAGGTTGTGGAAACCTTATCCCTGGCAGTGTTCAAGGCCAGGTTGGATGGGGCTTTGGGCAATGTGGTCTAGTGGAGAATGTCCCTGCCAATGGTAGAGGGCTTGGGTGTGGATGTTCTTTGAGGTCCCTTCCAACCCAAAGCATTCTGTGGCCCTTGCTAGGCATCTGATCCTGTGTTGCATTTGCTTATGTTATTGTGGGTTTAATATTCCAGTAACATATTGTTTTCTTTCTAATTCAGTTATATGCTCTCACCTTGGGAGGTCATGTCCTCCCTTTTCAACGTGAGACATAGCCCAAGTTTCTAAAATTGAGCATACGCTACAAAGTGAAAGCCACAGCTTTCATAAGTGAAAAAGTGGTTTTGTATTACTTCCTTTAGTTACTTCAGAACCGTTAAAATTGAAATAATTCTGTGTTGTTCCATCATCTTTTATTAAAGATACTTAAAAGCATGATTTAATATATTTTAGTGAATCAAGATACAACCGATTGTCAACATCTTCATCAGTACCTGAAGATCTTGAGTATGATAGCGTAAGTATTCTAGAGTTTTGATGGTTTTTTCTAAAATGTAAACTATTTGGTGGAATCTCTTGTAGTTTGCCATTCCACCTAGCCCAGTGAACCAGCTATTAAACTGGAAGACCATCTGTATGTACAAATTAGTAGTATGTTCTTTAATTTTCTTTTATAGAACCATACATAATCTGTCTGACAAAATACTGCCATATCAGAAACCAGTATCTTGTGTCTCTCATTGTTTTTAAGTAACTTTTTTTTTTTAAGTTAGGAGAGGGACTATATATGTTAGATGTTGATGAGGGAGTAAAACTAGCAGTAAATAATTTGTGCTTAAATAACAGTTCAAAAAGTTACATTATATCCACTTTGCAAATAATTCCCAGTAGGTCTTTATAGCACATTGTCTTCCTCGTGGAGGTGAGAGAACTGGATGCAAGTGTGAGGCTAGCAATAATGCACTGTGCCCTTTTAGTTTGGACTAGAAGGTAATGTTTTAACCAAACTTGCAGGTGATTCAAACCATGATCTCTCTGGAGTCTTTGAATTGATACATTCCCGTCATTTTGTGTTGCAGCTTCAGAATGAACCCTGTGACAGTTGCCCAATGGTGGCAGCCCACTCTTTAACATTTTTATGTGGGTATCAAATGAATATGTAGCCTTGCAACTAAATAATCCTGTGAGCATCAAAAGCATGCTGGTGTTTGATCAGGATTGCTCTGCTATTTGTGTAGTTTTCTTCATGTTTTTTAAAACCCTAAAGCAACTCTATCAATGAAGCTGTTGAATACAAATGTGTCTCTCTAGCTTGATACTATTCACTTGAAAGAAGAGGCCTTTTGAGAAACAAGATTTCTTTGAACCATACTGGAACATTCAGTGAGATGCGATCTCTCTGCTGTACGCTTTCGTAGGAGGATTTGTGAATTGATGCAAGATGCCTTTCTGCAGTGTGATCACAGTGTTGTTTCTAACTGCTGATTAGCTTGTGTTAGACTCTCACAGAACTTCTCCTTGAAATTGGAGAGTCTCTAGAAATGGTTTTGGAAAAAATTACCACCTTTTCTGCTCTGAATCAGTCCTATAAAAAAAGAATTCCTTAGAAGCCTCAATCTTGATTTCTATTAATTGGAGATGGGATTTGGTCACATGTATAGATTTAAGAAGCCTGAGCAATAGTCATGTAAATAATAATTAAAAATCCCCCTTAATTACCCTCTAAATACAGACATGAATTAACTTGTAAAAAGTCTGTAGGACATGAAATGTTTTTTCTGTATGTTTCTAAATGATTTCAAACCAACAAACTCTAGCTTTTTAGCCAAGAGATTGGTGTAATAGAAACTCTTTCCTTAAATGTACAGATTTTAGACTGTATTTTTGTATGCTATCTCCTGAAAACTTACTTTTTTATTTATAGGGATTTTGCTCATGGATGACTGCTGCTTTTCGGATGCAGTAAGTACATGAAACAGACATAGTGAGCTGTGGTTTGTGTTGCTCTTTTTGTAATTAAAAAGCGGGGGGAGTGTGCATTTAAAAGAGGTTGCTTGCTTGTTTGGTTTTGATTTGGTTGGATTTTGGGGTAGGGTTTTTTTGTTTTCCTTGAGTAGATAGAATTTAATAGTGTTGCAGGTGCCTCTGGTGGTGTGGAAAAACAATATGAAATAAAACCAGTTTTCGGGATACTTCTTGAAGAAGTGTCTACAGTCATCCTGCCAGCAGCCCAGGGACTTCCTGATCTTGGGACAGTGTGTGAACCAAAGTGAATCTTTAGCATTTATATGGATTCTGAGTTAATAACTAGGCTCCAGGCTCTTACCCTTCAAAGAGTACTGTGTGGGTGTTCCTGTGTTTGAAGCCAGCAGGGCCCTAGGCAGGAAACAGGATTTCCTAGCAAGGATTTCTGTGGAGAAATGGTTTAGCTGGGGCTGGAATTGACTCTAGGAAAAGCCCATCCCACTGTTTCCCAGAAACTAGTGTTTGATGTTGGTTCTTTGTATCTCTTGGGCCCTAGTAAATCATGATTTCTAAAGACCACTTTCTAGCTTGGGTACACTGAAACAGAAAAAGGGAGAGTGAATGGAGCCTTTCTCCATTTTTGGTAGTTCAGTGGCTTCCTTTTTGAAGAGCACCTATTTTAATGATCTGTTCTGCTGACAACAGATAGATGATGAGAGGTCTTTCCAAAGCCTATTAATAGTCTTACTCTTATGACGTCCAATTAAAAGAAGGTGATTCTGTTGTCATTTTCCTCATGAGGAGCCTTTATGGAGATGAGTGAACACTGCCAGTATGTGATATTAAAGTGTGAGAGCTACACTTAACGTGTTATGACTGTCTTAAAAGCAGGGCGTCACAACAAACGGCTGTCCTCTTCTAGACCCATAAAAAAGAGCTTGCATTTGTATTTGCTTTTCAGATTACTTATTTCCATCTTGAATTCCCTCAAGTTAACTTTTGTATGTTGATACCACATGAGAAAAAGGCACTTTCGGAACTTAAATTTGTCAATGAAAGAACACAACTGTGATGAAAATAGGTAGGGACTGGTGGAGATGTCACTGAGTAGCCTGAGAAATTAGCGTATGTTCAAAAACCATCCCCCAAGCCCCCAAGGACATTAAGGAGACTGACGATGTGCTTTTCTATCTATGATGCAGCGATGATGAGATCCATGAGCGGTGTGGTGAAGATGCCATACATTACCTTGCCTTCCAGCGGCACATCATCTGTTTGTTGATTGCTGTCAGCATTTTGTCTGTGTGTGTCATACTGCCTGTCAACCTATCAGGTGATCTACTTGGTAAGCTGGTTTTTTTTTTTGTGTGTGTGTGTCCTGAGGAGAATTTTAGGGGTTTTATCACTGCAAAACTTTTATTAAGCTCGACAGTCTCCTGTTGTTCCCCTCTGTCTTGGGTTTGCAGATCAAAACTGGACAGATCTTACTGAGACTCTGTCAGTGCTGACTGCGCCAAGAATGGCTGCGTGTTTCTTGCAGCCAGTCCCCATTAGCCTGTCGGTGTGACACCTGCCTCTCTGCATTGCTAATTTTCTCTCAGCAAACACAATAACCATGGCCTGTAATCTGCCATTTGGGTTGCTAATGAGAATACTGGTGGACAGAAGTCTGTTAAATCCTGTGTAAACCTTCTTCTGCACTTGATGATGAGCCCTTATAAGCCCATTTTGTACCTGGCTTTGTGTCAGTCTTGGCGAGATCATGTGTACAGGGTTGTTTACCATTGATCATCTCTGCAAATAGTGATGCAACAAAAAGCAATAATTCTTTCATTTTTCCCAAAGAGCTCTCAAGTGGAGTACCTGCTTGTATTTTGTTTGTTCTTACACCACAACAATTGTGTCTTGTTTTGTGTACTGACTTTGCTGATCTTTGGCCCTATAATTTATTGTCTTCTATTGTCCCTAATAATGTGGCCTAATTTTTGTTTTCAGTTTACTCCTACCTGTGTTTTGAAGAGTCTTGTGACTTGGCCCTTGTCTGTAATGGGGCCTTTAGTATTCTTTCTTTGTGGAACTTGCCATCTGATGGCCCTTTTATGAATTCTTTCTTAACAATTCTGTTTATATTAATATCTGCTTTTGTAAGGCCCACTGTTGGGTTTTTTTTTTTGTTCATTTCTTTTTTTTGTTGTTGTTCTTTCAAATAACCCTGTATTATTTTGCTCTCACTTCTCCTTCCTTGCTTTCCATCTCTGTGTTCTCAGCCAGCATCCTTAGTTTTACAGACTCAAATTTAACTCGGCCAGTGCACTTGTTGCTGTCCTCACCTCCTTCATAAAGAGGGATATACCAGTGGCTTCAAAGAACTTGTAGAATTAGTTTCCCCTTCTGGTGTAGTTACTACCTGTATATTTATTCCAAAAGGCATTTTGTAATGTGCATCAGTTGGTGTGCACTGTCCTTCTAACTACAATTGGACAAAAAGTGTAGTGTCTTGGATAACAACAGATGGCCTCTTAACTCCAATGGTAGGGTGTTGGGTGGCCTTCTAAAGCAGGATAATACAGCTTCTGTTTTCCTGCATTAGTTTTTGTGATGCCAGGAAATGCAGCTGGAAAACAAATGCAAAGTTCTAGTCAATCTCCCCTTACACAAAGTCAACATATGGTAGATTTACAGTTCTTTCTGTTCTGATTACTTAACTTGCAGTGTGTTTTTTATCTTCTATGCTAGAAGGTAGTTTAGCTTTCCAGATACACTTAGCTCTTTTTTTCTTTGTCAATAGGTACTCAATTTTTCACTCACATTATCATTTTTTAAAGGTACTTGATAGTCTAGAAAAACATGTCATATGAACTTTCTCATTTTTACTTTAGTAAAGTTATCAGTGCTCCTTTGTCAACACTGAATTAATGTAGTTTAGCATCTGATGTAAGGAATCAGTAAAAATGGAATGAAAATCTGAAGGAAATATGTTCACATCCCTACGTGATGATGATAATGGATGTGAAGGGAGATTGGCGGAGAAAAGGGAACTCCTGCAAAGATCTAGTATTCAGGTTTTTATCTTGATTGGTTGAATGTGGTATAATCCTGTGGGGTTTTTGTGGATTTGGGTTTTTTTCCCAACTTTAAAATGTGATAGAGTGTAAGCTAGCATCAATCATGATTCTAAATCTTTTTAACAGTGACTACGCTCAGCATTAAAAAGTAGTAGATCATAATTTTTTTAAAAAAGCTTTCTGATAGCTTGCTTATTAATGTTGCAGCAGTTAATTATGCTACTTGGTTTTGTTCTTCTTAGATAAAGATCCCTATAGTTTTGGAAGAACAACTATAGTAAACTTACAAATTGGGTAAGTAAATCTTGCAGAGTACTTCTTATGTTTGTTTCGTGCCATAGTCTCAAACCACTTGAATTGATGCTTGCAGCGTGGCTCCTGGGGTAGGAATTACTTATTCACACTCCAACTGAAACTGGGATACTTTCTGCTTCAGGCTATGCAGTTATAGTGCTGATAAGAAATCTGGAGACTTGGCTTCTACTATCTCAATACACCACTTTTCTCTTGGCTAATGACTGCACATCTAGCGATATTTTTTTTTTCAGAAATTTCCACATTAAAAGGAACCATACTCCAGAAGGAAAATAAAGCAGACAGCTTTACTAGAATGTGTAACTCAGATGACTTGAATTTTCTTACGTTAGATTTATGTATGTGCCTATCTCTCCCATCTTAGATCACAATTAGAATTGCTGCTATGTGTTTTAAAAATGGCCTGTAAAATAGTTGAGATAACACAGATATACAGTTCTTCTGTTTATTTGATCAATCCACATCTATCTATGCTATTATGTCAAATAGAGTTTCTATCAATGTGCTTTTTCACATTATGAATCTTAGTAACTAGTGGGGATTTTTTGATTGGTTGGGCTTTTTAAATCTGTAAAATAGATTCCTGTGTTCTAGGTTAATTGTAGTTATTAAAGCTCTTCGTTCTGTGAACAGTTCTTCAGTTTTGCAGAATGTCGGTAAGCCTTGAGGAAGGAGCTATCAGAGAAGCAGAATTTATTCCATTTTAGGCTGGTTTTAATTTAATTAAGGATTGCATCCAGGGAGAGCTCCATTATCCACTCATCCCAGTAAGGCCAACTAAAAAACATCTTGGCAAATAGCACAGTGTGTGCTAATGGTCATCTGAATGTGAAGGTGCAAGTGAAATGCTGCCTAAAAATGTACATGTCGTGGAATATCTGTTTTCTTTGTGGGTGTGTTACCCATAGAATTTTATAAGCAAGTAACATTAATGGCTGCCAAATTGTCTGTGTAGGTGTGACTTATTACCTTTTCTCCTTGTCCTCGGTTCAGTGAGAGTTTCTGGTCTGCTTAGTGTTTTGATGGCTACTTGTATCAGTTGGACATCTAGTTCTTCCTTTTTATCATATTCATGTTTTGTCTGACAGTAATAATCTTCTTTGGCTGCACACGGTTTTTGCTGTTGTTTACCTGATTCTGACTGTTGTCTTCATGAGACATCACATGAAGTATGTCACGTATAAAGAAGAAAACACAGTAAGTTCCTGTATTGGGGTGAAAAGAATCACACAGCATATTTGCAAGTGGCTAATGTTAAAAACCCAGATTGCTAAATTCTTAAAAAACCCAGCTCCTGCTTGCTAGAATATGAAGAAATCCACTGAAAGGAAAGCTCTGCTGACTAAATTGTGAAAATGAGTGGAGGGAAGGGGGTTGGGGAGAGACTTGTGAAATTTTGGTGTAACCTATTGCCAGTGTATAAGGTGAATGTGGTGCTATCTTGAATAGATGTGGCTCCCATCAAAATTTCCTTTCAATTTTCCCCTCTACAAGACAGCTGTTTGTGCTGTGTCAGTGCCTTCCTCATTCCTGTTTTATCTTCCACGTGGTTTCTCAATATTGGAGTTGTATTTTTCCCTTGCAGGTTAAGTGCACATTGTTTATAACTGGTCTTCCAAAAAATGCAAAAGAAGAGACAATACAAGACCATTTCACGTAAGTTCCATGTTTGAGTGCTATTGTTAGGAACAGGAGTTTTAACATTGTCCTATTTTACCTAACCAAGTGGACACGTGGGGTGGTTTTTTTTTTTTTTTACTTTTGCTCTGTTTAAAATTCTTATTATAGTATTTGTTTTCTAAAAGTAGGTCTTATTCCTTAGATGGAATTGATAAAAAACTATATTTCAGTAAAGTTAGTTAGCTGATCTTAAAACTAATGTTTTATGAAAGTGGCTGTGTATTCGCACTTTCCAGTAATGCTCCCATGTTGCCTTCACTTGGGAAGAATGCTGCATGTCTCATGTTAAAGTAACTCTCTGCAGCTGTATCTCTGCTCTGATACCTCCTTCAGAAATGAAACTAGTGGTCACATACAGTGATGCTCTTTGAAACAGTTTCTTCATTGTATTTTCTGTTCTTACTGTTCTCATGTACTGCTTCCTTCTCAGTGCTGCCTACCCCACCTGCACTGTGGTGGAGGTCCAGCTGTGTTACGATGTAGCCAAGCTGATTGGCCTCTTCAAAAAAAGGTACTTGTGTTTGTAATCTACCCAAATTTAGCATGGTTTTATGAATGCTTTGACAGACCTTAATCAACATATACCAGTAGTACTAAGCTTGCATTTACTAGTCAAGAATTATAGTTCTGGTCTGGTCTTCATAAAATCGTAGAACATCCTGAGTTGGAAGGGACCCATAAGGATCATTGAGTCCAACTCCTGGCTCCACACAGGGCCAGACAGGTCAGAGCACATGGCTGAGGGCATCGTCCAGATGCTTCTTGAACTCAGCCAAGCTGGGTGCTCTGACCACTTCCCTGGGGAGCCTGTTCCAGTGCCCAACCACCCTCTCAGTGCAGAACCTCTTCCTAATAGCCAACCTAAACCTCCCATGTCACAGCTTCATGCTGTTCCCTTGGGATCTATCACTGGTCACCAAGGAGAGGAGATCAGGGCCTGCCCCTTTGCTCCCCCTTGTCAGGAAGCCATAGGAAGTCACCCTCTGGGCCTAATCTTTCAGGCAACTGCCCACCCAATGCATCGTGGCTTCGTCCAGCTGTATGCTGGACATTTTGTCAGGCAAGATACCGTGAGACACTATCAGAAGCCTTACTGAAATCCAAACCAATAATGCCAACTGGTTTCCCTTGGTCAACCAGCTGGGTGTAAGATGAAATCAGATTGGATAGACAGGACCTTCTTCTCCTGAACCCATGTTGGCTGTGACCAGTGATTGTCCTTCAGATGTTTTTCAGTAACTCCCAGGATGATTTTCTCCATAATTTTACCAGGCACGGAGGAGAGACTGACAGGCCTGTAATTACCAGGGTCTTCTGTCTGCTTCTCCTCTTGTTGTTAATGTATTTGCAAACATTGTCTTATTGTCTGACACAGTACTGGCCAGTCTCAGCTCTAACCAAGCTTTGGCCACATGAATTTTCTTCCTAGAAAGGTCCCTACAGTGTCCCTGTGGTCCTCCCACATCACCTGACCTTGCTTCCATTGGCTGTACACTTCCTTTTTCCACCTAAGCTCTAGAAGCAGGTCCCTGTTCAGCCGAGCCAGCCTCCTGTCCCATGTGCTTGACTTCCAGTGTTTTGGAATTGCCTGTTCCTGTGCTTTTAGGAGGTGGTACTTAAAAAGTGACCAGCATTGATCAATCCTGATGCCTTCCAAATCAGTTTCCCAGGGGACCTTACCAACCAGTTCCCTAAGCAGCCCGAAATCTGCTCTCTCCATATATAGCTGGAGTTTTGGAGGCAGTTTTCCTCCTCTCGACAAAGATTTTAGATTTCACTACTAAATAATCACTATGGCCAAGACAGCCAACTACCACCATAAGACCTTGTTTCAGCTAGATTCCCCGGTGTTTCAAGGTGAGTTGTGGGGTTCATCCTGTTCCTTGTAGCTGTGATATGTTGTGTGTTGCATGAGATAAGCTTTGACTTGCTGTTTGTTTACGTGTGTACTTATTTATTGTCAGGAAGTGCAAAGTGGAAAATCCAACTGTTGTTACAAGTGTAGGCTGTATAATGCTGTTACTGACCTGCAAATAAATTACCCTGAGTAGCCAAAATAACATATATGCATATCTTTGCCAACTGGTAAGAAATTAATCAGATCTTGACATAATTTTTTCTCTTGGATTATATTCTTCTTAAGCTTGATGCTGATACTGGCTTTTTTTTTTTTTTTTTTTTCCAAAATGTTATGGATGTATTTTTCTGTCCAGAAAACAGGCAGAAAAAAGCCTGAGTTACTATGAACACCTGCAGCAGAAGTATGGCAAGCGGGTCCAAATCAACCCAAAGCCGTGTGGACAATTCTGCTGCTGTGAAGTGAGAGGATGTGAAAGGGTAAGAGATCGTGTTTGGTTTTAGTTACGGCAGAGTAGAGAGTTGGAAGAATATAAAGTAGTTTTTGTGTGGCATCTTGAGCTTCATTTATTGCAGATAGCCTGTCCTTCCTATTTTCATATTGTACAGAAAAGGAATTCCCCAAAAGTTTTGAAATGTAGTCTCAGTGCAAAAAACCAATGGAGTAGAGGGAAAAACTTCCTGTTGGTTTGTTTCTGCTTTCTGATGTGATTTGTAGTTTGTGGAAGTAGTGTGAGGCAGAGAAGCTATGGTTTGTGTAAGCTGTATTTTAATGATGACACTGGCCATCAGTTACTGGAATGTAATGGTCATAAATTTCCCAACAGGAGGATGCTGTAGATTATTATACCAAAGTTAAAAACGAACTGATGGAAGAATATTCAAAAGAGGAACAAGCTGTTCATAATAACCCACTGGGAATGGCTTTTGTAACCTTTCAAGAGAAATCCATGGCAACCTAGTAAGTTTTGTCTGCTGTCTTATTTGTTCTCTTGAACAGTACAACTGATCTCTTGTTTGTGTTACTTGTTTGCTTATGTTGGTTCTTCCTTTCTTCTGCTTCCTTGTCCTGTGGATTTGGTCCATTTTGATTTCTGGTAAGTTTTCCAATAAGTGTGCATTCAGGCTCTATGCTTTGAGTGAAGAGGATACCCCAGTGACTGGATGTTTTCTGGGATAAGGAGCCTTTCCCTTCTGCGTGGGGTCCAGTCTATCAGTGTAGGTGAACAGTAAGCCAGACTAATTTGCTCTTGAATACAAGTCATTGATTTATCCATTTTTTACTGTGCATGTGGTCCAATTTGCCATCTGTCACGGTGGGTGCAAATTAAGCTGCTAGTCAGTCATCTCAACAAAGTAGAGTCAATGACTAACCTGGCTGTAGATGATAAATGCACATTACAGATATCTATAATAACAAGAGAGATATGTATAGGCCTAATATCAGAAGTTGTGCAGCTCCTTTTGCTTGGAGAAAATGCATGTAACCTCCTGGTTTCGATTGGCAGTTTGTGAGCATCATTTACTGACACAAGTGGGTGAAATGAAGCAGAGTGATACTTGTGTTGCAAAAAGAGTGAATCGTGCTTTTTTTTTTTCTTCATAGCTCCTCTGCTTTAAGTTGCCTGTGTCCTTTTGACCTTTAAGTTGCATTAGAGACCGTCTTCCAGGATTTTTTTTTTTTCCTCGAAAGAAATACAGGGTATAGAATTCCTTGCAAAAATTGGAGATGGTGGAGAAAGTTTTGTTTGCTGCTCTTTAAGTAGTGATTATATGTGGTGAAATTTGTCCCCTTTCTAATTTTGTAGTGCTATGCACTGTATTTAGAGAATCTAGAACATGAAATGACATTTTAAGAAGGGAAACTGAAAGAACTCAAGTTCCTTCTTAAGCTGATAATTCATCACATCCCACTTCAATGGGATAGTTTCTTCTTGGGCATGTGTTCTGAGTTGTGCAGTAGGCATCTCTGAGTGCAGTTATCAAAAAGATTTTAGTTTGATGTGGAATTGATGGGGAGGCCTGCATTCTCTGGAAAACTAGATTAGGTTACATATGGAGCTGAGGCTACCATCAAATTAGAAAGTTCTTTGGTGGCCTTAGTGGGCTCTGCTCCCCAAAGCCATGAAACAGGAAGCCAGGACTCAGGTTCATGGAGTCAAGTGGATGTAGAAGTTTGCTTGATGCTGCTGCTTTGTAGTATGGCTGGTAGGGCTGAAGCTTGCTTTGTATGTATTTTTAAAAATTAACTGTCAAATTATAAACTTTTTTAAAATACCTGCTGCTGCAAGATACTGGCAGTTTGACATCGCTACTTGAACTCTGATAAGGTGAAGAACTGGGTTTTGGGGCTTTTGTTTGGTTGGTGTTCCTCTGTGTGTTTCTCTGTTTTCTTTGTGTTAAGACCACAACTAAGAAACAAGCACATTCAGGTATTTTAGAATGTACCCAAATATGATATAGGCTCTGTTACACTGGCTTGGGAACTGTTCCACTGGAGTGGAACTGTTTACACAGCAACACACAGGCAGCTGTACTGTCTCTATTTGCCCAGCTGTTCTATTGCTGTTCTGAGAAATCTGGGAAAGCATTTATTCATCATGTGTTTAAATTTTGTTTAAACATATTAATTGTCAATCAGCTGATAATATTAGAAGATAAAATTAAGTACTGTGATGATTTTAAGAGTGGGTGAAAAAGGGTAATGTTTGGAATTGTGAGAATACCAGGATGATAAAAATTTGAGTATTGGTACTCAAGGCAAAATTGGCTAGCTTTGATACTAGTGTAATGATACAAGAGTGCAGACTAATCCTTTACTTTGATTTGAAGACAGCTGTAATTTCACACAGGTGTTTGGGGATCTAGCTGCCTTTATTTTTTTCTAATCTTCTCAGGCATTGATTTATTTGAATATATTTTTACTGCACACAGCAATTAATAACGGTGTTGTTTCTATTGCTAGAAGCACTGAACAGTTCAAAGAGAGACTGCTCTTTATTTCCAGCTTTGTCAGATCTCAAAGGCCTGTGTAGTAACTGTTAACGTGATGGTCACTATATGTATAGTATGATGTTACGTTGTTGTGTAAGTATTATCTTGATCTCTCATTATTAAAGGGCAAAACCCCCTCTTTAGCACTATTCCCAGTCTCTCTCATTACGTATGCAGCATTTTCAGGTGAGAAATTTGGGAAAATCGTCTCTTTTTCTTCCTTACAGTATCCTTAAGGACTTCAATGCCTGCAAATGTCAGAGTATTAAGTGTAAAGGAGAACCCCAGCCATCGTCGTACAGCAGGGACCTGTGTGTATCGAACTGGGAGGTTACATACGCTCCTTATCCTGAGAATATCTGTTGGTAAGATTCGTTCTTACATCCATTTATTTATGATAATGTAGGTTTTGAGGAGGAGGAGGAGGAGGGTGAATACACTTGTCTTTAACCCTGAACTAAGACTTTCTGTAGTATTTATTTGGATGTGGCTGATCTGCATCTTTATTTCCGGTATTGGTGTTCTTCACTGACCACAGGGAGACGTCCCAGAAGCTGATGAGAGTTTTACCACCCCAAAGTTCTGGTACCTGTATTTCCTGTTAGCTTAAAAAAAACAACAAAAAAACAGCTCCTTAATGTCTGTGCCTCAGTGTTTCCTTTTATGAGGTTAACACATCTCTACTGTTGAGGTCTGAGAAAAGCAACTGGTGTTAGTGCTGATTCTTCTCCCAGTACATGTATTTTTTTGAGTTCCCACATTATAAGTATAATTTAATCCACTCTGAACTACAGTCTGCCTTTTAACATCTCTTTACTGTGCCAGTAAATTTCCCAGATTTTACCCACCACTTACAGAACACTGTCAGAAAATAGATAAATGCTTTTTGGATTAAACTGTGTTAAGACACTGCCTTCTATTGTGCTTGTAGGCTAAAAATGACTAAATCTTTTCCAATTGCTTTGTAAGTTAGTTAGGTTTGGATCAGGGTGATCCCCTGGTCATTTGACAGTAAATTTGTTGTTACACTTGCACTGCCTGACTAAAACTTCAGGTGAGATACAAACATGCAGAAGTTACTGTATTTCACCTGTATATAACTTAAACCCTTCTATTTTCCTAGTGATTTTAATAGAAAATTACTTTCAGAGTGATGATGCCATTTATTTCTAATAATTGAGATGTTTTCTCTAAAACTACAATTCTGCAGTTGAGAACAAAGTGCAGGATCTCTGACCCTAGAACAAATAGCAGTGATTTTTAGTTGTGTCTTCTGCAGCTGTGTTATTGAGATGTGAATTAAAAATCTCTTACGAGCTGCATTCCAAGCAGGATCAGTTTAATCTGCCTTTTTCATGGAAGGGTTCTTGCATGTATGTGTGCTTCATTTCCTCTTCCTTTCTGCAAGCACTGTCTTGTGTACACAGGAAGTTATCATTGAGACTCAGTGGATTGAAACACAAAGCTTGTCTGAATCTCTCTGAGAGGAGAAGATGGTGGGGTTTTGTTGGGTTTTTTCTTTTTCTTTTCTGCCCTCCCTCTTGAGAAAGAGGAGGTTCAGGGATTTTCCAAAATACCTAAGTTGTCATAACTGGGGATGTTACTGAGCCTCTGTATCCTCATTTTGTCTGTTTTGAATACTTGGCTTTGAATACTTGGCTTTGGCTTGGGTTCAAGTCATTCCAGTCGTTTTGAGAACCATTTCAGGTAACACTTTGGTCTTAAACAGGTGAAGTTCTTATGGTTGCTCTTTTAATATGGCAGGAAGGGATGCAGGGTTTTTAAATAATTTTTAAAACATCACACAGTTTCTTGGGAGGTTCTGCCTCTGTTAGCTGTTGTCTTTGCAGAAATTCTCTTTATCTTCTGTCTCTTTGTGTTCTGACTTTCTTTAATACTTCTGCATTAAACAGTGGAAGTGTTTCACCTGAAACCTTAACTACATTAGACATTGCATTCATGTTATGAAAGACTAAATCTGCTCTTCTGCAAGTGCCACTTACGTTATCATTCAAGAAAAGTTGCACAGATTTCTTAAGTTCTAGTTGCTATTAGAAATAGTGTAGTGCTTTGTTATATAAAATTTGAGACTATGAAAGCTCAATGTAGAAACACACTTGTTACTTGATAGATAGTATGTATATTTTTCAACAGAAAATGCTTATTGTGCTTGTTTTTATGTCCTTTTTATTTTTGCAGGAAAAATCTTTCCGTGCGTGGGCTGAAATGGTGGTTCAGATGGGCTTGCATTAACTTGCTGCTTTTCATTGTGCTGTTTTTTCTTACCACTCCTTCCATAATCATCTCAACCATGGACAAGTTCAATGTCACTAAACCTATTCACTACCTTAATGTGAGTATCACCACATGTTTGATGTAGCTGTTCATCAGACCAGAGTGTTGATGAACCAGTAGGTAGTAAGGCAACGAAACATTGACGAAGCTAAACGCAGTTGGGAGTTCTCAGGGTGGTTTTAAGTAACTGCTGATTAAAAAGCATATGTCCAAAATCAGGTCTGTAGTTCTGTCTTCTTCCTTGATAGTAGGCTGACATAACTTCATCTGAAGCTTTGTCTTATTATAAATGCCGCATTTGTTTGTGGTTAAAAAAAAAAAAGCATTCTAAATTGACACACAATTCTAAACTTCTGTAATCAAAAACCTTTGCCAAAAATGGAATTTCAGCTTCTATTTTGATTTTCGTGATGAGAAGAGGGAAATCAGATTTTAAACTCTGAAGTAAAAGGTCATGGTCATAATTTACTTTTTGTATTCAAAGCAGGATGGGATATATATCTGGCCCTAACTTGACTGCAGCTAAAGTCTGTTGCAAACTGTTGTTAACACTTACCCAACTAGCATAAACCACATAAAAACTACTACTATCATGAAATCTGATTCCCAGTCCTACACTTGTTTTTTGTCTTGTGCACCAGTGCTGAGCACTCACTTGTTTTGTCTGCCTCTGCACATGATTTCAACAGTCTAACCTGCTACAACTTAGAAAAAGTTAAATGTTGCAGCCTCTCTCCTACCACAACTGCATTAAAATGTCTTTATTACTTTATTTTTCCCCCCACTAGAATCCCATCGTCAGTCAGTTTTTCCCAACGCTCCTACTTTGGTCCTTCTCAGCTTTGCTACCAACCATTGTCTATTATTCAACTTTACTGGAGTCCCACTGGACAAAGTAAGCAAGATTTTCCTCTGGTTTGGCCTTATCAGCTGAATTACTAAAACAACTGGTGAAGTGTTTGTCTGTCATGGAGCTCTTAAACCCGTAGATCTTGTAGCAGGCAATGTCGTGTTCTTGTCTCTTTCTAACGTTATAAGCAATACTCTGTAGTTTCAGTAGTTTATAATCAATGCAGTGAGTGTAATCTGACCACACAATTTGCTTATGCTTCCCTCTCTGTCTCTCTTTGTGTTTAATCAGAAAAAAACCCATACAAGCAGGCTCAGGGGGTGTAGCTACAACAGGAGCCAGTAAGTGCTGCTGATCCCATAACTAGCTCATGCTTTGAGAAGGCAGGAGGTGTGGGTTTGGATCCCCTCCAGGCTGAGAACCTCACAGAACCCCAGAATCCCACTTTAACAGAAAGTGTTCCAACTGTTGGCATGCTACTTATAAAAAGGGCTTCCATCTTTTTGTTGTTCTACATGGATGAAATGGTCTGGATGTTACTCTTGGTGCACAGCTTGGTTGCTGTTGGATATTCTGAGCAGGCCTATGGGACCAAAGCCCAGCAGATGTCTTGACACAACTTTTTCAGATGTGACTAGTGCACTCCAAGCACAATGACGTGCTGTGAATTTGGAGAACTCACCACACCTTGATTTAGCACAGCAGATTTCAACCCCAGTTCACAGTCATGTAAAAGCAGAACACTGAATCCCAGCTTCACTCAATTTTTTCCCATACTGTCTGCAGCCATGTTTGGCTTTACATCTTAAGGTCAGGTTTTTTGACTTAATTTTTAGTACCATCCCCTTGTAAGACATCATGTTTAGAACCTACTGGTTGTTCATCAAAGCTGTATGCTTTTTTTTTTTTGAGGGGGGGTGGGGAGGGGCAGGGGGAAGGCAGGGTAATTGCACAAGGTACATGAACTTTGAACCCTTCTCAGTCCATTGAAATAATTTTCTAAAGCCACTGATGATGACATCTGATTTCAAGCCTCAGTATAGTTACACTGATACACCCCACAGTGCCCAAGGGTTACATGATCCTATGATAAAACCTCTGTGATTTTAATGCTCTATGAGATGCCACCTTTAACAGTCTGAATTGCAGCAATCGCTGCACTTTTCTGGCAGTGGTGTGTCACTAGATAGATGTTCCTCCTACTGCAGTAGGGGCGTAGTGTTAGTAGGGTCCTCTTGTTCCCAAAGACTTGACAATTGGCAAGGACGGTCAAGTAGCTTGTTTAAGTGTCTGGTTTCTTGGCAGTGATGCCCTTTCACAAACTGCTTAATCCTTCGTTGTTTGTTTACAAGCTGTTGTGAGATGTGAGTATCAGTAGATGAGAGACCAGCTGTGATTGTCACACATCCCCTTGCTGGCGGTGCAGACCTGTAGTGGTGCCAACCCAGAGTGTGGGTTCAGAAATGTTTTCTTTGCCCAAGACGATGCTGAGAGCTTGGTTGGTCTAACTTATGAATATCTCAAAGGTGTTTGTTTTGTGAGTATCTTGTAGCAATGTGACATGGTAGGGAAACTGGAAGTCTGGCGGGTGCTGACATTTTCTGGGCAAGATCCTCCATGTGTAGAAGTCTGTCTCTTTTTATTTTTCTTTTTTTCTTTTTTTTTTTTTAGTATGAGTTTCTTACTCAGTGACTTTTTGTGTTGGTAGATCTGCAGAGAACAGAATAATGATGCATAAAGTCTACATATTTTTGATCTTCATGGTATTGATTCTGCCCTCCCTTGGTCTGACCAGGTAAAGAATCATAGTTGGACAGAGTAATGTTTGGGTATTTTTTTCATGTGAAACATCCTACTTCTGTTTCCTAGTTGCTAACTGAGGTATAGCTGATTGTACTCCCACTCCCTCTGGTGTGCATGGTCATTTTGTCATTGCCCATTAGATGTCAGTGTTCATCTTTCATTCATCTGACCTCATGGTCCTTGAAGTTTCAGAAGGCTGACTTTTAGCAAAAAAACTTAAGACCTTGTTAAGGTCAATGACTAACTGAAAGTTGCCCATGCTCACCATCATAGCTGAGAAGCCAGTTTCCTGACTATGCCTTATGCTTCAGTTATAGTTATCCTTTTCTTTGCACCTTTACAGTATTGGGCAGTTTTCCTGGCTAACCAGGTAGCATGTGTTTGTCCTACCTATACAATAACTGCTAAAAATTATTCATTAAAACTTCAGCACAAAGTAGACATTTGTTTTCTTTGATCCTGTACCTTTTCCCCCATTTCTGGCTATCAGTAGCTGGGATAAAGCTAAAGTAGTGTTCAGATCACTTCATTAAATTCTCTATGCGCTGTCCTGATCTAACTACTTAGAGGAGCAAGTATGTGTGCATGCATTACACAGTACTGAGCTGTTGAAGTCTGAATTACATCAATCATCTTTCTTTCAGCCTTGATTTTTTTTTCCGTTGGCTGTTTGACAGAGAATCGTCTGATTCTGCAGTTAGACTGGAGTAAGTACTGGCCACCCTTTGCTAAAGGAATACTTGGGACTTGGGGTATTTTGCTGTTGACTAACCCTGGTTAGTGTTTATTAAAATTGGCTCAGGGATGGTAACCTCTTGGATTGTGGAGATCATCTGAATAAGGGGAGGATGCAAATGCTTTTGCTCTGAAGAAATCCATACCTTTTATTTTTTTACCTGCTACCTAATCTATCCAAGCATTTGGTAGTTATTTTCCCCAAACCTCATGGATTTTGTAGAAGACAAGCATGGTGTGATGCAGGTGATGGGGGACTAGAACACGTACTGAGGACTGTTGCATATCATGGACTAGGCACCTTCTTAAGGATTACAGGAGACCATATAGCTGTGGCAGTTCTCTGTCTAAAATCCATTGACTCTTGATTTTAAGAAACATGAACTTTTTTATGCCAGCGTTGCAAACTCGCAACTACTGGTTATTATAAGCTCTCATGACTGTGTCTGAAAGGCAAGAATATAATGCAATTATTAGGACATAGTTAGGTTTCCAAATGCTGTTAAATCATTAACAGGATGACAATTATTCACTAAGCTAGGAGAGACAATTATTCTATTGCAGTCTTACTTTGTTTCGTGTGGCTCTTGCAGACATCAAATGATGCTTTTGTCACCCATCAGACTGCTGTATCTTTTCATGAACAGTTCATTCCTCATCCAAACTGCAACTCAGCCAGGTTCCTGCTGCACACTACACTCACTGCATTTATAGCTATGTAGTACTCTCAGTAAGGTAATCAGAAGTCTTCTAGCCACTAAGAGTGTCCTATGCTTATGGTAAGAGATTTCCCAAGGCTATAGGAATCCATGATATATATGCTGTATCTGCTTGCCTGCTTTTCAGTCAGTGTCCGATGTCTTTCCTTGCAGATGTGTCTTTCTGCCTGACCAGGGAGCCTTCTTTGTGAACTATGTGATTGCCTCTGCTTTCATTGGCAATGGGATGGAGCTGCTGCGCCTGCCTGGCCTCATACTTTACACCATACGCATGATAATGGCCAAGTCCACAGCAGAAAGGAAAAATATTAAACAGGTATTAGAGCCCCTCCTTAGCAAAAGGCAATTCAATCATTAATCTTTATCAGAAACAGTAGGAGCCCCCATCCTTCATACCACTATTATCTCCTATCTTTTTTGGACTGTTTCACTCATCCATGAAAGTCTCATGTTCCCTTCATTTGCAACACAAATAATGGGGAGTGAGTTATTCCAGTCAGAGATGGTCAAAATCAAAACCCAAGCTCTGAACTTCAGGTATTATTGTCTTTGTAGCTCCAAGTTAGAGTTTTATGATTTTGATTTTAGAGGATAATTTGAATTTTATCTTAGTCTGAATTGCAGGTATTTTTAAATTACTGACTGTCTGTAGTTAGCTGCTTCTGTCAGCCCTCAGGTGTGTACAACTTACTTTACATTTGGCTAGGTGTATGTTCAGATTATACTTGCTGCCTGTATTCCATTTTAAGGTGGACTTTCGTTTCCAGATGGTGTGTTGTCTTGCAGCCTGTAATTCTAGGTTTTGCAATGGGAACTTAAGCCTCTATACAGCTGCCCTTGTTCTTTTTCTTTTCTTTCATTTTTTATGGGTGGGTTCCAATTGTAAAAGATTATTTGAAATATTCACTTCTGATAACTGTTGTATATAACCCCTTGCTCTGGTTGGTTGACGTGATTTACATTGTTTTCTTCATCCCAAGAGGAAAAAGTGGAACACTGACCATTTCAAAGCTTTCCTTACTGGGAAGGCCAACACAAGGAGCAGTAGAGGTTCAGTGGAATCTGTGGTGAGATGAAAGTTCGCAATTTGGCACAATTATTTTCTACCTTGTGGTTTCGAAGCAAGCAGTTGCTTCTTGTAGGTGAAAACAGATCCCCTGAGGAATTACTTTAAGGCTGTGAAAGCAGCAGCATATTTTCTGTAAGTACAGATGCTTACAACACATAATACTTCATCTCTCTCTAATTACGTCACTTATACTTCTTAGGGGAATAACTGATTTCATAGGGCAAGAATAAGAGAAGGTTAATTGTTGCTTATGGGAATCTATTCTTGGCTCCTGACACATTGTTGATAGATGACATGAGTGTTTTGGGTGTTCTGTTTTTATTCCTAGCAACAAGCATTTGAATACGAGTTTGGAGCGATGTATGCCTGGATGCTGTGTGTGTTCACTGTCATCATGGCGTACAGCATTACGTGTCCCATCATTGTCCCGTTTGGTGAGTCTTCTCATGAGCCATGGGCACTGTGTCACCGAGATGGGGGCATGTGGGAGGTTTGGAAGGCCCAGCTCTGCATTCTTAGGCCAGTTTCCTTCCCTTCTTGTGGAAGAATATGGTAGAAAGTGACTGACCTAGCTCTTGTACTGCCCTTCAAAGTCAAAAGTACATTTATTAGATGCTTATTTTATTTTTCAAGTTTGTCTGTATTAGCTCTGGTGGTTGTTTTTAAGAATTAAGTGTGGGACTTTAGGTGGGTTTGGGTTTAAGGGGATTATTTTATCTCTGGGTTCTTGAGGTCTGGGAGAAGTAAATTGTGAAGGGTGCCTAACCTGAAGACAAGCTTGACTTGAGACGTTCTGATTCCCAAATGCTTTAGGTATGTTTGAAATAACTTTTGTCCTAAAGTTTGATTTATGGGAAATGAGGCACAAAATAAGTGTGTCAATCCAGTAGCAAGAGGCTGGAAAGCTTCCTGTCCTTTTCACTCCTGCAGCTCTTCTGCATTGCAAACCATTTTTCTAAAAATCCACATCCTGAATAAAAAGGGGTTGTGGTGGTCACTGTGCCATGGACAGCTGTATGCTCTGCGGCCCCGGCCCCAGGGGTATGACCGAAGGATGTGCTGGCTGTTTTGCTATGACATGGACTTGGTGTACACCATAACCACCCTTTGATGGAAGAAGGAGATGCTGTGTGCTCTGGTAGATTTGCTGGCCCAGAAAAGCAGTTAACTTGGAATTTGGGGCCTGTGGGTAGAGCACAGCTGCCTTGTGGTGAGCTGGAGCTGTACAGGACCGTGAGAAGGTCTCCAGATCCGAGTCACGAACCTCCTTTTTCTAGGCAGTTTCTCTTATTCAGTTGTTTGTCTTTGTCCCATGAACAAAATTCAGCACTTCTGCCTTAAGTTTGGCTTTGACAACTTCCTTAATCCTGCACTAGCCATTAAATCCTATATGGGGTCAAGAACCTCAACAGTTTGTCTAGAACTTGTGGACAGCTGTCCATCTGTAGTGACTGTGACATGATCTGTGTCTTCAATTTATTTCATCTTTTCTTCACAGAGATTCTGCTCTGTTATAATAATCATGTACAAAGAATCATTTCAGCAGCTACAGATATTTCCATTCTGGAAACCTGTTTATCAGTCATAAATAGTACTAAATGATTTTATATAGTTGGTAATTTCCTTTTCTAGTCCAAAATTTTAGAGAGCTAGATGCAATATAATTAGCTAAATCAGATATTGTTCATAACTGGTTTTAAACAACAACGTTATTATTGGGAGAATGTGGCCAATTTGTTGTAACAATGTATTTGATATTTATTTATATTTCACTTTGTAAATATCTGAACTTGCTACCACATACCAGAGCTGTGACAACTCGCAGCTGTCATGGCAGTGACTGACTTGAAATACAGTTATGAGGTTCCTCAACCCTCCCAGGCTGAGGGGGAAATGTTAAGCTGCTGTTAGACCTTTCTTCTCTACCAACTTGGTGGTAGAGGAGTTACTGAGTCTTTCCTACTGGCTTGGCCTCATGTGCTAGCACTGGAAGCTCTGGGTTCTGTCTGGGAACACAAGTGGTGCCACAGAGAAGTGTGTGGGAAGGCCCTGGGAATCTTGGGTCAGGGATTCAATAACCTTAGGAGGAGGCTGCTGTCATACAGCTGTACCCCCTTCAAACTTGGGCTGTATCCACCATCGGTACCCAGATTTTTCCAACACTTGGTGACTGCAGTCATTAGATTCCTCGTGGATTTGCTGCCTTTTATCAAGTCCTCAACAACCTTTCCTTTGTTCCTTGCAGGTTTAATATACATACTCCTGAAGCACATGGTTGACCGTTACAACCTTTACTATGCATACCTCCCTGCCAAGCTGGAGAAGAAGATGCACTTTGCCGCTGTGAACCAGGCCCTTGCAGCTCCAATCCTCTGCCTTTTCTGGCTCTATTTCTTCTCGTTTTTGCGGCTGGGTAAGTATTACCCTTTCCCATTCTACCGCTCTTGCCAACTTACTGAAGCCATGTGTGAGGCTGCACAGGCTTTGTAGGCTTTTCCTTTTGTTTCTATAAATGGGAAGTCACTTATAAATCATACAACACTTTCTTGCGTAAGATGCTACTCTGATGGAGATGACTGATAAGTTAACTTGAAGCTGTTAGCACAGAACTTCATATTCCTTCATTTTACAGGTCATATTTTCCCTAAATCTGTAGAGCTTAAATTGGCCAGTTGGGCTATGGAGTGCCAGGCAGTAAAAATCATTAAATAAACCAAAAATCTGTTCAGAATTATCTCTTTCTAGTAAGATGGTCTCTGGATTCACTACCTGAATTTGTGTAGTTGGTGTATAAGTTCAATTTGCCTGGGTAAATTGGCAGCTGCCTCTGTCATACAGCTGCCATTTAGAAAGAATTGTCAAGAACATTGGCTAATGCTATTGAAAGCTGCATTCTATGTGTTCTGTCAAACTTTACATGGAAGATTGCAGTGAGATGGTGACTCTCCTCCACATATTGTACTTCAAAACATTGTGTTTTGCAAGCAATTTATTATTAAAATAGGGACCTTCTGTATTTTGCAAATATTTGGCATTGATAGTGTTGGCTGTGGTATACTAACAGCTTTGACATCAAAAAAGGTAGACGATAGCTTATGGCTTTTTATCCATGATACAGAAGGAAGCATTTGGCATGAAATGGGGATGCTGGTGATGCTGGAAGGGGTTGAGCTTCCCGTCTTGGGAAGGAGGCCCTTGGTATCTAACTGTATTTTGCCCCTTTCTCTGCTTTCACAGCACTGGTGACAGATCTTCACGCTTGCATTGTGTTTTTGCAGCACACCAGTAGTTAAAAAGATTGCAGCAGGCGGTCGTTTAACTTCAGAGATTGCTCCCTGTGGATGTAAGAGGCACTCGGAGCTACTGCTTCAGGCTGTCCTCAGGTTTGAGCAGATGTCCCATCATTACTTGTATGTTTGAGAGCTTTGTTTTCTCCCTCTTTTTGGGAGGTGTCTTTGCAGCCAGGAAGACAACAAATCTATGTCAACAGCAGAATTTCTAGAGCATGCATTAGAACAATCATCTTCAAACATGCAGCAATTGATGCGCCTTCATAATTGGTACAAAGAAAATCCTGGTATAGCAAAAATTAAATCTTTATAATGATGTTTTATCATTCTGCATCCATGGTAAAACCATCATTTGTCATGGAGCCTAGTAATGGAAAACACAGACCAGGTGACCATGTTTGGCTTGGTCAGTATGGAGGATCCTGTTTCCAGGATGTTGCTTAGTCCCTTGTCAGTGCATAGCGCAGTCTAGCCAAGCAGTACGAGTCTGAGAGGGAGGAACTCGAGACCTTGATTTAATTGCCATTGATTTCACTGCTGCTTCTCATGCCAAAGAGAAGGAAGGAGGGGGAAGAGCGTCCCACTTCCTTATCTGCAAAATAAATCAGTTTGTGGTGTTTAAAGCTTGATTGCTTAGACATCTTATATAGTATATATTGTATACTGCATTGTGAACAGTATAGTTTGTCTGGTATGGATATTTCAGTCTGGTTGCAGAGCAGTGATGAGACTCTGTTTCCTCACTCCTTACAGTAAGTTAAGGCTGCAAGGACTTCAAGTTCTCCGTCAGGGTGAAGTATTGGTTGACTGCATACAGAAGGTGATAGGTTGTACTGGTGTCATCCATCTCCTCCTTAGTTGTTGTTTTCTTCCTGAGCTCTCATGCCACATATCCATTGTACACCAAAGGCACCACATCTGGGCAATGATGCTATCTGTGCTTCATCCCCTATCTCCTGAGGTAGTCACTGAAGTCCCATGTTCTCTAGAGCTGCTGTCAGGGAGGAGTGCTGAGGATACAGGGCAGGGAAAACTGATCATGGGAGATTTTTCTTCCTTGACCTTTGCTGTTTGCTGTGGTTCACACCATACATAGGTTTTGGTGTAGATATGCCTTACCAGCTGCCAAATACTGATAAAACCTACACTTAGAAAACCAGGTAAACCTTCTAAAGGACATTCCAGAATACCCATAGGGACATTTTTTTCACTTCCCTTTTTGATTTAGACAGTGACATGTTTGTGGTCTGGGTGGAATTTATGTGTGCGGGGGGGCTGTTTGGTTGTGGGTAGGTTTAGTATGGTGCTGTTGCTGTTTGTTTTTTGTTTTCTTTTTCCCCTGATGAGCAGGTCTGCACAGGGCTTGTATAATCTGCTAAAAAATAGAACTTGTCTGTTCGGTGCAACTGCATATGCTGGGGTTACCACAAAAGTATGTGAGGATTGCTGTTGCCTCTTTTGCCTCTTTAGCTTGGAAACAGCTAGTTTTTATTTTGTTGTTTGGGTTTTGGTTTTTGGTTGGTTTTTTTCCTAATATCTTATTGTGGTGTTTTGACCCTGGCTAGAGGCCAAATGCCTACCAAGCCACTCGCTCACTCCCTCCCTCTTTTCAGTCGAAAAGGGGAGAAAATATATGTCGGGAGGCTTAGGACTTGAGATAAGGGCAGAGGGATCCCTCTCCAATTTGTGCAATGGGCAAAACAGACTCAGCACAGAATAAAAGAAAAAAAAAAGTGATTTATTACTACTACAACTACACACCCAGTGAACCACAGTCAGGTAATAAGAAGCTCAGCCAGGTCTTAAAGCACGTTCCCCCCACCCCTCCCCTTCTTAGCAAACTTAAAATTCGTAACGATTTTACTCCCTTCTTCCTCCCCACAACATGGCATGGGGAGGGGCAGGGAATGGGGAGTGGGGTTCCGGCGGATCCTCACAAGCTGCTTTCCTTCCCCAGATCTTAACACTTCTGCTTCCCCACCACCACCCCTTGCCTCTTTGCACACTCGACTTTAATCATACATTCGCTCCCTTCTTCCCTCCCATCACAGCACAGGGAGGGGCAGAGACTGGGGAATGGGGGTTTTTCAGTCTGTTCCTCCCAAGTTGTCTTCTGTCTCAGCTGGGGGGGGCATTCCACACACACACTTCCCCTGCGGCACCGTGGGGTTCCACCTATGCAATGGTTGTATCCGCGAACTTCTGCAGCATGAGTCCTCTCTACTGGGGAGTCATCTCACCACAGGCCTCTCAGCAGGACCCCCTTCCGTAAGTGCTGACCTTCTGGCCCAGACTTCCCTGGCCTGGCTCCCCACAAAGTCACAAGTCCCCCCACAAACCTGGTGAGGTGTGGATCAATCTCTTCACAGGCCATAGATGTGTCTTCTCCCTGTCCTCATCCATGGGCTGTGAGGGGACACCTGCTCCACCATGGTCTTCAACACAAGCTGCAGGGGAATCTCTCTTTCTGCATTCTTTTCCACCACCGCCCCCCAACCCGGCCCAGTCTCCTTCGGGCCTGGCCTTGGTGTCCGCGCAGCTTGTTACGTCTTCTCACTCCCTTCCCTGGTGGCAAAACGCAGCTGCCTGCAGTTTTTTTCTCCTGTATGTGATTCACAGAGGCGCTGTGACCAGTGCCGATTGGCTGGGCCCTGGTCAGCAGCAGCTTTGGCCTTGAATTGGCTGGTGTTTACTGTCTGGGGCTTGCAGCGAGCTGTAGCTGCTGCTTGCAAAAGCCATCTCAGCAGCACAGCTACACAAAACTGCAATGCTTATTCCAGTCATCTTTGCTGCAAAGTTAGATTAATTTCTTCAGAATATTTCCCCAATGGTCCTGAATAATAAGTCATCACTGTAAGCGTATTTTTTCCATATTAGAGGCTACTACCATGTCCTACTACTGTAGTATTCCCTCCCTTCTCTCCAAAGAAAAACATACCTTTCAGCTTAGTTTAGGTTTACTCAGACTCTTTTCATGTTCCTTTTCCTTGGATTACTCCCAGTTCTGTCCATATTTTATTGTGGTGCCCGACACAGACAAAGCTGCTCATGCTGAAGGATACTTGCTGCTTCATTTTCTTCCCACGGCTTGTTATAGCATCACACTATTACAAGCTGGAGAGCAATCAGTAGTTAGCTGTGCTCTACAGCGCTACAGTCATTATCGTATCTACATTTCATTTTGTCCATGCAAAATATTTACAGCTTTCTACATACAATTTCATCTGAGTTGGGTTTGTTTTGGTCTTTGAAAGAGGGTGGGGCTTTCTATCAAAGTAATTTTTTTCTATTTTTTTTTCCCCTCTGTTTTTGGGTTGTTTGCAGGACATCTAGTTTGGTGCTATTACCATATCCAATAAATGGACTCTGTGACACTTCACAAATCATTAATGAAGATATCTTAGGAGTGGGTTCTGAACAGATGAATGAGGGAGGAAGAGAAGAATTGCTCTGGCTTGCTTATCATTCAAGTATTGCAGCTGCCTTTCTTGGCCTTTAAGGAAGCTGGGTAACCAGCTGGCTCAGCAGTTTAATCAGCACATGAGCTTTGTGCATAACAAGGTTCTCCTGTTCGTGGCTGGATGTTGCATGCCCAGTCCTCTAAGGAAAAGTAATCCATGAGGCTTCTGA
The DNA here is from genome assembly GCF_964237585.1 of Gallinula chloropus. Classification (NCBI taxonomy): domain Eukaryota; kingdom Metazoa; phylum Chordata; class Aves; order Gruiformes; family Rallidae; genus Gallinula; species Gallinula chloropus. The sequence continues at coordinate 72,064,730 of NC_140087.1, forward strand.
AAATGGTGAAGAAAAAGGCTTGGTTGGTTTTCTTTTTTCTGCTATGTATGCTTATATTGTGTTCTCTGGATATTATTTTTCTAGGCTTTAAAGCACCTACAACCATGTTTACCTTCCTAGTTGTCAACATCACAATTGTTATTTGCCTGGCTTATACCTGTTTCGGCTGTTTCAAGTACCTGAGCCCGCTGAATTACAAGGTAAGTGACGGATACCGAACACCTTTCAGCACATGCCCCTGTGCTTGAGGTAGCACCAGCTATTGCTGCTGAGCTGTCTGTGACCTCAGGCCACAAAGGTGCATTCCAGTCAATGGCTAAAGAGGGTTGGTGGTGGAGACCGGCTGGTTGGCACAGTGGGAAGTCTGTCAGTGCTGGCAGGAAAGAGCAGTGTGGAAGAAGTATGCGAGAGGATTGGAGGAGAGAGCACCAGCACTGCACAGGGACCTCTCTATGTAGGCTTTTGGGCGCCGATGAGCTCTGTGTGTCGTTTTGACTTAGCAATTTGATGTAATCTCTCTCCCTTTCCCCATTACTGGTTACAGATAGAAGATACGCAAGGTGAAAGAGGAAATGACACAGATGCACCAACCATCCCAACACCTTCTGTAAGAAGTTAAGCGTTACTAATATTCTCTGCATTTCCTAGCAAAGCTTAATTTCCCACCCTGCTTGCCAAAGAGCTTGTGTAGGACATATTAGTCTGAATGGACTGTGGGACTTCTCTATGTGTGTGGGACCAGAGAGTTCTGCAGCTGGGCTCCTTGACTGTTCCCAAGTGGTGTTCCAGAAGTTCCTTCGGCTGATGTTTTAGTAGTTGAGACACGCTACGTCCAGCAGCTCTGTACACTGTGTTCTGGGCCTTACACCAGACAAATCCTAACATCTGGACACCTGCCAAATGCAGTCTGGTTGCCACTGCTTTGTGACTTTGAAAGCTGTGACATGTGTAGCAGGTCTTACCTGCAATGTCCCTAAAAAGGATGTAGGGCTGAGGTAGAAATAGAGGTCTTTGCACCACAGTCTGCAAGTACAGGTGAGTGCTGCACCAGGAAGCCTGTTAGGGTGCCAAAGACCTTAGGTGTTAAGGTGAAGAATGGAAAATGGATGAAAAGAAGAGTGGCAAGGGGAAAAAATATCCCAGGTGAATTCTACCGTTATACTTGGAGAGACTAGTAAAACCCTTAACACTTGTGATTTCAGATGTACGTCCCCCAAGTTTTGCATCCTCATTCTACAGAAAGGATGATGCTTGCCCATAAGGAGCAGCAGTCATATGGCACCATGGACAACACTACTTCACACGCAGAAGAAACCAAAAGCTATTCTGCTGGACCTGCAGTTATTGAGCAGGCATCGAGAGGTTTGCTTTGAATGCCAAGGACTAACACAAGGTGGAGCACTTGGTCCAGGTTTAGAACTAATTCCCCCCCCTCTCCCCACCTACTAAGTATTCAGTTTTATTTACGTATTCCTACGGAAGAGGCACAGAAATAATACATTGTGTGGTCTGCAGCTGTGCTCGCAGATTAAAAAGCAGATGCCGTGGGATTGATAGTTTTCCAGGCTGTCCACACACGTTGTGAAGCAAACATGTTGAACAGAGATGCTGGTTCTCAGGGACTTCACTTACGCTATCTCATCACTTGCCTTATGAAGATAACTTATGCTGCGTGTAGATAACTGGTCACCAAAGCAAATGCAGCTGTTCATTTGTTCAAAATAATTCCTGCTTTAAGAAAAAATAAAAAAGAAAAAACAACCCAAAACTTTAGTATTTATAAACCTCTTGGGATGTGTTAAATCCTGAGGCAGTGTCACTTTTTGGATGAACATGCTGTGGCATGTGTGGGCACTGAGGATGGTGTGTGGGAGTCTCTCCTCTCGTCACCCGCAGTAGTCAGACCATGTTACTCTTTTCCTTAAGAGATGAGGGAGTTACTGTGCACTTGGGTACTAAAAGTACCAAAGCAAAAAGATGGGTGTAAAGAAGGGAATGATTTACCTGTTTTTATGTAGTTTTGGAGGGTATTTTGGTTCTTAGGTTCTGTTCACTATTTTTATGGGCCTTCCACAATGAAAGTTCACCTGCCAACAATAAAGGATGTAAATGTTTTATCTTTCTTTTAATCTTGGGTCAAAAAATGACAGATGACTGGGTTTTCTCTATAGTGCCAATTATGAGCTGTAAAATACCAAGTTTTTAAATTATGTAGTAGGTACCTATTTATTCCAAAGTACATTGTGTCAAAGTGTAACTAATGATCACAGAGCAATAAAGCACTGAGTTCGGAGACATTTCGGGCCGTCTTGGTTTTGTGTGTGTGTGTGTACCGAAATAGTTCTTCTGCTAGTTGCCTCATGGCATGATCAGTGTCATGATCTGTTCATAACTGCACTGTCACGAGGCTTAGAATGACAGGATGTCCCAAGAGAGATTTGAATACTTCTAAATTTCTCTAAGGGCATGAATCTTGATGACCTTGGGGTAGGAGAAGGTTTTGGCCCTCACAAGACCTCTGTTTGCCTGATCACTGTTAAACTGTTAGTTCTTGAACTTGACCTTTTCTAGCATGTCTGTGAAACAGCAACATCTTGAGATTGGAGAGGAATTCGTGCCATGAATAAGCGTGTGCAGATGTTTAGTGTCTTGCAGGACTGCCTCCAGCTTACCAAGGCCAGTGTTCTTGACAGAAGATGAGCAGGAGACGTGCCCTGCTGCAAGAAGGACCCTGCAGAGCTCTGATAACCCTGATGACAAACCCATCCTGTTAGTGGAAGGTGCACGTGACTACACCTGGTTCTTAAAAAGGCAAGTGAGGACGTGTGTAGAGTGGTGGCAGCTGGGTGGGGTGGGGGTGTGTGGATTTGTGTCAGGTGTCTCTACACTCTCCTGTCACTGTTGCAGTTCAGCTGGGGGGCTGCATGTGTGTGAGGGAGTGTTTTGATTTTGGCAATCATGGTAGTACTGGATCTGGCACGTACGCTGAATACTGTGGGGCTCTTCAGAGATCTTGGTATTGCTAGAGGTGACGTGTACCCGGGGTACAGGCTGCCATTTAAGGTTGATATTCAAACCAAGGCCAAGAAAACCAACAGACTCTGTGTCTCTCACCCATCTCTGAGTCTCTCATACAGGTGTGAGGACGGGACAAAGAGACAGATCCTGTTTTAGCAATTAGATCAGAAGTCTGTGATTGTTCTAACTCATTTCTAGCCGCAGTACCTCATCTCCTACGGGTGTCTGCAGAAGCAATAGACAGTTAGTGTACACTAATTGGGGAATCAAATAGTTAAGCTGCCTCACTTGGCCTGTTTATAGTGCTGGTGCTGTGGGATTTTTATGTTCTGTGGTATATCTTACTACTTGAACAAGTGACTTCTGGTATTCACTGTGAGGTTCTGTATGTCGTATCGATATGTTATCAATACAGGTTAGAAGATGACATGCTGGAAGGCAGCCCTGACGAAAAGGACTTAGGGTACTAGTGGATAAAAAGCTGGACATGAGCCACCAATGTACATCTGCAGCCCAGGAGGCCAACCACATCCTGGGCTGCATCAACAGAAGCGTGGCCAGCAGATCGAGAGAGATGATTCTGCCCCTCTGCTCCAGTGACGCCTCACCTGGAATACTGCATCCAGCTTTGGGCCCCCAGCACAAGGACATAGACCTGTTGGAGCACATCCAGAGGAGGGCCGCAAAAATGATCAGAGGGCTGGAGCACCTACCCTATGAAGACAAGCTGAGAGAGTTGGGGTTGTTCAGCCTGGAGAAGAGAAGGCACCAGGGGGAACCTTATAGCGGCCTTCCAGTACATGAAAGGTGCCTGTAAGAAAGCTGGGGGAGAACTGTTCATGAGGGCATGTAGCAACAGGACAAGGGTTAATGGTTTTAAACTAGAAAAGGGGAGACGTAAGTTGGATGTTAGAAATTCTTCAGTATGAGGGTGGCAGATCACTGGCACAGGTTGCCCAGAAGAGGTAGTGGAGGCCCCGTCCCTGGAGACAGTCAAGGTCAGGCTTGATGGAGATCTGAGCAACCTGACCTAGTGAAGATGTTCCTGCTTACTGCAGGGTGGTTGGACTAGATGACCTCTAAAGGTACCTTCCAACCCAATACATTCTGCAATTCTAAATCAAGGAGTAAATCTCTTTCAGTGATTGGATTTCTTTTTTGTGCTTGGAAGGCTGCTGAACCTTGGTAATGAAGCTGAACCTGTGCCAGCCACAAGGAGTACAGACAGGACCAGATCTCCTCTGAACTCAAATAAACTCGCTTCTGGCCATGCTAACACGCTGCTTATACGGAATATGGAAAACCTACTAGGTAGTGGGAAGTTGTATCTCATTAAAGAGCCATGGCTGGCTCTTTGAGGAGCCAGTTTGTGTGTCTGATGGGGATACCACCTGCCTGCTTCACTTACGTAGCGTTCTTGTTTGCCACTGTGCTCTGTTGCAGTTAAACTCATGGAAACGTCTGTGGTATTAAGACACCTGCTAGTTTGAGTAAAGGCTGTGACCACCTATTAGTAAATCACCACAAGGCCTCCATGTACAAGAACACAATGACTGTTTTATCAGCTTTGTGATGCCGTGCTTGCTTCCCTAGTATCTTCTGGATCTCTCTCTGAGACCTGGAAGTAACTTGGAAAATGTGCTGGCTCTAATTCCTTCTTTCATGCTGGTGGGTATCTCTAAGAGGATAAAATTAGATCAGCAAGAGAAACTCCTTGCATTCCTTACTGAACCTTAGAGAAAAGCTGAGGGATGGAAGCCTCAACAAATGTGGATATTGGCTACACTGTACTCGAAATTCATATTTAAAGCCATTGCACATTCTTTGCTGTTCTTTTTATAACTCTTTTGGCAGGAAGCCTAAGCAAATGGCCCAGCTGGAGTTACTGATTGTGGCTCCCAGAAGCCGTATTTGCTGGGATGCAGCGCCTGCTGCTCGCCTCGCATTGCTGGGTTAGAACAACTCTCCACCACCTCCCCCTCTAAGTCCTTCCTTGCGTTCCAGCAGCTGCCACCAGCAGTGCTTCCCTGGAACGAGTCCTGGGCAAGTCTCACTCAAGCATCAGTAAGCCCTACAGCGTGGTCTGCAATGGGATGCTCTGTGACACAGCTGAGGAGCAACCTCAGAAGAGTTGGGGTTCATTTGGCACTGTACGATTCAGTACGCTTCTGCAAAGACATCACTATGGGCTGCTTTCTTCTGTGCTGAAGAAAATGCTGCCTGGTATGCTGAGACTCAAAGAAACCAAACCACTTGGCTTGTGTCCATAACCCTAGCTCTGTGCTGGTTCAACTTTACTCCATATATATGTCCAGTGTGGTTCACCTCCTGGCCCCTCACAGCACATCCTCGACACCCAAATGACGATGTCATTTCTCATTTGCATTAGGTACACGTGCCCATGGCTTGTCTTTCTCTGGGCATTTCCTGTGCCCTGAGCCAAAAGCAGATCTCTGTGCTGGGTAAGTTTTCACATGCTTCCATGTAGAACTAGATCATGTACGTTTTGTCTCTTTACAGAAATCCAGTCTGCAGCTCTCCTTACCACCAGATGCTAGCAGCACAAATGGAAGCTGTCTCCTGTATACTCTGCAGATAGCGCATTAACTAGAGTTTGGAAACCTTTCACTTCTGTGCTTTCTGAGAAGGTGGACTTGTCCTAGGAGTAGCAGACAACAGTTTCATCCTGACTCTTAGCAGAAGTGAGGTGAGAGGCACAGAAAGATTTGGGAAGGAGGGTTATTTTTCTGCCACTAACACAAACCCAAGTCCATCAAGCACAAAGAAAGGGCACATTTTAATGTCTCTAAACCGTGACAATACAAGGAAACACAAAGTTTTAATTCCAAGGCTGTAACTTCAAAGAGCACATGTGTCTTCTCTTAAAGTGGTCTTGCAAATTCCTTCTCTGTTCAACCTAGACAAGACTTCTCAGATGATTCAGTTTGTCACCTGTCTCTAACAGCTGCAAATGCCTGTTTCAGATATTTTGGAGGTACAGAATTTGTTCTTTCTTTTTGTGGACAGCTGTCTGACAGATCACAACAGAAGGGAAATGACCCAAAGCAGAGACACTGACGACTGAGTCATTATTACAGAACATTCTTCCTTTAATTTTTTGGGTTAAGCCCCGGCTCTCACTTTGCATTTGACACCCTGTTGGCTAGGCTGTAGCATCTCAGCTACAAGTGTAACTCCCCAGTGCTTGTGCTCCAACACACAGCTCCTGGGTTATCTTCACTTGTATCATCAGCACAGTCTGTAAGCATTGGTTATCTGGAGAGAATGTGTACCAAGATGAGCTGTCTTTCTGTTGCATGTACCATAATTAGCTTCTAATTCTTTGATTAATATGGACCCATGAATTAACTGGTGTACAGAAAGCTCACTGTTTCTCCCTACTTGGTGTGGTTCTGCCATGAATCTCTTCCAACCAGGAGCCTGCTGTCTCCATCACAGGGTGACTCTGGACTTCTGGGTGAAAGCACACAGTTGCTTTCCTGAAGGAGGATTTGCTCCCTTCCTGGGTAAGCTCTGGTGGAACACGTATCTCGTGATTGAAAGTCCCACCTCAAGACTGACTTTTATGACTAGTGGAAAGTAATATTCTGTGGTAGTAAGAATCTGATTAACTTAAGCTAAGTAAGATTTCCAGGTTCAATTCTGGATGGAGCTCTCTTTCCATGAAGTTATGGTTTGGAAATGTCTACGGATAGAAAGTTTGTGGTCTTCAGCAGTCCAGAGCTTCATCCCATCTAATAATTTCCCTAAGCTGTGATAGATAGGTGATACTGCTGTATCTGTGTTATACTGTATGTGCCATTTTAGGGCCTTACAACACTTTCACCTCCAAACTGTAAACTGATGAGTAGGTTCAGATCTTGAGTAAGATGGCTTTTCCTGAGAAGTCACAAGACAGTGGCTGCAAGATCTGATATCCTCGAATGCTCTGTACTAGATCTGTGCGTGACACTCAAGTGGGAACCGGTAGAGCTGTAAATAGCCAGGAAGAAGGAGGAAATTTTTGCATGTGTCTACACACAGTGATTAATTAACTGCTGGCTCATAGTTAATGAAAACAGTATTCTCAAAAGCAACGTTTAAAAGAGAGTTCTAGAAATCTAATACATGGGTGTTTCAGAAGGTACTGCTGAGTAGAGTAGGAGCTGGAATTGGTTGCTACCTCATGTCCTTACTGCTGTGTGGTTGCGAACCGCTGGTGATCATGTAGTGATGCAAAAGGTTTGTGACTGGTTTTGTTATGCCTCTTAGAGGTTTGTTAAAAAACCCCAACTGTTGTGGTACAGGAAGGTTGAGGACCGAGGAAAGATAGATGTGTTTTTGTACGTACCCCCCTTCTATCGGTATGAGAATCTTTAATGTATTTAGTGATGTTTAATGCTTGGCTTGTCAGCTCAATTAGCTTTATTAAAACCTGCTTTCCTGAAATGCAGAGCACCAAGTTGCTGCTTTCAGGTGAAGATGTTCCATGTCAAAACTTACTTTGACCTCTGATTATTTTGCCCTCCATCTGTAGACTTAAAGAAATAAACCAAGGGGCATCTCCACAGAGGGTGGAAGTGGCAAAGGAAGCAATTTAAGAAGTTGTGAAGTGCCACGCTTTGGTTGCAGGCAATGAATATTTTTATGACAGGGCTCTAGCTTTAGAGACTAGAGGAGGCTTTTCTTATTCTTTTATGTCTGACGTGTAGCTTCCAGAGTGTTCCTGAAATAGAAATTTAAGCAATTACTTGTTCCTTAGCTTCAAAAGGGCAAAGGCATAGTGGTGACCTTAGGAAAATTAGAATATCTGTGTTCTGAAGTGGGTTCTTCTCAGTTTGTGTGAGATGCCACTTAATCCCTCTTTGTCTCTGGCTTCCCTGAAACAAGAAGAATGCCTTCCCATCACGCAAAAACTTCATCACCTACAGAAGACTTTGGGTGATGCAGAAAAAAACCCCACAACAAAACTCCATTGGGATGAAAAAACAGGGCTGGACCATAGTTCCCTTGAGGCTGTACAAGAATTCCTGGAACTCGAGAGATAGGAATCTATTTACATACAAAAACATCCCAAGGAAGCAGGCTTGGTTGCAAAAGAGTTTAAGAACTGCTGTAAAATAAAGCTGCTGTTAGACTTCCTCCATCTGGGGCCAGTGAGGGGTTAGTAGGTACACTCTGAGCTGGGATGTGATCTTACACAGCAGTTGTGGCTGTACTCCAAAACTGTGTGGGACTCCTTAGGCTCAGCTGGAGCAGAGCTGCAAGCCAACCTCATGGAATTGCACTCAGCCAGGGATGCCACACTGGTAACAGGGAAAATATTAACTGGGATAGGCCTTTCCCCGCTGTGGAGGAGGATGTTCCCACTGCTTACTGGAGTACCTTGGCACGGAACACACCCGTGTAGCTGTGTGCAATGGACAACTAGGAATGAAGCAGCAGTAGGTGGATTGTGTTAAGAATGAAGGATGGGGTATTTATCAGGAAGCCAGTACCAGGAGGACAGGCAAAAGTTGGTTTTGCATTGGATGCAGAGCGGATACCAGCATGGGTGAGCCAGGGACTGGGAGGGATTTTGGAGCTGAGGGTGTGGGTTCTCTCTTTCATCCTGCTCCAGGGCCTGGCCCTTCCTGGGCTCAAAGCAGGCTGCAGCTGCTGCCCTGTGAGGGGAGTGCTGGGCTCTGGACACAGCCAGAGCCTCAGGGGCTGAAGGCTTTTCAGGTGGGATGCTGGGACCCTCGTAGCTGCTGGCACAGGCAGTGTAGGCAAGGTGAAGCAGTTGTTTCCTTCCTTGCACCTGTCTTGTGCTGCTGAAACAGTTGTGTGTCAGTCTGCAGGTGTAGTTGAGCTTTTTGTGTTGGTACCTTTGACTTGGTAGCTGGGCCATTGATGGTAGTTTTGTGTCATGTTCCTGTTCCCCTTTTCCCCATCCTGTACGTACTCCCTCTGCACCGATCCTCTGCAGTGGGCTGAACCCTTGCTGCAAACAGGGGTTATCTTTCATTTAAGAGGATGGAAACTCATCACTTAGTATGGACAATAAAATGGGATTTATCCTCAGAGCTGCAGGCACCCAGTTACTAAGCATGGGGAGAGCATGAGCATCCACCTTAACATCCTAAAACCCCATCAGGAAGGTCTTTTGCACACTGATGCTTGGACTACATCTAGCAAGGGGGGAAGGAGCTGTTGCTCACTGCAGTTCTGTTTACAAATACTAACTGACAATTGTAAAGGGACTAATTCTTCTAGCAGCATTGCCATAACACCATCAGCACTGTCTGGCACTGTGCAGGGTATTTATTTCACGAAAGAAAACTAATCCTAAGCAAGACGGTTTTAGTGTGAGTTATGTTCCTGGAAGTGCTATTACAGCAAGTAAAACAAGTGGCATCATTTCTCAGTGTTTTAAAATAAGTTACCCTGAAATCAATATGGATTTATTCCTTCTCTTCCCACAGTATCCAGAAGGATCTTTCCATTCCTCTTTCAGACAAAAATATATCTTCATTTACTGCATATTATGTATTGCACCTGCTGTAAAACAGAATGTATGTTTGATTGACTGTCTTGAACCGCTCAATCCCTGCCCCCAGGCAATCCTTGCTGACTCAGTGGTGATGAATAGTGCCCCTTATGGAGCTGGAGCTAACTGTGATGCTAGACTTAACAGATTCTGTTTTTCGCTAAATGATGGTTTAACTTCCTTTTCCGTATGGAAGTGTAACTTCCAGTCATGCTTTTTTTCATTCATAATCAAGAGTAATGCCTGACTTTTTAATGTATACAAAGTCTTGTCTCATTTAGCTGTACCAAGTGGCTGCAGAGTGTGGCTTGGATTTTTTCAGGACTTTATGGTTTGTAGTTTAAAAAGTGGAAGTCAAATCTAGTTGTAGTGGGAGTTAATGTATCTGGAACTGTGTGCGAAGTGATGACTGTATTAGTGCCTTTCCATAGCAGAAGCAGCTGCTTTCCAAAGCGCTGCAGTTGGGGGGACAGAGTGTGAGTTCTATTGATTTCCTGTGGTTCTGAATGGTTCCATGGTTCCAAATCTCTTACCCTGACTCTTCATGGGCTGTAACTGGCTAATTAAAAACCTGGAGTTAGGTCAGCTATTTCTGCTTTTGCCGTGGGGTGAACACATGTTTTGGAGCAGCTTCTGGAGGAGTGGCTTTTAGGACAGCAGTTTCTTTGAGTGGAGACTTTGGGGTAACTTTGGAGGCTTCATTGGTGTAAAGAAATGACACTGGAGTAAAAACAAAGTATTTGAGCATGAAAGTGTCACCAGACTCTGGGTTTTCCTGAAGGCTGTAGCTACCATTGCAAAGTGCCTCATTCCCAAGGAACAGCCCAGTGAGCCCAACAGCAGTGTGTCTGGCCTTGTTAGAGGAAACTGGACAGCAGGTACACAGCTGTTCAGAGCTAACAGAGCAGGGAATCCTTTCTTACTGCTGATGACTGCTGCAATAATCTGCTAGGCAATTATCTGCTAACAGAAACGTTAAAACTATTTCTGATTACCAGACTGACTTCTGCGCTGCTCTCTGTGCCAAATGGCTGCCTGTTTGCTGACACCAGAGCATATCAAAAGTGATTCTGGATTCACTCAAGGTGGTTATCAAATCCAAAGCTCTGACTCATGGAAGAGTTGCTTCCTGTAGGAAGAGAGGCAGATGCTAGCACTAGCCCACAAACACTACATTACACCCTGCACTACAGGCAGGGGGTTTGGCTGTGCTTTGCTAACAAGTATTATTTTGAAAAAGGGGAGGGGAATTGATGGGAGGCTTTGCAGCTGGCATGTAACAGAATTTTATACTCTCTCACAGTGGCATAATAATTCACTGAATCTCATTATCTGAGTAGGTGATGGACACCAGCTGCTGCCAGCTGTGGGTTAAGAAGTGTGACATCAGAATGCAAATCCTTTGCTACAGAACAGGGATTTCATCATCACTTTTAAGCTTCTACTTCTATGTCCAGATTCTTTTTTTGGTTTCAGACAGTAGCTAGTGCATCCCACTTCTGTGCTAGAGTGAGTTAGTGCCTCAGTACCTATCCTCTGTAGTAAGTGGACAGCTCATGGTGGTGGCCAGCTGAAGTGCACTTACTTGACGTGCAGTGGGGCAAGGATGGGTTTGTTTTCCATCTTGGTTCATTATCACTCTCTCAGTGCTTACCCAATTAGAAACAAGCTACAGGTGTGTTCTTTCATCCAGCTCTCACTAGTGACAGAGCCTGACAAGGAGCTGTAACATCAGGTCACAGCCCAGCATCCTGGAGTGCCTCCTTTCATGGAAGCTGTGCCCCTTCAGGCAGCTCTGCTCCAGCAGGGAGATGGAAAACGCTCTGAGCCTTCTACTTACATCTGAAAGGTATCGTATGGCAAACTTCCCCCCCACTTACTCTGTCTGCATTGTGACTGAGCCGTCCCTGGGGAAGTATTGGGTTAAACCAGATGTGGCACTGCTACCTAGTACTGCAGCCAATGTCTGTGTGTTTAGAGAGGGGATGATCTCCAGCTCAGAAATACAAGGCCACCCAGGGGGCAGGACATCAGGACTCGCATGAGAAGTATAATGGTGCCTGTGAACAGCTACCCCTGTCAGGGTAAGCCCATGCCTCCTGCCTAAGAAACCTTTGTTTCATATACTGAACCTGAAACAAGTTTGGGGATGGGCTTCTCTGAGAAGAATTTATTTTAGACCAGCTGAATGATTCTGTATTTTCTTCTTATCTACTCAACAGATGGGCCTGAACCACACAATATTTTGCAGATGAGAACACTAAATGTTGACTAATGGAAGCATCCACAAGTAAGTGTAGAATTAGTGCTCACTACTAATCTGGAAAGAAGTCAGCTCTTACAGAAGTACAGCTTGAAGGTCTCAGGCAGCACTCCAGTGAGGTGGGTAGGGAGACCCAAGAGCTGCTGTGCCTTCTGCCACTGGCACCCAGGTGCAGAAGCAGAGAAGGCAGAGGGGGGGTAGCGAGGGGTCCCACCTTTAGCCATAAATCTGGGCCAAGATGCTCCACAACCCCTCTGCCCTAATGATTTTCTGTAACAGCCTATCAGGTGGCTTCGAGCACTAAGATTCAAACATGGCTGGCAGGAGAGTTGCCTTTCCTTTTGTGAAACAACCTCGTTAGTATTCTTGAGTCTAAAGTCCTGTGGGATGGAGCAAGGCTCTGCTGGAGGGACTGTTAAATAACAGCTTCCATTTCAATTAATATTGTGAAATATGACTAATCCATGCAAGCCTTACCAGTGGATTGTATTTCCCTGTGCTTGCAGGGGTAGGGAAGTATATCAGAAATGAGGGGAGAACAAAACCATACAGAAATCAGTCATCTGGATACAGTTTAAGAGTGTTTGAAGCTCAGCTGCACACACTAGGGCCTGTTACTGGCAAAACCAGGCAGTTTTCTTTGAGCCGTTTGCCTTCACCCTGACCTTTGTAACAGATGCAGTACAGAATCAATACTTCCCTGTGACTGAGCAAGATCCCAGTTACTGAAAAGGAGAAGCATGCAGGCATCAGGCAGAGTTTTAATGCAAGTTTCTTTTAATTTTGAATTAATGAAGTTTTTGTTCTTCACTCAGAGGTGTTTACAGTGCCCTGCAGCAGCAGTGCAAAGCCACAGTGTCTCGAGCCTACCCAGGGCTATGGTTTTAGTTAAGAGCTCAGATTGGGTGCAGAGGTAGCTTGGGCTGTAATTACTTCCACCCCACCCACCCTTCTGGTACCAGCTACAGCATCTGTGCCATTCAGCTCCTGTTCACACATTGATGTCCCAGGAGCCTGGCACAGAGGAGCTGAGCTCCCTCACAGGCAGGGAGCTGCTGAGCAGCCCAGGCTGGGAAAGCCAGGCAGCCAGCTGGCTGTCTAAGTTTTAATGGTACTAGAGAAGATCAGCACTGATTAACGATGCACTCACACAAGTCAGGTCTTGCTAGGCTGTTCCCTGTTCTTTATGTGAGGAACCTCACACCTACACCAACTCCAGCTTTACCGTGAAAAAACCCCGTTCATGACATTTAAGCTATTACTAGTTATGGTATTTAGTTGCAAGGTCTGTGTTTCAATTTCAAAGCAAGAGTCAGTAGTACTACAGAGCAGAACTCTGTGCTTGGGGGAAGAAAATAATCAAGTACTAATCTTCATGGTACCTCGTTAGCCTAGTTGAACAACTCACCCTAAACTCAGTAGGTCCCCAGAGCAGTATCTCATTGAAGCGTGCTGCATTTTTCTTGCTGTCCTCTCACATCTGAGCGAGAACAAGATCTAATTAGACTTAGTAAGGCCTGTACATGTGCTAAGCTATAAGCAATTACCCTGCTGCTGGTTAGGGCAGTTATTCTCCTTTCTTTCTCCAAAGTTGCTCTTTCTCTACTTTTCCAACAAATTGCAGAATATCTTCAGCAAGAAGCTCAGGTTCCTCCAAAGCTGCAAAGTGGCCACCCCGAGGCATGAAGTGGAAGGAAACGATGTTGGTGTATTTCTTCTGGGCCCAAGCCTGGGGCGTGTGCATGACTTCATTAGGGAAGGAGGCAATGCCAGTAGGTACTCGTACTGTCAGCCTGAGAGGAGAAGGGTTGGAAAGATAAAAATTGTTAACTCGGGAAGAAGTGGAAAGTCCCATGGAAACATTGTTCTTAACAGCAGCGTGCCCAGCTGTTGAGGCAGCTGAAATTTGAGTTCCAGATCCAAAATGTGGACATTTGCCAACACTCCCGTTCCCGGAGAGTCCGGGGGGGGACACCTAACTTTTACATACATTGGTATTAGGGCAGTTTTGCAAGGGGTCCTGGGTATAAGAGTGAGAAGCAAGGAACCTGAGAAGGGAGCCCTGGGAGGCGGTGGGGATTGAGTTTCCTCATGCTGCATTCAGGGCTCAAGAGTCATGTACCGAGTGGAAAGCACGCAGTCGGACAAGGGCTGGGGAAGAGATGTACAGTGAAGATTACAACTGGAACATGTTGGGCCTGTCAAGGAAACCGTGCGATAGGCAGGGGAGGAATTACCTTGAACTGCTGCAATGGGGAAGGAAAGGGAAAGAGTAACAGCGTAAAGTTAGACTAGTTCAGAGGAAACTTTACCCTGTAAAGTAGCTCTTGCTTTTAACTGGCAGCAATACACTCCAGAGAACATTTCATATGTTAGTAAGTGTGGGGAAGCAACTGGATTTGAGGGAAAACATTGCTTGGAAAGTGGAATCATCTGTGCTTATTAGAACAACATTTTCTAGGTTTAAATACCCTGTACACAAGCTGCATTGTCACAAGTGACAGGTTTAGAATTCAGATACAAAAATCGCTGGGCCTCTAACCGTGGGAAGCCTGAAAACAAGGTGCCTAATTTTACATAGGACATTGAGAGTCTTTCCTCTAGGCATGTAGAAGTTCAGTTCAAATCTCATGTAGGCTGAACTGGAGCAGGATACTGCCCACAGCACAGCCACACCACCTTCAAGAACTGAGTCAGCTTCCTCAGAGCATCATTTCACAGCTAAATAAATACCTTAGCACTGAGCTGTGACTGCAAACATTAAGTGCAGGGCAAATTTTTTAAAGAAAAAAATCCCTCTTACCTTTCATGTTTCTGTGTGCCTATCCCCTTCTTCAAGTTTTCTTTGTAGAAACGCATGGAGGACACTATGCAGCCTGACACCCAGTAGATCATGATGTTGGTGAGCAGATCATCCAGGTTAAACTTCCTGAATTGGTCAGCCCAGAAATTGCTTAGTTAGAACTGAATACCATTTTGCATTACTTGAGCAGGGACTTGACTTGAAGTTACAAGGGAAAAATGGTTAACTTGGTTAAGAAAAAGAGCTGAGAGGTGAAGTGTGTTACTGTCCCTCTGTCAGTAGCCAGATAAGCACGTTAAAGGCTTTCAGACACAAACTGGGAGGGACATTTTAACTTCTACACCAAAGGCAGACACCAATGGCAGCACCTTGTGCTCCAGTGCAGCTCTCTCTACTGTCCACAGACTGCGAGAGTAGGAGCAGAAGAGCACATGAAACAGCCTGTGCCATTTATTATTCATAATCTGAAATGCTACCCTCAGCCATCAATCCAGCCATCACACCAACACGTGCCGTAAACAATGCATCATGTTTCATAGCGAATTCCTAGCTGTATGCAGTGCCACCATTCTACCTAAATCCATTGTCATTGGACCTTTTCATGACATCCCCTTTTGTTCTGCTCCTGCCACGTACCTCAGCACTGTAAAAGGGATTCTTTTACATTATTCCTGCTGCACAATGAGATTGACCCTTTATTATTGCACGGTACATAAATAAAGCAATACTGATCAATTTAAAGCATATTCATAGTGAGTTAAGTATTAGTATTTAAATGAATCCTGAGTTCTGTTTCCCAGCATCTGAAGGGAGGTTAAACTTTGTTTTTTCTGTCCTAATGAGGTTCTTCCACATGAGTCAGTTTTTAACCCCCAGAAGTGGAGAGGTGTATCCCCCTCAGGAGGTCAAAGCGGGAAGGAAGCGCAGCAGCCCTCATGCTTCTTTGCACGCTGCAGCACTGCACCGCACCTTCTGTGGTCACTACAGGCTCCCCACCAGGCCAGAGGTGATCAATCTGGCCAAGATTCTTAGCTATGTCTCCGGGCTCAGTCACCTCACTGAAAACAGGGCAAGGGGAAACACTTACCTCTCCAGTCCTCCATCCTCTAAATTACGGAATTCCAGGTCCGTCCATGTAGAAAACTTCTCCAAGATGTAGGCAGCCAGTCCCACAGGAGAGTCATTCAAGCCACAGCCTGGAAAGGAGGAGAAGCAGCTAACTAAAATTGAGATACCTGACTCCTGAACTCAGACTGTTACAGAAGCAGCCTGTTGTGATGCAGGGTAGGTAACTTGACAAAGCTGTTCCAGCAGCTGTGTTCTTAAATGGCTCTAACTTGTTCTACTAATTTATTTATTGTTGAATCAAACTGATAGTACCTGCAAGCCCACAGCTTCTCCACTAGCTCACACTCTGTTTTTTGAACTGGTGTAACAGTATTGTATTTCTTCTCCTTTTTTTTCTCCTTGTAAGCTAATAAGATTAAGCTCTATGTGCCAAGTAGGGTTTCCTTCCATTAATCTGGCAGTTGTCATGTATTAAAAACCACCTGCCTATGCATGACCAGGAGAATTTGCTCCATTATCTAACAGCAAAAACACTTTAAGGATTATTAAAAAGTCATTAAGGAAGAACAAGGCTTTACTAAAAGGTCCATCTTCTGAATTAGCAATAGCCAGCTGCCTTCATGTTGAATAAAGCTTAATATACTTCTCATAATTTGTTTTGCTTGGACAGAAAAATCACAATTGCACCTGGAACTCTGCTCAGACAGCCAAGTTCTGTGAAAAACAGGGACCATAAACTGTCCCAGCTGCTCAGAACAACCTCAGAAAAAGATTTTCCTGAGGATCAGCAATAGATTTTAAATTCCACCCATGTGACCCAACCTTCCTGAAAGGTGCCCAACACTACAGCTAGCACAGTTTCATCAGTAATTGCTATTTAAACATGATAGTTCCGAGGTTTTTTACAAAACAACTAACATTGATAACTGAAATACCAAGTGTCTGAAAAAGTTGTTGGGCATACTTTCAAGACCTGCAGCCCTAGACAAGCAATAGCCTGTTCTCCTGTACTTACTGTGAGCAAAGAGTGCAGAGGAAGAACTGACATGGGCCCTAACAGTATGCTGGACAGACAGGCACTGCCTGGTTCAGTTGAAAGTGAACCCACGCTCCATGCAAGCTTCCCAACGAATCAAATCTAATCAAGCCAGTTTGATCAAGCATGAAGCAACCAAGAGTATCATATTAGCAAGCACAGGACAGAGACAGAGCCAACTTGCTTGCTTAAGATGGCCTGCAAGGCAGCCACCTGTACAGCCAGAAGCCTCGGCAAGGCTGGGGTAGCCTCCTTGGCTGTGCTTCTTCCAGCTACATCGTGCTTCCTTCTTCAGAAGGTCTTTCACCCTATGGGAACCTCTTATGCTTCTCTCTTCTTTGTCCTCAAAGCTGCAGCCTCAGCTCCCAACCTGTGAACCTGCTGCCGGTTCCCAGTCTGTGCAGGCTGCTCTGACAAGAACAGCCAGAAAACCACAGCAGAAGGAACATGACTGGACATCTTTCAGCTTCCCCATCTTTTCTTAAAGCACAAAAGCAATTAGAGACTAGTAATTTTTAGAAACCAAAACTCCCAAGCAAAACTATTTCAAATCCATAAAATTACCATTTTGCCTACACATTTTACAATTATACCTGCCTCTACAGCAGGCTTATAGAAAACCATTACAAAATAGTTTCCCTAGCTATGTTTTTAATAAAATCCACAAGTGAATTACTGCTGCCTAACCACTATTCAATCTTCTTGACTCAGTTTGAAATAAAACACTCAATACTCAGATACTTAAGGTAGTTAAGCAATCTGAATGACTGGTCATCTAGAAAGAGCATTCATAGGTACATTTGCTTTCCCTGAAAGTCTGCAAGTGAACAGTGAGTGAGAGCTAAACTTCATTTTACTTTTCAGGTGTTACTTGTCCCCTATAAATGAGCTACACAGTGTGCTGAGACAACTTAAAAGCTTCTTGTAGTTTTATCATTTGAACATGATCCACTCCCTGCAAAGAAACTCTTTTGCTCACAGTGTACCTGCATTTGAAACAGAATTACAGTCCCCAGTGACAGAAGTTGAAAAGCATTGAATAAACTATTTATGAAAACTGGAAATGAGGTCAGTGGCACTTAGAGCATGCTCAGTTTTCATGTGCAGATTTACTGCAAGTAATACTCTATACCCATGTGTAGCTTTTTCTGACCTAGATTCAGAAAAGGAGCCCACCTTTTAAAACCTCTAACCTTCCTACTTCAAATTTCCCTAAAGAAAAATAAAATAGTATTTTCTGTGTATTTTAAGCAGCACCTTTTGTATCTATGAAGTATGACTAAAATGAACAGACTAATTATTTTCAGCTCAAGAGGTTTTTTTTCTTTGTTTTACCAACAGAATCAGGCTTTGTAGCCTGTATGTGAGCGTAGCCAGACTCCAACAAGATCCTGTAGAGCCCTTTTTCCAAGAAGGGAAACATCCGCCTGACGTCTTCACCCTGGAAGCCGAAGAGTCCTGGAAGATAGCGGCCCAGCAGAACGGAGAGCAGGTGAGTGAAGCCCATGTTTGTCACCGAGGCCAGGTTCAAATGCAGTCCTTTCACACGGCTAGAGATAAACACAGAGAAGGCCCCCTCCAGTTAACAACCTGTGACTCCGAGTTGTTCTTAACAAAAATGGACATCCCTAAATTCCCACCTGCTAATCACACTGTGACCTCAGCTGGACTACGTAGCGCAGCTTTTCACACTACAATGACAAGTCAGAGGGGTGGCTGTCAGCAACCAGCACGCTCCTGGGCACTAAGCCACAAATCCTCCTTTTGTTAGAGGTACTGATCTGCTCCAGGCCCCAGTGGGGCCAGTACAATACCACTGCATGACTGTGTGAAAGAGCAGACATAAACTAAGGTACGTAATTCTCAATCGCTCACTGCTTAACACTGAGCACTGAAGAGAGAAACCCGGTGCTTCTCTAAGGATGTGGACAGGAACTCTCAAGTGCTCAAGGAATGGCTATTTAAACCAGCTTTGCATGCTGTCATGCAGCACCCTAGAGAAGGGGTACTCACTCGGGAGCTATCTGGGCCAGGTTGGTGCAGATGAGCCAGCCCCAGTCGCCGCCTTGTGTGTAGAAGTTGTCGAATCCCAGTCTGAGCATCAACTCGTGAAATATGGAAGCAGCACTTACAGAATTAAAGCCTGCATGAAAATAAACCAACACTGTTGCAGTAATTCCAGCTACAGTTCTGACTGTGCAACATTTATTCTCCCCGTAAAGGCAACATTCAAGTTCCTAAAAATCTAGAAGCCCATTATTCCTTGCCTGTCTGACAGGCTACATGGAAGCCCTTACATCATCCAGGCAAGGTCTGCAGAGCAAGGAGAAAATCCAGCCTTCGTTGCAGAGTAAGGTTCTAACCTCACCAGGTGCCCACCCACTCTCCCCACTGTGTGTCTCCATTTTGGCTGCTGTGAGCATGGTCTCACCTTAGCGATAGCTGGAAGCTTGGAAGTTTCTGCTAGTGCCACACTCCTCCACTTCCACATAAACCATAGCCAGGGAAGTAGAGAAAAGCAAAAACAGCCTTGCCCACAAAATTAAATGCCAAGCTCGGTATCACGTTACATACTACCTCATTCCAATTTACTGCAGCTTCTGTTTCTATAATTCAGAGTCCAAGGTGAACACGCAGGGGTTTGGCTGCAACCTACCACACAGATATGCACAGGAATCGATTTGTTTCAACTGTTGCTTCTCACCTGCCTGCATAATGCTGTTGAACATGGATTCAAAACACCCAAAAGGAACAGTAACAAGTTAAGTTTACTCTTACTGCTCACCCACACACTATTCATTTGATGAAGTTGATAACTTCATTACCTTTTATAGTCCTTTGTAAAGGACTATATGTATCTGTATGTTGCTCCTGAAGCTAACTAATGGTGCCACCTCAACTCACACTCGTATCTCCCTCTCCCCACACTACACACAGGATCTTTGCTTCCACACTGGGAAAACAAGAAGAGCCAGGAGTTACAGTTCTGCTAACAGGGGCTCTCTCACTGTGAGGCTAGGCTTGTCTTAGTGCAGTTTCTCTCTCACACATCGTACCTTTCTTGTGGGGCGCTTCCGAGAAACCATAACCAGGGATAGACGGGCAAACGACTTCAAAAACGTGTTCGTCGCTGAGGCCGTGGCTGGCAGGATCCGTCAGGAGAGGGATGATTTTGTAGAACTCATAGAAGGAGCCAGGCCAACCATGAACCATTAATAATGGCTTTGCAGACCGGCCTTCAGGCAAACGAGGAGGCTTTACGTGAACAAAATGGATATCGATGCCTGTAAAAATAAAGTAATTAATTAACATGCCCAAATTTGGCATGACACCAAAACTAATCACAGAGCTGATTACATGCTTTTTTTTCCCCCCCCCTGAAGTCTTATTTTGGTGATCACACAAACACACTGCACTTTTCTGGGCCCATTTATCCAAGGACCTTAAAGTACTTTCTAATGGGCAGTTAAGCGGCACAGCAGCCAAATGAGGTCGGCGTATTTTGGTTTTAAAATAAATTGGCAAATTAAAAAACAGAAGTGAAGCCATCTACTAACAGTAACACAGTGACTCACACAGCTTAAAGGCAGAAGAGATTATATCATTAGTCCAAGTGCCCTTAATTTTTACCCGAATGTCCCTATATGGCACTACACAGGCTTTTGCCAACCACAAATTTTTCTTCCCAAAAGGCACACATTTGCAACTTGAAGGCAGCAAGAGGTAGGGAATCCATCATAACCAGCAACTGTCTGTCTGGGGGCATTAATCACTTGTTTGGTGCATGCCTTAATCCTTATTTGAACATACCTGACTTTGGTCTCCAGCCACAGCAAAAGGAATATAAAAAGCCTTCAGTAATTATTCTCTGGCTGTGGAGGCCTCCAGTAATCAAGTCACAGTCTTAACTGCTGATTAAACTGATCATATTGAATCAAGGATTTGAGACAACACCTTGATAACAGAGAGTTAAACATTCAGTTTTGTAGTTCTTTTGTCTAAAGCCTGCTGATACCTCTCTGAGTAAACCAAAACAGGAAATTATGTTCTAATATCAGTCTCCTCTTTCCTCTGTGATCCTTACAAAACGTGAGCAGTAGGCTTCACAGGGCACAGCACTAGCTGCTCAGGGTGAGCTGCTGTTCCTCAAACCCATTCAGAGCTTTGCTCTGTAGGAAACCAGAGTCCCCTGGGTAGAGCCCGAGCGCCTCATTTCTTGACGCATTTAAGCACATTTTTCTCACATCATCTCCAGCTCAGCAGCAATCCCACACAGTTTAACTGACTGAGATTACCCATCTTTGACAATTCTGTGATTTTCTGCGTTCTCTGAAAAACTTGCAGCTTATGACATAAGGTAGGAATGTGCCACACAGCCTGTTTGAGCCTGTACTTTCCTGGCTTATCTCTCTAATCGTTCCCAGCACTGAAATTGCCCTTCCTATTGCTCTGCATCGTGCATGGTCTTTGGCTTCTTTTCCCTTTCATAGATGACACATCTCTTCTTTCCTTCTATTTTAAAGGGAAGACCTGTTGCTTGTATCTTTTGCAGCACTAACCAGGTCTTACAAAATTAAATTAAATCTTTATGTTCTCAACACTATGTAATGATCATTATTGGCCCAGGTCCATTTCAAATACTATGTTGAACCACCTCATTTCAAATAGTGGATGATTATGGGTGCAAGTACAAATATAGCATCATTTCAAGCTTGAATTTTGCCATCACTGACACAATTGCCTGCTTTGATCTAAGCCTGTAACTGTCGCCCCAGATGACCTAAGCAGAACCCTCCTAAAAGCACAGGAACAGGCAATTCCAAAACACTGGAAGTCAAGCAGGTGGGGCAGGAGGCTGGCTTGGCTGAACAGGGACCTGCTTCCAGAGCTCAGGTGGAAAAAGGAAGTGTACAGCCAGTGGAAGCAAGGTCAGGTGATGTGGGAGGATCACAGGCACGCTGTCCACCTTTATAGGGAGAAAATTCATGTAGCCAAAGCTCAGCTAGAGCTGAGGCTGGCCAGTACTGTGGCAGACAATAAAAAGATTTTCAAATACATTAACAAGAGGAGAAGCAGAGAGAACGCTGGCCCATTACGCGATGAGAACGGTCACCTTACTAACAGAGACATGGACAGAGAGACATTTAATGCCTTTTTTGCCTCTGTCATCAACACAATGGGCTCTGGGACTCCAGATCCAGGCACCAAATTGGGAGGAGCTGTTGACCCTGCTGAGGGTGGAGAAGCCTTGCAGAGAGATTTGGACAGATGAGAGCTGGGCAATCACCAACAGCATGAAGTTTAACAAGGGCAAGTGCCGGATTCTGCACCTGGGAAGGAGCAACCCTGGCTGCACACACACACTGGGGGATCAGATGCTGGAGGCCAGCCATGCTGAGAGGGATTTGGGGTTCTTGGTGGACAGCAAGTTAAACAGGAGCCAGCAGTGTGCCCAGGCAGCCAGGAGGGCCAACCATATCCTGGGGTGCATCAAGCACGGCATGGGCAGCTGGTCCAGGGAGGAGATTGTCCTGCTCTACCCTGCGCTGGTGCAGCCTCACCTTGGGTACTGGGTGCAGTTTTGGGCACCACAGTACAAGAGGGACACAAAGCTATTGGAGAGTGTCCAGAGGAGGGCAATGAGGATGGTGAAGAGTCTGGAGGAAAAGACTTACGAGGAGAGGCTGAAGTCCCTTGGTTTGTTCAGCCTAAAGAAAACATCTCATCATGTTCTATGGCTTCCTGACAAGGGGGAGCAAAGGGGCAGGCACTCATCTCCTCTCTTTGGTGGCCAGTGACAGAACCCAAGGGAATGGCATGAAGCTGCGACAGGGGAGGTTTAGGTTGGGTATTAGGAAGAGGCTCTTTACTGAGAGGGTGGCTGGGCTCTGGAACAGGCTCCCCAGGGAAGTGGTCACAGCACCGAGCCTGACTGAGTTAAAGAAGCATCTGGATGATACACTCAGTCCCATGCTCTTACTCATCTGGCCCTGTGTGGAGCCAGGAGCTGAACTTGGTGATCCTTATGGGTCCCTTCCAACTCAGGAGATTTTGTGATTCTAATTCAAGCATTTAAAACATTCAGTTTGGCCAAACTCCAGCAGCAGCAGCCCATACCTGAACGGCCTCTTTCAAAATGTGTCTGTGCTTTGAATAAGAAGACAAACCATTTACACACCTGGTGGTATGTCAACACCACAGGAAAGGCATTCTGCTTTTCTAGGCCTATGGATACCTGAAGCAGTACAACAGAGCACATCTGCCCTGTCCAAGCAGGGACAATGTGTGCAGCCAGCACACCCAGCTGAGGAGGCTGCCAGACTGATGCTATCACTGTGACAGCAGCAGCTGGAGAACTACATGGAGCAAGAGGTGACATCTGTGCATGTTTCTACATGACTGCATGCAAGTCAGGGAACATGTGTACATCTTAAGATCCAGTACTACTTCCAAATGCCTGTTCTTGGCTTCCATTAACACCAGCTGACAAGCCATCCATGCACAAGGGAATTCCATTTGTCATTCCCTGCCCTAAAGGCTTCAGTTATGATGGAATTTCTTGGTGCTTCATGCAGTGCCAACGATCCACACCACGGCAGACAGGCCTTCTTACCACTGAGATCTTTTAGACAAGTTTATGCTCTGTTGTTTGTTTTTTTTTAAGGGAAAAAGCAACACACCTTGAATCTTAGTTTTGAATTGTGGGTACTTGTTGAGGACTTCAACTTGTTTCTTCCAATTGAACTGGTTTTTCCAGTAGGAGATGACCTTCCTGAGATACACTGAGTTAGTTCCATAATGGAAGCAGCTGTCCTCCAGTGGCTCAGTGAACCGAGCCTGGTCAAGTCTCCTAAATAAGTCCTACAGGGAAAAAGAAAGAAGGGAGGTTACAAGGATTTGTGTCTGCCACCTTGTGCTCTAACATGCACGGCTTCTAGTTATTCCAAAGTGAAATGAGAACAATGAAAATCCCATCTCTAATGACATCTGTGCATTTTGCTCATGCTCCATCAGCTGCACCAATTTGTTCTCCAGGGGGCCTCCTTCCTCCTCCACTTACAGCTGTTCTTAACACTCCCTGTTTCACACGGATGGCTAACCTGTTCAGCAGGCTGGTAACCACAGAGGACAATTAGCTCTTCTGACAGGGCTGTGGCTTCACAGCAGAAGTGTTGTTGCCTTTTCCAGGTACTTTGCTCCCCAGGATCCTGCAAGCCCAGCCTCACAATCAATGCATTGATCTGCCCCAAACTTTTAGCTCACCTTCCCAAATCAAGGGGCTGGGTGTCTTCACTGGGAAATGCTCTGAGGGATTTCACATGGCCACAGAGTTGGTGAAATTAGGCTGGAGTAAAAGTTTCCCCAGTTGAAACTATGTAAGTGACCTTCCTACTGCACTTCAAGGTTACAGGGGCATGCTGACAGTGAAAAATCCAAAATCACTCAGCAGGGAAGGACAGCCAAGGTCCCCTTCCTACTGTGAACACAACCACAGAGTAGTTGAGGTTGGAAGGCAGGTCTGGAAATCTAATCCTGCTGAAACCTCTGTGGGGTTTAAACCTGAGCAGCATTTTTAATAGAGAGATAGATGTGGCTCTCATTCTGACTAAGAGGGGTTAGGTGTATGCACTAGCTTGTGCCTTACCCTGAACAGCCCTGATGTTCATATGTAAGCTGCTTTGGCATTTAAAGCCTGTGCAGAAAGCACAGATTTTAAAGTTTTAAACACATCTTTACATCCATGCTTTTTGTCTGTGCTCAACCACCTTTAAAAAGATGTGTTAGTAATGTACACTAGCATAAATTTAACTCCTAATTAAACAGTTTTCTACAAACAGATGATGCTGCATAGCTGTTGTAATACAGAATTGTATGTTCAAAACCATCTGTAAATTAGAAATTACCTAGTTTTGTCTGCAGTGTAAGGGGAAAACATATTGGAGATCAATGTCTGCTGCTATTACTAAGGAGGGCAAACAGAGTATTAAAAAGCCGAGGCCTTACTGAGAAAATGAGTCCATTATAAATGAATAATATGAGCAATCCCATAAGTATTGTTTGAACCACTACTCACACAGATCCATGAAACTCTGTAATCCCTGACTTACACATGCACAATCAGAATCCTGCTGTCTAACAAATTCTGCAATGTATGTGTTTACTGTAATTACCACTGTGGTATTATGTTGACCAAAATAGATAATTAATTACAGAAGAATCAGCACCCAACACAGCTGCAAACAAAGCAGTCAAGAAAAAGAGGTATTTGTAATTGCATTTGAAAGGGAAAAAAAAGACATTGTTCTTATTCTGGTCTACACAATCAAACTGAGGAAGGTGCACAAACAGGAACACAGAGCTGAGTAATCTGTAATACAATTTTTATGCTTAATAGGCTTTACAGAGGAGGTTTATTTACTAGCAGTCTTGCAAGAGCAAGATGAGAACAAAATTGGACGTGAAATCTGCCTATCCATACCTGTCTTCTTAAGTATTCCCCTCCCTCCCCCAATCCTAGGCATCGTTGTTCATTCTAATAAATGTAACCATTGACTCAACTGAAAAAATACTCCCAAACAAGTTCCACATTTCTCACTTGGTCATTTCTTACTTCTCTCCCCAGTACAGAGATTTGCTTACGCTCAGCTCTTCTTCTGTGGTTTCCACCTTAAATGGCCAGATAGTTGTATCTTCTTCAGTGTCAGGCTTTTGTCCCCTGCCCCACCATCCCTCTTTGAAGGGTAATGTCTCTTCTTTCTTCTTGGAAAGAAAGAAATAGATGATGACTCCCCCCAGAGCCAGGAATATTTCAAGCAGCATAATGCCTGCAAGAGAAGAACAGAACTGTGAAGCCAAACCATTTCAGAGACGTGTGATAGGCTTTGTCAGGACTACTACTTGCTCTTAAAGATAGGATCCGATCTACATGATGGTCTGTCATGCACAGGATGTCAACGCCGCTGTAAAGTTTCAGAAACAGGGTCCTTTAACCCACACAAATACAATGGGGAGGGAATTAGATGTTTTACATAAAGCACATTTAGTAAAAACAAAACTCAGAGGAAGTCAAGAGATCAGGTGTCTTGGTAATTAAATAGTCCCCTGATTAAACACGCTCCATTGGCTTCCTCAGTGGCCACTGACTGCTGCTAGACTTCAACTGTAAAGGAGGTGCCTGTGGATACAGTTCAAGTTTTATGCTTTCTCTTCCTCTTGAGCCCCTAGATTTTCCACAAATTCCGAAGCAGAACATCTCTTCAGTAAGGCCTGAAGTACCTATTGTTACAGAAGTAGCAAGACAAAACCCATAGAAAGACATATAGAGAGAATAAAAAGCGAAGAGCATGAGGGCAGCCACCTTGTACTTCCCAGTCGGCCTGGGGGAATGCACCAGGGATATATTTACACAACCCTTGAACAGCAGTGCCAAGGGTAGAAGGACCTTCCCTTTCTTTCTCCCTTTGAACTTTTTTAAAGAGAAAAACAAGAGACCACATACATGCTCTCCTGCCTCTAACACACCCTTCCCCAAGTGATAAAAATCTACCAAAGTCAAGAACAACCTGATTTCACAGCGTATCTGCACAGCCCGACTGCAGGGCTGTTGTGCTTTTGTCAAATGCAACACCTTAAAAATAAAAAAATCCATCTTGAATATATTTGAACTGTTTAATGCTGCAAGTAGAAAAAATAGTTACTCACACTCTTTAAAAATTTATATTTTCAAGCATCCCTTGAAGTATGAAAAACGTTTGTAAGGCAGAGTGAGGAACAGCACTGTCACCATTTTCATGCATAATTTTCAAGAATGTCACATTTCAAACAGGGAATTGGGAAGACAAAATTTCTGTAGGGCAAGCATTATTTGTGACACAGAACAGTCTTCATTCTCTCTGGGGCTGGAATGTTTTGTTGGTTTTGCTGCTGCAGAGTAATTTGATGCTCAGATTCTCGGAGGGGATCAAGTTTATTCCTAGATCAAACCAGGATTTGCAATGCAGTTGATGGGAGTTCACATGATTATAAGAGGAGTAAAACTGACCTGTCTTGCACTAGGGCCTTGATGTGACAGGACATACTTTGGTCAGCCTCTTGAGTTTAACTTTCTAATGGATGACAATAAATGAAACAGGTGAAATCAGCACCCACTAAAACATTCAAGTTCGGCA
Source organism: Gallinula chloropus (assembly GCF_964237585.1). Classification (NCBI taxonomy): domain Eukaryota; kingdom Metazoa; phylum Chordata; class Aves; order Gruiformes; family Rallidae; genus Gallinula; species Gallinula chloropus. The sequence goes on from NC_140087.1 coordinate 72,091,616, forward strand.
CTGTGCAGACAGGACAGCAAGCTACACAAGTATATTGCTTACACAATTGAAAGGTGACTTCTTGATCCTTAGGCTGGAGAAATGGAATGACAGGCAGTGGAAGAACTTCATCTGTTTATTCATTTCACTGGTCCTTCCATAATTTCTGTTATTTGAAGACGTGCTTGTTTTTGTCCACAACATCCTCTGGAGCACAAGACAATGGTCTTTCCCTACCTCCACCATACTCAGGCCATAACTAACCCCAGAATTGAAAAGTTTGTCCAATTTCAGCTTGCCTCAACACATAAAGCAGCCTAGGAGCCTCCAGAGCACAATGAAATTTTACTGCAGAACAGAACCAGAGAGGCTTTTAGAAACCTCAAAGCACTTCACATGGAAATAATATCTACCCCAGTACTTCAGAGCATCTCTATTACTACGTCTTCACAGCAAAGAAGGGCAACTTCCCTGAAATCTCGATGCAACTCAGGCCACGCCTTGGCTACAGAGGTTCGCCAGCATAACGATGCCAACACCACACAGGAAAAATTCAGTGTCTTGGGCAACTTCAGCATGATTACAAAGCCCCACAACAAACAGCCCTGCCAAGGGAACAGAGGGCTGGTGTCAGCACCAGCCCCGTTGTTCAGGCAGGGTGGCTGGGGCACCAAGAAAAGAGGAGAGGACTTTCTCTTGGGTTAGGCTGCACCAGCACCACGGCCCCGGCCCGCACGGCACCCAACACAGAACTGCTTTACCCGGGAACAGAATCTCAGCCCATTCACAAGCCAGAAACTCCTGTGTCCTAAGCCTCTGGAGTACTGAGAGGTACAGAAATACTTCTGCTTCCCCCACCTGCTCCCGAGGGGACCTGAGAAAATAGATTTTTTTGCAGAAGACAAAAAAGAGATTGTACACAAACGTGTGGTTTTTGCATTCACCCTGGAGCACGCATGCGGAGAACTCACTATGCGAAGAGACACCCATTTTTGCAAATGATTCCAAGCAGACTTTAGGATGAGCTTGTTTACAATCCAGCAGTAAGTGCCAAAATCCATCTAGGGTCCTACAAAAGTCCTTACACTGCAGATAACTGGGGACAGTGACAAATCAATCTGCATGAGATGTCATTTTGACTTGGAAGAAGCCACCTGACACTATTTAGATTATTTTTTTTGCTAGCAGAGCTATTCCAAGTTGCTCTCTATACGTAATCTCACTCAGTTCCTTTGAAAGTGCCTGTACGTTTCCTAGTTACAACAAACACAGGTGTCTAGAACTCCCAACTACACTGTTTTTTTTCCTGAGAGCATGAGGAAGTTAAATGCCAAAGCACGTCAGCAACATTTTAACTTGCACCAGTTCACAGCACGCTCAAAGGGACTGTTTTGCTGGCGATGAGTTACTGGAACACAGCATGCTCCCACCAACCAATCCAGCCTATGCTGAGGAAACCACTTAGAGCAAATGCACTCCATGATTTCCCAAGCTTGTTATACAGGGTAGTTCTTTAAAACTCCTGTGTATTACCTGAACAGCAGAAAGCAGCCTGTGTGATGCATTCAAGATGCATCTGCATCAGAATCTCCTCTGCTAATCTGAGCTGAGACAGAAGTTACTCACCCCTTAGACTTGTTTGATGATACAGCAGTACAGCACCACACACACAGAAGGAGAAACAGATACAATAAAACTTTACATCTCTGAAAGCTGCAATTGTAGAAAACAACGAAGTGCTGGTTTTATCCTCTGAAGTCTCTTGATGCAACCATGCTGGCATGTTGCCTTTAGAAATGACTACTTCAAAGGGAGTTCATGGTTTAGTTTGGCTTTTTCCTCTTTTTATGTGACTAAGGGCGAGACCTTAGAAGGAAATATTTCCATTTATTCCATGGTCAAGTACTTAGGCTCCAGGACTTTGCTGTACCCCCGGGTGGATACTGTTTGTAGGCAGCACTTAAATACCTTTGAGAGGAGTCCAAAAAGTATGTTTTGAAAGTAGCAAAACACAAATGTTTTTAAAGAAAAATGTTGAAGCGTGATGGATCCAGTAAATAGCCCAAAAAACCTAGTTCCTCTTGAAGAAAAGCAAATGCATAGCAAGAAATAAGCTGTTTGCGAGAAACCCCCCCCAAACTTTCTTGCAGCACCTTACTGCTCCTTGTTGCAAGCAAGCCTTGCATTTCAGTATCCTGATTTGCACTGTCCTCTGTTCATAGACTAACAGCAGAGCTGGTAGCTCCACAGGAACAGAGCAGTGATTTACATCAAAGCTCTGTCCTGTCTTCAGCAGTATCCAGTAACATATGTCCTGGAGAACAATGCTATTCACTTTTTAGAGAGGTCATCTATGAAACAGCTTAACGGTAACACCCCCATCTTTTTTCTACTAGTAATCATTCACTTTGCCCTTACAGCCTTAGAATCCACCTGAAATATGTTACTGGAGAAACAGGCAGTTGGAAAGGCTTTCAGCCTAATGCTTGGACACCTGTTTTGGCCCAAATGCTACGCAACCCAGCTGCTGTGGCTTGAATGATGCAGGATACCCACAACTCCGAGTGGTGCTGTTACACCACCTAACTTGTAAACACGCAGCAGAAGCTCTAAGAGACCGTGCTGCTTTCAGACACATGCCAGTGGTGATCATGGTTTAGAGTTAATAACTAGCAGGCTGCCACCTAGCTCAGAGCACTTAGCACATTCGGATGCTGTCAGATACAAGGGTTATCGATTAATAATTACTCTGCAGGAGAAATAACAGCTCAATTTAAAAGTGATGTTGCCCTTTATGTAACGGAACAAATATACCCCCTTGATTGGGCTTCACTGAAAAGGCACCCCTCTGCTGCAGCATCTTTGTTTACTGATCGGTTTGCCTGCAGAGCAGCAATTTCAGGTTATTCTTCCCAACTGGTCTGAAGGAAAAACAACCCACTGAAGGACTTAAAAAACCCTCATGGCACCTGTGAGAGGGTCCCCTAGCACTGCCAGCCTAAAAGGGACTACAACACACCACAGTCCCAGAGGCTTCACTCTCAGTCTACAGGCACCGTCTTGTTGTCATTATGCAAGCCCAGAAACAGACAGAATACCATACAGACATCTGCCTAAGAAAAGCTTCCTATTCGTGTAGTTTGTGGAACATTATGACAAGCTTCAAAATAGCTCAGCAGCGCAGGAATTGCTTTGCATACAACCCATAACATCTCCCAGGTGAACATGAAATGGTACATTAACATTGGAGGAGAGGAGGGGAGGTAGGCAGCGGCTGCAACAACACGTCCTACGCAAGGAAGCAAGTCAAAGATAGGAAATAACAAATCCAACAGTTTCTGGCTTCTCTAGATAAGACATCTAGCATTTACATTTTTTTACTGCCATAGGGAGGTGGCACACAATGCTATCTCCAAAACAGCAGGAAGAGATGCTATCATTCTCTTCCACAATCCTTTTTCTAGACTGTTCACAATCAGGAATTAGTCAGTACAGTGGGAATCAAATTGTAAGACTATAAGCAAGGAAAGGGGTCAACTTCCCAAAAGAGAAAGCGTGCTATAGACATCCAGCCTCTCCCAGGAGCACATCCATCACCACTGAGTAACACCCCATGCCTGTGGCAATGAGGCACTGCTCCCTTGCAGCTCTTAACCTGCTTTGCCCCTTGGACAACAATAGAGCAAATTTAAAGTGCTGAGGGTACCCAGAACGTTCACTTACAGCACTTAGTCCCCAGTCTGCTGCTTTCCAGGGGAGTAGTTGAGTACCTTACACAACATATTCCCAACATAACTTTTCCTATGGCACTATGACAGACATGTGGTATCATCTCTTCAGTACTACACAAAAACTGACAGGGACAGACCCAAGCCTACCAAAGCAAACAAGAAAAGTAGCATCAGACTAAGTTCACTGGTAGTCCCTTTGCCTCACCCAGAAGCAGCGTATTTATGCAACCACTGGCCAGTCAAAGCTCTTATCACAATCATGATTTAAAATACTGCATGCCAGGATTTTTAGTGGAAGATACTCAACTTAGAAGAACATACATTTAATCAACACTACTTGCTCTTTCATATCCATGCCAAACACATTCTTAAATGCTGCTTAAAAACATGTCTTGTTTATCTCTGTTTTCCTTATTTTGCTTTATTATGTTTGAACAAACCCACTCTAAAAAAAAATGCCTGCAGGCTGCATAAAAACAAACTGGTGGAATCCAGCCTAGAATCTTAAGTGGTGCCTGTTATTACGACCTAATGACTGTGCACGATTTGGGGGAAAGGGGATCCACTCTCCATCTGCAATACTTTCTGTTCAGGACCCTGCAGACAGAAGAGCTGCTAAAGGTTTCTTCAATCAGTACTGTTCAGTCATGATAGAGAAGGTTACACATATTACAACTTCAGGTTATACCATGCAAAGATGTTATCCTATTTTCCCTACCCAGTCTTTACCCTATTTAATGACCCTCAAATTCCAGCAGTAAGAGAGGGGGTTTTTGCACGGAAGCAGAGAAGCAGCAGAAGCCTGGTGGTGTGAACACAGCTGAATGCTGGGTCTGCTGGAGAGAGCTCTCAAATCACATGCTACAGTTAAAGAAGGAAGGAAGGCTATCATGCCAGTAAAAAGTTTTTAAAACCATTCATAGGCATTGTCCAGCCAAAGTGACACAGCCCAATAAAACAGATTCCAAAGAATATCTCAAGCTTTACTTCACTGTTAATTTCTCATGTCTGAAATGATGAATAACATATTATTCTGTCTTGCCTTCCACCAGTTTCTAGCAATAATAAGGTTAACCCCCTCACCCTATGCAGTATCTGCACTTTACAGAGAGGGGCAGGAAGAATGCCTGCGAACCAAACCAGTTTGATATTACAGATAAGGGAATGAGATGGAGGTAACTGTTCCTCAAGAAACAATTAAAGAAAATTCAGGCACTATTTTTAGCTTCACTAAATCCTCCAGTAAGAGGTTGCCTCCCCCCCACGATGGTATCATGGCCAATGTTTTGCCCAGTCTGATCTCTAGGTAAGACTCTGATTCATCTTGTACTCCTCAGTGGTATGGCACTGCATGTGTCCTGCTGAGCACTGTGGGATTTCCCACTAGTCTAATTCTCTTGAGAGTCCTCCACGAAATCAGAGAGGGAAAGATCTTTAACTAGCAGCTTTACAAGCTTTTTGTATTAACACCTTTAGAAAACCCTGTTACTAAAACCTTTAATTAACAACACATGCAAAATTGAGTTGTACGGGGGGGAGGGGGTGGGGGAAGATGCAGAGTGCAGCTTGAAATTTTGCACTCCAAAGTATTAAGAACAAAGTACATAATCTTTCAGTTATAAAAAAAAAAAAAAGGTGTGGAGATGGAAACGATGACGATAAAGGCTGCCAGGGGAAATTTCTGGCAATCTGCAAGACAGTAAAATGAGGTGCAGGCTGTAAATTTAAATTAGGGTCGTGACTCCAAGTAGCAAGGGCAGCATGAACAAAAACATGTATCAGAGTGTAAAAAGAAGATTAATAAATTGTGGCTATGGAAACAGAGATAGAAACTTGTTATCTCTCTACGAAGACTTCGTTCTCAAAGAGAAAAGGAACTTTGAATGATGAGAGAGGAGGGGAACAGATGGTAGTCATCATTTTCTGTCAAATAACTGCAACACCAAAAGGATGTGCCAGCGTAAACACGTAACAGGAACAATTCTTGCTACTTCATCTCTCTCTGTAACAACTGAACATTGAAATTCTTCGTGGATTTAAGGGCTTCATCTGGAAGTGCACTACCTCTACCCACCAGATTAGAGCAATTAACACTCATGATGAAGCAGCCAAGAGGACTGGGTCCTTCAACAGAGCTTTACTCTTGATTCATAATACACAGCCATTTAACCTGAGAGAAAGATTCATCTTCTACCAGACAGCAAAGCATACCCAGGACACACAGGACAAACCAGTAGAGAAGTAGTTACAGGTCTTCACTGCAGAGTTCAAAAGAAGGAAAAAAAAAATTGACTGCTGGGTGCAATAACTATGAAAAGAATTGATGGAGGTACAGAAAGAACAAAAAAACTCCAAAAATGTTTGCTGAGCCTTTATTTGTGGATTGCACTTAATCACTTCCAGTGGAGATGCTTTAAAAGCTAATAATAGTTGGAGGAGTGTCAGAGAACATCTTGCTTTTCAGAGAAGAAACCTAGAAAACAGCTCTTGTTCTTTATCTCAGTAGGACCCCTCCACATACATCACACATAATTTCCTCATTCTGGCAAACGTGTTACAAGACAGCATCATATACTACTAAAAAAAGGAACTAACAAAGCAAGACTACCACCATTCCCACAAAAACATTCCCAGCCCAGACAATCAGAAAGCATTTGATCAATAACAACATGCATGAGTATATCTCAAAGCTGCTACACTGCTTAAAAAAAAAAAAAACCAACAAAAAATCCAAGCCAAATCAGCCATAATGTCCAGGGTAGGTTCGATGTACTGTGTCAGCCATCCTGCTATGTCTAGCCTGAGCAGGGTATTCAAGCAGAACCCATTTTAGCAGTAGATTTTTGTGCTTTACATAAATACCCACTTACAGACAGAGTGATGCTTTCAATTAAAAAAAATAACGTGTTCAGAGGAAGAATCCAGGGCTTTTCCAGTAGTAGTATTCAGAAGGGAATTTTCAGCAATAATTACAAGCAGACCAAAGCTCTTCAGAGAAAAGCAAGACGCTCTACTTTCCAAGTGGCTTTTCTTTAGGGACTTACACAGTAATTGGAGATCTATTTGCCACATTTGGAACTTGCACATTAAAGAAGACTGCCCTGGCTCTGGGACTGTGCCTTGCATGAAGAAAACACTCTTCTTGCAGGCTCAACGAAGCAGTGAATACCCTGCCACAAAGGTAAGGCTTTACCTCTGCACCCTGCCACAAAGGTAAGGCTTTACCTCTGCTCCTCTGGCCAAAAAATTTGAATACTCCAACTAGAGAAGTGTGCACAGGAATATAGAAGATAATCAATTCATTTTGCCTAGAGCTATAAGCTAGACTTCACCTACACCCCCCCCTCCAATCCCTGCTTTCCTACTTGTCTACTGACAAATTACTTGCCAAGCTATTACTTAAGGAACAGGAATTTCTGGGAGCATTACCATTCCAGAATTACTACTCCAAAACTGGTTTACCCACTGTAATTACTTAGAACAAATTGGCCATGTATATTCTACTAAGAAGCCTGAACTTGTTTCACAGTTCTCACCTGACTCAAACTTTGCAGTTCTATGTTTAAAAATACTGGCTAAGTGGGAGAACTTTGCTGAAGCCCTAGATAAACAGGCTGAGTACATGGTAATGACCAAATACAAGAAGTATAGTAGGACAACCTGGCGGGGGTGGGGGGAGGGAAGGCCTTTGAAACCACCTGGTAATCCAAAACCTATTTTGGGTAATCCATACAGACAAATTGCAGGTGGATTCCAGCTGCACTGGTTATTACCAATGGTGCTCCTTTCAAATAGTTTACTTCAACACCTTGATTTCCCCTATGAAGAAACCCCAACATTCAGATAGAATAACAAGCAGTCAGAGTTTAAGCAAATCACATCCAAGTTTTTATATATAAGTTCAGACTGGAAAAGATGTAGATGCTGTGCCAGGACCTTCCCCACAAAGACTTCAGCTCTGACAATGATCTAATCCTTGTCCTTGGCCAAATTCAACTGTGGATTGATTTTCAAAGCTGCCTAATTGTTTTTGGAGCCTATCTTCCATCGATTTTCAGTGAGCATTAACAATCTGTGCACTCCAGTCTCAGTTTTAGCTTGCTTCAGAGTAGAAGCGTGACATCTCAAAAGATTAGTGCCAATCAAACTATTAGCCCTTCATTTGTGGCTGTGTAAGTAAGTTTGAAGACAGCGGTTTCTAAGGCTGATCCTGTCTTCCAGGTTCATCTACAATAACTAGGCACGTTTTCTTATTTTAGGTAAATCTATGCTATGGAAAGAAGGGAAGAAAAAGCAGCCTAATTCCACAGAACTGGAAAATTAAGCAACATACTTGACCGTGGTATGTTTTAAGTGTGGGTCAGAGTCAGAATCCCAGCTGAATTCTGACAAACTGAGCCAAACTGGGGGAGGGTGTCATCTGCCTGATCTTTGCAGATTGCTCAGTTATGCAACAAAACACGGTCATTAAACTTCGGAGGTTTTCTTCTCACCCCTGAAACGCCTGCTCAGCACAGGGCAGGCCGTACACACATTCAAGCCACTCTCCGCTTTGCCAAGTGACCCGCAAGCTACAACAAAACCCCTTTGGTTCAATATCCCCGTTTAGAGACAAGTTACAACACACTGAGCTGAAACCAGACTAAACCACGCATAGGCCGGCAGTTAAAGCCACTCACTCCAACCAAACCTGGCCGGGCTCCCAACGAGCACCGAATAAAACTGGCGTTTCAGCAAGCGCTGTCGGCACCCGGGCCAGCTTATCAGCCGCCTTAAGCTGCCCAAACCGCCCTGGCTCCGGCAGGCTGTGGGGGAATGTCTCATCCCTGCCCCAAAGTCAACCCAAAACTCCCCCCGCCTGGCCCACTACCGTTACTCGGACCCCAGTGACGCCCGTTGCTGGCAGAACGCTGGCACTGCCAGCGGGCAGGGGGGTACCTGGAGCACGAAGCGCGCCCTAAGCAGCCCCCCGTGCCCCCTCTGTCCGGCGCTCCACACCTTCAGGCTTCAGCAGGAGACGCCGCACGCAGAACAACCAGTAAAACCCCTATCGTTTCCCGGACAGAAAGCTCAGGCCGGCGTCCTCCCCCCCGCTCCCGAGGGCAGAGCCGCCATGTCACACAGCCCCCTCCCCTGGGCGGTGGGGGGGCTTCACAGGCTGCCCGCTCGCAGCGCGCAACTGCCCTCGGGCCCCGCCGCCGCCGCCAGGGGGAGCGCCCGGGGGCCGCGCGCGCGGGGCAGCCTTCCCGCCCAAAGGCTGAAAGGCGCCTCGTCGGGCAGCCCAGCCCGCTGCGGACGGGGCCCACGACTCCCCTCCACGAGTCGAGGGACAAACCCGCGGGCTTCCCCTCGCCCCCCGCCCGGCAGCAGCAGCCGCCGCCCTTACCTGCCGCAGCCGCAGAGGAGACCGCGCTCTCCGCGCCTCGCTGCGCTCGCCGTCGGGGCCACCCACCCGCACGTCGGGAGAGGGACCCGAGCGGCGCCGCGCCCCTCCGCCCGCAGCCCGCCGGGAGATGTAGTTCCGGGAGCGCCGGGCCGCCGCGGGGGCGTTCCCCGGCCCGCCCCGAGCCGAGCGGTGCGGGGGGCGGCCCGCGGCCGCCTCACCCCCCGACACCGGGGCGGTAGCGCCGGCTGCCCCAGCCGCGGGCGGAGCTGGCGCCGCCCCGCCCGCGGGCGCGTTGGCGCGGCGGTGCTCGGCGCTGGGCAGCGGGGGGCGAGGGGTCTCACCTGGCCCCGCCGCACAGCTGAGCACCGCCTCACAGGCTCAGCCCCGCCAGCGCCACCTGACTCTCTTAACTCCAGAACTAGGGCACAGCCAGGCGAGGTGCAACACGCGTGGCTCCCCCGCGGCTTCTCAGCCCGGCTCCCCAGCGCTGGCTGCAGAGAGGCGCAACCAGGCCGCCCCGGCTCCCCCCTCCCGTGCAGCACACCTTCCTGCCCGACGGAAGGGACACGCTGGGAACGCAGGTAGCAGGGGTACCTCTTCCTTGCACCTGCCTTCTCCAGTGCCCGCCTTCCAGACTCGGTCAGGGGTATCAGAGCAAGCCCCAGGTCAGGCTGTAGCAAACAACCCCATCAGTGAAGCATAACAAGCAACTCAAATGCTGCTTTAGCTCTTTAGTTTCGTTTCCATTCCACTCAATCCCAGGTTTCATCACTTCACTCCCAAGTCCCAGTCTTACTCTTTTTGCCACCTGCACATCATCTCCCTTCTCTTCGGATTGCTGGTCAGGAGTCGTACCGAGCGGACTCGTGATCACAGATGGTTCCTTTCACATCTTTGAACTTCCACCCAATCATCCCAGTCAGCTCAAACAGCTCTTTGCCTAGAGAATTTGGTGCAGCTCTCGTGCTGTTTGGCTATGAGCAGCAACAGCAGCTAAATTTCAAAGTTAATCTCGTAAACATTTTGTAGCTGTGCAGACACTGTTCCGTAAATAAGGCTTGTCTTTTCCTGTTGTCCTCTTGTTCCACACCAAACATGCTTGCTGAGAGTTCTGCCCCTTCTGGGGCATCTGCCTTCACCAACTGTTCCATACTACTTAATTCTTGAGACACCAAAAGTGTTAGTAGCAGCCCATCCTTCCGTAGGATTACAGGGATTTCACCAACAAACAAGCAGAGCTGTGTTGGGTTTCACAGTAAAACACAACTTTTATAAGAGAATAGATAAAAATGCAGCTATATTATATCTGTGTCATAGCACTTTATTACAGCTACCAAATAGATAAGGTATTTGTCTATTTTAATGAAAACTTGCATTTCTTCAGTCCCCCATCTGCTACAAAAAAGCCCAGCACAAACCACTAGTTAGCCCCTAGCTCCAGCTCCTAGAACTTGTTAGAGAAGTTGTTTCTTACTTCATCCAGGCTGTCCCATATCCTTCAACAGGTGACTCCAGTCACCTTCTTACCTCCTTGGTGCCTTCCAGTTCTTCCTTTCGCAAGGCTGTATAGTTCAAAGTTCCTACCACTGAGACACCACTCTTGTCTTCCTGGGGGTGTTAACCCTCTTAACTTGCCAATCCATTAATTATTAATTTTTCTCTGTGCTTTGACAGTACCAAATATGATATTCCTGGTTCATGAGCAGGAGTCCTTGGCCCCCTGGCAGTAGTAAACAGCAATGAGCAAAGCAGTGATCTCAGTGTACAGACAGCAGAGGAGGATTTCATCTGGTTTAGTGCTTCACATGCATTCCTCCTCACTGGAGCCGTTTTGGCTGTTTACTGTGAAAACTGTACAACTCCCCCAGCCTGTGAAAGGAGAAGACAGAGATGCAGATCCCACTGAAGGCAAGAGGGCCAACCTTGTCCTGGGAGCACAGCACAGCTAGCTGGTCAAGGGAAGGGATTGTCCCATTCCACACTGATGCCACCCCACCTTGAGTACTGTGTGCAGGTTTGGGTGCCTCAGTATAAGGAGGACATCAAGCTAATAGTTTGGGAGTGTGTCCAGAGAAGGGTGACCGAGATGGTCAAAGGTCTCAAGGGCAAAAGATGTGAGGGGTGGCTGAGGTCCCTTGGTTTGTTCAGCGTGGAGGAGAAATGGCTCAATGGCGACCTCAGCAGTCTACAGCTTACTCAAGGGGGGCAGCAGAGGAGAGGTGCTGATCTCCTCTCTGGTGAGGAGTGATAGGACATGAGGAAATGGAATGAAACAGCATCAGGGGAAGTTCAGATTGGATATTAGGAAAAGGTTCTTCACGGAGAGGGTGGTCAGTCACTGGAACAGGATACCCAGGAAATTGGTCACAGCACCAAGCCTGTCAAGAGTTCAAAGACCACCTGGATGATGCTGATAGTAATAGGGTTTAGTTTTAGGTAGTCCTGTGAGGAGCAGGGATTTGGACTTGATGATCCTTATGGCTCCCTTCCAACTTGAGATATTCTATGGTTCTAAGTAAGAAAAATGGAAAACACAAGCAACACCATGGCCTGGCATTCCTTAAAGTTATTTTTGCTTTAGAGCTTCCACCTGAGGTCAAGAAGCATCACACAGCATTATATCCACCTTCATAGCACCGGCTGGTGTTTTTACAGCAAACAGAAATTAAGGGGAAGATATGGCTGTGATAGAAACTGTACTACCTGTGTGAGGGAAACTGCAGAGTGTTCTCACAAAGAATCATACAAGCACTGAGAACAGATGTGGTTGGAAAACAGTTTTTATCTTGCAATATAAGGAATAATTTTTAAAAAGATACTGATTACAAGTTATTATGGAGAATTGCTGATATGTAATCATGATGAGTTGTAGACTCTTTAGACAGTCATCAGCCAAATAAAATAATGTCAAGTAGTATGCAACTTGCATTACAGTAAAGTAAATTAATTGCTGCTATCTAGGTAGATAGTCCAACACAGAGTTTGGGGTGAGGGAACTTCTCACTTGCTAAAGCCTAAGTGCCCTTTTTAATATATATACATATAAAAAACATTTTATTACAATTATCATTGGATAATGAAATTGGACATGCAGTTTATTACTAATGCTTAGGGGAGACCTACACACATACTCTTTGCAAGTGTGACATCACAGAATCTCCCTCTATCAAACCTCAAGATTTGAGAATGAAAACCTCTTAACACCCACAAGCAGAAGAAAGTAAATACACAACTGTCTAACAATCCTCTTCCCCCAAGCCAACCAAAAGTCACCACGATCAACAATATAGAGGAAAATAAGAGGAACACATCTTAAAGATCTAAAGAGAAAGAATAAGTGTAAAACAAATGAAGAAATCAAGAGTCAGAGAAGAAGGAGGCTTAACACAGAAGTCTAAAGAAAGGAAGGAAAACTCTTCTTGGATCATGAAACCAAACCAGCCCATTCTCACCACCAGTGAAACCATGTCCAGTGGGTATTGCACTATTTGTGTTTCCAGGGTTGGCCACCTGGATGTCTTCTGGAGGCACCTTACCGGTCTGGAGGCACTGCACACCAAACCCGTACTATTGCAGTCACACCCACCTTACAACACGCTGATGCCTCCTTAAACCCTCACCCCAACATCAGCACTTCAAGAAACGTTAAGAGTTGCAACACAGTTTTATAAACCCATGATACAGTGTTCACCTGGGGTTGTGCCAGCAGCATTGGTTGCTGGGTTGGAGGAGCTGGCAGAGCGTCACAGGCCTGTAGAGAGAAAACAGCCTACAAACGTTGGTTCCACACTTTCAGCACCATCCATAGGAACCAGAACAGAGAAACACATTCAGACATACCTAGTTTTTAGGTAAACATTGCATGGCACATACAATACAGAGCACTTAATGAGACAGACAGGAGGTTTTCACAAGCAAGTTAGGGGAATTCCTAACTCCTAATTCCTAACTCCTTCGCTCACTACCAGCCAGCAAGGTGCAAGGTATTCAGGCAGTGGTTCTGTGGAAGCCTAAGCCAATCTACTTGCTGGCTTTTTCTCCCATCCTTCTCCTTATCCTTCCTGGGAGCTCTCAGCCCCTCCATTTCACTCCCTGTAGCACTCATTCCATGTTTTGCGAAGCCACACTAACCAGGCAGAACACCAAATCAGCAGCTCTTCAGAACGTGAAGGAGTTTCCTGGTGCACTGGTGAGCTGAAGTGGTTCACCTGAGGCAACAGAGACTGGCAGCCAGCTGGTACACTGACCAGGGCTGCTGTGGAATCCCTGGTTTTGCATTATTAGACAACCAATGGAATACTGCTGCAGTGGATAAGAAGCTAATTGCAAAGCAGCTGTTTGCTCTGCTGAAAACTGTGGCTGGTTATTTGCATGTTTAAATACAGCCACGTGCTGTGTGGGTCAGACACAGAGAAGGTTTGCTCCTGGGCACAGATAAACGATCCTGGGTGAATCTCTTTATTTCACTGGTTACTATGCTCTGCCAGATGGTAGAGCTGCCACAGCAAATGTGTTTAAAAAAAAAAATACCCCCCTCCAACTGTCAGTCACCCACTGAAGAGGACAGTTTCCCTCTCCTGCCCCCAATTTAAGAGGTATATTTTATGGCAGTTTAATGTACGACGTGGACTTCCACTCCAGCTTTAGTTAATCCTCCTGCCTGCTGACTCCTTGAAGGAGCAGATGCCTTGGGGAGGTAACATCTTTAAGCCACACAAAGTTTACCAGAGCTCATTTGTCAGTGCCCTGAGGCAAGCCTTTCATCTCCTGGCCACATAAGGCCAGCAGAGCTGTATTATAGATGGCTGTATTTACATGCATGAGCAATCCAGCTAGAATGCGTATTTTTGCTAGTTAATGCAAGTAGCAAACTCTCCTTTGCTCACTACCAGCCAGCAAAGCCAGTCAGTAGGTGTCCAGAAAATGCAACACCCCCCCCCCTCCAAGGGGCCTTTAAAGCCTTGCTGTAAACATGTGGCCACACACTCAGGAAGAGTCTGCTCAGTAGAAGCTGAACAATGCAGATGAGTCCTTGTATTAACAGCTACCACTTGTAGAGAAAAAGACATACTCAACACACAAACATGACTTAAAAGGCAGTAAACCCCCCAGTCTCTCCCAGACCTCTGGGTATGAGCGATGCTTTCACAGAATGACTAAATGTCATGGTCCAGCCCCGGGCAGCAGGTAAGCACCATGTGCCACCCACTCACCCCTTCCCCAGGAGGAGAAACAGACAGAGCCCCATGGTTTGGGATGACAGTTACTGACACAGCATCACAAAAGGGGAACAACAGCAGAGCCTAGAACAGAATATACCCCCCACCCCCAGCGGTAACAATGATCATTTCACCAACCCCACACAGGACCCAAGTGCACTCTGTTCTGAAGCCATATAGGCTTACACCTCCCTGGCCAGTCCCTTTTAATGAGGGGAGTGAGGGGGTGGAGAGTGATGTCAGGTGGGGTGGAAAACAGCCTGTGGTAGCTGGGCTCACCTGTGCTGGCTGCTTGGGGAAGTTAACTCTGGCCTGGCACGAACCAGGACACTAAAACACCATGAAAAAAGGGACAGAAGAATGTGAGCACATCAAAACTTGCTATACAAACAAAGCAAAATATCCCTCAGAGATGATCTTAATTTAAATGGAAAATGGTTTCATTAATACTAACATGACAGTTGAAGAGAAACACTGCAATCTTAGCTTCATAGTATCAACATTCTCAATACCCAGGCTCCATCTGCATGGGGAGTACTGACAGGTCGAGCACACTGCTAGAAGAAGACTGGGCATTTTCAAGTAAGAGCACTCAAAGATGGCACTCTGGTTTGTCTGGCAAGTGTTGGGCAGCCAGGAGGCTACAAAGGTAGCTTCTGTGAGAAGCTGCTAGAAGCTTCCCCTGTGTCTGACAGAGCCAATGCCAGCTGGCTCTAAGATAGACTCAGTGCTGGCCAAGGCCAAGCCCATCAGGAATGGTGGTAGTGCCTCTAACATACTGATGGGAAAAAGCTACTGCACAACAGCAACTGCAGCCAGAGAGAGGAGTCAGAAGGTGTGAGAGGGACAACACTGTAGATGCCAAGGTCAGTGATGAAGGAGGGAGAGGAGGTACCTCAGGTGCCGGAGCAGAGATTCCCCTATAGCTCATGGGACATGATGGGGAACAGATATTCCACCTGCAACCCATGGAGGATGCCATCCTGGAGCAGGTGGAGGTATCTGAAGGATGCTATGACCCTGTGTGAAGCCCATGCTGGACCTGTAGCCCCTGGAGAGAGGATGCCACACTGGAGGTTTGCTGGGGGACCTTGTGACCCCATGGGGGACCATGATGGAGCAGTCTGGTCCTGAAGAGCTGCATGCTGGAGCAGTTCATGAAAAACTGCCACCTGTGGGAAGGACTCAAGTTGAAGAACTTCATGGAAGACTGTCTCCTGTGAGAGCAACCCCATGCAGGAGCAGGAGAAGAGTGTGAGGAGTCTTCCCCCTGAGAAGGAAGGACTGGGAGAGACATGTGATGAACTGACCAAAACCCTCATTCCCCATCCCCCTGTGCCACTGGCAGAGAAAACTGGGAGTGAAGTTAAGCCCGTGAGGAAGGGAGGGGTGGGACAAGGTGTTTTAAGATTTGGTTTTACTTAAACCTACTCTGGTTTTATTAGCAATAAATTAATTTCCCCGAGTCAAGTCTCTTTTGCCAGTGATAGTAACTGCTGAGTGATCTGTCTTTATCTGAACCCATGAACTTTTTGTTGTATTTTCTCTCCCCTGCCCAGCTGAGGAGCGACAGAGCAGCTTTGGTGGGCATCTGGCCTCCAGCCAGGGTCAAACCACCACAGTCACTCATGAGGTCAGATGTTTGTAGAATGGCACAAAGTAATTGTGTCCCCTTCACTGGACTCAGACAACACACACTTTGGCATGGTACAAGAAGATAAGCACCTACCTTCACCAGAAACAAAGGCTACATTCATCAACAGGGCCTGTTCTTGCATGAAGGCAGCTAACTGTGTATCACACCATGACCCTGTTTTTATTGGCTCAGATC
This sequence comes from Gallinula chloropus, assembly GCF_964237585.1. Classification (NCBI taxonomy): domain Eukaryota; kingdom Metazoa; phylum Chordata; class Aves; order Gruiformes; family Rallidae; genus Gallinula; species Gallinula chloropus. Next base: position 72,107,762 of record NC_140087.1, read on the forward strand.
CCACAGACTTTAGTCTTACATGGCCCATTTCAAGCCATCCTTCTCCTGAGAGCATTTAGTCTGCTAGAACAGTTAGAAGACCTACACAAATTTCCATAATAAACAGGGGTTAGCAGACTACCCTGCTTTGTGTTCTGCTGTGTGTCTGATCTGCTTCTAAGGTACTGTGGCATCATTCTCATCTCACAGTAACGTGTCTACAGAGTAAAAAGCCCACATCTGCCTTCAGCGTGTAGTAATTCAAGTGAGATAATTATTCAGCCAGCATAAAGGTGAGATTTATCTGGAAGTCAGTCTTAAGAGTCTACTTACTGTAAAAGCAGTAAGAGATTAAAGGCATGGGTTTCTGTCATCCCCAGCAGCAGAGACCATGCAGCTCTCACCTGTACTTAAATACCAGTCCTTGAACTCTCAAAAAGCCTTTGTAAAAGATAAAATCTTTATAAACAAACAGTTATCTTGAGTCACGCAGCATCTACCTTTAAAGTAGTATCAGCTTTTCAGACACCTCCATGTCTTGAAACGTGAATTACTGCTAACTTTAGCAAAAACTAGCTCCAGTTCTTCTATTATTTTCCTTTAAAAAAGTTAGCAGAAGCCTTTCTGAATGGGTCTTCACAAGAGCAGACCTTAGATGTGCTTAACTAAACCAGTTTTGTTTCAGGCAATTAATTTAAAAGTTACCTCAGCACAAAGCATTGTACAAAGAATAATACTGTTTTGAGCTAAGGTCCTACTCCCAGAGGTCACCCACTAATGCTCACAGTCTTGAAGGAGATGGGACTCGTCCAGAACCTGCAGCCCAGATGAGGGTAAGCTTTACAGAAAAGCCCCACCTCTTTGCTATATATTCATTTTTCCATTGAGATCTCAATTTACAGTATCATTTCTGCAATTTTTTTCCCCTCCTAAACCAGGAATGGAAAGGAAAAAAGCACAGGTGCACTGGGGACATCAGTGTGTTACCATCCTTAAGCTGAGGGAAACGAGAGGATCTGTTCTGCCTATAGCAAGGGAGCTCACACAGCCTCCAGATGATGGAAGCTTTCAAGATCAACCTATAGTACTAAGTGATCATCTGAGCCTTAGTGACCACATCTGGCAGAAACCAGGCTTTCCTCATGTTTATTACAGCAAAATGTGCAATGTAACTCACTTTTACACCCCAGGAAGGAATTTACTGAGATGAAATAGACTTATTTTGACAAAACAGAACATTTTTAAAGCACCTACTTTGCTTCAGTTCCATTTCCCATTCTGACAGACTCAGGCACCAAAGCATCCACTTTTCCACGATCAATCTGTCATTCTGTAAAGTCTTAGTGGAGACAAAGGCCTCTCATAAGGATTTCTCAAAGAAAGGTCTGTGACCAAAATTCTCAGTTCTACAGATAGTTCAAGGATGTTCCTGTAATCCAGAATATACTTACAGAATGGGCTACATGTAAAGATGCTCACGGTTAAAGCCCCTAAAGGAGAACAAAGCGATGCAGTTGCACTAAGAGAGCTCAGGGACAGTGCTGTGCACCAAGGAGGAACTGCAGTCAGTACACTCAGACAATCCAGGGAGTGAGAAGACCAGAAAACCACAATACATCCCATGGCCAAACTAGCACAGTTTCTTTGTGCAATGGCAAGATCCATGTTCTTTATTAATGATTCTCACAACCCAGAACAATCACTGGAGATAAACATACAGCCCATATCTGCACAGGTTGCCTGTTTGCTGCTCCATCCTGGAGAGCAGCAGCATTTGCTGCTGTGCAGGGCTGCCGATCACAGTCCCTCACGTGCAAGGCACCTATTGCGCCTGCTAAGCTGTTGGGTCATCTCCAATCACGTACCAGTGGGCAGATTGAAGTAGCTGTCAACACCATGGGCTACCTCACATCAGGTGTTTCTCAGGACAGCAGTGTAGGTGTGTGTGCAGGCTCTCAGCAAGAGGCTAAGTAAGGAAAGGCAGGGCTTTGAGCTCACAGCTTTTCCAACACCCTGTGAGCATTGTGTATAGAAGTTGATAAAAATTCCAGGAGAAAGTCATGCAGCACCTGTCTTTGTGTAGATTGTTGGGGTTTCGGGTTTTTTCCTCCCTTTCAGCAGTAGCTTTAGCAAGATTCTTGTGTATTGCAACTGCACAGAACCACCAGTTTTTCTGTGAGTATCTGGAGAACACTTATGAGAGGTGCATTAATGCTGCCTTATGGCTTTGCAGAAACAACTTTTGCATTTAGAAAAGTAGAAATCCATTTCCCTGCCTCTTCTGCTTAACAACTACCACTCTAATATGCAGGACTAATTGCTCCCCTCTAAAACCTGCTCCAGTATATAGCTTAAGCTTTTCAGCCACTGGGTGCACCAAAGCTTCTCTCTCCTTTTATCCTCCATGCACAAGGCAAATGCCACCAAAGTCTTTCCGTACCTCAGCTCGCAGAAGACATCTACGTGCCAAACCAAGTTATAAGACATCCAAAAATTACACTGCAACCTCTTCTGTCAGTTTAACAGCTTAAGTCTTCATTTTATGATTTTGTATGGCAACCATTCATATTAGAGAAGACTGCTAGACAGCAATTAACTACTTAGCATACTATATTGAAAACATGAAGATAATTCGGAGCATCAAGGAAAATTTTCAGCATTACAGTATCTTATTAAATGATGAAGAAAGTTCAGACCTCTCTGGATTTATTTGCATTTCAAAAACCAATACAAAGAAGAAAAACATTACATATGTACCAGTCACTCTTTTAGACTAGAATCTGAGTAGCCACTGGGAATTTAGCACTGCAGTTTTCAGACAATATGCAACATCACCCGCTCAGCTGACAGGGCACCATCACTGACACTAACGCAGTATTCAGGCTCGGGCATCTTCCTGAGCCCTTGGCAAACATGGGAACTCTACCACTCCTGAGGAGCTCAGTTATTTTTATGTAAGTGACAGCAGGTAGCTATTTAAGTAGATTGTTTTGTTACATATAAATGCCACTACAGACAAGTCTTTGTAGGGCTCTGCTTTACTGCCAGAGTTTGGTTTAACCCAAAACATCGGCCCTGGGAAAGCCTACTTATACCGATAGCGTAATTACATTAAAATATTCATATGGTTTTAAGCATGCAGGATCTAGCCAAAGCAAGTATCAATTTCAGCTACTAGGTTTTCAAGCTTTCGTAAAAGACAATTAAGGCTTCCATCACCCTACCAGAGGTAACAATGAGAAATGAGTCTAAGCCACAGGAGCACTGGTCTGTTTTTGACAGTGGTGTTTAAGTATTTATCGAGCTGGTTTTCATCCATTTATTCAGCTGGCTTAAATCCATGTGTAACATTTAAAAATGCACAGTTAGCAAGCTGCTAGAATAAGGAATCTGGGTAGCCTTTGGTTGCATTTTTTCTATTAAATAGGTGAGAATTCCTAGAATTTGTCTTGCTGATACACTGCAAGTTTGCCTGAAACAAGGATGGGAAAAGCTCCCCCTGCTAATGTAAAATAGTTCAAGTATGGAGAAAAAAGTCACCAACTGTTTTTTTAATAACAGTATTTGCATAAGCAGAAAAGAAACTCCCAGTTTCTCACCAATCTCAAGCAATATTCAAGAGAAGCATTAATTTTTAAAACAGAGATTAAATTATTTAGCCAATATTAAGTTCTACAGAGCCCATCACGGATGTTGTACAGCGTGTGACCAAGATCAACAGTAAAAAGCAAAAATCTTCCTAGTGACAGTGCTAATACAAAGTGGCAGCTTTAACATTTCAGCTCTGAAAACATCCCTTCTTCTAAACCCCACTGATGTCTATCAATTTTATGTAAGCATTCATTAGATCCAGTCACCACATTACAGCACTGGTCACATCAATAAACCGTCTCACTGTGAAAATACACCAGCATAAGGTATGAATACAAGTAAATCTGTATTAATTTTACAGTAACTTCCAGAAATACGCATGTGGCCCATCAAATTTAGATGAAAATACTGTAGCTTGATATTTACTTGACTTCTTAGCATGCCTAACATGTAAGAATAGTTTCTTGTTCTACTCCCAAAAATAAATATAAGCTTTCAATTGAAAGCATTTATTTTCCTAGCTTTCCGAAGCAGAGTCTGGGGGTGATGGGAATATGCTTCGGACTTGTCTTCAGTCTGCTTCAGTACACAAAAGCATCTCCTGTCCCAGCATTCGTTCAAATCCCAGATATTTTCTTCCAGTGAAATATGACCGGAGCACTGGTTTTATTTTCAGCAGTTCAGTCCGTTTCCATGGCAGCACTGCGGGATTCCTTCGCCACCATGAGTCGCATGAGCTGACTGTGGAATTTCTCGATCTTCTTTACGTCTTGCGCCTGGTCTGTTCTGTACAGCAAACACTGCAAGAGAAAGTTCCTCAGCATCAGATTTCACTCAAGCTGTTTTTGCTCTGCTTTTATAGTTGCAACAAGTTTGGAACACACAAAACAAAGACAAACACTTAAATCTTCATTTGTGGTACGTTGTTAGCATGAGGCAGCACCAGCACGTATCTACCACCCTGCTTTAAAATCCACACACATCTGTGATAACATTTAAGTTTCTCTGAAAGGCTCATGCCTTCCCATTGGAGAAAGGGAAGCTCATGATTAATCCTACTTTCTTCTCTCTGAAGGGGCTAAAACCTGGGGTTTAAAGCAGTCTTTGAAGACACTCCTGTTGGTGTGATCTAAAAATAGAACCAGATTTTAAACCTGGAATTACTTTCCTATTCTCTATAATGATTGTGAAAGCGAGTTAATTTTGCCTTTCACAGTCCTTAATGTTACAGTGCCAGTGACATGAAATCAGTATTTCCCACTGACAGGAGATTCCCTACCCCAAGCAACATCTGAGCTAAATAACGAACAGAGCATTAAGGTGAAAAGGAACTCCACATGACAAGCCTTTCAAGGCAAAAGGAACAAGAACAACATGCTAGTGACTTATCACAGAAGACCACTTAGGGGTTGGTTGGAGGTTTTTTTGCAGACTGAAGTAATCCCTTGCTCCTGTACAGCATGAGTGCCCAGGCTGATTTAACAACAAAGACAGCCAGAATGTGCCATTCTTCAGCGCTGTCAAGACGGCAACTTCCGACAGCACTGTTTTAATTCCAAGACAAACAACAGAAAACAGCTACCTTTTTTCCTTCAGCTTTATTAGTTCTCCAGACTGAGCATGAAGGAAAATCTCCCACCCTGCCTTTAGGAATAAAAAGCCTAAAGCACAAAACTGCCCAAACCCAACACAAAACCCATCCCCTGCTCTCTGTATGTGTCACAGCTTTCCGTGACAGGAAGCAGGTAACAAGGCCTGTAACAGAGTTCAGAAGTTACCTGACTCCAATTCCCCCATGGAAGATTCCAACATAGTGCCCTCCACTCCTCCAGTTACCAGTGCCCCATACCCAACACCTCACCCCCATCAAGCCTAGGGACACCCCCCTTACCCTAGCAACACGAGCCCTTACTGGAGCTACACACCTCTCCTGGGTATTGCGAATACCCACGCCAGGCTGCTTCTCCCTGAGCAAAGAAATCCGATTTTTGTCAAGTCAGAAGAGAAGGTGAGACTACCATGGCTTACCCCAGACTGCAGAAAAACAACCACCTGGCTGTAACATCACAGCACCAAGATCGTGTTGCTGGCACACGCGTCAGTGCGCACACACTGATACACACTGAGGTATTTGTACCTGCTGCCCACCACCCCACATCCTAACCCCTCCCATGCTTCTAGGCGCCCTCCCAGACTAGGTAGCACACGGGCAAACAGCAAGTGCAGCTGCTCCATCTCCTCATACAGACCCACCCCTGTAAGGATGTGTGTAACTGCCACAATTTTTACCAAATGTGTAACGGACACTGTAGCTGTATTTCAGAAAATGAATCTCTGAACTGCCAGTGAATCTTGTCATTCAACATCACAACCGCAAAGGAGCTTAATCTACAGTCAGAAGCTGTCACTACTATGAGTGAGTAACAAGGACCACACACACAGACTAGTAACACATCTGTATGAAGATGCTCTTGAAATGCTTCAGCAGGAGTTATGCCATTCCATAAATCATTATCACAGAGCCCAAGATTTTTTTAGTGCTCATTTCCCTTGTTTTCAGAGAATCCTAAAATAATTCCGTTGACACTGAAGTGTCAGAACTTTTCCTGGACTGTTGGCTGGACAGAGCCGAACCACACATCAGCCTCAGCCACAGCAACGAGGGAAGGCCGAGCACAAGTTTTTAGAAACCTGTCAGGCGCTCTCAAGGCAGCCAAGGGCTAAGAGCTCCCAAGCTGACTGACAGCAAAATACAAGTCCATGAGACGTACGATAAACCCTGGAAGGGGAATACATTCTGTACTTACAGCTACATCATCTGTGACTTTGATACAGAGGTTCCCATCACAGTGCCGGTATTTAAGAACCACCCGCACCTGAAATGACAAACGTTTGAGGAATTAATGTCACCGCAAACAGTTCCCAGAACGTACCTGGAGGAACTCTGCCCAAATTCAGACTAATTAGTTTAATTATGTATTGCTTCACACTTCCACCACCTCTGCAGTGATTCTCAGCTCTGGTGGCCGCTAATCCTGCGCCCAGGATGGTGTGGATGTTGAGACATCACATTTCCCTAACACGTTAAATTGGGGTCAGAGCAGCATCAGGGAACTTAACACTGGGCACGTTCAAAACCGCTGCAGACACAGCAATGACAGTCACAGAGATCCCAGTGAGAGGTGAGATAAATGACCAGCCATGTCAATGCACGACACCCCCTTGCTATATATCATAATTCAGGAAAAATAACTGGAAACTTGTGTCTGCAAATGTGAAACAATTTAAAAAAATAAAAAGATAGTTCTGTATGAAGACTCAAAAGGGGTTAACTGAGTGGAGTAAGATCAACATTATTACTTTTTCTTCTTTGGTACCTAAACTGTGATATAAAAGAGTCCTACCTTCCATTGCTAACTTTAGTTCACTGCTTCCATTTTTGTAACTGGAAAGGGAAAATTCAAGTAACACCTCTACATTAATTAAAGTTGGAGGACTGAATAGTTCTTTCAAATTCATTAGCTTTCAAGACTCAGTAAGGCTGAATTTGAAGTCTGAAAGCAAGCATTCAACTTCTCACCAACACAGTTACTACTGTTGTCACCAGCCCTAAGTTTTAACCTATCCCAGTCCCTCCAGACTCTCAAATCACCAAACTTCTCAAAGCCACAGTGATAAAAATCGACACCCTCAGCAACTGGATAAGCATTAAAGTCTTCCTCCTGAAAGAGAGCTGGCCAGAGACCTTGCATCTATTGTTCCTAGCCTCAGGTTGGATCAGTAACTAGAAACAAAGCCAGGCTTCTGAACGGGTGCTGTAAACAGGCCTTTGTGGTACAGAGTAACCTCTGCTAATGGACAACCACCTCCTTGACTACAAAACATATTTTGAAATTCCAGCTCTGAGATGGGTCTCCCCAGAGATTTATCCTCTTTGTTTAACAAACTGTCACCTTCCCAGCAAAACAGCTGTGTAACAATACAGCTCTCAACTGAGCAGGCCCAAAAGCACCGGAGAGGCTGCCACAAGCAGCAGGCAAGGTACTCAATGGATACCATGCTCCTGCAAAAGGAAGGGCTACTCTCCACTCAGCCTCACCAGCCCATGACAAGCGCACACCCATCTCCCTCGATTCCTGTCCCTGCTTCAATTTCTTGACAAGCCCAATTGCATACAAAATCTCCTCAGGCTAGTTCCCTGGACTCTCCCAAGCCTCTGTAACGGCCACAGACTGGACGAGACTGCCTTTGGAGGCCCCTTAAGAAAAGAAGGGCTGGGTGCCGTGATGTGTCTCCCGAGCTCTTTCATTTAACTGTTACAGAGTGTAAGAAGGTAGAGCAGTATTATCATCAGTAGATAGTTGCATATGAAGGGGTCACCTATTCTAATTAAAGGTGGGTATTAAACACTACTTCCAAAGGTTTCTCTATTTCTGGCGAGGAAAACTAGGCCTTTTTAACTGAAGTGCTCTCAGGTATACAAGTTCTGCATTTCCTTTTGTACTGTGTTTTGGCTGAATTATAACACTTTTCCTGAAGACTGAGGTTACTTTTAGCATTTGCCCAAGCTACACTCCAGAAAAAGCTACCAGAAACAAAAAGCAGCCATGTACCAAAATGTTAACTCCTCGAGCAATTACTGTTTGGGAAGCAGTCTGCAGCGACACAGCAAGCACCAACTCCACCGGTGAGCTAACAGCTGCTTTCTTTTAGTTTCTCAAAAAGATAAATTCAAGTTATACAGCCCCAAATGTTATAAACTCCTAGAATAAAGCTCTTCTCGATGGACTTTCCATTTAAAGACACGCCTCAGCCCGGTTTCCAGCCCGGAGGGACGCGGTAACACCTCTTCGCTCAGGTTCCCGAGGTCCACGCCCGTTGCCGGTAAGCAGGCCTGAAACCCCGTACCCCGCATAGGCCTGCTGGGTGCTAGACGAGAACCAGCTCCCCCTGCGTGGCAAGCCAAGGCCGGGTACAGCAGCAGCGGTAACCCCCCCTTCTCGCCGCTTCTCGCCTCCCCCGCGCAGGCCGCTGGGACCGCGCCTCGGAAACCCCTCCAACCGGTTACCGCCGGGCGCACCCGAGGAGCGGCGTTCCCGGCGGGCCCTGCAGGGATCCGCGGCCCGGCTGGGACCCGCATCCTCCCCGCGAGGCCGCAGCGCCCGGCCCCGAGTGGGCCACACGGCCCGGTGAGGGCTCAGGGGAGCGCCTGACGCTCCGGGCGGCCGGAGGACACAGCGCGGGCGCCACCGTCCCGCCCTGCCCGCCGCCTCCCTTCAGAGCCGCTCCCCTCCAGGCCTGCGGCGGCCGAGGCGAGGCCCGGCCCATCCCCGCCACCTCTCCCACCTTCATGGGGTCGGCGAGGTAGAGCTTCTCGGCGGCGCGCGTGAACTCCTCCCAGGCCTGGAAGTGCGGCATGGCGAGCCCGGCCCGCGCGCGGCTCCGCTGCCCCTCCGGCGGCAAGATGGCGCCGAGGGCGGGCGCTGCATCACCGCGAGGTGACGCCTCCTATTGGCCGCCGGGAAATAGCCGCCCAATCGCGAAGAGAGTGACTCAGTGATTCAGGCCCCGCCGCCGGCGGCGGAGGCAGGGTGGTCCGTGGGGCAGAGAGAGAGAGGAGCCCTGGCAGGCTGCGGTTGCCGCAGCGACCCCTCCCGGCTTGGCGGGATGCGAGCGGACATCTCCCCGCCCCCAGCGGCTCCCTCTGGTAGCTGCCCCGCCGCATCGGAGCGGAGCGGGCTGGCGGCCCCACCGCCCCGCGTCGCGGGTTCGAGACTGATGGGGGACCAGTCCGCCTGCCTGGGCGCTCCGCAGAGACGGTACCAGGTCCGGGCTGTCTCCCCTTCGGCCTCCCGGTGCGAGGCCCAGTGTGGGGTTTGGGGGCGCGGGTGGGGGCAAGGAGGCTCGGCTTGGCTGGGCGCCCCGGCAGGAGGCGAGGCCAGGGCCCCAGGCCAGCCCCGGGCAAGTGGCCCTCAGCGTGAGGCCCTCAGCGTGCGGTTAGCCGGGCTGGCCTTTGCAGCTGAGCCTAGACAAGGTCTTCCCGGGCTGGAGGGTCCTTTGTTAAGCAGGAGGTTGTTTGGCTCCATGTTGAATGAAAAGGATATTTAGGAGCAGCTTGTTGGCTTCTCTGGGCCACTGAGGCAGCCGCGGCCATTTCAGAGAGGTGCTGGGGCTCAGCTTGCCTGAGACTGACAGCTACACAATGGGGGAGAGCTCAGGGGGCTGCGCCTTTCGTGTGTGTGTGTGTGTGTGTGTGTGTGTGTGTGTGTGTCTGTCTGTCTCTGTCTGTGTGTGTGTGTCTGTGTGTGTGTGAAACATCTGCATAGAACCGACGAAAATTCGTTTCAAAACACAAATGAGGAAGGAAAAACCCTCCATGATTTCTCCAGTTGTGTTTTAAAATCCCATTTCCTGAAATGCCATGTGATTTTTGTTCCTGAATTGCACGAAAACCAGCCAGGCACAGTGCTCTGCCCCGACCGTGTTGGGCGGCTTGTGTAACCGCTGCCATTGCAATAGACACGGAAAACTCGCCCTCCTCTATTCTCTCCTGAAAACTCAGAAGCTCCTGATACTGACTCACAACTTCAAGTGAGTTTTACTGAACTGAGCAAACCTTAACAAGTGTGACCTAACAGGACAGGCCTGCACGTAAGGGGACAAATTATGCAGGCCATTCCAGTCTCCACTGGCAACATGGGGGAATACTAGCGGTAGGATTCTTTTGGCTGCAAAAGGCACAGTAAGCGCAGGGGAGAATGAAGAAACATGACATAGAAATAAAAGGGTGGATGGGAGGTAAGGGGAGAAAAACCAGAATTAATTTCCCTGAGTCGGTAAAGCAGAAAATAATTGTTACTGTGGGGATCAACTCTTGAAAAAGTTTGCGGTGATTAGACTGCCAAACTTTAATAAATTGCGACTTGTGGGTGTTACATGGCCTGAACAACTCTGTGAAAGGGCTTTGCACTGATGAGTGGAAGCTATGAATAGTGAAAACAAACTAGACTATTTTCTTTTTTCCTTTCCAGAACAGCTCACAGAGTTTAGATGCTGCTGTGTCTGAGAACCCAGCTTCAGAAATGTAAGAACTGTCTTTCAGAGAGGCTGATCATAAACTGCTCGGACAGAGCTTAAAGTAATTATCCCAAACGCAGAACCTAGCCTGGAGGGAGTGCTTCTCTACTAGCTTAGGGTTTAGGTAACAAAATCATCAGAGTAGGAATTGCTTTTGGTAATGTTTTACAAACACATAAATACATGAAAATGAAAGGTGTGAGGAGCACAAACCGTGTAACATGTAACATTCCACAGAACCATTGCTCACCAAATTTGGATCCAGGTGTTCAGGTGGGACACAGATATTTTCTGTCTAAAGGAGTCGTCCAAATTTTGGGCTGTCCAGTCAGAAGCACTTTAGGGTTGCTTTTCAGAGGATTTTAATTTTGACTCAACACACAAGAGCCATCTTAGGAGCTTGCCAAAGGCCGGTCATTAGCCCTGTAATTCACAGTTTCTGTAGTTGAGCTAGTGCGACAGAGCAAGATTAGAAAACAAACCCATTCTGGCATTTCTTCTTCCTTAACCCAGATGATTTCTGTGAACCAGTTTAGGATGCAGCTTCTAAAACTATTATATATGCACAGCTTTGGAGGTGACAAACTGCAGCAACCAGGGCAAAGCACAGAGAGAGGGATTTTGTAATTGGCCTTACCGCTGAAGAAAATGTGATGTGGCACTATGACAGTTATATATAGCCTGATACACAGTTCTGCATAGCCTGTTCCTGGCTGCAGATCTTAAGGACTTCATCTTCTCTGCCACCACCACGACCACCACCACCTGTGGCCCCACAGCTCTGCTGCCGCAGCTGTTTGTAGCTCTGCACTGGGGAACAAACCAATGCTTGGGTTAAAAACAGCACCGTTTTTAGTAACACATGGTTTTCACTGAGATCAGTTGGTTTTCCAGTTTACTGTGTGGCCTGACATTCTGTTGTGCTGATGCAGCTGTGGCAAATGTACCTTTTTTTGGTGGTAAAACAGGATATGGGAATTCCTACTGGTTCTAGTGGCTTGACACCAAAAATGGGGGGCTGTATGTGAAACCACTCCCCACCCCACCCCCAGCTCCCCTGAAAGCAAGGCCAGTTGCTGAAAATCTTGGCAATTAAAAAGAGAAGCTATTTCTGAGCCTCAGGGAATGGCTCATACCTACAGTTAGTGTGCTGCTTCGCTCTGTTGTTCTCCTCTTGCCTGGAGAACAGAACATTTTCTTGACATGTTTGAGAAGTAACTTAGACCACTGCAGTTATTCAGCTGTAAGTTGTAGTTGATGTACGTCCAAAACTGTATTTTTCAAGCGAGCTCCACTGAATGCAGTAATAGTAGGAATCTTTCAATGGGCTTTTTGTTTAGTGAAAAAAAAATGAACAGTTGTTTGTCACTGTGTGGAGTGTTTGGTGTGCAGCCAATAATAATTTAGTAGTTAGTAAGAATTCTGCTAAAACATACATACTTATCTTGCTTTCTTTTCTTGAGTTCCTGCTTTCGTCCATGCAAGAAATAGTTCCAGTGGTCTTAATGGCCATTCCATCACTCGTAAGTGAAATCTGGAATGCTATAAAACCTCATTTACCCCTTCCTTGGTCTCTCCTTGTATATCCTTGCTGTATTCCCTAGACCACCTGAGATAATGTCTTTTTTAGCTCGGGTTTCAGGCCATAAAAAGCTGTGAAGCAACAATGTGCGTACTTGGGTGATGAAGATTTTTCATGCGGTTTTTCCTCAGGCCTTTCCCCCTTCTCCAACCTGTGTGTACATGATTAATGGTCTGACTTTGATCAAGCTTCTACATGCATTGCCACTGCAAGTTCAGCTTCACAGAGTTATGTTCAGGCATCTGGATTCCACATGGTAATTGCTGTAGGTTTTTATCTAGTCTCTTCCCTTGAGTAAATGTAGTAGAAAAAGACCTTGCATTACATCTTAAAATCCCCATCACAGAGATCTTGAGTTCTTGCACCTCCCACAAAGTTCATGGAAGTTGTGGCTTCTCAGCATCACTCAGGGTCAGATATTTACTTTTCTGTTCTTCACATTAATGCTCTTATTCAGTCTAAAGCAGGTGCTGTATTCTTATTTGAATGTACTTTTCTTTCCTGGATAAGGAATTCAGATAAGTGCATTAAATTCACTAAAATATTTCTCTGCCACCATGACATGGTACTGATGGGTACAACAATCTGGTCTTTGCAGCTGAAAGAAACTTTGTGTAGAACACTCTGAGTTATCATGCCAAATTACAGATTTGATGGGAGACAATAGGGCAAACTCTGATCTCACTTTTGCTGCCGTAAATCCAGAGTCATTCCACTTAGTTCAGTGGATTTATTTTTTTTTAAAAATCTGTAACAGTGTAATTAATAGGAGACTGTGGTACTGAGATGATAATCCTGTTCTTGGACCAGGAGCAACACAAAGTCTGTGCAGCTATACAGGTCTAAAACAGTGCTAATGAGGAGTTAGTTACAAGGTAGTTATTACTGCTGAGGAATGCTTAATACTTAGAGATACAGTCATTTCTTTCCAAACAGCTTCAACCCAGCCCTCTGTGAAGTAAAGGAGACGGCATGGGCATGATGATTGCACATTCCATTCTTGTGTGTGTATGGTCTAACCCAGCCTGGGATTTGTACTGATGCAAACTTCAATCACACAGGTTTTTTGTGTCAACCTTTGAAAGGGCACTTAGATGCACAGGGATGCAGATAGGTCTCCAGTACAGTAAGATCTGAGACATCTCGCCGGCTTCTGAATCTCAGGACCCAAGAGAACAACTGAGTCTGCAGTCAGCAGCAGTTGGTGCTCCTGGATGGGTTATAACATGCCAAACCAAGCCATGGGTGTTGACTGCACAGCTCCTGCAGGAGCACAAACCAGACTGCTCCTTTCAATGGGCTTTATATTTTAAACAGCTTGGCTAATGGTTTTGCCAGGTTGAGCCGTACATAGTTAATTACATCACTGCTGATTTTCTATTTCTTCTGCACACAAGCATCTTATCAAGTGATTCAGACTTCTACTGTCTAACAGGATAATTAGACATTGGTGTCACTTGGTTGTTAAAACACAGTTCATGACATTTAAAGCTGCAGGTGGGCAGCAGGATTCTGGGGCCCTGTCCCAGTGCCAAGTCACAACTTAGAGTCAGGATGAGACCTGGGTGTCTGTTATTACTCCTGTTCCTTTTCCCCAGTGCTCTTGTTCCTCTGAAAGGAAAAACATGCTAAACACATGCTGGATTGGGGCCACTGGTGAGCCTGCAGCCGTGGGCACGCTGCAATCCACACTGCTATACATTTTAGCCATAACCTTCCCCAAGGCAGCGTTGTTTCCTAGTTTGCTTTAATTGTAAGAGAAAAACCCAACAAAGCAAAACAATCCCCTGTCGTTTAATACGGTCTAAGCTAATCTTACTGTATGTTAGGGAGTGTATATATGTACATGTCAGTAGCCAGTACACTAGCAAAAGAGCTGCCCCTACGTATGGCTGGTTGCCAGCCTGGCATTAATAGAAACTGTGCTTTCATTTTTGGATGCTGTTCTGGCAGAGTTCGTGTTAAGCTGTTTGCTTTTGATAGCTAGAAAGCTGCCACCCTTCCTGTTAAGTGGTCAGTTTAGTCCCTTCAGCATAGTAACGTATTCAAATTAATGTGCTGTCATGCAAGAGACATATGTTAGAGAGCAGACTCTATACTGTCACAGCATTGACTGTTGAGATTTGAGAATGAAATAGCAGTCCTCGTGATGGCCTTTGGGGAGAAGAAGAACACATCTGGCAGCCAGCTCATGAACCGTCAGCTGAAGCACTCTGGAAGCAGACAGGCACTCTTTGCATTAACTGCTTATAGATTTTGTATCACTGTTCCGTGAAGTTTCTGAGCATGCTTAAGATGGGGTTAGATCATCTGCTGGCACACACTGGAAGCACACTGATGTCTTTCATTAATCTTTGAATAGAAGAGCTTTTTACTCTGTAGGCATGGCTGAAGGCTGGTTTACCTGTGCCGTTCAGGCTGCCATGGCTGACGTAATCACAGAGTACAAACCACCAGAAAAGGCAGGTGAGATTAGATGCTCACAGCGATACCTCCCCAAGTTCTCTGGAGTGGCATGACTGAAGCTGGAGCAGAAGGGCTTTCAGTACTTTTAACTAAGTTGACTTCTAATTCCAAAATACATGTCTTGTCCCAGAGCAGATGGAAATTACCTGCTTGTCAGTTCAGCCCGCAGGATGGTAGGCACAAGCAGCTCAGTTCCTCACATGCTCTAATGCTGCTGCTTGAACTTTCCTGGCAGGTGAACACTGCCAGCTTCTCGCTGAGGTGAAAGAGGCTGCCCCTTAACCCTGTGCTGCTGTGACAGCAGCAACGTGCAGCTGGTGGGAAACAGCAACTTTTGCTGTTTGCAAAGCAAACTCACGACTGTCCCCAAGCTGTGCAGTTTCATTCGAGCGGACTCTTGGTTTAGCTGTGTCAGTAAAAGAGGCTGGTAGTCCCAGCCACTTGTCATTGCCTTTTCCAGGGAATTAATGGCCTCTGCTCTTGTGTTTGCAGAGATGCTTGTGGGAGTGCCCCTTAACCCACTTCAATCAAACTAGGTTAGCAAAAACCTCCTACCTAATCCATTTAAGCTAAGTCTGTCTCAGGTTGACCAAAGTAGGTTAGGGGGTGTCCAGGCGAGCCACTCTGCAGGCAGATCTGAAGAGGTGGTAGTTTCCACAAGAAGAAGTAGGACGGGCTGAGCAGAGGGGGAGTGGATCTGATTCAGCAACTTCTCCCATCCCCTCAGCTGCAGGCAGAAGAGGATGCCAAGCCGCTGCCCCACGCTGCGTAGACACACGGGTGTGTTGGGCAGCTCCGTTGGCAGGCAGAACATGGGAAGCCACAGCGGTGCAGCTGTTTCCACATGTACTTCTTCCCATAGTTACAGCAGTAGAAAAACTTTGTGCAGAGCAGCTGTTGCTGAGAGGGCAGAGCAGATGAGAGCCTCTGCAGGCTCCTCAAGATCTCCTATTCGAGCATTTGTCCTTGGCCAAGGGTTGGTGCAGGTAGAGGTCCAAATTATGGTCAGATTGGATTCTTGGCATTTGCATTGCCAATTCTTGAAATAACAGCAAGGAAATGCGTTCCTTTGATGTCTGCAGTATGTCAGCTTTCTACAAAAGGTGTCTGATACAGAGCTGGTGTCGCTTTGGGGCTCTCAGGCTGATACAACGCATACTAAGAGCTGGGATCTATGATGGTGAGGGCTTCCTTACTGATACCATGCCACTGCTGTTGTGATCCTTGTCACAGGCATTACAAGTATCTACCTGGTTGGCTTGAGTCCACAGAGAAATTTTAACCTCAAATCTGTAAGCTGAGTGTTTTCATAAGACTTGACATACATTAAAACTATGGGAGGAGATGTAGGTAGTGAGTAGGAGTGGGGACAGGGAGAATATTGGTATAAATTACATCCCAGGGCTGTGATTTTATGCTGAAGGGAAAGCTACTAACGAGATTTGAAATGTGGCCTAACAATTGCATTCTTCCTGAGGTTTTTTTCTCACTTCATTAGCAACTTCTACTGATATTGAGTTGGTTTTTTTTAATGCCTGTGAAGTAAGTTAAAGGTTCAAGATATCTTGCTACTTCAGGAATGAATATCAAAGCTCCCCCTTCTCTCAGATGATGCCCAAGTTTAGAGGTCACACAGATACCAGAAACACAGATGCAGGGAGGAAATATTCACTGTTCTCATTGGTTTAGGGCCCTTTAGGGAGAAAGATGAGGGGCCTTCAGGCAATTCCCAGCCTGATGCTGTCCCCCCTTCCTTGTCTCCCTGCCTCTTACCCCCTCCTGGATGGGAGGAAGAGGAACCTGGGACATGTTTTCCGAGGAATCTCTGTACCAGATCTTTATTTATAAGGACTCAGCCAATCTGTGCCCCCCTTATGCTCCACAAAGAGATGAAGCAGGGCGGTGTGTCTGCTCATACATATTTCAAATACTTTTATTTTTCCTTTCTAAGGGTTTTTATTTTAAAACAGGGTAAATTCAGGTACCCTAAAGCTGGCTCCTCTTCTATATAGTTTACCGATATTGATTTAAAAACAAGAATCATGAGGAAGATTTGCCAGTGTAGCATTTGCTATGCAGAATTTCCATGCAGCTGCTTTGAACTAAATTCCCAGCAGAAGTGAAAGGATTTCGAGGCTTCCAGATCTTAGCAGACTACTGTTTTTTTGCAGACAGAAATCTGTATGATATGTATTTCTCCAGAGATCCCTCCCAGGCAGCTAGGACTGTACTATCCTTCTCCTACCCCGCTGAGACATATTAGCAGCTTTTGGGAGGGAATCCTTCTGGACCCAGAAAGTTAATTAGCTTTGTGTGCGAATGTCTGCCACCGAAGTGACTGATTACTTTTTGGAGGGAAGGAATACTCTTGTCTCTAAAACAGCAAAAACATGGAAATTTGTTTAAATCTGGATGGTTATTTCTCTTCTGCAGGGCAACACTCTTTTCCCTGTGTGGGGTGAATTTTCCAGTAGTTCTGTTTAAATTCCTGGAGCTGTAGGTTGAATCATAAACCTAGTCTTATAGATCAAGAATATGATCAGGAGTGTTTGAAGGCTGTTTGCATGTCAGATGCTGGTAATTTAGAGTAAGATAGCCTTACCCTACCTGACTCCAGCCTGACCAATTCCACAGAAGCTGAAAATAAGTTGTCACTAATAGTGTTTTTGGGTAGTGAAACTGTGGTCTAATCCAGGGCCAGAACAGTAAACAAGTGTCTTGCTGTTCAGGCATGTAAAGTAACTAACACAATTGAGATAATGCAGGCTACTTACAGGTGAGGTGAAGATGTCTCCTGTGTCGACACAGGAACCTTCTCACTCTGCGGTGGCAATGCTAATTTTGGTTGTGTGGATGCTTTTCTCCTCAGGAGCAGGATCAATTTGATGCCCAATAAATCATATTAGGTATTCTGCTCATTCCTCAGAGAAGTATCATGAGGGTTAATTATTTCTCTGTTCTGACTCAGACAGTGATTTCGTGCCAGAGGATTCTGGCAGTAAGTATAATCCTAGTGATACCCTCAGTGAGGAAACCATTGTTAACGGTGTTGATGAGGAAGCGCTAATGGCAGCTGAACCAGAGCCTGATATAGAAATTGATAGACCTAAGGCAAACAAAGGAAAGAGGTTGGAAACCTTGCTGTTTGCTGCCTTCCGCAGCAGAGCTTACGAAAAACAACTCTTTGTCTTCTTCCCCCTTCCCTCCCATCCAAGCGCAGGCTGCAGAATGGCTCTCCTGAGGCCGAGCTGTGCTAGAGGGAGGGAGATGTGCTGCAGAAGTGCTGGTGCTGCTGCCGGTCGTCATTCCCTCGGGAAAACGTGCAGCGAGGAGCAGGTTTCAAACAGAGTGAGTTATCTCTTCAACTAAACCCGGCTGCCAGATGGGGGCTGAGGCTCCAGCTCTGCCCAGGGTCCAGCAGGGCACCGCTCCAGAGCCAGTCGGCACTGTGAATTATAAATACATTGGCCATGTCACTCTATGTAGGAGTAAATAGAGCACTCCAGTGCTCTGGAGTTAGCTGCTGCATGAATAAAACATTTTCCATACTGTTTACTGGTATTTTATAAGCTCGTGATGAGAGACCAGGGGTAGCTACCTGTTGTGTAACTGTGTGGTACAGGGCTCCCTGTGCCAGCACACAAAGCTAAACACAATTTAGCCCTTAAAAAGTTTCCCTTGTCCCAAAGAGATTATTTTCCTCTCCTGGCCTCATGTGGTTTCCAAGGCCCAGTTTAAACACATACAATGACATAGGATAGATAGCTATTTTCCATACATGGCATTGGTTGTTCAGCAGGAAACATTCATTCCTTTAAGACAGTACTGAAAGAGATTCTGTTCTGCACTCCAAAAGGAAATTGGGCAGGATTATCTTGGGTCATATCCTTCTTCTATTAGTCAAATGGTGAAAGCAGACATCTGAGTTGTTTCAGTCTGTGACCTTACCCTGTGCTTCCTGACAGATCTCACAGCTTTTCAGTTGTCCCTAGTTTATATGCAGGATTCTTCAGTCCCCTTGGCAATCTGAATTCTTTCTCCAGCATTTTCCTGGTATCTCAGACCCTTGGGATATCACAGCCTAACCTCAGTTTCTATGTGGCTGCATAATGAACCTCTTCAGTAAATCACTGCCTTCGTCTGGATCCCTCCACTGAACAGGCTTAGAGATGTTAGTGGCCCTCTCTAATGTTTCTTGATGCTGTTCAACCTACACAGTGTTCTTTCAACTTGTGTTCTTCCTGGATTCCTCCAGAAGCAGAACAGCAGGCTCCAACATTTCCTGACACTGTGGCCCTTTATAGCAACCAGCAGTTTACACATTTCTCATTCGACTCGCAATCTGCTTCGTTCTTTCTGGCATCGTACAGTTACTCTCTCATTCCCTAACAGGCTGTGGCCTTCGTCAGGCTCAGCAGCTGCTCCAAGAAGGTTCCTAAGGCTGGGGAGCTTTTTGCTGGAACAGTTTTCAGATTCTCCCTCATGCTCTCTAACAATTTATTTTTCCCCTATTTTGTGATACAATATGATTTTCCTTTGAATACTTCTAATTGCTTCTTCATTGACTTTTATTGGTCCCTGGTTCTAATACCATGTGGTTTTCCCCATAAAATTTGGACAGTCTTTGACTTTACTATTTCAAACTTCCTTGTAGCTGTTGCCAGCAGCTGTAGCCCTTCCTGATGCGACTACGTTCAGCTAACGCTGACTGTCTTTTCTGTCCCCAGTAACCCTCAGCCTTCTCTGGTTTTCACTGTCATCGTGAGGCTCGCATCTTGCTGCATCGTGAGGCTTTCTCAGACAGCTCTGTCACAATGATGTCTCCTTTGGTTTTCTGTGTCACCCTGGGACCTTTCTTGACATACATATCTTATTCGACTTCCCTCATGTCCCACAGCACTACACAGGCTTTTCCTACATCCTCAGCAACTTTCATGGTACTCTGATGTCCCCTGGCTGTTATCTGGCTCTCTTTGATCTTCCCCAGATGAATCACAGCACTCTTTTAATATCCCTCTCTGTATCCTCTATGATCTTCACAGGCACCTCTAGCTTGATAATGGTTATTCCCACATTATTTTTTAAGTTAGACTCAAAACATTTTTGCTCATCTACAAGACTTTGCAATCACACAGCCAAAAATAACCTTCTGGTAAAGCAGCAGTTCAAGCATTCACTTTGTGTCTCTGACAACATTTTAAAGAAGAAAATAGGTATCTGTCTTAATGACTTCTGAGAACTGGAGATGGTTACAGCAGGTGCAGAAATGTGCACGAGTGGTCTGAAGCGCTTTCACTAAGTGACTAAAGTCAGGTCAGGATGATACCGTGGTGACCTTGCCCTGTGTGTAAAGACTCTGCATCGAATCAGGCTGGCAATGCTTCCAAAAATTTGATCCATAACAGCAATGGTTTTCCTGCTCTTTAATAAGATGTGTATCGCTGTTCAATGCAAATTCACCTAGTAGTATTTGTAAAGTACTTGAAATATTTGGGTGATGGGTACAGTAGAAGTTTAGGCTGTTGCTGTTTTTACATCAGACATCTTCACCCATAATGAATAAGATGAAAGTCCTGAGTTGGCTATGATAAAGCAGTTTTTACTTGCCTGCTGTCTGGCCTCAAAACCTGTGTAAGGTTCAAAGTTTCCAAACAGAAGAAAGAAACAGAATCTGAATTTTACGAAGCTGCAGCACTGGCTTCATTCTGCTATCACCTCTTTGGCAAGTATGCAAGCATGACATAATAATCTGAGCTACATTTCTTACAAAGCATTTGTATTGTAGCATCGTCGTCATCAGCCTCATCTCTGCTGGTGGAACGTACGCCAACTGCATCCATTCTACGTGGGTATCATTGTAGAGTGAATATTTCTTCTTCCTACAAACTCCAGCTCTCAAGCACGTTTGCATACGTTGACTCTCTCCTTGTCCCCAGTGCTTTGATTGCAGTAAGGATCCTAAAATAAGTTGGTTCCTGTGGTTTGTCTTGTGCAAACATGTGCACCCGTTACCGTCTTCCACTTAGAGAGATTGCAAAAAAAACCCCACGTGCTATAAATCACGCTGTAGCATCACAGTTTTATTTAGTCTCTTAGTCAACTGTGCTTTCAGCTCCACCAGCAGTAGGCGCCATGTTTAACTGTGCAGGGGCCACATGCTTTTGCACTTACTTGATTTCCTTTACTGCTGAAGTTCTAAAGCAGTCAGCAGCACTTTAAATACAGATTTATTGCTGCTTACGTATCGCTGAACTGCAGGGGAGGGAGGATAGAAACGTTATGGAGCACAGTGGGGTCAATTTCTTTTTGCATAAAAGGGCTGTTTAGCAGAAGAGGAAGAAGCTGAACCTGGTGCCAGCTCTGTTTGCACTAGCCAAGTCCTGTCATCAAAATTGCACGGGGGCTGCGCTAACTTAACTCTGCAGTAGGGTAAGGTTAAGTTAAACTTCCAGATGTATGCTTCCACAGACCCCTGGTCCTTCCCTTCCCCCTCTTCACTTCACTCCCCACAGTCTCTTCTGGGACAAGTGCAGAAGCCATCTCAGTCAGGTAGACATCAGGTGAAATCTGTGGTGATTGTGACTGCTCTGGAGAACTTAATTCAGCAAGTGATACAAGTTCAGTCATGGCCTGTGTATAAAATTTTAACATGAAAGCTGAGCTGGATCTGGCAGCTTTTAAAAACTGAAAGATTTGAGGGGAAGGAGAAAACGTCAAAAAATACTGAATATAGTTTCTATTAGTTTTGTTTCAGATAGATGTTTCTTTTATCCCTTTTTCTTTGTAGGAATTCCACTGTGGATGCAGAATGGGCATGACCACCTTCTTTCCAGATGTAGGCTGTCGTCATGGAGGCTGGAAATAACTATAGAACAATTCAGGCTTGAATGGACCTCTGGAGGTAATTTGGTCCAACCTCTGTTCCAAGCAGGGCCAAGTAGATCAGTCTGGTCTGTGATGATCCTTCTCTGAAAGGTGCCCCATGGCTAAAGCAAAGCTTTCAAGTTTAGTTTAGAAAAGCATTTTTTAAACTTCTTGTAAGCATAGAGACCTCTCCTGAATCATTTGTCCTCCCAAGTTTTTCCTGAGTGCAGGACTTGTGCCCAGAGTAGAGAACAGCTAACTTCCGCTAGCTGCTAGCAACAGCTTCAGTTCCTCCAAGGTAAGGGAGTGAGAACTGATTATAATTTACTCATTTGGAGTGTGAAGATCCATTTCTTTGCTTTGGAAGAACTGCACTGCAGCAAGGAGCTAGATGAGCTTGTGTAAGTATTTGTAACCACTTGTCATGCCCATATCCTGCAGGAAAGGAGCAGCATCTAGGAAGTAGTTTAACTTCTGTTCTCTATCTTGGTTTTAATTTTTTTTCCTGTAATTTCCCTATATTTATGGTTCATGTTTCTTAGTTAAGTAGGAAAATATTTTTTCTCAAATATTTCAGACTCCTTGTGATGCTGTTTGAATCCCTTTCGTGGAAAGGACGCCCTGAGCTGCCTTTGGCCTCGCGCTGGGGAAGAACCAGAGTCGGGGAGCTGCTGGTTAACAAGCAGATGGAACATGGGTACTGCAAAATGTGTTTTCTATTGCTTGTGCTTTGTCTTTTGCCTCATGGCTGCTGTAGCAGTGGTACCTCTGACGGTGCTCATTCTCTCTTTAGCCTCTGTATTGATATTGCTCCCAAGAAGGGAGAAATCTATTTTTGTGAGCATCTTCTGACAACCGCCTCAAGTGACATAAGCCACTGAGCAGCTATTGAACACATCTAGGCTAGATTCAGAATAGTAAATAGGAGGGAGAAGTCTCCACATTCAGATGGCAATAATGCATTAATCTGGGCTGCATTTCTGCCCTTCAGCTTCTACTTTTTGTGTCAACTGTCCACTTAAAATAGCATTGAAATGAAAAAGCAAGGAAGCGACAGTACTTTTGGTCCCCCTGCAGAAGGTGTTGGTTTACCTCTAATGCATAATGCACAGCCTCTCCAAACCCATTGGTTCCCAGCATCCGCAATGTTCTCAAGCAGCTTGGAAACGAAAGGGGAGGAATAACTTCTCTAAATGCAGCTAGAGGGGAAAAGCTTGAGAGAGCGCTGGATATAATTACCTGTGCTGGAGTCCAGCCAGGAGAATGCTGAGCTAAGGAACAGTAAAGTCCTGACTCTGCACAAGGGATCCAGACAAATTTAAAAGAAACTGCAATAACAGAAGTGGGATTTGAGCATCTGGGAAGACGTTTGAAAGAGTGAACGAATACAAACTAAGGCCTCTGGGGAGTCTGACAGGAAACAAAAGGAGCAAAATCAAGAACAGAGGAGTATAATGGCACCAACTGTCTTACACTCCTCAGTCAGTGCTACCTGTTAAAACTCTTATCTGGTACATGATCTAAGAGAACTAAGTTCTCTGAGTTCATTTGACTCTCTTCCCAAGACAGATGACACGAGCAAGGATGAAAACAAGACAAGTTATCTGTGTTGTGTCCTTAAATAGCGTTGAATAAGAACTCAGTCAGACTTGATAAATATGGTAAATCTTTAACGTAATGCCAGGTTAATTAGCCACCATTAAAGGAGAGCTTGTGCAGGAAGGATTTCTGTCTTCCCCAGCTAAAGAGACCTGGTCTCAGCCTGGAAGGATTTTACTTTTAATCCCAAATTCCTTAAAGAGTAGTTATTCTAACACTTGGCCACTGTTTCTTGCCAGCACTGCTATTGAACAAGCATTTCAATTTTCCTTCACTCTTGCTCTTCTACAAAGACTTCACAGCTCCAGAATCAGCAAACCTGTATGCCCAACACAAGGATGAGAAGGGGTGTGCTATCAACTACCTTTCATTTTAAGGTCCTATTTAATTTTCCTTTCTATTTGCTGGGATTTGTGTATCGAGGCAGCTACCATTGATCAGACAGTGCACAGAGCTTTTTGGTGCTTCTGAACTGTTGTCATTCAGGCACTCTAAATGGTTTATATGATTTGTCAAGGAGAAGTCATTTAATAAGGAATGCAAATGGAAAAGCTGTTATATCAGAGCAGGGAAGAAGAAAAACATGGAGGGGCTGAAGTGAAGGTGGAACATAAAATCCAAATGGGGTAGTGTCTGAGATTTGGAACTCTGCATTCTTCCCACTGGCAATTTTTTGTCTTACTTTCCCCTAGGTCTTTCTTTTTTTTTCAAGTTCCTTTTACCCCAGCTCATTTGTTTTATGCCAAGAGGCTTATTTGTCTTTCCTGGCTTATTTGTAGTGCATCTGGATTTAGGCATCCTGATAAATCAGCTCCTCTGAAGACTCTGATCTAAAAATGAATGTTGGGATGGATTTTGAGCTAATTTAAACTGATATACATCCGATGAAGTGAAGTTTAGCCATGTAAAATTCCACTGCTTGAGCAAATGCATAAACAATGAACATTATCCCCCCTTCAGTGTGTCAGAAAAAGAAACCGTCTGCTCCTTCCAAAGAGATTATTTTAGATTTGAAGCACATACCTATAAATGTCTGTATTTTGCAGTTTTGAAAATCTAAGCATGGAAATGTATTATGCTAACACGTACCACACTTCAAGAGGCTGTCTTCTACTGCACACATTATTTTTGAGCAGTGGTAAACCTTTCATTAGTTTTATCTGCCTGAATGTGTCAGTTTAATTGTCTTTTATTTGTGTCTGTAGTATCCTGTGTATTACTGTGGTTTAGCAGACAAATGTAAGCTGAGGTCAGAGTGCAAGCTCAGACAACAGTGTGAAATTTTCAGTATCCTGCAGGATTTGGCATTTCATTAGTATTTTTTGAGGTTGTTTTATTATTAAACACAGAATGAGAACACCATAGAACTGATTCATCTTGGTCACTGTTCTTATATGACTGGCTTGGAATTGAAAAAGTGCATTTTAGAGACAGCTTTGCTTCTGATCTTGGGGAAAGCACTGATGGGAATTAGTTAGGCGCTGCTACTTAAGAAAAAAGGCAGATAATTAGAAACCAAATTTTAATCATGCTGCCTTTGAAAGCAAAACAAAATCAGTAACAATCCGAAATCATGTCCCTTGCCACTTTTTGCTTTAGTCAGAGGATGCCCAATTCCCACTAACGCCAAGAGCATCACTCCATGTTGAGAGAGGAGCTCTGGTGAATTTTGCTGCAGCAGCTACAGAAGTCGCTGCCCCAGGCTTCCCACCCTGCTGCTCTGCTGGAGGTTATCGCCACCCGAGCAACACTGGCAGGAAAAAGTACGTCACGTCTCAGTTCCTTCATGGAAGAAACTTCATGGTTTTCTACTTACATTCATCTCCACTGGATTTTAAACTGGATTTGCACAGAGGTGGAAGCACAGGCTTCCTGCTGTGTGCTTGGCCATCAGGTAGAAACCTCCAACAGAAGGACTGGGCAACTGACACTACCACGGCAATACTCGTTCAGAAGAGGGGGAGGCATCAGCTCATAGGTGTATGACAACTTCGTGGCAACAGCAGATTGGGCAAGATAAAACAAACCCACACATATATAGAACTAGGAGAAGGGCAAAATGCTTTAAAACCCGAATGTGAATTCACATGGTAAGCTACAACTCAGCATCTTCTTTTTCTAACAGACATTTTCCTCTCACTTGAAGCTACAGCCTGTGTTCTGCTGATTTGCTTCATTAAAATGAAAAAAAACCCAAAACCAGATAGGCACTGGATGAGCTGGGGGCTTGGGGGTAGGAAATGGAGACTTTCTGCTCTGTGTCAGCAGTTGCCATGTTGTCTGGATGGGACTTGATTGTGTCACCCGCTAATGCTGCCTAGTGCCATCTGTGGAGGGGCTCACTGACGTGGGACCTGGTCCTAGTGACAGCTAACGCTGCTTTGCCACCAGCTGGGCATCAGAGTGGAGGGACAAAGGATGAGCAACCAGTCAACACCAAGTTATAAAATGCCAAAAGACAAGTTAAGTGGGATGGATAATGGGGATAAACAAAAAAAAGATTTGTGCTCATATGTCATATACATGAGGCCCAAGTGCCACCACACCAGTGGTTCTTAGGCCTGAAGATACAAGAATTACACTTGGGCCACAGAGTGAGGACACTGTGGCCTCCACTGGATCTACCACCTGCCATTAGAGTAAAAAGCTATCATGAACTTCAAATGCTTGGAGTTCAAAGATACAGATGTGTCAGCCCTAACTAACAGGTAATAGTTCTTGTCCCTTAGTCCATCCAGAGACCCAAAATTTAGACATCTAATTTCTTAGTTCATTATTCACCTTAACCCTGACTACAAGCAAAATTCTGTGTGCAATCGCTCTGGGAAGTGCTGAGCTCCTGCCTTTTTGGTGTGCTGTTGAAAATCAAATTACATAGCTTTAGCAACAGAACTATAATTAGGGTCAATGGAAAACTGTGGGTAGGGTAATACTGTGGATTCTGCAGTTTTTGTCATGTTGCTCCATAATATGCCAGAACCCAGTAGTTTTATTGCTCTGCAGTGCATTAACACTGTCAGTGAAACATCCCTGACGTGGAACTGGCCCTTCCGTGAGCACGCTGCCAAGGCTGGGCTCAACTTAATCCACAAACAGGGCTGAACCCTGTTCCTCCTGAAGGCGATGGCAAAGCTCCTTCAGCTTCTGCTGGAGCTGGGCAGGCCTAGGCAGAGACAAATAGGGATGGATAGGGATGATGATAGAGCTGAGCTGAGGAGAAAAGAAAGCAGGCTATTGTGGTTCACTGTAATTTCTTCAGTTATAACCGGATTTCATACTGGTATCACTAAGAGTTTGTTCATAGATTAGAATGATGGAGTAACTAAAATTTAATCACTACTTATTTTCCTGTTCTCCATCACATGAAGAAAATCTCTCCTCTGGGCTACTGCTGCTGCTGCCTCTGGGCGCTTAAGTTCCTCCTTATCGTCCTCAGATTTTATTCCACTTATCCCTGCACATCTTCCTTCCAGTACATTTCCAGGTCTTGCCTCTTAGGAGGCTTCATTCTCTCCCCTTGCGCCATTCCAACCCCCAAAACAATTGGCTGTGATGACTGACTGTGATGTGCCTTTGCTGGCCCTTTCAGCTAGGAGAATACACCTCTTGAGATCCTTCTTTCAGGATGTCAGCAAACTCAAGCAAATGCTACAAGACTGATATCATAGTTGGAAGGTTGCCCAGAATCAGATTTTATTAAAAAAGTAATAAAAATAGCAAGTTTTAACTCTTGTGACTGTAGAGGTGGTCTGAAGACGTCATACAGGTTCAGATAATTACAAAGATAGTGTGTGATCCAGGCTCCTGCTTCATTCCTTGTGACAGAAGAGGGTAATGAAAGTGAGGAAGAAAAAAAAGTAAGCGAATTTTGGGAAAGAATCACAGAAACAGAGAAGGTGGAAAGGCAAAGAGAGATGGAGAAATAGAGAAATCTCTCCTTTTGATTGAAAAAGTGTGAAACAAACAAAAAAGGAAATAAAAGTCTAAGGATTGGAGAAGAAATAAAAGGAGGAAGAGAACATGACTAGTGAGATAAGCTGCAGGTTTGGTGAATTCAGTTTCAGCACTGCAACAAAAAGTTCCAGCTATTGAATTACAATCCAGATTCTTCAGATTGCAAAGTTGTCTGTGAAGAGACCGGTTGTCCCCTGTGCTTACACAACACTCACCAGTTTAGGGACTGCTACCACATGAATGCTGACTAATGCTAATAATAAAAGGTCAAAGTAATTCCTGTGCACCAGATGACTTGGAGAAACCTCTGCATGATGTGACAGAAATAAAGATCCTCTAAAAATGCAGGTGGTCAAAGCAGGTGAACAATGGGTACAAGGTCAACATCGATTCTTGTATTTCCCATCTGCTGAATGCATTGACATTACAAATTCCTTTCAAACTATTTTACGTGTGTCTATATAAATATATGAACACACACACATAATTATGTATGAGAATGGTTTAGCTTTTTAAGGAAAGACAGTTGAACCTCTCATATGTTACCACATTTAGTTCCCTTTGTTTCATTGGAAGGGTTGGAATTCCAGATCCAGAGACTGAAGCAGAGGTCTGTGGGCATCTTTTACTATGTGGAAGTGCATCATCCTCTGTGTGGCCTGCAAGGAGACAGGACATTCACTTTTTTTAGTGGATCTCAGTAGGAAAAGTAGAAAACCTGAGTTCCAGTCCAGATTTTGTGAGGAACATAGCTGGACATAGAGTCAGGTCTTAACACAGCTTTGAAGTGCTCAGCTTCTAGTCTGTCTAGCTTTTCCTTCTTACTCTCCCAATTTCTCCCCTTCTCACCCTTACATCTCCTTGTTTCCACCTCTGTTCCTCAGTCTCTCTTCAGGTTCACGTTTCAGTCCTCACCATTGCTGCTCTCCAGCTGCCAGGAATCCTTTCTCCAAGTCCTCATCCTAGGCTCCTCTGCTTCCAGGCTCCATGGGTCAGTCCCAGGTATGCCAGGTACCTCCTGATACCTCACCACAGGGCTGCTCCCCCTGCTCTCCCACTGAGGCTCATGTTATGAACAGCAAATAAATGGCGTCTCCTTGGTATGACCATTCATGATCCCTTCCTCCTTCAGATTAAGGATGGGTTAGGATTTCTGGAGAAAAGGATGTGGACATTTTTAAGGCAAAATGATATCCTTTCTCCTTGCCTGCGTCACTTTGGCTGGAATTATCCAGAAGTATTCAGGTGAGGTCAATACCCAGCATGGTAACTTTCAGCCAATGTACTTGCTAATATTGTAGAACTGTAACTCAACTGGAAAACAGTGACTTAAATGGAGAGTGTAAAACCTCAGCTGCAGGAAGCCTTATCTTTGTTATCCATAATGTCACAACCTACTTTATAAAACAGTTATGTCTACTTTGAAAATTGCTACCAGAGACCTTAAACACATTTACAGTTGCTCAGCTTTTCCTGAGAGGGGGAAATTAATACCATGCAGGCAGAGATGGAGGCACAAAGGCATTGGAGAGCAGTTTCAGAGTACCCCAGCAGGAGCAGGAGGGAGACATGTTACCCTGAACCCCTATTGTACGTTAAATACCATAATTCTCTCTCCACAGTGTCAAGAGATGTAACAAATTAACAGGAAGTGAAGCGTAGCGTGCGTGTTACAGGTGTGCCAGGAAAGGCAGTCATCAGCCAGGTCTTCTTGTGCTACACACTGGGCAGACAGAAAGAGTTCCTTTCCCAAACACATACACGATCTAGGATGCTGTTTGCTGTAGTATCAGTTGTGCCAGGAGTTAATTCATGCATGACAGAGTCCAGCCTACTCAAAGATCACTATGACTTGCAGGATCATGGGTTAAGAAATAAAGTTAAAAATTAAGTCATGACAGTTTTTGTGGTTTTGCTGACTTCACCTCACCAGCTTATTTATCATGTAGCATGTGACCGTGGCTGTCACTGATTTAGGTAGGAAACATAAGAGAGGTTTTCCTCCTCAGATCCTGACATCCCAAATCTACGTGTGTGTACACAGAACATACGTAAAAGAGAGGAGGTTTGTTTTCCAACTGTGAAGAGGGAAGTGGTTCTAACATGAGACGTATGTCATTGGCATCCCTTTCCCTTTGTTCCCAAACATGGTAAAGAGCAGTAAAAGCTGTTTGCAGACTAGAACGTGACACCACGTAAGAATGCACAGTTTCAATACATATATGTCTATAACAGTGAGAGCATCCCAAGAATCAGCGGTTACGAAATACTGAGCAACAGCAGTGTATAAAAGGTAAATGACACATAGCAAAGGAATCTCCTTTCAAATCAAATAGCACATGAAACCGTTCTGCTCTGTGACAACTGCACCACTACATTTTTTCCATGTTTATCCGAAGTAGCTTACTAAGCATATCATGCATGCCATTCACTAAGTCTGTGTACCAAAATACAGAGTATGATGACCCTAAGCAATGTCTGCAATGCTTGTAAGCTTGTCAGGAGGGAGGACTGGTTGATGTTGCTGCTGCAGTAAAGTATTTATTTCAATTAAATTTTTGTGAGAGAAGCGACAGAAATAGCTCCTATTCTACTACAGCTATTCAGCTGTGGGGTTGGTGGAATTATACCTGGGTAAATTCCTTGCAAAAAACGGTAGGAGTCGTGCACATGTTCTGTGAGCTAATGAGGCTTCAGAAAAGGTTGTAAAGAATGGCACAAGGCATATCTATTATTTTCGATTCAGAACCAACCCATTTATCTTTTCTGTTTGCTAAAAAGGGCAATCTCAGGGTTTTTCTGGTGACTGAAAAAAAAAAAGTAATGCTAGATACAGGCTTCCTTCTGTCCCATATGTCTTAAGTGTACAAAGCTTTTTTTAGAGAATAGCTTTCTTTCAGGGCAAACCAGTTCTTACTAAAAATAAGTCTTATGAGATCAGATAAAATGAGAGGAATGTTGCTGGCAGATCCTGGTGCCTTATTTACAAAAAATAAGGCTAAATCAGCCTCATCAAGGCCTATAATACAAGGAGAGAGCTGAAAAACCTTCCCTGTTCCCTGGGGTCATAGTTGATGGCCCAAGAGTATTGAGCTATTTTGGTGGTTGTGGTTGGATTTGGTGGTTGTGGTTGGAGGATGCAAAGAAAAAAGAAACACCAAAGAGGGGAAAAAAAAAAGTATCTCTTAGATTAGTAGGACCTACCGAGATATGCATCTGTTTAATTGTAAAGATTCGGGTCTAGCTATGATAACAGAGCTAGAAACACAGCAAGGTCTGGCTACAGGCACAGGGGTGATTCTCCCTCCAGGAGGTCTTGAAGTCGCACCCAGTATGAAAGTAAAACTGGGATGGATTTCTGGTGTTTGTGTCATCTTGACTTTGAACTTGATAGCTTTATCTCCTCCTTCTTCATGCCAACGTCTTCTCTCAAGCCTTCAGTATTGAGCAGCAGCAGACACCACCCTCCCGCCCCACCCCCACTTCCCAATTTCTGGTGGTGTGTATTATTTTCAATCTTTTTAGCCCACTATTGAGGTAGGCAGCAAGCCCCCGAGGCAGGGGCTCGTGTCATCTATTAAAAAAGCTCAGTAATTATTTATGATTCTTTTGTGGGACAGGATTACCACACTTGTGTGCATTTGTTAGTAACAAATACAGACCACAACTGTTAAGCAGGCAGAAAGATCCACATTGTCAGGAAGACCAAAGGGGGTTTTGCAGATTGCAAGTCCTGTCAAATACCTACGTCAGTGGAGAAATTTACTGCAAGTGTGTGTTCAAAGCAAGCCAAAGCATACTGGGCACCTTTTAGTTGCTTAAATATTTGTTCACACAGAGCACTGTGAGTTGCTTATCCACACAGTTAACTCAAACTGCAGCGAACCGGCTTACATGTTACAGCGTGGTCTGGGTTCACATCTAGCTTTCTCTACACTCAATTTAAGGGGAAAACCAAAAGGTCTGAGAGGGGTTGGGGTCTTTTTCTCCAAATAATGTACTTTCTTACAAAGAATTCATTGACATACTGTGTGAGAAAACTGCACCTCGATCAGGTTCTTATTATTTTCACACTAGAAGAAGAATCCCAAGATCCAGTTGTTCATTTATAATTCAGCACTAAGCTAAAGAAACAAGAGCAGAAAATGCAGAGTTGTAAATCACACTAGCAGTCACAGAACAACATCATGCCGAGCAGCCATTTTAGGGTTTCAGTTGCTTTCTACCCTATCCACATAATGAAGCCTGTTAAATGAATCCTTATGGGAATCATTCATGAGGTTTGCGTTTTGTACATGAAATTCCAAGTACAAGAGATGGATTTTGCTAAGTAAATGGTCTGCATTCTGTAAAAATTAGCTCAAGGTACTTCTTTTTTGGAAAAGCTTCTGCTTTCTAGGTGTAACTGTAGTAGTATCCTTTTAATAAAATGTAAACCCATTCTTTCTAGAGAAAAAAAAGACAAGAGTCTATTTCAGTGGGATTATTTCAGTCAGAAGGAAAAAGGTGGCAAACGCATTTCCTGGTGTATTTTATTCAGAAGGATTCCTAGATAGTCTATAGCTAGATATATGGATTGGATCCCACCTCCTCCTCTATTACAGAAATCTCTGAGAGAAACAGACTGTTGCTGTTTCATTTCAGTTCTCAAAGTGAAGCCCTAGCAGTGGATGGAGTAGAGGCTCTACCTAGGAAATGTGTGTAATTCTAGCTCACTTTTTTCTAATGCTTTGTTGATGACATTACTCCTCTCTCTCTCTTCCGAAAATTTGCTTGTAGAAAGCTGTATTATTTTTCTCAGTCAGAAATAATCCAGGTGTCCAATCAACCCAGAGGTTGTGCATTCATTATTTCTATTTAAGTCAATTAGAACAGTGCAGATGCCTTTTCTATTTGATGATTTGCTTCCAGAGAAAGATTAAAGAATTAATTAAAATACACAATTGAATTGAACTGAAATCATAAAATTTTGTTTCTAGGAAACAACTTATGAGTACAGATGAATCTAAAGTTGTGCATTTATAGCTAAGTATAGAACGTATCATTTCAAGCTGCTCCACCAAAGTTTGAGTCTGAGGTTAGCTTTCAGACTGTGAGTCTAATTTAGTTTCAGAATGGAGAGTACAGCTTAAGATTCCCAACACCCAGAGACCTAGGTGGGGGCGTAAGGGGGAAAACATGTGATTTTGGTTTCAGTTAATTTTAGATTTATTTCTGTTTATGAGATCAGTTGTCTTTTTCTAAAAGTGTTTTCATTTTGGCAGACTCCTCAAATGTAGGGCTTATTTCGAGATATTTCCTGTTGAGTAACTGATGTTGCTGCTGCTGAGAGGTAAAGGAAGACATATACAATGCTGAAGGGAACGTATGGTAGTGTCATGGTAATGACAGGCACAAAACCAAAGGCTGCCAAGATCTTTCCTTCCATCACAGAGGAGCCTAACAGGCAGTGCGGAGGGAGAACATGGTATGTAGCATTACCTGAGCATTCCCTCCAACCTTCTGGGTGAGCTCTACTAGCCATGTATTCTGGACATGGATTATGAGTTGTGTTTCATGTGATCGTAGCTTCCAACCCTTCCCTTTTCTTGGACATAGATTCCCAGTCAGCTTTGCAAAGGATCTATTTTTGGTGGGTGCAGGGATTCATCGTTTATTGCTGTTGTGCTAAAGACACCGGAATCCAGCAAAGCAGGATTCATCATGATACTCCCATTTGGACAAAGCCATGGTAAAGTGAAATTGCAGCAAAAATTCTATCTTTTGAGGTAAATATTCAGAAATCTTGGCATTTTGCTGAGTTCTTGAAGACCACTGTTCCCAAGTAAGCATTCTTTTCTGTTTTCCCATACTAATGACCACTGCTGAGCAATTACTCTATAGTCTCTGTACCCACCTAAAACTCTTAACCTATTTCACAGCTGTAATAATATATTTAACATCTAGCAAAGAGTTTCTTTACATAATGACAAGAGAAGAGAGAATGAAGATGGGATGCTAAGATGATGACATTGGAAGTTAAGATGAATCCTTTTCCTTAATTGTATTGTGGATCTTCTGCTCTTATATTTAAGTCCTTGGAATACACTTACACAAGCCTTTCCTGGTTCTTATGGTCAGAACTCCTTCATATAGCTGCTGTAAGACTGCAGTAGCTGGAGAGAAATCATTAAACAAGTAAGGTCAGCATCTCAGGAGAGTACGTCTGCGGACCTCGATAGGAAAAAGCCAGGGTTTAGGTTTCAGCTTTTGGGAAAAGCCTGTTCTAAAGGATTTAACAAATGTACATAACAGGATATAGGAACAGAAACGCCTTGGTTGCTGCTTGAGAGCCTTCAGAGAAACCAGTGGGATGTGCAAAAGGTGCAAGTCAGAGAATTTGAGGGAGAAATGCTTATGAAGCTGAGCGGTTTTGTGAATGGCGGCTCACTTCACGGAGTTCTTAGCAGAGGAACAGAGGCTGCGAGGCAGCCGGGTGTGCCGATTTAATGCCATTAATGGATGCATTCTGAACCGCTTTGTCAGGGCAAGGGGATCTTAATTGTCGCCTAAAATTCAGATGTAACTGGTGTGAAAGATCCCCCTGTAGATGGAAACACGAGCTGCTGCGTTTGCAGCCAAAGGGGAGAGGAAATGCCCTGTGCCAGGGTCAGAGTCTCATCTGATTGCGTGTGCTAAAGGTCCAGCTCACACAGAAAGCAACGGGCTCAGATACTCGCGTAGCGTGTAAACCAGCCTTACGTCGTTATGGGTGAGACCGTAATGCAGAGATAATGAGGATAATTTGCTTGTGCCTATGAGTTAAAAGATCCATCCCGAAATGCACATGAGATTACTGCTTCCTGGAAAAAATCAACTGCTCTGGGCTTTCCTCAGGGATCCATATGTAAGCGGAGGGAAGAACACCTCTTCCTTCTTCAACATGTGAGTGCAACCAATAATGCCTGTTTACGAGGGTGACATTTCCTACATCTTCACTCCAGTCACAGCCCAGGATTCCAGAGCAAGGCTTTTAGTCTCATTTTGTGCCGGTTTGAAGGCATCACTTCCAGTGATGTGCTCTGACCTAAGATGACCTGATTCATGTATAAAATTCCCCCGGGGTCCCTGGGGCCAGTTCATGTCTGTGAGTGAGCTGACTCCTCTCTCTTCCCAAGCATGGGGTACAGCAGCTTCCAGCCTGCTCTGGGTTACTGCAAGCATAGTCAGCCTGAAAGGAGCGTTACAAAGCAGGAACCTCTGTGATTTGGTGGGATGGGGGGGGCACAACTCCCCTTTCCGCTGTCCCCGAACACACCATTTATTCCATTCTAGCACATGAAGTGAACGATGATTTTTGTCAAATGAACCTTGTCATGTATCTGTTCAAAAACTCTCTTGAGCTTCCAAGATGAAGTTAAGAGGTGAAAGGGTGATGCACAGCAGCTCTGTCAGAAGAAACAGCTGCCCACCTCTGGGTTTAAAACAGAAATTAAAATGATAAATGCAAAGCTCGCTTCTAAAAAGGCAGACTGACCTTCTTGGTATTACAGTTTCTCTGGGATCAGGCTTGGAATAGTGGTCTGTGAAACTCTATTATATAGCATTTCTTTAAAAAAAATACATTCCCTGCTTTTGCAGATCCATATATTGTACTTTTCTCAGGAAAAATGCTGAATAGCCCCTACATGGTTTTATAATTTTTTAGCATTAAAACCTCACCAACTTCTTGCTAAAAATAACACTTCTTTTCTTGCTCCTATCCTCAGCCATTTCCTCAAAGGAACACACAAGGATTTCTCTTGCCACTGGGTTTTAGGAACAGCCTTGTAATTCTTGCATCACTCCTCATTCAGTTCTGCATTTTTCATCCTACCAGTCACCTCCCGTGGAAAGGGACAGGTTTCTCATTGTTCCAGTCTTTTTTGCCTGAGCATGTTCTCCTACCATCACATCAGCTCATATTACCGATGAACACACCAACCCTATCAGATGCTAATGGTTACGGTTCCTTCCAGCGCCGGGTGGTTCTAAACTGTGAACAAGAGATGGAAGGCTTTTTATTTCTTTACAGATCTGCCAATGCCCTAGCTGTACAGTTGTTTTAATAATAATAATTTCAAACATTACAAAGCTGGCTCTTCCCCTCCACCCACTGGTGTAGTCACAGCAGAATGAATGGTTCATTGTTGCAAGACTCATTTCACTGCACAAGGCAACCTCTATTCACAATTAGAAGGTTAGAAATGTTCAGCCAGTCATGACAATTAAATAGAATGACTGAGCATCCCTCAGGGTTATAAATCAGTCTGTCTTCACACGGGTGGTGGTACCTGTTTTTTGTTACAAGTCTGCAGAATCTTTCGGAGTGGCAACACCCCCGGTGGAAATACTGCCATGAAAGGTGGTTTCTGTTTCCATGTCCAGAAGGAAAGAGTGGTCAGCTGCACCTTGAAGAAAGACATGAGTCTTGTGCACCCAGGACTGCAAACACTGGAGGAAGCTCAGAACAAAGCCACAACGGAGGTTTTTGAGAAACCAAGCTGTGAAATCTTACTTGGTGACAGAGCAGTTGATGTTGTAAGGATAATTGATGTCTGAAGAAGCCTGTGATAAAATTTATAGCTATTTGGAAGAGAAAAATACTGGAAGGTAGAATTTATCTAGGCATAGCAGGCCTAAGAGAAATAAAGTTTTACAAAGAAGAATTTCCTGGCAGTGAAATAGATTCAAGATAGTATAAGGTTGGTTTCTAAACAAAACTCTGGAAACAGTTTAGTGAGAAACATTTCTTTATGGGTCTTTTCCTACCTCTATTTCTTCATGTACTCCAGAAGAGCAATGCTTTCTTATTAGCCAGTTAGAAACCCCAGCATTCGGCAGGGGTTTGAAAAATGCCTTTGTTTGTTGAATGTAGCCTCTCTAGAAGCACTTTTTAGTGAGCGATATGCTCGGAAGGCAGCTGGTTGGCTGCAGTACTTAAATTTCTTACTGCACCATGCCAGTCAGTGGCAAACCATCGGTATGAGTTGTTTAGAAAAAAGCCTGTGAAATAGGAAACAGGGCAGGAGACAGTTCTGTTCTGTCTGAGGCTGGAAGGAGCAGGAGAAAATCCATCACCGTTTACGGGCTCGTATTTGTGGAACATGTGACCCGAACTAACAAAGGGAGCAGAGGATGAATACTCGGCGGAGAGACTGATTATTGTTGAGATACAGATCCCCAGGCTGGGAGCGTGACTTAGGGCCAAGTGAAAGGAATTCCTTCTCATTGATTTTATAGAGTGTATCTGAATTTTGAGATTGTTGCTAACTAGTTATAGTAATAATAATGGCATGTGTTAGTGTTGTAATCTCTTAAGAGCTCATTTCTTCACGTCTTTTTATAGCAACATTAATTCATTTGGCAAACATTTTTGTGATGTTCTTTCTAAAATACTGAAGAAGAATATTTTTGCAACTGCTGCTTTGTATATTTTGGGTCTCATGCATGATTTATCACTTACTAAATTTGAAATCCAAATTATGGAGTTGGCTATAGCTATTGCCAGAAAGCAAAATCTGCAGTGCTGGAAAGGAGTAAAGAGGTTATCATCGTCTTACTAAGCTTCTACCTTTACTGGAACAATATTTGTACTGTAAGTGACTTCCAGCTTTGCAGTCCACAAGCACTCACTCACAATAGCAAAAGTGTTGTCATTCATCTATAATCAGGGCAGTATTTTTATTGCAAGTTATTCCAACTTTGCAGTCAGTGGAAACTAACCAGCTATAGTAAAAGTGTTGTCATTCATCTATAACTGGGACAGTACTTTCATCATAAGTTATTCCAACTTTGCAGTGAATGGAAACTAACCAGCAATAGTAAGTGTGTTGTCAGTCATCTAAAATAGGAGGGAGGAGAAAGGAGAAGGATGGTCAAAAGACAGAGCATATTTGCAGTGGAGTCAGCTGAATATTCACAGGGTTTCACAATGTTCTTTGCTATTGTTTGGGGGGTTGAGTTGGTTTTTTGGGTTTGTTTTCTTTTTTTTTTTTTTTTTTTTTTTTAATCTGTTAAAGATAAATTGCAAAGTGCAAGGTAGCTTTAACTGATTAAATTTGGTACAGGCTTCCAACTGAAAGGCTGCACCACCTCCTTTGGGATCTCTCTAGCTTAACTTGGACAGAATGAAGGGGTCTGACTGTCAGGGCTGCGAGGTGAGATGAGCAGCCGCTTGCACAGCTCGATGCAGTTTCAGCTAGAATGTACCAGACAACTAACACCAGCTAAGTATTTTAAAGCTGGACACTGCAACACAGACATCCCCAACACTCCCTTAGAGTAATAGCTCTTTTAGGCAAGAAGTCTGCCCTTTTTTTCTATGCTGCAAGCACACTGTAGGCACTTAACAATTATTAATAATAACTAATTAATAATGGCCCAAATCCTTGGCTGTGGTTGAGGAATTTAATATATAACTCATCTGGAGTTGTAAGAAAAGATGGCTCAAAACAATCTTAACCAAATCCTGGGCCAGCTTTGTGCCTGGACTCCAGCATAAGATAAAGCAGCGGAGTACAATTTGTTCTAAGACATCAGCAAGGGAGAGCAAAGAACATAATGAATAAATTTTATTGGTAATGCATAAGAAGAATGCAGACTGGTGGCAAATAAGACTATTAGAGGATAAGAGTATAAAATTAGATAGAAAGTAAGAGATGAGATTGGTCGATCACAGTGGTCCTAAATCAACATGTCATCTCCAAAAGTCAGCAACTGAGTGGAGGTGAATGAAAGACAAAGGTCAAGACAACAATCATAATTTATCTGAGTGTCAAAAAAGCATTTCTACACTTCGTACACAAGGCAGTACTCAGACAAAAAGAGACTTTAGCCCTCACTGAATGACCTGAAGGACGCCACCAATTCCTTTCCCAATAAAACTAGGGGGAAAAAAAACCAATCCCCTTTTTATTCAAGGAATTTTCACTTAAATATTTGAGTCTACTGGGAACAGACCAAAAGACACATACCATACTCCAGACTCATGTCTACAGAGGCTTGCGTTTACATTTGCAGATGCTATTTGACAGTATGAGGGGCACTATTAGGAACCTTGCTGGAAAGATGCACAGTGGAAAGTGCTTCAGCTGTGGTTTTCTTTCCTCTTTGGAGGTATGTGATAGAAGACCTAAGCAGTCTGTGCTGGTAGGGAGCCTGAGCTTCACATTAGGGAGTCAAAAGACTGTGTTTGAGTGGAAAGAATCGCTTTTTTTTTCTGGTGATGTTGTTTTGCCTTTTTTACAACAAAACAAAAAAAATTATTCCATTAAGAAAAGACCTTGCTGGCTACTGTTGTGGTTATCTGCTGAGTCATGCCAATAATTGTTTATTTTAGCTTTCTGAAGGAATGTTAGAGAGAGTTTATTCCCCCTCCCTGGAAGATGGGCAAGAAATACTGCATAATTTCATAAATAAAATAAAGAGTTTTTCATTGAAAGCATCTCCTTTAATGGTCTGCTATGCAACACTTCAGCAGTGAGCTGACTCACGGCAACCTGAAATTGAAAACGACTTGGGAGTGAGTGAAGGAAAGAAGAGGAAGAATTATACCAGCCAGTATATTTTAACTCTCCATGAAGTAGTCTGATCCTCATCATGTTCAGCTAACTGTGACCTCATGGAATTGGTTCAGGCGTCAGCTCTGTGCCTGGTCCATAGCA
Source organism: Gallinula chloropus (assembly GCF_964237585.1). Classification (NCBI taxonomy): domain Eukaryota; kingdom Metazoa; phylum Chordata; class Aves; order Gruiformes; family Rallidae; genus Gallinula; species Gallinula chloropus. The sequence goes on from NC_140087.1 coordinate 72,146,558, forward strand.
AAAGACGTATTTATAAATTAGATTAACATAATCAGTGATGAGAATAATACATTAAATTACTTAATTCCCTTCTGTTTTGATAATCTTAGAAGCTAACAGGAGCACACTGTCAGAGCCATTTTCTTTTAGCCCATTGGTTTTGGAAAGCCCTTCACCACCACCTGAGACAGCTCATGCTTTGGATTTGCAGTTCTCTCACTGCGTTGCAGAGTACATTGAATTTTACTTCTGTACTAGTTCTATGGAAAATAATCCAAAGAAATGAAATAAGAAGTCTTTTCCTGTATATTTGAAAACCAAACTCTAGCTACATTAAGTAAAAAGAACAATAGCATTCAAAACCCAAAACCACCGGAAAACCCAACTTCCCTGCACTCCAGAAACATCTCTGACTGTGTATCCTGCACTATAGTGTTTACAGTTTATCAAAGGCCAAAGTGATCTCACATAAGCGCCGCTGTCCCAGGACACTAGTAAGACATACAAAGACCTCACCTACTTTTTCCTCCTAAATACAGACTTTCCAAAGAAACAAAGCAGGAGAGTGTTTCAGAGATGACTGAGGAAACCTTGCTGTCAGAGGAAGGATTACTCTGCTTTTTGAAGGCTTTTGGATTCCCCTAATGTCTCCAGAACATTAGTCATGCATCCTCCTCATGACCCTGCATTAGGGGCGATCCATGTGATGGACTTGGCTGGGTTTGCTCAGGAGTAGCCTGACAAGCCTCTCGCATCTGGCTGATCCTAAACAGAAACACATTCTCTTCTGGCTTATGCCTGGGTGAGCCATTTCTCCAGCATTCAAAAAGCCTTCGTTAGTCGGGTTGTTTGGAGAAGAGGCACATCATGCTGCTCAACCTGAGCTGGCTCAGCTTTTGGAAACATCTGAATTCCAGTCCTCAGTTGCAGTTGAGCAGCAGAAAATGCAGGAGGGAGGGATGCGACGGGCCTTTGGGGTATTCAGAGCTGCCTGGATCTGGAGGAAGGAGGGCATGAACACAGTCCTCCGGCACAGATTCGGAGCGCCGTTATGTACCGGTGCCTCTTACATCGTGAGGGCCTTGGGTTATTAAGTGTGACACCACCAGCTATGAAGACTTTCTGCCACGCTGGTTTTAACATTGCCAGAAGAAGGGAGAGCGGGTGGGAGGGAGCATGGAGGGCATTAGCACCCATGCTGTGCCGCTGCAGGACCCCCCCAGCGAGAAAGGTAATGGCAGAATGGCACCCAGTGACTTGGACACGTTGAAAGCCTGAGAACACGCGGCCCCGCTGCAAGAGGTGACAGATTAGTCCAGTACCATAAACACGCACATGACACCTACTCCTTCTTCTCCTAGACTATTTTAATTTCCTGACAATAACATCGCTAAACCGACCTGGAAAGCAAGAAGCACTCAATGTTCATAATTGATATCTGCCCTGTATCATTTTGGCTCACCTCCTTCCCATCTAACTGCTAAGATGAGTTAGTGCAGATTTAGTATTTAGTTACAGATTAATTCAAGGGGATTTTTGACTGAGCTAGCGTCCAGAATGACTTTGCGCTTGGTGACATCTGCGATGCCAGCATGCAAAATTATTCTTCTGGCATTTTTACAAGTTCTGTTGTACCACAGAGTATGTCTTGAGAAGTCCAGCTATGACCGTATCTGATTTGGCTTAGAGCACCAAGTAATATAACACAAATAATGATAATAGTTACTTTGCAGGAGTAACAGCTCCTGGCTATTTTCCTTCGCTCTCGGGCAGACTTGCAGCCCAGGCACACTTTCAGTGGGTTTTATACACCTGTCACAGTCAAACTTCTTTTAGATTTCACTAACATGACAGAACAGTCATAGCAAAACAGACACATCATGATGCTGGTTTTTGGTTGGATTTTTTTTTTTTTTCCCCCCTGGTATAGAACAACTGGGATCTTAGAACAAAATCCTTCTTCTGCCCGTTCCAGCCATTCCTTCTACTGATGTATCTGCTGAATTAGATACGTATCTTCACTATATCTATATAGATGGATAAATCAGCTGGATATAGATTCTAATATTTATGTTTGGCTGCCTTCAGATACTTTTCACTGACAGAATGGCTTTCTTTGCAAGCCTTTTATTTGGAGAATGTTCTGGTGACAGGAAGCCCAGACCTTAGAAAATTCATGATTCCTTAAGAACTGAGATCCACTGTCACTCATTACAGTCCCAGGGTTTGCTGGAAGCAATTGAGGCAAATGTATTTACCAGATTCGATTGCGTCTCCCTTTTCAGACTGCGTTTACATTGTTGTCAAAAGTACCCACTTAATTTTTAAGAGTATGATGCTGCTTTTCTTCTGATTACTCATCTGCATTTTGTGATTCACCTCTCCTGCAACATTTTCATTGACATCATCCCTGTGCCAGTAAAAACATGTTAATATTCTTACTAAACTGTTAATCATTAACTAGAGTTTCAGAGCCTGTCCTTTTTCCTGAATTAGTATTTTCTAACAGCTGACCAGTCTTCTCATTGACTAGTTCCTCTCTTACTGTGTTACTGACAGCAGATGACCCTGGTCTCAGATCCTGTGCTGGTCAAGGAAGAGGTTGCACACATATTGTCAAACAGCTGAGATTTGTGGTTTGTGAAACCTAGATAAAAATATAAAGAAGTTATATAGATATATATTGCTAAAATCCTTTACCTTTTAGTATCTAAGTGTCTGGACGTTTATAAAGAATGTATGCATTTTTAATAACTAGAATGCATTTTTATAACTAAAACCTAGAAAACAATATGTTTTTTGTTTAAAAATAATAATAATGAGATGGGAGTTGCACTGAGATGCTTTAATGTCACTGGAAACCGCACATCACCCCTCTTAGGGGAGATGCGGAGACCGGGTAGCTGGCGCCGGCCAGGAGCCAGCTCGCAGGAGCCGGGGCAGTTCAGCCCGCCGGCTCCGCCCGAGCGCCCACAGCACCACGTCCGCCTGTGGCTGGCACAGGCGCGGGGCCGGCGGGAGGTGCGAGGCTGAAATCCCGTCCCTGCCTTCCTGAGGACGTGGCTCAGGCCGCGCTCTACCGAGGGCACGGGGAGGCAACCCCAGAGCCACGGAGCAGCCTACCTGCCGCGCTCACGCAGCGCGTCGCACGGCTTGCGCGTTGCCTTCCCTACGCCCACAGACTCCCGGCCGGAGACCCTGGTGCAGGGAGCAGGCGGGGGGGGACCCTGGGCTGAGGTCTGCCGATGCCCGGAACCAGCGTTGGCGAGCGCGAAGCCCCGAGAGGCGCCGAGCTCCACCGGCCGGAACGCGGTTCCTAAGGAGCCCAGCCCGCCCCGCCGCTCCGGAGCGTCTCCCAGGCGCCGGGTGATGTTACGGCCCCCCCTCGCCCGGCGGGGCACACCCGAGGCGGGACCCGTTCCTCTTCCCCTGGCCCGGGGGGCGGGCCGGGAGCAGGGCCTCACCGCGGTGCCCGGCTCCGCGCTGCCCTGCCCCGCAGGACAATAGCGCGGGGCTGGGGAAGGAATTGCCGCGGGCGACCGCTTCTCCTGAGGGCGGGCCCAGGGCCGTCTCCCGGGGCGCGGCTGCCTCACCTGAGTACAGCCCGTCCTACCCCCAGCCCACCCCCGCGCGGAGCCGCCGAGCCCCGATCATCCGCACGGGCGGCGGCGGGCGCGGTCTGCACCCGCCGCCCCTCCCAGCCATCCCCCACATCCCCGCCGCGCCCCCCGCCGCTACCTCAGCCCCGCCGGTGTCTCCGTCCTCCCCCTCCCCCCCCGCCCTTCCCGCGCGTTGGTTCGCTCCGCCCCGCCCCTTTCCCCCACCTCTCTCGCTCAGTCCCACCCCCCGGCTCCCCGCGGTGGTCTGGCCCGGCCCGGCGGCGGAGGGAGCGGCGGAGACGGGTGGGGAGGTGCTGGCGGCCGGGGCTCTCGCTGTCCGTTGGCGCGCCGGTCCCTGCGGAGCGGCGAGGAGCGGGGCGGTGGAGAGAGCGGAGCGAGCGAGGAAGCGGGAGCGGCTCCCCGACCCCGAGCAGCACCATGAGGTGAGGGGCCGGTCCCGGAGCAGGCGGCGGCTTTGGGGGGGGGGGGTGGTGGTGGAAGTGGGGGGAGAACGCGTGTGTATGCGTGTGCGCGCGCCTCTAACGGTCCGCAGCCGTGAGGGGGGGGAGGGGGGGGGGCACGCTCGGCCGGCGGAGGGGGAGGGGGGCCGGGCTGAGGGGAGCCCCGCGGTGGGGGGGAGGGGCCCATTGTTACTGGCGGGTGGGGGAGGGGCGGCCCCGCCGGCCCCGTCCCCCGCGGCGGCGGCGAAGTTGCGCTCGGGGGGCGGCAGCGGGGCCCGGGCCTGGGGTTGGTGGGGCGACCCCGCTGCGGCGCCTCCCCCAGGCTGGCCGCGGCGGTGCGCGCCGGCACCGTGTGAGTCCCGGCCGGCCGGCCCCTTTCTTCTCTTTCTTTCTCTCTCTCTCTCTCTCTCGCCCGGCAGTGGGTTTTTTCCTCCCCCCCTCCCCTCCGCCTCACCCGGCGCGTGTTGCATTGCAGCAGCAGCTGGGTTTTTCCCCGTGTAATCAATAAAGAGGCGTCGGGGCTGGTGGGGGGGGGGGGTGCGGGGGGAAGGAGGAGGGTGGGTATCCCCTCTCGGCAGCCGGGGAAGTGCCGCGTTTGGAGGTTTCAGATGTAAACACTGAGGTGGACGCGGCTGGGGGCCGGGGAGGAGGGAGGTGGGTGCCTGCCTGCCTTCCCTCCCTCCCGCCGGGGACTCCCGCTCCCCGCCGGCTCATTCATTTGAAGGCGATTTTCTGCCTCCCTGGCCCGTCCTCCCCCCGCACCCTCCCCCCCCCGGCTCCTTTTAGTGCCTGCTCTGTTTCCATAATCTTCTTTCTGGATTGGTGCAAGACCCGGTGAGAAATGCGGCTCGGTAGCCCGAGCGCTGCTCCGTCTGTTCGGGGACGTTGTTCTCCCCGCAGGCCTGTCCCTTGGTTAAACCACTGAGGAACCGAGTTACTCATTCTTTTTTTTTCTTTATTTCCCCCCCCGCCCTCCCCAAGATACTGTCTGCTCTGCAGTTGGATTTGAATCTTCTTTGTTTTAAAGGCGACTGTAAGTCGTGAGGTCCTTTGGAGTATAGCTCGGCAGGATCCGTGTGATGAAAATCAGCAGAATCCTCTGACACGTAAAGCTGACGAGACGTTAGAATTCCCTGTAAATTACAGTAAAATCCTAATTGGTGGTTTTTTTTTTTTTGAGCTGTAAGGGTTCCCCTGCCCGATGCGTGTGCACCTTCAGTGGAAAGGGTAGCACTGCAGTGGCAGGCATGGGAACAGTCTCCCTGCTGTTTTCTTTAGAATTGTGCTTCTGTATTTCCCTCTGGTTTCCTTTGTTAACTGTAGGTATTTATGTCCTACGTTATTTTAAGCATTGTTTTGCCTTGTGATAATTTATTTTCACTTACTCATGTTGCTCACGCAGGAGTCAGATGTCCTGGAAATAAAAAGTTACAACTCACAAAACTTATAGTTCGTACCCAGATCCTTTAAACAAAGGATTTTTGGGGTTTTTTATTGTTCTTATCTTGACAAATTTTTAACACAATGACTGCTATTGATCTACCCGGAGTTGGCATGAATATTTTCAGAGGCCCCGTATAAATTTGGTTTTCATACTGGCAAGAAGTACTTTTCAATTGTGCAGCTGATGCCGAGTGAAGTAAGCTATACCAGCAAGACTACTCTTTCGCTGATGTAACTGTATGTGTGCTAGGACTTCTGCCAGCTTGGAGGGAGCACAAATATTTCTCTTAACCAGTATAACAGGAAAGTGTCTAGGTTGAACCTACCCTTAGGTTGCTTATTTAGATGTTGGAATAGGTGACTTGAAGCAGTTAGTAAATATAGGGAAGTGAATGTGTTACAGGTCCCAATATTTCTTACCTGTTCATGAGCACGGGTGTTCAGCTGGTAAGGGGGAGATGTCCTTGCAAGTTGGATGGTCGCTCTGAGTGGTCATTGGGTAGATCAAAGAAATCTGACTTCAAGGACACTTGGTTCCAAGATTTTGAAAAAAAAGAAGCTAACTGTACCAATTAAACTACACAGGCTAAACAAATGATGTGGTTAAAGAAGTATTTTCTCTCTGTAGAGGCACTAATAAATTGACTCAGTTTTGTTTAATTGGTCCAGCTCCAGTACCATGGCAAGCTCTCACTGCATGCCCTCTCTTTGGACTTGTTTAGACTAGGATTGATGGTATATTTCTGAAACATGTTTAGACAGTAACTTGGTGATGTGTGTTGTTAGGGCAGTGTCTTTTAATGTGTATTTGCTGGTCAAGGCAAGTTGTGATGGGGGAGGAGTGACAAGGTGGGTGGGGGACGAGAGACTGGCGTTTCATATATAGCTCCTCTGTGTGCAGGTGGTGTTAAATCTTAGAGGTTAGTACTAAAAACGTAGTCTTGACATGGTATTAGTTATCTCCTGGAATGTATAAGTTGTGTTCTGCCGCTGCTGTTTTGCAGGTAAGTATGCAGCTGGTGCTCCAAAGAATACAAACAGAAATAAGTACTAGAAGTCATTCTGAGATGAGCTGAGGGGGATGGGGAAGAAGCCCCCAGTTTCTGTTCTGTCCTTCAGCACATACATGTGTGAGAGAGCCTGTTCTTCAGCTGTCACGAGCCTGAACTAATGCGATGATTCCATGTTAAGATCTCCCATCTTGTCTGGGTGGTTAGCTGGTGAGTTACTGAAGAGCAAACTGGTTTTCCTTATGTCAAATAAAACTAAATGTCATTGTAAAGAGCATCTTCATATTATAAAATAATCAGCAATTCAGTAAGACAAACATCAGTGGTGCACAAAAATTTATTCTTGCAGAAGTCTGTTTTGTATTTGAATTAACATTGTATGCTATTTGAGTAGCATCTGTTAAGGGTTTTAAGTTGCTGATAAACTTTGAATATTAAATATCCCAGTTAAATGGTCTAGCCTGAGTATGAAGTTACCTGGTTCGGGAGCCAGCTTGAATAGGGCTTGTGTGTATCTCTCCTGCTGCTTTAGGTAAAGAGCTGATTTCCATGAACACCTGTTGCTCTTATTGTATTGTGGTTAGCTGACTAAGTACTGCTCTTAATATAGTTTCCTGAACACACTTATCTCATAATAGGTATCCAGGAATAGGCATATTCAGTGAGGTTTCTATCTACTAGCTGACTGGAACGTGGTTGTGGGGGGAAAGGTAGCAAAGGCCTAGGAAACATCACGGTTTGGTGCCCCAGTTCGTGTAATCGCTTAACTTATTGTATTGGCACAAGAACAGCGTGTGTGAGCAGACTTTCATTGATTCATATGTTAAAATCTGTATTACAGAAGCTGACAAACATAAGTCTAGTCCTAGAGTTGGGGTTCAATAGTGAAGGTTAAGTGACTTCCCTTAATTTTTTTTTTTTTGATATCCAGCTCATTCTGTATGTTAACTCCAATAAAAATAAATGAGCTTTCCAAGATACTGACTTTTTTTTTAATCAAACCGTACAGCCTTCTCTTGGGATTACTACATCCATTTCTTTGTGTGGGAAAGAATTGTTTTTCATTAGTGTGCTAGTCAGAAAGCAGACTGCTTAGTCTGTTTTCATTACCCAAGTTGCAGGAACTGGGAAAGAAACGGTATTTTTTTAGAATTTTAAATTCTAGTCTTTCCAGAGCCCACTGCATTCACTTGTGCTTACCACGGGCTACCATGCATATCATATGTGTGAGTGTTCTTTTTGTATTTAGATAGGGCAGCAGCTAAATTATTACAGACTTTTGTCATCTTTAAACAGTTGTCTCATCTCAGTGGTGTTTTCAAGATAAAAAAGTTAACTAATTTTATGCTCCCTCTAAACCATACTAAAGTTTCCTCTTACTTTCAGCAGGTTTTCTGCTCAAGTATGATGCTTAAGAATGTAATTCATGTTATCGATTCAAAGCCAGTGTAGTTTGTGCCTGGGTCAGTAAGCCTGTATTGTATTTTAAAGGTTGTGTGAAGATACCTGGTACCATACTCACTGGGCTCTTTATATATCTAATATGGGAGTGGAAGCCCATGCCAGAAGTAGCAAAACATGGACTTTTGTTTAGGACTAGGAGTTATTCAGGGAACTCGCACACATTTCCAAGGGTTTCCAGGAAAGTGGGTATATAAGAGCACTGTAGTGTTAGTGTAGTATAGTTCAGTCTACTGCAATAACTGCAGTCATTTCAAGTAGTAAGATACCAGAGCAGCAAAGCCATTAATTTCAGTGGTGGCATTAAGTTGTGTACATCAATATGTAGGGTAACACATTGGGATTGCGCCTTTGCTTTAGTTTTAATACTTGCCCAAATAGTGTATTTGAAGTAGAAAGCTTAATTTAGTTGGGAAATATTTGATAGAATGTTGGAAGTGCAAGCAGGCAGTTAAATTAGACTGGATATGCATAACTGCAACCAATACAGTTCTTAAAATTGCTCATATCTCAAGAGTAAAATTGGTGGTGTAGGCAGGGTGGTTTTTTTCAGGTGGATACAAGAATTCAGGTTACTTTCCTTGTTCTTAAGTAAACTAACAGATGGACTGAGTCATCTGTCTGATAGAAGTGGAGTCTTTAGCTAGCACTTTATTTGTGACAGTTGCAAGCAATTTTTGGATGGGTTGTTTCTGCCCACCTGGTATGGAATCTGACAACTGTTTTGCCCTCAAGGTCTCTGGATAGTTTAGTGAATTATTTTGATAGTAAAAGTATAAGTCTTTTTCAAATATTACTGTATGAATGGAGGGTGTGGGAATTGCAATACAATTTTTTTTTTTTTTTTTTTTTTTTTTTTAGAAAAAGCTATTTATGACCATGGCAGCAATTATGTTGTCAGCCTCTAAAAATCAGAAACAGTCTGGGAGTGTGTATAATTCAGGAATGCTCTCTGGAAGGGTATGTGCAAGTTATTTTCTTGACTCTTGATTCAGGGCTTCATGTTGTTTTTTGCTGGAGGTCAGAGAACAAGACAGAGTTACGTAGTGCCCTACTTCACACCACTACATCATGAAAGGTTTTCTGCTCTTCCATAAAAAGGGGAGGAATTACTCTTCCAGCACCTGTTTCAGTGGATGCTTTGCTAGCACACTTAGGGCATAAGTGACGTATCTCTGCTCTGCCTTAGGCATGTGATTGGAAATACTTAGTAATGAGAACTGCTTCTTGCCATGCCAGTGCATTTCATGCACAACTATTATAGAAGTAGGTTACTGAACCACTGGGCAGTCATTTACTTTCATTACTACACTGCACATGTATTTTGTGGAAGAATTATTCCCTTCTTTACTCTGACCTTTCATCTAAAGTTGCTCTTGACAATTCATGCCTGCTTCCGCTCAGCAGTGGAGAAATACGTGTGCCAGCTCTCTAAACATCTAGATATGTTTAGCTTTTAAGACTGCTCTAGTGTTGAGAAAAAGGAGAAAACGTGTGCTTTTAATGTTGGATTAAAAAAACCCCAAACCTAAAGACTTTTAGTAGTAGGTGAAAGTAAATGTAGCAGAGACAGAAGTCACACAAGCCTTGTTGAACAGTTTCAGTATGTTTAAGTAGTTTTTGGTGGTACACACCTCACTCCTCCACCCTAGCCTTTCCCTGCCAGTCATTGTGAATTGTATAAAACTACCTTGTGTTCTTGATCTGTTGGCATCTCTTGGGATTAACATGGGAGCAAAGCCACTTTTGTATCTGTCTGTATTTAAACCTGCCAGATGAAAAGCCAATATTTGGTCCTTACTGTTTGTCCCCTTCCCTAGCTTCCCATGAGTTCTCTCAAACCTGGGAAAGAATGAGGTTTGTACATAGCTTTTTGTTGACTAATGTACAGAATTTTTTCTCCCCTTTTAGAAATGGCCATAGTACCTTATTTTAGGGTTCAAATTTTCTAACATAAGAAATAAAACCATTTTTCTAAGTAACTGAGTCTGATGTACTTTTTTAAAATGCTGTGTACCAATACATGTTTTAGAGGAAAGCAGAGTTTCATTTCAGACACTTTTAATTAATTGTTCTAGCACTAATTGATAACCCTCTCCTGTATTGTTGCTTACTACAAGTCCCCTTCACTGTAACTGTTTCATGACTATAATGTTGGAAAAGTTTCAAAAAAAGACCATGAGAACCCTGCCTTCTGACAGCGTTACACGTGTGCTACAGTTCTGCAGACACGTACGGGCAGCTTACGGAACTGCTCCTGGGGAGCTGAGGTGATGTTTTCCTGGGTTTGCTGCCTAAACGCTGGTGACAGCCCAGCAGAGAGAATGGCACTGTTGGGTGTGAGGTGAGGCGAATTGTCAGGCTGCTTTCAGATAGTCTTTCCAGTTGAACTGCTGGAAAGAAGCATGTGTTCTGGGAGTCAGTGCATGAGCTAACGTGAGGGGTTGAGGTAAGATTCTCTTGCTCCTCGTGAGCAATCTTTAGGCAGGGCCCATTAACAGAAAATGTAATCAATATTCAAGCAAAACCAAAAATCTGCCCATAGTTTCACATAGTGGAAATTCTTAAGAGAAAGTTGACATACATAAAGGAAGACTGGTAAAAACTGTTTGTTTAGTCCAAAACCAGTATGCTGCTTTGTGTGTGGGTTGGTGCTGTGTGGCTTTTTTTCTTAGGGTTTTTTTCTTTTTTTCTTTTTTTTTTTTTTTTTAAATTATGGTAAAGAAAGGTTCTGACACTCGGTGAAGTATGGGGGAGAGAAGTGAAAACTAATTGCACTCCAGAGGGTGATACAAAAATACTACTTTGCTGGACTGGTGTGCTGCCAGAAATAACTCTAAACTCGTAGTTTGCAGCACAAACAAGATTGGAAGGATTTTATTTCAAATGTTCTGTCAGTCTTTTGTTATTCTTCACAAATGTGAAATTTCTTTTCCTGAATTGGGTTACAAAGCAATTCAGTGCAAATTTCATAAGAAGTTGAAATTGTTGTATATTCTGTGTGTACTAACCACCTAGTTTCAAAAAAGGAAGAAAAGCTTTTAGAACTTGAATATAGCAAAATAACAGAACAAAGCTAACCATTGGCATAGCTAAAGCTTCTGTTATGTCTTACTTGCAGCTTTGCAGCTGCTAGAGGAATATTTTCATTTTCCTTCTAGAGAAAATAAATTTCTCTGTATGTGTCATTCTCCTTAAAGCAATTTCCTAAAATACAGAATGATACTCAAAGTGACTGCTGTCACCTTATTGCAGGCTACTGTACGCTGATACCAAGTTGTTAACTGCAACACTTTGAAAGTTATGTAGCTAAGGGAATGTTTCATTGTGGACTCATCACTAATGAGGAGCTACTGGTAAATGCTTCAGTATTTCAGTTGTTTAGACCCGTATATGTCTTCATACATGGACGCATCTGCTACTATTGTATTTTTTTATGGAATTGAAAATGCAGTTATCAGATGGGAAGATGAGGATTCTATTGTTGATCATGTGTTTCCGATAAACCTCCAGGTACTGCTGTGTTAGTGGTGTCTTTACTGGCACTGGTGAAAGAGGCAGTTGATGCTTTCATGGTTGGCTTTGCAAATCTGACTGAAGCGTTTGCTCTTGGTAAATCTGGGCCTTGAACATGGTAGAGTGGCTGCTTAAAATGACCAGCTCTTGAAACAGCTTTTATTCAGTGTAGATGTTTTTCAGGTACCCAGCTTCCAAACCTAGGCTAGCAAGAATGTTTCTTTTCTAGCTGCTGTAGGTGTTCCCATCAATAATGTGTTACAATGAACACTGCTCACTGCTTGTTTTGAAAACTCATTTGTGTATTTTCCTGTTCTATAAAAATATCTTTCCCCCTCTTTGCTTTCTTTTAAAAGCTTGGAGTCTTTTTACAGCAGCACTTAGTGATGTGTACACCTTGTATTTCCTCTGCTGTGTTGAACTGATGTTGATATTTGAGGAAAGTATATGATCCTTTTGGCTAACCTCAGTCCAATAAACAATGCCGAGTCTTCTGTAAAAGTACTCAGTCCAAGTTAATGGAACAGATTATTTTTCTTTCTAAACTTGTTTGATTTGTACTTAAAATTGAATGGTGAAGCTTTCCTAGGAAACATGTACTCTGTTCTCCAACGCATTCACAGAGCCTATTTTTAGAAAATTGGCTACCCTGGATTAAGTTAAATGGTCTTTACAACTTAAGGAGAAACATGGTTACCTATTGTCTGAAATAGATGGTGTGGCCAGACTGACAAAGCAGTGAAACTGAATCCTAATGAATCTAATTATGGCAGAGGTAAATCAGTGTAGCAAATGCCAGCACTGTTATAAAAACAATCAGTGCTGAAGCTCAGCATTTGTATGTGTAAGTCTAATCACTGAATATATGACTTAAAAGCCGGTATAGTTTGGTTGTAGTTAAGTACTATTCAAGCAAAAATACTGTTGTTTTAAGAAATTATGTTCAGATTTTTTTTCTAGTTAAGAATACTCTTGCTTTGATAGACATGTCTGAATATAGTCAGAACTCAAGGAGCTATTATATTTTAATTTATTGTTAGGCACCGATGTATATGGTTGAATCCCTGGTTTGAGTAGAGCAGGTGGATGGTGCAGGAAGTAGCTGATGCTTTGTGTCTCCGTTCAGTATCTGCATATACATGAAATAAAAACGTCTTGGACACAGGACTGCTTTCCTAGCTAGACAGGAACCATCTGGTCTGAAACAGAGTGTGGGGTAGTCACTCCTCTCTTGGTTAGAACATGCAGTTTAAAGGTTGAGTGAAGATGTGAAAGACCTACCCAGAGCAACGTTCTTCAGACCAAGAGAAGGCTGAGGAGGTAGGTTAATCTTAGAAAGCTCTCGGGGAATCTGTGTCTAATCCGGAGTAGAGGGAAGAGTGGATGAATGGCTAGAGCACTTGAATAGTAAGTTGTTGCTCATAAACTCTACCAGAGGTCGAATGCAGTACTTCAGCTGCTGCTTCAGTTTTACGTGTTTTGGAGAGTAATTGAGAATGAGTTTTCACAGCTTTTTAGTGGTCTCACTGGGTGTTTAGTTGTGGGGTAGAAATGCAGTAATGGGTTTCAGATGAAAATTTTGACTTGAGATTGAGGAAGGAGACCAAAGTGTCAAATACCTGAAAGTGGTACATTAAACAAATTTTGCACCCTAAAGATCTTGTTCTGTAATCTCAAAGGTTGTGGTAGTACTTTTGCTGTAGTTTCCACAATATGGTGTGATGAGTCCAGTAGCCTTTAGTTTAGTGATCATCCCAGTTAATGGCTGCTGCCTGAATTATTCTCAAAATTATTACTGCTGAACTTAACATCTGACCTTACAACTAAGTTGTGAGGTGAAGAGATCTGGACTGCTGGGTCCAGACACTCCACTCTGATCCTTGGGGTCTCTTCCAACCCAGGCCATTCTATGCTTCTATGAATACAGAGTTCCAACCCCGCTGCCACAGGCAGGGCCACCAACCTCCAGTCTTGGATCTACACAAGGTTGCCCAGGGCCCCATCCAGCCTGGCCTTGAACACTTCCAGGGATGGGACATCCACCACCTCTCTGGGCAGCCTGTTCCAGCACCTTACCACTCTTCCTGTAAAAAAAACTCCCCCCTAATATCTAATCTAAACCTTCCCTCCTTTAGCTTTAGTCCATTCCTCCTTGTCCTGGTGTTATTTACCCTTTTAAAAAGTTGATTTCCCCTCCTGTTTGTATGCTCCCTTCAGGAGCAATGTCTTTGAGTAGTCTTTTTATGAAGTTTGGAAGAATAGTGTATCTCAGGCTTGTTGGTTTGGCATACTATAAAGGTGACTATAAGACCAAAAGGTCTTTCTGTATATTTTTTATGTGCTCTGTGTTTGTTACTCACTGATAGAACAGTTCTACAGTCCTGTAATTGCCACTGTTTCCAACAGTAGCTAAATCAGTAAGGGCACAGCAGGAAGATAAACACAAAGGTTGCGTTGCAGGTTATGAATATTGTTGCTGTAGCTGTGTTGCTCTAAGGGTATAAACAAGACAAAGGGTTTATAAGGAGAGGCAGTGTCCTTTATTAGATCAGCTGCTGCAGCGGTGGAGAACAGGACACGGGTAAGCTTTCAGACATTCAAGTGCTGAGTTCCTGAGATAGTTATTCAATTCTTTGGAGACACCATGTGGAGATTTTGTACTGTGTGGATTCTTGCAGGCATGTTGCAGATACAGGTGAATTTTGCTCCGTGTTATTTTTGTTTTGTAGGTAGTTTGTGGTTTTGATGTCTGACCTAATACAAATACCTCGTGTAGTTCTTATTTCAAGGAACAAGGAGTTAGGTCCTGAAAGTGGGTAAGCAGCTGTATGACAGGGTTTAAATTGTGATTTGTTTTTGCATTACTCTGTGAAGATGATGTCTGCATGAGCGAAGTGCAATTTGCATTGCACAGAAAAATATCAAAACACAAAACTGAAAATACATTTAATGTGTTACTGTTCCTGTGTAAAGTGTGAAGGTATATTTTCCTTGGAAGTGTCTAACTACTGGGAATCACTAGCAAAAATGCATGGACTGCCTGGTTTGAGGGAACCATCGGTGTTATTTTTGTGAGGATGCGGTCTTGGTCGTGAGTGTGACTTGTATATAGTAAATGTGGAAGATGCAGATAAAAGTGGATTGCATTGCATCTTTAGACATGACTAATGCTTAATAACACTTAATAGTAGGATTTTATTTTTGCCCCGTCGAAGCCCCTACTTAGTCATCACAGGATAGAAGAGTGTACAATTAAGCCAGTTCTAAATTCTCTGAATATCTTCCCTTCAGTTCATGCCTATCTTTTTCTTAGGGCAGATGGATGCAAAACAAGCCACTTCTCTTGCACTTCTCCTTGCCCCAACAATGGAATCCCCACTGTTCTCAATGTGTATTGTTAACCTCTGTGTGCTGCCTGTGTGTGAAGGTGTTTACTTGTTCAGGTTTCCCAGTACTTGATGCATAGTCTTCACCTACAGTGAAGACCAGTGGTCTGGTCTGTAGCTTACTAGTTGTTAATAAAGAGGGAGGGCAGTGACTATGTGGAGGAATGAGAAGTCCTTAGCTGTTTGGAGTTGGGAAGTGTTTGTAATCTGGTTTGTTAGTGGTATGCTTTATGTTATCTGGGCCTTACTATATAAGGCCTTCATAGCTTTTTTTCTTTAACTTCTACGTAAATTGCACATAATTTGTAAGTGATGTGAGGATAAGGACTGACCTGTCTGTGTAATGCTTAGGAACGCTTTCAGGTTTGGTGATTTCTGTAGTGGTAATCTCTGTATTCAACATCCACTTACTTGAAGTCATGCTTTTTTCCTTTTTGCATTGCTCCCTGGCTTCAACTATGTCTGAAGTTGGGGTGGGTGTAGGGAATGGATTCATCCCAAAGCCCAGTTGCTAGATATTTTGGTTGTAACTGTCGGGGATCTTACCCTGGTCTTGTCTGGCAATTGCGAGAGTGGTTAAAAAAAATTCTCACAAAACAGCAAAGAAACAAACAAATGAGAGGGAGGAATCTCCCCAGTTTGGTGTTGCATATTTTCATAGGCTTTATGGTCTGTCAATTTCCCAGTCAGTCGAGTGATCCTAAGTTTCCTGGTCTTTGGGGAAGGGTGAGGGATTCCATGCAATTCATACTGCCTTACAAAAAACTATGAAGAGAAACACAGTTTATATACCTGCACAGTTTACCTTCAAAATTGATAACAGATATTAAATTCAAAGTAATTTGGGTTGATACTCATTTGCCTTTTTTTGGTAAAACAAAACCAACCCTCCAAACACAACACAAGCTGAAGCAAAACTACAAATAAAGCTGTAGGTTTTTCTTCTAGAATTTGAGAGCTTTATTTTTTTTTTTACATAGTATGTCAGAAATCTGATATAAACCAATGAAAGCATTCTACACTTAAGCATGAAAATTTTCAGCATCTAAATTTTTTTTTCTTGGACATTGCTATAAAATTAAACTGCTCTTGGCCATATACACTGTAGCAGTGAATTTTCACCTAGCAGCACCATACCCTACAACCATTTAAATGTGCAGAATCATTTAGATGTAAACCAGAGGATGTGTTGGACCTAGAATCTTTGGTTAGATTGGTGACGAGGCTAATGTTTATGCTGTGGATGTTGTGTTTCTCAGGAAGACTGGGGTTAATTGTAGCTTGGCAAATAAAGAAAGAAAGAAAGAAAGAAAAAAAGTTCCATATTGTTTTCCTGCAGTAGATTCCTGTTGCTATGCAACAAACAGAATGTCACTTAGTCCAGGATAGATTAAATTTGTATTCCCGGCACATATCTCAGCACATTCATTTTATACTTTAGCAGGAGGGTATGGTTCTGACTTCCTGTGGCACTGGAGTATGTGGCGTATATTGGAGTTTCTATTCTGGTGCTTGCTGTAGCTGTGGTGACGTCAGCGTGCTTGCAGAGCCTTTCTTTGTGTTTGGATGGATGGGACACCTGTGTAATGCAGTCAGGCTTCCAACCAGACAAAAAAGGGTGGTGGTTTTCTTCCCCGAGGTGGGATAGTATTGCCAAGCAACACATTAAGACTTCAAAAGGGAGAAATTTCTTGCATGGGGAAGAAAAAAAAAAAAGCTGAAAGCCTTTAAAAGCGATGCAGAGGAAGTTAATGCAGATGGCACTATATGAATCTTTTAAACCACAAGCCCCAGTTAATTTTTAATGGCTAGAATTAACTTTGACATTTTAATGTGTTGACACCTCCCTTCCCTGCTCTCCCCAGTGCTAAAATCTACCAGTTCCAGCATCCAAACTCTTCGCTTTCTCTCTAGATGGATTCAGGAATAAACGTTTAGGGTGTGTGTGGGAAAATTACCTTCTATGGCTCTGGAACCAGTAATTAATGGACAAATTATAACATCTGGTAAGGCATTATTTTATAATCTAGCTAGACTTCTGTAGTGGAAAAAGAAGGCAGAAATGATATTTGGAAGCTAGAAGGATGTTAATGTGCTCTTTGCTTTATCGCTTTGTCATACGATACAGATGACTGAAACAGAAACTTGAAAGCTGTGGATTATTTTAAGAATAAAACGTGTGCTTTGTCTTCCATGCTGTGGTGTTTATCCTGTATAATAATCTGTCTTTTAAGCAGTTCTCTCAATTTTGTTGTGTATTTTGAAAGCCAATTTACAAACTCTAAGCCAAAATTAAGTGTCATATTAAAATTAGCAGGTCATACACTTTTTTAGCCGTTAGAATTTAAATGTGCTGTTGTCTAACATCTGTTTGAATCGTTGGTCTGAAGCAGATTTGTAATGTAAGTTTACTCTTATGCCTTGCTGCTTAATGACACTGAAGTGGAAAGGAAGAGCCAAAATGAAGTTAGGAAAGATTCAGAACATCTCTCGGTAATGTTCCCTTTCTCGTTTTGCCAAGGGGATGCCTCTAATATATAAAGGATCATTACAGGAGCAAGCAGCCTTTGATAATACCATTTTCTTTCTTGTAGCCTGCTGCTTAATTCAGAGCTCGATGCCAGAGCGTTGCATGCCTGTTACCAGGCAGACCCAATAAAAACCGTTTCTCTGTGTACATAGAGACAACCTGATGCATCCTAAAAAGATTCTTACAGCATTCAGTGTTGGGTGAAATCAGACCTGAGCTCTGTAACAGACAAGTGATTTGAAGACATGGACAGGGATGCTGGAGTGTTTTTTGCTTTCTGTTTTAGCAAGATCAATCCTTGCTTCTATTGTGGAACTGTTTGGTGAGAATGAGTATACTGCCTGTGGTTTTCGGTGCCATGATGGCTTGTTTTAGTGGTACCCTTTGGCACAGGAAACTAGGCGTTTGTAAAAATGCCTCCTCTTTTTGAGGAGCAGCTGAAACTAATTTAATTATGAAGGTAACAGTTTTATCTGTAACATTAATGAAATTAACTTATTTTAATGTGTAGAATGGAGATGTTCTAGAAAATGCACAGGCATTCGGGAAATTTGAGATGTAAGCTCCAAGTAGTGCTTTGGTAGGTTACTAAAGTTAATTGTAAAGAAACTCAAAGCAGAAAATAGATGTGCTAAAACCCCTCTGGTTGTAGGACAAAGAGCATTTAAATACTTTGAAGTACTAATCAATTTATTTTTATTTTCAGGTGTTGTAAGTTAACCCCCCACTTTTGTCTAATTGAACCCTAAATCAGATGTAATGTTGTGGGAGTAATCTCTTAATTTCTGTTACGTAGCCTACCCTCACCATTTTCCTCCAGGTCTGGTAACAGCTATGAGTTTGCTAACAGCATCTGGGGCTAAAGAAAATCTCCATAGGAATTTTCCAAGTATAACTTTCAGATTTGAGAGGCAAACGATTGAGAACAGAAGTTAACAGTTAGGAACAATACTTACTAAAAGGAAAATATTTTTTTTTAAATCTCCAATGTTACCCCCCTCCCATTTTTATTTTTTTTAACTTTGTGGGGTTTGTATTGTTGTGCCTCATAGTGTAATGGAATAGCAATCCAAGTTAAGCAAAAATACGCAGCAGGTAAAGCAACAGTCCATTTCCATGTTAATGGTTGCCAGATGAAAGTAATCAGTGTAAGGGCAGTGTATGCTATTTTGATTTTTGTTTTGTTTTGTTTGAAGTTCAAGTGCTCTGCTGCTATAAATAGGGCTACTGCAAAATAGTAAGCTTCCCATATTCATCATCTTCCTGCTTTGACACCACCCCCCAAATTGAAAATACATTGGGGCAAATGCTGGCTCTGTTTTTATTATAACTAGACTGAAGTTCAGTTTGGCTGTTGAAAATAAGTGAATCAGTTCTTTACCTTGTACGTTCAGTCACACTAACCTACCAGCTCTTGGTTATTAATTATACTGGTATGCAAAATGATGTAAAAAGGGTGTTGAAGCACACGAATGATTATATGCTGTTTTTCCTTCCCTACAGTAGAGGCTGGATTCCGGTTTGCAGAAAGAATGAGATTGTGGTTTGAAGGCTGCTTATGTTTTGTTTAGGTTCTTTCTCTGTTGCACAGGTTGGAAAGTCTAATGAATGAGGTAGGAAACTTGACTGCTCTTTTTATTTTTCAAAGAGCTTCTGTCCGCTGGTGCTGGTTGAGTTGTTCAGAGTTGTCAGGGATGTTTATTAGCTATGTCCTGTCTTGTTTTCTTATTGACTGTTGGGCCTGATCTGTCAAAACATTAAATTATTCAGCATATAGCTTAATCCCTCAAAGCACTGAGAACATAACACGGCCAGTGAAGAAGACAAAGGGCCCTAGAAAATCTCAGATTAAATGATCAACATCAGAAGACTTGGGACACCAGTTACTGTGCTTTGGCCTTCCAGTGGAGGGAGAAAAAAAACCCTTCCTATCTGTTTCTCCTTTAATTTCCAAGTTTCTATGATATCTTAAAAGTGGTTGGATAATGGGAAGAGGATCTTTACTGGGAGGGTGGTCGGACACTGGAACAGGCTCCCCGGGGAAGTGGTCACAGCACCCAAATTGACTGAGTTCAAGAAGTGTCTGGATGATGCCCGCAGTCACATGCTCTGACCTGGCTGGCCCCGTGTGGAGCCAGGAATTGACTCTGATCCTTATGGGTCCCTTCTAACTAGGAGATTCCGTGATTCTATGAAGTGTGTTTGAGTTTGAAGCTTTCAAATGTTCTATTTTATGATACTGTGCTTAAACTGTGAATAAGTTCTGAATTTGGTATTCAGAATGTGTTTTGATTAATGTGCAAAAAACCCCTCATTATACGTTGAATAATGAGGAAGTCTGCTAATTGTTCATTTACTCCTTGGTCCATCTATCCTACGTCAGATGTAGTCTGAGAAAAAAGCTGGGAAGGTCGAAAGGAGTAAGCATGCAATTAAGAGTTTTTAATGGTTTTACAATCTGAAGTCACTCCTTCCTCTCACATATAAGCAGCCAGAACTTCTAGTTGCTTGTGTACTTTTTTAACTCTGAAGCTTTGTGGGTGGCTTTTTTTTTTAAACCATATTGTAATGTGATTGCTTGGGTTCTTTAAAAATGGATATAGCAAGCCAAATACAACGTGATGTGGTATTTTTAGATTGGATATTAGGAAAAATTTCTTCACGAAAGGGTTGTCAAGCACTGGAACAGACTGCCCAAGGAGTGGTTGAGTTACCATCCCTAGAGGTATTTAGAAGATGTGTAGATGTGGTGGTGCTTAGGGACAGGTTAGTGTGGACTTGTTAGTGTTAGGTCAACGATTGGACTTGATTCTTAAATGTCTTTTTCAACCTAAGTGATTTTATGATGTTTGAAGTATGCGTAGACTTGCAACAGCCAGATTTTCAATCACACGTGTACACCAAAAATCGGTGTCATGCTTGGTAGTTCTTGTCCTGCTGGAAGAGTATGTATGTGAAGGAAACTGAAACTGTGATGACAACCATGGGTGCTTACCAGAGAGGCACACTGTAACTCCGGGAGTCCACGTTCTGCTCACACTGTGCGTAATCGCAGTTGCTAAACTTCCTCGGTATTTATTCATCAGATTTTGATAGGATGAGGATGAACCTTGGCACTTGGCTCAGTATTGTAGTGTTTTGTGTGGGTTAGACCATGTAGCTTTTTTTGAAGATGCTTTGTCTGTCATCATCTTTATTGTGGTCTTGTCTTTGTTCTGTAACTAAAAGACAGGTAATGTTTACCTGTCTTGTATAATAGTGCACTTAGGTGATTCCCTTTTAGATACTCTGAGGTGCTCCTGCTTTATGAAGCATGTTGGAATGGGCCACTGTTACATGCTTGGGCTAGTTGGCAGATGCAAGTTGTTAAGGAGGGAGGTGGTGTGCTAGCTTCAGAGCAGCAAGGAACAGGTTTTCAAAATAACTGTATGTGCTTTCTGGCTGTGGCTTGGGCAGCTCTGGGGAAAAGGGATGCCAGGGAGCAGTATGGGCAGATAGATGGGCACCTCAGTATCTTTAATCTGGGATGACATTGCCTCTACTGGGAAATGATGATCCTTATGGGCCCCTTCCAACTCAGTACATTCTATGTTTCTGAATTACCTTTGGAGTTTTTGTCTCACTGTTACTTAAATCTTTTCTTCCTGGGTATTAAGGCTTCCATACTCAGTAACTGTGGACGTTAAGAGAATAGTTTATTCTCTTTGAAGCTACATCTTGTGTATGTGAAGGTTTATTTTTCTCCTAAGTCTTCTGAAGATTAAAACTGCCAATTTCATTAATCTTTCATTGTGGGCTGTTTCTTAGACCTCTTGCCAGTTGTTACTCTCTTCTTGGCCTATATCATTTGGAAGGCAAGGCAGACTGTTGTCTAGTCTGTCACGTACTGAGCTATATCTGTTCACTGGGATATATCTAAATGTAGACCTGAACTTTTTTTTCCCCTCCAGCCACTTCTTCCAGTGTACTGGTGGTATTGAGAACTCCTGTTCTTTCTGCTTGTGTTTTCTGGGCTTCTCTCCTCTCTGATGGTAGCAAATAAGCTCTTCTGTTTCTGTGGTTCTGCTGCAGCACAGGCATTCCAAAATTGAACTTGATGCATTTTCCTCTAAGTGTAGCTGCTATCTGAGTATGGCTTTCAAAATGACTTTTTGCTCTCCTTGCAGTAATTTTTGTCTATATCTTTCTTGTGAAAGTGCCCTGTAAATCTGTGAAGAACTAAATCATACCACAGCATTTGCTACTTCTTAGTGTAGGGCTCCATAAGACCTAGAGGAAATGAAAACCATTTGATGTATTAGTTCTTAAGTAACATGGAAGATGCATTTGTTATCTGTTAGCAGGTTTTTACTAATAGTCTGTGCTGCTGTTTTTCTTAGGATTCAAGTCAAACCAGGATCTCTATAAACCCAACAGCTTGCTTCCTTCCCCTTTCAGAACCTCACATCTGCTCTAAGAGGTAACCACTGGGCCACAGGCTTCTGCAAATCTGATAGACATCACTCAGTGGTCTGAGGTTCTGAATGCTCACTGAAAACACAGCGTTAGTGATTCCAGGGAAAATTTTACGGAGTCTCTCCTCAGCTTGGAACGGGTCTGTTCAGTGTAAGTCCAACAAATGCAGTCTTCTGGAAACTGAGGCATGTAGCAATGGCATTCGAGGTTTTCTCATGGGGATAAAGTCCATAGTAAATGCAGACAAGAAATATACAGAGAAGTCATCTGTTGTGGTTGAAGCTTGCAAATTTCTATACAGTTTAAAACAGCTTAGTGGTGTGGAGCACTGTGTTGCTAGCATCACTGATTGTATTGCAGAGAAAAGGCTAAAGCATTAAAAGTGAGAGTGGTATGAGATTCCCTGGTAATGTGTGAGTCATTGCATCCAGAAAGATTACTTTCTTGGGATCCATATAAGGTGTAACAGTTCATGGGGTAAGCTGTTGGGCGGCAGCCTATAGATAATAATGTAAAAGAGGGAAGGAGATTGATTTTGCAGGAATAACCCTCTTGTTACCCTAAACTCTTGTCTTGCCATAGTTACCCAACTGCAGTATGCTTCAGGTTTTGTTCCTGTACCTGTGTGTTGCAGATGCCTGATTAAAATCCTTTCAGTTTGACCCAGGTTATTTGCTGCAGTGGAGTGTCGCCGAATTCTGTACTGAATCTGAAATGCTTGAACTTGCTCTTGCTTTCAGGAGGAACCCAGGTTTTCGTCAGGATGGGGTGTATCATCATAACAGTAACCTACGTAACTTTAAAATCCTGAAGAAAGTCTAGTGCATTAGAGAATATTTTGTGACCTACAGTAAACATGTTCTACAGTATGTGCTAATTGTTTTTAGAACAAAATGTTTAATTTGAAAATACATCTCTGGTTGCAACTGTTCTGTTTTGTATTGTGAGAGTTAATTTGCCGAGATGTAATTAGCAGTAGTTGTTGCTTCTGAGTCTAGCCAAAATAGTACCTGAAAAGATAGGTGCTGTGCCTTTGTGCATTACTTGTTTGTGTTTCATAGCAGCCAGAAAGTGCTGGAAATACTACTATGCATAAACTGGTAATTGTGGCTTATACTCGCCTCTAGAAACTTGCTGAATTTTCATTAAAAATGTCTGCAAAATGGCTCAAAAATATGGAAAACTTTAATTTTGCTTTCCTTTGTTGTGCAACAAGCTACTATTTGTAGTGACCGTCTTTTAATGGAATTCCTTTAAGCTGCTGTATGCTGCTGAGTATCTTTAGATTTAAGTGAGTAGCTTCGTGCTGCTTGTCTTCCTATTGGGTTTTAGGCTTAAAATGCTTCGTAGATAATACAGAACAGGGAACAGGAAGGGGGACAGTGTCCAGTCTTTATCCAGACCTAGCAAATGCACGTACAGAAGAATTTAACTTACTGTAGTAAGTAAAATCCAAAGGTGTGAGGTAAGTGGCCATTTTTCTTAGCAGTAGCATCACATTCCTTTCGAAAGAGTGCTGCTTTTCACTCCCACCTGCCCATCTTAACTAGCGAGGCCAACAAGGGCACAAATGAAAATCTGAAATGGATACTCACATTTTAAGCCCCTGTCAGTTGAGTTCTTAATGAAACAAACACTTTCTCTGTTCACTTGTAGTCAATGTCTGTCTTTTAGCTCAACCTGCCAAGTGCACTTTCCAGGTGACTACTGTAGTGTTAGAGATACCTGTGGGTGAGATGATTAGGAGAAACCCCTGCACAGGGCAATATTTATAACTTGGCTTTGTAGCCCAGAGGTCAGGGAGCTGCTACCAAAAAATATAATAGGGTAAAGAGGACTTGATTGGTAGTGGAGTTTTCAAGCTTGTGTTAATGTGTGTATCCATTCTCCTCGTTTGCAGTGCTTTACCTCAATAACTTAGCTCAGTTCAGGGTTTGGGAAGTTAATCATGCACGGTCAGAAGCAATATTGCGTATGAAGCTTCTGATCTGTGCTTCGCCTAAACTTCAGTAAATGCTGATGAGCAACATCTACCACTTGCTAAAATTGTAGTTCTTTTAAGCATTGTTGAAGTTAGGAGCAGAAGCATTTTTTTTTGTTCAAAACTGGCTATCTGCTTTCTTGCTGTTCTTAAAAGTTTTGAAGTTAATTGAACATTATCATTATTGAAAAAATTTTTAGAACGCTAATTAAAACTCTTTAAAATGCTGATTTATTCTTACAAATCTTCAAATTTTTTTTCTTTTCCTGTGGTAGAGATTAACTGGACAAACTTCATGTGACCCGGCAATCTTGAATTTAGTTTGCATTTGTTACATTTTTTGATATGTCTTGTTTGTAAAAACAGGCTCCTGCCTAAAATGGGAGCTTTTGTTTCCTAGCTTTAGATTAGGCTTATAGGTTTATAGGTTAGGCAAGGTTTGGTCAACTCAAACCACTTCAGAATCTCTTCGCTTACACTTGTTTTCAGAAATTATAATTTAAAAAGCCATTTTAGATAGTGGCTATAGAAACCTCAAGACTTCTGCCTGTATTATCCTGGTTTGGGGAGAACTTCAGTGACACAGCCTCTGTAGTCTCTGTGACCATGGTGAAAAATGCTGGGATTATTTGCAGCTCTATTTGATCCGTGGAATGCACTGCATCTATTGTTAGCTCTCCAGCTGAAGCAAGAGCAAGAGTTGTTTTTCTCTTGTGACATTGTCTAGCCAGACCTGCTGCACTGCTGTATGGTCTTGAGTAGTTAAAGGTGATAGTATTGGCAGACTTCCCATCCTCTTAGTAGCTGTAGGGGAGCTGAGATGCCAGAGACCATAACTTATGTGGTTGCTTTTGCTTTTAAATTTTTGAGATGACTGCAGGCAGTATATATCTAGGAGCCTATAAAAGTTCAGTGTGCTCAGCTTTCCTGTTCTGTTCAGTCTCTTGGAGGTACAGCGCTCTTCCTGCATAATTCTTCACACGGAGATTAAACTTGTTTGTGTGGTAGTAATGAGGACAGGGTTGTTCACATCTCGCCTGTCAGTACCACAGCATCACTAACACACATCTGTGTGCTGCTTTGCTGCTGCCTGTTGCAGAACTCATCTCTCTTTCTGTTTTTTTTCAGTGTAGAATTTGGGCACGACACTCTCCCCAATTCCTTGTGGTGTGCACTCAGGTCTGTTTGTGGTTGAAGATTCAGTCTTGGTCTGCATTGTACTTCAGCATATTGTCTTTTTTACTTAGATCTGGTGACACGCCATTAGAAGGGCATGTAGCCATGCTTCTCTGGTGTTGTTTGATAACTAGAGAACGGGGATTTTAGGGACTTGATTTAGGTTGAGTGTTTTGTTATGTAAAATTTAGATGACAATATATCAAATGTAGTGTAACAATAGATTACCTGTGAAATCATGCAAATAGGTTTGAAAACTGTTATTTCTAAAATCAACATTTTAAAAAGAAAGCAAAGCTCACCAGACTTCTCCAGTGTTGATCTCTGAGCAGTGTAGCTGTTTATTTAGAATGGGACTTCCTTCTGAGGACTTAAAACAATAGAAAATGACTCTTAATCTAAAAGACTTTGCTTCCTATCTTAGATCTAACTCATTTGATAAAAAAAGGAAAACAGGATGTATAAATCAAACAACAAATTTCAGAGTTCTAGGTTTCCCTGCCTGTGAAAAGAGTTAGGTTTTGTGTGAGTTAGAAAGGTTTCAATATCTGAGTTCCATTAAAAGTAAGACAGGTTATCCTACTGGGGCTGATCAGTGGTCAATTGAAGAACCTGTTGTCCATGAATTCTTCTAACCCCTCTTCAGTTTGCTGATCTCACCTGCCTCTGCAACTTCCTATAGTAACAAAGTCCAGCAATTCACTGTCCTTGTATGTAACTTTTTAACATTTAGGGTGGCAAGGATTGAGGTTAAATAAAATCAGCAGTTGAAATTTGGCAACTGGCTCTAGTTCCCTCCCCTCACTGTGAGTTCTGCTTCTGTTAAGCAGTCTATTTTATGGTGTTTAATACAGGATAGTGACCATGCTGCTTCGTGAGCAAGATGAAGAAGAGGAGCAATCATGTTGCTTGTGCTACTGTAAGGTCAGAAGGGCATTGTTTACGTTTTTCTGTGTGGATTTAGGTGGCTGTGCAGATGCAGTAATTTAGACTGTCCAAATAACACCTTGCAGTTAATTGCTTTTAGGAAAAAGGTCTCCACTAGTAGGGAAAAATCTTTCTAAACATTTTGACAATTTCTGACAGGTTACTTTAGTGATTGCTTTAGCAGTTTGTAGTATTTTTGTGAAGCTGTTTGTATGAAAGTATTCTTTGTGTGTGTATGTAGCACAGAGGCAGTACATGTTGCATAATCTTTATGGCTGGAGGGAAGAGCTTGAAACTTGTATAGCTCCTATGTGAGTTACACCATGGAGAAGCAGGGCTTCCTTACAGCTGTTAAGGTCACTGTCCTGCTGCTGTACCTTGTTCGTTACTCATAATACAGGTTAGTGTTGTTTTGCCAGTTTATTCTTTCTTCTTCTTTTTTTTTTTAACTATACCCAGGGGGCTGTGTATAGAGCAAAACACAGAAAACTGAAGTAGAAATCTGTGATACAGAAGAGTATTAAATTTGCAAGTTTAGACCTGTAATCCAGCAATGTTGGTACCAAGTCTTTGAACTTTAAATTCATGGATCCCTTGTAGGTCAGGAGAAAAGCCAGATTTTTATGGTGTAGTAATATCATTTGACTTACCTGCATTCCTTTCCTCTATCTGCTTGTTATGAGAGCTGTAAAACCAAACTGGAGAAAACATGTTGACCTCAGAAGATAGTTATGGTCACAGCACTCTATATAGTGTAACTTTTATTGAAATGTTGAACTTGACACCTGAGGGTTTTTTTCCAGTGTATTTATTTCCTGGAAAGAAAGTCACCATCTACAGTAGCATGCTTAAAATCTAGTGAAATGCTCGAAATTGCTCTTCTAAAGTTGTATGCTGGCTATTCCATTCTTGTTGCTAATTTTGGGTTGGCATAGTTCATATATTGTGAATGTTAAGAATAGTCTGGGAATTTAAAGAAATTTCTGTATGTTTTTAGGTCTTAAACTGGCACTAATGAAGGCTTTGGGCTTGATTTCTCTCATACCCTCTGTTATGAACAGGAGTAGAACTTCAGTGTTGGAAGGTGGCAATTTTGTGGGCTTTGGGTATTGAAGAGGTTAATGTTTAATTGCAGGCAAGAAACTGATGAGATACTCTTCCTACTTTGTTCTGGGGAATCTGAAATGTGGTTTAAAAATGCTCACATCTAGTGTACCACATAGAAGGTGTATTTACTTACAGCACAATACTGTTGTCTGAAAGTTGCTACCTTTGTAGAATGAAGGTAGTTATGTGTAAGAAAACGTTGTGTTCTAGTTCATTCAAAATTCACTTAGGTTTTCATGGCAGGACCAAAAAACTGTCTTTATTTACACTTGCAAAGCTCCTGTTCTAAGGGATGTGTTTATATAATTTAAATTTGGGCCAAGCTAAGTCTTTTGAGTTTGTTGGAGCAATGAATGATACAGGAAAGGCCTTACTTCTGTGTCAGATTTACGAAGAGGTGGAGCCTGTTGAGAAAATATGCTGACTACAGCCAGATGCCTTTATAACTAACTAGTGCAGAACTCCATTTTAAGGTGGATAACTGTTTTTAATACACAAAAACTCGCCCTTTCCTTTAAAAGCTGTTGTGAATTTGATGAATTGTCTCTTTGTATCAGTTAATGTGCCAAACTTTACATTTAACTGCTTTGTTTCTCTGCAGTGTTTTTGCTGACAGGTAGCTGCAAAAATTAGAGTACGTTTCGGTGTTTTGAATGTAACTTCTTTGGATGTGCTTTGTTTTTCCCTCTGAGAAATCAAACGTGCCTGAAAAGGTGGTGTAGGTTTAGTTTGTTTGCTTTTAATAAATTAATGTGCTATAACTGTTTGTTCTGATAATTGTTTTCATAGATGTATGTAATACCATAATGTAGATTAAAATAGAAGAAATCATGCAGGAAGTAGTAATTCCTACTAAAATTGTGGTGACAACAGATTGGTAGTGAAGTTCTGTTTATAGCAACTTTCTATTATAATTGAATCATTTGCTTTGAGTTTTATAACTGGAGTACCCAAAATTGAATACTGATGAAGGATGGCCAAGATTTTGGCTGGTATCACCCCATAAATTTTGCAGTGAGCAGTGTTTCTTGGCTGTTGTGATGTTGGTGTAGAGAAAACAGAAGAAAAACTCTTAGGCAAGAAGAAATATTTTCCCAATAAAAATCAAAATGATGGGATTGTTAGTTAAATGTAAGTATAGAGATTTTAGGTGAATTTCAATTAGGCTATGTCAGGTAAACTAAACCTAGATGACAGTACTGATCATTCTAGTACTTAGTTCATTAGTAATTTCATGCTATGGCTTTTTCTGCAGAGAAAATGCTGGCGTATTGAAATTCTCCTTTGCAAGCACTTACAGGAAAAGTTTAAGTGGATTCTGGAATAACTTACTGTTTAACTAAACGCTACTTAAAGCTATATGAAACATGGTACAGTGACAGAAGTCAATGCTTTGGCTTCGGATCATAACGAAGCTTCAGAGATATCAGAAACTGCATGCAGCTCTTTAAGGTGTAGGACTTTATGGGGGTTACTTCAGTCTCAGAATCAAGAATGTGGGGCTTTAACACATCTTTTTTTTCTTTTCATGGCAAAGCTGTAGAGTTTTTAAAACTGGAGACTGCATCAGAATAATGTGATGTGATATCAAAAAAGTATTTGAAGTACACTTTGGGAGTGAGAATTTTCTTTATTTCCTTAAAGATACTTTTTTCCATTACAGCTATGGTCATGCAGACTCAGGCAATACGTTCACTGACTCAAGTTAAGCATTGACACACAAAAAATGGGTACCTGCTCTCTTTCAAATTGCACTTTGAGTCAAATGACGTGCAGAACAGGAATTTGAGCAGGCATTATGCAAACAGACTTTGTGCATCTTCTGACAGGGTTTTTAATTAAATTTGTTAATTATGTAACCTTTATATATGCTGAAGGAAAAACTTTCAAAACCATAAATTTGCTGTACTGCAACTATTGCTGATACATGGAAGCTTCAAGTCTGTACAAGCTTCGCATCTATAAATGTGATTTTTGTATTCCAAACGGGAGTATTGATGGCACCAGCCTGATTCTAGCACAGAGAACATCCATGCAAACTTTCCTACACAATTTTCTTCTTTTTTTTTTTTTTTGCAGGCAGGTTCAGACCAATCTCTTAGAAAAAGCAGAAGAGGTGGTTCTGCGTTTCTTCTTCATCATATATAGGTTTTTATGCATGAAAGGTCATTCACAGTGGCTGGAGCACTGGAGAGCAAACATGAGATTTCAGAAACATTGCCAAATACTGCAAACACACAATGCTCAAACTTGTTTTAGGAAAAGCAAGCTAATAGTTATTCGACCTTCAGAAGTCAGTTGATTGAATCTAATTATCAGAGTTGTCTCAAGGTGTTAGAATTTATCTGAAATACCTTAAGATTTCAGTGGAGAATGGATGCTTGGTTTCTCAGGGACTTGGTAAGAGTGATCGCTCAAGCATTTGTTTTTACTTATTGCTGTGGCAGTAGTAGCAGCGAGGGGATAAACATCTGAAGTTATGGGTAACTGAGGATAATTTAGATGTAGAAAACGGACTACAGCATATGAGAACCTAATGCATGTTTGGTTCTGCAGCTGTGGTCTCTGGTAAGGTAGGGTAACAAAATCACTGTAGCTGCAGTTGCCAGGCACCTGCAGATGTTTGTGCTGGCTAATTTTCCTTGGGTTTCTACAACTCAAGTAGAACAGAGTGTTTTGAGCATTTTGGTAGCAAAATTGACATGTGAAGAGAAGCTGTACATGTTTGGGACTTTTGGAATTGTCTATACCACAGAACTTTCTTTTTTTTTAAAAAAAGCAGATAAAGATCCAGCCTGTTTGAGGGAAAAACTTGGATTTTCTTATCAGCTGGAACAAATACCATTTGACTAATGAAAGTAGAATGAGTTTCAACCATATACCTTTACTTAGGTTCATATTTGAAACAACTGAAACTTAAGCAGAATAATACTAATACAAAAATTATCAGTTTTACTATATTAGAAACTGTTTGGAACTACAACTAAGAGTCTGTTCCTAGACTTTTTTAGGGATTGGTTGTTTTATTTTAAGGAAAATTATCGCTAAAGGCTAATGGGTCTAGAAATGATAAAGACAGATAACACTTGATGTTGATTATTCATCCTCACTATTCTCCTTTCATAAGGGCCATACATATTATAATCCTGTGTGAGTATGTCCTCCTTGGAACAGTAATGGAAATGCATCCTATGAAGGTAAAGGAAGGATTGTATGTTGGCTTCTTCCTCCCAAAGAGGCTATTTCTACATGTGCTGCCTACTATAATATTTGAAGCTTGGAATCAGAACATCTGTCTCAACTTGTCTGAAATCCTGAGATCTTTAGGACAAATGATGCTTTTTGACCTTGAAAACATACAATTTAGTCTCTCCATCAGCATATGGGAAGCAATTAGTACCACTATTATGCAAGTACTATACTTGGGGGGGGTCAGGTGGGGGTGGTGTTTGGCAGCAGCCCTGGAAGTCTTCAGTGTATTTTACAGAAGTGCTGTATATAAGGAGGCAGAACATTCTGCTTGAACCATAAAAAGTCATTCTGAGTCCCAGGATAACAAATTACAGAATGAGATGAGGTGCCAACTCATAATTTAGCAGAAACATTTCTAGGCATAACTGCATTTTAGGGACTCTTTATCCTGGGCAGATAAGCCAAATACAAATCAATTGGAGAAGGGTGAGAGAAAACACTAAGAACATTGCTAAGGCTATAAAGCTGCATTTTGCTTGTGTTGATGAAATTCTGAATTCAGTATGTGTTTTTTGAGAAGACTCTTCCATTTCTTAAGCTAGCAAGTGTGAGTGTTTAGAGCCTCACACAATTGTTTTGTTAACATTTAACTTTGTCATTTGAATGTTAAAGAAACTTGGGATATTCTGAGTGTCCAGTTTTTTACTGCCATGGGTATGGAGAGCTGTGATGCAGGGGCTCAAATGACACAGCATGGTGTTTTGGGCCACCAGCTGGTGCTGTAATTGCAAATTAGTTGGGCTGTAGCTTCAGATCCTAATTATGTTATGCATGCTCCCTGGGTGTTTCTCAGGCATGGGACCAGAGCCATGGTCTGGGAACACCTGAGCCAGATTCATTTGGCTGATTGATTCTTATTCCATTCCTTCTGAAACACCAGCCTGCTGATCTGATGACGATAAAATCAGCAACTAGTAAGTGCTGCAATACATTCGGTAACTCTGCTGGATCTCAGCCTTACTTTGCATAGAGCCAGCATTGCTCTTCCCCGTGGCAGGTTTTATCTGTGGCAGATAGATAGATACCAGCGAGCTGAGTGTGTTGGGGCAGTGAAGTCACTGGCTTGCGTGGCTGCCCGGGGGGTTTCTGCCCCTGCCTGCAGATGTGTCAGAGAGGTGCTTGTGAACTCTGCCTGGAAGTCTGTGCTGGTGGCTGTGAGGCTCAAGGGCTGCCTACACACAAGGACACTCCTAAAATACCAGGCTGAGAAGCAAGAATCAAATAAACTTATCTTGACGTGTCTTAACTTTTTCAAGATCTTCTGTGAGCTTTCATGATATTTTTAAACAGTGTCCTCCAGTATCTCATTGCTGTTACTGTTAGGGGGGTTTTCCCATCCTTCATTCTTGTTTATGGAGGATGTTGTGAGTACATTCCTAAGTTTTTTTTTTTTCTCTGAGTTGCATGGCTTTTACCTTGTAACTTATGTATCTTTTTTTGTGTATTTCTGCCTTTCCAAGCAGGTCTGCTGTAGTCCAAATCTTACTGCTTTGTGCTTATGTTTTTAGAAAGCTAAATGAAGTTGATTTTTTTTCCTTTCCCGTTAGATTTTTCACCTACCTCTATTTTACTAATTATTTATATGGTAGTGTTTTAGATATTAAAACCATATAAAACCACATACTTAGTATCTGCTGCTGGTTTTATTTTCTTTTTCTTTCCCCAGAGTCTGTTGGGTGATGATGAAAGGTAATGCCTCTTCTGTGTGATCTCTTGTTCTTCCTGGTAGCAAGGTGGTACTTGGTCTTGTATGTATGTACCTGCATTACCAGAGCCAGATTATTACAAACAGTTCCCAAATAACCACTAGCAATTACAACTTTTAGTTTTTTGCATGTGCTATTTCATGGCAAACTACTCATCAATAGGTTTGTGCCAGAAAAGGCTGTGAAGTGCTAATTCTTATATTCCACAGAAAACTGGGAATCTTGCTTTTTATGAACACGTTCATACTCTGGGGTAGATTTGCCTCTTAATAGGAAGTCCTGGCTCTTGGCAGTAACTGTACTATTTGAATTATTTTGGCTAAGCCTGTTTTAACATCTTTAGACCTTAAGAGTATGAATGCTGGTTACTTGACGGAGGTGAAGAAGCTGGTTTATACCTCTGGTTTATACAATTAATTTAACTTCGTATAAAGTTATTCCCTAATGGCTTATGCTGCTATATGAAAGACCTCATTTGTGTTGTCATGAGATTGCTCCATAAATTGAATGTCTTTATCTGACACAGTGGTAGTTCAGGATGCTGCTTCACCCCTTTGAAGGCTTTTCTCAATGTTTCGTTAGCTGTTGAGGTGCAGGAAAGACTGGTGCTCATGGTGGATCCCACTGTATGCTGTGTTTTGTGAGGAACATGGGTAGTATATTGGCCAGACCTTTCCAGTTGTTTGTGTCCTCACATGGATTAAGTTTCTTTTCTGACCATTTTAAGAAGAAAGAGGTAAGACTGCATGCTGGTGCTTGCTACTGTATTTTTTAAAATTTGGATAATTTCTTTAAAGTGACTGTCAAAGTTTTTGTTGTTTTGTGATGTGATTAGTTTTTGGTTGTGTGTGTTTCTTTATTGTTGTGGGGATTTTTGTTGGTTTTGTTTGAGAATTTTCGCTCCTACAAAAATCTGTGTGTGCATCTACTTAATTTACCAGATACTCATTATTAAAGAAAACTGCCTGATGTCTGTGCTCTGTTGCTGTATTTAGATTTAAATAAACTTTGTGCCCTGCTTTGAGTGCAGATGATGCTGTTAGTCTAGTCAAGTGCCATAAGGAAAACAGCTACTGACATTCAAACTACTGTATTCAACAGGGCCTGGATTTGATTAGACTGCCTAGGTCACTGGCAGCTTTTGATGGCTGGAATAAAAGCTGAAGTAACTGGTTTCTAAACCAAACCAGAACTTTGGATTATTCAGTGGATTGTGCTGACGGGGTAGCTAGCTAGTTTGCTGGGGCTTCTTTTCTCCTGCAGTCTGAACAGCTTTTCTGTAGCTTTCTGCTTTGTTCTCTCACTGCTGGCAATCAAGACTTTGAGTCCCCCCTGCTTGTTTTTGCTTTGTATGAGTCCATTTGTCTTAATTTTAATTTTGTAAAAAGCCGTGAGGTGCTTCTGAAGGAACTTGTGTGAGGATGCAGAAGCAGCGGAGCTGCATGGAGTAGCATGTGCTTCTCATAGTTTATGCTTACATTATCCTTGTTGGCATGCTGATAGATGGACTCAGACATAGTGTGCAGTCTGACAAATACGATTAGTCTGCACTTATTGGTACACGTAGTGTCTGGGAAACCCTGATGTAAGTCGTGAAAGGCTTTATCTCAACAGTCTTGCTTGATAGCCTGTGGGAGCTTTTTTCCAAAACAAATGACTCACAGCCCTTAGGTACTTCATAGATGCTGGTAATGCTGTTCCTTTGTACATAGGAGGAGGGACAACAGGCAGTTTACCCTTTTGCTTTTAAGACAATGATAAACTTTAAAAACAAAACAAAAGCTGCACTACTAATACTGAGGTAGGGGAGAAAATAATGATATAATTTTCTGAAGTTTTTAATAAACTTGTTAGTGTTGTCTGGAACATTACCTGTTCATTTTATGCATACAGATGTGTAAATTAAATTCTGCTGACTTTATTTCCTGTTACATTAACCAATTTTTATTGTTATATTTCATCACAGGCTTTTTAAGAAGTGGGTTGGAAAATGAAGTATAAATGGGAAACACAATATCAGGGAGCAGCTAACTGAACTCTGGTTGTACCATGTGCTACGCGTGGCATAAAACTACCTCTCTCTTTCTGTATCTCCTTACAAAATTCCTGTTTATGGTTGTAGTGCAGTCTGCCTGTTTTAGTTTGCTTGCCTCAAGTTTGCAGCTAATCTCGTAATATATTCCTGAATGTAAATGCTTAGCTAGACTGAAAATGCAGTACTGTGTTCAGCCCCTTGTCTTGCGCAATGCTTGCCCAAAAGGGTGCTTCTGTGGGGCAGGTTAACACCAGAAGATAACCAAGTCTTTTTAAGTGTGTAGCTGCTGTTACTAAACTGATGAGTGTGATGAAGCGTAGCAGTAGATGACTATAGCCTGAGTTAAAAATACATCCTGTCCTGCAGCCAAACAAATGCAAACACTTCCCCCCTGCCCCCCCCGAAAAAACCCCTAAAGTCCCACAAACAACATAAACTGCTTCAGAATCTCTGTTTGCAGGCAGAATCTGCTAATGTCAGTGATACTGATGGCAAGTAAATGCAATAAATCTTCTGGGAGGCCCTGGTTAGAGAGTGGGATTCCCAAACCTTCTGGAAGAGGGAAGATGCAAGATACTACATATGCAATTTAAAGGAACTTCAAAGTGGTTATTAGAAGGGTGTCATGACACTGAAAAACGTAGCCTACTAATAAATGCTGAAAATACTAGAACTTTGTCATGTGGCATGAAGCTTAAGATACCTTAGGACTTAATTTATTATGTTACTATGATAGTCATTTAAAATGCTGATAAAAATAATGCAAGACTGCCTGGAAAAGGTGGTTTCTAAAACCAGTTTACAGCTTGAGGGAAAGGATAATCCAGTTCTTAGACTGATGATCTGGAGTAAAGAAAGTTACATTAAATTTCTAGCTCTGTAGCAGCCATCTTGTACAATGAGAGAGGCCCGTGGGATGCCAGCTGGATTGTGCTGCTTTTATACTTTGAAATAGCATTTTCTGATAATTACTACTGCTGGACTAGCTGAACTACTGAAAATCCTTGTTCAGATAAAGCTTTCTGGCACTTACAGTTTGCACAAACCTAAACGATGAATATGCTGATAAGGAGTCTTAATTTTCTAGCGTGAGCAAAATCGTTCTTCAGCTCACCTTTGCATTAGTTACTCCACTAAATAATTAATTAGCACAAACAATCAATGAATATGTAAGTGTGCTTTTAAATACTCTTTTTCCAGTTGAAGCTTACAATTGATTAGGTTTTTTTTGCAGTTGGAAAGTAGTGATTAGTATAGAACTTTAGCTTTTAATTAATCTGATTTTTTTTAAAATACTTTTAATATTCAAACTGCAGAATAAAAGCCCTAATTGGCTAGAGCTGCTGTTCGGATTGGGCTGTTTGTATTGGTGCTTTCTGGACTGAATTTATAATTTCAGTTTAATAAGCATTTCCTTATGTGATGATTTACTGAAGAAATAAGTAAGAAAAGCAGAAAAAATAAGTGCAAAGTAGTAGTAACCTATGCATTACTTCCAGTTTAAATACTGGACTAGCAGTGTGTGATAAGGTTAAGGACTCACGCTCTGCTCCTTAAAGAGGAGGGGAGAAAGTAACTGACATCTGATTATAACTAATATTAGGAAAAAAGTGTCTAAACATCTCTTCCAGTTTTGATAGTAATGTAATAAATGCCCTCTTCTTAGATCAGTTTTTAACATCTTATTGCTCTTTTGAAACCTTTATTTCCCTGGTTTTTTTCAGTAAAGGAAGCCAACTTTTCTCCCTGCCCTAAAGGAAAAAAAAAATTTTTTTCAGAACTTTAAGGGGCTTCCTGAGTAGTGCTGATATTACCATTGTTTATAAAAAACCCTTATGCAATGTAAGTAACAAATATAGCTATGTATACAATGTAGCATATGAAAACATAAACATTTGCAGGCTTTCTTCTGAGCAATGTGTGATTTATCCCAATGGGGAGAATTTCACATCCAGAGGTGTGGATTTTTTGAATAATTATTTATACTTGTTCATGAAGATACACTTAAAGGTCTGAATTTTCCTGTCTAGGAGTTTTACATTTGAAGGACTCTTTGGAAATACAAACTTTTGCTGCTGTCACCGGTAGATGTGATGTAGTTTGTTCTAAAACTTGGGGGTAGATGTAGATGATTAGAGTAATGTCACAGAAATTCTTCAGGTTACCATGAGTATTACTCTCTTCCTGTAGTAATTAACTATTTAATAGATTAGCTTATTTAAGAAGAATATTATTGTGAAACAGAGTTGACTTCCCAGTCTTGAAATTCAGGTTTTGTGTTGAAACACGAGCGTTTACAAAGCAGGTAACACAACTGGGGATGCAGCTGAATCTCCTAGGAACTGAGACCAGGAAACCAAAGCAAACACAGTTTCTCAGTGTTTAACTTGGTAACTGTTTTTCTGGTGTGGAGGCTGATCCTGATGACAGTATTTAAGTAGTTAACAACCAAAATAAAATGGGGGAAATAGGTATTGCACTCTTGGAAAATATTTACATTGCCAAGAGATTTAAAATATTAGAAGAGCTGCTCCCTAGAAAGCAGTGTGTAGTGTAACAATAAAAATGCTGATCAATTTTACAACTTCTATTAACTTTCATCATAATTCAGTGATTTTGTGTGTCTGTGTGGTTTTTGTCTGCTCTGGAGTAAGACTTTGGGGTTTTTTGGTAAGTTTTTTTCTTTTCTGGGTTTGTGAGGTTTGTTGTGTTTTTTTTCCACAGGGAAACCATTTTT
Source organism: Gallinula chloropus (assembly GCF_964237585.1). Classification (NCBI taxonomy): domain Eukaryota; kingdom Metazoa; phylum Chordata; class Aves; order Gruiformes; family Rallidae; genus Gallinula; species Gallinula chloropus. The sequence continues at coordinate 72,183,319 of NC_140087.1, forward strand.
GTGGAGCTTTGATAATAGACCTATTTCAGAGAGACAAGACGCTGAAAAATACTTTTTGTTTTACTCATTGACATGACAACTCAAATGTCTATTTATACTAGCTGCTCTGCATGGGTAAAACCCCTTCCAACAAGCGCTTAGAGCACACATCTGCATCTATATGCTTATGTTCAAGGGCTGCATACTTACTGCCACTTCACTCTAGCTGCTGAATTTTTATTGCAAAAGATGCATGAAATAGCTGGCATTGTGAGAAAATCAAACCACTTCTCAGTGATTTGTGGCAGATCATCCCTTCTTCTAGGACAGAATGTTGGATACAACGAATGCACAAATGTTAATATTAATTGAATTAGTTACTGCAATCATCTGTTGGTGTTCAAAGTTAAAAGTGGGTCATGGAGACTCAAAATGCTTTTGCAGTGAATTCTGTCATTCATTTCTGCTTGTGCTGTTCTTTGTTTTGGAGAGGAAGCCTTTTGCTTTATAGTTTCATTGATGTAAAAGTAACATGTTCCTTCTGTTAGAATCATAGTAGTGCATAATATTGCAGGACAAAACAATCTGAATCCCTCTACCAGCTCCTGAAAAGGAATTTTCTTTTAAAATCAAACATGGTTACCATAAAAGCAGTTGGAGAGTTTTTAAGATTAAATCACCTTCACTTACCTTGTCATCTAAATCAGCAACTGATGAAGGCAAACCTCAGACTTTGAGAAATGTAATTTTTTTTTACTGTTTGTTGTGAAATAACTGTATGAAGGTTGTTCAGAGGAAAAGTGGTCACAGGTACGAATGGTCATGTTAATTTAAGCTGCTTTTAATAGACTGGGCTTAGACCTAAGGGACTAGATTTTAAAAAGACAAGCCTTAGTGTCATGAGGGAAGTGTATTAGTAAAATTTGCTGGAGTGGGGAATTGGGGTTGTGTGTAGCATCAGATAATGACTTTCTTCAAGTAAGAGACTTGACTGATTTGAAGTCAAACTTGGAAGAAGGGCTTCTAAAGTTGCTGTGTAACCAATTCAAGGAGGAGTGAAAAAAAAATCACTTGTTAAAGAAGTTATATTTAGAGATTAAATGGTGTGGGAAAGAAACCGGAGTTACTCAAAATAAGGCTGAATTAAACTTGCCAAAAAGTAATTTGGATCAAAGGAAATGAAAGAAAAATGTGTTCAGTTTGGCACAGAAGTTGAAATCATACTTTAATATAGGTGATAATGTTGTCTGTATTTACACTTGCCTTTGAACAAACCATAACTGAAGAAGCAGAAGGCTTCCAGATTGTGTCAGTTTGATGTTGGTAACCTCCTTGAAGTATGGTGGAATTTGTATGTGGAAATCCATGCTCAGAAAGGGGAGTAGAGCTCTGCTGTAGGTAAGCATGTAAGTGGAAATGCAGTATTCCTTTGCTTTACAGACTCTCATAAAAGTCTGTACTGAATACACAGCGTGAGAACGCTCATAAGATCTCCCTGTTCAAGGAAGCACTTATACTTGTATTCACTTGTTTAGAGTTGCTTGAGTAAGACCTATAACTGTGCCTTATCCTGGAGCCCTTGGAAGCAAGGACAAGATTGCGAAGATGTGTGCTTGTATTTGGAGTGTTTTGTAGTATGGACTTAAGAGAGTCAGAAGTTCATGAATCAATTTTAGATGTTTTGTTGGGAGGAGAGTATGCAAATACGAAGGCATTGCACAAAAAGCTGCGTAGTTTTGTCTTGTTGACTGACCGTAGATGCTTTTATAACAACACTTTTCACCTTTTGTTGTCTCAGAAAGAATTATAGAAAATTGTAAGATTCTGTTTAATGTGAATTTAGCCTATTTTTTCCATTTAAGAGATTTCTACAACTCTTAAGTATTATTGGTTATTCTTATGTCTGGTATTTCCTTGGGTTTTTTAATGGTGAATTTTGTGTATAATTGATAACAAATCTAGTGTGTATTGAATGTGTATGTGTGTGTGTGCGAGAGATAAGGAACTGGCGGGAATATTGAAGCAGTTTACTGAGCTGCTGTGGTAATGTGCCAGGTTAGGGAACTTATTTAAGTCTTTCAATAGCAAAATTTGTTGCCTGTTGAAGACACTTTAGAATGCGTTTATTGCTTTCTAAAGAAGAGTAGGATGGAGTAAAATAAATAAAGCACAAGACTGAGCTTTTAGCAGTACATCTATTTTAGGGAACAAAGTATTTTAAGGTTGACTTGAAAAAATTGAGGTGTTAGTTTGTCTTTGTTGCTGCTGCTTTTTGTAAAGATTGGGAAAGAGCTTTGTGTAAAGTACAGCATACCTTTTCAGAATATTAAAATTCCTGACTTGATGCTTCTCTGGTTTTGTAGCTGCCTGCAAAAATGTTAGTAAACTGTTCCACACACACCACACCACGTACTCCCCCCACCCTCATAACTTGAAACTACCCTGATCATTTTTCTTCCAATTTTATGATGGCTTTAGAAAATATCACGGTCATAAGCACATCTGTACTATGTTTAGCAAGTGTTATTTAGCATCATTGCTTGGAAATGAAATAATTTGTGTAGGATATTCTCTACTTTTGAGGTATTCACTGGGCTGATTGGTTAGGTGGTACAAAGGAGACTGGGATGTTTATCAAGGAGTTCAAACTAAAGTCTGAATTTAGTTTATTTAGTGGAAGGTGGTTTCCTAGGTGAGCAATGTGTGTCTGTGCTGACTTAGCAGGCACAATATTTGTGAGTAGCGAGGTAGGTATTAGTTGCACATTGTCATGGTGATGCAGCTAGGGTTTGTAGTGGGAGATGCGGGTTTGTAGTGGGAGATGCGGGTTTTTTCTTTGTTTGAAAAAAGTTAATAGCTTTTTACAACATTATAATTAACTTCTAATATTTGACCAAGATTTATTCTTAAGGATTTTTTCTTTTTCCTTTTCCTGTATATAGAAAAGTTTATCACCTTTATTAAACCCACGTTTTACTTTTCCCATCTTAATCTAGTGTGAGCAATGACTTTGATTTCTGTCTATGCATCTGCTGAGTGCTTTAAAAAGAGAGGGTGAGGGAGCCACATTAGCATCATGGAAGTACTGCTTAGAAGATTTTTGGTGTAACTCTCCCATTTTACTCTGAGTAATGTCTTAGTTGAAGAAACATGCTAAAATTTCTCTACCTCACTTTTTTTTATACCTCTAATAGTTTCATGGGGTATTTTGGTTTTCTTAATAGTAGAAAGAATTATGAGAAGTTTAGGAAGACCTACACATTAGAGAAGACTGTGAACTTTGTTGGTTTGATCCAGAAAGGAAGATAGTAAGAGGCCTGTTTTCTCCTGATCTTTACTTGCCAGATCTTTGAGTTCAGTAGTTTTTTGTTTTGCTCTTGTTTGTTCCATCCATAGTTGAGAACTGTAGTGTTTTGTTTCCCTTTCACAGTCAAATTCACTGAGTTACCCTGCTAATCAAAACAACCTAAAATAACTTAGTAAAATGCTATTTTAAATGCTCATTTATTTAATAGTTGTACAGATCGGTGATATAAATACTGTGTAGTTTATTTAAACCCCTTTATACATTGAGCATTAGAACTTAACTAATGTTTAACATCTTTATAAGGTACAGAAAAAAAGACTTTTTGAAACAGTGTAAAATGCTTGATGGATTTTTTGGGAAGAACATTCCAAGAAAATGAAGCGCTAAGGCAGTTACTGTCATAAATATGATATCTATAATATGTGTGCAAATCAGTGGGACCTTCTCAAAGGAATCTTCTTCTAGAACCATAGGATGCCTTGGTCAAAGTGGGAGTTGTTTTGCGTTCATCTGCTCCTGTCCTGTCCCCCTCTCGGAAGGGGCCATCCTCTAAGTTAGGTTGTGTTCCTCAGGGCCTTGTCCAGCTAAATTTTGAAGTCTGGAAGGATGGAGATTGCACAGCTTCACTGGGCAGTCTGTCCCATTTTCTAACTACTCTCTTGGTAAAGCTTTTTCTTATCTGGTTCCAAGCTCCTTTTTTGCACCTCTTGCCCATTACCTCTCATCTTTGTGCACTTCTGAAAAGATTCTGACTGTATTCTCTGTAACAACCTACTGAGTAGGTGAGAATGGCAGCTATGTTCTTGATTTAGTTTAGGACAGAACAAGCACAGCTGTCTCAGCTCTCCTCCTGCATTTTTTTCTGTTTGATTTGTTCCAGTTTGTCCGAGTATTTATTGGGGACCTCAAAACTGGGCACAACATGCAACATATGGTCTGAATAAAGGAGAATAATCACCTTCTCTACAGCATGGTGATTATTTTGTTCCAGGTCCAAGGTTTTACTCTTAATTTTGAATTTCTTGGGGTATGTGTCAGCCAGGTTCTCCAGCCTGCAGACACTCCTCTGAACAGTAGCTGTACTGTTCAGCAGGGAGCAAAGGGGCAGGTGCTGATGTCCTGTCTTTGGCCAGTGACAGAACTCAAGGGAACAGCATGAAGCTGAGACAGGGAAGGTTTAGGTTGGATGTTAAGGTAGAGGCTCTTTACTGAAAGGGTGGTCAGGCACTGGAGGAACAGGGTCCCCAGGGAAGTGGTCACAGCACTGAGCTTGACTGAGTTCAGGAATCATCTGGACAATATATTCAGTCACATGCTCTGACCTGGCTGGCTACGTGTGGAACCAGGAGTTGGACTCAATGATCCTTGTGGGTCCCATCCAACTCAGGAGATTCCGTTATTCTGTGATTCTATGCAGACCTGTGAAGTCTGAGAACAAAACTTGCCAGCAAAGACAAGGCAAATAGATGCAACCTTTTCTGTGTCCTGTGCTGCTAGATAACCTGTCTCGTTTCTGCAGTGGACCAACTGTTTCCTTGATGAATTCCTGTTAGTGTCAAGTTGGTATTTTAGAAAAACAAGTGGTCAGTTAACAAAACATGACAATTTTTATTTCTTTTTTCTATTTCATATATTTAGGTGAAACTAAGTTTTGGAAAGACACTTCAAACAAAAAATCTTAGAATTAACTGCATGAATTGCCTATTCCTATATTAACACTGAGGCTATAATGTCTCAATCTAAGATGAGCTGTGCTGCCTTTATACAGCTCTCTACATCAGAGGCAGCCATTTTATTAAATAGGTACTGTATAAATGCCACTATCTTGCTATTCCAGGAGGAGCTGTGCATTCTTTATCTGAAAGTAAAATGAGTTAGATGATCCACAGTGATGGTAATGTAATGATGGATTCTGTTGCATTGTGTGTTTGGGAACTCAGATTGCCTGGGGAATCTGGGCTTCGAAAGCTGTGATTTGTACCATGTGTCAAAAGCCTAAGAAATAGCACAATAAGGTCACTTTTTGTTAAAAAGTGTATAGAAGATAGGAAATGTATGTTAAGTGGTGTTTTCACAGGAAATCATCAACTGTCAGTCTAGTTGCTGAAGATGATGATATTTTTTCATGCCCGCTTAAAAAAGGCTTTCCACAGTATGACTGGGCTCACATTCATGGAACTGTAGCAAAGAAAACAACAAACCATCAAAAATAGACTTGTTTGTAGGAAAGAACAGCTAGCTTTTGGCTCTGGGCCTTGAGGCCTTTAAGTTAAAAGATTTGAACTTTCAAATCCGTCACGCTTGTTCCCATTTATTAAAGGTATCGATTTTATGGCAGTTGGCTTTGTTCAATTACAGAGTGCCCTGGTGCTTACCAACCAGTTCCTTCTCAGGTTGTGCTGCAGAGCTTATTTCCCATTATCTTTGTCAAAAGGTAGACAAACTGAGACGCTGATTTCTGATAAAAGTCTGCCTTGAGATAATTGAAAGATCATGGTAGGAATCTTCTGCTCCTGTTGTCCTGTTGAGGAAAATCTCTATCTGTGCAGTTATTAACTGGTAGCAAAACCTTTGGCTTGCAATGCTGCTGTATTGAATCTGTATTGTGGAAACGTAATCTGTCTAAATTACTGCATAGATTCTGCGTGACCTTTCAGTTTAAGTGGTAAATGCCCTTGAGAAATATGTTTGAAGAGTCAGTGGAAAAATGGATTTGATTTTAATAATGCAGTATTTTCAGGAAAAATATCTGGATAAATTACTGAGAATGCCAATGTCTGAGAGAACACCCTGTGTAAGAGGATAAAAGAACACAAGAACATGAATGAGCACATGGAGGAAGCATAAACTGAATTATCTTATTTCATGGTTCAGTGGAGTCTAAATAGAAGACATTATTTTAGCAGTATTAAAATAATGGCTAAAAAGATTTCTGCCTCCCCAAGTGCAAATACATTATAATGAAATAGCCAGCCACTGGTTTTTGAAATCTGTTGGAAACATTTATTGAACAAAAAAATTTCATGATTCTGTATAGGATGAAAAAAAATCTTTAGAATTCTAGAAGAAACTAGAAAAAGAATTTCCTATATCACTTCTAGGTTGTTTTTTTGAAAATGTTCTCAGAGGTAATCAATGAAGTATTTTAATGAAGTTATGTCCATCAAGTTACCACTAGGTTTACATAGAAGGCAAGGTCTGAATCTTGTGTATAAAATTCTAGCACTTCCAAACGCTTCTTGATCTCATAACTTGGAATTTTAAGTAAACCTGATATTTTTTTGACAGTAAAGCTCAGACAAACTTTAGAATGCCTGATTTTCCAAAGTAATATTTTCACTGAGATTTAAAACCTCACATTTTTGTTCAGACATCCAAACTATTGTGTCTACCAGGGCTAAGCGTGCTTTTTGGATACATATAACGTTCTAGTGTTAATTTTCAATCCAAATTAGTTACAAGGAAAACCTTGACCCCGAAGTACAAGCTGTGAAAAACTGTTCCTCTTAACAAGCTGTTCCTCTTAAACACAAGAAGAGATAAATAACAGGAGGGTGTAGTAATACAGAGAAAGAGAGGAAGAATAATTATGGTTATTGGGTAACCTATGGAAAATTAAGTGATGAAGTCCTTAGTTTGATCATGGTTTTGACACCAAGCGGTTGTCATTCCTTTCCTGTGCTTGAAGCAGTCACTTGAAAACACCCCTTTCTTTCTGTATTAAATTATTTTTATTTCTGTTTCTGTTTGAAAACTAATACCTGGGTTTGGATAATCATAGAATCTCTTTAGTTTAATGTTTGAGAAATGACTTCTTGTACTGGTTAAATCATTCCTTTTCTGAAATGTACACGTGCTAGCTATCATAGTATCATCTGCTGTTTGAGATGGAACTGAGAAGGTTGACTGCAGAGAGTTTTATGAATTTAAGCTGAGGATGTAGATAGTAACTAAAGGCAATTAGTCACATGTATAATATATTGATACTATGTCTTATTTTATAGTTAGCCATCGTAATATGACTAGCTTCATGCTATTCAAAATACATGGTTTTCAGTGTGCCATTAGTGATTCCTGTATATCAATTGTTTTTATTAAGGTTTATCTCTGTAGTGTGGCTGTTTCTTGGTTTGACTGTCAATCATATTCTCTTAGATATCCCCAATTCCCTTTGAGGAATTGGTTGCAATGGACCACCTATACAATACCAGTTAATAGGTTGAGATTATTAAAAACTTTACAGTGCTCTTCCTCTAATGAAATGTTCGCGTACCCTCAGTGGCTTCTGTCACCCTTTGCATTGTCTGTGGCTGGAGCGTGTTCTTCCTTCCAGTTTCTCAGGTCTGCATTCTGGATTGTTTCAGCTTGTGTTCTCTGTTATTGTCCATTCAAAAAATTCACGCAGAAATTTTATGAGTATTTCTGGAATACTGCTCTAGTTGGTGAGCATTTTGGGCGCTGTAACATCAGAAGTACAAACTGCATGAAAACCAGTCAGCTCATCTCAGTCCAGTTTTATTCTAAAACCTGAATAGCAACTACATTCTGTACTGGTTGTAGTGTTGGAGCAGGGAAGGCACATCATTTGAAGTTGAGCCCAGGTAGCATAGTGAAGTATAGGCTCTTCTGCTGTTCTATGCACGTCATGTTTCCCTGCAGCAGCATATTTGGCTAAGTTTTAGTAATGCAAAAAAAGTTGAGGTTCTTGCTTGAGTTACAGAGAAAATTAATTTAAGAACTACTGTGTTAATCATTGCTGAGCCCAAAAGGGTTATATTTTTTATTATGTCCTCTTGATGGTGTGGATGCCAGTCTAGTCAGCAGGAAGAGATGGTAGCTGCTCCCTCTGAGATTTGCTTTTGGCTGAAGTACTAATGACCAAAATTAAAGCAGTGGATTATGAGTTAAAAACTTAAATGACCCAAAGCTCTTCCCCTTTACCCGTTCACATCCAACTCCCTTTCCATACTCTCAGAAAGAAATGTTAATCTATGTAGTTGAGTTCAGTCTGGTTCTCAGCAGACCAGAATGTGAAGAGCCTGTTTGAGGGCATTTGAAACATTTTTGTGTTAACTTGTAAGTTGCTAACAAGTAGCTTAACTTACTGAGTTAAGCCAAATGAGTAGCTTGGAATATGTGATAATTTTTTTTCTAGAAACTTCCTGGTTTAGTTAATAGAAAGTAATGGTGCAGTACATAGTATGTTATGAGGAGTTTATTGTTGTTTGATTTGTTTGGGTTTTTTTTAATAGTGACACAGAGCGCACACATTTTCACTGCGACGTGCCAGGTGGGGTTCAGGAACGAGTAGAGAAAAAAATCTTGCAAACCACCACTGCCAAGATACAAAACTTGCTATCTGGACCAGTAGTTAGCTGCTTTAAAAAATGTGTATTCTTTTAAAGTGTGTATTTTAGATGTTGTTATTGGAAATGTTTAAAGTTTCTTTCTAGCTTTGTGCCACATGGTTTGACAATCCTAAACAGGCGTTTGATGAATCAGTGTCTCTTTCCATTCCTTCTGCCCCACAAAGGCTGCATATTTAAGAACATGTTGTTATGTTTCTGTAAATTGAGAACATAGCAAAAAACCAAAAAAACCCCAAACCCCAGAGCTTTTCCTTGCTCTTGTTAGTATAGTTAAATGATCTTTTCTGTGGCTGCAATCATGCTGTTCTCTGAGTTTGGTCATTTAAGTCTGTTTATCCTTTTTAGTTCTTGAGAGAAGAAAACCAACATCCACTTTTTGGGGAGAGAAGGAAAAGGCTGAGGTCAGCAGTCTGCACATTGGTGTCACAGTGCGTTGGGATCTGAAATAATGAACACATTCCATCTGGGCGAAAGAATGATGTCTGTTAGGGTTCAGTTTGCTATGGTTTTTGAGCTTTTCCGTATGATCTCATCACTGGAGGAGGAAAGTATATTCCCCCATAAGAACAATCTCATAGTTATGATTCATTACTACTGTGGGGTTTTTAGTGTGTGAGTCTTTTGAGTGCCAGACCTCTCCCCACTCTTCCACCCCAAATAAAAATCAACCACCCTGTCTTTGGCTTTTTATGGTATTGCTGTAGGTGGACTTATCCAGAATAATGGTTGGCTTTAACAATCAGAGCGTTACATCTTTGTCCAGAAAACAACTCCTCCTAACATATATTTATCCAGCTATTTGTCAAATTTCACATTTTGGGAAGAGAGCTTGTACACTATATTTCCTTAAGGTTTGGTAAGCACTGTTTTGCATGAATGTTCCCTTTTGTGAGTTTTCCCTTTTCTGCATATAACTTCATGTGTTTATGTTAGCAAATTTACTTGGGAGCAGAAAATTTCTTAATTTTTCTTAGTTAATATTTAGATTGTCACTTTCATTCCCCAACCCGCTGCCCTAATAAGCTAGCAGTCAGTTCTTTGAGCAACTGTGTGTTTGGCAGTAGCATTTGAAGCTGGAGATGGATCCCTTCACTTACTCTCCTGTATCTCCTAATAAGCTTTCATGTTGAAAAGGTGCAGTCTAGTCCAAGTGTAATGGTTTTTTGGAACCATTACACCACTACAGCACACCAGAAGAAGGGAAAATCTGTAGACAGACAAGTAAACCCTGTAGGATGCTGTTGAAGGCCTAATAATAGCATGGCAAATAGTTGAAGACCCTTTTCCTTTTTTCTTGCAACATGACTGTGGACAATTTATTTCCTGCTAGTGCTGAAGTAATCTGTCCATTAGAAAAATCAGACCAAAGTGATTCTGGTGCAGTGAATAAAGTTAAGTCATCTTCTCGCGTTTTACGGTCAGTTCCTGCAGTCTAAGGGACACGTAGTGCACGAAACCCTGTGGACTGTGAAGAGTTCATGTATAAATACTGATATGACTGAAGACCTGTCTCCTTTTAGAAGTACAGCAGAGCAGTGTAATAAGCTTGAAGAGCTATGATAAACGGTGCAGTTCTGATTCACTTGGCTCCTGCTGCTTTGAACTGAAATGTAAGTTCATATATAGTATGTGTGTATATGTGTGTATATATATATATACACACACAAAGGGCAGTGGCTCAGGTTCTAGCAACAGCCTAGAGGTCAAACTTAACGTTTTCCTAGAAAAAGGCGGGTCATGGAAAGAAAACTAAACCATTTTTTTCATTAGGCCTGTCAAAGATAGTCATGAGCTAACAGCATGGGTTTTTTTTTATTTGATATAGTCCTTTGAGGTTAGTGGAGTCCAGGTATACATCTTAGGGGGGTTTTTTGAGACTTCTGGTGTGTAACTGCTGTAATACACTGTATAATGTATTCAAGTACGAAACTACCATAGGGTCCTTGAAGAGCAGACATAAAGATTCTTCTTTGCTCACGCTTCTGCCTCTCTGATTTTTTTCCAAACAAAAAGTAATCTCTTTAGAGTGTAGTACTTTTTGCTAAAATAAAGAAATTGAGTTGATCTCCCCTACATCTAGTAATGTGCAATTATTGAACCTTGGAAAAAGAATAGCACACTGTGATGGTTTAATTTGCTTTGGATAGCGATAGCTTCATTTTTCCATCTTGCTGCTGCAGTCTGATAAAACAAAGTGATGGGTGGTGGGAACTGTTGGCAGGAGGGGAGTATGTCACCTTCAAATTGGTACCTGGATATGAAAATTACAGAGCTGGAACATTAAAATTTTAGTTACAGGATTTGTGTGAAATGAAGGCAGAAGGCTTATTGTATAATGATTGAGTAGGTCAACTGGAAGTTGTTTGTATTTGTCATTTTTTTAAAGTATGTGAATCATCTTGTATCTTTATATGGTTAAGAATAACCCCCTGCTATTAAGAAAAATATTTTATTTTAAATGGAGCATGAAATATGAGCTCTAGACTTGTGTAATATTTCCAGTTAAGGCATAGCTTGAGAAGTGGTACTAAAATCAGTTGTTAAAGCTAGAAATTCTACTCAAGGTCATCTTATTTGTGCTTATGAGTTGTACTACTTGAATACCAAATAGTTCTAAAATAAGTAGGGTCCTATTCTTATTGTGTTAGATAAAGCTCTGGTTTTACAGGATTTTTATAAAAACGTAGGCTGGTGTAAGGGCTGTGGCAGGGCAGAGAGTGAGAACGTTCTAAATAAGAATGTCTGAACTTAGTCTGTCCTATTAATTAAGTCTTCTACTCGTCGTACCAGTACTCAATCACACTCTGGCTCTACCTTTGTTGTAATAGGATTGTACTAGCTTATAATCATAGTCTCAATTTTTAATAGAATCTAGATGATTTTTATATCTGTCTGACACGTGATTGAGATGAAGTTATGTTCTGGCAAGTACCCTGCAAACCATGTGGCTCTGCTTCCAAATCAGTATTTGTGTCCTGTCACCTGTAGTTAATCATGCTTGTGATTGATCCAGATTCAAATGTAGCAAAAATTTCTTTCCAGTTCAGAAGTTTTACAGAAGTTTTATGTAATAACTGTTACGGATTTCAGAAAAGCCCCTACTGTTTGTTCTGTACTTTGCGAACAGCGCAGAATGCTTCCAGGTTTGAACCTGAAATTACTCATCTGTCAAAATACCCTAAACAAATCCAGGATTTGGTGTATGGCCCTGCTCTCAGATGAGGGAACCTTATTTACCTGTGGTGTGTTTTTAACGTGACTGTGAAATACCTGAAACTTGTAACTAATTTTATTTTCTTTGTATCTAATACTCATCTTTGATCAGATGTGGTCCTTTGGGTCTAAATTGTAAACTATAAGATCAACTATGCTTAGAAAAGAAGCATATATTACAGTTTTACTATCCCTATATTGAATTAATTCCTGGCTAGAAAAAGGGTGGTCTAATTAGAGGTTGCTATCCTGTTCTGATCTAGTTGTTGAAGAGGTGATGAGCCTAGAGCACGTGTCTTTTAAAAACTGAGTATATATTTCCTCATATGTTCTTGACTCTTGCGTGCATAAGAGACATGATCTCAGTATTTGCTCTTCTCCCCTAGCCTTGAAAAGCATCCCAGTGTTGAGCACTTCTCTTATTGTTGTAGTGCCATGGAAAGTGAAAGAAACCGATGCTACATTTTCTCAAAAGTGTTGGTATTGAAAGTTGACAAAACAGCTGGACACTGCTGAATTTTCTTACCCTGGGAGATGGAAATTAGATACTGGGAAATAGGACTTTAAAAAAAACCCCAAAACAATCAAACAAGCATAGACAACGTGCCCCCCAAAACTGACCAACTAGTAAAAACAAAAACTAAAAACCTAAGAAATGCTGGGGAAGAGTTGTCTTCTCCCTTCTTCATAAAATATGAAGAAATATTTAATTATTTTGCTTTTGTAATTCATGGCAAATGCATATCTCTTCAGTCTTCTCCGTTTTCCAAATGACAGACCACATTCCTTGCAAGCCAGGCATCATGTGCTTTCTATAATCTTGGATGTGCTGGAGTGGTATGTCCAGAGAATTTGACTTACTGATAAGAAATCATTCCTTTCTATTTTTATTTCCTGTCTGCATCTGGACATTTCCTGTAAAGAAATGTAGTATCACTCTCTCCTCTCCTAATAAATAGTGTGTTTATGGTATGTTCTGTTCTCCTGTGCTTCTAATATGATGACATTCATGATACACTCCCTTTTGGGCTGTACCTTAACTTCCAAATGACTGTCATAATCAGGATTAGTTACTGACTGTGGTGGTTTGACCCGGGCTGGAGACCAGACACCCACCAAAGTCACTCCATCACTCCCCTTTTCAGCTGGACAGGGGAGGAAATATATATTGAGAGGCTTAGGAGTGGAGATAAGGACAGGGAGAGATCAGCAGTGTCACGGGCAAAACAGACTCAACGCAGAGTAAAATAAATCTCATTTATTACCATGCTGCACTCTGCTGTACTCCCCCCCCCCCCCCCCCAATAACCAATGAAACCAGAATAGGATAATGAGAAGTAAAACCAAATTTTAAAACACCTTACCCCATCTTTCCCTTCTTCCTGGGTTCAGGTTTATTCATGATTTCTCTCCCTTGCTCCCCACCCCCCAGGTTGTACTGGGGAGATGGGAAACTGGGATTTTGGTCAGTTCATAATGAGCTGTTCATGGTGGCCCTTCCTTCTTAGGGGAGAGAATTCCTCACACTCTACTGCTCCAGTGTGGGGTCCTACTTACAGGAGGCAGTCCTCCACAAACTTCTCCAAAGTGAGTTCTATCCCATGGGGGGTGCAGTTCTTCACTGACTTCTCCAGCGTGGGTCACTTCTATGTGGTATAGACCCTTCAGGACCAGATTGCTCTAGCATGGTCCCGTGTGGGGTCACAAGTGCCCTCAACAAACCTGGTCCAGCATGGACTTCTCTCTCCATGGGCTGCATGTCCTGCCAGGAGCTTGCACCAATGCAGGCTTCACACCGGGTCACAGCATGCTTCATGTGTGTCAGCCTGCTCCAGCGTGGGGCCTTTCCACAGGTCACAAGTGGGATCTCTCCTCCTGGGCCTGGAATGCCTCCTCTACCCCCTTTTTCACTGACATTGGTGTCTGCAGAGTTTCTTACCTCATCTCACTCCTTACTCTGGCAGCAGAAATCATCCACTTGAATTTTCTTTTTCCTCCTTAAATACATTATCACAGAGGTGCTGTGGCCATCACTGATTGTCTCGGCCTTTGTTAGCAGTGAGTCTGTCCTTGAGCCGGCTGGTATTAGCTCTGTTGGACCCAGGGGAAGCTTCTAGCTACTTCTTGCAGAAGCCACCCCTACAGACCTCCCACCACCACCAAAACCTTGCCACACACACCTGCAACACTGGTGAAATTGGACTTTTTAGTAATGAGTAGAATGTTTTCTAGGGAGAAAATGTTTCATCTAGAAGTCAGCTGTTGTAAAATATGTCAAAACCAATGAGTGTGTCATTTATGGGCAGATAACTTTTCTGTGCTGAGCTTCAGCGTGTCTGTTTTCTTCTGTGTATGTTAAACAGAGCACAGGCCTTCCAGTCCTCATTCGTTGCAGGGGTAACTGTCACTGGAAAATTTAAACTGTATGAAGCTAGTGAAGCTCCACGTTCTTTGTCCTCCGGTCTTTGCAGAAAACTTTGTATATGGTTATGGCATACACATGCCATACATGGCGTAAACATGCCAATGATGAGGTTTAATTAACCTGAGGAGAAAGGAGGGGAGGAACCTTTAAGGGGGAAAACATGGGGGGAGGGAAGGGAAAGAAAAAGTAGATTTCTTCTCGATCTCTTTCTGAGTAGTTAAACCTGTTTGTCTTGACCACAACTTTTGAAACACCTTTAGGCCAAAGTCAAAGTGCTAGTGATTTTCTGTTTAGAAAGGTGCATGTTTTGGCAAGTTGCAGGGAGTATTACTTTAATGATTTGAGTTTTAAAAAAAAAAAAGTTAACCAAAAAGATTATGACTTGCCATAAGTAATTTTTATGTTCTGTTCTGAAATACTTGTATTTTAACAGTGAACAGAGTATCTGCCAAGCACGAGCTGCTGTAATGGTCTATGATGATGCCAATAAGAAATGGGTTCCAGCTGGAGGATCAACTGGATTCAGCAGAGTTCACATATATCATCACACAGGCAACAACACATTCAGAGTAGTGGGCAGAAAGATTCAGGATCATCAGGTAAGCGAATCTCTGAAAATCTGGAAGAGGAATCTTAAGCTATTTTCTGTGATTGATTTTTACCATTAAGAAATATGTCTTCAGTAAAATTACGGGAACTGTGAATAACTTTATTTTTATCCAAAATAGCAAAACTTCATTATGGCTTTTCCCCCCATAAACTAGATGTATTACATCCAAGGCAATAGTGCCATTCCTTCCTACAGACTCATGTAAAGGCTAGTGGTGTACACACAAGACACCTGATTTCTCTTAAAGATAAAGTCAGCCTAAGAACATTAGTTCTATAGTCCACTGTTAGCTGTGGTCTGTTTAGGTGCCAACAGTTCCCCAGCAGCATTTCCTATGTTACAGAAGGTTGGATGCATGATTTCTCTTTTCCCTAGATCAGTTCTTTCAGAAGAAAAAACCCCTAAAACCCACAACTAAACCTTTGGACGTTTAGTAGTGCTGGTGATCTACCACTGTGAGAGTTTGAGAAGGGAGTAACAAGGATTACTTCTTAATTTCCTTAATGAAGAATTTATTAAGTCTTGGTTATATGGCAAACATGGAGCATATTTCAAGACAGAGTGTTGCCTTGTGATACTTGAGGTGGGGTTAAAGATCTTAATTTACCAGACAATTGAAGCATAGACTGATTAATCTCCTGTGTGATTTGTCATTAAACACTTACTCCAAGAATAAATGATTGCCGTGCATTCATCTGAGAACAAACCTGGTTTGTTTTTTTTCCTCCTGTTATTCAGTGGAAAAAGGCAGTAAGATACAGTTATCTAACTACAGTGAGATCCTCTTAGTGAATGGCTTGTAATAAATGGCTGTCCTACTAGATATCATTTATTGCCTTTGTGAGCCATAAGAATCTAGCAGAATGCTACCTTGGGATGTATAGTAGAGGTTCACATAAACTGCTGCTGAAAGCACAGCAAACTAAGGGATGCAGGAGCCACAGTGAGCAGCTGACAACTTGTTTAAACATAATTCTGATAAGTAATCTGTTAGTGGAAATTTCTGTGGTTAGTGAGTTTCTGAAATCCATGTGCATATTAACATCAAGTATTACGCTACTGAAATCAGAACTGTTTCTATTACTATATTATGAAGCATCATTGCAGCATTTGAAATGAGAATGCTTAAACTACAAAACTTAATGCAAAGCATCTCAGTAGTCGCCTTGTGTATTCTCATCGCTGATTTCATGCAGCATTTGAATTAAAATTGACATGGTTATATGCTTCGGCATTGTGATCTTGTGGATTATGAGGCTAGAATTAACCCACATGGTTAAAGGAATAAAAGCTACTTTAAGCTAAAACTTGTGATAAAATAGCAATTTTACACGTAACTATTTTTTTTTAATGATTATAGGTGGTAATAAATTGTGCCATTCCAAAAGGGCTGAAGTACAATCAGGCTACGCAGACCTTCCACCAGTGGCGTGATGCTAGGCAGGTGTATGGTCTGAATTTTGGCAGCAAAGAAGATGCCAATGTCTTCGCAAGTGCCATGATGCATGCCTTAGAAGTATTAAATTCACAGGAAGCTGGTAAGAGTCTCATCACTTTTTTTTTCAAGATTGTTCAAATACAGAGATGGAAAAAATTCAGATGTTTATGTATAAAAGTCAGTAAGTTGTTTCTAATCATGATTCAGCCTCTAGCTGTTTTAATTATTCGGGTGTTTTGTCTGCCTAATTGCTGCTGCTTAATAGTGATTCTCAACATAACTGCCATCTGTGTAAATGCAATTCCTAACAAGTAAACCTGTTTGCATACTATCTGTTACACATAGTAACTTGCTGACTTTTTGTTTGGTTTCCTTAAGGAAACAAAACCAAAACACCTGACCAACCAATGTGAAGCTCTTAATGAGCATACGCTTCAGGATTTTTAGAGATATGCAGTGTTCTTTGTGTATTGGTATTTTTCCTTCTCATTGGTTTGTTATGAAAACGTTGTGGTTTTTTACCTCTGAACCTTGGAATTCAGGTCATCCTCTTTGGCAGTTCTTAACCATGCAGGTAACTCACTCTAGGTTGGAGACCTTGGATCCATGGGTAGCATTCAGATGAGCACATATAATTTAGACTATGTATCTATCATTTAAATTGCTTTTAGAGAACAGGATGATTTAGAGGGTTTAAAATATTGGTGGAAAACTTAGAGGCTCTCAAGGCTTCAGCTGGTGCCTCTAATATATTCTAGATAGGCTCTACAGCAAATTGACCAGTATAACACTGTGACACACACACACAGAGTTTTTATCAAGAGACTTTTGTGTTCTTATAACCAAATAGAATTCTTTGTCCTCATTAAACTTTAAAGATTGCCCATGTAACAAGAGATAGTACTTCTGTGCCAATTTTCTTTCTCTGGTAGAGAGAAAGGCCATAGATAACCTTTCTAGGGCTGTCTCAGCTATAGCGAAAAAAGGTGACTGTATCAAGCTGCTTTTCATTCTGATAGTTGTTTCAAGACCTACCTTTTGAAACTAAGCTGTCTAGACCAAGAAGGATGATATGTTTTGCAGTGCTTACGCTGTTGTGCAGCTCACAAAGCCAAAATATAAAGGGTAGCTAGAGGTATAAGGTGTCTTTTTGCAAACTAAAATAATCCAGTTGTGTATCCTGTTCTCCTGTCTCTTGGTTAGGTATTTTCTTCTTTAAATCCATCAGTTCTCCTTTCCCTGAGGGTTACTTGATTATATGTCATTCATATTCTCTGTTTATCATCTCACCAAATAACACTTGCGAACACAAGTTGGTTTCTACTCATTTGATGTCTTGTGGGTTTGCTTATGGCAAGCTTTTTTGGGGGGGGTTGCTGCAGTGGTGGCTTCTGCAAGAAGCTGCTGAAATCATCCCCTAGGTCCAATGAAGCCAATACCAGCCAGTTCGAGGACAGACCCGCCACTGACCAAGCCCATGAGTGACAGTGGTAGTGCCTCTGTGATAACATATTTAAGAAGGAGAAAAAACCACAAGAGGCCACTTTTTTCCACCAGAGAAAGAAGTGCAAAGATGCAAGAAACTTTGCAGACACCAAGGTCAGTGAAGAAGTGATGGGAGGAGAGATTCCCCCGCAGCACCTGAAGACAACCACGGTGAAGCAGATTGTCCCCCTGCAGCCCATGGAAGATTATGGGGGGTGGAGATCCCACTTGCAAACTGTGGAGGACCGGAGATGGGTGGAGACATGAAGGATGCTGTGACCCTGTGGGAAACCCGTGTTGGAGCAAGCTGGTCCCTGGCAGGACCTGCAGCCTGCGGAGAGAGGAGCCCACGCTGGAATAGGTTTGCTGGGAGGACTTGTGAGCCTGTGGGTGGACCATGCTGGTGCAGTCTGGTCGTGAAGGCCTGCACTCCATGGAAGCCATGCTGGGGCAGTTCATAAAGAGCTGGAGCCCCTGTGGGAAAGGACTCGCTTTCCAACTGCAGAAGTTTGTGGAGGATTGTCGCCCATGGGTGAGACCCCATGCTGGAGTAGGGGAAGAGTGTGAGGAATCCTCCCCCTGAGATAGAAGGACCAGCAGAGACAATTTACGATGAACTGACAGAAACCTCCATTCTCTGTCTCCCCCTGTGCCACCTGGAGGGGTGGGGAAGGAGATAGAGAAATCAAAAATAAAGGCTGAACCCAGGAAGAAGGTAGGGGTGGGAGAGAGATGTTTTAAGACTTGGTTTTGTTTCTTCTTATCCTACTCTGTTTTCATTGGGTAATAAATCAGATGCATTTTATTCTGTGTTGAGTCTGTTTTGCCTGTGACACTAACTGTGGAATGATCTCTCCCTGTCCCTATCTCCACTCCTAAGCCTCTCAATAAATATTTTCTCCCCTGCCCAGCTGAAAAGGGGAGTGATTTTGGTGGGTGTCTGGCCTCCAGCCAGGGTCAAGCCACAACAAATCTGAAAAAGCCTGATTTATAGTAATCACCACAATTAGAGGGTTTTATATTGCTTCCTTTCCTGTACTCAGAATATTTTGGTACCTCATGTTTCAAACAAGCGTGTATGTTTATATGGTGTTTTTTAAAATTTATTATTTTCTCAGAACACTAAAACTGAGCTACCAGAGAGGCTGAAGTCACAAGCAGGCATGATGATGCTCATGTTTTAATTGGTCACTGTGTCAGATTTTTTAGTTTCACAGATCATTGTGATTGCAAGTGGCCCTTCTTTTTATTACACAAATTAGCCTACTCTTGTAGTTTTGCATGGCTGGGTTCTGGTGAAGAAGGGGAGCTATGCATGGTGGCTCCTGCAAGAAGCAGCTAGCAGCTTTCTGTAGGCCTGAGAGAGTAAAAGTCCTATAAGTTACTAAAGGAATTTGTGCTAATACTAAAAGATCATTACATTATATATTGATCCTTCTGTTCCTTCTGATTTAGCTGCTAGACTTCTAAAATTTTTCTGACACATGCAGTCCTACTCGGTATTTTGACAACACTGCTTCAGAAATCTCTACCTAAAGAGGAAGTCTTGTCTCTAATAGAATCATAGAATGAGTAAGGTTGGAAAGGACCTTTAGAGGTCATCTACTCCAACCCCCCTGCAGTAAGCGGGGACATGTTCACTAGATCAGTTCGCTCAGAGCCCCAGCAAGCCTGACCCTGAATATCTCCAAGGATGGGGCCTCCACTTCCTCTCTAGGCAACCTGTGCTAGTGATCTGCCACACTCATATTGAAGATTTTTTTCTAAATATCTTGTTTTGTAGTTTAAAACCATTACCCCTTATCCTAGTGCTACATGCCCTTGTGAACAGTTCTTCCCCAGCTTTCTTACAGACACCTTTCAGGTACTGGAAGGCCACTATAAGGTTCCCCTGGAACCTTCTCTTCTGCAAAATGAATAGCCCCAACTGTCTCAGCCTGTCTTCATAGGGGAGGTGCTCCAGCCCTCTGATCATTTTTGTGTCTCTCCTCTGGTCATACTCCAACAGGTCCACGTCCTTCTTGTGTTGTGAGCTCCAAAACTGGACACAGTATTCCAGGTGAGGTCTCACCAGAGCAGAGTAGAGGGACAGAGTCACCTCTCCCTTACTAATAATCTATGTAAATTGCTGTTTCTTTATATATCTAAACGAGCATATAAAATCTCCATCTCAAGTAAAGTAACAAAATTCTGTATAGATAGATTCCCTTTTACTCCAGATTTGCTCACGATCAAAGTTTGATTCTTGTGGTATCCTTATTTTGGACTGAGCAGTTTCTTTTATTAGCTTGGTTATTTAAGTTCTATTTTATTCATAAAAGGAAAGCATTTTTAACGTTAGCTGAGCATACTGTTCAGAAATTCATAGAGCTGTAGGTGAATTTTAAACTTTATTCAGGGGTTCACAGTAATCTGGATGTCTTCTGAGGAATATTAGGGATTACTTTGTAGGTATCATTTCGGTTTGCAAGTCAGCTGCTATGGCTCTTTTTCACTCTTTAAATAAAGAAAAAATCCTATATTCTCCTCTTGCATGTATTTGAATAATGTCCTTGATCTTGCTTGCAGCTGGCATCTTCACCTGTTGTATTGCTGGAGTAAGTTGGGCTTGTTTAATTTAGGATCTCCCTCTAGTGGGCCTGCAGGAGTAGAGGCGCAGACACGGGGTTGCCTGTACCACTGAGTGTCTGGAGTAGAAGTAGTGTAAACTGGCAGCTTTCTCCTGGAAACCGGTAGAGGCTGGTCTCAAAGGGCAGTGAAATGATGTCTGCCTTGGCAGTGAAATTGTCTGAAATGTGTGTTTTCTGCCTTTTTTTTTTTTTCCCCCTTCTCTCTCTGATTTGCAGTGCTGATTGTGGTCATCCTGATTTCTCTCCTGCTGGAACTTTATTTAAGTTGATGTGTATTCAAAGTGTTCTCACTCCATTCTGGTTTGAATGACTGTATTAGCTAGTAGCTATTCAACCAGACCCTGTTTTCCCACTGGCTAGTTGAGCACATTATAGGCCAAATCCAAAAGGAGAGACAGGAATGCAGGACTGTACTTTGTCTATTAGGCTATTAATGCTACAAGTTACTGCCCCATACACTAGGAAAAGTATTAAAAATAAGCCAAGATTAGTTTCTGGCATTCATTTGGGAAAATGAGGAAAGATTTACTGATTTTGTTAAATAATTGAGGTGGTCAAAAGTTATGCTTTCATGACAAGTATGTATCAGTTGGATGGGGATTTCTGTCTTGAAGGCTGTGCATGGTGTATTTAGATATTCAGTAATTGGTCTTAATTGTGTAGAACGAATAGGGCTTTCTGTGAAGCTTTTCCATTGCATTGTAAGGCAAATTTTCATATCTGCAATAAGTAGAGCTCAATGTTATAGTCAGTGGACTGTGGAGAGAGGGAATGGCCTCAATGAAGCTAGCTTAGATAGCTGAGAAAATTCTCTGATGTCTGGGAAAAGGGATTATTCCTTTGAAGGAATAAGTGCAAGTAAGGGAACCGTGCCTTGGAAGATGGGAGGAACAAAGGGGTGTCATACTGTTTTGCTGCAAAAAGGTACCTTCTAGTTCAGCTGGAATGGATGTTGCTTTGTGTGGCATCTGTCTTCAGTCCCAGGAAAGCCTTGCTAAGACAGTAAGAAACTGAGATTTATGTAAGTGTAATTTGTATTTGAGAAGGTATTTTTAGATGTTCATTGTAGAGGATGAAAGCAGCAAAAGACAAACTGAAGGATGTTATAGAACTGTAAATAAGCCTATTATGATTCTAAAAGAATTGCGTACATGTAAGATTAATTATGTTTTTTGTACTGTTCTTTAACAGTTCTATATTGATTTGTGAATTTTTTTTTTAATACTCGATACAAAGGCAAGGATAGGAATGGCTTCAGTGAAGCTGTTTTAATACAGCCTTAGGTAACACTTAAATTCATAGGGAAATGTGGAGCAGGAAAAAGGGTCTCGTTATTTTGTTAGCCTAATCTTGGAAAAAAACCTTGAGGTTAAATTTATTTTGAAATTATCAGTAAACCTACAAGTTAGGTTACTCAGTTTTTAAATAATCAAACTGTTATGGGGACAAGATGCATTCTTCTGCCACAGTTGCATTACAGATGTGTGATCATTTCTCTTACAGTGAAGATAGCTCATTAAATCCTTGCTTATAGAGGAGTGTGCTTTATCATATATTGAGTAATTCAGTATCTTTGGGAAATGCAAACTGAAACAAAACCTGGGGTCAACTAATTGAAATCCGTGTAGAAGCTGTAGGAGGCTGAAATGAGAAATGATGTGTGGGGCGGGAGATCTCAAATGCTTCTACTGGTACTCTTGTGCTTTGTACCATGCTAAAACTTGTTTTGAGGAAGGAGAAAATGCTTCTACTGCAATGAAGTAATTATGCTATACCTGTACTCTTGGCAAGCCTCGGGAGCAGGCTGTCAGCACTCCCTGTCAGAGTGGGAGTAGCATGATGGGGTATTACCTCTGTTGTCAGAAGTCGGATAATGTCTCTATTTTTGCTAGTAAGCTTTTTCTTTCCTGTGAAAATGTGGGATTGATTAAGAACATTTTTGTAGTTACTGGATTCTGTAATAGTTGATCCTGATTTATATGCCAAAATATTAACCTAAAGGAAGTTTTAACTGTTTATTGGGCAAAATACTTTTGTTCCATTTTAATTGCATGTGAGTATTGAAAGCATCGTGAATTTTAGTGGTGATATTTGGAAGTGAAGTGTATGTTGCTGAATTTTCACAGTTGTACTCACTTCTAAGTGTTGCCAGTGTGGTATTTGCTTTGTGCGATTCTTCAGGATTAATGTTCTATCAGGAGAAAGTATTGGCATTGAAGTTTGGTAGTTGGTCTTAACTGCATGGGAAATGTACAGAGAAGTATATCGATTTTTGTGGTTAAAGTTTTGTTAAAGGTTGGGGAATTAAAATTTATTTTTCTCTTGAGGCTTCATATATTTGTCTGTAAAAAATTGCCAGTAGAAGCTGTAGCGATATGAAATCTGTGGCCTTTTAGAAACAGGGTGCTGTCAGAACCATGAGTGTAATATGGAAATACAGCTTGGTTAGGCTCATTTCTTCAGTATTATCTGCAAAAAATGATAGTCATCATTTATAACGTTTGTATTCAAACAAATTTTGGGGAAAAAAGTAATAGATTTCCTGCAGTAGCAGTGGTATTGATATATTTAACTTCTGATACCTGCTTTTTAAAGATTGTGATATTGTAGTTAGGTTAAGGGACGGTAGTACTTCACTGCTGCAGCTTTGTCTCCACATAAAAGGGTGGTGGAGAGGGAAACAGGAAGGCTGCCCAAGTCACACAGTCAGGTATCACTGAGCATAGGTTATTGGCACTGGGTTTCCAAGGCTCTGCTGGCGTTGATAGGAGGCTTGTCTATACTTAAGTGAGTTTCAGTGACTATTTTATTCTTCTTTGTCCTGTTGTTGTGGGTTTGCATGGCACGGTTTTGGTGGTGGAGGGGGTGCTGCAGGGGTGGCATCTGGAGTGAGCTGCTAGAAGCTTCCCCTAGGTCCAACAGAGCCAAGACAAGACAGCTCAAGGACAAACTCACCGCTGACCAAGACCAAGCCAATCAGTGACAGCTTGAGAGAAAGGAGTGAGAAGATGTGAGAACCTTTGCAGACACCAAGGTCAGTGAAGAAGGGGCGAATGAGGTGCTCCAGGCACCAGAGGAGAGATTCCCCTGCAGCCCGTGGAGGAGATCATGGTGAAGCAGGTTGTAGATATTTGAAGGAAAGAGAAGCTTTGGATGGAAGATGGTTTGCTTGAATAGAAGTGGTGGAGAATAGTTTTGCCATTTTTTAGTGCCAACGTTTTTGTCCATAGTCCTGCTTCTAAATCCATAATACAGGTCCAGGTCTAGAGGAGTGGTGCTGTTCTGCTTCTGCTGAAGACTAGTGTTAGGAAGTCTTCCCAGACTTTGTTCTGTAATGTTCTAGAGCAGGACAAGTTCTGAATGGGAGGAGAAAGAGCATCAGGCAAGCGAAAGAGATTGCTTCACTGCTTCTTCTTACTGCTTCCTAGCATAAATCTCTGAAAAAAGCCTGCTTTCAATTCATTCAGAAAACATTTAAGCATTCAGTGAAACTTTTTTTTTTCCAAGTTCTTATATTCTGTATCAGAAATACATCTTTTGCTCTGGTTTTGAACTCAGACCTGGGGTGTGTTCTTTTCTTACTAGGCATACTCAAACTGCCGTTAATAAAAGTCTTTTCTAAAGATGAGAATTACTACGTTTATCCTTATAGTGTATGCTTATATAAATGAACTTGCTGTCTGCTTTCAATCCATTCTTCCTTTGAAGTCAGTCGTAGTTTGATTTGACTGTCAGGCTGTATAATTGGAATGTTGCTTAGTTTTGGCAGTAACATACTGAGATATGATAGAGTGGGAATTCTTAATTACTGAGTTGTTTTTATATAAACTGTTTCTCTGGGGGAAAAATTGAGATCTTCACCTCAAACTAAAATTCACATGTGTGATAACAGTTAACTTTCTAAATGTACTAGATTTTTTTAAAAATGGATTTTGTCTTTTAATGCTCTACTCTGAACAGTACAGTAATTGCAGGGGTGATTTTGTGCGTATGTGTTTTTTTGGCTTTCCTCAACCCTAGGGCATGTGGGGTTCTGAAAAAAATTTCTCTTGATCTGGCTGCCAGCAGTCCCAAAAAAAGCCCGCTGCACAAATCCTTATGTTACCAGCTCCCGAGCAAGCCTGCCTGGCTAAATGCATATGCACGTTGTAGTACATTATATAACCTCTAGTACGTGTATTGTTCTTGTCTTCAGTAGATTATATGGGGTTTTTAGGGCTGTTGCTCAATAGTGATGTGATGTCTTCAGTGTCAGCCAGGTGCTATATCAGCACTGCCAGCATAAGGCAGGTGACATTAAAAGGAGTGGAGTGGAGATTCTGGTGTGAAACTCCAAAGCAGATGATGTCATTGCAAAGACTGAAGGAACCGATAAACCCGAAAAAGCATGAAGAGAGGAGGAAACTGTGTTTGCATTTCCAGCTTGCTAGTGAAACCTTCACAGGGTCGTGCAACTGGAATGAATTCAGCTCTTTAATGGAGATGCAGAAGTAAGAAGTCAATCAGAGGTGAAAATTAAGTTAAGCAGTTGTATAAGCTGCAACTCAGGTTGTAGTTAATAAAGGTGATGTTGGGGGTGCTTAATATAGTTAAAGCAGCCCCCAACAGTATGATTTCATTTTCTGAGCTATGCCAGTATAGTTGTGTGTGTGATTGTGTAAAGAACCAGAACTGGTCCTGATCTAGCTGGTGAAAATAATTCTTGTAGGGCTTTTTTCCCCTGGGATTTTTAATGCATTGGATTTCCACTCCATCTCTTGCTACACAGTTGCCTGAACTGTAATAGAGGAAGGGGTGATGCAAAGGTGAGAATAAGCTGAAAACCAGAAAGCATTTAAACTGGAATGGCTGCTGAACAAATTAGTATGAAATAATATCCTCTGTCTGTCAGGGTTTGCTGCGGAGTTCACCGTCTGTGCTTTCTTTAGAAAAAGAAAGATGTTAAGCTTTCCTTAAAACTCAGAATGAATAGACCATTCAGCCTTGGCTCCTACTTGGCTTGTGCTGGTCTCTGAAGATAAAGCAATCCTGCAGAAAAATCAGACTTTTTTTCCGGGCAGCATCTCTGAATATTTCTCATGGGGCTTGATGTTTCTGAAATATCTTGAAGTGTTCAAAAGCCTCTGAGAGCACTCTTTATTAGCTAGTTCCTGATTATTTATTCATTTCACCATTGGTCCCACTATCTGGACAGTTGTATTTTAGCAATGAAGTGGTGGTCTTGGCTTGCTGCAAAAACTTTATTTTATAGGATAAAATATACTTTTCCATCTGGTATTTACCGCTGGCTTACCAGCATCCATTAGCACGACGATTATTAGGAGTCTGTGCTCGTGGAGAGGAATTTCACAGAATCACAGAATGACTGGGGTTGGAAGGGACCTCTGGAAATCATTTAGTCCAACCCCCTGCCAGAGCAGGATCACCTAGAGCGGGGTGCACAGGACAGCATCTGGGCAGGTTCTGAATGTCTCCAGAGATGGACACTCCATAACCTCTTTGGGCAGTCCTTCATCCTGTCTTTGTAAGAGAAATGTTCTACTCCCCTAATCTCTTCATAGCCCTTTTTGGTACCCTCTCTGCATACAATATTCCAGATGAGGCCTCACCTGGGCAGAGCAGAGGTGGAGGAGAACTGCCCCCTGACCTTCTGGCCACAGTTTTCTTGATAGACCCCTCCAGGATGCCATTCTTGTTCTTGACCACACATTGGTGGCTCATGGTTAACCCATTGTCCACCAGGACTCCCAGGCTTTTTTCCACAGAGCTGCTTCCCAGCAGGTCAGCCCCTAACCTGTACTGGTGCCTGGGGTTATTCCTCCCTAGGTGCAGGACCCTGCACTTGCCTTTGTTGAATTTCATAAGCGTATCTCTGCCCAGCTCTCAAGCCTGTCCAGATCTCATTGGAGGGCAGCTCAGCCTTCTGGTGTGTCAGCCACCCCTCCCAGTTTTGTATTATCAGCAGACTTGCTGAGGGTACACTCTGTCCCTTCATCCAAGGTGAAGATGAATACACTGAACAGGGCTGGACCCGGGACTGACCCTGAGGAACACCACTTGGTATAGTCCTCCAACTAAACTCTGTGCCACTGATCACAATTTGTCACAGAACAGGCCAAATGACTCAGCTGAACTTTTCTTGAAAACTTTTGGTATGCTCAAGCTGCATTTCCTAATGACAAAAGTACATAAGAAAAACTAGAACCACCATGTTAATCATTTAACAGGGGGTTGTGTTCAGCTCCTTTGCATGTATAACTATGGGAAAGGGACAGAACTGGAGTAGGTTGGCCATGTTACACTAGCTTGGCTTGCTGATGGTTGTGTTGTGGTCTTGCCTGGCAAGGTTCTGATGGAGGGGGAAGGGCTGCAGGGGTGGGTTTTGCAAAGCTGGGCTTAAGGACTGACCTGCTGCTGCTGAAGACAGAGCCAGTCAGTGATGGTCATAGTGCCTCTGTGATAACATATTTATGAAGGAAAGAAGCCCACAGGCAGCTGCTTTTTGCTGCTAGAGAAAGAAGATGTAAGAAACTTTACAGACACTATGGACCATGAAGAAGGGTGGGGAGGAAGTGCTCCAGGCACCAGAGGAGAGATGTTTCCCTGCAGCCTGTGGAAGATGATTGGGCGCAGAGATCTCACTTGCAGCCTGTGGAGGGACCCTGTGCTGGAGCAGGGACAGACATGTGGAAGATGCTGACACCCATGCTGGAGCAAGCCCCTGGCAGGACCTGCAGTCTGTGGAGAGAGGAGCCCATGCTGGAGCAGGTTTGCTGGGGGGACTTGTGACTCTGTGGGGGACCGTGCTGGAGCAGTCTGGTGCTGAAAGACTGCACCCCGTAGCAGTGACCCACACTGTGCTTGTTGGTGAAGAGCTGAAGCCCTGTGGGAAAGGACTCAAGTTGGAGAAACTCGTGGAGGACTGCCTGCTGTAAGTAAAACCCTGTGCTGGAGCAGGGAAAGGACGTGAGGAACACCAGCGCTCCCCGGCCCCTCACCCGACTAAGAAGGAAAACAGCTTGTGAGGAACTGACTGATACCCCCATTCCCCATATCCCCCTGTGCCACCTGGGAGGGGGGTGAAACCACCACATTGTTTTGCAGAGTTTACAGACAGCACAGTTGCCTGGCAGAGAGTGCTCTGGGACAAAGTTTGAGCCTGAGAACAGGCTTTCTTACAGCTGGGCTGGTTGGAATAGCCGGTGAAAATAATACCAGATGGTTGGTGTCCAGTGTTGTGAGCAGGAGAGAGGGGTTGGCAGGACGCTGGCAGAAAGGTTGTAGCGCAGCAGGCCAGACAACTGCTGTGTTCAGAAAGACCATTAACTGCTCTTAAAGATGAAATGAGCGGAAGTTTGAGGTTTTCATTTCTACTGTAGAAAATGCTTCCAGTGGGGAAATGACCACAGTATGGCCATTTCTTTCTGGTTTTGTTCTTTATTATTAGTTTTTAGGTCAATCTGTTTCATACTGAGAAGCGGCAGATCTGACAACAAGGGAGCATGAGAGCCATAGTGTTACATAGCACCTTAAAGCTGCAGCACAGCTGCTGCTGGATTGCATCTACTCCTAAAAGCCCATGAAAGGCTGCAGCACGGTGCAGACAGCAAACAGTCCGGCTGCTTGGGAGCTGTGGTCATGGCTTAATGGGGCATAAAAGCCTGCCTACCACCTGTCACACGGGGGAGATGACAGAGGAGGATGTGTGTGACTTTGGAAGTTTTAAAGCAGAAAAGTTTTCCAGATAAAACATTATGACAGATGCTTCTACTTATAATTGTGAATTATCAATGCAGTTAAATCTCTTGCATTAAAAATAATACAGATTTATATCCACACGTATGTCTTGGAGATACTGCAAGCAGAAACGGTACATCCAGGGCAATATCCTGTGCTTAGGTGTGAGGACCTAATGCTGAATTAATAATAATACATTTTTAACCATAGGGTAGAGTAGCTAGTAAATCCTTTTATAATTCTCAGGATTCTTTGTCTTTATGACCACAATGTGGCCACTGTGCTTTTTTTAAGTAAATGAGCCTTTTTTGTGTAGCCTTTAAACAAGATGCTTGCTGAGTTTGAGGCAGGTCGCCTGTCCTTGATGTCTCAACATACCACACGTGGTCACTTCATGTTTTGGATGACTTTCATGAGTTCATATGGCAAACAACTCTTAGCTTTTGATAGTTGAGATGGGGAAGATCTCATTACAGCTCCATCACTCTAACTAGTTAGGTGGAATAGCAGCAAGAAATGGTTTGCTTTGGGACCTTTTCAGAACTGGATACTTTTTTATTGTTTTTAATACTGCTTGCTTATAAATTCAGTGATCTTATGTGTAGCTATGGTCTAAATAATTTCCCAGTTTATTGCTTGTTTTTACAGAATCAGTGATCTACTGTATTCTATTCCACACCTCTTCATCCTTCTGCTAATTCTTTTTTAATAATTTTGTGCTGTAAATATATTTGTGAGGGAAGTGGAAAGGCCTTTTTGTTTTTCTAAGCCAGGCCTAGCAGATAAAGTATTTGAAGATGTATGGTTTGCCTGCCTTGCCCGTGTAAGGATTGCCAGTCAGTAGAAGTCAAAGGTGAAATTGCATGTCCTTTTCTTCTGCATTTCTTGTGCTTAACAGAATGCACAGTTTGTATATTCGCTGTACACCTCTGTTCCTTTGGACACAATATTTGCCTGTCCACGAAGGAAGGTCTTTGATCCAAGTTGATGGGCTAAAATCTGAGTAAATTTTGGTGTGACCTGTAGACATACTTTGTCTTACTTCTCCTGATATGGTGATAAGGTTCTGATGGTTTCTTTCTCCTGTTCTTTTTTTTTTTTTCTCCAGTGTTCTATTTAGGTGAGTGTTTTAATTTTTGAGCCTTTTCTGTTCCTTCAAAAGTACTTATTCGTTGTTTCAAGAAAATCTCAGACTTGAAGTGCTTTTTAAAGCTTTTGCTGAGTCCCATCATATATAAAATTTATTTTGCATTTCTGTGAACCCTTTTCATCCATGTGAAATAAATCCATTCTGCAAATATGTAAGGTAACAACATTTGTTGCAGTTTTTATTTGCTGTATTGTGTTGTTGAGCTTGTTTGGCTTAAAACCCAGAGGTAAACAGTTCCTATAATGTCATGTGATGGCTGCCATTTTTCCTTGATTTTGTGCTTTTTTTTTTTCATAGTAAAAGTTCAAAACATTAATTTATGGTCTGTTTTGGGTTTTAGGTCCTACATTGCCTCGACAGAATTCACAGCTTCCCTCTCAAGTACAAAATGGTCCATCACAAGAAGAATTGGAAATCCAGAGAAGGTATGGTTTTATAACTGAACAGTTGTTCAATTAAAGAATGCAGTAACTCCTCACTAATGAGAAATTAAATGTCAAGGACTTAGAAATACTCTGTTGCATTAGGGCAGTATTTGTATGCTTGCAGTTTTCCTGTGTGAAAACTTGGATTGTACCTAGATCATACTTGGGATTTCCACCCATTCAAAAAATGCATTTGCTATTGATCTGACCTGAAAGAGATGAACATCAGATGGGAAGCCTTGAAAGACTTCACTGCTGTCATTTTCAACTAGACTAATTAATTTTCCAGTGACTGTTGTGCTCAGTTTTTGACACACAGTTATGAAAAAGAAAGCAGTAAAGAAGGAAGTTTTAACCTTTAGAAACAGAGAATTAAGTCGTCATGGAGAATGACAATTTTTCTTCCTGAATGTGGCTGGACTAGACCAAAATGTTGTATTGGAAAGCTTTTACCCCTTTATACTATGTTAGTTCTTTAGCAAAGAAACCTTCATTTTCTGTTTTTACTGTATCTGTTTATGGAACCTTTAGCAGTTTAACTTTCAGCTGTAGCAATACTGGTTATATCTGTGCCCTTAGGAAGTAGTCCTGGTTCCCCTGATGAGTTGGCATTCCTCCTTCTCTTCACTGTGAAGCCACTGTACCCCATCCCATGTGCTGTGGGATATTTTACTGACCCATATAGCATTTTCAACATATGGATAATAACTGTGTATCAGTGATGCCCAAGTTGTTGGGACCAAACTTTCTAGCTGCCATGTTCCTGCTCTTGTTGCGTGGCCAAATACAGGTTAGTGCTGTAGGTTGAGTGTCTGGTATAGGGATATATGAAACGGCAAATTCTTCTAGGACAGTGCTCTCAGACAGGGTTAAATGGAAAAAAAGCAAGATCATGGGCTATCTCAAGTATAGTGCCTGTGGTGCAATCCTGGATTATTTTACCATCAAAATATTCCCAGGAGATTAGCTGTTCCCTTCCAGAAGGGATGCTGGAAGCTATTAGGTCACTTGCAGTACAGTTGGAGGGAACAGATTCGCCCAGTAAATAGGAAGTAGTCCAGACTGATGGTGTAAATGCACCTCCCAGCTTCAGTGGTAACTGGAAATAACAATTAATGTTGGGTCTAATTGCCACCGATGTTTTTTCCATTTTAATATTTTGCATTTAGTTTGTTTATACAAAGGTGGGCAGAATTGCTAATTTGGAAACAAGTTGTATATTTCATAAATTAGCTAGATGTATTGGACAAAGTATTGACATCAAAACTGATCAAATTTGTCCTGTCTCTCTTCTGCAGTATTAAATCTGAGCAGGGATCACTTTATCTGAAAATCTTGTTTAAAAACAAGTAGCAAGAAGTTCATAACAAATCTATCTGTCTGATATGTTTACGTGCAAGGAAGTCGTCATGATAAAGGTCTTTTATGTCACTTCTCTTTGGACAGACTTTTTAAAAGCTTTTTTCTTTAGAAGTTTTTCTGTTCTACATTAATGGCTTTTAATTTTTTTATTTTCTGTCTGTTCCTTTAGAAGGCTGTATCATTTGAAATTTATAATGCTGAAATACCTTTCGGAGAAGCATTGTAGATAGATGTCTCTTCAGAAAAAAGTGCTGCCCTGTATTAAGAGCTCTGAAAGTCTCTGTCAAAATTTTGTGTGTAAATGGCATTCTTCTGGATTCGGTCTCTCGTTCGATCAGTGTACTTGTTTTCATATACTCTGATGTCCTCTTTGAAGTCTGGTCCTGGTTTTGATTTGGTTTTCCCCTAAAAAAGGAGAGAACTGGAACAAGCATTTACTAGTGCTGCTAGGCAGATAGTCTGTGGAAAGGCTATTCCTGTTGTATCACTAAACCTAAGAAGAACACGTAGAGTTTTGTTAAAATATTTCACAAATGCTTCTCTGGTCTCTTTACTACTGTAACTATATGGCTATAATACAGTTCAAATAACTCTTAAGGTAGAACTTCACTTGTGTAGTAGTTGCCTTTCAGCTTTCAGACTGTAGTAACAATAATCTTACATACTATACTGTAGGTAATAGTAAATAGTTGGGGAGAAAAGGTACAGGTATATATTTAACATACCTACCAGTGACAAGCATAAAGGTAGTGTGGGCAGAATTGAGTTCTGTGGGGATAAGTAAGATGCTACAGGATATGCCAGAGAATGGACTGAATGTTACTGTGTAGGAAGGGACATGGTGTTTGTGATGAATCAGTAAAAGGGCAGGCTTGGCTAAGTCTGTTGCTCATGAAATGTGTGTCTGTGGGGTGGAGGTTTTGTTTCAGATGTGCCTTTATATACAAGTTGTCTTTAAGTGCTGGTCTCGTATCCCTTTCTCTAAGTGTACCCCATTCAGTAATGTTTGTCCAACTCCCATGTTAAAGTAGTTCAGGAAAGTATTTTTTTAAATTATTCTAAGCCTGAAAGAAAAATGTGCTTACATAAAAATGAAACTTGAGAAAGACACCCTGTGGAGGTCATTTAGTCTGCTCAAAGGAGGACCAATTTCAAAGTTAAATTATGTGGCTTGTAGCTTCAGGGTTTTCCTAGGCACAAATAGAAACATTTATGAGGGAATGTTTTGCCAGCGGAGTGACTGCTGAAGAATGGCATATTACAGAGAGCTTCAACTGACTTGATGTTTTCCTTTACTTTTATAGCTGGTGTCCAAGAATCTTGAGAAATTTGGAACTGAGATCATTGTCAACAAAAGTGTATTATTTCAGTTCAAAGACTTTTCTCTATTTTAGAAAGGGTTTAGATGTCTTACATTTTGAGTAAAAGTGCTAAAGTAGGGATATGACTTTGGTTTGCTGCAGAGCTTGTTACTTGAATATTTGCATCGTTTATTGTGCAGCAGTGACAATTTGTAAAGCAACTAGGACCAGATGTACAGTCTTAAAACACTGAAGTTTTTATGAAGCCAAGATTACACGCCAGGCGGTGAATGAAATGATTTTGTCTGGTGAATTGCTAACTTTAGTACTTTTCTTTTAAGAAACCTTAACACATGGCGTATGTTTTCCCTATCAGGAAGTACTTAAGGATAACTGTAATCTTCCTTTAACTTGTGCTCATTTAACTACAGTAATAACAATTCTTAAGACATTCCAGCTTCTGGTTTTGACCCTCAAAAATGAAGGGACTTTATTTTTTCTTGTATGGGTTATTTTTCATTTTGTCAGCGGTAGGCAGTGTTTATAAAGCCCACTGTTTGATAATGAGCCAACTTCAGTTGCCATACATGTTTGTTAATAACTTTGGAGTTACTTAATGTCAAATACCATTTTAAAATATGAGTTCATGGCATGCCTGTGTGTGCTACTCGAGTATGTAAATTTACCTTCTCTTCCAGCAGTGATAAATATATTGTCAGGAATATGAGTCACCGAGTTGGTATCTAATATGACACTTAGGAATTTAATGAGTTAATATTTATATATAACTTCAAAATCATGACCGCCTCATAAATAAAGAGACCAAGAACACCAGAAACAGAGAAAGTGTAGATTGTAAGGAACAATGA
The DNA here is from genome assembly GCF_964237585.1 of Gallinula chloropus. NCBI lineage: Eukaryota > Metazoa > Chordata > Aves > Gruiformes > Rallidae > Gallinula > Gallinula chloropus. The sequence continues at coordinate 72,216,619 of NC_140087.1, forward strand.
GGGTGTACAAGCCGCCTGTTGTCCTTCAGGGACGTAATGGACCAAAACTTGACCGACTCCTGTCGTAAGTACTCAAATGTTAGAAGTTCACAAAATGCAGCAGTGGAATATTAGGAGGGGTTTGTAATTCTTAAATACTTCAAGTTTATTTATAGTTTTAGTTTATATCATGGACTGGGATGGTAATGTTAAAGAAAACTTGATGCATGACTCTGCTAGAAAGTAATATTAATACGGTGAGATTTTTGTTACATCTTTTGGGAGGCGTTTTAGTTTTAGATAGAAGTTCAGAGACTGACAAGCAGTAGCTTGTTTACTGTTGGAGTTAAAGGAATACTTCTAAATTTACAGATTAAAAGTATGGGTTTTTTTTCAGAGATACTGCTAATCTTAACTATGGTAAAAGAATTTATATTCTTTCCCTGTAAATTAGTAATTGTTACATACATAATTCCTGAGCTGTTTTGAAAACATGGAATTAAGGGAAGAAAAAGTCCTGTGTTGCACAATACAGTAGCAATGGAGCTCTAACAATTTAAAGGAAACTTTGCCGGACACACTCTGTCCCTAGTAGCCTGGTTTCTACTGGTTTCCCACAGCCTGTGACCTTTCTGGAGTCAGACATACTGTTTCTAGTGTTCCTTGGCTTTTGAAATTGTACCATTTATCCAACAGCTTATCTTGAGGGAAGTAGGATTTCTTCAAAGGCATATGAATTGATTAGATTATAAAGAAGCAAATAGTTCTAGTCTTGAGATAAGCATAAGAATGTTATATAATAGTTGACTTTATGATGGTGATGTGCTGTGTTACAAAATCTGCAAGCAGTTTATGTCCTGGAGATAGGGTTTAAATGGAATCCAAGGTGGGGTATGCTGCCTAAGCAAAGGGTTTCCAGCATGTCAAAAGTTACATCAGTCTAAACTTTTTACAAGTTGAGCTTGCTGAGGTGGTTTTATGGGACAGCCTGTGACCATTTGTAGCCTTGCAGCCTCCGCATTGCATAGTAGGACAGGAGACAGAAGCAAAACGGCCCATTGGTGGTGTTTATCTCATCCTAAAGACGTTTTTTGGGGGTTGGGGGGGGTGGGGGGTGGTGTGTTTGGGTTTTTGTCTCCCTCCCTTAAAGTTTCTGGAAAACAAGAGTTCTGGCATAATAATGACTTTTTTTTGGTAGTGCTTCTCATTTTCTTTTCATTCACTATTTCTTCCCATTCATAGCAAAGTTTTTCTTAGTTCTGTCAAGTCTGGCTTTCAGAGACTTAATAACTGACTTGATGGAGAGGAAATGGGTGCTGTCTGGTTATACTACTGAATAGCTATAGATGTTGGGTAACACCGACATGTTTAGCAGACTGAGAAGAGCACTCTTCCATTAAGCAGTCTTTTTACTACACTGGCAAAATTGCTGCCTTAATTGCTGAATTGAATATGGATGTTGCTTGAAGGATGGTTCTGACAAGTATCTTAGTTAATGCTTTTTAAAATGCCTTTCTGAAATCTCACTCTTTCTGCAAAATGTTCAGTTCTGTGGGTTTTTTCTGTTTAAAGTGAAACATGAAATTGGGATTAGAAACTGTTCTACGTTTTCTGAGATTTTTGGTTAACATGATTCCCTTTTATAAAATTAGTACTATCCTGCCCATACTCACTAGAGTACCACTGGTGGAGTTGCCATTAAAAGGAGATTCTTTTTACTCTTGAGAATCTTTTTTTTTTTCCTTTCTATAATTTGATGTGCACTGATGACTTCCTGCAATCTGGCTTCTGCCACATAACGTAAGCTTAGCAGAACACTTGAATTTAATAAATTGAAAAGATGAAGGTAAGGCAAACTAGTCCTGATGAGGTTCAGTCAAAGAGCAATAATGGATAGATACATTTCTGCACTGGGAATCTTCTATCTAATTACCTTTAGGCTTATAGTTGCCTCTTTGTGTCTTTGTCATGGTGGTTGCTTACCGCATTTTGCTTGGCTGATAAAACCTTGTTCATTCTTTTATTTTCTTATTTCCAACATGTGTGGTTTGAGCTTGTAATGCTTGTAAGGCTTGCTGCTAGACCTTGGATCCCTATTGATCAAGGAAATGAAGGCCTGTTAGTTTGACCTTGCTAATGTGAAGAACTGCTTTTGAAGAAGAGAATAATTAACCAGCTAAAACATAGCACAGTAAACTGTGTACCCAGATAACGTTTTCTTTTGCAAAAGCGGAAAGGCTGTTCATGGGGTGCTCTTGGGCTTTAGTAAAACACTTGATGGATACCAGGAGGGAAGTTCCTAGTTAAGGTGGAAGAGAGGAGGGTTTCAGTGGAAGCATGAGGTGTGTAGGAACAGGAAGTTCCTCCTGCATCACCGGGATTGGAAATAATCAAATTTTATTTGGTGTTTTGCTGAACAAAGCAAGTCCTTGCTGCTGATGCAAGTTGAGATACCTGAGTAAAAAGAACAGGAGGAGTTGGATGATGTTGCAGATTTTGATGATCAAAATGGAGTGAGAAATAATACATAGCTGGTGTCCTGTTTTAGAGGGGGGAAAAAGCCCAACCTGTCCACCAAATGCACAAGGAAAATAAAACTGCCAGTAGTAGTAACGTTAAATGGAATGGTGATGAATCAGGCAGGGGAAAGCTGTTTGAACAGTGGAGATGGATGTAATGACTTCTAGATTTGCATAGTGTTTCAGAATCATAAACTTTTAAAAAAACCCATAATTGAAACAGTCTCTCATTTCAGTACTGTTTAAAGAATAAAGGTCCCCCAGGGTTGAAACTGTAAGTAATTGCTGGTTCCAAAGCATATACATAAATTCACTTTGCAGATCTCTTAGGAGACCTGCAAAGTTGAACTGTTCGAAGATGTGTGTCTGTTTCTTGCTCTTTTTATCGAGTTGACTGGTTCTTCTCTGGGTTTCTCTGAAATTAAGAGTATGCTCTGGTAGGAGTTTTCTGGACTGTCTAGGTCTTGAAAAATGTTTTTCTAATAATAACTAAATAAAGTCACCACTGTAAGAGACTTTGTGAGAGCAAAGTGAAGTTCATGCGACTTGAGAGAGTTTAGGAAGGTGCAAATCTTAATTGTGTCTGCTGAGATGTTATTGATGCATCAGGTGTGCTTTTATTAATGAAGGCTCTTGGTCTGCAGTGGTGGCTGCCTGTGATGAAAATCTGCAATGTGTGTTGGCATGATTTGAGCTATCTTTTATCTTTGCAAATGAATTATGAAATTGGGGTAGTGCTGCGCATTCGTTCCATGGTACAGACATTAACGTGTAGTCCTTGAGACACCTATTCAGTGGCTTTGCTTTTTTACTTTTTCAATAAGCAATTATAACAGTGATGAAGTAGGTTGGCTGTGTCTAGTTAAATTGATGTCCATAGAGTGCGTGCAGTCCCTTGCAGTCACAAGGTAGCTGCTCTTCTGTAGATGACATCGTGCTTCAGATGGAGCTGAGGTCACCCTGCATCTGGCGATGGTGCCTCTAGCTCCACTACGTGTTGTGTAGCCTGTTTGCAGCCAGCTGCTCTGTTTGTTGCAGTGACTCAGTGGTGGGAGGAGAGACATCATGTGAGATGGATTCTATAGTAAGTAGTGACTGTTGGATTAGATAATGCTATCTATGCCCACACGCTGGGGCTTTCAGCATTTTAGAATAAAACTCTAAATATTACTGTGTTGTTTATTGCTCCATAGATTGAGGGATGGGTTAGAGGAGCTGGTGCAAGAGCTGAGAGCAGCCCTGAAAGCCTGGGCATGCAGAGACTCTAAGACTGGAACACTGCAAGCATTATCTTAGTGTGCTAGTCATCGCTATGCAGCTTTTTTAATTGGTGAACGTACTCTGATGGTTAAACACATTTTAATATTTAATTGGGAAATGTAAGTTTTATGTCCAGATCAAGAACACAGTTTGAACTCTAGTTTTTTGTTGATGAATCCAGGTTTAACTATAGTTGGTATTACACACCTTTAGGACTTTGACACAGGTTTATTCCTAGATTTCTTGATATGTTGCATTATAAAACTTAAATTTTTAAAAAAGTATAGTGAAGCAGAGAATGAAAGATTCATATGCTTTTGTATGATCACACTTGGCTTCTTGTACAACATGTCTTAGTGGTAACTTTCAGAGTAGTTAATGGAGAATATATTACTGCAATGTTTTAAGCTAGCAATAGTCTAACAACCTTCATGTTAACTTTTGGATGTCATCTTTGTGTCTGTCTTCTGCCATGCAACATTTGTTTTAGAATAGGCAGAATTGTTTTCTACAGGCTTTGTCTTGGATCTTTGCTTTCTACAGTGAGTCTTAAATACTTCAAATTGGTTTCTGTTCATCTTGGAATGTCTATCAGCTCAGTGATGAATGTTGAATCTGGATGTGATACAAAGATGCTTTTGTCTGTAGAGTTCATGGAAATATGTCTGGTTTTAATGTATCAGGCTTCATGACAAGAAGCGTTTAGGTTTGTGGCTGACTGCTTGGGTTGATATATGGTCGTCTTGGTGCAGTTTCCTATCGTCTTTTTAGGAAAAAATGTCATGGTTTGATCTTATGTCTACGAGCAATGCAAGCTGGTGTTTGAATCCTGAAGATTTATGTGAATATACAGTAAAAGTTCTACCTGTGGAAACAAGGTGACCTGCTGGAGCAGACAGCTGTATTTGCTTTCACAGACAGTTTCAGAAGTGAATGTTAAATGTCGGTTTTTGTTTTCTCTTGGTGCCCTTGTGACAGCAGCTCTTGTTTTTTGACACAATGAAAGTTACTTAATACCTAGGCATCCTTTATCTGGTGGAAGGACAGTCTTCCAAAAACTGATAAATTTGCAGTAACTCTCCTGCAGATGACCATCATAGTGGTTTAAACATGAAAAGCGTTCCAGAAAAAGGCAAGTTCTCTCTGGCTATTAAGTCTGCCCTGGCACCAAATACTGTTTTACAAGTAAACATTGAAGCTTCTTAATCTAGTTGAGATCTTTGTCTTCCCTTCAACCCACGTGTTAATGGTTATATTTTTAAAAATAGATTGAGGCTTCAGTTCTTTTGAATGACTATGGAATCCTTTGCGGAGGGACTAGAGGATCACCATCAGTCATTCATCTCCAAGAGCAGAAGCTAAAAGAACTTTCCCTGCCCCAACCCCCCCAAATACAGATCTAAAGGCATTGAATAATACTATTTTGGGATAGCTTCCTAGTTGCTGCATGGGATGATCTGTTGAATGTAGTGATGTTTTTTGCTAGTGAAAGACATGATAAGAAATGATCTTGGTATATGTGAGGTGTATCGGCTCATTTCATATAACATCAAGAGCTGAGAATAAGTAGCAGTGCTTCTTAATTGTTATTTCCCCTTTGTGCTCTGTCCAGAACAAAGTAGGAAGGCTTTGTGTGTGCCTGGGTAAACTAACAGCAGTTCTGTTTTGCAGTTGGCACATAGGAGAAACTAAACATCTTCCACCATTGTGAAATGTGGGAGCTTTTTCAGCAGGGATGCAGCATTGTGTACCTAACTCCGCATTTTTTTCTCCATGTGTTATTTCAAGAATGTGGTCATGCTCGTGATTCTTGGCTGCCCAAAGAACTGGAGGATTAATGCTGATAGAATTCAAACTCAAAAGTTAGTATTGTAAATGTGATTCTTTCGTTATCCTCTGACTATACCTCCTCATACCTTTTTAATTGGGCAAAAGTATAAGGGCAAGAAAAAGAAGTGAAGTAACTTTAAAAACTGTTTCAATATTACAGTGAGTTAATTTAAAACCAACAACAGCCAACCAATACCTGCCTCCCCTCCCCACCACCCCAAAGTGACGTTTCCCAACATGCATTTGGCATGGAACTAATGAAAAACCAAAAGAGGAAGTTCACTGTGTGGAATGCATGATAAAACAGTACCTGTGTTGTGTATAACTGATGTGCTGGTCAGTTTTATAGCAGTCTCAATTATTCAATGTGAATTACTTTTTAGATTCTAGAAATTCATATCTTTTAAAGTGATGCTAATTACTTTGCCATAGCATAATTAACACTTCACTAGATTATAGTTTTCTCTACCACTGTAGATTTTTCAAAAGTTGTCCTGGCAGCTAGAAACACTGCTTTCTAAGGCTGAAGGATTTTCATGTGGTGCTTTCACAATGTTTGTGAACGTTCCCATACTTAGAACTACTGAATAGCATAGGAATCATAATACCATGGGACATTCCACACCAACATACAAAAGAACTTTCTCACAGTGAGGGTGACAGAGCCCTCGCACAAGCTGCCCAGGGGGGTTGTGGAGTCTCTTTCTCTGGAGATATTCAAGACCTGTCTGGACACCTCCCTGTGTGGTATGTTCTAAGGAACCTGCTTTGGCAGGGGGGTTGAACCCAATGATCTCTGGAGGTCCCTTCCAACCCCTAAAAATTCTGCAAAGTCTTGACATTTCAGAAATTCTTTAATTGATGTGTAGTGACACTTCTTAATCTTCTAATGCTTCTGCATAATATAATGTTGATATCTGATAAATTTTTCAAATAAGATTATATTATCTAATGCAAACAAATTCATCCTCTTAACGAGCAAAAATCAATTCTTTTTAAGCTACAACTATTAATACTTGTTAAACTGTAGTTTGTTCTTAATTTATGGAATTCATCCTTGCTCATAAAGTTGTGTTGAAGCAATTTGATTGCGTTACTGTATACTGATCTTATGCCCTGTGCTGCTTCTGGTTTTCTCTGAAAGATTTATTAAAATAATTAGAACTACTGTAAAAATGTAGTAGGTTGTGGTGTGTGATTTCTGGGTTTGGTTTGTCTCTTTCCACCCCCACCAGCCCCCCCCCCCCCTTGTTGACAAAGGTGTGCTTCAGCAATACATAATGAGAGTAATTTAGACTTACACTGTACTTGAGAATAATTTTATTTAATCTCACACATTTTACTGCATGGGAATATTATATAAGATAGGAAATGTTTCCAAGGTATTTTGCTGCCCTCTCTTGGTATAGCATTTGTATCATAAGCATAGTGCTCTGCTATGTTTTGTAAGCAAGTTTAAGAATTTCTGGGTTTATTACTTTATTTTCTGAATAAATGGAAAATTCGTATTCTTTCACAAAAATAAAGCATTAAATGCTGAGTCACTCAATATTTATTTAATTATGAGAACTTTAGGTTCTGCATAGGTGAAAGTGGTTATCTCACTTGGGTTTGTCTGTACCTTAGCAGATAGCCAATACAGTTTGACAGCGTTGATTGCTGACTGAAGTAGCTTTTCCTTCAGATAAGGGCTAAAGCATATAAATGTTTAGGTTTGTTATGTTACATTATCACTCATGGGCTCTGAGAAGAGGAGATCGATCCCCAGAGGAGCCTCAGGAATGTGTTCACACTTAGTAGGAGAACCAGTCAATTCCAAGCTAATATTGACAGCACATCCTGTGCTCTAGCTAAAATTGCATGTGATCACATGCTATATAGAGACAGAGTGTAAATTAATAGTCTTATTGTCTATGTCTCCCTCCTTGTATGTAGTGCATACATACACACGTGTGCGGACGTAGCCCCCTCAGTAGTTGCAAAAGCTTTAAGTATAAACTAACAAAGACTTCCCACCCTTCTAGGCCACAGCAAATGCCTGGAATACTTGTCCCTACTACTGTCCAGTCCTCTGGGCGATTTTGGTTCAGCATCTTGAGCATGATGGAATTCCTGTTTTTTAATGACTTACCCGTGTTGGGTTTTTTCTCTTCTGTGGGCTTTCCCCTACTATTTCTTTGAATCATTCTGGCAAGGAGTTCCACAGCACATCTGCTGGATGTGCATGTAGATGTGCTCGTTATTTATTTATTATTTTAAATTTTTACTTAGTTGCATCAACTCTTTCATCCCAGATGTTGTATTAAGATGTCCTCACCACTCAGAATTTTATAGACCTCCAGTTGTTTTTTTCCAGAGTGTAGAATTGCAGCTTCTTTAGTTATTTTTGAATGGAAGTTAGTACATTTGACAACATAATGTTGCTGCTCTCTGAACCTTTTCAGTTCTGCTGCTTTCCCTGTTTTGAGATGGGAACAGATGCAGGGTGGTGGTATTTTCTACACTACTCTGTAATCCTTTCCTGATGTGTGGCATTTAGGCTATGGTTTTGAACAGAACATGTCAATGAATGGATGTTGTTACAGAATTGTCATTGTAATACCTCACTCCTCAGTAGCCAACTTGTAGTCCAACATTTTATAATTTTATATAAAAATTTAGCAGAATTCCCCTCTCTCCCTTGCATCAGTTGTTTTATTTGCGAACTTTGTTGCCTATATACTTGGAATTAGGAGATCCATCAGTAGTTCTTTGTAACTGATCATCATCCTTGCTGTCCTAAATAATATTAAGTAGCTTAGTCAAGAGCACCTCACTCTATTTCTTTTCCAGGTTGCTTATGAAAATCCAAAATGGGACAGCTCTTGCTATGGCTTATTGCAGATGGGAAGTGTGACCTATATCGAGGATCTGTTTCTGTAAATAATTAAAGAACTTTTTTTTTAAAAAAAGAATACATATCTGGCAGCTGCTTGCTGTGTTATTAAACCCAGCAAAGTGATACCTTCCAGTGTCATAAACTAAATACAACATGAAATGTTTATAATCTCAAATGCTTTATCTACATTTTACTTCTAGTACATGTCTAGGTAGAATACGCTGGGTTCTGGCAGATGAATTAAAAAGAGTGAACACAAGAAACAAAAGCTGCTTTGGAGTCTGTAAATATTGACTCTTGCTCTCATTAGTCTTCTAGCTACAAATGTCTGAGGCATCCACTTCTTCACAAAAAAAGAGCCTAAAATGACCAAGCTGAAGTTATCCATGATGAAAAACCCTACTTTCCTCTAATAATAGATTTTTATCTAAGGGGAAAAGAGAACATCATAAAAGTAGTTTTGTACAATGCAGAGCAAGCAAAAATGTAATGCCAAAATATTTTTAATACTCCTTCTGGAGCTTAAATTTCTGTGGTTTATATTGTATTCTCTTGAGATTTTATGGGAATTCTCTACTTGTTCCAAATATGTATCTGTCAATTACCAGAAATTTTTGTGGACTTCGGAGGCTAAAAATCAAGCATCTCACAAGCTGAGTTCTGCAGCACTAATTTCTTAATGACTGCTTTTACAAGTTTGTTATATGGGAGAGCAGGAGATGATGGAAGAACTGATACAGGAGCTGCAGCCTCTGAGTATGTTGGGTAACAAGCTCAGTGGAGAAGTCCTTTTGTTGCGTGTATCTGGAACTCAATTGCTTAGCACTTATGAGATGTCAGTGTTTTACAGGGCTTTTAAAATTTGCTTTTTAAAGGAAAATCATTGTTCTTAAGGTGGATAGACTTAACTAGTAATGATGCATGAGCTGGGGCTTCCTGTTCTGCCAGTGTTTTTTAAAGCATGAGTTTTTGAGCAAGTTCCCTTCATTTTTCGGGCTTCGATTTTAAGTGGCACTAAAAGCATAATATAGAATTACTCACGACCTTTCCAAATAAGGTTGCATATTGGCAATCTATAGAAAATGCATCTCTGGTAGCCTTAATGTCTCAAAATTTAGGTCTCCCTTTTGCGTTATAGCTAAAAGCTGCATGAGCTTTGTATTTCTTGAGTAGCTATCTTCAGTCTGCATCTGAAGCATAGCAGAAAAAAAATAGCTGTGTACTTTATATACAAGTTTTAAAATGTGACCTTTTTAAAAATAAGGGTTCAATCAGGGTATCTTTTTAATATAACTTTAAAAAAAAGCCTCCACTAAAGCAAATACAAAACAAATTTGGGAGGGAAGCAAAAGCATTGTTTACAGCTTTTCCTCCCATATTGGCCCTTTCTTCCAGCGAACCCAGTATCTTTGGCGGTGAATTTTGCATAATTCCTACCCTTAGGAAGTTCTTTCTATTTTCTCTGCCTGGATTTTATTTGTTTTCCTTCTCTCCAAGTCTTCCCACTCTCCACTTTCCTTAGCGAAGACTCCCGTGAGCTGGAAATCTGCCAGCTCCTTACAGTGTTTCCCTGGTTGCTCTACCCTGGATTATTTTTCTGACCCCATACAGTTTTCCCCTGCCTTCAGGGTGGTAGTGTCTTGATGCCTTTTAAGCTGCATGTACATCTGTGTGAAGGTGGAAGGGGGACACACATCCAAATTTTATGCACATCAAAATATATAAGTACTACCTGACTGGTTTATCTGAAAAGTGTAGCTTGGGGGTGTGTTTTTAATTAGTGTTTCTGTACTGTTGTTTCACTGTACTTTTGCTTTGAGTATAAAGTACTGTGCAAAGAACTAATGTAACTCTATTGGGAAGATTGCATTGGTTAATAAACTACCAGCAACAGCTTTCTAATGTCTTGAAAGATGTCTCTCAGAATGTTAAATAGATTAAGAGGAAATTAGATTTATAGTTCTTTTTACTGTAAGCATGGTAACTACTGTCTGGTTCAGAAAAATAACGTGGAATTAAGAATTTTATACAGGTAGAAATGCTATACTTATTGGTGCAAAGATTGTTCATTCGTTTAGCTCTTGTTGCTTGGTAGTTTTTGCTTTGCAGCTTAGTCTTCTTTCCTTTTTTCACAATTCTAGACAGTTGCAAGAGCAACAGAGGCAGAAGGAGCTGGAACGGGAGAGGCTGGATCGCGAACGAATGGAACGGGAGAGGCTGGAGAGAGAGAGGCTAGAAAGGGAAAGACTTGAAAGAGAGCGCCTAGAGCAGGAGCAACTGGAGAGAGAACGGCAAGAAAGGGAACGGCAAGAACGCCTGGAAAGGGAGAGGCAAGAGAAGGAGAGGCAGGATCGAGAAAGACTTGAACGACTTGAACGGGAAAGGCAAGAAAGAGAACGGCAAGAACAGTTGGAAAGGGAACAGTTGGAATGGGAAAGAGAGAGAAGAATATCAAATGCTGGTAAGAATTTCAAAACTGGGTGCATTCAAGTTCCAGACTATTCTATATGTGTGTGGGTGATGGAGCGGGAGAGGAGCCACAAAGGGCAGTGAGTACAGTTGTGCAACAGTCAGTATTTCAGGTTTCTGTTTGCTGGAATTGTTCCTTTTTATGGCAAGAAGTCTGAGATCTTTGACTTCCCTGTTACAATTTTCCATTAACTCTGAAGTCTTTGGTTTTTTTGTGTGTGTTGTTTGCTCGCTCCATTGCTGTCCTCTTAAGATTGCTTGAAGAACTCAAATCATATTGGGCATTCCCAACATTGGTTAAAGTGTGATGAGTTAAATTTCAAAATAGCTTATTGTTTGCTCTAATCAACAAGATGTATTCTCATTACGTAATCTGGAAAAAACCCCTACCCAAATACATCAGGCTGAGTGTGTTAATGTAGAAGGTATGTACCTACATAAGGCAAAGTAATAGTGTGAGTAACGCCTTTCAGCATTAAGTCTTGCTTAAGTTATCATTGTAGTAACATTTCAGTGAAATGCATTATATGTATTTGTAGATAAGTTAATGCACTGCCTGAGGAAATGTATGCAGTGATAACCGAAAGCTTTCTCATTTTGGTAGTATCAATCAACATCAATCAAGCACTTCGTTGTTCTTTAGTAACAAACTCAATCTACGTAAGAAATCAGCTCATGGCAAAATTAGAGGTATACTATATAAACTCTAGTCACTTTAGGGCACAGGATATTACTGGTAGTTTCATTCCCTGTACTTTTAAGTGTGCGATGGAGAGCTTTTTCTGGGGAAGAGAAAGATGATGATACTGCTGCCTATGGTGGGAATTTTGTTAGTGTAGTAACAAATGTTAAGATCACTACACTTGCTCACAGTTTGCAACCAAATAAGAAAGCAAAAGCTGCTAAAAGGCTGATTAATCAACCCTATATCTAATCTGTCTCACAGATGAGATCTGAGAAAACGTCTATCAAATGTACTTGTAAATTCAAATGTTGGCACATAAATAGTTGGTAAAATTTAAAAGCAGCTGCTGATAATATGTAAAACTTTCCTAACAGTATTTTCACTTGTGCCTAATCCTCTGGTACTAACTGTAGTCTACATTTATACATTTTGTTTGAATGCTGGTTTTGTTGCTTCATTAGCTCCCTTTTTCTCTTTCTCCTTTTTTTATCCTGCCTTTGCTGCTGCTTTCCATCTTCTGTCCAGCTCCATCTTTCGACAACTCCCCGTATAGCACTCCACTTCCTGAATACTCCAGTTGCCAGCCTCCTTCAGCACCTCCTCCATCCTATGCAAAAGCAGTCTCAGCACCAATGTCAGAGGCCACACCGGAGTATGCTGTAGTGACTTCTGCACCACCGACTTCCACTCCCCCTACACCGCCTCTAAGGCACTCTGCATCACGTTTTGCTACATCTTTAGGCTCGGCTTTCCACCCTGTTCTCCCCCATTATGCTACAGTTCCTCGTCCGCTGAACAAAAGTTCTCGGCCCCCTTCTCCTGTCAATGCCCCGGCGACTTTGCCTCCAAATACAAAGCCTGTTGCCTGGTCCGCACCCAGTTTTGCCCCCCTGCCCCCATCTCCTCCAGTAATGATAAGCAGTCCACCTGGCAAAGCTACTGGTCCGAGACCTGTCCTCCCAGTGTCGGCTTCTAATCCAGTGACCCAAATGTCCACATCTCCCACAGCTCCTAACGGGCTTCCTGAAAACCTGGCTTATCCGGCTCCTTCACCTTCTACCTCAGGTCCAACTCCGCTTCCGCCACCTCCTCCCCCCCCACTGCCTTCCTTTCCGCCTCTGTCACTCTCTGGACGTCAAGCTTCTCCTTCTCCCAACTCCCCGAATGCCTCGACTCCCTCATCCAAGCCTAGTGTTCTCCCTTCTCCCTCTGCAGCTACCCCTGCCTCTGTTGAGAACTCTCTAAACTCTGTGCTGGGAGACTCCTCTGCTTCTGAGCCAGTCTTGCAGGCAGCCTCTCAGCCGATTGAACCTACGACCCAGCAGGGTAAGGCTTTCTGTTATTGCTATTAATGCACACTAATCAGGAATGCAGTCGAAACCAATTGGTATCAAAGCCCCTAACTGCCCCGAAGAACTCATATGGTGCTTCTAAAGTTGCAGTGATCTTAATACCACAGTGAAATACCATTTGGAAAACTGGGGTAAGGGAAACATCAAAGCTCCGTGGATAAGAGCCGGCGTTCTGTGGCCTGTCATATGTACAGTTCTGATTTCTTAAGCTCTCACCTGGTGAGAAACAGAGCTTGCTGAACACTCGCTTGGTAAATTGTGCACTGTCAGTTACTTGTAACATGGTGCTAATAGGCAGTGTCATTAGTTTCCTAACAGCAGTCAATGTGGAAGAGCATGTGCTGCTGTGGACAGGTGAATACACTTAAGCAAGGAATAATCTGAACCACTTTGTTGCTCTAATAGTTTCAAGTTTAGAAAGTATTATGTAACACCTGCAGCATTTCTTTCTGTATGGTGGTCATATTTGGATATATGGCTGCATGGGTGCATGTATGTGCTGGAAAGGGATTGTTCACAAGGGCAGGTAGTGGTAGGATGAGGGGTAATGGTTTTAAACTGGACAAGGGTAGATTTAGATTAGACATTAGAAAAAAAGTATTCTTTGTGAGGGTGGGGAGGCCCTGGCATAGATGGCCCAGAAAGCTGTGGCTTCCCCCCTCCCCGGCAAGGTTCAAGGCCAGGTTGGATGGGGCTTTGGACAACCTGGGCTAGTGGAGGGTGTCCCTGCCCATGGCATGGCATGGGACTAGATGGAACGGGAGCTTCCTTCCAACCCAAGCCATTCTGGGATTCTGTGGTACAAAGACAAGTCTTCCTGTAGTATTCTACCAGCATAGGTAAAAAGATTAGTAAAAAGGTTTGCTTCAGTATGCAGTAGTCTTAATGTACACTCTCCCAATATGATTGAAATGTTTTACATGGATGTAGATGTCTTTGTTAATCTGAATCCTGCTTTTCTATTGATCTAATAGATTTAGATCTTTGTATGTAAGTCTGTAGCAGCTCAGCTTAAAGGTGTGGGCAGAGAGGGACCGCTGGGGAAACAGCAGACTGTAGCTTCATCATACACGAGCCATTTAGAGTAAACGCATTTTGTCTTAAATGGTGTGAGCTACTCCAGGATGGAGTGGAAATAGGGTGAATGGCCTGTGGTGAGTGATGCCAAGAGAGTTTAAAAGGCTTTTAAATTTACAGCGTCTAGCAGAGTAGGAAACCAGGAAGACTTGTGTGTGAAGTTCCTCCCATAGAGCTTGTGCAGCATTTTTAGTAGCTTACAGGGGGGAGGATGTGTGGGACTGTTTTCTTAGTCACAATTTCTTAAACTGTTCCTGTATTAATAAAACAGTAGTCGTCAGAATATTCCTTCAAAATGCATTTTCCATTGCACATCAATGTGAATTTAAAGCATTAGAGGAATCATAGCTAAAAAATAGAAGACTGACGTTTTAAGGTGATGGGAGTAAGCTCGTCTAAGTCACTTCTAAGTGTTTGCTTTAAAGGTGATCCCTGGAGCTTTATTTTTTTCAGAGGAAAGATTAATTGGGGGATTTTACACAGCTTAGAAATTAGTGTTGGAACTTCAAACAGTTCAAGGGTTCAGATCTTTGTTTGGATGATGTGCTAAATGCTTGTCAGTACAATTCAAATGGTGCTAAACACAGAGTGGCTTTACACACACAGTATTGTTCCTACCCAGTATGATGTTCCTGCCTTACTTGACTCTTAAAAGCTTTGCCTGTTTCCCAGGGTAAGAGTCATCTTGGTTGCAGCACAGTACCTGACTGGAGGGGTTTTGTATGTAAATGTGTCTGAACCTGTCTGATCTCTCATAGCGTACTCTGTAATATTTTTAGTGCATTTATTAAGAGTGTTTCTCTCCTGCCAAAACTTGAAGTGTTTTCTTGCCTCTATAAAGGTCTTACAACCGAGTGAGCAAAAGAACCAGTATTTCAATGGAAATAAGATCTTTCTTTTATCAAGTCCTTAACATAGTCTTTTTGTTTTCTCTTTGATACTAGGTGCTGTCCAAGGACCACCTGCACCTCCTCCCCCACCCCCCCTCCCCCCTGGCCCAGCTCAGTCTTCAGTAGCAGCCCCACCTCCTCCTGGCCCACCACCACCACCTCCACTTCCACCTTCAGGGCCACCGCCACCACCACCACCGCCTCCTCCGCTTCCTAGCCAAGCTCCTCCCGTTCCACTTCCACCTCCTGCTCCCCCCCTCCCTACTTCTGGATTTTCAGTGGGATTTGTGCCCGAAGAAAATCGCCCTTTAACTGGACTAGCAGCTGCACTTGCTGGAGCCAAACTTAGAAAAGTCTCACGGGTAAATACAGTTCTGACTTCTTTTTTCCAATTTTTGTCTCTCAATCCCGTCTTCCTGAACTGGTTGTAATTTATGTTCAAGGTTAATAGCAGTATCAAGACTTTTGGGGTAGCCTTAATTAATAAAAAAGTGTTACAGGATGTGCTACCAGCCCATGGCACTGTACAGCTGTTTCTTTCTCGTATGTGAACTTTGCTTCTTTCATGAAGTTGAAATTGAATCATTTTATTTGCACGTCTGTTATTTTGTGTATCACGAAGGGTGAAGACTCCTCCAGTTCAAGTGGAGGAGGAGGAGGCTCCGCTTCATCTAAAACAGACAGTGGCCGTGGAAATGGGCCGCTTCCCTTGGGAGGTAGTGGGTTGATGGAAGAAATGAGCGCCCTGCTGGCCAGGAGGTAAGGGAGCTGTTTCTGCTCTGCTTCAGCCACTTAGTCGTGACAGAGGTAGGATTTGGGGTGTCTGTTTGCAGCTGGCTAAGGATCAAATAAACACTGGCTTGCTTCTCTGGTTGCTTTGTGAAGTTGATAATGTTTTATGAATAGCCATTTTTTCTTGAGTGTAATCGAGTACTTTTCTTCTGTGTAAGTCTTTGTGCAGCAGTAAAGGAGGGAATACAGACTTCAAGAGGAAAAAGAATTGCACAGTCAATTTGGCAGGAGGGCAATGTCCTTGAAAGTGTTTTGAAAGTACTTTCTTAAACACTGATTTTCAGTGATCTAGCTCTTAAGCTGTACGTGTCTTTAATTACACTAAACATTTATCCAACTTAAAACTTTGATGATTGTGGTAACTTTTGTCTCTACTTATAGGAGACGAATTGCTGAAAAGGGATCAACAGAACCAGAGCAGAAAGAAGATAAAACTGTGAGTTGAGAAATGTTATCTATTTCATGTTAATCAGTACTACATTACGAGTGAGATTCTAATGGTGTACATGAGGCTATTTATACTTTACTGTGTGTATATACACACACCCCACCACTATTTTGTGAAGTGCGTAGTGCTTGCACTTTTTCTACATACAATTGAGCAAAATTAATTATAAATAAAAGCTGCAATAAATACAGAGTTTAATCTGTTAGAATCACAAGAGTCACCTTGAGTACTGGGTGCAGTTTTGGAGACCACAGTACAAGAGGGACACAAAGCTATTGGAGAGTGTCCAGAGGAGGGCGATGAGGATGGTGAAAGGTCTGGAGGCAAGTCTTAGGAGGAGAGGCTGAAGTTCCTTGGTTTGTTCAGCAGGCAGAAAAGAAGGCTGAGGGGAGACCTCATTGCAGTCTATGGCTTCCTGATGAGGGGGAGCAAAGGGGCAGGCGCCGATCTCCTCTCTTTGGTGACCAGTGATAGAACCCAAGGGAATAGCATGAAGCTGTGACAGGGGAGGTTTAGGTTGGGTATTAGGAAGAGGTTCTGCACTGAGAGGGTGGTTGGGCTCTGGAACAGGCTCCCCAGGGAAGTGGTCACAGCACCCAGCTTGACCGAGCTCAAGAAGCATCTGGACGATGCACTCAGTCCCATGCTCTGACCTGTCTGGCCCTGTGTGGAGCCAGGAGTTGGACTCAATGATCCTCATGGGTCTCTTCCAGCTCAGGATATCCTATGATTCTGTGAAAAATGTTTTTCTCCTCTACCCTTCTCCTCTCTTCTCCCTTTTACTCAGGAAGAACCAGAGTCTTCAGCTTCTAAGGTTTCTTCAACAAGCACACCTGGTAAGTAGCAGAGGTTTGTGAACTTTGTGACTCTCTAATACTAAAACCTGATGACAGATCTCTGTCAGCTTTCCTGAATTTTGCAGCCTGACCCTTACCGCATGATTACAGCCCAGCATTTTGCTGTAGAATACATTCTGGTTCAGAAGTGTTTCAGAAGATGATAGATAAAAAGAACATCCACCAGAACACAGTGCTTGGTATGTCAACACTTCTGCTGCAAGTCAGTAAGGAAAGCCTACATCTCACCAATTTTTTTGTCAATTAAGGTGTTTCATGGGCACACATACATGCTCATGCTTGTGTTACAAGGACTCAAGTGACAAGACTTTCTTTTCCTGTCCTTCAGTAGTACCTTTTGTACCCTTAGTTTCCCTGGCCACCTCCCCTTATGTGCATAGAAAAGGAGGATGTGCCATATAACCTGCAGTTTGCAATCCTGAAAGATACTGGAAGCACAGTACAAATACACCAGTCTTCAATATGTTCTAGCTTTCTCTGATTGCTTGCCCATGTGTGTACTTCTTCACTAGATGATTCAGCCACTTGATGGTGTGCAGGCCTTAATATTGAAAACCACTGCTGTAGGGTGAACAAAGCCCAGGTGGGTGCTGGCTGTGGGATGAAAAGGAGAACTAGGAGCTAAGTGTGTCCAGATGGAAATAACTGGAAAACTTAGTATGAGATACAGCCAGTAGTCTAAAGAAATTAGACTGCAAGGTAATAAAGGACTTAATATAAATTGAGTTTTAATCCCTTTTTTTGATTATTTTTTTTTTTACCCCCTTCTCGCTTTGGCTTAGGAGTTTACTTCATTCTGTTAAGCACAGAGATGATATTAGCCTTGGGGAAAAAGTGCTTTTGGAACACTTCTGATAATACAGGCCCAGAAGATGGGAAATCAAAAGCACTGGAAATGAAGTGGCTCTATTCATTAGTCATCATAAAAAGAAGCCTCATAAAACTTTTCTAAAATACCAGATGCATCAAGAAGTTTGACTATTTTCTTCTAGTTGAGAGATTTCAGTTCACTTCTTGATGATGTAAAATGGTCTGGTAGTGCTCTGCCTCATTATCTGAACACTTCAGAGGATGCTTGGCATACTGAGCAGAGGCCAGGTCAAAAATTTGTCTCGTTATGTCCAATTATCATTAATAATATAACTGAAATTGCGATACACAGACTTGCTAGCGTTACCTCTTTGGCATCACACTCACTCAGCTTAGGTGCTGTTATAGTTAACTATCATTCTTTGTCAGGGGGAGCATGATGTTGAAAAGGGAGACGTTCCTTCTGTCCTGAGCTTAGGTCTCTTGACATTTATTTTGTTACATTTCCACTCTGTTAAGTGGCTGTGCACTTTCTCTCTCTTGCTCTCCTGTTGCTTACAGGGAGAGTGACACTGTGATTACTTATTAGCCCATTTCTGTATATGGTATATTTCTTTTAGGGGAAGAAACATACGGTCACGTAAAGCTAAGTAAAGCCTAACTTCAAACATGTAAGGTGGTCATAGAGACAAAATGAGCTCGAACCGTTGGGATAGGCAACAGATGTGTTACCCTCAAATAATGTTGCTGTTTCAGCTAGATAAGGCTAATCATGTGGTCCTTGAGCAAGCTGCAGCCATAGCAATAGTTTCTCGCTTTTGTAGATACGGCTAAAGTCCTGCTGAAATAATTTCTATAGCAGGACAAGTCATGAAGCCTGGTATATCAAATCAAGCTTAAGACTTACTACTAGTACTGACAACCTGTAGTTGGCTGGTTACAGGCTCTGCTAGCAGCCTTACGCAATTATGTTGTTATTCTTGGTATCTTAACTGTATCCCGGAGAACTTCCTGGTCAGTGTGGGACTCTGAAAGGGCATTTCTGCCCCTCAGCTTGCCCAGCTTAGCAGAGCTGACCAATGCAAAAAGAAGTGAATAAAATAAACAAACCTCAAATCTGAGGGGGAAAAGAGAAAAAAAAAAAAGGGAAAAGGTAAGATCAGTGGTATGTTGAATGATACTAAGTAATTGATTGCTAAATGATTGCTAAGTAATGATAGCAAGTAACAATGAGTCATACTACAGAAACGCTGTTATAACTTGTGCAGATAGTAAGGAATGGAAACCTGATCCATAAGGAACAAAGCATTTGTGGTAATAGGTATATCCTGAGGAACCAGTTTAGGTGGAGGCTACTAAAGGAAAGAAACTCACCTCATTCACCATGCAAGAACACAAAAAGTTTTAAAATTTGGCTATGAGTTAGACTCATGTCTATAGACTAGGCCCAAAAGTCCTCTTCTGCAGTGCTTACCTACAGAGTGTAAGCAGCCCACACAGGAGGAGAGATGCACAGTAAAACCTTCAAGTGTCACACGTGGTGAGTAAACTACAGTCTCTTGTGGATCCCAGGATAATCTGCCTTTAGTTCTGAGTCTGTAGTGGTTTTGAAGGGGGAAATGGTACGTTGCAACTTCAGAATTACCATTTTGGGAACAAGACTTCAGAAAATAACTACCTTGTTGCTGAGAGGTATTTTAGTTGTGTGAGGCTGTGTCATCCCTGCTGTCACTTCATGGAAATTGACACTGAATTCATTTTATACAGTTCATTAACAGCTCAGGAAAACTTAGGTGTCTTAAAAACATATTCCCCCAATCTTTGATGCTTACTATTTGGTTGTAGTTTGAGAATCCCATGTTTCACAGCTCAGTCAGATACATGGCAGGCAGACCTTCTTGTGGTTAGATTAAGAATCAAATGGCATTTACCACACCTAGAACAAAAGTAACACTTCAAGATGCTATCACAACATAGGTGGTGGTACGATTAAAAACAAGATGAATACTGCAGGAGGTGACTTAATATGAAAGAATTAAAGCAATGTAGTACTACCCTCCATCCCCTGAAAAAAGAAGACAAAAAAAAAAAAAGTTGACTAAAATTGCCAGGTACTTGGTATTTCCTCATGTAAATTCTACAATGAATAGAAAAAGCAGTTTTTAATCTTCTCACTGTGTTTTCCAGAATTAACAAGAAAGCCTTGGGAAAGAACAAATACAGTGAATGGAAGCAAGTCACCTGTTATCTCCAGGTACTCCCTTTTGTGCCAGCTGTCTTTTCCTTATGTTTGCTGTTGTTGCTTATGCTACTAATGATACTGGACTAAAATAGCAAAAAATGGTCTCTAAGGTATTAAAAGTGAAATGTATGGGTTTAAAATTCACTGCTGTGAAACTGCTTTTGGCAATTTTAATTAGGGACAAGGAGTTCCTTTTGGAGAATGCTAGTAAGTGAAATTTTTGACAGTGGAGCGAAAAGTAAAACCCGAAGAGATTCGTTGACAATTGCAGGTGTATAACTTCAATTATTAATGTGTATGTTTGCCTACAACAATGTTTAATTCTGTTTCTTTAAAATATAAAGTCTGAAATCTGCTGCAAGGGACAAAACAAATTCACTGCTGGGATTCATATATTCAGTAGTAGATCTAGTGTAAAGATTTTTTTCCTTTCTATTTCTGTGCTAAAGAAATGTAGAAATATTGTATGTCCTGTAGTACATTAACTGATCTTTGGCAACTTCTCACCTGGAACTTTGGTAGGCAGTGAGTCTTTCAGGAGGCGTTTCAGTAATGCCAAAGAGTGAAATGGCTGCTTCAGCAATGTTTAAAAAAAATTGCTATTTACACTAAGCTGAAGGCTTGTGATGTTATATTTTAGAATTCCTTATATTCTGTGTAAAGGATTCTGACCTGTGATAATCTGACAAAGTTACTTGAATTTCTTGAAAGAAAACAAAAGAACATGTTAAACCTGAGAATGCTCTGTTTGAAATTACTTGAATTCTCCTTAAAATTCCGCTCTGTTGGAAACAGCTATGTGAGATTTGGTGATCAGAGCAGAAAAATCAATTGTTCTCTAAGTGGCAGTACTTGAGGTTGCCATCAAGGTCTTCAGCTCTAAATCAGAGCACGAAACACTCTCAGCTTATATCAGTATTCTTGTTCATCTTCCAGAAATAACTATGCCAGAGAACTTAATATGTCCAGGAGCTTAATGTCTACCACCTTGATTCTGGTTCCTTGTTTTTGTCAAAAAGCAGGGGATGTTTGTGTCGATGTCCCCTCTGCTTTGCTGTCAGTGTAACAAAATACTGCTTTGCTTTTAGCTTTGACTACCCCCTACCTTCCTCCCCTTCATCTCCCCCAGTATGTCTTACCTGCTTTAAGAGGTTTCTTGTTTTCAGGCAGATTGAGGTATCAGTGTGTGGCACTGAAGGGAACTTGTCACAGAAATAATTTGTGTAAGGAATCCTAAAGAGCATTTTAGATTTCCTATTAAGACAGTTGCTGACCTCACCCTTTGGCTGTATATACTCTACGGATAAGCAGTTGAAGAAAGTGAAGGGATTAATAAATAGGGTCATTCTCTGTATCAGACTCTTTTGTGGAGCCTGGCATATCCTTAAATGTTCATTCTGCCTCTCCCTTACAGCCATAGCTGCTTGTCAAGTGTTTTATGCATCCGATCTCATTGCTCTTACTTCAGCTGATGAAATGCAGAGGTTACTGAGGACTGTTTAAAAACCTTTTCTGACCTAGAGGAGTATAAAAGTATGGAAGACTTTCGAGACTTTTCTGGAGACATATTGAGAAAATCTCTTCATCGAGCTTGTCTTCAGTCACCCAGTAGAGAAATGTTGATAGAATTCAGCTTGATGAGACCCTCACTGGGTGCATACTCTAAAAATACTTCCAGAATACAAATTCCATGTTTATCAACTGTCAGTATTCTTTTCCAGTGCTATCATAACCTACCATACCATGTATTTTAAAACTGCTAGTAGAGATTTCTAGGTGACAGTTTGAGGAATGTTTCATGGCCCAAGAAAGAAAATGTATTAGTAAAAGTCTGTCTTGAATATCCTTGCATTTTCCTTAATTCTGTACACTTGCCAAGTCGATCCAGCAAGCAGCTTGTTAATGTAACTTTCCTTGAGTGAGTCAGAGGGTGCTGCAGTTTGAAATGCTAATGTTGTGTTTGCCAAAAGGGATAGCTTTCCCTTGGTAAATCTCAGCAACTTGCTTCTGACCTCTGCAGAGAGGATACAAGTCACTTAGAGAAACTAAACAAAGCATGCCTAAGAAACTGGCAAATAAGCATTTTCTCTTTAGAGCTTCCAAACAGGTATAGAATAAAGAGGTTATTCAGAATTAATGTTCTAAGCATTCTAGAATAACTAGGGTCCTGTTTAAAATCAGGCCTTTTTTGTGTAGCAGACTTTGAAAAGCTTTTAATATTTCCTGAAACCTTCACATAGAACTTGGGGAACATATCTAGTTAAACTCCATGATATTTGAGGTGCTAACACTGAACATCATTAAGGCCTATTATAGCTTGTTAAGGTAGTGTTTCTCCCCTTCATAGACGGGAATCTCCATGGAAAAATCTGCTTGCTTCTGAAAACAGGTTCTATGATTCATTAAACAGGTATCATCCTGTTGGGGTTTGAGACTTTGTAATAACCCTTTTGACCAGTTCAGGGTTGGACTTTTTTTACATGGATTGGTAATCACCACACACCCCCCACCAGTTTGTTTGTCCAGTCGAGACCATTTTTTAACTGGTTAAAAGCAGATGGTGCCAAAGGCGAATTGAGATGGCTTAAGAACCAGCTATGAATTATTTTATATTAAATACTTATTTTCTGGCAAACAGCACCTGCAAAAGTACAAATTCCTAGTGGGTATGCCAAGATTTCATGAACCATTTGCAGTGGCTTGAGAAGTGGGTTTTCAAAAATGTAGGTTTAGGTACACAGGAATAGTGTTTAATTTTCCAGGTGAATTTTTCACATCTGCTTTTTACAAGTTAAGTAAAGATAACAGAGAGATTTTGCCCAACTTAAACATTGGAAATGGCCAAAAAAATATACTTCTCTTTTTTTAAAAGGACTTGTTAAACATAATGTTTGTGTTGGGACCATTCACAAGTTAGAATGAAAC
Source organism: Gallinula chloropus (assembly GCF_964237585.1). NCBI lineage: Eukaryota > Metazoa > Chordata > Aves > Gruiformes > Rallidae > Gallinula > Gallinula chloropus. The sequence continues at coordinate 72,239,632 of NC_140087.1, forward strand.
CTGTGTGTATTCTAAAACGTAGGTCTCAGTTTCACTTTATGTGGCAGTAGTCATAAAATACTGCTATCAAAAGCCTTCAGGTTTTAAAAGCTTTCTGCAGGTAAACATGTTACAGAGCCCTGCAGAACTGCTGAGTCAAATTCCAGCTTTGTTTTTCATTAAGGCGTTCATTGTGGTGAATACTTAATCTTTTGTATTAAAAGTTCCCCTTTTAGCTACTTATCTTGGGTGGTGTGTTCTGCATGTTGGCATGAATAAACTCCTTTATCTTGCATGCTTGATTGAAGGTGCTTTAGGGCCTGTGGAGGTTGCGTGGCTGTGCTGTTAGGCGTTGCTATGAAAAACCACACGGGAGAGCTCTTTAGCCGTCTTAGGTTCGAATGGTTGGGATGTTTTATTCACTAAGTTTCAGTAGTTAATACTTTTCTTAAGGGCAGCTGCCCTCACCATTATGGAAGAAGGAAAAAGAGGATAATTTTGGGAGGAAGAAAGCTAGATTTGACTTAGATTACAAATTATCTACTTTATGAATTGCTGTCTTTCACAGTTGACCGAGTGAGGAATATCTGGCATTTCAGAAAGCAAAAATGGAACATGTTCTTAACACTGAGTGGTGGAGATTATAAAGGGGCTCTCCTTGAGATTTTTGGGAGGTAGCAGGAGTATCTAATGTACGATTGGTTGAGTCTTTAGAATATAAAGCTCTGCAGCAAAAGAAACACGAAGCAGTCTGGCTGTGAAGAGCTCTCTTCTTTGCAGTGATTTAATTAAATATTAGAATAATATTAGAATAATATTTTATTAAAATATTAAAGTATGTTCTTGTTTGGGATCTTTTATTAAGGCACACAGAGGTCCCTGCTGTCCCTTGAGAGTGACACTGATTGTTCAGTCACGCCCAGGAAATGCTGTGCTACTGTAGCATATGGGAACAGAGTGGTGGCCCATAGAAATGATCAGAAACTGTCTGGAGAATCTGACAAACTCATGCTCTTGTGCTTGGAGTAAGTCAGTCATGCTCACAGATTGAGATGTAAACTGCAGGGAACACTTTGAATACCTGATACGTGATGAAGCAGCAATTGCTAAAGACCTGATATCGATGGTTTTGAGTGAGCTCTTCCATAAGGATCTCAAAGTACTGTCGATACCTGAAGAGTTTTGTAAAAGATCCCCAAACTGTCGTTTGTCATCATAGCATAGCACACAACGTAGATGATCTGGTGGTTACAAGGTGAATTCTATTTTTCCAGCTTTTTCCACTGTCAAGTTACTGAATATTTTATCTTCTGTCTTACTTGGTGGATCATGTGTTTCATTTTGGTGTGTTTCAAGCAGTACTAATGTTAGCAGTTTCTTTCTTGGAATGTACATTTAAACAGCTGTAGCAAGTGAGCAGTGTGATCCCAAGTGAAGAGCTGGGCTGGTTTAATAGCAGAGTGTTCCTGCACCTTTCTGGTTCAAAGTCCAGCAGCAAAGGGACAGTTACACAGCCCCTTCTGCTGACTGTTTTGCATGGTTAGCTGCTGGTAGTTTTTTCCTAAATGGGTGACGTTAGGCTTGATATAACTAACTTGTCAGTGCACAGAAATAATCATGAAGTGTTTAAAAAAAAAAAATGGTTGAGAGATTTCTACCACCTACACAGGACTTGCTGCCTTTGAAAAGATGAATGGGCTCGGGTGTACCTAATTTAAAATGGCCTGTCACTGGAATGTCTCATCCCTAGGAATGTGTGTGAAGGTTTTAATGAAGTTTTTAAATGTGCCAGGCTCTTCAGTGATACAGGCATGTGTCCTATTACAAGTTAGGGGGAGGAAAAATAGGCAGCTCTGGTGTCCCATGTTGTTTCTTAATGATTTTCTCACAGGAATCTGCAGGAGTTAAAAATAACTGCTGGGGAGCTCAAACCTAGGAGAGTTTCTATAGTATCCACGCGATGTTCTAGCATGCATGCCCTGTTCTGCTGGGAGTCATACTTTGAGTGTGTTCTTTCAGTTAACAAATAAGAAAATAGACCTGTAGTTATAGAAGTCATCAAGGCAATCCAGTATGAGGCTTATTCTACTCATGCTGAACAGAGACAGTGTAATTGGACTATTTCTCCATGGTTGAACTGCTGTCTTGTAAGGCAAGATGCATGAAAGCCAAGGTAGTGGTTTTGTAAAGCCAAATAAATATATGTTGGTGCACTCTTCTTTTTCTTCTGAGTGAGAACATGGCTCTCATTTCCCACCCTGCCCCCCCAGCTAAATTAAAAATACATAAATAAATGGAAAATAAATCAGTGGATATACTGCTGTGTCCCTCACACATTCTGCTTTTTTTCAGTATATTGAGAGAACATTAAGCACAGAACCATGTCTTTTCCACTAATTTCTTTTTTGCCCCTGCTCACCTTCCATTGTAATAAATAATGCTCTACCTTCAGGTAGTGAATCCAGAAATGAGACACTGAGTTTAGGCTTTTATTCAGTGTTGCTGCATGCAGGGACAATGAAACAGGACCCAGTTTAGCCTAATAATACCTGCCTTAACACTAGCACACTGTGATAATGCTAAATGTTTGGGGAAACCTCCTGACATGAACTGTTAGTAATTTTATCAACTTCTTTTGGCTTCATGGGAGAATGTTAGCCAAGATTTAAAAAGCAATTAAGAACATTTCTTCCTCTTTGTCCCACATCATCCATCCCTCCCTGCTTTGGTGGATGTTTTTAGGTTCTGTCTGTGCTCATAGCTGTAGGTATGCGAGGCCCTGTGGAAGCATAGTAAGTGTATGTGCCTGAGGTACACCAGAGGGGATCAAATAAGAGAAGTGAGAAGGTAGAAAACCTATTTTCTGGAATGTGTGTTAACAATGCAAGATAATCTTTCTGGGTAAGCAAGTTTTCAGTGTCTTAGGTGAGCATTGCATCAGCAAACATTGAACATGACCGAGTCCAAAACACCAGAAGTTCTTCTCAAGTGTTACCTTACAAATCTCATTAGAGTAATTGCTTTGGGTAGCTTTAGAAAGGCGAGTGACTGAATAACTTGGGTTGGAAGGGAGTTAGATAAGGTTGCTCACATGTTGAAAATCTTCCAGTGTGATTCCATAGCATTCAAACAGTTATGGCATCAACATGTCATTAGTTAGTGGGGGTGTTTCTTTGAGAGGGCCTCTTTTGAAATGAGTAAGCAGTTGAAAAGGGAGAAAGGAAAGTGTCTGACACTTGAAGGCATTCAGCTTTTCATGCCCAGTGTGAAACAGAAACAGTGGAATCTCTGTTACTTGAAAAGTTCTTGGTTTGAATTAATAACTCTTACTCTTATGGTGATTAATCTTTCCAGTGTGTGGAAAATGTTCTTGGTTGACGCTTTCCATTCTGTGTGGTATTTTGGGTCTGCCTGATTTTCCTACCCTCCCATTCCCAAACCTTTTCTTTCATTCTGGTGCTTTACTGTGTTTTTGATAGACAAATGTTAGCGAGTTTGTTGAAGTCTTATGTATCCTGTAGTAATGAGTGGCCAGTAATTCATGGATGTGTTTTTATACTGCAGACCAAAATCTACACCGACGGGGCAACCCAGTGCCAATGGAGTACAGTCAGAAGGTCTAGATTATGACAGATTGAAACAGGTACGTATAGAATACTTTGAATATAAAACCTTGGGTATAAGGACTTCTAGCTGTCTAATGCCAGTTTAAAACGGTTTTCTTAACTAGTTTTAAACTTAAATGATTTGGGAATTGTCATTATTTTTCCCTAGGCATGTTCAGTATTCCTAGACCTGTAACTGCAAGGTGGTGGCTTATACAGCCCCATCACTTTCTCAAAGATGTTTGTTCCTGCTTTTGCATTAAGCAATACACACAGGATTGTGTTGATTCTGTGGTTGGAGCTAGGAAACTGGTTTGCCTGGAAAAACCTCTCCTCCTCCCCTCTATCCAAGCAAACAAACAAACAACAAGCCCTCAGAGCAGTTCTAGCAGAACGTGTATCACCATGTTTTATGTTAGATGTGAGCACCCATGATGAGTTTGGTGGTGAAAGAGTGTCCAGTGATACCACCTTTTGTGTAGCTGTCCTGAGTAAAAGGAGAGAAGAGTACTATGGGAAGAAGGTGGCAGCAGCCTGCTGTTAGATGCAGAAAAGGTGTTATGGGATGCTTTGGAAATTGTCTGATAACCGTTACCTGTAAGTGGCAGAGCCTTGGCAAGGGATCTCTTGTGACTTGTGTGAAGATGGGAGCTATCTGTTAAGAGCATCATTGTTCTTTAGACTAAGCAGACACTCCACACTGCTAAGAACAAGAGCCCTCAGAGGAGCAAGTGAGTATTAGGGTATTTGTATTCCTCTGGCTATTGAGAAGTCCTCCTTTGCTGAGGAGACCCTCAGATGAACGACTTTGCTGCTGCTGGTAGGTGCTTTCAGTGCAGATGTCTTTTTGAGAGTGGTTGTTGCCTGGGGCATTGGGCTGATGCTGACCTGAGCAGATGTGTAAGGTGTTGTCCATGTGTGAGAATGTGGCTTTGTATTTTTGCCTTGTGTGCTTTATGGTGCTAAGATTTTTGGGAACAGTGAGGACAGTGTACAGTAGGGAAGCCTGATTCCTGTAGGCAAGTGTCATTTCAGCTTGGTGTCCCTGGTGTAGAGGGGTGGTATGGTGGGGGTAGCTGGCTGCCTGGTGGCTTGCCAAGTAAGGCTTGGGCAAAAGCAGTGCTGGTCTGAGTTGTGTGGTAAGGGGAGTCATGTTTGAGGTCTTGGTACTAGTTTTTTTGCCACAATGATCCATGCTGAGCTGGTGGCAGCTCTTTTTTGGGGGGAGTGCATTGAGATGGTGTTAGTCACTCTTCTGACAGAGACACTGAGCGTGCAGCATGTTGTGGGTGTGATCTGCTCCTTTTCCAGGCAAGGCACTACTGCAGTTGGATCCCTGCCCTTGAAAAAGGGAAAGTGATGTGCTTGCTGTTGCAGGGGAAGCTCTGTATTCAGGAGTCTGCAGAGTAGTGATTGGTTGTACAGTGGGTGTGTTCCAGACTTGGTGGGTTCAGGGGAACATTGTTTGTAGGGCCGTGGTGTTGATAGCACTGGTTTTTAAAAGGGACGTGGAGTTGGAGGTGAGGGCTCCTTCTCAAGTGGCATTTAGATCAAGAGGCTGCCATCAAGTGGGGAGGGGAGTTGTAGAGTCAGTTCTGGTTTGGTGGTTGGTTCTAGAGCAGGTTCCAGCCTAGAGATTTGGTCTAGTTAGGCTAGAGTGGGTTTCTGTCTCTGTGATTGGTTCTAGGTTCAGGGATGTTCTAGAGTGGGTCCTGGCCTGTGTGTGAGTTGGGGGGTGGGAGGGGTTCTGAAATCTAGTTGAAGGCTTATTCCTATTTTGGCATTGCAAGATGATTTGCGGTACTCTTGCTGCAGCTTCCATGAAATGATGGTGAGGATAGCAATCTGGCTCCTGGGGTTTTCTCTTTTTATGTTTTCCCCCTCTGGGATGCTTTTTTATTTCCTTTTTTTCTGTTTGGTTTTTTTTTTTTTGAGTGGAAGGCACAGAGGATGGGCACCCTATCAGTCATAAAGCACAGCTGTGCCAAATTTCCAGCACGCTGACTCTTGCTGCCTCTGTTAATGTTATTTAAATGGAGCCAAAATGGTCTCTTAAAATTGTCTTCTAATGGACACATGACAAGCTCTTAATGTGCCATGGAGCTTCCCAGCAACTGGTGGCCAAGCTGCTGCTTCGAGGCTGCTTCTTGCCACTTGCCCAAGAGTCTCATCAAACACTTGGTGAATTGGGATAAAATCTCTGTAGTTGTGGTATGCATGCTTACTCCAGTAGTGGTTTTGGGCAGGGAATGTGGTGTGTCTATGTGTGTGTCTTCCACCAGCAGCTCATCAAGGACTGAGTAGGTCTGGAGTATACTAGAAGTAATGGCATGCTCAGTTGTGAACAGCATGTTAACCCCAAAGCTGAAGAAGACACAGATAAAATCTGGATGAGTTTCCTGCTGACTCCAGATTTGGGCAGAAGGTGCCAGTCTCCTCTGCAGAAACAGACACTACCCCCAACTCTGCCTGTAAAAACATGGTCACCAAACCATCGGTTACCAAGCATCACTCAGACAAAAAGATGGATAAAACAGCAAGTGGGGGATGGCCCTTCACTGCATCACCTTCACTCACACTTCACTTGGCCACTGGCAATACCTTAGTATCTTATTCCCCTGTTTTAATTCCTTCCTTTGAATATTTCCTTGGCTTACCATTTTTATTTAGCTACTTTTTTTTGCTGTGCATTCCATATCCCATGTCAGCTGCAGCACAGCTCTCATTTTAAAGGGTTGTGTCAAGTGTGTTTTTTTAATTTAGCAATTACTTCAGCATGTGTCCTTTCTGCTCTCCCAAGTTCTACAGGAATCAATTGGTAGGGCTCTTGTGGAAGGAGGTGTTGGTGGTTTGGTTTTCTTCACTGTACCTGCAGTAAGAATGCTTTAGGGATGCTTTAGGTTTGGGGGATTCACTTAGAAGGTAAAGGCTGGGTTTTGCATTTCAGAACAGTTAATAGTTGATAAAAGGTTGGAAGAATTTTTGATTTCTCTTAGCAGAAAGTGATGGGTGGCAAACCTAATCTGTTTGTGCTGCAGAACTAATCTATTATTTATGCTCTAACACCATAGGATATTTTAGATGAAATGAGGAAGGAGTTAACGAAATTAAAGGAAGAACTCATTGACGGTACGTATCAGTTCGTGTGACGCTGCTGTTCAGTCTGAGAATAAGTAGCTGCAGGTGCATAACGATGTGTATGTGTGATGCCTTCCTACCCTGAGAATGAGAGAGTGGTGAAAGCAGCTTTGTTGTTTGTCTGGCAGCGTTCTTTTTTGTCTCACCTGTTCCAGTTGATGTGTTCGTACGTTTTCCTCTCCGGGGCTTTCTGTTTTAATAGCACCTTGACACCGAGTCATGTTTTTTAAAAATGGTTGGAGGGAGGCTGGATTTGAGTGATGTAAGATGTTAACAAGAATTGTGCAGCAGGAAAAAGCATACTGCCTGCTTGATAATGTCACTTGTGGGGATCCTGATGAAGTTTACATGCAGGTTATTCATGCTGTAAGACTGCTGGAGCACGGTTGAGCCTTTAAGGGGGGGGAGACAGTTGTGTATTCTGGCTTTCTGCCTTGACTTGGACTGTTTAACTTACTAACTTTCTCTCTCACTCTCTCCTCTCTAGCCATCAGGCAGGAACTCAGCAAGTCGAATACTGCATAGAAAGACTAGTACTAAGCCGATGTGACTCTTTAACTTGGTATAAAACTGACTACGTTTTGTGAGCTGTTAGAAGAAAACGGAGACAGACAGACACTTGGAAGGAGGGAGAAACAACCTATTCTGAAAAGCTTCAGACACATCACTCTGGTGATATGCTATTCGCCTCCTAGTTTGCAGCTTTTTTCTGACCTTTACAGCAGGGTGGAAAAGACTCTTAAAGTTACTGTAATGATTATGCAGAAATTGCTACACCTATCAGACAAGATCAGTGCTTTTAAGTCTACTCATGTCAAGATAAAATTGCACATACTTCAGAATTTGTTGTTAAGAGAAAAAAAAAAACAAACAAAAAACAGGGAAAAGCTTGGGAAGGCTTTTCAGAGAGGTTTTCTTTATTAATGAAGGAGTTAGCAAGTTATACTGTTGTACTTCAAATGTATCTCAGGTTTGTCTTCCTGTCATATCTGATATTTCCATGAATCATTCAAAAGATCAGATGTGTAGAGGTTCAGTTCACAAAACATGGAGCAATTAGAAATGCACGCTTTTAAAGGGCAATATTTATAAGAAAATGACCTAGACAGTGATGACATATCAAGATTTTGGAATTTTATGATAGGAAGCCTCTCTAGTTAGCCTTCATGCAATTTTATAGGAAAATTAAAAAAGCAAATACAGTCCAGAGTTAAAAGATGTAGATGCCTTCCTACATTGTTACGATGCTTTACCAAATCTAAGACTTCTACATAATGCGAATCAGCAGTCAAATGTAAATCATTAGTATGTTGTAGATTTACCGTAGATTTTGGGGCTTTTTTTAGATTTATGCATGTGGACATTTTTGTAATGTAACACAACACAGCCAGCTTTTTAATTAAAAAAAGAAAAAAAAATATTGCATGTCACAGAGTAGCCTTTTCATTTGTAAGGCTTAATTTATGCCCAGAAAGATGCGGGATGAGGGAGGGGGAAGGTGACACATTTTTATTACTTTCTACACTTTTTCTTCATCTTACATGCATGTGTAACAATGAGGAAAATGTTACTTTTATCAGTAACCATGTTAATGGAACCAGGTACTTAATCCTTTTGTATCTTTTTTCAGTTTTCTATTTGAGATTAGTAACACTTCCACAATGGTTCTGAAACTCCTGCGTGAACCTAATTCATTTCTCGGTGAGAGAAGGAACATGTAGGCATCTGAAATGTTGAGGATGCCCCTGTGTAAGTGCGTTGTCCTTCACCTTTTTACCATGACCCTCTGCTTCACTCTTTTGAGACTCCTTTTGGGATTGTTTGATGAAACAGGACAGCAGTTAGTTACCTTAGAACAATAGAGCATCAGGTCACTGTTAAAGTCCCCTTCTCCTCCTAATGTATCTGCCACCTTCCTTCCAAAAAACTCAAACCTGATGAAAAACTCCACCCCTGAACAGCAGCAACGATACACCATTGGTTTCAGTCAACAATTTGAGAATGGTTTTTAGGGGAGATGATATCTTTCTGTTTCCCAGGGTTTTCAGTTTTTATGCTTATTATTTTTTATTTTTGTTTATGTGGCACAGTTCAGCAGAATAAAAATTCTGTGAATTGGATCTGTAGAGCTTTGGACAAAAAATACGGATTCAGATCTTCCCTTTTCCTCTTCACTGTCAGTTTTTCTGAGCTGTAACAGTGCCATGTTTGCTTTGGGATCTGTGCTGATCCAAAAGAAAAGATCACTTGCAAGTTTTGGAGAGATCAATGTTTCAGCTGAAAAGTAGATGCAGCTCCATTCGTAGGACAAATGCTTTCAATAACGTGCTGTCTCAAGTGCTGAATGCCAAAGCGAAACAGCACTCACAGGTTTGGAAAGGTTTCAGTAAGAAATTTTTCTCTGGTTCAGACACTTCCTATTTCTATAGGTTCAAATTCTACGAGAAGTCTCCAGTGGAAATATTGCTCAACTCCATTTATTAATCACTTTTTGAAAAGAAGACAGACACAAGCATTTTTCTGCATGCATTTATTGAAGGCATTTAAAAAACTAATCTGTAGTAAGCTTGTCAAGTACTGTTTTTTCTCAAAACAAGAGGAGGCATTTTCATCTTTGATGTAACTTTTTGTTTCACACGGACTTTTTGAGCATTAAGGATGTTTACCCTTGTCAGAAATCATGTTTGATTCGTTTCTAGGAGAGTTCAGGAGTAGCATAGTTAGAGTAGTGTGAATGGGTATAAGTGGTCCAAAACTAAAGGCTGAACTACTAGATCGTGCAAGGAACTGGCTTATGCACTAAACGTTTTGTGCCTTGGTCTACAATTAACATGATTTCTGTTTAAAAGAAAAGGAACAGATGTCGTCTTTTGTGCTGCTTCTACATCCATCCTTTCTGTAATCCCAAACTGCCGAATTGGTTCTTTCCAGAAACTCGGCTGGAATTAAAGGTTACTGTAGACATTTCCTGTCCTACTGACAGTTGCACCGTTTCCAGAGATTTCAGTATTGAAAATGAACTGCAGAAGCTAAGGTTATTTTGCTTACTGGTAACTAAGTTCTTTAAAAACCATATTGTGGTGGTTTTGTGCTTTTGTACAGTGGATGTCTTAAGCTGTGAGGGCAGTTTAAGGGATCCTTTCTAATGCCAGGAAGGCTTTGCTTTCCTCAACACTGTGATCTGACCTGTGATAAACCTGTACTATAGACAAGTGGCTAAGTCAACTGCAAACCAACTGAATGTAAAAATCTTAGTGCTGGTGCTGAAATCTCTTCAGATAGTCATAATGATTTCCAGTTCATTGTTTTACAAAGTTACCGAGCATCAAGTGTCAATCAAAGACTGAAGATGATCACTAATGAATGTTGACTTTTCATGCATTTAGGTTTACCTTCTTTTTAGTTTCTCAGTTCATTCTCTGCTATTTTTATCATACTGTGTCATTTTAAATTTCTTACATGCTACCGTTTTGTTTGAGCGAATGAAATAAAATTGCAATATCTACACATTGCCACCAGTTATTTCTGGAACTTCCTAGAAGACTCAGAGTTTCACTACTCAAATTCCCCAAATCTGTAGCGACTGTGATCATTCCTTGCTCCTTGATCCCACCCCTCCTTTCTCCTTCTCCGTCAGATGACTCAGTAGAGACAAGCGAAGACTTCCCTTACGAAGAATGTAATTGCAGGGACTGTGTGCAATTAACTAACAGTAACTGCTGCACATAAATCAAAACCCATTTTAAATGTATGATTTGATTTCCATTCTCATGCAGCACACACACTGGTCTCTGTACTCACAGAGAACTTGGGAGGGAGAGGGAAAGACCGACAGAAAAATAATTACAGTGATTTCAGGGTTTTTTGCTTGCTGCTTTTACGTTGCTGACTTGCTCTCAGTACTGCTGGTAATAAAGAAAACCTGCTGTGAATGATGAGTACAGCTTTCTGTACACCAAGGAAGCTCTTCTCAGTTTGTCATATGGAGAAATGCTGAGTGTAGCTGTTCAAATGTCCTTGACTTAGCATCCTGAAAGCTGCACTTCTCTGGCGGTGCTTTGATGTTAAGAGGGAGAATGGGATAATCCAGCTTTGGCAAACCATTGGTGCCAGTGCCAAGTTTGGCACCAACCGTAATGACTTGTAAAGGGGCTTGTAAAAATTATCACTAGATTCTAAAATGGTCTGCTGTTATTTGAGGTGGCACTTAGGTAACAAGTATAAAAACTGCTGAGTCAGATTTTTTTAACAGCATTGGAAAATCTGTCTGTCGGTGCCAGGGATGTATTAAAATGTTGGGTATCCCAGTATCCCAGTAGTAGGAAGGTGGTCTGTGGTTGATCCAACCGCTGGACTCCCATAGGCTCTTGTAAAAATGCTTCTAGTAGGCTCAGTCCCAGAGCTACATAGTGCTTGCCAGTGTCTCTCACGACTTATCATACAAAGCTTGCACAATCAAGAGAAGTCTCTCTCTCTTTGGTAGGTGAACAAGACTGGGCTGATGGGGAAGAGGAAGAAGTTTCCAAAACTGGCTTTGTACCCAAGACTGACGAGTCTTTGGAGGATTGTAAAATTAATCCTGACCATGTAGGCTATCGCTGTGGAGTTCTCCTGGCAGGTGGAAGGGGAACAAGTGGGTGGTTTCAGTGGATCTGGGGCCAGTGCAAAGTACTTAAAGATCAGACTAAAATTCACATAAATCTCTTGTCTTCGGGGGTGATTTGGGGGAATGGAAATGCTGGGGATTATTTAATGCTCAGTTGCATCCATTTGGGAGAATCTTAATGAGAATAAGTTTGTCACAATATATATATTTTTTCACATTCAAAATACTATTTCAGTTAGCCCACATGAATGCCTGACAGGAGTTAGGTGACCACCTCCAAGGAGTTAAATACTTAAGACTCTTGCAACTGATAGATCAGGAAATCTATTCAAGTTGATTTGGGTTGGTCATCTGAATTTTAAAAACTTGATGTAATTGCCCAAGATGGGGAAAAGAGGAGGTGTAGCTCTAGGTGTTGGTAAAGCTCAGTAAAACCTTAAAGCTACAACACTGGTGTCTGCATCTTGCCCGGTAACTGGCACCTTCCTTCCTTGCACAGGGGCTTCTTCAGGTAGTTGATTGTTACAGTGATGATGATGATGGAAGTCACGGAGCTTTGTAAAATTACATCCATTTTATAAATGGATCCCAGTTGATCTCTCTCAGTCAATAAATGCATTTTCTGACATTTATTTTATGGAGCTTGGTGTCCTGAATCTTACTCCACGAGTGTTCTTTATCTGGTGTCCTACCTTGATAAACTGTTAAATGGCAAAGATGTGGAGCAGCTCCCACAGAAGAACCATGTTGCTGCTCTGGCTGTTGCAGCTCTCACATGCAGTCAGAGAGCTTTTGTTAAGATGCTTAATTTTGCCATTGTTGTTTGGTTGCGTTGTACCTGCTTCTCCATTCCCAACTTGAGCTGTTACTGGTGTGATGTTTTCACTTCTCTTTGTGACTGCAGGTCTCTCTTGCAATTGCTTGGGCGCAGTAGGGTTGGAAGTGATCTCCCATCATCATCCTATGTTTGCCAGCTTAAATCTTAAGTGTAATTTTTTATTATCAGCCAGCTGGAGCCACTTAAGTTCCTCCTTTCTCTCTGAACAACTTTCAAATCAGCAATAAAGTTGTCTGTGCTAATTGTGCTGTAAGTGTGCTGAACTATATCCTGGTTTTCTTGGCAGAACCTCCGGTTGGTCCACAAGCTGCTGGCAGAGGCAGAGAAAACCTCAGAACAGCAAGTGAGGAAGTGGGTGTAAGGAGAGAAAGTGTAAGGGAGTTCTGGAAGTGGTTCAGTACAGGCTGGTACAAGCACTCCCCAGCATGGATCTGGGCTGGGAGGAGAAGGGATTGAGAGCAGCCTTGAGGAGAAGGACCTGGGAGTGTGGGACTAGAGGCGTAATGTGAGCTGGCAATATGGATGTGCAGCTGAGAAAGGCAACCATATGCTGGGCTGCATCAAAAGCAGCCTGACCAACAGGTCAAGGGAGGGGATTCTGCCCCTCTACCCTGAGACCCCACCTGCAGTAACGCATCTGGCTCTGGGGTCCCTGGTACAAGAAAGACCTTGAGCTGTTGGAGTGAATCCAGAGGAGGCCACAAAGATGATCAGAGGGCTGGAGCATCTCTGACAAAGACAGGCTGAGAGACTTGGGCTTGTGCAGCCTGGAGAAGAGAAGGCTCCGGAGAGACCTCACAGCAGCCTTGTGGCACAGGCTGCCCAGAGAAGCTGTGGCTGCCCACTCCTTGGCAGGGTTCAAGGCCAGGTTGGATGAGGCTTTGGGCAGCCTGGTTTGGTGGAGGCTGTCCCTGCCCATGGCAGGGGGTTGGGACTAGATGGGCTTTGAGTTCCCTTCCAACCCAAAGCATTCTGTGAGTGTTCCTGCAAGGAAGGAAGCAGCTAGGAATGAGCAGGGCTGCAAGAGGCTTGAAAACCTGCAAATGCTTTTTTTTACCCCAGCCTGGATGCTACTGGAGTCCTCAAATCGAGGTGATCAGCGGAGGTGGCTTTATGGGCAATCTTAAGGCAAGGAGTCTTAAGCCCTTTGTTGCAGGCCTACTGCATTTGAAACAATAATAATAATAATAAAGACCTATGTTGAAGGTAAGAAAACTGCTGCTTGGCTTCCCCTCCCCAGTACTCTATTGTAAAACCAGTAGCTTGGTCCTGTGATACCACAGAACCAGCCCCAGCAGCTGACACAGCACTGAGGAATGTAGGAGTGCAGACATGCTCATAACTGCCTCCTGAAGAAGCATCTGGGGCAGCTTGTCACTGCCACGAAGCCTTGTGGCTGCAACAGATGAGAACCAGAAGTTTATGTGGCTCGTAGGCAGAGACCTCTCTCTCTGCCAGTGACTGCTGCTTGTGTGCAAGACACTGTTGGCCAAAAATGTGCCTTATGTCTTTGCTGCACTAACGAGAAAGCTCTTAGAGACTCTTGGTCCCACAGGTGACAGCATCCTACAGTGTGAGAAGCGAGTGGGCCCTGAGGGGAGTCCAGTCCCAATGCAGCTGGTCCATCAAGGGACTTCACAGGGTAAGTGAAAAATCCTTTCCCTTGTTCAGGATGAGCAACTATGGAAATGCAGCCCTGAGGAGCACGTCCTTGCTGAGATGCAGGGTGCCTGCCATGCTGGGAAAATGCTGGTATTCCTGAAGGGCTGTTGTCATGTTATGCTGGTTTTGTCAGTGGGTCTTCAAGAGTAACTGGAACAGTCTGCATGAGCGCAGTGCTGTTTGTAGGCTGATTTGAAGGGCAGAGTTCTGCATTCTGCCTATAACATGGCCTTAAATATTATTTTATTTAACTCTGCTATTTGCCAGAGTGTTTGTATTTTTTATGATGTACTGTGGTGCTGTGTGGTGTTAGCTGTATGGGAGTGAAACTCTTGGTAATGGGGACAGTTCACATGTTTGACCTCCTGAAAATGGCTTAATCACTTAAAAACCTGAAATTATTACTGTTATCTCATGGAGTGTATGTAAAGAGGAGATGACCACTGCACCCAGAGCAGCCGGGAAGCTGGGGAGTGCAGTCCTGTCGGAGGCTGGAAGTTCAGGTGCATCACAAGCACAACACCTGATGAGCACCACGCTTGCAGATGACACCAAATTGGGAGGAGCTGTTGGCTCTGTTGAGAGTGGAGAGGCCTTGCAGAGAGACCTCAATAGATTAGAGAGCTGGGCAGTCACCAACAGCATGAGGTTTCTTCTAATGCCATCAGGGTGCAGTGACATGGTCCATGCTCCCAATCTCCATGCTCCGGAACGGCGCGTTGCAGTGTCGCGTGTCAAGAACAGCCTAGAAACTTCCCACACTATGGCATGACTACAGTATAGCGTCTGTAGTATGCCGTGAGCGACCAGTAAAAGGCATTTGGTGGTATTTCTAAACAAAAACCAATTGGCTAAATAACTGAGATGCAGATACTGAAGAAACAAATAGCAGTTACTGACCAGTAATGTTTCCTCCTTGAGAAAGGAGTTGGATGGCCTCATCGGCTGGCGCAGGCTGGAGCGGGTGTTACAGGGTGATGCAGGCATCACAAGTCCTGTGGGACTTTTTTCAACTCTGCTCCTGAGTTTCAGTAGTACAAAATTTGCTAGAGGTTTAGAAAAACAGCTTTTTCTGGTCAGGTTCCTCACTGGCTTTATCTCTGCTTTAAAAGGAATGAAAACGCTCCAATTTCAGAGCTACCTGAGTCTTTGTCCTTTTTTCTCCCCACTCCAGACTCTGCCAAAGCTGATGCTCACAGAGGAAAGCTTCAGCACGGTGCTGCAGAGGTGCATCACAGCTGAGCTGAGACTTCTGTATGGCAAACAGTGGCTTGAAAGTGGTCTAATTTTTAACTCTCATCTTGTCACATAACAAAAGAAATAAATTGGATGTGGCTGCTCCAGTCTGGTGTTGTGCTGTGCCTGATCTCAGTGTGTGGTTGCAAACTCCCGAGGCGTGAGCAGAGCATCTCTTGTAGGGAGAGCAGAGCATCTAGCATGACGCTAGGCATGGACTGCCTCTTTCATACCAGCAGTTTGCCCTTGTCACCTGCTTCATGGTGAGGCTTGCAGGGTTCTCATTTGATGCCAAAAGACTGCCCTATTCAAGAGTAGTGGTTCTTTTCAAGTGTAGGAGCTGAAATCTTTGTTGGCATGGGTTATGTGTTTGAAGTGTTTCCGGAGATGCAAACATCAAATCCTCAGCTCATCTAGATAAGCATGTTGTAAAGGCTGTCTGCCTTTGCTTTTAATGGTGTGGCAATGTACTGGCCAAAATCCACTCAGGGTGGAGGGACTGGGTTGCTTCATTCAACATCTGCATGGGTTTAAAGTGCCTTTTAAACTTACTGTTTCCCATCGCTTGGCTTTCACAGCCATGGTTTTGTGGTGTCCTGTACTCACGTTAGCTCTGTCTTCATCTTCCCAAATAGAATCAATCTTCAGTATGGCAAAAGATGGGAGGGTTTTTAGAGGACAGGGGGAGAAGCAAATGAGAAGTGGGTCAAGTAAAATGATTTTCTTGCAAGTCGTTCTTAAAATTTACCCGGTTTGTCACACATAAAAATCAGCAAGCTTATATAGTAGGGAAGAAGAGTACAGGATCAGACACACGAATTTCTCCCAGGTGCTGT